>NC_133326.1:633838621-635128788 GCF_042186555.1 Aquarana catesbeiana
ATCACACGCCCGACTCCAGGCCGCCGCTCTTGCACAGTGCGGCGCCGCACTTTTGGCCGCCGCTCATGCGCAGTGCGGCGCCGCACTTTCATGGGGGACTCGGGGCTAATAATGGCAAAATAGATGGCCGAGACTCTGGGCTTTTCGGGGTCACATTCGGGGCTTCAGCGACGGCTAGCCACCCCCTCCCGATGCCCCTGGGTCTTAGAGATCTAATTTGGAAGCTTGTGAGCATCAAAATGGCTTCCCACCCACCTTCCATGGGTGGGTGCCAGAAGGTCACTGAAGATGGCCATTTTGGTTGTGATAAAGTGCAAACTGACCCATCTGGGGTATGGCTTCTCTTTTTTTGTACAGACAAGTCCAATATCGAGGTAAAGGGCTGTGTCTGCAGTCAGTTAATGTAAGTGTTGCCCTGTGGTTACAGGCCCGTCAATTGTGGTTCCTCAGATACTATAATTTGTTTTAGTGTAAAGTACCTTCAAAGACTTTTGACGCAAAAAATTATATTTATTCATTGTCCAAATGCTAATATGTGTATGTTTGTAAAGTGCTGCGCAAACTGTTGGCACTATATAAATCCTGCATGATAATAATAATATTTTATGCAAGAAAAAAAAAAATTACAGTAATAGTTGTACAGGGGTGGCACGATGCAGCAACTATTAACAGGTAACCATCGTTCAGCATCTACTTCCTGTACTTAAAGAGTAACTTTAAGTCTGCAACTTTGTTGCAGATTACTACCTTTTGTTATTCTGAAGAAATCCCTGTGTATTTGTCTGTGTCCATGTGGTAAGTGAGTCTGTATGGGAGTGGTTTTGTAATTATCACTCAGCTGCAGCACCTACAGGGCTCTCATGAGGAAAATTGCAGGGCTTGCAACCCTTTAGTCATGATTTCCTTTGGGAATATCTCACTAAAAATGCAATTTTTTTTTTTTTTTGTTGCAGTGGATGCACAAAATCAAATTTGTATCTTAGTGCAGACTTCTAAGAAAATAAGTAAACCGATCACACAAGCAGGAAATGACATACTTGGGGGGGGTTCTGTACACCATCTGTGTACAGGACGCCTCCAGGTTGCCATATTGCATTGTATTTTACGGAGCATTACAGTGCTGCAGTTTGAAAAGGAAAGGTCATTTTTAATAACATTCAAATACAATATGACTTGTGTTGCAATTGTACGCTATGTACTGTTTATTATTGTTTTTAATTGCTAATTGTTTTTCCCACGAAAAAGGAGTCACCCTTTAAATGCTGGTTCAGGGTTAGAATCATTTCAGTTTTGGTGCCTATGCAGTTCTTGGCTATGTTCTATTTTGACAGAGATCAGCCTTTGCTGCAGCTTCTTACCTTGGTACTTGCTACAAAGTTACAATGTTGCAGTTTGATCACTGAAGGAGAGGGGAGTGAGGACATTTTCTTCATGGATGCAGAGCGGCCCGAGGAGAAGGGAAGAAGACGCCGCGGAGGAGATGCCGGATGAGAACACTGGAGGAAGAACCAGAAGAGCCAGAAGAACCAGAAGAAGAATAAGATGGAGGAAGAAACCGAAGGAAGATAGAAGATAGATGAAAGAAGAAAGAAGAAGCATTTAAATAAAGGAATTGTCAAAAATGGTCTCTTGTCCCGAAGGGCCTGGTATGAAATTTAGGAATTTAGGGGGACCCCCACGTCATTTTTTTTTTTTTAATTTTGGTTTAGGGTTCCCCTGTGAGGAATTCCCATACCGTTTTTATCAATGAACTTCTATGTGTATTGTCAGACCAGCAATGCATTAATAGCTGCGAGTAGTTTTAAATGACTTTTTTTCCTTTGAAATGTCATTTTGCTGTCAGACTGTTCTAAACACGGGAAACATGCGCCCCTTTACAGGCATACTATAGACACCCCCCAGGTACGAAATTTAAAGGGATATTACACTTTTATTGTTTGACTGTAAGCATTATTAAAATCACTGCTCCCGAAAAAACAGCCGTTTTTAAAACTTTTTTTTGCATTGATCCATGTCCCCTGGGGCAGGACCCAGGTCCCCAAACACTTTTTATGACAATACCATGAATATAAGCCTTTAAAATTAGCACTTTTGATTTCCCCATAGACTTTTAAAGGGTGTTCCGCGGTATTCGAATTTGCCGCCAACACCCCAAATTGTTCGCTTTGCGAACTTGCAAACAGCCGGTGTTCGAGTCAAACATGAGTTCGACTCGAACTCGAAGCTCATCCCTATCATAGACTGTTCTCTGGCTCTGGAGTACCTGTGAAAATTCATTGTGCCTGGCTGTGCAGGGATCCCAGTTCATCTGCGGCCCTTAAGGGGGTGTACTACATATATATATAAATAATGGGGCAGACTTGCAGACTTAATGGACCACTTTTCAGTAACCAGCCACTATCAGGCATTCAAAAGGCGATTCTGCCACTTCCTGAATGACTGTTTTTTTTTTTCTTGTTTTTTTTTTGCAATTTGCAATGGGACCTATGTGCTGAAACCAATAATCAAGAATTTGGCTCACTTGAATGGGTGAGTTTGACAGGTGGTGCTGCCTGTCAACTCAGCATGCTGCATTAAACTGTTGTTGCAGCAAAAAGCTTTGTGGCCATGGTATGTGAACAGAACCCTCCAACTGTATTGTAGGCTTCAAATTGGCTGCTGGGGGGACAGTGTGAAAGAGAGATCTAAAACATATCTAATCACTGGAGTAAACATTAATATATTGCAGCCTACCTGTTCTTGTAGTAGGCTGCAATGTGGTACCTGCATTTGTTTTTTCTTTTTTTAGTTTTATTTAAAAGAGAAGTATGTTTTTTTCCCCCTTTTATACTTACCTAGGTGGATGCAGCATGGAGGAGTTAGCCTGGAGGGCTAGTAGAGGGGAAGCTGCAGCCAGGTGGGTTGGCAGTGCCTGAAGAGGTGGTGCTGGGATCAGTAGCCGCAGGAGGAAGAGTCCGAGCTGGACACTGTAATCTTTTTGCTACACAACAAAGCGGCTTGCTGAGAGGCTGAGACAGGCATCAGTCCAGGCACCTGGCAGATCCAGACGTTATTGTCATGATGACACAGTGCCTGGACTGATCTTGGTGAAAACGGGTCACTGGAGTGCAAAATGAGTTGTACTCCTGTGACCCAGAGGAGAAGCCCAGCCAAATGAGCTCAGGCTGGACTTCTCCTTTAATGCTCACTCACTGTACTATATCGAATGAGAAGCACTTTGCCACCCTAGATTAGTACAAAGAACATGTGACCCTTTCTTCCTCTCTATAACATAAAACGGATAACAGTGGAAGAAACACTGGTTTTGTTATTTTTTGCACTTATCAAGTCGATATAATAAAATGCTTTTAATCGTATATGTACAGGGCCAAAAGGGATGAAATGTTAGAAATCACACCCGATTTACAGATTTTAAAAATAGCACTTACTGTATGCTTACAATGGGGAAGTGTTTGGAGATGTTGTGAATGTTGTCTGCAAAGTGTGTAAAAGAATTGCATGTCGAGCATCTTCAGTGGCCAAGTCATGATGGCAGAAGTAGTGTACTGTGTTGCATACAGAAAGTAAAGAGAATTGTACACAATAAAGTCCAATTATGAGGTCGTGTTGAGGGGGTTCTATGCCTTGACTGTGTGTAACAGAATTTTGTTTTATCATCATATTGACCAGTCAGAGTGTACTGCAAGGTTTAGTGTTCTATGGAGAAAGTATTCCAATTGCCTGGTTCTTCGGCCTTTTTGGGCTAAGGTGAGGGATCTGGTGTTCAAACTTACTGATGTAAAACTAGGAGAGGATCCAGTGACTTACCTGCTCCATCTAGCCCCTTTGTCTAACAAGAGGTATAAACTATCGCTTACAAAACATTTATTGAACATGGCGAATGCAAGAAGGCATGTGTTCATTTGTACTGAAGGCAGACTAACCCACCCCCTGTGAGCAACTGGTTATGCCAAATTTACGAAACGTTCAGGAAAAGAAATGCTTGCCTCCACCAACGGTAAGGAGGAACAATTCTGCAAAACATTCTTTTATTGGATAGATTACACCTTCTCCGCCGGTTACATCGCAGACCTTAATAGCTGATCCATGCTTGCACATGTCTCTTAAATGTAGTATACCTGCAATGTTGGACCCATGGCCCTTTGGAAATGTAGTCATAGACCTCTGAGGGGTTTTCTATACTCCTCTATTACCTGAACCTCTAGAGCGGGGATATGCAATTAGCGGACCTCCAGCTGTTGCAGAACTACAAGTCCCATGAGGCATAGCAAGACTTTGACAGCCATAAGCATGACACCCAGAGGCAAAGGCATGATGGGACTTGTAGTTTTGCAACAGCTGGAGGTCCGCTAATTGCATATCCCTGCTCTAGAGGTTCTCAGGGTAGTTTTTGGAGGGTAAACCTACCCCCTTTTCTACTATTCTGCCTAGGTTCACACTACTACGATGCGATGTACTGCAAATTTGATATTTCTTTTGTCCTGTGTGAGGTGCGAATTTGCCTTGCATTTTGAGGTAAACAGGTGCAATTTTACAGTGAATTTACCCCGATTTTACTGCAAATTTCAGGAGGCAGACAGTGAACAATTCGCAGAGATGTGAACTGTGTGCTGCGAGTTTACTGCAAGTTCAATTGAGGCCCGGTTCTCACTATTGTGATGCGAGAACCCAGCAAATCCAGTGCCGATTCCCGCATCGCACCTGAATCGCACAGTGGTTCACCCTAGGTTCACAAATGTGAACCTCGGCTTCCTAGTTGAGGGCATGCCGTAGATATATGAGCTGTATAAGCCGGTATAGGTGGGCACAGGTCAGGAGCTCGGACTACACGCGTCCACCTGCAGCCATGTCCAGACCATGCCCCCAGATCAACTTTCTTTGCAAACATTCTGCTTGAGGTTCACAACCACTTTAAGAAGGAGGGGTTTGGGGGTAACCAGTTCTCAGTTACACATTGATACATACTATAAGTTCTATAGTTGGGAACTCAGGCAACTTTCAGTTAGGGGCCATACTTTACAAAGACATCTAGACAAGACAGTGTGGTTTCACATGTATTTGCAAATACATTTAAAAAACCTTTGTTGTTAACCTGATAGTTGGAACAGTTTGGTTAGGTTTTTTTGTGCCGACTAATTGAAAACTGTGCTGGGAAACCTAAGTAGCCTCAAGATTTCCCAGTTCTAAAATTTGCATTACAGAATAATTATCTTTTATGTTATGGAGAATCGGATATGGGGAAAGTTAAGTTTAGCAAAATCATATTAAAGAAGATGGATGAAATTTGTTTTGTTGTACAATACTGACTTTATTTATTTTCTGGGAAACATATATGCAAAAATTGAGAACTGACTTACCTGGAACCAGCCCTGTTCTTCCTAAAGGTACAGCAACACACGAGAAGCCCAGCGTTACTTAAAACAGCTTAAGACCCCCCAGTTTGTGTCTGCACCTAATCAAGCAAAACAATAATGCTGTGGATCTGGTGTGTTGCTGTACACTAAGGCCCCTTTCACACGACACGCCCGCTCGGATCCGCCTGTCGGTTTTTCAGGCGGATCCAAGCTGGCCACCCATTGACTCCTAAGGGCAGGCGGGTGTCAGCGGAGATGTGTCTGCTGACACCCGTCTTCCATCCGATCCACAATCAGACTTATGGCAATACGTTCGCCATCTGTCCTGGCAGATTGGATTGGATGAGATCTGATAAAAAGGGACATGTTGTCCGTTTTTGTCAGATCTCATCATAGGAATCAGCGGTGCTCTGACAGGCCCCTCCCCGCTCAGTGAGCAGAGACAGACCTGTCATCCGCCGGCTCAGCGGAGATCAACGGAGAGATCTCCTGCTGAGCTGGCAGACTCCACTGAAACGGATCCGCCTTGTGTGGAAGGGGCCTTAAAGCGGAGCGGCACCGAAAAAATTTTTTTTAAAAGTCAGCAGCTACAAATACTGCAGCTGCTGACTTTTAAAACATGGACACTTACCTGTCCAGGGCGCCCGCGATGTCGGCACCCGAGGCCGAAGCGTCTCTCCGTCCTCGGGTGCTGCCGCCTCCATCTTCGGTAAGGGAATCAGGAAGTGAAGCCGTGCGGCTTCACTTCCCGGTTCCCTACTGCGCATGCGCCAGTCGCGCAGCGCAATACGGATGGTCCCTGCTGCCTCTGGGACCCGTGTGTTTCCCAGCAGGCAGCGGGGGGGGGAACAGGATGTGGCGTAAATACCCGCAGATTCTGCGGCTATCTACGCCAGGAGTGGGTACTGATACCTGTAATATACAGGTATCTGTACCCCCCTCCCCCCTGAAAGGTGCCAACTGTGTCACCGGAGGGGGGGGGGAATCTAATGAGTGGAAGTTCCACTTTTGGGTGGAACTCCACTTTAAAGTGATTCTAAAGGCTAGACATGTTTTACCCTAATACATTTGCTGCATCAAGGTAAAAAGTGTCCCCAGTAATAGTATCACCCCCTCACTCCCCTAAAGTCCTTACTCAATCCAGTGCTTTCCCCATCTGTAGCAGCTATCTCCTCTCTCCCTGCTCTCAAAGGATTTGCTGAGGAAGCAGGAGCCAATGGCTGTTAATCAAATCCAGTGACGGAGCACGGCTGAGCTGTACTTTGTGTGTCTATGGATGCACACAGTCTGGCTTGGGAGCGAGCCCGCAGGTGCTACCTCATAGGAAGCGGCTAGAGAAGAGGAGGAGCCTAGAGTGCCAGTGGGGGAGCACAGAAGAGGACCAAGCAGGTAAGTCAGAGCCAAAACTAGGAAGGGCAGGGGGCATCTGCCCTGAGCCCCACATTGAGATGGGCGCTGCGGCTTCCTCCTCTTCCCCCTTCCCCTGGGTCATTTGGGATCCTCAGCTCTGCTCTTCTCCCGGTAAGGTCGCTGCCAGCTCCTGTAGTGGAGGGCAGACAGCATGTCCCGCTGCAGCCCAATCAGCAAGAGCTGGGCAAGAATCTCACCATTCTCAATAACTAGGGTTGCTTGTCATGCTATCTAAACATCTCTGCTCAGTAAACATCAAGAAGGTAAACCGGGGGCAGCCAGAAATCTGCACATACAGGGGGGCCCAATGAGAGGCTCGTGGCAGGGGGGCGGTAAAATATTTTTTTTTGTGTCAGTTGTAGTCCCCATGGAGCAGTCTGGCAAGCAGCTCCACTCCTTCTCTCAGTGTGACTGAGCGATATACAGAGAGGTAGGGGTAGGCAGAGGCCGACAGCATGGAGAGGACTCAGCCTGCCATACAGTGAGGTGGGGAGCAGCTCTGTGGTGCCCGGAATCTCCCTTTACACCTACGTCCAGCAGTTCATACTATTCAGTGGAGGGGGAGGGGCGTCTGACCCGAACAGGAACCGACTTTAGTACACAAGACAAGTGAGTTGCCAAGCCACTGTATCCCAGATAGCAAGTAATTGAGCTGAAAGTTTGAAAATGATTTGCTAAGCTATTGCTAGACTTGCCAGGCTTCACGTTTGTTGTACAAATGCAGCAAGTCCGCATTGCATGACTCCCCATATACTTTCTTTGCAAACATTCTGCAAGTCTGTGGCAGGTTCTGGTTCAGTTATGTTGTGCAATAGTCATCCCACCACAGCTGTCACTGTGGCTTAATTTTCATGCTATAGACTTGCAGAGCTCTTGCTGTAGGCTGCCACAAATTTATGGCAGTGTTGAATTGTAAATCTTGTTAACTTGCTGCACATTTTCACTAGCAACGCGTACACTTGCAGAGCACTTGAAGCCCAAGTTCTAGTTGACACTTATCCAATTTGTAGCAGATTAGCATGGCAAGTCTCTAGCAAAAGCAAAGTTCTAGCGGTGAGTCTACAGCAAGAGCTCTGCAAGTCAGTGACCCCTGTGGTGGGATGACTATTGCACAACATAACTAAACCAGAACTTGCAGCAGACTTGCATAATGTTTGCAAAGAAAGTTGATATGGAGTCATGCAATCTGGACTTGCTGCAATTGTGCAAAAAACTTGTGAAGCCTGGCATGGGCATCTGCATGGGGGGCAAGTGCCCCCCGAAACAAGGTGTCCACACATGCAGCCCTCAAAATTTTCACTCGCCTGCCTACGTTTGGCAAGTGGAAATTAGTGGAGGGTGAGTGTGGAGCAGTGGCGGACTGGGATGACGATTTCCTGGCTGATCGCTTCTGGCAGAAGCGGTGCGGCCATCAGAGCGGCCCGGAGGGGGGCTCCCTGTCCCCGGGCCATTCTGATGTTCTGTACAAAAGGTCACACCACTTCTGCCATAAGCGATCAGCCAGGAAACTGTCAGAAGGATCGTTCAGCCAGATGACACAAAGCGGGGATGTCCTGCTAAGACATGGCTTGTATATGAATAGCCGACAGCTGTCAAACAAAGTCCTGCCTCCTGAACTAGACATTGGACCAGTGTGCTGTCTATTAAAGTAGCCGGTCTAGGAGGCGGGACTTCATTTGACAGTGGCGGCTATTCATATACAAGCCGTGTCTCATCGGGAGACCCCCGCTCTGTGTCATCTGGCCGGCAGATCCTCCTGATTCCCCCCGATGCATTTCTGGGCACTGATGAGGCTGCACGCATGGGCAATGATAGGCTACATTAACGGATAAAAACTGTGCAAGAATGTGTGGACAATATAAACCGCCTCTGCCTCACATTAATCTGCGCCTCAAAATTACTCCGTAATCTGCTGTAGTAGACTAAAGCAGCTACTTTAAATAATGAACATATAATCAAGCAATAAGTCTTAAACCATGAATAAACGTGCCAAGTCTCTGATTTGTTTTGCTTATTGAAGCAGCACTAAGTGTCCGATGTCATAAAACACTCTATATAGAACAGATGTTGGAGAAAACAGGAAAGTTCAAAATGGAGCTGTGGTCTGTGGGTATGTAGAAATACGTAGAAATCCTTCCACCAATAGTGATCACCGCGTGAGGGGGTCACCCCCCGTGAGATTGCACTCACCACAATTTCAGTAACCACAAGCCTTTGAATGGTAATCTTTAAAACTCTCCGTCTCCTTAATTCAACCACCAGGTGGCGTAAAACCCTCTCGGTTAGTGTAACATAGGGAGAAAATGAGATGCCATATAGCGTAATATTGCTTAAGGATGTTTACTAAATATTTCAAAAAAACACACTCCCCCTTTAAAATATGCGTACCAAATGTAATAATATAATAGAGCATTGGAAAAGTGCACTGTGCCTGTATTTTTCGTCCCCAGGGAGGTGTTCCGGAATGCGCGCTGTGTACAGCTGATCTTTTGCTTCCTGGTTACCTTCCAGTGCGTGGAGCGCACACGTCACTTCCGGTAGATTACGTCACTGACGCGTTTCGTCACTTCCGGACGTCGTCTGAGGGCGTAATCTACCAATCATTGGGCCGGCTTTAAATAACAGTGATGGGTTTAAGCAGCGAATGAGGGAGGCCGATCTGCCAGCCACTCCCACTCGATAATCAATGCTCCCAGAGCTGTCAGCAAAGGAAGACTCCGACTCTATTGCTTATAATGTGTTGAATCTGTTTTAAACCCAATCCTGCCGACTTCACTAGGAAAAATGTGACTCATATGTCTACTCAAGAATATATCTTATAAACCTTTTACCTTACACACTTATATCATATATAGCGTTTCTATACATTTTCTACGCATAAATGAGGTAAAATAAAAAAATATATAATATAGAACAGACATATATATATATTCATATTGGTGAAAATAAAAATGAGAAGCATCCTCCCTTGTATTTACCCTATACAATTACAATCTGTTGTCACCCATCAAGGGTGAGAGCCCTCAACATAGATATGGATTGATATGAGTAATTAAACAAGGAGTATTATTAAACTCAATACGTTGATAGGTTAATCTAATCTTTAAATAAATTGAATAAAATTATACATGGAGGATGCGTTACAATGGCTTTATATTCATTTGGGAGAATCAGAATTAAATCATTACACCTACTGATCAAAAACCGAATATGATCTAATAAAATTCTAAAAATATGTATATGTATAAAAGATTTATATATAAAATAATTATATAATAATAGATGTCCAAATATATAAAATAATGGAAATAAAATTAGTTCTAGGGAAATTAAAAATTATTAAATTCATTGTTGATATGATATTTAAAAATTATATAATTAAAAAATTATATATATCTCAAACAGGGACTGTATACACCTACAATAAAAAATAAAAAAGTGTATATTATGTGTCACTAATAAAGCAATTTATATCTAGCTCTATATTTAGGCCTCTGGGGGAAAGAACATCTACAGAATATATCCACCGGGTTTCGTGTTTCGATAGTTCACGGATACGGTTAATACCTCTCCAGTGGGTTTGGAGATGCTCCACCCCCCAGAATTCTAACCCCTTGGGATCCCTGTTGTGTTTCAACCTGAAATGCAGAGACACATTGTGGTCTTTGTAACCATTTTTAATGTTGTTAATGTGCTCTGCAATCCTAATCCATAACAATCTTTTGGTACGGCCTATATACATCAGGCCGCAGGGACACCTTAGAGCGTAGACTACATAAGTGCTGTTGCACGTGATAAATTGCTTTATATCAAAAGAGCGATTGTTGACTGGAGATGTAAAGTTGTTAATGCCCCTCAGGGGTCTGACGACTTCTCTGCATGCTTTGCACTTTCTGCATGCAAAGAAACCGTTACGGTCCCAGAACGTCTGTGGTTTTTTGAGGGGATCTATGACTTTTTTAACTATTTTGTCTCCAAAATTCGTAGATTTTCTATAGATGAACTGAGGTACAGGTGGAAGAACATTTGCCAGTTTTTTGTCCATCAGAAGGATGTGCCAGTGTTCTCTGAAGATATCTTTAACCTCTTTATACTGGGAATGGAATTGTGAAACAAATCCCCATTCGTTGTTCCGTTCATTTCCTTTCTTAGAGGGCATCTCCTGGCTTGGTTCTTGTAGGCACTCTGCTCTAGGTAAAGCTGCCACTTCTTCTACCACTTTCTGTAGCGTCTCTGATTTGTATCCTCTAGCTTCGAACCTTTCTATAAGTATTTTTGATTGTAGAAAGAATTCAGTGTCTTCGGAACAGTTTCTTCTCACCCTCGTGATCTGTCCTTTCGGAATATTTTTAAGCCATAGAGGGTGGTGGCCACTAGTGATAGGTAGATAGCTATTCCTATCTGTTTTTTTAAAAAATACCTTGGTCTCCAATTTGTCATTCCTTCTATATATAGTGACATCTAAAAAATTAATCGTTTCATTATGCCAGTTGGAAGTCAATCTAATATTGTTGTCATTGCAATTTAAAACTTGTAAAAACTGATCGAGTGACTCTGACGATCCGGCCCAGATAAAAAACAAGTCATCAATAAAACGTTTGTAAAAGATTAGTTCCGGACGTTGTTCTTTAAAAATGGTCTTGTCTTCCCACTCTGCCATAAAGAGATTTGCAATGCTCGGCGCTAATTTAGCGCCCATCGCTACGCCTCTCTGTTGTGTATAAAAATTGTTGTCATACCAAAAATAATTATGACCGAGGCAGAAGTCGAGAGCATTCCTTAAAAAAACTTTGTGGTTAAAAGGCAAGTCATCTCTTTGGCAGAGGGCCCAGTTCAACGCCAATAGAGCATCGTCATGCTGTATGATAGAATACAACGACGCTACATCGGCTGTTACCAACAGAACTTGTGGTTTATCCGTTAAATCAACCGCCTGCAAAAAATTCAAGAAGCTTTTTGTATCTCTCAAATATGAACGAGTGCTCGCAACGCTCTTTTGCAGAAAACAATCCAGATACTGACCCATTCTTGCAGAGACTGATTCTATACTATTTACTATAGGTCTTGCAGGAGGATTGTTAGGGTCTTTATGGATCTTGGGCAAGGTGTATAATGTGGGTATGCGGTTGCTTGAAGGTACCAGATATCGCCTCTCTTTATCATTCAGAACCCCGCTTCTCGATCCCATCTCCACAAGGGTTTTTAATTGCTCCTTATAGGCTTTGGTTGGATCTTTCTCCAGGGGTTTGTATGTCACTCGGTCAGACAACATCTCCATGATCTGACCATGATACATCTCCTTCGGGAGTATCACCACTCCTCCTCCCTTGTCAGCTAGCCTTATAATAATTTCTTTCCTTTTTTCTAGCATGGAGATCCCTTCGCTGATATGTCTCATGTTTATTTCTTTCTTTGGTTTAAGATGTTCCAAATCTCGTAAGATCAGTCCTTTGAAGACCTCCACTTGATGATTTGGATTATTTAGAGGATTAAACAGTGACCTATTTTTCAAGCCGCTATTGATCGCTTCATTGGGCTTATGTACAATAGCGGTACTAGGAGGAGGATTACAACCTAAGAAGTATTTTTTGATGTTCAATTTTCTGATGTATTTGTGAACATCAATAAAGACATCAAACTTATTGATGGGCTTTTTCAAGCCACATTTAAGACCAAGGTTTAAAATATTAGTTTCCTTCTGTGTTAATTTTACTTTGGACAAATTGAAAATCCCCCCTACTCGGACCCCCTTCTTCTTTTTTTGGATTCTAGATCCTGCCCTACAGCCTCTGTGTTGTTTTTGTCTATGGCTGTTTGCTGGGGGTGGTTCTTTTGTAGTTGCTGTTCCTTCCAATAGGGTGTTTTTAGGTAATTCCAGGGTTGTGGTCCTCTGTGCTGGGCCAGAGGTTGAGGGCCCCTGTACTGGGATGGGGGTTGTGGATTCCTGTATTGATTTGGGGTTTGAGGGTGCGATGGAGGCCTCCCTCTGCGTGGAGGAACCCCACGTCCCCTCCGCTGGAAGCCCCTCCCCCTTCCTAAAAAAGGACGGGTTTGAGGTTGATCATCATAGTACTCTGAGTTTGTCTGGTACCCTTGTAATGGCTGAAATCTATTATGTAGCGGTACATTAGACAACCCAGGTGGGTGATGATCCTTTTGATTATTTTCCCTTTGTTTACCGTATTTCCTCAAACCTCTTCCTTTACCTCCCCTTCTTTGTATGGGAGTAGAATACTTGGGAGTGGAGGATTTCGGAGAATACATGATATCTTCTATGAAATCATTTTCATATACATGATGATTAATAGACATAGGGTTGGGAATATTAGGTACTTGCGTGGGGACCCGTGATTCCTGGATAGGTGCTCTAGTCCCTTCTTTATTGTTGGGAACTGGCTGCCAAGAATACATATGGTTAATTTTAAAATCTTCCAGATCCCTGTGATATTTTTTAATTTTCTTTTTTTGTGTTTCTTTATCCACTTTTTCTAATCTTTTTTGGACTCTATTATTAAAATCAATGATTAACTGACTATCTTTGATGGGCTCTAATTGTTGTTGTAGGTCAGTAATTTTTAATTCGATATTTGCCATTTTACGTTTCTTCCTTTGGAGCACTAGTTCCTGTAATTTGAAACCAACTCCATTGAGGAAATCTAACCACTCCTGAGCTGAGCCTTGATCATCCAGCCCATCCTGTGGGGCCACGTCCCACCTTAGACTTCTTATAATAATTTTCTCTTTGATGTATTGCTCAAGAGTGCAAATATCCCACCAGGTGCGTACTTGTTTCTCTAAAATATGGCTCAATGCAGACAAAGCTCCATTATAATTAACCTCTGTGGTGGTAGGTTCATTACAGGTGAACAAAGCATTTACGTCTATATGTCTGCTACTTAGATAGCGGAGAACATCCATGGCAGCAGAGAAAAAAAACAAAAAAAAAACTGTGCAAGAATGTGTGGACAATACACATTCTTGCACGTTTTTTTTTTTTGTTTTGTTTGTTTTGTTTTTTTCAAAGAGAAAATTATTATAAGAAGCCTAAGGTGGGACGTGGCCCCACAGGATGGGCTGGATGATCAAGGCTCAGCTCAAGAGTGGTTAGATTTCTTCAATGGAGTTGGTTTCAAATTACAAGAACTAGTGCTCCAAAGGAAGAAACGTAAAATGGCAAATATCGAATTAAAAATTACTGACCTACAACAACAATTAGAGCCCATCAAAGATAGTCAGTTAATCATTGATTTTAATAATAGAGTCCAAAAAAGATTAGAAAAAGTGGATAAAGAAACACAAAAAAAGAAAATTAAAAAATATCACAGGGATCTGGAAGATTTTAAAATTAACCATATGTATTCTTGGCAGCCAGTTCCCAGCAATAAAGAAGGGACTAGAGTACCTATCCAGGGATCACAGGTCCCCACGCAAGTACCTAATATTCCCAACCCTAGGTCTATTAATCATCATGTATATGAAAATGATTTCATAGAAGATATCATGTATTCTCCGAAATCCTCCACTCCCAAGTATTCTACTCCCATACAAAGAAGGGGAGGTAAAGGAAGAGGTTTGAGGAAATACGGTAAACAAAGAGAAAATAATCAAAAGGATCATCACCCACCTGGGTTGTCTAATGTACCGCTACATAATAGATTTCAGCCATTACAAGGGTACCAGACAAACTCAGAGTACTATGATGATCAACCCCAAACCCGTCCTTTTTTAGGAAGGGGGAGGGGCTTCCAGCGGAGGGGACGTGGGGTTCCTCCACGCAGAGGGAGGCCTCCATCACACCCTCAAACCCCAAATCAGTACAGGAATCCACAACCCCCATCCCAGTACAGGGGCCCTCAACCTCTGGCCCAGCACAGAGGACCACAACCCTGGAATTACCTAAAAACACCCTATTGGAAGGAACAGCAACTACAAAAGAACCACCCCCAGCAAACAGCCATAAACAAAAACAACACAGAGGCTGTAGGGCAGGATCTAGAATCCAAAAAAAGAAGAAGGGGGTCCGAGTAGGGGGGATTTTCAATTTGTCCAAAGTAAAATTAACACAGAAGGAAACTAATATTTTAAACCTTGGTCTTAAATGTGGCTTGAAAAAGCCCATCAATAAGTTTGATGTCTTTATTGATGTTCACAAATAAATCAGAAAATTGAACATCAAAAAATACTTCTTAGGTTGTAATCCTCCTCCTAGTACCGCTATTGTACATAAGCCCAATGAAGCGATCAATAGCGGCTTGAAAAATAGGTCACTGTTTAATCCTCTAAATAATCCAAATCATCAAGTGGATGTCTTCAAAGGACTGATCTTACGAGATTTGGAACATCTTAAACCAAAGAAAGAAATAAACATGAGACATATCAGCGAAGGGATGTCCATGCTAGAAAAAAGGAAAGAAATTATTATAAGGCCAGCTGACAAGGGAGGAGGAGTGGTGATACTCCCGAAGGAGATGTATCATGGTCAGATCATGGAGATGTTGTCTGACCGAGTGACATACAAACCCCTGGAGAAAGATCCAACCAAAGCCTATAAGGAGCAATTAAAAACCCTTGTGGAGATGGGATCGAGAAGCGGGGTTCTGAATGATAAAGAGAGGCGATATCTGGTACCTTCAAGCAACCGCATACCCACATTATACACCTTGCCCAAGATCCATAAAGACCCTAACAATCCTTCTGCAAGACCTATAGTAAATAGTATAGAATCAGTCTCTGCAAGAATGGGTCAGTATCTGGATTGTTTTCTGCAAAAGAGCGTTGCGAGCACTCGTTCATATTTGAGAGATACAAAAAGCTTCTTGAATTTTTTGCAGGCGGTTGATTTAACGGATAAACCACAAGTTCTGTTGGTAACAGCCGATGTAGCGTCGTTGTATTCTATCATACAGCATGACGATGCTCTATTGGCGTTGAACTGGGCCCTCTGCCAAAGAGATGACTTGCCTTTTAACCAAAAAGTTTTTTTAAGGAATGCTCTCGACTTCTGCCTCGGTCATAATTATTTTTGGTATGACAACAATTTTTATACACAACAGAGAGGCGTAGCGATGGGCGCTAAATTCGCGCCGAGCATTGCAAATCTCTTTATGGCAGAGTGGGAAGACAAGACCATTTTTAAAGAACAACGTCCGGAACTAATCTTTTACAAACGTTTTATTGATGACTTGTTTTTTATCTGGGCCGGATCGTCAGAGTCACTCGATCAATTTTTACAAGTTTTAAATTGCAATGACAACAATATTAGATTGACTTCCAACTGGCATAATGAAACGATTAATTTTTTAGATGTCACTATATATAGAAGGAATGACAAATTGGAGACCAAGGTATTTTTTTAAAAAACAGATAGGAATAGCTATCTACCTATCACTAGTGGCCACCACCCTCTATGGCTTAAAAATATTCCGAAAGGACAGATCATGAGGGTGAGAAGAAACTGTTCCGAAGACACTGAATTCTTTCTACAATCAAAAATACTTATAGAAAGGTTCGAAGCTAGAGGATACAAATCAGAGACGATACAGAAAGTGGTAGAAGAAGTGGCAGCTTTACCTAGAGCAGAGTGCCTACAAGAACCAAGCCAGGAGATGCCCTCTAAGAAAGGAAATGAACGGAACAACGAATGGGGATTTGTTTCACAATTCCATTCCCAGTATAAAGAGGTTAAAGATATCTTCAGAGAACACTGGCACATCCTTCTGATGGACAAAAAACTGACAAATGTTCTTCCACCTGTACCTCAGTTCATCTATAGAAAATCTACGAATTTTGGAGACAAAATAGTTAAAAAAAGTCATAGATCCCCCAAAAAACCACAGACGTTCTGGGACCGTAACGGTTTCTTTGCGTGCAGAAAGTGCAAAGCATGCAGAGAAGTCGCCAGACCCCTGAGGGGCATTAACAACTTTACATCTCCAGTCAACAATCGCTCTTTTGATATAAAGCAATTTATCACGTGCAACAGCACTTATGTAGTCTACGCTCTAAGGTGTCCCTGCGGCCTGATGTATATAGGCCGTACCAAAAGATTGTTACGGATTAGGATTGCAGAGCACATTAACAACATTAAAAATGGTTACAAAGACCACAATGTGTCTCTGCATTTCAGGTTGAAACACAACAGGGATCCCAAGGGGTTAGAATTCTGGGGGGTGGAGCATCTCCAAACCCACTGGAGAGGTATTAACCGTATCCGTGAACTATCGAAACACGAATTCCGGTGGATATATTCTGTAGATGTTCTTTCCCCCAGAGGCCTAAATATAGAGCTAGATATAAATTGCTTTATTAGTGACACATAATATACACTTTTTTATTTTTTATTGTAGGTGTATACAGTCCCTGTTTGAGATATATATAATTTTTTAATTATATAATTTTTAAATATCATATCAACAATGAATTTAATAATTTTTAATTTCCCTAGAACTAATTTTATTTCCATTATTTTATATATTTGGACATCTATTATTATATAATTATTTTATATATAAATCTTTTATACATATACATATTTTTAGAATTTTATTAGATCATATTCGGTTTTTGATCAGTAGGTGTAATGATTTAATTCTGATTCTCCCAAATGAATATAAAGCCATTGTAACGCATCCTCCATGTATAATTTTATTCAATTTATTTAAAGATTAGATTAACCTATCAACGTATTGAGTTTAATAATACTCCTTGTTTAATTACTCATATCAATCCATATCTATGTTGAGGGCTCTCACCCTTGATGGGTGACAGCAGATTGTAATTGTATAGGGTAAATACAAGGGAGGATGCTTCTCATTTTTATTTTCACCAATATGAATATATATATATATGTCTGTTCTATATTATATATTTTTTTATTTTACCTCATTTATGCGTAGAAAATGTATAGAGACGCTATATATGATATAAGTGTGTAAGGTAAAAGGTTTATAAGATATATTCTTGAGTAGACATATGAGTCACATTTTTCCTAGTGAAGTCGGCAGGAATGGGTTTAAAACAGATTCAACACATTATAAGCAATAGAGTCGGAGTCTTCCTTTGCTGACAGCTCTGGGAGCATTGATTATCGAGTGGGAGTGGCTGGCAGATCGGCCTCCCTCATTCGCTGCTTAAACCCATCACTGTTATTTAAAGCCGGCCCAATGATTGGTAGATTACGCCCTCAGACGACGTCCGGAAGTGACGAAACGTGTCAGGGAGGTAATCTACCGGAAGTGCGCTCCACACACCGGAAGGTAACCAGGAAGCGAAAGATCAGCTGTACACAGCGCGCATTCCGGAACACCTCCCGGGGGACGAAAAATACAGGCACAGTGCACTTTTCCAATGCACTATTATATTATTACATTTGGTACGCATATTTTAAAGGGGGAGTGTGTTTTTTTGAAATATTTAATAAACATCCTTAAGCAATATTACGCTATATGGCATCTCATTTTCTCCCTATGTTACACTAACCGAGAGGGTTTTACGCCACCTGGTGGTTGAATTAAGGAGACGGAGAGTTTTAAAGATTACCATTCAAAGGCTTGTGGTTACTGAAATTGTGGTGAGTGCAATCTCACGGGGGTGACCCCCTCACGCGGTGATCACTATTGGTGGAAGGATTTCTACGTATTTCTACATACCCACAGACCACAGCTCCATTTTGAACTTTCCTGTTTTCTCCAACATCTGTTCTATATAGAGTGTTTTATGACATCGGACACTTAGCGCTGCTTCAATAAGCAAAACAAATCAGAGACTTGGCACGTTTATTCATGGTTTAAGACTTATTGCTTGATTATACATTAACGGATACTGATATGCTGCACTGATGGCCAATGATAGGCTGCACGTATGGGCAATGATATGCTGCACTGATGGCCAATGATATGCTGCACTGATACGCTGCACTGATGGGCACTGATACACTGCATTGATGGGCAGTGATGGGCTGCATTGATGGGCAATGATATGCTGCACTGATGTGCAATGGTACGCTGCACTGATGGGCAATGGTATGCTGAACTGATGGGCAATGGTACGCTGCACTGATGGACAATGGTATGCTGCACTGATGGGCAATGCTACACTGCACTGATGGGCACTGAAATGCTGCACTGATGGGCAATGATGGGCTGCATTGATGGGCAATAATACGCTGCACTGATGGGCAATGATACGCTGCAATGATGGGCAATGGTAGGTTGCTGCACTGAAGGGCAATGGTAGGCTGCACTGATGGGCACTGATAGCCTGCACTGATGGCCACCAATAGGCTAAACTGATGGGCAGTGATGAAGCGGCACTGATGGCCACTGATGAGGTGGAATTAATAAGCTGCACTGATAAGCTGCACTGATGGGCACTGATAAGGCTACACCGATCGGCACTGAAGAGGCTGCACCAATGGGCACTAATAGGCTGCACTGATGAGGCTGCACCTATGGGCACTAATAGGCTGCACTGATGGGCACTGATATGCTTTATGTTATTATTGTTCAAGTTGTTGTTAATATTTTTGGAACTTAATTCTGCTTAAAACATTTAACAGTGTAATTTCATGAGATCATTTACGAGGGCGTGTTTAGGGGCGGACTTGGGGGCGGGGCAGGGTAGGGGTTAAAAACAGATTAGAAATTGCTAATCAAACGCCTATCACATTTATATGAATCCAAGACAGATGTTGATCCATCCTTACTTGACACTTTTTTTACTAATATAACTCTCCCTACACTCTCGACGGAGAACCGAGATGCACTAAAAAGCCCTATGTCACTCGAAGAAGTGCTACGTGCTATCAAATCCCTTAAACCCCATAAACGTCCCAGCCCCGATGGTCTGTCTGCCACATATTATAAAAAATTTGCTGATTGCTAGCCCCCCACTTTAGTTAATGCTTTCAATTCCCTTCTAAAGCAGTGTTCCTTTGGTGGGGAAACACTCACCACTATATTCTCCATGATTCCCAAGCCTAACTCTGATCATACCTCCTGGGCTAATTATAGGCCTATATCCTTACTGAATCTAGACATCAAGCTCTTGGCCAAGGTTCTTGCATTGCGACTCAACAACATAATTGGTACCCTTATTTAGAAGGACCAAGTATGTTTCATTCCCTGCCGACAGGCCAGTGACAATGTCAGGCGTGTAGTCCTTCTGCAACATTTAGCTCGCAAATGACAAATTCCCCTACACCTATTGTCCCTTGATTTCAAAAAGGCCTCTGATACCTTGTCCTGGTCTTACTTTCATTACACCTTACGGAAATGGGGATTTGGCCTCTATTTCCTTCGATGGGTCATGGCCCTTTATGATAATCCCCAAGCTTACATCAGATATTCCAGTTTCCGATCGGACAGGTTTCCAATTGCCTGGGGAACTAGACAGGGTTGTCCCCTCTCCCCACTAATTTTTGGCCTCGCTCTAGAACCACTGGCCCTATCAATTCGGGCGAATCCGGATATTAAAGGTATTGAAGTTGCCTCCTATCACCACAAATTATGCCTATTTGCCGACGATGCCCTGATGTTTGTCACCTCACCCTGTATTACAATACCTAACCTAATACTTACTTTAGATCGCTTTGCCACTATATTGGAACTTGAAGTCAACCAATCGAAGTCCATAGAGCTCAATTTTTCCCTACCGCCAACTGAGGTCTCCTATTTGCAGGAAACATTCTCCTTTAGGTGGGCGACGTCACATCTCCCCTACCTCAGTGTCAAACTCCTGGCGACCCAGCCCTTTTATATCGAACTAATTATCTCCCTATGCTGGCCCATCTGTCAGCCCTTATGGCAGCTTGGCAACCCCTTTACATTTCTTAGCTGGGTCGTATAACTGCAGTGAAGATGTCCCTATTACTTAAGATACTCTATCTCTTTCGGGTATTGCCCATAGCGGTGCCCTCCTATTTTTTTCGTATAGTCCAGAGCCGTATACATAAATACATATGGGGACCCATTAAACCCAGAGTGTCTTCCTCTATACTAATGCGCCACAGATTACACGGTGTACTGGGTGTCCCTTGCTTTTCCAAATACTATTAGGGCGGCCCAACTGGCCCAGATTGCCCTTTATCACGCTACTGTGGAGGTCCCGCTGTGGGTGAGCCTCGAAGCAATAGACCATGACCCTCTTTTGGTAGATAACTTGCTTTGGTTACAACGCCCAGAACGTAAGTCTTTACATAACCCGGTGACAGCACACTCCCTGCAGCTATGTGATAGGCTCAAGGGTCCCTTTAAACTACACTCCCCACACTACCCCCTATTATCCTTCCGAGGCCACCTGCTGTTCTTGCCGGCTCACATAGACCCAGATGCTTTTACAATTTGGAAGCGTTTCGGTTTAACTAGGCTAACCAATCTGGTCACTTCCTCTTCCCTGAAAACTTTTTCTAGCCTGCAGGAGCAATTCCGAATCCCAAACAGGGAAATCTTCCATTATCTACAAATATCCCACTTTTTTGCTTCTTACCTGCACGCCTCTACATCACCGGCTAACATGACACTGTACGAAGGTATTTGCAACTCTGATCCCCACGCTCCAGGTATCATTTCTAAATTGTACACCCACCTCACGACTACATCCTCCCACCTTCCCTCCTATACTGCCCATTGGACCAATGATCTGAACATCTCTCTAGAACAGGAAGATTGGGGTGACATTTGGGCTACGACTAATTCCTTGTCCCAAAACATACTCGCTGTTGAGACCAACTACAAAGTGCTTTTGCGCTCCTATCTGGTCCCGGCAAGAATAGCTTAAATACCTTTCGACCTACCCTCCCACATGTTTTCTCGAAGTTGCAGAGAGTGGGGTACATATGTACATATCTGGTGCCTGATCGTGCAGCCATTTCTTTAGAATATTGTTCACTCTACTAAAGAGGCCGGCCACCCCCGACCCAGCTTTTGCCTTGCTAAACCACTGTCTACCCGATCTTACAAAGGCTCAATTGAAACTAGCAATATACAACATTACAGCTTCTAAACAGACAATCGCGAGGTCCTGGAAATCCCCATCTTTCTGCTAGCTAGAGACTAAATATAGGGTCACCCAAGCTATGATCCATAGTAAGATTGAGGTGACCATCCTAGGTAAGATCCCACGACACCTGAAAATATGGCAACCGTGGGTGGATCATCTCCTCCCTCCACAATTCGACCCCAAGCTCCTGGAACCTTAAAGTGGCAAGCCTAATCTTCCACTTTAGTTAGTCCCTTGCCCCGTAGCGGAAGAGACGGCCTCTCCCCCCCCCTCCCTTTTTGCTGTTTCCCTTACACTCTTCTTTCTCTTCCTCTATTTTATCTCTTTTTATCTTTTTCTCCTAGATGTCTCTCATCTCTCTCCTTTGATGTTACCTGAGGATATGTGGTCAGGACCTCCCTTGGTACTCCTCTGAGGCCCTTTCCACAATCATTACTCTCCTTTGTAAATATTTGTACTATAACTGCCTGTGTCATGTGCGTCAGATGGGAGTTTATTCTCCCCTACGCTCCCTTTATTAATGTTGTAATGTTATCATTTGGTTAACATGTACGAAGACACCGGCTCACTGTTCTATGTTGTCATTGTCTATCATGCCATGTTTGTTATTATCTATCTACCTAAAATGAATAAAAATTTTGAACACAAAATTGCTAATCAGACAATGGCAGCTTGATCCTTCTATTAAGCTTTTGCATCAGGTTTCTCAAACCTTTGCATGCCTGCGCTTTATATGATGACTAAGCCCCTCCCCTTCAAGACAATGCCAAAAAGGTGCGGAGCCTGGGTGACCTTAAAATTATGCCGCCCCCCACCCCTGAAAAAAGTTCTGCGGACACCCATGAAGCCTGGCAAGTTTAGCAATAGCTTAGCAAGTAATTTTTAAACTTGAAGCTTAATTGCTTGCTATCTGGGAAACTGCCACATGCAAAACTTTGCCTGGTCTCCACATTGGAGACCAGGCAAAAACTCAGCCAAAATGAGAACTGCCGTTTCGGCTCCCCCAAGATGTCTGCCGCATTGGAGACCAAGCAAGAACTGAGCCAAAACGGCCGCCACCGCTCAGCTCCCTCAAGATGGCCACCACATAGAAGACAAAGCTCTCCATAGACACCAATAAAATGGCCACCCACCATAACACATGCATAGGGAACCCAGCATCACCCATCAATACATACATACACATCAGTGTTCTTCTTATTCAATGTATTTTAACAGTTTTAATGAGGGTATAAGCAGACCTTTTTTGACCCTGTCGAACTAAATTAATTTACATAACTTTCCCATATTCCACATAAAAATTTTTATACTTGACAATGTTTATTTATTACCTTTTAAGGAATGTTATCTTATCAGACTATAGTTCAACTGCTGTCAAAGTGTTTCTCTTCTTCTAAGTGAATTTAAAAACTATGAAGTATCCTAATACACTTTCATCCAGTAAACTGTCTTATACATTTAAAAATGAAAACTTTCTATATGGAATAACATAATATACATTAAAAAATAATCTTTTATAATAATAACTATTGCTTTTACTATTGAATAATAATATTGATAAGACCACTACTATATAATAATAATATGAATAATAATATGAATAATAATTATATTATCAATAAAAATATGCAAATTAATATGAATAACATAAAATATATTTTGGTTAATATGAAATTCTACTACACCGTCCACCTAAACTGACAACCCGGGCAAGGAGAGCATTAATCAGAGAAGCTCTCGCTACACAGTCCCATTTTCAGGTTCCTGCCAAAGTGGCAGGAACCAGCTATTGGAATATAAACAGCCCAAATGGCAGACACACCACATTACTACACAGTAAATTTGAATGAAAAGTATAAATTGCAGTACCAGTACCTGCCTACAACTGGGCAACATGATTGATGTTGAATTTACTGTACATAGAGGGCTATTGGTTATTGCTTTTTTTTTCCAGTAAAGAACAATTTTTTCACTTAATTTTGTGAATGAATAACAATGTATACTACCGTATGTACCTTGTTCTCATTCACATAGGACTGAATATTTGTGCAGCCACTCTTGCCCCCCCGCAAACCCCCACATCTTTTTTGGGGCACAGGAGGAGGAGTCAATGCAAGATGCCAACCTGGCTGAGTGATCTTCCTCCCATGGCCCTTGACATCAGGTCATTATTCTTCTACAAAAAAAGAAAGCTGGAGCATTTTTCCTCCCACTGACCACCAACCATGACTGACTGCCAAGACCAGCTGATCGCCCACACTGGGGCATTTTTTACTGCTTCTGCTAATTTCCTTGACCACTGCACTTTGTATGCTATGCTGTGCATTACACCCTCCTATGTAAAAGTATTTATGGTTAATAAGTGGTCTGTTTTCATTTTTTTTTTAAAACAAAGAAGTTTGTTATAGATGTAGAAGTACTGGCTATATCGCTTTTGCCATCATGGGACATTCCTTAACGAAGATTGCATTGAGCCTTGTTCCCTCTAGTGCCCAGCATGGGGATTATGACATAATTTTCTGATTGCAGAGAGGAAGAGACTACTACTGAAAACAGGGGATCATGGAACATGTAATCCGAAAAGCAGGGATTTCAATAGCTCTAAAGCTGCTGCAAACTACAAGTTCGAGCTGGCTGGAGAGAGAAAGAATTCTGGGTAAGCAGATACATTGTCTTGAAAAAGTATTCATACCCCTTACAATTTTCCACATTTTGTCATTTTACAACCAAAAACGTAAGTGTATTATATTGGGATTTTATGTTATAGACCAATGCACAGTGGCACATAATTGTGAAGTGGAAGGAAAATGATAAATGTTTTTCAAATTAAAAAAAAAAAACAAAAACTGAAAAGTGTGGAGTGCATTTGTATTCAGCCCCCTTTACTCTGATACCCCTAACTAAAATCTAGTGGAACCAACTGCCTTCAGAAGTCACCTAATTAGTAAATAGAGCCCACTTGTGTGCAATTTAATCTTAGTATAAATACAGCTGTTTTGTGAAGCCTTCAGAGGTTTGTTAGAGAACCTTAGTGAACAAACAGCATCATGAAGGCCAAGGAACACACCAGACAGGTCAGGGATAAAGTTGTGGAGAAGTTTAAAGCAGGGTTAGGTTATAAAAAAATATCCCAAGCTTTGGAACATCTCACAGAGGACTGTTCAATCCATCATCTGATAATAGAAAGAGTATGGCACAACTGCAAACCTACCAAGACATGGCTGTCCACCTAAACTGACAGGCTGGGCAAGAAGAACATGAATCAGAGAAGTAGTCAAGAGGTCCATGGAAACTCTGGAGGAGCTTCAGAGATCCACAGCTCAGGTGGGAGAATCTGTCCACAGGACAACGATTAGTCGTGCACTCCACAAATCTGGCCATTATGAAAGAGTGGCAAGAAGAAAGCGTATGTTGAAAGAAAGCCATAAGAAGTCTCGTTTTCAGTTTGCGAGAAGCCATGTGGGGGACACAACAAACAAGTAGAAGAAGGTGCTCTGGTCAGATGAGACCAAAATTGAACTTTTTGGCCTAAAAGCAAAACGCTATGTGTGGCAGAAAACTAGCACATTACCCTGAACACACCATTCCCACTGTGAAACATGGTGGTGGCAGCATCATGTTGTGGGGATGCTTTTCTTCAGCAGGGACAGGGAAGCTGGTCAGAGTTGATAGAAAGATGGATGGAGCCAAATACAGGGCAATCTTATGCCGCGGCATACACACGTGCGGACTTTTCGACCGGACTGGTCCGACGGACCGAGTCCGGTGGATAATCCGATCGTGTGTGGGCTTCATCGGACCTTCAGCGGAGTTTTCCAGTCTAAAATCTGACGGACTTCAGATTTGAAACATGCTTCAAATCTTTACGACGTAACTCCGCCGGACCCAGTCCCTCTCATGAAATCCGCTCGTCTGTATGCTAGTCCAACGGACAAAAAACGACACATGCTCAGAAGCAAGTATGAAATGGAAGCGCTCGGTCTGGTAAAACTAGTGTTTGTATTGTAGTTAGTACATTCCTCATGCTGCAAATTCTGTGATCGTTGAATGCTGTGCATTAATTGTCTTTTTTATAATGCTAGAAGAACAAAGTTGTTTTGCTGTTCTCACAAACTTATTTCTGGATTATTTCTCTTGATCTCATGAATGATATTGTATTTTTTAAAAGCCATATCTCCATACTAATGTTTACACAAATGTTTTTTGGAGTCATCTTTTATTATTTTTTATTTCATCAAGATCTTTTTTTTAGTATTGTTACAAAATTATTTTCTATTTATCTCCATATATCTTTTTATTTTTGGTGTAGAGCTACTAGAAGAACCTTTTTTTTTAATATTTTTTGCTTTTTTTATTTTTTGACGTAAAGTTACCACAAGAACATTATATAATTTTTTGTTTTCGGAACTTCAAGGAAGTTGTTGTCCCTTGTTAATTTGACATTGTATCTAAAAAATTGATGTTAATAAAAACACATAGGCAAGTATTTTCATAAAATAAAATATTCATTTATTATGGCTAACAAAATAAAGATGAAGTAAACGCTTGAGAAACTTTTCGAATTTGTGAAGACTTTTGGCCCCAGGGCACACCAAGTCTGTGGAAAAGAAAATTGGGATCTTGAGAAGTCCATATAATAGGGAGCACAATCTGGTCCAGGAATCCCAGAGATCAAGAGCAGCAGCAGATGACATATACAGTCAGGTTCATAAATATTGGGAAATCAACGCAATTCTAATCTTTTTGGCTCTATACACCACCACAATGGATTTGAAATGAAACGAACAAGATGTGCTTTAACAGCAGACTTTTAGCTTTAATTTGAGGGTATTTACATCCAAATCTGGTGAACAGTGTAGGAATTACAACAGTTTGTATATGTGCCTCCCACTTTTTAAGGGACCAAAAGTAATGGGATAGTTGGCTTCTCAGCTGTTTCATGCATGGCCAGGTGTGTGTTATGCCCTCATTATCCCATTTACAAGGAGCAGATAAAAGGTCCAGAGTTCATTTCAAGTGTGCTATTTGCATTTGGAACCTGTTGCTGTCAACTCTCAATATAAGATCCAAAGAACTGTCACTATCAGTGAAGCAAGCCATCATTAGGCTGAAGAGATAGCAAAAACATTAGGTATGGCCAAATCAACTGTTTGGAATATCCTTAAAAAGAAAGAATGCACCGGTGAGCTCAGCAACACCAAAAGACCCGGAAGACCACGGAAAACAACTGTGGTGGATGACCAAAGAATTCTTTCCCTGGTAAAGAAAACCCCCCCTCACAACAGTTGGCCATATCAAGAACACTCTCCAGGAGGTATGTGTGTCAAAGTCAACAATCAAGAGAAGACTTCACCAGAGTGAATACAGAGGGTTCACCACAAGATGTAAACCATTGCTGAGACTCAAAAACAGGAAGGCCAGATTAGAGTTTGCCAAACAACATCTAAAAAAGTCTTCACAGTTCTGGAACAACATCCTATGGACAGATGAGACCAAGATCAATTTGTTGTACCAGAGTGATGGGAAGAGAAGAGTATGGAGAAGGAAAGGAACTGCTCATGATCCAAAGCATACCACCTCATCAGTGAAGCATGGTGGTGGAAGTGTCATGGCGTGGTCATGTGTGGCTGTCAATGGAACTGGTTTTCTTATATTTATTGATGATGTGACAGCTGACAAAAGCAGCAGGATGAATTCTGAAGTGTTTCGGGCAATATTATCTGCTCATATTCAGCAAAATGCTTCAGAACTCATTGAACGGCGCTTCACAGTGCAGATGGACAATGACCCGAAGCATACTGCGAAAGCAACCAAAGAGTTTTTTAAGGGAAAGAAGTGGAATGTTATGCAATGGCCAAGTCATTCACCTGACCTGAATCCGATTGAGCATGCATTTCACTTGCTGAAGACAAAACTGAAGGGAAAATGCCCCAACAACAAGCAGAAACTGAAGTCAGTTGCAGTAGAGGCCTGGCAGAGCATCACCAGGGATGAAACCCAGCGTCTGGTGATGTCTATGCATTCCAGACTTCAGGCTGTTGACTGCAAAGAATTTGCTACCAAGTATTAAAAAAGTGAAAGTTTGATGGATGCTTGTTAATCTGTCTCATTACTTTTGGTCCCCTTAAAAAGTGGGAGGCACATATACAAACTGTTGTAATTCCTACACCGTTCACCTGATTTGGATGTAAATACCCCCAAATTAAAACTGAAAGTTTGCAGTTAAAGCACATCTTGTTTGTTTCATTTCAAATCCATTGTGGTGGTGTATAGAGCCCAAAAGATTAGAATTGTATCGATGTCCCAATATTTATGAATCTGACTGTATGTCCCCAGGCTGTGGTACTACACCAGCCTGCGTCTTCTGTCAGACCAGACTGAAGCCAGGTCATCACTTTCTTCTCTTCGTTCCAGCCTTCCCTCCAGGCTGCCCTGCACCCTTCCCTGCAGCCTTCCCTGCAGACTTCCTTGTAGGCTGTGGCTCTGGTGGTTGACTTGTGGCAGGAGGAGGAGGAGGAGGGACTTGCTCATTTATTTGGGTGTTGACCGTTAACTTCAGCCCCTTGTGAAGGACATCAGAAAAAAGTTTTTCACACAGGAGGCGTTGGCCCTTCTCCATTTCGAGCAACCTGCTGGCTATATAGGAGCCATTGGCCTCTTCAGCTTCAGGGGGGCTCTTGAGGAAATTTGTAGCTTCTCTCATGAGGCACAGTGATGCCTCCTCTGTCACTGTCCCCTTTCTGGGCCTTTTTGTATGAAGGCGGAGGGGAGGAACCTGCGATTGTGTGAGGCTCCTACTGGGCCCGGCCACCTCCTGGCTGACACTAACCCCTGCCTACTTCTGGATGACACTGGGCCCAGCCTCCTCCTGGATGACACTGGGCCCGGCCTCCTCTTGGATGACACTGGGCCTAGCCTCCTCCTGCCTGCCACTTTCCACACCTTCCTCCTGGCTGACCTCATCCTGTGTATAAAAAAGGGACATAGTTTTAGTTTTTGGTTCATCAATCACACACAATTTTCAGCTCATGACTTGCAAATTCAATGTTAATACATATAAAAGAGTATACATCTGACACCAGCATTTTTTAAAGCTGGTGACAAACATTTTTGGCCACTACTGTCAATTGATATGTATACATAATTTTTTGGAAAAAATCCTTTAATAGGTAATCAATTATAACATCTAGTTAACATCATTAATATTAGGACACTAAATATGTCTAAAAATAATAAACCTGGCTCCAGATGGTCACATCCGGTTCTTCCAGGATTGAAGGCCCAGCTTGGTCCTCATTGGCCTCTGCTGGGGTGGAGGGAAGGGTGGAGGGAAGGGTGCAGGGAAGGGTGGAGGGAAGGGTTGAAAGTGATGCCCTGGCTTCAGTCTGGTCATCAAGAAAACATAGTTTATCGTAGTACCACAGCCTGGATACATATACATCATCTGCTGATGCCCCTGATCTCAGGGAAATCTGGATCTTGTTATGCTCCCTTCTATACATATTTCGCAAGATCCCAATTTTATTTTCCACAAACTTAAAGGTTGCTTCTGGGATGAAAGTCTGCACAAATGCTACAAGTTTCTCCAGCGTTGACTTCCTTATTGTTTTAACAAAATATGCAGGGTGTTTGACCTCCCGTAGATTCCTCATCTCCCTGTACTTCTCTATAAATTGAGTCAGAAATTCAGGGTCCTTAAACTTAGCATTCATGTTTTCTGTCAAAGAAAATACACAAGGCAAAAACACTAATGTTAGGCTAAACTCTCATAATCTTACTTATCCCAACATAGGCCTCAATCTTTAAGCAGTACAGTATAGGCTGCTACAAAGTTAATAAAATTTACCTTCATTTCGGACGCTCGAAACTTCAGTTCCTCTATCCTCAGACCGTACATATGACACATGCGTGATAGCTTTATACACACTGCGCAGGTGTGAAACTCCACCTGCGTCGCCCGCCCCTGACGTTCTTTTTTAACGAATATTCTCTGCCCCGTTTTCTACGCACAGAATGTACGTACGGCACATGCGTGATAGCTTTGTATACACACTGTGCATGCGTGAAACTCCACATGCGTGAAACTCCGCCTGCGTCGCCCGCCCCTGACATTCTTTTTTAATGAATATTCTCCGCCCCTTCTCTCTACGGTGTGCAGTAGGAGCAACAATGGCAGAGACACAGCAGGTGTGTACTAATTATTCAAGTAACGAGGAAAGCCCAGAGCCTGAAATGTCCCGATCCGGGAAGAGGAGATTTAAGGCCTCCAATATGGCCTTTGAAGAAATGGTGGAGATGGTAGCAATTTTAAAAAAAAAAGATTACGATGGGAAGCATGGACCGTACGCCCAGCCTAATCGTTCGTAGTAAACATCGTTTCAAAAATATATACAATGTATTTAGTTGATATAGGGTTTAAACAACATTTTGGTCTTGGTAGTTTGTCTTATTAAAATAAGTTTAGGACATTGTTGTCTAGATGTCTTTTTAAACTAGAATGAATAGCAAACTTTATTCAGTGGAATGTAAGGAGAGGACACTCAGCAGCTGTTTACACATCTGGACTCAGGAGCACTAGTGTGGGAGACCAGAATACATTTTTTTTGGTTAGGTGCTCCAGTGGATACTTGTTGGGTTGTCTCTATCTGTGAAACGTGACAAAAAAAGGTAAGTATTCCAGCTTGTTTCCAAGGGAGTTTTAATTATGTCTTCAACTTGGATCTCTGCCCAAACAGACAGTTGTATACCACTTCAATGCAATGTTTCATATTCCATTTCCTGGACTCAATATCTGTGTACTAAGTATACCTTTTGTTTCATTCTCATAGGGGAGAAAAGACTCAGACAACCTGAACCCAGGGACCCCCGACCTCACCAGCCTGTTTGGCAAATCAGCCCAAGCCCCACGGAGGATGTGGAGGAAGGAGAGGTGGGCGACATGTGCACCCCACCAGGTGAGTGTCTGACAACCCAGCTTAAGGTAATCTATGTATGCCTGCAGATTTCTAAATACATCTTTTTTTCATTAATTTTAGGTGGAAGCATGTCCAAGTGCCAGCCCCCCCCCCCCCCCCCGAGGATGTGGACGAAGGAGAGGTGGAGGAAGTGGACAATATGCAGCAGGAAATGAAGAACATCAATCGATCGATGTTTCGGGGAGAATCTAAATCCCTTTTTCACAAAAAAAACATTGATCATGTTCTTCATTTCCTTTTTTTGCTGACCCCATTCTGGGCTTTGACTTTTAAACATTTTATGCCTGTTTGTAAAATTTTTTATATAAAACAAAAAAAAATATATAGGCCTGTTTTTTTAAAAAACAAAAAACAAAAAAACAAAAAAAATAGAAGCCTGTTTGTTTAAAAAAAAAAAAATAGAGGCCTGTTTGTTTAAAAAAAAGAAAAATAGAGACCTGTTTGTTTAAAAAAAAATAGAGGCCTGTTTGTATAAAAAAAAAATAGAGGCCTGTTTGTAAAAAAAAATAAAAAATAAACATTTTTTTAAATAAAAAAAATTCTATTGTTTGAACAAAAAGTTATATATATTTTAAATCCTAAAATTTTAACAAACAAACGCACATGTGAATGTGCACAGATTTAAAAAATCTGTTATTAAACAACAAGATGTGTGGCTTCTTCATTCGATGCTCAATACCAGTTTTGGAAGTTATTTGGTGTTTACAGTGACAATGGGGCTTATTTACTAAAGGAAAATACACTTGGCACTACAAGTGCACTAGGATAACCTAGGAGACAGCCAAAAAGAAAGGCAAGCAATAAATACAATTGGAGATTTTATCTGATCCTTATTTTTTATTAAAACAAATTATAGATTGTCTGGCATTGCAATGGCCCCCTACCCGTAAAAAAATCAACATATTTATCCAGAACTTGATGGGCGCTTTGGGGGGCCAAGCCAGTACGGCCAGTATCCAGGCCCATAAGAAGATTCTCAATAAGTCCGGCCTCAGGCCCAAGTGATGCAATATAATTGCTCGAATGTTTGTTTAAATAATTGTGCAGGATGCAGCACGCTAGGACAAGCTGATTTAGTTTGTATTCCACCATGTGGATAGCTGTCTAAAACAGGTGGAACCGGCTGGCCATGATCCCGAAGGCATTCTCCACAATTCTATTCACTCTGGCCAGCCGGTAGTTAAAAACCCTCATCTCTGGGGTGAAGGTCCTTTGGGGGAATAGCCTCATCATGTGCTCGCCCAGACCGAAGGCTTCAATTGCAATGAAGACAAAGGGGAATCCTTCTACATTATCCGCATCAGGTGGCAATCCCAGGCCACCACTCTGGAAACGCTGGTAGAACTCCGTCTGGGCGAAAACTCCTCCATCCGACATCCGGCTATTCTTCCCCACGTCCACATACAGAAATTCACATTGTGCCGACACCACCGCCATTAAGACAATACTATGAAACCTCTTATAATTAAAATAGTATGACCCCAAATGGAGTGGTGGCACGATGTGGACATGTTTCCCATCTATAGCCCCTCCACAGTTGGGAAAGTCCCAACGAGTGGCAAAATGGGATGCCACAGTTTGCCATTCCTGTGGTGTTGAAGAACACTGGGGAGTCAAACAAGAAAAAAAAATATAAGTACTCTTGCACATAACATTTCAAGCACATTACACAAAAAATATTATTGCCCAGCATCAGTATAACATTAATTGTAATAAGTATTATTTAAAGACTAAAATATAAGGCCCACTTATCAGATTCATCACCCCCTCTGATGGCCCATTGATACATTTTAGGGGGGGAGGGGATTCTAAATCAATTTAAGGACACACAGACCATTTGCAGACATTTTAGGAGGGAGGGATTCTAAATCAATTTAAGGACACACAGACCATTTGCAGACATTTTAGGAGGGGGAGGGGATTCTAAATCAATTTAAGGACACACAGACCATTTGCAGACATTTTAGGGGGGATTCTAAATCAATTTAAGGACACACAGACCATTTGCAGACATTTTAGGAGGAGGGGAGTCTAAATCAATTTAAGGACACACAGACCATTTGCAGACATTTTAGGGGGGAGGATTCTAAATCAATTTAAGGACACACAGACCATTTGGAGACATTTTAGGGTAAAGCAATACAATGGAGCTGACAAAATACATTGTTAAGTGACTAGACTAGGTGGATATGGGCCCAGCATAGCATGCTGGGGAGGTTAGTGAATGCTAATATGCATGCAGTACAAAAAAGAGCATTAAAAAATTGCAGCATGCATGAGGACAAAGGGGACATTCACACTATATTGCAATCATGGTAATTAGTGTTTGAGTAAAGAAATACATTACATTAGTAAACATTAAATACAATAAAATGTGATGTTAAAGGATAAAATTCTTACCTTAATATAGTCCTTCCGCAGGACCTGGATGATGGCAGAACAGGTCTCTGGGATAATGATCCCCAGAGCCTGGGGGGAGATGCCTGTCGAGAACTTGGTTCGTGAGATGGTGGCGGAGGCCATACATCACTCGGCAATCGGAGACACCACCCCCCCGGGAGCTGAGGTGGACGGACCAATGGGGCACCATCCAAGGTAGGCCAGGACCCCCGAGGCAAACCTAGAGTGGGAGGTACAGATGAAAGATCAAATTAGCAACCCAACCGTGGAGGTGAACAGCTGGGTGTGAAAGGAGAATGCAGAAGTGAAATAGAAGTCCGTCCACCTCAGCTCCTGGGGGGATGGTGTCTCCGATTGCCGAGTGATGTATGGCCTCCGCCACCATCTCACGAACCACAATATGTAAGCATGCACTCTGTGTGGGGGTTTTTTAATTACCCCACCTCCGTTTCATGTTTATAATTACTAGTTCATTCTTATATCCTTTATTTTAGATCAAGATACGCGCTTGCTCCTGACGAGTGGCACAAGAAGCCACGAAACGCGTAGAGCTATCATTGTCGCGTTTTCTTACCAGCGTCATACCATTCCTAATTTTTTGAGTTTTTTGGAGGCTTATTTTGCAGGCAATATTTCTTATTATATGGTTGTGTATTAATATCTTACTGATGTACCATGGAGAATTGTTTTATTCATTGAATCATGTATATTTGCTGCTATTATTGCTGATATTTCTCTCTGTTTGTGATTGATATATAATTTTATATGCATGTTTTATTTTCATGAATTTAATAAAAATTTCCCTAGTAGTCCATCGGTTTTGTTTTTTGGACATTTCACGCTTTTCATTTAAAGTCCCACTTTTGTTGCTTTTTTCTTAGACTAGCAAAGGGATGGAAACGCATGACCTCATTCGGTCATGGTTTCATTTAAAGTCCCACGGGATGGACAATCCCAAACCCTTCTCTAACCTAAATGTATAGGGATGGATAGGCGTGAAATGGTTCCATTTTTCAATCCCATCACATTCATTGTGATTTATTTAAAGCCTCTTCTTTCAATTGCTCGATTATATTTTTAGTATCATTATTTTTGAACTATTTTTGGATAATTATTTATGATGTAGATTTTGACACCAGCTTTTTATAGAGGGTTCGTTTGTTTTAGTGGTGGCCCCCTTGGCCTCAATGCGCCGCTTGTCCTTTTGGTTTTTTCCCCCCTTCCGGGAGCTGTGACGCGCCTGTCGGCCCCTCCCCCTTCCCCGTAGGGAGGGGTGGATCCGCCGCCACTGCGCGTCAGCGTCACGCACTCCCCATCGAGCGTGCGCACCCCTCTGGATGCCGACGCGCTCGATTGGATGGTTTCCATCACGCACACTACTGGGAAGGGACGTGGGCGTCGGCTGGCCGGGCGCCGGTGCCCGATTGGTGATGCCGTACGCAGTCCCTCCCATGTGTGTGCGGTGTGACGTTGGTGGGCGTTTCCGGTGGTGGCGCTCATATGGGCGCAGCCTCGGCGGGTTTGGCTCTCGAGGCTTCCCACTTCACTGGGTGCCATGTTTGTTTGGCAACACACACCATCTTTTTTTCCCCATGATGCCTCACCCTGCACACCAGGTATCTCCATCCATGCTTTAGTCTCTGGCTCTTCCCCTCTCTCTTGCATTTTTGTTCCGGGGTGTCGGGTTTTCTTTTGGTGGTTTTGCTTGGATGCTTCCATCCAGCTTCCTTTCCTTGTCCTCCACTTGATCTTTCTTCTATTTCACTTCTGCATTCTCCTTTCACACCCAGCTGTTCACCTCCACGGTTGGGTTGCTAATTTGATCTTTCATCTGTACCTCCCACTCTAGGTTTGCCTCGGGGGTCCTGGCCTACCTTGGATGGTGCCCTGTGGGGCTGCCCCCATTGGTCCGTCCACCTCAGCTCCCGGGGGGGTGGTGTCTCTGATTGACGAGTGATGTATGGCCTCCGCCACCATCTCACGAACCACAATATGTAAGCATGCACTCTGTGTGGGGGTTTTTTAATTACCCCACCTCCGTTTCATGTTTATAATTACTAGTTCATTCTTATATCCTTTATTTTAGATCAAGATACGCGCTTGCTCCTGACGAGTGGCACAAGAAGCCACGAAACGCGTAGAGCTATCATTGTCGCGTTTTCTTACCAGCGTCATACCATTCCTAATTTTTTGAGTTTTTTGGAGGCTTATTTTGCAGGCAATATTTCTTATTATATGGTTGTGTATTAATATCTTACTGATGTACCATGGAGAATTGTTTTATTCATTGAATCATGTATATTTGCTGCTATTATTGCTGATATTTCTCTCTGTTTGTGATTGATATATAATTTTATATGCATGTTTTATTTTCATGAATTTAATAAAAATTTCCCTAGTAGTCCATCGGTTTTGTTTTTTGGACATTTCACGCTTTTCATTTAAAGTCCCACTTTTGTTGCTTTTTTCTTGGATTTTAAGGGGAACCCCGCGCCAAAAAAAAAAAAAAAACGGTGTGGGGTTCCCCCAAAAATCCATACCAGACCCTTATCTGAGCACGCAACCTGGCAAGCCGCAGGAAAAGAGGGGGGGACGAGAGTGCGGCCCCCCCCTCCTGAACCGTACCAGGCCACATGCCCTCAACATTGGGAGGGTGCTTTGGGGTAGCCCCTCAAAACACCTTGTCCCCATGTTGATGAGGACAAGGGCCTCATCCCCACAACCCTGGCCGGTGGTTGTGGGGGTCTGCGGGCAGGGGGCTTATCGGAATCTGAAAGCCCCCTTTAACAAGGGGACCCCCAGATCCCGGCCCCCCCTGTGTGAAATGGTAAGGGGGTACTTACCCCTACCATTTCACTAAAAAACTGTCAAAAATGTTAAAAATGACAAGAGACAGTTTTTGACAATTCCTTTATTTAAATGCTTCTTCTTTCTTCTATCTTCCTTCATCTTCTTCTTGGTTTTTAACCTCCCCTAATGTGAAGGGCCTTAATGTCCCAGAAAAAAGGTCTAGACTACTGAGAGACTTGACCAAAATGCGAAGTCAGATTGCTTTCCTCCAGGAAACACACTTCCAGGCTGGGAAAATCCCTAAATCGAGTAATAGAGCTTACCCAGTGGTATATCATAGCCCATCACCGATATCTAAAGCTAAGGGAGTCAGTATTCCTATAGCAAGGTCTGTTCCATGGTCGCTAGGTACATACATTAGCGATGAGCAAGGTAGATTTTTGATAGTTAAGGGCGTAATCGGCGCTACTCGGGTAACCTTGGTTAATGTATATTTTCCTAACTCGAATTAGTTGCTTTTCCTAAGGACTTTGGTTCCTCTGATTTTGGAGCATAGGGATGGGGTATTGATTTGGAGGGGATTTTAATTTTGCATATGATCCACTCCTAAATGTCTCAAGGGGTGTATCTCATCTAGCATTCTCTGATTTAAAGCGACTAAAGGCAGAATTAAATCTTCTTCAACTGGTAGATGTATGGTGTTTACAACATCTCAATGTCAGAGACTATACTTTTTCTCATCAGTTCATTCATCATACTCAAGAATCAATTATTTTTTTCTTCCAAAAAAAGAGCTGGACAGAGTTCAAGCAACTTGGATAGATCCAATTTTGCTTGCTGACCATGGACCGGCTCACTTAGATATAGATCTAATTATAGTGGCTACAAGGACCCTGTCATGGAGGCTTAATGATACACTGTTAAAAGACCCAACTAGCATGACTGAGGTTCTACAGGGTTTAGCAGAATATTTTAGACAGAATGACCAATCTAACACATCTCCGACTGTATTGTGGGAGGCGCATAAATGCTTTATAAGAGGAATCTTTCTTAAACAAGGAGCCAGGATAAAAAAAACGAAGGCGGTTGGAAACTGAGATGTTACTCATGAGGATTGGTAAACTTGAGTCCATTCACAAAAAAACACTCACTAAGCAGATACAGTAAGAATTACTCTCCCTAAGTCAGCAGTATAATCAAATTGTGAATTCAGAAGTAGGGGAGAAATTGAGTCGATATAAACAGTCTATATACGAGTATGGTAATAAACCGGGTGTTCTATTAGCTAGGGCACTGAAAGGATCACAAACGAAACCACATATCACCCAAATCTCCGGCATTAAGCTGTCAGATTCTGCGGCTATAGCTCAGGAATTTCAAAAATTTTATTTCGAGGCTTTATAATCTGCAAAATACTCAAACCCAGCAATGCTCTATCCGGGCAGATTTGATTTCCTCTTTTTTGACAGCATCAGGTATGCCCCTACTTCCGCCAGAGGTAATTGCAGAGATAGAGGCCCCTATAACAAAGAAAGAACTTGGTGATAGAATCCTCTAAACCAGGGAAAGCCCCCGGTCCCGACGGGTTAAATCTTATATACTATAAAACATTCCAGGACGTTCTCTCTCCTTACTTCCTACGTGCTTACAACTCCATCTCAGCTAATGGTAAGCTAACAGAGGAAGCTTTGAGGGCCCACATTATTGTGATTCCCAAGCAAGATAAATTATTCTCAAAAATCCTAGTGAATAGGTTATTGCCACACTTTCCTCATCTTATTCACGCAGACCAGGCAGATTTTATCCCACAGAGAAAGGCCAGGGACAATACTGTAAGGGCGATAGACTTGATTCATATTGCTCATTCAGAGAACCGGCCTTTCTCCTTTTATCAACGGATGCTGAAAAAGTATTTGATCGGGTGGATTGGCAATATCTTCAATTTACTCTTAGACATATTGGCCTGGGGGAGCGAATGATGGATCATTGGATTCAGGCATTATATACTGGTCCTACTGCGGCTGTGCTGGTCAATGGGGCCCGTTCAGAGTATTTCTCTTTGTCTAATGGGACAAGACAGGGTTGTCCTCTTTCTCCATTAATGTTTGTGTTAACCTCAGAACCCTTTCTATACAAAATTAGATCAGACCACTTGATCAGTGGTCTTCAGGTTTCAAATATGGAGCATAAAATCGCCACATATGCGGATGACCGTTAATTTTTTCTTACCAATCCGGAGGTTTCATTACCTCGTTTACTTCAATGTCTAGCTCAGTATGAGGATCTTTCTAATTTTTCTATAAATGATGCTAAATGTGAAGCGATGAGTATCCTCCTTTCCAAGGAGTGTATTGTTAACCTACAAGGTGTATACTGGTTTAAATGGGTTCAGTCCTTTTTGAAATACTTGGCGGTCAAACTGACCCAGAATATGGCCCTACTATATGGGACAAACTTCTGCCCATTATTATCGAAAATGCGATCATATTTTCTTGTCAAAAGAAGTTTATTGAGTATACAATGTTATAAAGATACATAAAGTAAGTTTACAAGGATCTATAAAGTAAGCTCATTGTTTTACAGTAGGGTTTATATAGGTAAATATCATGAAATTTCAAATATTAAACATTGGGTTCACGTAAACCTAAATTAAAGATATATATCATTTACTTAGTTACTTTTGTAGGTATTTAAATGATTTATACCTACTATACATATTGTTTACAAGTAGAGTGTATATAGGTCAAATAAATTCTGATAATGAGCTTTAATCGTAAGGTGGAGAAAAGGAAAGAGAAAGAAGAAAAAGGGTTGAAAGGTAGAGGTATGGTCCACAAGGTTGTCCCGCTCGTCAGTTTATTATTCTTTTTAGTTCTCTTTGAAGCCTTAGAATGGGTGTCTCTGTAAGTCATTTAATCTGTTACCATGGCAACAGGACAGAGTCATTGAAGTTTGACAGGAACTGTTGTTTTATCCAAGGATGCCAAAGTTTTTCAAATTTTGGAATTTGATTTTGATCGATGGCTACCATCTTAGCATGGGACATTGTATTATTCATTCTGTGAATTGTTTCTGCTAGTACCAATGTAGGAGATTTCCATGCCTTGGCCACTGTTTGTTTTGCAGCCGTTATTAGTTGGATCATAAGTTTGAATTGAGAGAGTGTTAACCATTCCGGTTTTAGATTAAGTAAAGTTAAATATGGATCTGGTTGTATTATTTTTTTAAATATTTTAGATGCAATCACGAAGACTTCCTTCCAGAAGGTTTGGATTACTGGGCACGTCCACCATATGTGTAAATATGTGCCTATTTCTGGGCATCCTCGAAAACAAAGAGTTGAGGTATTAGGTGAATATTTTGCCACTCTAGCGGGTACAAGGTACCAGCGAGTTAGGACTTTATAATTTGTCTCCAGTGCTAAGATGTTGGGTGAAGATGACTTAGATGTGAGCCATATGTTAGACCAGTCCGTGTCTTCTAAAGTTCGTCCCAGGTCCTCCTCCCACCTCTGAACGTAAGAGGGTCTATTAAGATTTGCTACTCCATATAATTGATTATAAAGTGATGAAATTGTACCTTTAGCAAATGGATCTTTTGTACAGATTGATTCAAAAATGGATAATTGGGATAATGGTGTATCCCCCTTTAGGAATGGTGTATAGAAATTTTTGATTTGGAGATATCTAAATATCTCAGAGTTTGGTAGATCATATTTTTCTCTAAGCGATGGGAATGAAAGGAATGATTTAGATGCTATGAAGTCATTTAGTGTCTGAATGCCTGATGTTGTCCAAGCTTTAAAAGAATTTGGGTAGATCCATGCCAGATAAAAGGCCGGATTTCTGATAAAAGAAAGGAGGGGATTGTGTGGAGATTGTAACTGATATTTGGTTTTTAGTTTATCCCAGAGAGATAAGAAGTGTTTAGTTATGGGATTATGAATTTTAAAGCGGTCTTTAGGATCAAGCCATAATAAATTTGATATTAATAGAGGGTCATTTTCTGAAGCCTCTATAAATACCCATAATGGGATTTCCTGTTTTGCATGGTATTTGGACAGACTGGCCAAATGTGCTGCTCTGTAGTAGTTAGTAAAATTAGGGTATCCCAGGCCTCCTTTATTTTTGGGAAGATGTAGTGTGTGTATAGGTATACGTGGTTTAGAAGAGCCCCATATAAACGAAGTTGCTCTTTTTTGTACTATTCTCAAAAAATAGGAAGGAATTGGAATAGGGAGGACTCTGAATAGATAAAGCAATTTGGGTAGAATAGTCATTTTGATTGCATTAATCTTCCCTATCCAGGATAAAGGAAGTTGCGACCATTGTTTTATTAGATTTGTGATCTGTCTTAATACAGGAGGATAATTGGTTGAGAATAAGTCAGAATGAGATGCTGTTAAATGAATTCCAAGATATGGGATTGATTTTTCTGCCCATGTGAATGGGAGTGCAGCCCTAGCCGGGATCAATTCCATGTTTGTGAGTGAAATATTAAGCACTAGGCATTTCTTAGGATTAATCATAAGGCCGGATAGGGCTGCAAATCCATCAAGAGCTGGTATTAAGTTAGGACCAGAGACCTGTGGTGATGATAGAAAAAGTAATATATCGTCTGCAAATATACATAATTTGTGTGTAACGCCTCCTACTTCAATGCCAGTTATAGTTTGGTTTGTTCTGATGTATTGGGCCATGGGTTCGAGTATAAGGGCAAATAATAAGGGAGATAATGGGCAACCCTGTCGGGTACCTCTTTCGATATTAAAGGCTTCAGATTTGTATCCAGCATATTTTATATAGGCTTTGGGTTTATTATATAATGCTTTGATCCATGTTAAAAAGTGGGGTCCAAAACCCCATTTTTGTAATGAATATTGCATATATTGCCAGGATACTGTGTCAAATGCCCTCTTAATATCGAGAGATAGAAAACATAAAGGGATTTTCCGTTTTTTAGCAATATGTGCCAATAACACTGCCCTGCGTATATTATCGCCTGCCTGTCTATTTGGCATGAAGCCTACTTGATCTCTATGTATTAATTTTCCTATAATGCTATTGAGGCGTTTTGCTATTATTTTTGCTAATAATTTAATATCGAAGTTTAACAGAGAGATAGGCCGATAATTCACACAGGAAGTATCATCAGAAAGGGGTTTTGGGATCATACAAACAATTGCCATTAGTGTTTCTTGCCGAAAAGAATGTCCATCTAGAAGTTTGTTAAAAGTTTCAGTGAGAATGGGAGAGAGTATTTCTGAGAATGTTTTATAGTATAAAGCCGAGTAGCCGTCTGGGCCTGGTCTTTTGTTAAGTTTTAGGTCTTTTATGGCGTTAGCAACTTCATCTATAGTTATAGGCTCATCCAAACTGCTTTTTTGATTCTGAGATAACTCAGGTAAGGTTATTTTTGAGAAGAAGGATTCAGCTTCTATAGGATTAAATTCATTGTTTGTCTTGTATAAAGTTGCGAGATGTGAGTGAAATTTATGGACTATTTTAACTGGATTACAAGTGTAAATATTTTTTGATAATTTCAAACGTATTGGTTTGAAAGATTTGTTAGTTGAATTTAATGCCCGAGCCAAATATGTACCTGGTTTGTTTGTATTCATGTAGAAATTGTGTTTGGAGCGTTTGAGGGATTTATCAACTGACTCAGTGAGAAATAGATCGTATTCCAATCTAGATTTTTCCAGATGAGATTTTGTACTCTGAGATGGATTATCTTGAAATGATATGTAGGCTGCATTAAAATTGAGTTCTAGTTTTTTTGCTAGATTTTTGCGTTCCCGTTTAAATAGTGCCATTTGTCTTTGTATTGTACCACGCAAGACAGGCTTATGAGCTTCCCACAGTGTTATTGGGGAGATGTCTGTTGTATTATTAATTGATATGTATTCCTTTAAAGCTTGTTCAATGGCCATCTGATGTAGTGGGTGTTTGAGCATTATGTCCGGTAAGTACCACGTTGGGTCATGCGCTTTTGGTATGGCTGAGGCTATAGTAGTGTATACTGCATTATGGTCAGACCACGGAATCGGAATTATATCTGATGCAATAATTTCTGGTATCATTCCTATTGTTAGAAAAATATGATCTATTCTGGTGAAGGTTTGATGAGGGTGCGAGAAATAAGTGAATTTCTTTTTCATTGGGTTACTTTCTCTCCATGAATCTACCAGATTGTATTTGGAAAGAAGTTGAGGAAAAGGTAATCTAGAGGTTATTTTGGATGGTGTAAAAGGTGATTTATCTAGAAATGGGAGGAGGACCTGGTTCGAATCCCCACACATTATCACTGTTCCTATTTTGTGTGTATTAATCACTTGTAATATATGTGAGAGGAATGGTGTAGGTTGTTTGTTAGGAGCGTAGTAGGAAATCACCGTGATTGCTGTATCCATTATATAACCCATGAGTATCAGGTATCTACCTTCTGGGTCTTTAATTTCTGATGATAAGGTGAATGGTGTGGATCGGTGAAATGCAATTAGAGTTCCCCTTTGCTTGGTACAGGCAGAAGCCATGTAAATTTGTTGATAAAAAGGAGAAATATATTTTGGAGTAGAATCTTTGGTGAAGTGTGTTTCTTGGAGGCATACTATGTGAGCCTTCTTGTTATGGAAAGTACGGAAGGCTTTGGTCCTTTTTTGAGGGACATTTATTCCCTGAACATTCAGGGAAAGTATATTCAGTGGTGCCATGGCAATAGATCAAATAGTTTTGACTTACTTTTTGTTATGCAGAGCTGACTGCGCAGATCAACCTGTGTACTGAAGAGATGAATAGATAGAAAAGAAACCAGTGAATTCTGGAGTAAAGAGTAAACAAAAAACATATGAGATTAGATGATACATTGTATAAATTATTTTTTGCACGTAATCACAATTTACCCGTGAAAGAGAATAAATATCTCTCTCAGGGGAATAAGTGCCTTCGTCACACTCCCACATAATATGGTTGGGAGAATGAGGAGGGCTAATGGGGGTACACGGATCTTCCGCTTACAGGAGAGAAGTGCTATGTCAAAAGACATCAAAATGATGTTTCATTAATTGGAGTGCAGAATATAGTTTTTGTTGAAATTATTTATTCCAGGGTGGTTGTATATGGTTAGTCTTGCCCTAGGCTAAATAATTCAGTTAGAAAGGTACTGTTAATAACTTTGGTATTGATGAAGATAGTTTGAATTATTTTGGGATTTTAACCCTTTTAGAGTAAACAATTACATGTTTTATTCATATGTAACTGTTTAGATATGTTAACTCTTAAAATTGAGGTTGTATTGCTTCAGATTAGAATAAACAAAAACATAATTCTAGGAACTAGTTAGGTAATAATATATTTGTTTTAAGAAAAGAAAGAAAAAAGCTTCCATTACTTCTGGATTATTGAACATATTTGTCCTAAAAAGTAATCTATTGTTATTACCTGATAATATATAACTGAACAAGAATTTCCTTATTTCACTTATATATTCTAAGGCTATATGAATCAGAAGTAATAAGAAATATAACTGGAATGTAACATGATCCCACACAGTGTGTGACTATCAGAATGCAGTTACATTCAGTTATAAATATAGGTTTTTTATAGAGAACCATCTCTTTGTATAATAAATGAAGAGATATCAGGAATTAGGATGTCAGTCCATTGAATCTTCTTGGTCCATGGATGATGTGGCATAACGGCCTCTTTCGTGAGAATGATGATTCCCATTTTGTTCTGAAATTTTCTGGGTGCTGCCTGAAGGTGAAGATGACGCCATTCTTCTGCGTGTGGGAGTGTTGCTGCTTGTGGGTTCTGTCAGATTTAATTTTAAAAGGGTTTGTTGTAGTTCATCTGCTGATCTGCTTCTGTAAATTGTACCTTGGTAGTTAAATCTGACTGAAAAGGGGAAGCCCCATTGATACATAATGTTGTGGCGTTGCAGTTCCATTAGTTGGGGTTTCATGGATCGTCTTTTAGTAATAGTAAGTTGGGATAGGTCAGCAAAAATTTGATAATTGTGTCCTTGAAAATTAAGTTCCTTTTTTTCTCTTGCAGCAATTAGTATTTGTTCTTTCGTTCTGTAATAATGAAATTTTGTGATTATATCACGTGGGGGTCCATCTTTCTTTTTGGCTGTGAGGGCTCTGTGTACTCTGTCCAGTTCTAAACGTTCAATAGGGATATCTGGCTTTAGTTCTTGTAATAGAGCAGTAATAGTAGATTGCAGGTCTGTCACAGTTTCAGGTATTCCCCTTATGCGCAAGTTTGAACGTCTGGCTCTATTTTCGTAATCTTCGAGCTTAGTTTGAAGTATTAAATTCTCTTTTTTTAATTGTTCCAATTCTGTTATATTTTCTTGGGTTGTAATTTCAATTTCATCCATTTTTATTTCTAAGGCTGCGGTGCGGTTTCCCAGCTCTCTTATTTCTTTGGTTAGGTTTTTTGTTATTTGGTCTGAGGTTTGTTTTAAAGCCTTATGAAGCATCTTTTCAAATTGTAATAATATTACTGGGGATACTGAGGAGGCTTGTGGAGAAGTTTGTGAGAGGATTTGTTCTGTATCTGACTCAAATGGAGAGTCTTGCTGTGACATTTTCTGTCTGTGAGAGCGCCCTGATGCTGTATCTTGTGAGGTGACTGGAGCTGCTTCAGCTGCAGTGAGTGCCTGTGAGCTCTTTGTGAGGTGATTTTTATTTCTGCCACGGTTTCCTCCCAGTACCATATTTCCTGCCCAAACTTTCACAGTTTGTTCCCTGGGGCAAAAAGGTTCAAATGGATACCTTTTGAGCCTGCAGGCTCCGCTTTGTCCTTCTCTTCTCTCCTCAGCGGTGTGGAGCTCTAACAATGCATGTCTGCTCCGCTAGGCTCCGCCTCCTGCCCCCCCGCGATCATATTTTCAAGTATGGAAGACCCTTACCCTCACGTGGTTTGGGAGGTGTAATGCATTTAAGATGACACTGCTTCCTCAGATCCTATATTTAATGCAAGCGATTCCTATTAAACTACCTCAAGCTTTTTTTCTCTCGTGCCGGACACTGTTAACTAAATTTCTCTGGAGCAGCAAAGTGGCTAGATTTCACTATCCGTTGCTGGTTTTGCCTAAATCAGGGGGGAGGGGGGTATTGGTCTGCCTGATCTGATCTCTTACTATCGAGCCTTACATTTGTCCAGAGTAGTGTCATGGTGCACCTCTTCACAGACTAAACTGTGGGTACAAGTGGAACAACATGCTTCACCGATTGCTCTGTCTGTACTTCCATGGGTCGCTCATAAATACTATCGGGGATTGAAGAGGCATCCTACAATTGGGGACACTATTGCAGTTCTTACTCATACACAAAAGGCCTCTCTCCCTTCCCCATTAACACCAGTGATCCAGAATCCAGATTTCACGCCTGGGCTTGATAATAAACAGCTTTGGGGGTTGATAGGAATAGGTAGAACCAGTGGCATGCATTTTGTTACCCAACAGGGTTGGATGTCAACGCAAGACATTTCCATTCTTTCCCAGCCTCCCTTGAAGTCCGTGGTCTGCCTTTCAATTGTCACACTTTTTAAGGTCCATAGCAGATGCAGAATTATATGTAAGGCCACTGACACCCTTTGAGCATTTATGTGCGGAGGGGGAACATGTACCACACATGTTGTCACTTGTATAAACAGATTATTTAGCCTCCAGAAGGCCAGATTCCTGCGTATATACAACTCTGGGAGGAGGACCTTTAGATCTTTTTTACAATATCGCAAATTAACAGGATTATCCTATTGGCCCATAAATCCTCCATAGCAAGCCGCTTTCAAGAACAGGGTTATAAGCTATTGGTTAGGTGGTATAGGGTTCCTGCCTTAATGAACAAATTCTACCTGCAAATTTCTAAGTTATGCTGGCGATGTAATAAAGAGACTGGGACATTATTACATATTTATTGGCAGTGCCCTTTAATTACAGCATTCTGGAAGGATGTGGGGGAGATGATTAAAAAATTGACATTTGTTGACCTTGGTTCGGACCCTTTGGGCTATCCTTTGCATGTAAATGAACAACCCCTTCACCACTATAGAAAGCTGTTTTTAGCGCAAATGCTGAATGCTGCCCGGGCTTGTATTCCAGACATGTGGAAGTCCACAAGTACACCTTCTCTGAAACACTGGTTTTGTAGGATAGACGAAATTAGGACAATGGCATTTTTGATGGCGTCTCTCTATGGTACTGAGGAGGAGTGTAGGAATGCCTGGCGGCCATGGATGACCTTTTCGGGCACCCCTCAATATGTTGATTGCATTTCTGTATAGGTTGGGAGGGTGGATTCATAAGGATGAGCTGGGCCCAAATGGGGGAACTCTGGGAGGGGGGGAGGCAGTGAAGGTTCTGAGTTTGAGTAAGTTATATTTAATCCTTCTTTTTTCCTTCCTTTTTTTTACATTTTTAAAATTTTTTTCTCTTTTTCTCCGTTTTTTTTTTAGTAGATTTTGTCTCCGGACCCCCATTGATGGGGTCAGGAGAAAGGTTTCTCATTTTAAAGTAGTTAAGTTAAGATATAAGCATATAGGTTAACAATTGCAGTAATCGATGCATATTGACATATTTTGGAGGTTATTATTTGATTCGAAGTGAATTTGCATTATGGTGGCATATTAATTTATATCTGCATTAATCACTTATCTCTAGTTTATATCTTTAGTTTATAAATTTAATAAGTGTCAATGTTGGCCTATTAGATGTACATGCTTAGCTTAGTTGGTTTTGTAATAGGTTCATTTTTTGTTTGTCTTCTTTTTCTACATAATTGTTTAAAGTTTGGAAAAATCTTTGAATAAAAAAAATAAAAATGTGTATAAACACAATGAACTGAGCAGTACATAACGACATGGTGTAACATGGTTATAAAATTGTATAGGTCAAAAAGTACCGTATATACCGGCGTATAACACACACTTTTTTCCCCTTAAAATCAGGGGGAAATCGAGCCTGAGAGGAAATACACACGACATCTGTGTATCTCGGCGGCACTAAATTTAAAAACCCATCATGCTGCAATAGGGAAGGCTGCAGGTGGACACTAGGGAAGGCTGCAGGTGGACACTAGGGAAGGCTGCAGATGGACATTGGGGAAGGCTGCAGATGGACAGTGTGCAAGGCTGCATTGATGGGCATTTAAAATGTAAGTTTTTTTCCTTAAACTTCCTTCCTAAAAGTTTTTTTCCTTAAACTTCCCTCCTAAACTTGGGGTGAGAGCTATATGCCGGCGCGTGTTATACGTCGATAAATACGGTAATTGGGTACATCTAAATATAGTCCTATTGAAGCATGTAGCTACATCCTTGATGTCTGACGCGTTTCGTGTAAAAACACTTCCTCGGGCAGATGCTATAGGGTATCTGAAACAACAGAGCATAGGCAAATTAGATAATTGACTCAGTGCAACCAGAAGAGACAAAATGTCCGTTCTGGGTACTTATAGGATATACCGAGCTGTAGTATATGTGGGAGCTAGGCCGTTGATATTGATATCTTCCGAAAAAATTATTTGAGACTCTCCTCTGATCCTTTCCATAAAATGACAATGTCATCTATTAACCTCTTATAGAAGGTCAATTCGGGTTGGGTTTTGCCACAAAATCTCTCGCTCTCCTCCCATTTTCCCAACATAATGTTATCTACACTGGGGGCATACTTTGCTCCCATAGCCACTCCTTTCACCTGAATAAAGAAGGAACCATTATGCCAGAAGTAATTACGTATCCCTGTGTCACATATCAGGTGTGACCAGAACTGTGTGGACAGCAACAGAGGAACCCAGACGTATGTGAAAGTGAAAATATTATCATTTATTAAGATAAGTGAAACATATAAACACAACCACCTCCAATACAATACAGTGCACAACCAAACAAATACAGAGACCCACAAAAAATAATAATAATGATCAGACAGATATATATATATATATATATACATATATATATATATATATATATATATATATATATAGGGTATACCGGAATCATAAACGTAGCCAGGCCAGGGTCATCAACGGGAGGTCAGCAGAAGGGGACAGGGAACAAACAGGACAAGGAAAGGATGGATGGATAAGGCTCAAGGACAAGGGTAAGGGTAACAGGATCGCAGGAGGGACAAGGTTCAGGTGCAGGGTTCAGGGTTCAGGTATACAGACAGAATCAGGTTCAGATACAGTTACAAAGCTCTCAGGTTCAGGTCAGGGCGCAAGGAAAATACCAAGGTAAGGTCTGTGCGCTTGCCGGGTATTTATACACATCTCCTGCAATAAGGCTCAGATGACACCTGATCGCAGGAGATGATGTTGGCTCCACACTGCCAGGAACCACCCACTGGTGGACGCCAGCACTGCGGCCCAAAGATCACATAGTACCACAGATCAGTACCAGCAGGGGAAAGCTCCCCTGACAGCTCCAGACTGCCAGGAGACACCTGCTGGTGATTTAGATGTACTGTAGTAGATGTGATTTACTGTCCAAAGCCATTTTAACAGCAGCCAATGCATCTAATTGTCTTATGCTGGAGTAAAGTGACTCAATGTCAATAGTTTCTTCAGTATATTCATCAAATGTTTACTGTCGCTTAAATGTGAAGGATATTTTTGAGTTAGTGGCTGTAAAAAGTAATTTATGCTTTACCTAATCCCGGAAGAAATTGAATTTATCCCACTATGGTCTCCCTGGGGGTTTCTCTGTGTTCTTGTGTATGTTTGTTAAATGGTAAATTATAGGCACCTTGGGTGCCTCAGGAATAAGATACTTAGCCTCTTTTTTATTTAATATGCCTTTCTTTTTTGCTTTATTATCCTATGGAAGAGCCCTGGGGCCATCATAAAAAAAAAAAACAGAATTCTGACTTTGAAACTCAGAATTCTGAGATTGAAATTCAGAAATGTAAGTTTAAAAAAAAAAAAACATTTCTACAGAATTCTGAGATTCAAAGTCAAAATTCTGAGTTTCAAAGTCAGAATTCTGAGATTCAAAGTCAGAATTCTGAGTTTATAAATATAGTAGTCTCTATTAGGAAGATTTTAGGACCAATGAGCAATAATGTAGTAACACCCACAGACCATCATTCTGCAGACATACATGTCTTCTGCTCTGTATATGGATATGTAAATCTATCTTAGTTACAGCACACAGTATAGGGAAGCAAGCAGGGCTGCATTCTCTGGTTCCTCTGCTGTCTTATCCTTCTCTGTCATCTGCTCCAACATAAAGAGCCATGCTGAAAACATGTGTGTTGTGTGGGGGGGGGCGGCACAGCTTCCATAGATAACAGAACACAATGGCCAGCACAGCACAGCTCTGCACCCCAACTTATAGGAAACATTGCACTTTTGGCCCTACATGAGGGAATTGTGAATGGCTAGAAAGCAGCAGGACAATGTGTGTCTATGGTCATAAAGAATTAATCATAACAATTAGTTATCTGGACTAATAGAGGTGTTTCACACACAATTGACCTCATATTAAATATAAAAGCATACCAAAACAACTACTGAGAGATAGCATAGTGGTTAAAGCAACAGTTTTATATTGCTGAAGTTGTGGGTTCTAACCCAGGTGAGGGAATTTTTTTTATATATTTTAAAATATAAGATAGTGAGGGCTTAAATTGTATTTTATCAATAAATCCAAAATTGATTTCAAGGTATATTACCAAAGACAGACAGATATATTGAGCACACAAAGTTGTAGTATATGCTGGCTACTATAAATTAGAGAGTAGAGATTTAAAAAAAAAAAACTGTGTATATATTATTAGGGGGATCAGATGGGATCATTAGGGTGTCATCTTCATTTTCCCCTGGGGGACAGTTCACAATTTCAGGAGACTGGTCATAACAATTCGATCATGAATCACTTGTCTGGATTAATACAGTTGTTTCACAGAGAATTGACCTCATATTAAACATAGAAAGAAACTTTCAAGAATCCTTAAGTGATAGTATAGTGGTTAGAGTACCAGGCTTAGATTGTTGAAAGCTCTGGTTCTTATCTAGTTCAGAGCATGTATTTTAATTCTCTATATATTTTCAATATATTGATTTTATATTAAACATATTTTAAACTATAAGTTAGTGAGGACTTAAATTGTATTTTATTGATATATCCAAATTGATTTCAAGGCATATTAACAAAGACATTTTGATAACATTGTTGTATATGCTGACTACTATAAATTAGAGAGTAGGGATTTTTTTTTACAAATCGGTGTATATATTGGGAAGATTTTGGTGACATGGGGCCAGTTCTCAATTTCAGGAGATTGTCCCTGGAAGCTGCATGATAACCATCATGTCTTATAACTCAACCACCGATGCAGGGTCATTTTTCCTATCCAATGACATCACCGATGCAGGGTCATTTTTCCATCTAGTGACACCACCGATACAGGGTCATTTTTTCCATCCAGTGACACCACCGATGCAGGGTCATTTTTTCCATCCAATGACATTTCGGCTGCTAGCGGGGCGCTTTTACTCCCACTAGTGGCTGGCTGAGAAAGGGTTAAAACCGCCCGCAATGCACCGCAATAGCGGCGTTTGGCCGGCGGTATCCCAGCGCTGCCCCATTGATTTCAATGGGGAGCAGTGGTGGAGGGGCGGTAAACACATCGCTCCTTCACCGCTCCAAAGATGCTACTGACAGGACTTTTCCTGATGTCCTGCCAGCGCACCGCTCCCTCGGGCTTTCACACTGGAGTGAATGTAGGGCGGATTGCAGGCGCTATTTTTAACGCTAAAGCGCCTGCAAAACGCCCTCGGTGTGAAAGGGGTCTTACATACTACAAATATATATATATATATATATATATATATATATATATATATATATATACAGATACAGTATTTTGCTCTGCATGCCACTATTTTCCCCGAATCCCCGCCTGAGAGGGGGGAGGAGCACAGTAACTAGTGCATATAATGGCAGAGCAAGGCATAACCTGTATGTACTGGCAGTGATTAAACACAATGCAGTGTCAGGGCAGTGATTAAACACAATGCAGTGTCAGGGCAGTGAGCCGTGTATAATAACAGTTCTGTTCAATCAGCAGTATATGATGGCAATGCCGACATCCCAAGTCTCCCGTAATTGATGGCGGGGCTCACAGACACCCGCGAGTGCGGCACCATCTCCCGGCTGTCAACCACAACAGCCCGAGCCGCCCCTCCTCCAGGCCAGGGGGGAAAATAGTGGCATGCAGAGCAAAATACTGTATCTGTATATATAGATCTATCTATCTATCTATCTATCTATCTATCTATCTATCTATCTATCTATCTATCTATCTATCTATCTATCTATCTATATATTTGTAGTATGTAAGTTTAAAACTGGTGCACACATAAGGGGCTAACAGTAGTGAAGAAGAAAAATGACCCTGCATCGGTGGTGTCACTGGATGGAAAATATGACCCTGCATCGGTGGTATCATTAGATGGAAAAAATGACCCTGCATCGGTGGTGTCACTGGATGGGAAAAATGACCCTGCATCGGTGGTGTCACTGGATGGGAAAAATGACCCTGCATCAGTGGTGTCACTGGATGTAAAAAATGACCCTGCATCGGTGGTATCATTGGATGGAAAAAATGACCCTGCATCGGTGGTGTCATTGGATGGGAAAAATGACCCTGCATCGGTGGTGTCACTGGATGGAAAATATGACCCTGCATCGGTGGTGTCACTGGATGGAAAAAATGACCCTGCATCGGTGGTGTCATTGGATGGGAAATATGACCCTGCATCAGTGGTGTCACTGGATGGAAAAAATGACCCTGCATCGGTGGTGTCACCGGATGGAAAATATGATCCTGCATCGGTGGTGTCACTGGATGGAAAAAATTTCTGTGTCAATGGTGTAGCTAAGAGGAAAATGGCGCTGCATCGGTGTCAGTGGGGATAAAGTGCAGCCAATCAGTGAAGGGGAGATATCGGCATGTACATTGTAATACACACAGATTATAGTGCAGAGCTCAGGGCTGAGTTATAAGACATGATGGTTATAATGCAGCTTCCAGGGACAATCTCCTGAAATTGAGAACTGGCCCCATGTCACCAAAATCATCCCAATATATACACAGATTTGTAAAAAAAAATCCCTACTCTCTAATTTATAGTAGTCAGCATATACAACAATTTTATCAATATGTCTTTGTTAATTAAAATGCCTTGAAATCAATTTGGATATATAAATAAAATACATATATATAATATATTTTACACTATGTTTAATATAAAATCAATATATTACTATTGATTATGCTCTGAATCGGATTAGAACCCACAACCTTCAACACTATAAGCGTGCTATGCTAACCACCAGGCTATCACTTAAAGACTTCTATTCAATGCTTTTTATGTTTAATAGTAGATAAATTGTGTGTGAAACACCTTATCAGCCCATATAATTAATTGCTATGATTCATCTGTTATGACCATAAACACACATTGTCCTGCTGCCTTCTAGCCATTCACAATTCCCTCATGTAGGGGCAAAAGTGCAATGTGTCCTACAAGTGTGGGTGCAGAGCTGTGCTGTGCTGGCCATTGTGTTCTGTTATCTATGGAAGCTGTGTCCCCCCCACTCACACACAATATACACGTTTTCAGCATGGCTCTTTATGTTGGAGCAGATGACAGAGAAGAAGGATAAGACAGCAAACCGAGGAACTAATTAATACAGTAGAGGAACCAGAGAATCCAGCACTGTCTGCTTCCCTATACTGTGTGCTGTAACTGTAGCTGTAAGATAGATTTTACTTTTAAACTCAGAATTCTGACCTTGAATCTCAGAATTCTGACTTTGAATCTCAGAATTCTGACTTTAAATCTCAGAATTCTGACTTTTAATCTCAGAATTCTGACTTTTAATCTCAGAATTCTGTAGATTTTTTTTAAACTCACGATTCTGACTTTGAATCTCAGAATTCTGACTTTGAATCTCAGAATTCTGACTTTTAAACTCAGAATTCTGACTTTGAATCTCAGAATTCTGACGTTAAATCTCAGAATTCTGACTTTTAATCTCAGAATTCTGTAGATTTTTTTTTTAAACTCACGATTCTGACTTTGAATCTCAGAATTCTGAGTTTCGAAGTCAGAATTTTGACTTTGAATCTCAGAATTCTGAGTTTGAAACTCAGAATTCTGAGTTTCAAACTCAGAATTCTGTAAAAAAAAAAAAAAATTTTTATATTCATATACAGAGCAGAAGACATGTATGTCTGCAGAATGATGATCTGTGGGTGTTACTACCTTATTGCTCATTGGTCCTAAAATCTTCCTAATAGAGACTACTATATTTATAAACTCAGAATTCTGTCCTTGAAACTCAGAATTCTGACTTTGAAACTCAGTATTCTGACTTTTTAATCTCAGAATTCTGACTTTTAATCTCAGAATTCTGACTTTGAAACTCAGAATTCTGACTTTTAATCTCAGAATTCTGAGTTTTAATCTCAGAATTCTGTAGATTTTTTTTTTAAACTCACGATTCTGACTTTGAATCTCAGAATTCTGAGTTTCAAAGTCAGAATTCTGACTTTGAATCTCAGAATTCTGACTTTCATACTCAGAATTCTGACTTTCAAACTCAGAATTCTGTAAAAAAAAAAAAATTATTTTTTCAAACTCATAATTCTGTATTTTTTTTTTATAATTGCCCCAGGGCTCTTCCATAATTATCCAGCTTGACTAGTCTGGCTTTATATATTTTTTGTGGGATTGCCAGGAGGGTTTTTTATACATTGTGTTATTTACTAATCTATCCAGTTCCATGTTATAATCATCTTTATTGAAAACCAAACCCTCAATACCTTTTAAAATGTCTCCTTTTTATGACATGGTGTAGACTCAAGCATTTTATTATCTTATTCAAACATTACGTCTTTATGTAAAAAAAATAACAAACGTGTCATACTTACCTACTCTGTGCCGTGGTTTTGCATGGAGCAGCCCCAATCCTCCTCTTCTCGGGTCCCCCACTGGCGCTTTGGGCCCCTTCCTATTGCCGAGTGTCCCCATAGCCGCTTGCTGTGAGGTCACTCGTGCATGCTCGCTTCTGAGCCGGCTCTCTTCATAAGACACAAAGCGCGGCTCAGATCCCACCACCCCCCCTGCTTCCGTCTCACTGGCTGTGATTGGCAGCAGCAGAAGCTGACCTGATGGCTCCTGCTGCTGCATCTCAGCCAATCAGGAGGGAGAGACCTGGGAGAGCTTCCGGTCTCATGCACATTGCTGGATCTAGATCAGGCTTAGGTAAGTATTAGGGGGGCTGTGGAGGGAGCTGCACACTGCTGAAGGTTTTTCACCTTCATGCATAGAATGCATGAAGATAAAAACCTTCAGTCTTTACAACCACTTTAAAAACTTCTAAAAACTGAGTGGAAGGATTGCTAGGAGTGAACGTTAAACGATTTTTTAACCCACTGTTTTTATATTCAGAACTTTCTGTTTCTATAATTTGCGGTATTCCAGCTAAAAAATTTTTTTTTAGTTTCCTTACAAATCTCTGTGTATCAATAAAAACTTTGAATTTGTTAACACCTTTATCTGGGGCATATTCAGTCCCAGATCTAGAACCTTCAACTCATATTCTGTAAATTCCTTACTGCTTAAATTATAAATCCCATGGCCTAATATTCTTTTTTTTTTTTAATTCTTAAGCCCTCCTGGGCTCGTTCTATATAATTTCTTTGCTGATCCCTTGGTGGCCACTGGGGGGGGGGCGTGTGGGTAATTCCAATGTTGCCCTCCCCTTCTCCCTTTGTACATAGGTCTCCCCCTAGTGGGGTTCCATGAACCCCTCCTGTTGTAAATAAGGGAATCCCCATGTCCCCTCCATCGAAAATCCCAGAGGCTCAGGAGTTTATTGTTGGACCGAATATATGCTACTTATCTTGGATATACTTACCTTATACAATTTGGCCTTCATAGAGAGAAGAGGTCATATATTTCTGGTGAGAGTGGAGTGTTTCTATCTAGGATAAGAGGAAGAGCACTGTTTGTCTTCTGGGTGTCACTTCTCTTTCAAGACATGATTCTCAACACTTTTCTTACTTTATGTTTTATGATTTGCAGCAAGAGCATTTTTTGGGACTTTTTATGAATTTAACACACCTTGCGGGGGGGAGGGGGGAGCAGGTAGCTGTTTTTGACAGGTACCCTGTCCCCACTTCTGTAGGACCCCGCCGCGGTGAGGTCCGTCAAAAGTTCGGCCCACTCCTCCTCACTCCTCCTTCCCCTACTGCCAGGCCAGTAAGAGAGTGCAGCTACAAGCTTCCCGGCTGGGTTCCCTTACCAGCAATGACGGCGGCAGCACCCGACAGCCAATGGAAACATCAGCTGCAGTGCCGACATCGCTGGATTCCAGGACAGGTAATCCTATGTGTCCATACACAATAAGTAGTCTAGAGGCATTTTTTAAGCTCAGCGTTTAGAGGGAGGAAAAAAAAACTATTTTGCAATGTTTTTATGGCAGAAAAAAATAAATGCAAAATGCTCGTAAACGCTAGCATTTTTTCTGCTAAGAGCACTGGCGTTTTTTTAGGCTAGTGTGCATGAAGCCTCAAAACCTCCGTTTACGTGAAGATGCAAGGTGTTGACTCACTTACTAGGTCCAACCTCCATGTGCATGTCAATCTCTCTACTCTCTATTTTATACTCTTTACTCTACTTTATAACCCTTACATTTATTTCTTAACTCTTCTCTTGTACATAAACTTTCAAAATGTTTCATTATGAGTAGAGGTAGTTGTTTTCCTTATAAGATATCCACCCCACAGGGATTGCATCGGTTGTTTTAGAGGAGTTGATTTACTAAAGGAGTATTGGCTGTTCACTTAGCTAAATTCATTTTTGAATTAACTTAGTGAAGGAGATAAAGATGTGTGACTGTTATTTACAAGCATAAATCCTATTTTCCTTATTCCTGCACATGATTGGGTAGTCAAAGTGACACAGTACCTGTCTCATCATAAAAATTCAGTCGGCTTCCACAGCAAATGGGATCAATATGTCACCAAGGTACTGACAGCCTCAGAATCACTTTACTTACACCGACCGCCTCATAAAATTGGGGAGATTCTGCCCTTCATCCCACCCATGCTGAACTGATGCCACTTGTTCTCATTGGTCTTTTCTGTTTTAGTTGTGTTATTTTGGACTGGTGCTTTATGTCTGTCCTTTATTTAGTGGTACCATCAACCCATTTACTGATTTGATCCTGCAGTTATTTGTGCTTGACGTATACAAGCCCTCTGTTAGCTCCAATGGCGACCCTAGGGGGGGGCCAGAGGGGGCCCTGACCCCCCCAACATTATGCTGGGTCCCACCATGTGCCCCCCCCCCCCCAAATTTTTTTTTTTTTTTTTTTTTACAAAAAGGCAATTTCTTTTTGTTTGTATTCATATTGGATGTGCCGCATCTTACTCGGGCCACCGCTGGGGTAACACAGTCTCTATTGAGAGGGAGAACGTCCCCAGTCAGCTCCTGCGGGTGATTCCTCCCCCTTCCCTCTGCTCGCTGACACTGCATAATGCGAGCGCTCACACAACCACGGCTGCCCGATCTGCTCCTTCCCCTGCATCCTCATTGGCAGGGAGAAGAGCGAGTTGCAGGAAGGACTCCACCAGGACTCTCAGTTACTGAAAAAACAGACTGATTTCTCCCGTCCTTAGGACAGGAGAACCAACCTGTAAATTCCAAGAAATGCTAGACCAGTGCTGTCAATAGCAGGGGCAGGACAGCAAGAGGAGGCTGGGGAACTCCACAGTGACAGAACACCAGAGCCCGGTGGCAAGACAACCTTTGCAACCCTGATAGTTCTCCCACTGCTTTGGACCCTTATATTTTCTTGGTATGCTTGTGACATATATCTCTTGTTCTCTGTCACCCTGGGGGGCCCAATACAGTAGGAAGGGAGCTCACTGCAGAACATGTGAAATGGCCGTTGTGGGATCGTAGTAAATGGGTAAAGGGCCCCAGGATAGATATATCTATCTATCTATATATATTTTATATATATATATATATATATATATATATATATATATATTTGCATTTTATATTGCCCCCCTATTTTTGTCCCTGTCCCCCCATGTGCCCCCCCTAAATATGAAAGCTGGAGACGCCACTGGTTAGCTCCTAGCTCTAGTAAAATGGTTGTACTTCTGCTGTCTTTTGTCTATATATGCTTTGGAATTGTCCTCACCTTGAGATAGTTAACTTTGTTTATTGGAAAACCCAATAAAAAAAAAAAGTGACACAGTGAACACAGTTTCATTTTGGCATTCACTGAGCTACGTGAAAATTCACACTGCAAAGTGAACATGCTGTACTATACAAGTAAATCAACTCCAAAGTCCTCCATTGTAATAAGGAATTGGAAATAATTTCAATTATTATGTAGCTCTGAAAAGCATAAAGTAGACCTAAATATGGCTGTTCCAAAGTATATATTTAATTACAAAAATTATACAAATGTTTTTTTATTTTAAAATAGACATACATTAATAACTATATTCACATCCAGCTGGTGATTTTTTTACTCATGTATCTAAAAAGTTATTTAAAAAATTATACAGGTAGCAGTGTTTTGGAAATTATGTTGATTAGAGAATATACAATTCGTATATGGTTCTTAGCCAGCACTTACAGGATTGTTGTTTATAAAAGTTTTTTGTTTTTTTTTTACATTCACAGTTGTGTTTTTGATTCGTTAGTTGTAAAGATTCTTTGCTGGTCCTTCTTTCACTATTCCATCATATATTATCTCCAAATGTCCTTGTAATTTACAAAGTCCTCAGTCTTTTCATTTACAGTGTTTTATTTTAAGATTTAGCAAAAACGATTCTTCAGAGCTCATACTGATTTTCCACAACTTTCCACACCACTGATTTCACCTCCAGATTTGATACCTCCGAGGCTTGACTCTGCTACAAAGTAAAATATTTTATCATTATTATCACTTGTGAAAATACTAGCAGTGCAGACATGATTCATTTTCAGAATTCGTTTATATATTCAGATTCGTTTTATATATTTGGATATGTTTAGTTTATTATTTCATTCTGAATCGATTCGTTTTTCGGAAGCTATTTTAGAAGATTGGCTATATTCATTTTAACGCGTTAATTAATTATTTTGGGACATTATTAATGTATTGTGTTTGGGTTGGATGGATGTGGATCCATCAGAATCATAACATAATGGAATGAAACAAAATACATTTTGGATTTGTTTGTTGTGTTATGATTCAGAGATTCTGATGGATTCACCTCCATCCAACCCAAACACAATAAGTAGGAAACATCAACTTATTTTACTTTTATACCTTACTGCGTTTATTGCAATATGTTCCCATTTCATATGTAGTATGTTCTTATAATAATGAAAAATGTTAATGCAACATAAAAATTAAATGTATCCAAATCAATTCAGGTCATTCATTATGTTGTTATTTCAGGTCAGAATTAAATTTTTTTTTTTGAAGTTGAAATTCGTTACTATTGTGATTCGGAGACCTGGATACCTCCGAATCTCTGAATAACGAAAATTTCATCCAAATTTTGATTCGAAACTAAAACCAATCACACATGTCTAGCAGGATTGTGATGACTGAATGGATGTGGCTCATGAAGATTATAGTATAGTGATTTGAGAAAAAACATATTTTACTGTGGAATTACTGATTTAGCTAATGGTGAAATTATACTGAAATTATACTGAATCGGAGGCTTAATTTGGCTCATTGACCTGTTTAGGGGAAATTTGTTTTAACAAAAAAAAAAAAACATTCTTTTATTTTAATTTAGAAAGTGTTAGTTTTCTTGCATGTGCGTGTGTGCGTGTGTGTGTGCGTGTGTGTGGGGGGGGTTATGCTGGGGTAGAAGGCCAGAGGGACTGCATTAAGGGTAGTTCAGTTTATTCTATTTAGTCCTTTTTCTGTATTTGATCATTATTGGTCACTAGGTTTTTAATGTTTATGTTTTCTTTTATGAAGTTAATGAGGGGAACAAGAACAGGTCAAGGGTAGTTAAAAAGAGATTCTTACACCCTCAGGAACCAGTTAAAGCCCACTGCACCATCCAAAATGACCAAAAACACATTCCTTTTGTCTTCCCTATGAAATGACTCCAGTGCTTTAGACAAGATTGGCAAAGTTTTGTGAAAATCACCTGATTTCAGAAAAATGGGAACTCTGTTTTATTCATCCCTATTGATAGTCTATTGAAAGATGACAGGACATTTGGAGAAAATAATCATTAGGATGCTTTTAAAGTGTATGTAAACTATGAACTTCTCTTATTTGCCCAGTTTTGGACTGTAAAACATACCTTTGAAGGCATTTTGTTACATCTGTTCGATAAGTGCCAAAAAGTACCTGTTGATCCATCAGAAATCCTATGAGCTCTGAACAGTTCATAGTCTGCAGTCTTATTATGGAGAGGTTTGAGGGGGAGGTGTTCTTTAGTCCTAACACACTTTCTGTCCTACGGTAACAATGCTTCTTCTCCATAGATTTAGTACACTGAGTAAGCATTGTTACCTTAGGACAGGAACTGGCAGGATACCAGGTGAAAATAAAGGGTAAAAAAACCTTAAAACGAAATTGAATGCAGCCACCTCATCTGTGGACTGGTAAGTTTTAATATTTTCTTGGATTTAGATACATTTTATCATATCTCTATTAGAGTCTGTTTGCACTTTTTGTAGTGTATGCAGAATATTAAAACATATGAAGGTCAGAACTTACAAACTTTATAATCATAGGCATTGTACTGCCAGATGTGGCTTCTGAGTCTGACTTCTTGGACTGGAATCTTCGGAATCCTCTTCTATACTCTTCTCTTACCTGGACATGTAACAAGGAAACTGTTATTTAGCAGAGAAATATGGAATAGCACCATAGACACAAAGCTTGGTAAATAAATTTATGTCACATGACCTGGTGGTTGAGCAGGCAGTGTACACAGAAGATGTACAATCCCTGGAGGCTATTGCAGATGGTGAAGATGTAGGACATGACCAGGGAGCCCGACCCAAACTGAAAGATCCCAATAATCCAGGTACAGCCCAATATGAACAGCTGGGACAAAGCCTTAAATGTCAGAAGACTGTGGGGGAAAAGTAATGTACATAAGTTTAAAAAAAAACACAATGCAAATGTGTCTCAAATTAAAGTTCAACGCCATCCCAAAATTTTTTTTTCTTAATAGAGTGGTGAGGGTTTAAAACCAGTCCTTTTTATTGCTGTATGTGTTAATGATTTCTTCTCACTTATAGTCCCTGTGACATTCTGTCATTCCCTATGAGAGGCATAAAGAGCAAAAACAATTCTAATTCTAGTCCTTTTACAGCCTTTTTAAAACGTTGCATGTAATTAGGCTTTAAACTCAACACTTGACTATTTACATTTCAAGCTCAGATGCTTTCCATTCTTTCAGCTATAGATGAGATAATACCTGTATAAAATGCGGATGGGACATTTAAACAACTTTATTTTCAATGTATATCTTGTGTGATGATAAAGTTAATTCCAATACCCCCACTGTCACCAGAATGTAACACAATGTTTTATTACAAAGTTTAAAATGTTACATTAAAAACCCAATATACATCCAATGCCATATCTCTATATAATTTTTACAATAATAACCAATCAGTATCTTTTATAAGTGTGTAGGCTTGATGTGTGGTCCTTCCTCAGGATCCACTCTTGAGCACAGACAGAATAGTTTGAAAAAGGATCACCCCCTTGTGTTAGTATTTTGTTGAACCACCTTTTACTTTAATTACAGCCTTTAATCTGTTGGGATATGTCTCTTCTAACTTTGCACATGTAGACTTTGCAATATTTGCCCACTCTTCTTTGCAGAACTGCTCAAGTTTAGTAAAATTTGATGGTGACTGTTTGTGGACTGTAATCTTTAAGTCATTCCACAGATTTTTAATGGGGTTTAAGTCTGGACTCTGACTAGGCCATGCAAGGACATTTACCTTTTTTTCTCCTTCAACCCCTGTGTAGTCATTTTTGCTGTGTGCTTTAGGTCATGTTGGAAGGTAAACCTTCTTTCCATTGACAAATTTCTGGCAGAGGTCAGCAGATTTTCCTTAAAAAATTGATGGTATTTTGCCCCATCCATTTTTTCTTCTATCATTACAAGCATATACCCACTGTATATATATGGTTTACTTCTGTGTATATGATGTTCATTTGATTATTTGTTTGCTCTAGACATATCTATTCTCTATGTGCAAGCGTGGATCCTGAGGAATCAAGTTACGCTAACACGTCCAACACATCAATCCTACATGCTTATAAAAGATAGTGATCAATTGTTACTGTAAAAATATATAGAGATATGGCATTGGATATATATTGGGCTTTTAATGTAACATTTTAAACTTTGTAATAAAACATTGTGTTTTTATTATGTTTGTACAATATTGTATCGCCCAGTCTAGCACAACTTAAAGTCCCATTTTTGGGGTTTTCTGCCTTACCCTGGGTGTTGTCCCATGGGGTGAACGGACCCCTGTTTTCCTCATTTTGGCAATGCTTCATTGGGATGGTGCCCGAGTGGGGATGGTATGTAGAGCTCATTTCACATATTCGATTTTCAACAAATACAGCAGCTACTACCACATAATTTAATGGAAACAAGCACCGTTTAAAGAATCTGGTGTAGTGATTCTGACCTTTAAGAAATACTTGTGACACTCACTGCCACAGCAGACGGGAAGGTAAGAGAGTTTAAAATATGGCAGATTTGTTTGAAGGAGCAAGGATTCTTTAATTTTTGATTACATCTTTTAAAAATTAGCTTAATGATTTTAAAAAATCATGTTAATGAAAAAAAGTTAAAGAAAAAAGTTTTTTACAGATATTACAGATATTTTAAAGGTATTACAAAATAGACAATTGCAACATTAAAATAAAATAGAATAAAAGTAAAAAATGCTTATATAAAATTTCCAGCAGAATCCAATCCCCCGTAGAGTAGGTCCAAATGTATGTATTAAGGTATCAGCTCTCATGAATGACCTTTAGCGAACCATTACAATTTTGGTGCAAAGCGTGAGTTACAGCTGCAAATTGCAGCAGCTTTGTGTTGACCCCTCAAAGGGTGTTTATGGAAATGAAATAAGCAATCAAAGGGTCTGAGTGGTGTGCTGAAGGGTGTGCTGATGGGTATTGAAGTATTTTATAATACTTTAGAGACACTCCCTTAATGCCAGTTATTCATATTTTAACAATATTTCCAAATATAAAGGTTTCACAATGCGACAACCAATGTATTATTGAATAAATAAGATCTGTATAGATCTTATTTATAGTCTTCTCAGGAGTTAATGTGTCCCACCCACCTTCTGCACCTCATAATATAACCATGTTTGGTGTAACTGATAGCTATTTTCTAATACATCTGTGCAATTGCTTTTTATGAGTGTGATTTTTATCATCGCAGGATTTATGGAATATAAGTAGATTTTGGCAGGTTAAAAAGCACCAGACCAGGATGTGTGTTTGCTTACAACCATTCCTGGAGTGTTTAATGACTATTTTACAATAGCTATTAGTAGGTTCTGTCTTATTTGAGGCTTATATACCCAGTTATGATCAGGATACAGGAGATCTTGTTGAGGGCTCTGCTAGATGTTTTATGACATGGCAATTTTACAACAGGGCTTAATTAGAAGTCTTTAGAGGTTTTGCAGACCCTGGCTAGTAATGTTTATCCAACGTGATCTGCTTGAGGTTGTTGTTTTGGAGTAGGAAGTGGATGCATTATATGAAATGTGTCAGCTCTCTGCTTAGCCCTACATATTTTTGAAGGGTCATCAGTTTCAATTTAGCCATTCAATGCCATAAAAGTATCGAACAGGCTGCTGCAGTCTTCAAGGTGCCCTGAATCCCAGACCACTATAACATAGCAGTTTCCCCCCATCCCTCTTAGCAGTGCTCTTCCGAGCTACTGAAATTTTATACTGACCAGTTAGGGTCATAATGATGACCTGTTATTCCGCTGTTTCACCCCTTACATGTCCCTAACTTTAAACACTATGAGGAAGCAATGAAACTGGCACGTGTACATTAGTAATGTAAGGATTTATAGGCTTTCCCATTCTAGTCTAAGGAGCTGAGCACACCCAACCTACTGGCTGAGTGACAATTCAGGTGAATGACCAAATATGACACTATACTTTATGGCAATAAGTAACATGTGGCTAGTCCGGTTCAGGAGAAAGGTAAACATTACTATTAAAAAAAATACTGCATCTTAAAGCCTTTTCTGGTAGCAGAAGAACATGCTCTCTATGCATTTTAAAGTTCCCATTGGTTTCTGAACTGCACCACTCTGCATTCTGGGTGAACTGTGCAGTACATATTTGTAGTATTATACTGTCAGAATGGTCCTTCGGTCTTTTTTATTTACACCCTATTAGTGATACTCAGAAGTGTCTCTCGATGCTTCCCTGTGACCTCCCTCTGAAGCACCTGTGACAATACTGACATTGATATTAACATTAGGTAGGTCTAAATCAAAGGCAGGTAGTAGGAGAGCTGTCAGCATAGTCAGGGACCAGTGCTGTGGATATGATTTGTCAGGGAAGAGGGGGGCAGAAGTGCACCAAATTACCAATGTAAACCAATAACTTTTTTCTAGCTTACTAATCTGTTCTCAGTAGTTCACCAGGTTTTTGTCATTAAGCAAGGACTGAAAGAGGTAAGAAAAGGTAAAGAAAAAAAAAGTTGATGGATTTGGATTTGGGACTAGTGAGGACCCTGAAGACTCTGTGCATGGGAGGTCAGCTCAGATATTGACTTCACAGGGGCTCAAGAGAGATCTGTGTCAATACAACCTCTCTGATCTTTTTTTTTTTTTTTTTTTATATATATATATATTTTTAGTAAGTTTTAAATCAATTACACATAACATAAAACAGAATCACCCGTGCAGGGGCAGGGCCACACAAAAAAAACAAAAAATGAGGGCCCAGTGTGAGAAGAGAACAAACACTTACGATTTATCTACAAAATTAACTACCAGAGAGGGATAGGGGATAGTACAGGAATCGCTAGGCTCAAACAACATATTAAGGATTAAGGCATAGGTAAGACATCATTGCAACCCTGGCCAGCATATTCCAGAAACACCTGAGTTTTAATGTACATCATCTGCCACCATAGCAGCCGTGGAGGCATCATCTAACCAACAAGACCAGACTTTCTGGAACTTACGGGGACAACCTCTATTAGTATAAGTGTCTTGGTACAGAGGCAGATTAGAATTAAACACATCCAAAAGGACATTGTGGGAGGAGAGATTTGTTTCCAACACATAGTGATTGTCTTACAGGCATAAAATAACAGGAGGCTGACAAGGGTCCTTTACGCCATCATAGCAGCTAAGGATTCTACCAGACCCAGTAAACAATATTGTGGTTCAAGGGGAATGGCAATTTGCCTCACATGACTTATCACTTCCAATACACCTTGCCTAATTGTACTATACCGGACAGGTACAAAAGATGTAAAAAAAACTCCCTGGTTTGGTGCGAGCAGTGCCAGCATTCTGGGGAAAGAGATGTAATCATCTTATGGAGTCTGTACGGGGTGTAGTAAGCTCTGTGTAAGATTTTAAATTGAATCATGTTATCCCTAGCGGAGAAAAAATGAGAAAAGGGAAAGTCCCAGATCTCTTTTCAGTCTTCATCGTCCAGTCCAGGAATATCCACAGTGCATTTCTGGCATAATAAGGATAGCTCGGGACTGGGCCTCACCAATCTTTAATGATCTCTATGCCTGTGTTATCAGGTGCAATCAAATTTTCTGTGTTTATTTTGCCTCAACAGTCTCTCTAATGGGTCCCCTCCCGCCCATATGGGCTGCCATGACAACAGTTACGCCACTGTTCACACTTTTAAGTATATGAAACAAAGTTATTAAAAAAGTAAGGAGGGTATAGAATGTGCCATATCGCAAAACAGTCAATCAAATTTTAGTTTGGAGATATCAGAAAAAAGTTGCATTTTGATTGGCTGCTGTGTGTTGCTACACTTTGCACATTGTACTTTCCCTAACCTATATTTGCCATACCTACCGGGTGTGTTTTAAAGTTGAAACATTTTTATTGAGAGATGCCAGTTTCTTCTTAAGGAGCACAAATGTAAGAACCAAGAGGATGACATTTATCTAAGGAAACACATTAAAAGAAAAAGGGTTAGCTAAAGATTTTTTTACAATGGTCAGATCATCTTCTGAAAGATCTTCTATCTAGATGAAACTTACACTGATCAAAATTCAGTCAACTCAGCAGGGACTTTCCGAATTTCAATCAGCAGGTGGGCTTCCATGCTTGACAGAAGTTGTTTCTTTAATCAACTTCCGTTGGAGTGATATGTTGGAAATTTTTTTTTGATCAGCAGCTGCAGTCAATCAGCCAATCTCCAGGGGGGGAATTTATCCGTTCACCTAAAGCTGGCTATACACTAGTAGATTTTCAAATTAACATTTGTACCAATGCTGTCTGAAAGAACTTCAACATTCTGTTTGCTTTTAACATTTGATTCTGGTATATATATAATTTCCCAAACAAAAATCACATACACTGTTATAAATGTGTTTGTTCGAGAAATATTTTCCATCCTGCGCCTTCAAATTTTTTCACTGCAGTCAAAATCAAACTTTGACTTGACCCCACTAACAATTAGAAAATTAAATGAATGCTCTTAAAATGAATAATTTTGAACAAAATTCTATTAGTGTATAGCCAGCTTTACAGTGTATGGCCAGCTCTACTATTTGTATCCTTGCATGTTTTTTAGATCATAAATCCTCCCCCTTGAGCTGACACTTATCTGATAACCGCCCACTGAATAAAATACTCCAACTTGGCTAATACCTCACAGGAGATATACAGAGGCTGTTGGAAATTCATAGATACAAAATGTTGTTCCTTCTAAAATCAGTAGCATTAAAAACAACCACCAAGTGTGTAGGACAACCCAAAATGTAACTAGCTAGAGATAGGAATACAGTCAGTACAAGGAGTCTCATTTTATATACTCACAGTAATAAGCACACAAACTGGACCAAGGAAACTCCAGATGAGATCTTTTTTAAGCCAACAACTAGAAGGAACACATAAGTATGGTTTTCAGGTGACTATGTGTAAATCTATATTTTTTAAACATGTTTACAAGGAAGAGAATCTCAGAAAGGTGATCCTTAAAAAGAAAAGCTCTGGGATTTTAATAATTGAATACAAGAAAATATCAGGTAATCAAGGAAAAAAAGAATCTCAGGGAAGGTTCCTGAAGAAGATACTCAGAAAGCACAATAGCTGAACAGAGTGGGCATCTTAGGAAGCATAGTTGGTACAGGGGAGAATATCAGGAAGGTAAAATAATGGAGAGAGGAGAATCAAGGGAAGAGTTAATAATGGAGAGAAGAGAATTTCATGAAGGTATATTAGCAGATAGAGAAGAACCTTGGAAAGGGTGATTACTGAAAGAAAAGAATCCTCTGAAACATTAATTAGTGGGAGAGCACAATTTTGGGAAAAGTCAGTGGTGGAGTGGAACAATCTTAGGAAGGGTAATTGGTAAAGAGAGCAGAATGTTGAGTAAAGTAAGAGTAAATGATGGAGAAGTGAGAATTTTAGGACAACTTTGGAAGGAATAAAGATTGTTCCCACAGTGGGATGAACAATCTGTGAACAGAGGGATGACTGCAGAGAAAATCAAAGAGATGATATACTCTGGAAGGATAATTTGGAAAGTTATCAGAAATAGAAAAAGGGATAAGTCTTTTCTATACTGCCTAAACAACTTACTAATTTTCTGTTCCATATGAACCAGGTCGCATTGCTGCAGAGATAATAATGATGATGACAGGAATTCCAAATCCGGCTATACAAACGTATGGGAAAAGTTGGCGTTGAGATGTCATGTAATTCATGGCTTGCAGGTTTCGGACTGTCATGAAGAGTAGAGCGCTCTCCAGAGACATCCAGCAGAAGGCACAGAGGAAGGAGAACTGGAGGAGACCCGCAATCACTGCACAAAGGACCTGAAACGCATAAAGCAGAGAGTAGAGACACAGAGAATAAGTCCACTTCCCTATGAGTGAGCTCACATACACATGGGAATTTGATAGACTTCAATTTATACTGTATAATACTGTATAATTCATTTTATTTTATTGATGTATAATTTAATAAAAGTTATGTAGGTAGGCCATGTAGATTTAATATGTGGGCAAGCGCATCCCCGTCCTTTCAATTTTAACTTTATTTCTTGGCTTCTTTATTTCTGGTGGACTTGAGTGTGTATACTTTATTATGTATTACCATTAAGTTACCTTGCTTTTTGGTTTGTTTTCTTTTTTTGTATTGCACCTTGAGCCAATGAATGCCCAACTATAGAAACAACTATAAATAGGTATAGACCATTTTTACAATCTGAAGCTAATGTTATATAGTTAACTCTCTACAATTGTATTATATACATTCACCAGCCACTTTATTAGGTACACCTGTTTAATTGCTTGGTAACACAAACTGCTAATCAGCCAATCACAGGGCAGCAACTCAATGCATTTAGGGTACTTTCACACTGGGGTGGTGCCGGCATCATCGGTTTTACCGCTGTTATAGCAGTGTTTTCCAACCGCTAGCGGGGCGTTTTTAACCCCTGAAGCAGTTTGCTGCCCATTCATTTTAATGGGCAGGGTGTTTTGGGAGCGGTGTATACGCACAGCCACAATGATGCTGCTTGCAGGCCTTTTTTTCCCACCCTGCAAGCGCACCGCCCCAATGTGAAAGCACTGGGGAGGCATAAGAGGCACTTTACAGGCACTTTACAGGTGCTATTTTTAGCACTAAAACGCCCAGAAAGCGCCCCAGTGTGAAAGGGGTCTTAGTCATCTAGATGTGGTGAATACTACTTTGCTGAAGTTCAAACTGAGCATCTGAAAGGAGGAAAGGGGATTTAAGTGACTTTGAACATAGCATGGTTGTTGGTGCCAGAAGAGCTGGTCTGAGTATTTCAAAAACTGCTGATCTACTACGATTTTCACACACAGCCATCTCTAGGGTTTCCAGTTAATGGTCCAAAAAAAGAGAAAATATCCAGAGTTGGAGGTCAGAGGAGAATGGGCAGACTGGTTCAAGATAATAGAAAGGCAACAGTAACTCGAATAACCACTCGTTACAACCAAGGAATTCAGAATACCGTCTCTGAACACACACCAAATCGAACCTTGAAGCAGATGGACAACAGCAGCAGAAGACCACACCAGATGCCACTCCTGTCAACTAAGAACAGGAAACTGAGGCTACAATTCGCACAGATAAAATTAAATGAATGTATTACAGCTAGGGATGAGCCGAACACCCCCCGGTTCGGTTCGCACCAGAACCCGCGAACGGACCGAAAGTTCGCACGAACGTTAGAACCCCATTGACGTCTATGGGACTCGAACGTTCGAAATCAAAAGTGCTCATTTTAAAGGCTAATTTGCATGGTATTGTCCTAAAAAGGGTTTGGGGACCCGGGTCCTACCCCAGGGGACATGTATCAATGCAAAAAAAACTTTTAAAAACGGCCGTTTTTTCGGGAGCAGTGATTTTAATGATACTTAAAGTAAAAAAAAAAGTGAAATATTCCTTTAAATATCGTACCTGGGGGGTGTCTATAGTATGCCTGTAAAGTGACGCGTGTTTCCCATGTTTAGAACAGTCCCTGCACCAAATGTCATTTTTAAAGGAAAAAATCTCATTTAAAACTGCTTGCGGGTTTAATGTCATGTCGGGTCATGGCAATATGGATGAAAATCAGTGAGACAAACGGCATGGGTACCCCCCAGTCCATTACCAGGCCCTTTGGGTCTTGTATGGATATTAAGGGGAACCCCGCACCCAAATTAAAATAAGGAAAGGTGTGGGGCCACCAGGCCCTATATACTCTGAACAGCAGTATACAGGCGGTGCAAATAAGACAGGGACTGTAGGTTTGTTGTTAAGTAGAATCTGTTTGTAATTTTGAACATTTTTAACGTGTTTAGCTCCAGCCAAAAAATCTTTTCTAAGCTTTTTGGAAAACATAGGGAAGGGTTATCACCCCTGTGACATTTGTTTTGCTGTCTTTCCTCCTCTTCAGAAGATTTCACCTCACTTTTTTGTCCCAATGAAAAATGTTTTTTGAAAATTTGGGTTTTTTTGTGGAACAAGGATTGGAAAGCATCAGTGGAAAGGAGAAATTGTTTTCCCATATTAACTCTTACAGGAGAGAATTTCCCTTCCTAGGGGTAGATTTCATCTCACTTCCTGTTGTCTCCTTCCGTTTGCAAGTAGGAGTCGTTTGTAAGTTAGATGTTTGAAAGTAGGGTCCTGCCCTATATACTCAGCAGAAATTTGGGCCTTAGGTGTTGCTGTGGCCACAACACTGTAAGCCCTCACAGGGCCCTGCTGTGAAATATTAGATCAAGAATTGTAATTACATGCCCCTGTTGAACAGGAGCTGAAAAATTAGGCCTTAGGCACTGGTGCTGGTGCCACAACACTGCAACCCCTCACAGACACTCTAGTTGGAACGCAGGAACGAGCCCTGCTGCAAAGTATTGCTTCAAAAATTGTAATTACGCGCCCCTGTTAGACAGGGGCAGAAAAATTGGGCCTTAGGCACTGGTGCTGGTGCCACAACACTGCAACCCCTCACAGACACTCTAGTTGGAACGCAGGAACGAGCCCTGCTGCAAAGTATTGCATCAAAAATTGTAATTACACGCCCCTGTTAGACAGGGGCAGAAAAATTGGGCCTTAGGCACTGGTGCTGGTGCCACAACACTGCAACCCCTCACAGACACTCTAGTTGGAACGCAGGAACGAGCCCTGCTGCAAAGTATTGCATCAAAAATTGTAATTACACGCCCCTGTTAGACAGGGGCAGAAAAATTGGGCCTTAGGCACTGGTGCTGGTGCCACAACACTGCAACCCCTCACAGACACTCTAGTTGGAATGCAGGAACGAGCCCTGCTGCAAAGTATTACATCAAAAATTGTAATTACACGCCCCTGTTAAACAGGGGCTGAAAAATTGTGCCTTAGGCACTGGTGGTGGCGCCCAGAACCAAAAATGTTCTTACAAGCTATCAGCGTGATGATTGAGGAGGAAGAGGATAATTACTCAGGGATAGTCACTCAGCATCAGCATAGGCAGTCTTTGAAGGGATCTGAGATTTCAAAAAAAATTATTCGGTTACATCAGCATCAGGTGCTTGGTAGCTGGTGGTGATCCAAGACTCATTCATTTTTATGAAGGTCAGCCGATCGACCGAGTCGGTGGACAGACGCACCCTGTGATCGGTTACCACGCCTCCAGCAGCACTGAATGTGCGTTCCGAAAGAACGCTGGATGCAGGACAGGCCAGTAGCTCAATTGCATACTGTGCAAGCTCTGGCCAGTGATCCATCCTCAAGACCCAGTAACCCAGAGGATTTTCGGTGGGAAAGGTGTCCAAGTCTGATCTTGCCCCTAGGTATTCCTGCACCATGTAAAACAGACGCTGGCGATGGTTGCTGGAACCGATCATACCTTGGGGCTGCGGACCAAAAAATTGTCTGAACGCATCGGTCAGACGGCCACCTTCTCCACCGCTCCTTCTTTGACTGACCGAAGCCTCAGCAACACGTTGTCCAGAAACAGGAGTTTGTAACCTCCCAGTCTCTGGGAACGCGTTGCACAGACCTTTCTGCAAGGCCTCCCGAAGATGTTTCATCCTCTGCTCCCTCTGCGATGGCAAGATAAGGTCCGCAACCTTACCCTTGTAACGTGGATCAAGGAGGGTTGCCAGCCAGTATTGGTCCTTCTCCTTGATACCACGAATACGAGGATCCTTACGCAGGCTTTGCAGGATCAGGGAGGCCATGCAGCGTAGGTTTGCTGAGGCATTCGGTCCGGAGTCCTCTGGGTCACTAAGAACGACATGGTCCGCAGCCACCTCCTCCCAGCCACGTACAAGTCCATGTGTTTCTTGGGACTGATCCCTTAAAGACTGCTGCTGATGCTGAGTGCCAGGCTCCACCTCCATACTGACACAATCTTCCTCCTCCTCCTCTTCCTCCTCGTCCTCTTCCTGTGTGATCGGCGGGCACGCAGGAACACTGTCTGGATAAAGGGGGCCTTGAGAGCTAAGGAAGTCCTCCTCTTCCTGCCTCTGTTCTGCCTCAAGTGCCCTGTCCATTATTCCACGCAGCGTGTGCTCCAACAGGTGGACAAGGGGGACAGTGTCACTGATGCATGCACTGTCACTGCTCACCATCCTCGTGGCCTCCTCGAATGGTGACAGGACAGTGCATGCATCCCTGATCATGGCCCACTGGCGTGGGGAAAAAAAACCAAGCTCCCCTGACCCTGTCCTGGTGCCATAGTCGCACAGGTACTCATTGATGGCCCTCTGCTGCGTGTGCAGCCGCTGCAGCATGGCCAACGTTGAGTTCCACCTGGTGGGCATGTCACAGATTAGGCGGTTCTTGGGCAGGTTAAACTCCTTTTGGAGGTCCGTCAGCCGAGCACTGGCATTATATGACCGGCGGAAATGCACACAGACTTTCCTGGCCTGCCTCAGGACATCCTGTAAGCCCGGGTACCTGCCCAAGAACCGCTGCACCACCAAGTTAAGGACGTGAGCCAAACAGGGCACATGGGTCATTTGTCCCTGTCGGAGGGCAGAGAGGAGGTTGGTGCCATTGTCGCAAACCACCATTCCTGCCTTAAGTTGGCGTGGCGTCAACCACCTCTGAACCTGCCCCTGCAGAGCTGACAAAACCTCTGCCCCAGTGTGGCTCCTGTCCCCCAAGCACACCAGCTCAAGCACCGCATGGCATCTTTTGGCCTGCGTACTTGCGTAGCCCCTTGAACGCCTACGGAGCACCGCTGGTTCCGAGGAAGAGGCCATGGAGGAAGAAGAAGAGGAGGGGGGTGGAGGAGAGAGGTGTGTCACAATCAGCATTTTGGAGGCGTGGTGGCGGAACAACCTCCAACACTACTGCACCTTGTCCTGCATCCTTCCCAGCTGCCAGCAGAGTCACCCAATGCGCCGTGAAACTTAGGTAACGTCCCTGTCCATGCCTGCTGGACCATGAGTCAGCGGTAATATGCACCTTACCGCTGACCGCCCTGTCCAGCGAGGCATGGACATTGCCTTCCACATGCCGGTAGAGAGCCGGAATCGCCTTCCGTGAGAAAAAGTGGCGTTTGGGTACCTGCCACTGAGGAACCGCACATTCCACAAACTCACGGAAGGGGGCAGAGTCTACCAACTGAAAAGGCAGCAGTTGAAGTGCTAGCAATTTTGCCAAGCTAGCATTCAACCGCTGGGCATGTGGATGGCTGGGAGCAAACTTCTTTCGGCGGTGCAGCAGCTGGGGCAGGGAAATTTGCCTGGTACAATCTGACGTCGGTGTACCAAAAGCAGATTGCCCACAAGTACTTGGCTGTGACACACCTAATTCTACACCTTCATTCCTCTCACTGCAGGTCTCAGAGAGGACTGAAGGTCTAGTGGGGTTGGAAATCTCAGCTGATGAGGAGCAAGGAGAGATCCTCTTTGTTCTTTGGTGTGGGTCTTTTAGATACGCTTGCCAACGAACTGCATGGCAGGTCAACATATGTCTGGTCAAGCATGTGGTACCCAAGCGGGAGATGTTTTGGCCACGCGAGATACGCTTGAGACATATGTTGCAAATAGCAGCGGTGCGATCTGATGCACTCGTCTCAAAAAAGGCCCACACCAAAGAACTTTTTGAATAACGCGCAGAGACTGCAGCGCCCTGCACATGTGGAGCTTTGGGGTGTGATGCAGTCAATGTGCTGCCCTTAGGCTGGCCCCTGGAGGGCATCCTGCCTCGTTGGTGATGTGCCGCCGCCTCCTCCTCCTCCTCCTCCTCTCTCCTATCAGGCACCCACGTTGAGTCAGTGACCTCATCATCCCCTCCCTCCTCATCACTGGAGCAAACCTGGCAGTATGCTGCAGCAGGGGGAGCATGACTGCCAGATTGCTGTCCTTCTTGGGCACCCCCTCTGTCCGTGCTCATGTTACTGCCTTCATCGAGCTCAGTATCGTCATCAGAGCCTTCCAAACGCTGGGCATCCTCCTGGAGCATGTACCCAACACTGTGGTCAAACAGTTCGAGGGAATCCTCATGAGGACATGGTGGAGCTAGGGAAGGAGTCACTGATGACATTGAGCTGAGGGAAGAGGCCGCTGCTTTGCCAGACAAAGCACCCTGGGCATGGGTGAGAGAGGGTGAGGAGGATGAGGACGGCTTGGTCATCCACTCGACCAAGTCTTCCGCATGTTGCGGCTCAACACGGCCAGCTGCCGAAAAAAAGGCCAAGCGTGTCCCATGGCCACGTGCTGATGAGGATGCACCGTCTCCACGACCAGCACTAGACACAGAGCCTGCTTGCCCTCTCTTATTGGCTTGTGACTGTCTGCCTCTCCTTCTTGGCCTTCCAGACATACTAATGGCCTGTAGCTGCACTAAGCTGGGATAGAACACCTGTAATTTTCTTCAAGTAGCTTTATATACTGTAACCAGACAAGCCTGCCTGTCAGTAGGAAGATAACAGGAACGGATCTAGCTGAACACTGTGAGCAGGACGCACTGTACTAAATGTAAATAGTCTAGCTGCCTGACCGTTGTACTAATAGGATCAAATAGAACACCTGTAATTTTCTTCAGGTAGCTTTATATACTGTAACCAGACAAGCCTGCCTGTCAGTAGGAAGATAACAGGAACGGATCTAGCTGTACACTGTGAGCAGGACGCACTGTACTAAATGTAAATAGTCTAGCTGCCTGACCGTGGTACTAATAGGATCAAATAGAACACCTGTAATTTTCTTCAGGTAGCTTTATATACTGTAACCAGACAAGCCTGCCTGTCAGTAGGAAGATAACAGGAACAGATCTAGCTGAACACTGTGAGCAGGACGCACTGTACTAAATGTAAATAGTCTAGCTGCCTGACCGTGGTACTAATAGGATCAAATAGAACACCTGTAATTTTCTTCAGGTAGCTTTATATACTGTAACCAGACAAGCCTGCCTGTCAGTAGGAAGATAACAGGAACGGATCTAGCTGAACACTGTGAGCAGGACGCACTGTACTAAATGTAAATAGTCTAGCTGCCTGACCGTGGTACTAATAGGATCAAATAGAACACCTGTAATTTTCTTCAGGTAGCTTTATATACTGTAACCAGACAAGCCTGCCTGTCAGTAGGAAGATAACAGGAACGGATCTAGCTGTACACTGTGAGCAGGACGCACTGTACTAAATGTAAATAGTCTAGCTGCCTGACCGTGGTACTAATAGGATCAAATAGAACACCTGTAATTTTCTTCAGGTAGCTTTATATACTGTAACCAGACAAGCCTGCCTGTCAGTAGGAAGATAACAGGAACGGATCTAGCTGAACACTGTGAGCAGGACGCACTGTACTAAATGTAAATAGTCTAGCTGCCTGACCGTGGTACTAATAGGATCAAATAGAACACCTGTAATTTTCTTCAGGTAGCTTTATATACTGTAACCAGACAAGCCTGCCTGTCAGTAGGAATTTAACAGGAACGGATCTAGCTGAACACTGTGAGCAGGACGCACTGCACTAAATGTAAATAGTCTAGAAGATAACAGGAACGGATCTAGCTGAACACTGTGAGCAGGACGCACTGCACTAAATGTAAATAGCAGGAACGGATCTAGCTGAACACTGTGAGCAGGACGCACTGCATTAAATGTAAATAGTCTAGATAGAAGATAACAGGAACGGATCTAGCTAAACTGAATACAGTGTATATATATATATATGCAACACCTGGGATGCATATATATACACAATACACTGTAAGTGCAGCTAACTGACTGACTGTTCTGCCTAATCTATCTAACTCAAATCAAATGACACTGTCTCTCTCTCTCTCTATCTCTCAGCACACCAGAACACACACTACACAGGGCCGCCGTGCAGGCGGCCTTATATAGTGTGGGGTGTGTACTAAATCACCTGAGCCATAATTGGCCAAAGCCACCCTGGCTTTGGCCAATTACAGCTCTCTCTACTGACGGCGCTGTGATTGGCCAAGCATGCGGGTCATAGTGCATGCTTGGCCAATCATCAGCCAGCAATGCACTGCGATGCCGCAGTGAATTATGGGCCGTGACGCGCCACACGAATTTAGCGCGAACGGCCCATAACGTTCGCAATTCGGCGAACGATCGAACAGCCGATGTTCGAGTCGAACATGGGTTCGACTCGAACACGAAGCTCATCCCTAATTACAGCGCTCGCAATAGTGCAAATGTGAAGTACTGCTTAGTAAAGGTATTTATTGTGCAGAAAAAAAGGTACTTACAAAATGTAAGCTTAAAATGCATAGATTTATCAAAGGATTGCAATGAGAAACACCACTGCTGGCGTGCGTTCCACCGAAAACCGAAAGCGACTTCGTATGGATTTGAAACTGGAAAATGCGTCAATGCATTTCGCCCTCCCACAGGGTGTCATCAAGTTTCTTGATGACACCCTTGATGATGGCGAAATGCATTGACGCAATTTCTGGCTTCAAATCCATACGACGTAACTTCCTTGATGACACCCTGTGGGAGGGTGAAATGCATTGATGCAATTTCCAGTTTTAAATCCATACAACGTCACTTCCGATTTTCGGTGGAACGCATGCCAGCAGTGGTGTTTCTCATTGTAATCCTTTGATAAATCTATGCCAGTTTTAAACCTACATTTTGTAAGTTCTTTTTATCTGCGTAATAAATACCTTTACCAAGCAGTACTTCACTATGGTCCCCTTCCTTTATGTAGTTTTGGGTACTATGATTCACGCTTGATTGTCATGAGCATTGGAGATTTCCCTGGTATCCTGATATGAATAGCCATCCCTAGCCAACATTCTAATTCCGCGTACACATGATCGGACATTCCGACAACAAATTTTCGATGGGAGCTTGTTGTCGGAAATTCCGACCGTGTGTAGGCTCCATCGGAAATTTTTTGTCAGAATTTCCGACAGCAGAAATTTGAGAGCTGTTTCTCAAATTTTCCGACAACAGATTTTGTTGTTGGAAATACCGGATGCACAAAATTCCACGCATGCTCTGAATCAAGTACAAGACGGAAGCGTTCGGTCTGGTAAAACTAGGGTTCGTAATGGAGATAGCACATTCGTCACACTGCAAATTTTGAAATCTTTCAATGCAGCACATTCTTTTCTTCTTTATAATGCTAGAATTATGAAGTTGTTTTGCTGTTGTTATTCACACAGAGTTCTGACAAACTGATTTCTTTTTTTTTTTTTTTTCGCCAGATGTCCAGAATAATGTTTATAATTTTTGTTTATAGTGATCTCCTTTTTTTAAAAAAAAATCAGGATCCCCTGTTTTGTTTTTGTTTTTTCTAGTGATCTACATAATATTTTTTCTCGTTTTGTGTGTCAAGTTACCACAACACCATTATTATCGTGTATTTTTTTAACCTCAAAGAGATTGGTTGGTGTTGGTGTCTCTTGTTAAATTGACATTGTATTTTTGAAATGTACCTGCCTACTCACAAACAAACTGTCCTTTTTTAATTATAACACATAGCCAATGATTTAAGAAAAAAAAACATTTATTAGGGGTCATAACAAAATAAAGAGGAAGGAAACACTGGATAAACTGGTGAAATTAGCAAAGCCTTTTTACCCCAGGGCATACATCAACTATTTGACACACAAAATTGGTAGCCTGAGGAGTCCATTTAATAGGGAGCACAATCTAGTCCAGGACTCCGAGAGATCAGAAACAGCAGCAGGTGACATATATGTGAAAAATAGGGAAAATAAATTGCGCTAAGATAAATGTTAAATGGAGCTGTATCCGAAGCACAGCCCCCCAAAAGCTGCAATTCTCATGTAAACATAAATACAAGAAAACAATCAGAAAAAAAACAGAATCGCGCTATAAAAAATTGATATCAGTAATCAAAATAAATTTCATACATTCATCTATTAATAATGAACGTCAAGGGTACGTTTAAATAGAAACCCAAACATCTACATGTTCATATACAAATTGGTGATAAGACTATTAATAAATGCGTGCTTTGTAGATAAAGTGTGGTACACAAATGTGAATATGATTCAATGGTTCATGAAAAAATCCCATAAAAAATGTGATATATAAAAAAATCAGTGAATAAAAATTATTAATAAATAAAGATAAACATCTACAGACAAGACAGCAAAAAAACACCCGTGCAAAAATATATGAATGAAAAGTCCATAAGATGCAAGCTGAATATCATCGGAAAGATTTAAAAAAAATTAAGTAAAAAAAAATTAAGTAAAGGTTTTAGTTGAATCCACCACCAAAACAACAGAAATGGACTCTTACCAGAGCTCCATGATCCCCCATAACAGAGGATCTAGGAATGCATGTATAAAGATACTGGATGGCTTCAGGATAAACAGAAAACCTCAATATCGGGCAGTCCCCTCCCGACCAATCAGATCACGTTGGAACTCCTGTGTGGTCTGACGTGGAGAAAATCCGATGCTGGTGGCCGTGCATTTAAGATGGAGACTGAGACACATATGTCCCCAGGCTGTGGTCTTTCCACAGCCTGTGTCTTTTGCCAGACCAGACCGAACCCAGGCCATCACTCTCTTGTCTTCCTTCCACGCTTGCTTCCACGCTTGCTTCCAGGCTGTGGCTCTGGTGTTGGAGTTGTGGGAGGAGGTGGAGGAGGTGGAGGAGGAGGATGGTCCAACTCACACAGATGGGTTTTGCTTGTGAGTTCACCCCTCAACCCCTTATTTAGGGCAATATATATCACTTCCTCATAAAAGAGGCGTTGGCCCACCTCCATTTCATGCATTTTGTTGGCAGCCATGCAGGCATAGGCTTCAAGAAGAAGACTGGGGGGGTTCTGAGGGCCGCAGAAGCCTGCCGAATTAACCCAAGTGCTGACTCCTCCATGTTACTCCCCTTCCTGGGTCTTTTTTGTTGAAGGCAGAGGGGAGGGACCTGGGATTCAATCAGGCTACTGGGCCCGGCCACCTCCTGGCTGCCACTTACCCCCGCCACCTCCTGGCTGTCACTGTCCCCTGCCACTTCCTGGCTGAGGATTTCCTGTGTATGAAAAAGGGACATAGTTTTAGTTTATTGTTCATGAATCACACACAATTTTTAGAAATATGTTGAACAATGCTATACCTGACTCAAGCTGGGCTCCTTAACATCTTTTTCCTGGATGGAAGGCCCAGGTTGGACGTCGGAAGCCTCAGCTGGGGTGGAAGGAAGAGTGGAAGGAAGGGTTGAGAGTGATGGATTGATTTCAGTCTGGTCTGACAGAAACCGCAGTCTGTCGTAGTACCAAAGCCTGCGTATATAAACGTCATCTGCTGCTGCTCCTGATCTCTGGGAATCCTGGACCCTCTTGCGCTCCCTAATATAAGTGCTCCTCAGGCCACCAATTTTGCACTTCAAATAGTTGATGTCTGCCGTGGGGATCTGCGGCTTCACAAATTCCAGCAATTTATCTAGTGTTGCCTTCCTCTTTAGTCGATTTGTATAAAAGGGGTGTTTTGTCTGCCACAGACAGGGCAGCTCTCTGTACAAATCAATGAATTGAGGGAGAAAATCATGATCCGATCCATTTTATCTGCAAGACACAACACAAGACAAACCCTAATGTCAGGCTAAACTTGCATAGCAGTATAGGCCACTGATGCCCCAAGTTAAAATTGTACCTTTGTTAGAACAATCGGCGCTTCTGCTACCCCGTCCTCTGCTCACAGATCGTGCGTATGACGCACGTATGTTACGCTTTATATACACTGTGCATGCATGAAACTCCGCCCGCCCCTGACCTTCTTCATAGTATATTCCCCACCCCTTCTCTTTCGGCGCAGTGGGAGAGCACATGGCGGAGAAAGAACAAGTGCATGAAGACAGCAGGAACGTTAAAAGCCCGGAGCCATTAACGTCCCGATCCCGGAGGAGATTTAAGGCTTCAAATATGTCCTTTGTAGAGATGGTGGAGATGGTGGACACCTTTAAGAGGGCCGACTATGATGGGAAGCATGGACCTTACCCAATGTCAGAAAGGCCAAGATCATGACTAAAGTTGTGAAAAGTCTCCACAGGAATTTTGGGGTACGACGATCCAAGGATCAACTGAGGAAATGATAGTCAGACCTCACATTGAGGGAGCATGATCAGTACAAAAGAATCAAGAGAGTGCTGCAAAAAAGTAAGTATTTGTCCTGTGTTCCTACTATTATTATTACGTTTGTGCTGCTCCATGTGCTTTTCTTTACTGTTGTACAGTTTAAAATGGCAAGTTTCAAGTTCGTGGGCACAGTAATCATTCGTAGTAAACATTGTTCGTTCACCCACTAATACGATGTTTTTGGCAAATGCAGGTTAACTACATTTGTTCATGCCTATTTGGATTAAAATAAGTTTAGTACATTGTTGTCTAGATGGGTTTGTAGGGTGTCCCTTACAGTGGCTCCAGTGGATACTAGGGGTCTCTACATGTGTAAAACTTGCACAAAACAGGTAAGTATTCCAGCTTTAAGAAAGGGAAAAAAATGTCTTCAGCTTGGAACTGCCAACAGACAATTGTACAACACTTCCAAGCAATGTTTCATATTACTATTTCTGCCGCCAAATATCTGTGTGCTAAGTATATCTTTTTTTTATTTCACATAGGGGAGAAAAGAATCGGGACAGCAGAGGACACCAGGGACCCCCCACCTCCTAAAGAAGGGGAAATCCCCACACCACAACCTCAGGATGTAGAGGAAGGAGGATGTAGAGGAAGGAGAGGTTTATGAAGTGGGTGAAATAGTGACCACGACAGGTAAGTGTCTGAGACCACAGCTTCAGGTAATAGATGGATGCCTGCATATTTATAATACATGGTGTTTTTTTATTTTAGGTGATGTGGATGTTGTGGAAGAAGAAACATATTTCACAAGTGCAAGTGCACACGTCCTCATCAGGGAGATCATGGTGTGCAATCGTGATTTACAGAAGATCAAGAAAGACATCAATGATGTGCAAAAAAGACTCAAAAACATCATTGATGTTTTAGGCAGAACATTTTTGATTTTTTTTTTATAACTTTTCTACAAAATGTTGAAAGCCAAATTTTGAAGATGCACACAGTGTGTCAACATGTGCTATCTGCCCTCACGGTATATCAATGTACGCGTTTTGTGGGTGCAACCCCTTCCTTGCAACTAAAGTAGCTGAGAGGAAGGGGTTTTACCCCCGAAACACATCCATTGATCCCTCATGATGGGAGCTAGCACATGTTGAGATTAGGCATGGGATCAGGAGGGAAATCCCCATTTTGACTCCCAATTTGTGTTCATCTTCAAAATTTGGCTTTCATAGGGGTGACATCACCCCATATGATGAAGGCAAGATCAACACAGTTTGGCCATACTAATGTCTGATATTGCCTTCAGTTTATCAAAGTTGAACTTTGTAAGTTCCTGAGTTGTGTATTGTTTTATGTTTTTAAAAACATGCATTTTTACCACAAAAAAAGGATATTTCTACTGTCCAAAAAAACAGTTTATTCCAAAAATATGTTGTTTTTTTCAAAAACCCTTTTCTAAACGCACATGTGAATGTGAACAGAGTAAAAAATGTTCTACTCAACAATGTGTGGCTTCTTCTTTCAATGCTTAATAGCAGTTTTTTGCTTAAGTTGGTGTTTACAGTGACAATGGGGATTATTTACTAAAGGCAAATCCACTTTGCACTACAAGTGCACTTTCAGTGCACTTTCAGTGCACTTTCAAATGTACTTTTGCAGTGCACTTGTAGTGCAAAGTGGATTTTCCTTTAGTAAATAACACCCACAGTGCTTTATAATTTGCATCAATCAGGCCATTTTCGCAACACTACAAAAAATTAATTAATGGTGCTGAAAATGATGAATATTTTTATCATTAATGCATTACATACATTAACAACAAAAACAAGGTATGTGTGTAGCAGAACAACAACATAATAGTTAGCTGAAGAAGAGATTTCACTTCATGTATCCCAGAAATTATGTTTGCACTATTGAAAATGGCCACAAAAATAAGCCCATTGGAGAACCTAGGAGACAGCTAAAAGAAACATAAGCAGTAAATCAAAGGGAAATATTTTTCAGTTTAAAATACACATTTATTTGAAAAAATACATTTGAATACATATAATGTGATGTTAAAGGAGAAATCTTACCTTATTATAGTCCTTCTGCAGGACCTGAATGATGGCAGAACAGGTCTCTGGAATAACAACCCCCAGAGCCTGGGGGGGAGATGCCTGTTTAGAATTTAATGTCCTGTAGACTTCTCCCCGTCGCCAAGTACAGCAAGGTGGTGACGAGCCTCTGCTCGGGAGTGATGGCTTGCCGCATTTCGTTGTCAGAATGTCCGATCGTGTGTGCGCGGCATAAGTGTGAAACGACCCCTAGACTGAAAAGCTGGGGGTCTATTCCATCCGGTGAGTGGGGACATGGGAGGGAGTGTGGCACACTTGGAGTTTGAAGCACGATCGCACTTTATGAATTGGAGCACATCATTCACCAATATATGGACATTCACTTACTTATTAATTGTTTTCACTGTAGTATTTATTATTTTTTGATACATCATTGCGCTATTGCGTGCGCTGTACTATATTACTTTTATTTTATTGGTTGAGTGTATAGCACCTTGTGTACAGCAGCTGCAAACTTTATTCAGATTTTTATTTAGTTTAACATATTTATATTTTTTACTTCTAGCACGAGTATATATATTTAGAATATATTTCTTTTACAATTTGCACAGGCTCACCAAAATTGGACAATAGTAGAGTGGAAAAATGTTGCCTGGTCTGATGAGTCTCATTTTCACCTGCGACATTCAGATGGTAGGGTCAGAATTTGATGTAAAGAACATGAAAGCATGGATCCATCCTGCCTTGTATCAACGATTCAGGCTGGTGGTGGTGGTGTAATGATGTGGTGCATATTTTCTTGGCACACTTTGGGCCCTTTAGTACCAACTGAGCATCATTTAAATGCCACGGCCTGCTTGAATATTGTTGCTGACTATGTCCATCCCTTTCTGACTACAGTGTACCCATCTTCTAATGGCTACTTCCAGCAGGATAATGCACCATGTCACAAACATCAAATCATCTCAAACTGGTTTCTTGAACATGACAATGAGTTCACCGCACTCCAATGACCTCAACAGTCACCAGATCTCAATCCAATAGAGCCAATAGAGGATGTGGTGGATGCGCAGCCAACAAATCTGCAGCAACTGCGTGATGCTATCATGTCAATATGGACAAAAATCCCTGCGGAATGTTTCCAGAACTTTGGTGAATCTATGCCATGAAGAATTAAGACAGTTCTGAAGGCAATAGGGGGTCCTACCCGATACTAGCTAGGTGTACCTAATAAAGTGTATATTATCAGGCACCTCAGTAGGGTGCAGAACCAAGCTTGACTCTTACCCTGTACACACGATAGGATTTTCCAACAACAAAACCGTGGATTTTTTTCCGACGGATGTTGTCTTGCATACACACGGTCACACAAATTTTGTTGGAAATTCCGAACGTCAACAAGGCGGTGACGTACAACACATACGACGAGCCGAAAAAATGAAGTTCAATAGCCAGTGGGGCTCTTCTGCTTGATTCCGAGCATGCAAGGAATTTTGTGTGTCGGAATTGTGTACACACGATCGGAATTTCCAACAACAAGCTCCTATCGAAGATTTGTTGTTGGAAAATTCTATCGTGTGTACAGGGCGTTACAGTAAAAGTGAATATTTACATATACATTTACCTGCCCATATCTCCAGTTCTACTAATTGTTTTGTTCTTGTTATGTGGTTTTCACTGAAGGTCGTCTATGCTTATTCAATTGCCGAATGCATAGGGTCTATTTCTCAGGTCTATGAAGTTAAGTAAGAGAAAATTACAAATTTACCTGATTCCCAGTCTGCTGCAAGCCAAACAGAGCAAGTAGTTGTCCAAGGAAGAGGCACCCGCACAGAGCTGTCAGGAAGGAGGTGTGAGCACTCTTTATAGACTGACACAGGATGAATGTGATCAATGATAGGCAGAGACAGACAACAGACACACTCAGGCCAATGCGAGAGATCAGAATTAAGCCATAATTCTCCTGTAGATGAGATAAATGAAACTTTTAAAAGGTTGTCCACCTGTAAAGGATTTTAATATTTCTGGCTTGAATGTATCAAAAGTACAACTGCTATTTAGAAAGAATTAGGTTGATATACTAATGAAGTTGAGAATCTTCACATAACAAATTGTGTGAAAATTTATTTCAATTACACAATCATGTGAAAAGCAAAATCCTTTTCATTTGATTCATCACTGGGTATCGGAAGTAAACAGGACTTTGCGTTTCATATAACTGAACAGAATATTCACACAATTTGTGTGGCGAAATGTTGGCCATTCTTAGCCATTACATACTGAGGTTCTGCTTCCTACTTTGCAGTGCTGCAAAATAATTGTGCTTTACTGCTCCTTCTCATAGTGTGTCAGCTGACCCATTGAAAACAAAGTGTTCCCTGTCTGAAAAATATCTTTTCTCAACAGTTTTTAAAGCCTAAATTTGACTAAAATCAAAAACATAAAATTCAGCACAAGGGACAAACATTAACTTACAGTTAGTATAATGTGTCCCTTGTGCTGATTCTTCTCCTTTTAGGAAAAATCATCCTATGTCCTAATCTCCACCCCCCCCAACCACCCCCACTGCCTCATTCAGAGATCCCGATCCCTATGTTTTTGATTTTAGCTAAACTAGGCTTTAAGAATAAAGGCAAAGGGGTTGCAAACTGGGTGCTTATCCACTATTATTATCCATTATTAGCTAACCTACAAACATATATCTATATTTATAGTTAATTAGAATAATATGAGAACTGGTTATTTATCAATGGCTCTGTTGGAGCCAAAGTGCTTGGGGGATTGTTCTTACAAGAGAACCTGCCATTTTGCTCTGATAGGGTAAAATGACAAAATCTCCCCAATGTTTCACAATCCTTATTTAACAACATAGACATCACAATTTATATCACCTGGATGTCACCGGGTGCCATAAGGACAGCAAAGGTGGACAAGTGGTTGCAGGCACAGAGAGTGCTGTTCACTCTGTCAGACTTCCTTGTCTTGCATCCACGGCTTGACCAAGTCTTCAGCTCCGTATCCAGGAACACACATTGTAAAATAAAAGAAGGTGGAACAACCTATTGGGGAAAATATAGTAGGTATAATGCAGATATTTAAAGGTAACACCTGCTTTACATTTACACCCATCTAAATGACATACTGTAAACAAAATTCCACTAATTCTAATGAGTACTGATGGCATTGTTTTTTTACCTGTTTTATTCTTAGCTACTCTGTTGAAGAAAATCATGCTACTGTCAACGATCAATAGCCCAAACTCAAAATACACCATCTGTCCCTCTCCTGCTCTTCTAAGCTCCTCCGCAGTTTCAATTGGAGAGCGCGGGAGAGCCCAAAAGCAAACAGCTTCTGTTCTGCTCTTTAGAAAGTCCATAATGCTGTATAATCAATTTTATTGATGCACCTTGTATTGGTTATAAAAAATGAATTTAAAGTGGGGTTCTACCCCAAAAAAAAACTACATGAAAAATCCTAAAAAAAAAAATACAAAAAAAATTTGGATATTTTTTTTTTTTACTTACCTCTAAATGCCTGTTGCTAGGGGGTCCCTCGTAGTCTGCCTCTTCCAGTGCCTGGGCTGGTGACATCACTTCCCCCTCGGCACAGGAAGGGCTCAGCTCTGCTCCCTCCTGTCAATCATCTGGGACCCATTACAGGTCCCAGGTGACTGAGCGGCCAATCACGGCACGCGGCACCGCTCGCGCATGTGCAGTGGGTGCCAGGCTGTGAAGCCACAGCCCGGCGCCCACAGTTGCAATGCCGGCGCCGCTGAATGGAGGGGGAGACGAGCGGGGCTTTGATCCCTCGCATCGCTGGACCCTGGGACAGGTAAGTGTCCAATTAGAAGTCAGCAGCTGCAGTATTTGTAGCTGCTGACTTTTCATTTTTTTTTTTTTTGACTGGACCTCGGGTGGAACTCCTCTTTAAATAAATAGTCCAAAAACTATAAAAGATTAGTGTCAAGTATAAACTTAAAATAAACTTAACCTCAAACTTGTATAGTTTCCCTTTAAAGATAAACTTGAAGCCTAAGGCCTCCTTCACACATTCCGATCAGGTCCGCCTGTCAGTTTTTCAGGTGGACCTCATTGGACCCTCCATTCACTCCTATGGAGCTGCGCATGTCATCGGTGACAAGTCCACTGACACCCGCTGCTATCCAATCCTGTCCGTGAAATCCAGATGGATGGTGACCCTATTTTCCATCCGTCTGGTGGATCAGATCGGATGAAAATGGACAGGCGGTCCATTTTCATCTGCTCTCCCCATAGAGGAGAGCGGGGTTTTGACAGGTCCGTCTCTGCACAGTGAGCGGAGACAGATCTGTCATCCGCCTGCTCAGCGGGAATCAGCGGATCGATCTCCCACTGAATAAAGCAGAGTCCTCCAGGCCAAATGTAGCTTTTTTTCATTTTCAACAGAGGGGAGAAATGAGACACCCTGTCTGCAACTACATTGGTGAGATTTTCCCTCGCCTCCTGTCGCTGTCAAGCCCATCAAAGAAATGAAGAAATGGTGGAGTGTGGTGTTCAACCAGATAGAAAAGCACAGAGGAATAGAAACATTGCCAAAAGTTCCCACTCTACTAAAATGTGCTTTGTTTTTGTCTGTGTCCTCATTACAAAAATGTCAGACCAATTCGTGTACTGACAGGATCTTCTTTAAAGTGGGAGTAAACTCCCATGTCTGACTTTTACCTTTAGGTAGGCCTATAATAAGGGTTACCTATAGGTAGTGTAAATATCTCCTAAACATTATCCTCTCAAAGTGGTCCTGGTTGTTTCTGCCACAAAAACAAACTTATGATAAATATTTTGACACTAAAACGCCATAAGAAAAATAATTAATACAAAAACAAAAAAACAAAAAAAAAACCCTCCAAATGGTTCTATTGTATTCTAGCTACAGTGATATTTGCAGATATGCTTGTAGACCTAGTTGGTGGTGCTCCAATAGGTGAGAGGATACTTGATATAGAACAAATTAATAAATTATCAGTTTGATGTTTTTTTTGTACTGACCTTTAGTTGTTTCAGGTAGAAGACCACCGGGGGTTCCAGGTATGCTATATTGGGACTAGTGATGGTTCCACTTATAATGGGGGAATTGATCTCCTCCATAACTTTATTGTCAGTTTCTCCTATAGCCCCAAGAAGGCTGGCGTTCAACTTAGATTCCAATCCTTTATAGGAAATGAACATTGCTCCATCTAGGAAGAAATATGTAAATGTGATAAAGATGGATATTTAGCCTGTTCCCTTTAACACAGATGTGTATCTTTTTATACAGTAATACCATCACACAAGGGCCCTTATTGAACAATGTGAAAAAGATGTAGTAAACCCCGCATCCTATTCCTTTAACAAAGCATATATAAATAAAGTGCAAATTGAGTGCAATGATAACACACGACCACTAGATGTCCCTAGCAAATTAACAAACATACAGTCAATGTGCAAATTGGCAATATAGACCTCACCATAGCACACCACCAGCTATCTCCAGTGTGTATAAATTGTATGGATTAAACTTTTAGTACAGTGTCCAGGAAGTCAATATATTGTGAGTACAGCAATGTTCAAAAAACTTCCATCACATCATTTCCAATGGTGCATATGGTTCAATTGATCCAACAATAGATGACTATCTTCCTCCACCAACACCGTTCACACAGCCTACTCGTCCAGGGTGTGGTCTAGAGATTTGGCATCTCCCCCTACTATGTTTTAAATAGTTTAAATGTTTTTAGGTTGTCTGGTTTTAAATGTTTAAAAAAATGGATGTGGATTTTTGTACTGTTGTGGGAGATGTGTTAAAATGTATTTTTGTATTTCTTTAATAATCTATAATATGTAATTTAATATAGAAGTGTGATGCTGGTTTTGTTTAGAAGGGTTTCTTTTGAGCTGTGCAGTAAAAGGTAATTTCTGTACAACAGTAATGGACTCCTACCGCTTGCATATTGCTCTTTGCATCATTACATAAAATCGGAACTCACCCCTGTCTCCGCTAACATGTGTACAAGGGACCTGCATGGTGTTCTCCAGCACAGTTAAGGTTATGGAAGTTTCTCCTCCACTACATATGTCTATGGCAGCCTTCATGTGAACCTCTGGAAGAAAGACAAATAATCATGGAGAGACCATAAAATCACAATAATGTAAATCTAGCCTTATGCATAATCTGATGTCTGATTATTAAAAAATGATTTGCCTGTCAAAATAGGAAAATAAGCTTTTACAACTGACTGTGTCCTCTCTGAGGGATTTCCCCTTGCTTCCAGTTCTGTCTTACACCCGTAAAAACAGACAGGAAGTAAAGAAATAATTTCTCACTTCCCCTTCTGTCTAAAACGTGCCAAGTAGACAAGAAATGTGGGTAAATCTCCAAAAAGGGGGCAAAGACAGGAATAAAAAGTTGACAGCATTTGTAACCTTTAATACTTTATAAAAACCATGAAAAGATTTTGCTAGAATTTTAAGGGCTTTAACCCTTATTAATAACTGAAACTAATCTATACCTAAAGCATATCTAAAGCTAAACCTAATCTAAATAAATGATCACAACCCTTGCTTTCATTTTATAAAAAGAGCATTGTAACAGCAATGATGACAATAATTATTTTTGACAATCCAATATATGTTTATTTGAAAAATCCCCTTTCATGTTGTGACTGCTGCCTGTCTGCTGGCTATCTCTTTCAACAACTTTCTGGATTCCCTGCATACTTTGCAGCTTCTCCTTTGTTGTTTAGTTTCAGTTCCTAAGGACTACATATCCCATGGTACTTGCAAGCAGTGGTTCTGCCTCCTCCTAGTTTAGAAGGCAGGCTCTGTGAAATGTGTGGCACAGCATTGCCTACTCACAGGACAGTGACTACGTGTCACAAAATGTACAGGTATAGTAAATGTGTAGGGATATTCACAGAGTAAGATTACAAACTACCAGATTGTTCAGATTAATAGCTGTAGGCTAGAGCTAATTGAAATACAATGTGGAAATAAATATATGACTTTACATTTTGACCGAAGGTATGCTTTGACTTCTCCATGAAAAAGGGAAACCTTTCATACAGTTATTATTGGTACAGTGAGATAGGTAAGAGGAGAAACAGCAGAGTCACAGATGGCAAGGGAGGGGAGTTTTTGTGGGTGGTCAACTATATCAAAAGCAACAGAGAAGTTTGAGAGTTATGCCGCGTACACACGAGCGGAATTTTCGACAGAAAGAGTTTGATGGGAGCTTTTCATCGTATATTTCGACCATGTGTATGCCCCATCGGACTTTTTTTGTTGAAAATTCAGACAGACTTAGATAGAGAACATGTTCTATATTTTTCCGATGGATAAATTACTATCGGAAAAAACGCTCGTCTGTATGCTGTTCCAACGCACCTAAAACGACGCATGCTCTGAAGCAAGTACGAGACAGAAGCTATTGGCTACTGGCTATTGAACTTTCGTTTTCTAGACCCATCGTACGTGTTGTACGTCACCGCGTTCTGGATGGTTGGAATTTGGTGTGACCGTGCATATGCAAGACAGCTTGAGCGGGATTCCGTCGGAACTCTGTCGTAAAAACCTACAGAGTTTATTCCGACTGCAAAACCGGTCGTGTGTACAGGGCATAAGAGTACATGGTGGTGAACATTGATTTTTGCAGTTAGTAAGTCGTGAGTTGTGAGTTTAGGTTTTAGGAGCAATTCTTTGGAGTATTGTGGGCAAAATTGGTTGAATTGACTGAAATGGGTCAAATGGGTTCTAAGACTTTGGAGGTAAACGGGGAAAGGAGATGGGTCTTAGGTTGTTAAAATTGGTGGGTCCAGCAAGGGCTTTTTAAGTATGGGAATGACTAATGCATGTTTTAGAGGGTTGGGGATGATGCCATTAGAGAGGGAAAAATTGAAGATGTGAGCTAGAGAGTGTATTCTAGTGCAAGAGGGTGATCACAATAGTTGTGAGGGAACAGGGTCCAGGGGGCAGGTGGTTAGGTGTGCATTAGAAAAAAAAAAATACCTATGGTAATAGGGTTAAAAGAAGGAAGTATTGAATGTGGAAGGAAGAACACTGTAAGTAATAATTTTCAATGCTTGACTTTTGCGTGCTTTACCTGCATTTTTTTAGGTTGGTGACAGGCTTTCAGTGATTGCCCATAGTTATATATGTGCAATACCAAATGATAAATGGTGTTAGAAGCTGTATGATGTAAAAGTCTTGAGTGTATGATATTGTAAAGCATATTTGCTGTCAATACAGTGACATCAGCAACCAGTTTAATAGACCTTTGAAGCCATTGTGTCCATCCACTTACCCAGCTCGGGCGTACTGATGTTTTGATTCTTAGGGTGTTTTGAGAATGTTACCAACAGTGAGGTCTCCACAGTCTCCACTATGGAGGAGACAGCTGAACGTAGGTCAGAAGCAGTCATATTGTTCAAGATCGTGTGGTTAAGAATTTCTGTGAACTCTTTAGCAACTTGCTATGAAAATAAAACGTGAAAGGCAATGAAAGACATACAGAAACAGAAGTCTACAGAAATCTACATATACATCTAAAGAGAGTATTTGCCCAACCAGGCCATTTATATTCAGAAAAGAGGACTTTCTTAAATTTGTGGGCACTTCCACAACCCTGGCTGCGCCTGTTCAGGAAAATGAAAATTGGCCGGGCTAGACTTTCTTTGCCAATCAAAACTGTTTGTTCTGACATAGGTAATGTTTTCACAAAGATCTTTGGCATGCTTGGTCAGCCACTGTCTAATGTTTGCAGACAGCTGTAGACTCAATATAATAGAATAAACAAATAAGGTCAGTATATTCTTAAGCAGCCCATAGATTATTAGTTTTTGGTTGAACGAAAACAAAATGACCCAATTCCCCCATCCACACATTCAAGGTGGATAGGGAAATCCTCCCACTGTGCCTTTGTATTCTGACTTCCCCACCATCAGAATACACTGATCAGCATTGCCGGATATAGCCAGCAGCACTGATCGAACAGCAAAAATATGACAGGACGGTTGTGCAGAAGTAGATCAACTTCTGTACAACCACCGCGTGCATACATGGATTGAAATTAGGCCAGTCCCTGTCAAACCGGACGAATTTTGATCCATGCATGGCCGGGTTTATTCAATTTAAACATCTTTCTACTAGAAGATTAGTAAAAATACTAGAAATTATCTGGATATTAGGACAGCTGATAAGTTCCAGGGAGAGTCTCATTAGATCCACATTATCATTGCATAAGACAAACCCAGCACATATATTCAGAGAGGACTAGGTCCGCCTAGTAAGCATAAGAAGGGAACAATCAGCTTTCAGATGCCCCTAAAGTTTGAAAACAAACTCTGGAATTAGAAGAGTGAGAAAGTCTCTTTCAGTGCTGTAAATGCCTAATGTAATGAGGTATGACCACATCTGCATACCAAAACCACAAATTTGATGTCTGTAGAAATGAGAATAACCTGTGAGAGAATAGGGGCTTCCGTCGATGGGCAAATGTAGAATGCAGAATTCCTTTTCAGGTGCATTCAGCTTTCATTTGAGATTAGTTTGAAAGTTCCATCTGAGCTCCTTTATAAGAGATTCCGACCAGTATTTCACCGCCTTCTGACCTGCAATTGATTCTCTTTCTAAGCTTCATCAAGCTGATTTTTCATTTCGTTTGACCACAATAGGGAAACAATTAGTTCCGGCAAAAACAAAAGCCTGTGGACGCAGACCCCAAAACCACTGAACCATGTAGCTCAGCACACTGCGCACTTGTGGGATTTCAACGAGGAACAGCACTCGCTCCTGTAATGTTTGGAGAGAGAGCTCAACTCACAGAGCATCTCAGATTTTGGGCGAGACGGAGCTAGTCTCTTATGCAGCCAATACAGGAAGTAGTTTTTTTCATTCAACCAGCAGGCTGACCGCAAAGTGTATTTTAAATAACAAACATGTCATACTTACCTCCACTGTGCAGTTCGTTTTGCACAGAGTGGCCCCAATCCTCCTGTTCTGGGGTCCCTTGGCGGCTGTCTCGGCTCCTCCCCGCAAGAGCTAACCCCCCTCTGGGAAGCGCTCTCCCAAGGGGGTTAGCTTGCGTACGCGCTCCCGTGTGAGACACTCGGCATGCTGCGTCATTGATTTGATTGACAGCAGCGGGAGCCAATAGCTGCGCTGCTATCAATAATCCAATGAAGAGCTCACAGGAGCTGGGGGAAAGCAACACGGGATCGCGCCCACTGAGATTTGGGGCGCAGGTAAGTAAAGCAGGGGCTTGGGGGGCCGGAGAGTAAAAAGTGTTTTTTCACCCCAATGCATAGGATGCATTTAGGTGAAAAAACACGAAACTTTACAACCCTTTTAATGTTGTCAGGCACAGGAGATAATGTGGGAACGTTCTGGATGATCCAGCAGTCAGGATCAGTTCCAAGAGTACAGATTACTATAAAAAACAATTCACTAGTGTGTGTGTCTAAATATTATATCTCATATGCCATGGTCATTTTTAAACTCTACTGTTGTTTGAAAACAATGTGATTCCATTAAGACTTACCATACCTATTGATTAAAGTGTATCTCTAGGCAATATTGGTAATCTGTCCTTTGCAAGCTTCTCATAAGACATGCACATATACATTTATGCTTATTTTTCATAATGTTGGAATACAATGGAAACAAGCTTTTTTTAACCAGTTCCGGACCAGCCACCACAGTTATACTGCAGCAGGTTGGCTCGGCTGGGCGAAGCGTCGTAGCTGTACGTCTAGCCCCTAGGCGGTCACAACAAGCCGATTCGCTTCAGAACCGATCAGACCACAGGCCCAGGCCAATGATTTCTGGCGTGGACATGGTGATCGGGTCTGGCGAATGAAATCCTCCCCTACATGTGTAAGTGTAAACACAGGCAGGGGAAGTGATGTCATCTCCCCTCGTGGAACTCTTTTCCGTTCCAGAGAGAGGAGAGAAGACATCTCACGGTATGTTGCACCAACACTACACTGACACAGTACACATAGGCACACTTGTCACCCCCGATCGCCCCCCCCCCCCCAGTTAACCCCTTTACTCCCTGTCACTGTGTCACCCAGTGCAGTGTTCATATTTTTTTTTGATCACTGTACTGGTGTCATTTGTGACAATAATCAGCGTTAGGGTACTTAGTGGTAGGTCTAGATAGGTCTAGGGACCCCCCTAAACCCCCCTAATAAAGGTTTAACCCCATGATCACCCCCTGTCACCAGTGATAACTGTATTAGTGGAGCCGGAGAACTGCCCAGACTACATAGGGAGCGCTGGTAAGATAGTGTGGGACATGGTGTCACCCTTATTCGGAAAGGGGTACCACTTGTATGTGGACAATTATTACCACTTTTTAGTCACCTTTTTTATTGTGGAATTGGCGCATGTGGCACCGTGCGATCTAATCGCCGTGGCTTCCTCAACGGCTTGTAGAGTCCCGACTTAGACGGGGGGAGAGAGCCTGCTTAAAATGTAATAATTTGTTAGCAGTGAAGTGGAGGGATTCACGCAATGTTTTCGTTCTGTCGTTCCTTCGCGCAGATATGACAGTCCAAATTCCTACGGCGACTGGTGTTATGGAGAAACCCCTCTGTGTCCACGAATACAACCTTAACATGGGAGCGGTGGACATCAACAACCAATTGTTGGCGTCGTACCTAATTGCCCGTAAGGCCAGACGCTGGTATAAAAAAGTGTCTGTATATTTATTCCAATTGGCTCTGCTGAATGCTTATGTGCTATACAAAGCTTCAGGACGAACTGGATCCTTCCTAAAATTCCAGGAAGAGATCGTCACAGCCCTTCTGTTTCCAGACATTGCTATGCCCCACCTTCCCAACGCAATTGCAGTGAGCTGGCAGCATGAGAGGCATTTTCCGTATGTCCTCCTTGGTACCCCTGCCAAAAGAACACCCCAAAGAAGATGTTGTGTCTGCAGTAAACGCGGATTTAGGCGTGACACCCACTTTTATTGTCCCTCCTGTCCTGACCAACCTAGTCTCTGCATCGGTGACTGTTTCAAACGCTACCACACACTAGTGGAGTATTAGCGTAGGGTACAGCACTACACAGTCCTACGGCACACTTACACAGGGTCTCGAAAGATGAGATGGCCATCACATTTTGAGAGACCCTAATCTGGAACGTTTAAAGTTTACAGTTTATATAAAAGTGCAAAAACAAAAAAAAACACAAAAACACAAAAAAATAAAAAAGCCAAAAATAGTTGTGGTTTTATTTTTCTTCTCTCTCTATTGTTCTCTCTCTTATGGATATAAAAAATACTGCGCTATAAATAAAACCAAAGCAAAAAAGAGCTGCGACTAAAAAGTGTTATACTACACCAAACAAATGTATAAATAGAGCAAAAAGTCACGCTAATCAATGAATAATGCAAACTGAAAAGCAAAAATTAAACGTGAATATCAATCAACCCATATTATAAATTGATAATAATACATGTAAATATCCAAAGACTGAAATGAGGTGCATCTAACAACACATATCGTGGTTGTGCACAAAATGTGCAAGTGAGAAAAAAAATGGAGTAAAAATTTGTGGCATATTAAAAATCAAAATAACAAAAATACGTGAAAATCAATCCATAAATGAACAAAGTCTATATGAATAGGTATCAGAAAATCCAATAGTGAAGGTAAGTCCACAGTGATGAATAGTGAAGGTCCATACCGAAGTGACAAGTGCAATATGAGAATCTCCTCCACCACTGAGAAATACTGCCGCTTACCAGAAAGTGTTGGTCCCTTATTACAGGGGACCACACAAGGCGGATGGCTGCAACCCCAGCCCGGGGATCTCACTGGCAAGCCCTGGTCTCCAAAGTGTCAGCACAAGTGGTTAGCAGACAGGATCGGTATGTGCCAGTATTAAACCAAAAAGACAAGAAAACTCCACATAGTGTAAATCCTATTACATTTATTCGGATAAAAAGACAAGTGGTAACATACATCAAGAAGAATAAAATGCGCATAATAAAAGATGACAAGCCGGCCGGCTTACACAAAGCCCGTATGCTTCCGGGACTACAGCGGTGACGTCAGGGCATAGCTCCTCCTCCCTACGTCTTTTTGTCACTAGCGGATATGGTCACGGGGTACGGGCGGCGTCCTGATGCACCGCTTAAATAGCAACCTAGCAACCCCGCCACACTCGGAGTCACGGGGTAAGAATCGCAGGGCGCCATCCCACTGAAGAGAAAAAACTATGGGCAAAACCCAGCGAACCATCTGCAAACCATGAACTATAGTTCCAGTGGGAATAGATAAAACTATGGGATATATTAAAAAACTGAATGACAAAAAAATATAAAAAAATTAGAAAAAGATGGACTAAACATCTAATGCAAATAGGGACAATGCGTAATATGAATAAAGAACCAATAATTAAAATTAACATTACCTAGTGGCAACATACCTCAACCGTTAGGTTAAAGGTTACAGCCACCAGAGGGAGCCCAAACATACCATACATAAACAAGTGGCAATTTGAGGCAAAGAGTGTACCAAGAAGCTCGCAAAATCTGTTAAATAAATTAAACAGTAAAAATTGCGAAAATTTATAACTACATAAAAAACATCCCTATTGCTGGGAAAGCGCCCCACCATTCTCCATGCACCACTCACAATATTATATATACATATACACAGTAAATAAAAATTAAATCATAAAAATATATATATATATACGGATAAAAAAATATAAGTGAAAAAAATGTATTAAACAAAAAATAAATAAACAAATGATATACTGGCATCAAAAAATTGCCTACCAAGGGCGCCAACTGGCATCCCAATGTATAGGCGAATATCCCACTGATTCAAATCTATGAGTTGTCAATGAAAGAGTTGACATCAACTTCGATGTTAAGACCGAAAGGGGTATAACATTTAATCTTATGGACCCAGGCCATTTCCAGCCTAGAGATACTTCTAACCAACCCGCTACCCCTCCAGTGGGGTCTAAATTTATAAATCCCCAAAAAGATAGTACCAGAAGGGTCTCTCTTATGGGTGGTCAGGTAATGTTTAGAGACGGAGTGTTTAGGGGCGCACCGTCCCTTAAGGACAAACTGGCACCTAACATTTTGAATCCTCCTATACCTAGATCGGGTTTCTTCTCCAAACTAACAGGGTATTATCAATGTAGGAGATGTCAGGTCTGTTCAATAAATGGATGTAGAAGAACTGTCAGTTTTGTCTCTACTTGTACCTCAAAATCATTTACCATAGAGCCCTTTATCACTTGCGCTACATCTGGGGTCGTGTTCCTGCTGCAGTGCCCTTGTGGCCTGCAGTATGTGGGCTGGACCAAGCAGCCCTTGCAAGTAAGGCTAAATGAGCATATTAATAACATACGTAGAGGGTTTACTTAACACTCCGTCTCTAAACATTACCTGACCACCCATAAGAGAGACCCTTCTGGTACTATCTTTTTAGGGATTGATAAATTTAGACCCCACTGGAGGGGTAGCGGGTTGGTTAAAAGTATCTCTAGGCTGGAAATGGCCTGGGTCCATAAGATTAAATGTTATACCCCTTTCGGTCTTAACATTGAAGTTGATGTCAACTCTTTCATTGACAACTCATAGATTTGAATCAGTGGGATATTCGCCTACACATTGGGACGCCAGTTGGCGCCCTTGGTAGGCAATTTTTTGATGCCAGTATATCATTTGTTTATTTATTTTTTGTTTAATAATTTTTTTTCACTTATATTTTTTTATCCATATATATATACATATTTTTATGATTTAATTTTTATTTACTGTGTATATTGTGGCAGAGCGTCCCAGAGAGAGCCAGGAAAAGTCCTGTTCGGGGTTTATACATCTCCCAGGCTCATTTCATACACGTTCAGGGATCTCTGATCCATGGTCCAGTTCAGGTCTTGGTCCTCTCCCCCAGGCTAATTTAAGCTCACCTGAGCAGACAGCCTTTGCTCTTGGCCTGGGATACTCAGACAACTTCTGCGTAGGAGAGCAAAAAGGTATGTGGAAGCTGACAAGCTGTAGGCTTGCTCAGCCTGGTATTTAGGACCTGTAAATATTGTTTAGTTAGTGCCGAGACACGGCTAGGTTTTGTTTTGGCTATTTTTGTTCCTATTTGTTTTTTTGGAACACTGTACAGCACCTGTATATAGACTTGTATATATCACAAATAAACACTGCACTGTTTGTCACTATTTCACTGGATTTGGTATCTGTGCCTGAAAGACTGCTTATCCCAGGGAGCTTTGTACCTGCTACCTGTCCCCCAGGTTACATATGGTGGAGACTGCGACCAGCTGTAGTAAGTTACTACTTAAAAGGCCAGTACCTAGAGTGACTAAACATGGAAGAAATCCTAAAACAATTGGTGATATCCAACGCTGCACAGCAACAATCCAATGCTGCACAGCAACAAGCAAACACTGCACTGCATCAAGCAAACACTACACAGCAGCAAACAAACGCTATCGCACAGGAGCAAACCAAGGCGCTGTGTCAACAGATTGGTGCTGTACAGGAGCTATCGCAGAGGCTGTTTGAACAGCTAGCCACTGATGCAAAAGAGGATAGGAAAACCCTGGCTGTGGTTGTGGAGACGCTAGCACAGTGTTCACCTGCTAAAGTTAATGTTGTTGGAGACAAGCCCTCAGCCATCCATGTGGGTCGCTTTCTTTCTAAGATGACTGCAGATGATGATCCAGAGGCCTTTCTCTTAAGGTTTGAACGGACCGCTGAGAGGGAAGGTTGGCCCAAAACCCAGTGGGCAGGACTGGTCGCCCCCTTGCTGTCTGGAGAATCGCAGAAGGCCTACTATGATTTGGAGTCAGCAGAAGCAGGAGACTATGAAAAGGTCAAGCGGGAAATCCTGGCGCGACTTGGTGTCACTTTGGCAGTTCGAGCACAGCGGGTCCACAGCTGGTTCTTCCAAGACGAGAGGCCCCCAAGATCGCAGACGTTCGACCTAATTCACTTGGTGAGAAAATGGCTACAGCCGGAGTCTGTGTCTGGGCCACAAATAGTGGAGCGTGTGGTCATGGACCAGTTCCTGAGGTCACTACCAGTTCCCCTGCAGAAGTGGGTGATTTAAGGAGACCCCAACTCGGCGGACAACCTCGTGGAACTCGTTGAAAGGTACTTTGCTGCAGAGAGCCTGGTCACCTCCCCAGGCAACCGGTAAGACTGTTCCAGGGGAAGTGGGTGGTAAGCATGGCAAGGAAATAGGGGGGAGGATTTTTGGTGCCAGGACTGAAGTTTGGCGTCCCAAACAAGGGAAGCTACTGCCTGTCAGCAAACCAAACTGGGGAAACATCAGGTGTTTTTGTTGCCAAGAACTGGGACATGTTGCTGCAAACTGTCCATTGACAGATGAACCAATGCAGTGTGATCTATCTATTAGAAGGCAGTCTATGTTTGCTGCTGTTTCATGCGCTGCAGCACCAAGTATGGGAAAACACATGTGCCAAATGACTGTTAATAATAAGCCTATTACGGCCTTGCTGGACTCTGGAAGTCTAGTGATTTTGGTTACAGCTGAGATGGTTGAAACTGTGAATTTGCATGCTAAAAAAGTTGCTGTGATCTGTGTACATGGGGATACCCGCGAGTATCCTATAGCCACTGTCCAGTTTAAAACTGGCTTAGGTACGGTGACTCATCCGGTTGGACTTGTGCCCCACTTGGTGCACGAGGCCATCGTTGGTAGGAACTTCCCTAAGTTTTGGGAACTGTGGGATCGTCCCGACCCGGTCGCAGTAGCTCACTCAGTGAAAGAGCCAAAACTCCTGGCCGCTACTGACAATGTGGGTTCAGGGGACTCTTCTCAGGGCTCCCCGGGTTTTCCTTTCTCAGTTATGGCAGAAGAGCTGGAGGAGCCTGAGGAGGTCCCCACAACCAGTGGAGCTGGACAGCCATCTGCTGAATCTGAGCCTACGTTGGAGTTTGCTGACCTTAATGTACACAAGGAAAATTTTGGCACCGAGCAGAGAAAAGACCCAACCCTTGCCAGGGCCTGGGAAAATGTAATGGTGATTAATGATGTACCTGTCGAATAAGGGGACAGGCTCTGTTTTCCTTATTTTAGCAGCAATGAGGATTTACTGTATCATGTATGTAAAAAAAATGATGAAGTGGTTGAACAGTTGGTGGTCCCTAAGCCATACAGATGGGTGATGTGGGAACTTGTCCATGGGCACTTGCTAGGAGGTCATTTAGGGGTTGAGAAAACTACTGAAAGGGTATTGCGCAGGTTTTATTGGCCCGGGATACAGAATGATATTGAGAATTATTGTCAATCCTGTCCTGTGTGTCAGATGTCAGCCCCACTACAACACTTCCGAAGTCCTTTAGTGCCCTTGCCCATTATTGAAGTGCTCTTTGAGAGGATTGCCATGGACCTTGTGGGTCCACTCCCCAAGTCTGCCCGAGGTCATCAGCATATCCTTGGAATCATAGATTATGTTACCCGTTACCCCGAGGCCATTCTCTTACGCACCGCGTCTGCTAAACACATTGCCAAAGAGCTGTTTATGGTGTTCAGTCGTGTTGGAATCCCTAAAGGAGTCCTTACAGACCAGGGCACCCCATTTATGTCACAAATAACTAGAGAGCTGTGCAAGTTATTTAAGGTGTCGCAATTGCGAACCTCGGTGTACCATCCTCAAATGGATGGCTTGGTGGAACGCTTCAATAAAACATTAAACAGCATGTTAAAAAAGGTTGTTGACAAGGATGGGAAAAACTGGGACTTCCTGATACCATACTTGATGTTTGCCATCAGGGAGGTTCCCCAGTCCTCCACGGGGTACTCTGCATTTGAGTTGCTTTATGGGAGACACCCTCGGGGACTCTTAGACATAGCCAAAGAAACTTGGGAGGGGGAGCAGACACCCCATAAAAGTGTCATTGAGCATATCGCTCAAATGCAGGACAGGATTGCAGCAATCATGCCAATGGTAAAAGAACACTTACTGCAGGCCCAAGCAGCCCAACAGAGGATATACAACAGGGGGGCCCAACTCCCTGTTTTCTCACCCCTGGTGACAGGGTCCTGGTGTTAGTTCCCACTGTTGAGAGCAAGTTCCTGGCTAAGTGACAGGGTCCCTTTGAAGTAATTGAGAGTTGGGGAGGTCAATTACAAGGTATATCAACCAGGGAAAAGGAAGCCCGAACAGATTTACCATATAAACCTGTTAAAGCCCTGGAAGGATAGACTGGCGTTAACTGCGAGGTCCCTCCCGGTAACGCGTAAGGGTCCTGAGTCCCTTCTGATCCCCGAGGTCACTAGCAGGAAACTAGAGAATTCCTGATAAGAAATAGAGAGAAATTTTCAGAGTTACCTGGCACGACTTCAGCAGTTCAGCATGATATTGTTACTGAACCAGGGGTCCGTGTCAAGCTCAAACCGTACCGAATTCCTGAAGCGAGAAGAAAGGACATCAGCGAGGAAGTTAAAAGAATGTTGGAGCTAGATGTCATTGAGGAATCCAATAGTGACTGCTCTAGCCCCATCGTGATAGTCCCAAAACTGGATGGCACTTGGAGGTTCTATAAAGACTTCAGGAAGCTTAATGCCGTGACAAAGTTTGACACATACCCAATGCCCAGAGTGGACGAACTTATAGACCGACTTGGCAAGGCTCGCTATCTGACCACTTTGGACTTGACAAAAGGTTATTGGCAAATACCCCTGACTGGTAGCGCCAAAGAGAGGACTGCATTTGTGACCCCGGAGGGTTCCTTTCAATATAAAAAAATGCCTTTTGGGTTGCAAAATGCCCCCGCGACATTTCAGAGGGCCATGAACAGGACTCTAAGATCCCACCGACAATATGCAGCAGCATATCTAGATGACATAGTGGTACATAGCACTGACTGGGAGTCTCACTTGCCCCGTGTCCAGGCTGTCCTTGATTCCCTCTTCAAAGAAGGTTTTACAGCAAATCCAAAAAAAGTGCCATTGGTCTAGAGGAAGCCAAGTATTTGGGCTACACTATTGGGCGTGGTGTCATAAAACCTCAAGTGAATAAAATAGAAGCCATCCAGGAATGGCCACGTCCTGCAAACAAGAAGCAGGTCAGGGCCTTTCTTGGCATTGCGGGGTATTATAGAAGATTTATCCCAAATTTTGCAACTATAGCTGCCCCACTGACAGACCTTACGAAAGGGAAAGACTATGTAATGGTGAAATGGTCCTCAGTAGCAGAGGAATCTTTCCAAGTCCTGAAGAAGGCTCTTTGTGCACAACCAGTACTGTACTCCCCCGATTTCTCCAAAGATTTTTTGGTTCAGACGGATGCGTCTGATGTTGGTATCGGGGCAGTACTGTCACAGGTACACAATGGGGAAGAACACCCTGTGGTGTACCTAAGCAGAAAGCTCAATGACCATGAGCAAAGGTATGCAGTCATTGAAAAGGAGTGTTTAGCAATAAAGTAGGCCGTGGACGCACTCAGGTACTATTTGTTAGGGCGCCAGTTTGAGTTAATAACTGACCATGCTCCTCTGAAATGGATGGCCCAAAAGAAGGAGACTAATAGACGGGTGAACCGGTGGTTTTTGGCTCTACAGGATTACTCATTCACTGTAAAACACAGGCCAGGTGTTGAGATGGGGAATGTAGATGCCCTGTCCCGTGTTCACTCCTGTTGGGCTACAAGTGTTCCAACCCTGGGGTTGAAACAAGGGGGGGGATATGTAGCAGAGCGTCCCAGAGAGAGCCAGGAAAAGTCCTGTTCGGGGTTTATACATCTCCCAGGCTCCTCTCATACACGTTCAGGGATCTCTGATCCATGGTCCAATTCAGGTCTTGGTCCTCTCCCCCAGGCTAATTTAAGCTCACCTGAGCAGACAATCTTTGTTCTTGGCTTGGGATACTCAGACAACTTCTGTGTAGGAGAGCAAAAAGGTATGTGGAAGCTTACAAGCTGTAGGCTTGCTCAGCCTTGTAGTTAGGATCTGTAAATATTGTTTAGTTAGTGCCGAGACACGGCTAGGTTTTGTTTTGGCTATTTTTGATCCTATTTGTTTTTTTGGAACACTGTACAGCACCTATATATAGACATGTATATATCACAAATAAACACCGCACTGTTTGTCACTATTTCACTGGATTTGGTATCTGTGCCTGAAAGACTGCTTATCCCAGGGAGCTTTGTACCTGCTACCTGTCCCCTAGGTTACAATATGTATATATAATATTGTGAGTGGTCCATGGAGAATGGTGGGGCGCTTTCCCAGCAATAGGGATGTTTTTTATGTAATTATAAATTTTCGCTATTTTTACTGTTTAATTTATTTAACAGATTTTGCGAGCCTCTTGGTACACTCTTTGCCTCAAATTGCCACTTGTTTATGTGTGGTATGTTTGGGCTCCCTCTGGTGGCTGTAACCTTTAACCTAACGGTTGAGGTATGTTGCCACTAGGTAATTTTAATTATTGGTTCACTATTCATATTACGCGTTGTCCCCATTTGCATTAGATGTTTAGTCCATCTTTTTCTAATTTTTTAATATTTTTTTGTCATTCAGTTTTTTAATATATCCCATAGTTTTATCTATTCCCACTGGGGCTCTATTGTTCATGGTTTGCAGATGGTTCGCTGGGTTTTGCCCATAGTTTTTTCTCTTCAGTGGGATGGCGCCCTGCGATTCTTACCCCGTGACTCCGAGTGTGGCGGGGTTGCTAGGTTGCTATTTAAGCGGTGCGTCAGGACGCCGCCCGTATCCCGTGACCACGTCCGCTAGTGACAAAAAGACATAGGGAGGAGGAGCTATGCCCTGACGTCACCGCTGTAGTCCCGGAAGCATATGGGCTTTGTGTAAGCCGGCCGGCTCGTCATCTTTTATTATGCGCATTTTATTCTTCTTGATGTAAGTTACCACTTGTCTTTTTATCCGAATAAATGTAATAGGATTTACACTATGTGGAGTTTTCTTGTCTTTTTGGTTTAATACTGGCACATACCGATCCTGTCTGCTGACCACTTGTGCTGACACTTTGGAGACCAGGGCTTGCCAGTGAGATCCCCGGGCTGGGGTTGCAGCCATCCGCCTTGTGTAGTCCCCTGTAATAAGGGACCAACACTTTCTGGTAAGCGGCAGTATTTCTCAGTGGTGGAGGAGATTCTCATATTGCACTTGTCACTTCGGTATGGACCTTCACTATTCATCACTGTGGACTTACCTTCACTATTGGATTTTCTGATACTTATTCATATAGACTTTTTTCATTTATGGATTGATTTTCACGGATTTTTGTTATTTTGATTTTTATTATGCCACAAATTTTTACTACATTTTTTTTCTCACTTGCACATTTTGTGCACAACCACGATATGTGTTGTTAGATGCACCTCATTTCAGTCTTTGGATATTTACATGTATTATTATCAATTTATAATATGGGTTGTTTGATATTCACGTTTAATTTTTGCTTTTCATTTTGCATTATTCATTGATTAGTGCGACTTTTTGTTCTCTCTCTTATGTTCGCTCTATTGTTCACTCTCTATTGTTCTATATCTATTGTTCTCTTTTTGTTGTTCCTGTAATGTTTTATTTTTACTATGTTTTATTGTATTTGCCTTACAGATATGGTATGTCTTACTGTTATACTGTACTTTAATGTTACTTTGTTTTATTGTTAACCATCATTTGCTTAGCAGGTACGCCATTCAGCTGCAGCATGGGTTTATTTATTCTGACAGCAACAGCGTTTGCTCCCACGATATGTAAAGCCATGACTCCAGCGCTGTAGGAAGTGATTTCAGCACCACAGTTAAAAAAAAAGTGCATATATGTGTGTGAGAGGGGGCGGGTTCAGGGCACTCTTTAACGCAGAGCAAAAGCAGCTGCCCCTGAAGCCCGCGCTGCCTTAGAATAGTTCTCCCGGTCAGGTGTAGCGGTCACGAACACAGCTGTGCCATCCTCCCCCGTTTGCTCTCTTGGCTGGGTTAACACAAGCGGCCACACTGACAGGGGAGGAGAACAGCTGCGGGCTGTGTGTGTAAGTGCCGACTCGTCCTGCTTCTCCCTCTGTCAGGAGCTGCAGGATCGGAGTGGCTGTCCTGTGACAGGGAGTGAGGCAGAGCGGTCGTCCATGCTCCCCCATCCCGTCACCCCCCCTCACACATCTATAGCAACAGAGTGAAGTGTTCTGCCTGTATGCTACAGATCTGAGACTGTGTGTTGGAATGGAAAAAGAGCGCACACACATACCAGAAAGGTGCAGTGTCACGGAGTGAGGATGAGATCTGTGAGAAGGAGGGGGAGGAATTTGTGAAAAGAGGTGAGAACTCTAAAGGGAGGATTACAATGCTGGCTGTGGATGGAGGTAGAGGGGGGCGGGGTTTGGATACAGAGGGGGTTGTGGACCGGTGGGGGGGTATACAGAGGTAGCTTTAGAAGGGGGGGTACAGAGGTGACTGTAGAAGGGGGGTATACAGTGATGGTTTTAGAAGGGGGGTATACAGAGGTGACTATAGAAGGGGGGAGTACAGAGGTGACTATAGAAGGGGGGTATACAGTGATGGCTTTAGAAGGGGGTATACAGAGGTGACTATAGAAGGGGGGTTTCAGAGGTGACTATAGAAGGGGGGAGGTACAGAGGTGACTATAGAAGGGGGGTATACAGAGGTGGCTATAGAAGGGGGGTATACAGAGGTGACTATAGAAGGGGGGTACAGAGGTGACTATAGAAGAGGGGGTACAGAAGTGACTATAGAAGGGGGGGTACAGAGGTGGCTATAGAAGGGGGGTACAGAGGTGACTATAGAAGGGGGGTACAGAGGTGGCTATAGAAGGGGGGTATACAGAGGTGGCTATAGAAGGGGGGGTACAGAGGTGACTATAGAACGGGAGTATACAGAGGTGACTATAAAAGGAGGGTATATAGAGGTGACTATAGAAGGGGGGTATACAGTGATGGCTTTAGAAGGGGGGTATACAGAGGTGACTATAGAAGGGGGGTTTCAGAGGTGACTATAGAAGGGGGGAGGTACAGAGGTGACTATAGAAAGGAGGTATACAGAGGTGGCTATAGAAGGGGGGTATAAAGAGGTGACTATAGAAGGGGGGGTACAGAGGTGACTATAGAAGGGGGGGTACAGAGGTGACTATAGAAGGGGGGGTACAGAGGTGACTATAGAAGGGAGGGTACAGAGGTGACTATAGAAGGGGGGGTACAGAGGTGGCTATAGAAGGGGGGTATACAGAGGTGGCTATAGAAGGGGGGGTATAGAGGTGACTATAGAAGGGGGGTATACAGAGGTGACTATAGAAGGGGGGTATACAGAGGTGACTATAGAAGGGGGGTATACAGAGGTGACTATAGAAGTGGGGTACAGAGGTGACTATAGAAGGGGGGTATACAGAGGTGGCTATAGAAGGGGGGATACTGAGGTGGCTATAGAAGGGGGGGTACAGAGGTGACTATAGAAGGGGGGGTATACAGAGGTGACTATAGAAGGGGGAGTACAGGGGTCACTATAGAAGGGGGTATACAGAGGTGACTATAGAAGGGGGGGTACAGAGGTGACTATAGAAGGAGGGGTATACAGAGGTGGCTATAGAAGGGGGGATACTGAGGTGGCTATAGAAGGGGGGGTACAGAGGTGACTATAGAAGGGGTTTATACAGAGGTGGCTATAGAAGGGGGGTATACAGAGGTGGCTATAGAAGGGGGGTATACAGAAGTGACTATAGAAGGGGGGTACAGAGGTGACTATAGAAGAGGGGGTACAGAAGTGACTATAGAAGGGGGGGTACAGAGGTGGCTATAGAAGGGGGGGTACAGAGGTGACTATAGAAGGGGGGGTACAGAGGTGGCTATAGAAGGGGGGGTACAGAGGTGACTATAGAAGGGGAGTATACAGAGGTGACTATAAAAGGAGGGTATACAGAGGTGACTATAGAAGGGGGGTATACAGTGATGGCTTTAGAAGGGGTTTATACAGAGGTGACTATAGAAGGGGGGTTTCAGAGGTGACTATAGAAGGGGGGAGGTACAGAGGTGACTATAGAAGGGGGGTATACAGAGGTGGCTATAGAAGGGGGGTATACAGAGGTGGCTATAGAAGAGGGGGTACAGAGGTGACTATAGAAGGGGGGGTACAGAGGTGACTATAGAAGGGGGGGTACAGAGGTGACTATAGAAGGGAGGGTACAGAGGTGACTATAGAAGGGGGGGTACAGAGGTGGCTATAGAAGGGGGGTATACAGAGGTGGCTATAGAAGGGAGGGTACAGAGGTGACTATAGAAGGGGGGTATACAGAGGTGACTATAGAAGGGGGGTACAGAGGTGACTATAGAAGGGGGGTATACAGAGGTGGCTATAGAAGGGGGGATACTGAGGTGGCTATAGAAGGGGGGGTACAGAGGTGACTATAGAAGGGGGGTATACAGAGGTGACTATAGAAGGGGGAGTACAGAGGTGACTATAGAAGGGGGTATACAGAGGTGACTATAGAAGGGGGGGTACAGAGGTGACTATAGAAGGGGGGGTATACAGAGGTGGCTATAGAAGGGGGGATACTGAGGTGGCTATAGAAGGGGGGGTACAGAGGTGACTATAGAAGGGGGGGTACAGAGGTGACTATAGAAGGGGTTTATACAGAGGTGACAGTGGAAGGGGGGATACAGAGGTGGCTATCTGAATAAGTTTTTGATCTGCTGTGTCTATATGTGTATAAGCCACATTTCTTTGTTTTATGCATTTCTCCAGTATTTCCTTAGAACTTGCAGAACTATGTTCAAAATGTAAATTGTTCAATAAAAACTTTTTAAAAAAAAATCTGCCCAGCCGTGCCATTGTGACGTATATCGTCGTGTGCTGGTCAGCAAGTGGTTAACGACGGCCCTGGGCGGGTTGTTAGCAGGCATAAGAGTAACAATACTGTGTGTGTGTGTGTGGGGGGGTCATGTAAAGGGTGAAATACTGTGTGTGGGGTGATAATTGAATTTGTATTGTTTTAAGTATATTCTTGTTTTGAAACGACATTGATTCCTTCTTAAAAATGGGGGGGGGGGGGGCGCAGTTTGCCATCTTCGCCCTGGGCACCAAATGGCCTTGTCCCAGCACTGTATATGCCGAAGCATGGGGGCAGGGGTGGAGGAGCGATTTGCTCCTAACATTAGGGGTGGATTGCCCCCCTGCTTCAGCATATATTTTTTAGGCACAGATTGCGTTAAAAAATTGTTTATTTTTACTATGTTTTATTGTATTTGCTTTGCAGGTATGGTAAGTCTTACTGTTATACTGTAATGTTACTTTGTTTTATTGTTAACCCTCATTTGCTTAGCAGGTACGCCATTCAGCTGCAGCACTGATTTATTTATCTTGACAGCAACAGCGTTTGCTCTCACAATACGTAAATCAGCGACTCCAGCGCTGTAGGAGGTGATTTCACCACCACAGTTAAAAAAAAAATGGTGCATGTATGCCCATCATTAGAAGTGGGTGGATGAAGGGCGGTATTCTAATGGTGGGCATACCCAATCAATCTCTTTTTTTCATTCAGCCCACATGCTGCATGAAAAAAAGATCATTACAATATTTGCCCAACAAGGACCAGCAACGTACTGGTATGTTGCTGGACTTTGAGTGGTTATACCAGAATGATGCCTGCAGGTTTAGGTATCATCTTGGTATCATTCTTTTCAGCCAGCGGTCGGCTTTCATGTAAAAGCAATCCTAGTGGCTTATTATCCTCTAGACTGCTATAACAAGCAGTGGGAGGGAACGTCTCCCCCACCGTCTTCACTGGTTTTCTCGGGCTCTCCTGTCCCAACAGGGAACCCGAGAATGCAGCCGGTGGTTCTGTCAGCTGAGCATAGAGCTGATCGGAGACCAGAATGGCTCCAATCATCTCTATGGCCTAGGAAACCGGAAGCTACGAGCATTTCATGGTTTCGCCGGATATAAACAGCGCCATTGGGAAATTGGGAAAGCATTTTATCACACCGATTTTGGTGTGGTCAGATGCTTTGAGGGCACAGGTCAGGTTTTGGAAATTAGACACCCCAAGCTATTTGCTGGTAGGCATGTTGAGTCCATGGAATATTTTATATTTTTCAAACATTCTATGGGCATATGTGAAATTTCACCCCAAAATACATTCTGCTGCTTCTCCTGAGTATGGGGATGAGACTTTTTGGGAGCCTAGCCGTGTACAGGACCCCAAAAACCAATCACCGCCTTCAGGCTTTCTAAGGACGTAAAATGGTGATTTCACTTACTCACTACCTATCACAGTTACCGAGGCCCTGAAATGTCAAGATAGCACAAAACCCCCACAAATGATCCCATTTTGGAAAGTAGACACCCCAAGGTATTTGCTAAGAGGCATGGTGAGTATTTTGCAGCTCTATCTTTGTTTTTGAAAATGAAGAAAGAAAATATTTTTTTTTTCAATTTTCAAAACTTTGTGACAAAAAGTGAGATCTGCAAAATACTCAACATGCCTCTCAGCAAATAGCTTGGGTTGTCTACTTTCCAAAATGGGGTCATTTGAGGGAGGTTTTGTGCTATCTGGGCATTTCATGGCCTCCAAAACTGTGATAGGCAGTGAGGAGTGAAATCAAAAATGTACGCCCTTAGAAAGCCCGAAGGTGGTGATTGGTTTTCGGGGTCCTGTACATGGTTAGACTGCCAAAACGTCTCACATGTGTGGTATCCCCATACTCAGGAGAAGCAGCAGGATGTATTTTGGGGTGTAATTCCACATATAACCATGCCATGTTTGAACAATATATCATTTAGTGATAACTTTGTGTAAACAAAAAACAATTTTAATTTTCCTGAAACTTGTGGCAAAATATAAAATATTCCATGGAGTCAACATGCCTCTCAGCAAATAGCTTGAAGTGTCTTCTTTCCAAAATGGGGTCATTTGGGAGGGTTTTGTGTTATCTTGACATTTCATGGCCTCCAAAACTGTAATAGGTAGTGAGGAAGTGAAATCACCATTTTACACCCTTAGAAAGCCTGCAGGCAGTGATTGGTTTTTGGGGTCCTGTACACGGCTAAGCTCACAAAAAGTCTCACACATGTGGTATCCCTGTACTCAGGAGAAGCAGCAGAATGTATTTTGGGGTGTAATTCCACATATGCCCATGTAGTGTTTGAGCAATATATCATTTAGTGACAACTTTGTGTAATTTTTTTTTTGTGTCATTTTTAAATTATTTGTGACAAAAAAATAAAATATTCAATGGGCTCAGCATGCCTCTCAGCAATTTCCTTGGGGTATCTACTTTCCAAATGGGGTCATTTTGGGGGGGGGGGGGGGTTTGTACTGCCCTGTCATTTTCGCACCTCAAGAAACGAGATAGGCAATCATAAACTAAAAACTGCGTAAATTCCAGAAAATGTACCCTAGTTTGTAGATGCTATAACCTTTGCGCAAACCAATAATTATACCCTTATTGACATTTTTTTTTTACCAAAGACATGTGGCTGAATACATATATACATACATACATATATGACTAAAATTTAGTTTATTGGATTTTTTTTATAACAAAAAGTAGAAAATATCATTTTCTTTCAAAAAATAAAAATAGCAGAGGCAATCAAATACCATCAAAAGAAAGCTCTATTTGTGGGAAAAAAAGGACGCAAATATTGTTTGGGTACAACATTGCATGACCGCGCAATTACCAGTGCCAAATTGTAAAAAGTGCTCTGGTCATTGAGCAGCCAAATCTTCCAGGGGTGAAGTGGTTAAAAGCAGACTGCAGAACCTGCAAAGCTAGAATGCAAAAACAAACTAAACTACAAAAGGCCAACAGTGTGAAGGAAGAAACTGATTTTTCTTCCAATCTTCGCAGGCATGATGTGTTGATTCAGGATCTATGAGTCACATGACAAATGACAAAAATGTCTTTATTCACCTTGACCAGAGTAAAACATAGAAAAATCAGTACAGCTAAAAGGCAAATAATGGAATCAGAAGGAATAGGAAACGGTTTTCTTTACTGTCTTATTTCCTAAAGTATCACCAGAAAGATACCTGTGAAAAATGTCCACTATTTCCCTGCTCTTGAAACTAATCTTTTGCCAGTGAGGAGGCCCAGAAAACAAGGTAATGTAGTGACCTTCTAAGATGACAGTGGTGCCATCACAAAAGGGTATGCCTTACTTGCAAAGGCTAAAAATACAGATGAACTGTATCAGCTGAACTGCAATGAGGTGGTTAACACTGCCAAGATGGAAAAACATTCAAACTGCATTCACACATGGCAAAGACAACTTGGGCACATAAGTCCTGTTATAATAAAGAAATTAAGTGAGAATGACTATGCAAGTGGAATAACAATTAGTCCATGTAATCACACAGTGAAATGCACCGGCTGTATAAAAAGAAAAATGACAAGAAAAACCTTTTTAAAGCAGAGTAACAGCAGAGGTAAAAATCCTCTGGAATTCATTCAAATCTTTGTGGCCCAATGGAAAAATCAACTTCAGGAAAGAGGTATTTTCTCACTTTTATAAATGATTACTCCAGGTATACTAAACTATCTGTTACACAAAAAAAGTGAAGTACCAGAGAGACTTGAACAGTATTTTATCTCAAGTAAGCAACTAATTTGTCAAAATGTAGAGTATATTATGCACAGACAATGGAGCTGAATATACAGGCGATAACACACAGGCAATTCTCAGAAAGCATGGCATAATATTTCAAACTACTGTACCATACAACCTAGAACAAAATGGGGTTGCAGAAAGAATGAACCATATTCTAAGTGAGAGTGGAAGAACCATGCTGTTTGATGCAGATATACCAACCACATATTGGGGGAGGCAATTATATCCGCATGCTATCTCCAAAATCAAGAAAACTTCATATGAACTGTGGAATGGAAAAGCCCCTGAATTTGAACCATCAAAAATTTTTTGAAAGCAAAGCCTTTGTGCACATCCCAAAAGAAAAACATACAAAATGGCATGCTTCCACAAAGGAAGATGTACTTGTGGAGTTCAGTGAATCTCAAAAGGGATACAGAATTCTACACCAAGACATAAACAAAGTAACCATCAGTAGAAATGTTGATGAAACTTCAATGTGTTCAAAATTTCATGAACTAATACAAACACTTTCAACTGAGGGAAATTCCACACCAGTGTCACAAGTGGCTTCAATCAGGAATTCCATCAGAAGCAATAAAGGCATCCCAGCCAAATGTCTGTCCTATGTTGCCCCCGTAGCATTAAAACCAGAGCCAGATTTATGAGATGAGATACAAAAACTTCCAACCCATAAGAAACAAGAGTGGATCAGATGCTTTGACAAAACTGCTCACAAGAAACAGATTTAAAGAACTGAGATAAAAAAATGGGATTCACATAAGGAGTAGTTGTTGATTGGGGGTGTTGGAATACAATGTTCATGTATTTTTGTACAACAACTACATTACAGTATTCAGTAGAGATATATTCTTCAGCCAGTATATGGTAGTGTTTGTAAGTTTGTAGCTGCTCTATGGTAAACTCTTTTCTCTGAATAAAGTTTCCTGTTGGCAGAAGCAGGATAATAACACATGTGGACTGTGCACTGTTTGTTCCGTAGGACTATATACAGAATCTCTAACACATATTCCTTTTTATATTAAAGAATTTCCTTTTCGGTGCTGACGACACTGTGGCAAATGGCTGATCCCCCAGCTTTGTTGGCACCCAGAAGCAGAGCGGCTATAAAACATAGCTCCCAACTGTCCCTGATTTCGAGGGACTGTCTCTAATTTGCAACCAAGTCCCTCTGTCCCTCATTCCTCCTCATTTGTCCCTTATTTTGGACTGATCTATATAATTGTATATAAAATTCAATATTTATCCTTCAAAAAGTGTTTTCCAGTGCTAAACCTTTCACCCAATTTCCAAATTGCTGCATTTGTACATTTCAAAAGCCAGTATAAAGGAATATTAGTGGTAAAATAAAAAAAAACGAATAATTTTTTTTGTAGAATTCTCCTTTAAGTGGGCATGGCAGGGGGTGTGTCCTATGCCTACATACCTTTGCTAATAGGTGTCCCTCGTTCCCATCTCAAAAAGTTGGGAGGTATGTATAAAACACTATGGTCACTGGTAAAGCACTACCTCCTGTGCTTTACAATTGAATACTGATCTCCTGTTCCACTCAGTCTTTACAGTCCCTTCCCTTTCTTATGTGTGCTTCATCCAGGGTGCATTTTCTGCAATTCAATACTGAGCACGTTTATAGTGATATTTTTAACATGATAAACATTTTAGTGTGATAAAGCAAAATTAAAGGTAACATTAGATCTGTTGTCAATGTTTGACTTTCAATCTGCTTTATGACTGTTACAACCATATTATATTTTCTTACCTGCACAGTAATATTGGTGTCATTCCTTTGACATGACGTTTCTTGAATACGGGCATTTTGCCTCAACAAATTGCAAAATGCATCCTATAGTAAAACAAAAAACATAAATGTCATATTATAAATATCATATTATTGCATATTTTGGTGGTCGTAATGAAACAAGGAATGGTAAGTATAAAACGAGTATAAAGTGGTCATGGGTGGCTTTACATTTGAATGGGAAAGGTGAAACACGAAAGGGTAATAAGCATATAGTGTATTGTTTTATTTATCTTCCATCCAGCAGTCATACAAACACACGCATTCACATTCTGAGTGTTTCAGAAACCCACCCTTAAGTTTTTTGGGTTGGAGGAAACCAATGAATACACCATATGAAACCAGCATCACAAATCACAAAAGACTTAAGGCACTGCACCAGGACTGCCCATGGTCATCTTATGCCGCGTACACAGGAGCGGACTTTTCGACCGGACTGGTCTGACGGTCTATCCGACGGTCTTTCGGCGGACTTCCGACGGACTTTGCGAACAAACGGACTTGCCTACACACGATCACACCAAAGTCCGACGGAATCGTACGTGATCACGATACAACCGGACTAAAATAAGGAAGTTGATAGCCAGTAGCCAATAGCTGCCCTAGCATCGGTTTTCGTCCGTCGGACTAGCATACAGACGAGCGGACTTTTCGACCGGACTCGAGTGTGTCGGAAAGATTTAAAACATGTTCCAAATCTAAAGTCCGTCAGATTTTTGACCAAAAAAGTCTGCTGCAGGTCCGATGAAGCCCACACACGGTCGAATTGTCTGCCGGACTCGGTCCGTCGGACCAGTCCGTTCGAAAAGTCCACTCGTGTGTGCGCGGCATTAGGCTTCATTTACACTTACGCAGATGTGATGCTGCGTTTGCATTTTCATGCTAGGCGTTTAGGGCAGCCCATTTATTTAAAAAATTGCACCAAAGAGGTGCAAGCACTGTTTTTTAGTTCACCCCACACCAAAACGCATGGGTACTTTGTGACCATACGCTTTGGAGTGTGATTTTTGGTCACAAGTTAGCAAGGTGCGCCTTGGGTGCCATTAAAAATTAATTGCCATGTGTGCTGGGGTACAATAAAGAATTATTCACACCGCCAAGTGCCTGAAAAAGAGATGTGTATTTTAGTTTGTTTCGGGAACGCGCACAATTTTGCATGTATTACTGCATCACATAAATATGAACTCAGCCTTACAGTATCATTCAGAACCAATACACACCTGGTTCATGGACTTCTTACATTCCTCATTGCTATACTGTGAATGGCATCCCTTGTAATCTGAGAAAATAAAAGAGAATCAAAAGGTGAGCTAAACTCTCCCAAAAGAGTACTTCATTCCTTTTTGTGTGGAACCATAGCCATACTGAGAAAAATTGCTGGCAGGTAAGCTTTTATTGAAGAAGAGATTCTCTATGTTTCTTCTGCAGTAAAAGCTCATCTTCTGTCTGCCACATCCTCTTCTGCTAAATAAACAAACAAAGGAGTTATGTCATCCCATGGCGGTTGATCAAAATAGCCAAAGACATCGAACCTAGAAGAAGACTGGGCAAAGATGTCAACAGCTGCAAAAGAAGCTTGCTGATGTCACATTGCTGGAGGGGAGGTAAGTACAGCAGATGCTTTAAAGTAAAACAAGATCATATCTATATAGCCAGGTGCTGGCACAGGAACCCTTTAAGGACAACAAATCTCCAGCAGTACAGAGCAGGTTTACCGGAGCTCAAACCATCGATCCACGAGGGGCCCCTCCGCCGTCAGCATCCACAGCTGAAGTGCAGGATTGGTGAGAGGGTTGTCAACCCAGTAAACACGCTCTACAGCAGGAACTGAAACTTTAGTCCAACACAGTTTGCCCTTCTGTTCCTTAGACATTGGGGACGATTTACTAAGAAGAAGGCACTGCATCAGTTCATACATTAATTGGTGAGCCGGAAAAGTAATTAATTGAACGTGCGAACCAACGCACATTGAAGCGCAAATAATGATAATAAATAACCGGATATGTAAACTGCAACTGGCGCTAGGGTAACTGCGGTTTTCTCATTGATAATAGCGCACGCCCAATAGAATTGGTTAATTTCATCTCATTGAATGTGTCTTGTTAGGCAATTAGTAGGTGTACTCAGTTCATTAACCCTTTTGATGTTAATCTCATTCCTATCACTAATAATATACCGTATTTATCAGCGTATAACACACACTTTTTTCCCCTTAAAATCAGGGGAAAATCATGGGTGCGTGTTATACGCCGATCCCCGCTAATTGTGATCGATCAGAGCGTGTACGTGTAGATTTAAATATGGCGCCACAGAGTTCGCAGGGACTTGGCGGAGCGGAACGAGCGCCACCGAGATCACAGTGACTGGGCGGAGCCGAGATACACATAGCCGAGTGTACTCGGCTCTTCTCGGCGCTGCTCACAGTCCCGCCAGTGGACCTGTGTTATGTCATAGGGCGGGACTGGGCGTGACTGTGAGCGGCGCCGAGAAGAGCCGAGAACACTCGGCTATGTGTATCTCGGCTCCGCCCAGTCACTGTGATCTCGGCGGCGCTCGTTCAGCTCTGCCGAGTCCCTGCGAACTCCGCGGCGCCATGTTTACATCTACACGCTATGTGTATGTCTGCGGCGATCTGTCCAAGCCTGTAATGGACACTGGGGGCAAGGCTGAAATGACAAGGCTGCACTGACCACTGGGGCAAAGCTGCACGGACAAGGCTGCACTGGGGCAAAGCTGCACTGGGGCAAAGCTGCACTGGGGCAAAGCTGCACTGACAAGGCTGCACTGGGGCAAAGCTGCAGTGACAAGGCTGCACTGACAAGGCTGCACTGGGGCAAAGGTGCACTGACAAGGCGGCACTGGGGCAAAGCTGCACTGACAAGGCTGCAATGGACACTGGGGCAAAGCTGCACTGACACTGAAAAGGCTGCAATGACACTGACAAGGCTGCAGATGGACACGATAAGGCTGCATTGATGGGCATTTTAAAACAAGTTTTTTTTCCTTAAACTTCCCTCCTAAAGGTTTTTTCCTTAAAATTCCCTCTTAAACTTGGGGTGCGTGTTATACGCCGGCGCGTGTTATACGCCGATAAATACGGTATCTTTAAAATGTGTTTTTTTTATTTTTTTACCCAAATCTTTCAATACATTACAAAGAACAGAGAAGTGTTTCTGAGCGCAATAAATTAATATTTTCAGATCTTGATCTTGAAAGGTGACCATACATTGCAATCACATTTAGATCTTAAATAAATTAGATTTAGTGCAAGAGCCTGTGTCAGGTCACCTTGAGGCTAGGTGACAGATGCACTCTGTAGGAGTCAGAAGTGCACCGCTAGGTAGTGGACCCTAGGACTGACTGCTGCTGATTGAACCCTGGGAGGTTCAGGAAGCAGTTCTACTGGATCACTGACACAGATCCCACTGGGAGCTAGAGCATAGATTCCCCAGGGCGTGGAGTCTAAGAGCCAGCAGGTGTTCACTAGAGCCTCTAGTGGTGAGGATGGACTGCGCTGCAGTCTGGCTCCAGGTCGCGGCCCCCAGGGTCTCACAGCTCACGCTCACGGTAGACTACAGGAGAAGAGGAAGGAGGCAGCAGGCTGGAACAACAAGGAAAGTAAGGGACAAGCCAAGGTTCAGGGTCACAGGCAAACAGGGATGGTCGGGGACACGCCAAAGGTCAGGGTCACGAGCAGACAGGAATAGTTAAGAACAGGCCAAAGTCAGTAACTGGAATCAGACGTAGGAAACACAGCAAGTACACACGAAAGCTAATACACAATGGTTGATCAGCACTGCTGGCTTGCAGTGCACAGGTTAATATATGGTTCCCTGATAGGAGCTGGGGTGGAGCCATGCTAGAGGAGAGTTTACAAAAGCAGTCAGGTGAGGGTCAGCTGGTCTCTAGAGATGAACACATGGAGACAGGTAAGCTGACAGACAAACTCTATTGCATAACCATGACAGCCTGTTTGGTTTCCTATATTTTGAATTAATTGTTCAAGTGTGTCTTCCTATTACCTATTCTGCCTAAATATCGAGTTGTACAGAGATTGGCCAATCAGATTGCATAGTGCATGACCATCTTAAGTGCCAAATTTGGAATGTAGATGTGCCATGACCCATTTGTATTTCCCTAACTATATTTCTTGGGCATTATACAAGGCACATGAAAAACCACCTTTTTTCAAGACATGCTAGAGCAGTGGTCATCAACCCTGTCCTCAGGGCCCACTAACAGGCCAGGTTTTATGTATTACCTTGGGGAGATGCAGACTGGAATACTGCAATCACTGAGCAGCAAATGATATCACCTGTGATGTATTTCAGTTATCTTGCAAACCTGGCCTGTTAGTGGGCCCTGAGGACAGGGTTGATGACCACTGTGCTAAAGTGATAAGGAATCTTCAAACTACGGCTCTCCAGCTGTTGCAGAAATACACATCCTATGAGGCATTGTAAAACTCTGACATTCACAGACATGACTAGGCATGATGGGAATTGTCGTTCCTGAACAACTGGAGGGCCGTAGTTTGAAGACCCCTGTGCTAGACCATTATTATGCCTCTAGAATTGGGAGTTACCGGAGCACCATTTCGTAAACATGGAAATGTGCGTTGCGCCTGCGCCTCAACTGATGGCGCATGGCTTTTGTAAATCACCCCCACAGTCTCGCTCACTTAGCAAACCAATGAGCATTGCCATACCACCTATTCAGGATTTTTCCCATTGACCCATAACCACTTTAACTTTTCCTCAAACTTGTTGTATGCTTTTTTCACTACTGTTTCAGCATTTTCTGCAAGTTATTTCTACCAAAGCCCCTCCTCAATATTCTGCCCTCCGGAACTGGAAGCAGCCAGAAGACACCCAATATCACCATCAGTGCACCACTGTAAGGGCCCCAAGAAAGCCGGCAGAAATAACTACTCTTTTTTTTTCTTTTAGACTATCTCATTCTGACTCATAGTATTTTGTATAGATTTTGTCAATTTCTACCTTCCTGGAATAGTGAAATCCTGGTGGCAGACTTGGATCTAGCAGAGTCACTCCAGAAGGCAGCATAGCTTCCGTGGGTTTATACTATCCGTGTTCAGGCTGTCCTTATGACACTCTAGGTGATTCTGTTATAGGTTAAGCTGAGTAGTAAAACCTGAGCCCAGTTACTTTTGCATACAAATTTGGTATAGAAGTACTCTGTATAGGAATTGGCGTTATCTCATTCTGGTCACAGATTGTGTCATCTTTCCTTACTTGACTGATTTATTTCTAATACAGAGAGTGTTTATCGAATGTGGTGTTGTCCATTCTATTGAGAGGTGTGCCAAAGCGGTACGGGCTAACCTGAGAAGGAAACAAATTTCAGAGGGTCCAGTAAACCAACGGCTTCTTAGGGGGTGTGCTACATCTATGTGTTAAAAATATAGCTTCCCCCTTTCTTTGTTCATGTGTTCTCTTCCTAGGAACAAGTGCAATCAAACAGGTAATGAACATCACCGTTTTACAGCGGAGCCTGCACTGCAACATCCCACTGCACCGCGCATTGGCACAACTGTTTGCAGTATAACTTGAGAGCATGAGTCATAGTTGATTTGAGTAAGCGTTGTCACCCTAGGAAAGGAAGTAGCAGGAGATACACCTTGGTAGTAGCATCACCAGATATAATTTAATTGTTGCATGTGTAGCAACATACACTATATTGGCAAAAGTATTGGGACACCTGCCTTCACATGCACATGAGCTTTAATGGCATTTCAGTCTTAGTCCGTAGGGTTCAAGATTGAGTTGGCCCACCCTTTTCAGCTATACCAGCTTCAACTCTTCTGGAAAGGCTGTCCACAAGGTTTAGGAGTGCGTTTATTGGAATGTTTGACCATTCTTCCAGAAGCGCATTTGTGAGATCAGGCACTGATGTTGGTCTAGAAGGCCTGGCTCGCAGTCTCCGCTTCAATGCATCCCAAAGGTGTTCTATCGGGTTGAGTTCAGGACTCTGATCTGACACGTTTTCGAGTTGTCACAAAAAAAGGAGTAGGGAATTATGTCTGTAGATATGCCTGTGCTGATGACAACTGTCCAAGAGAAAATTCCCTCTGGCTTTGAGAGAAATTAATACAGCCAGAACATCTAAACAGTGGTGAGCTGCAGTACAATACATTTTGGTTCTAGCTATGTAGCTATGTAGCTATGCTTTAAGAAGTCAATGCTGTACTTCACCCTGTCTTGATAAAGGGCTTTTTGATTTGCTTTAGCCCCGTCATCAAAATTAGACTGGTTATATTGTCTTGTTGCTTCCCAAGACTTACTCTATATATTTAATGCAATGGAAATAAAGGATAATGATGGAGTTATACTTTGAGCTACCACCATGGCATATTACAGAAGAAGAGGTAATGAACTGCTCACCTGTCTGTGTTGTCTGTGGCTGCTGTGGGGACGTTGAGGGTTTTTCTCCTTGTCAAAAGAAGTTTATTGAGTATACAATATTATAAAGATACATAAAGTAAGTTTACAAGGATCTATAAAGTAAGCTCATTGTTTTACAGTAGGGTTTATATAGGTAAATATCATGAAATTTCAAATATTAAACATTGGGTTCACGTAAACCTAAATTAAAGATATATATATCATTTCCTTATTTAAATGATTTATACCTATTATACATATTGTTTACAAGTAGAGTGTATATAGGTCAAATAAATTCTGATAATGAGCTTTAATCGTAAGGTGGAGAAAAGGAAAGAGAAAGAAGAAAAAGGGTTGAAAGGTAGAGGTATGGTCCACAAGGTTGTCCCGCTCGTCAGTTTATTATTCTTTTTAGTTCTCTTTGAAGCCTTAGAATGTGTGTCTCTGTAAGTCATTTAATCTGTTACCATGGCAACAGGACAGAGTCATTGAAGTTTGACGGGAACTGTTGTTTTATCCAAGGATGCCAAAGTTTTTCAAATTTTGGAATTTGATTTTGATCGATGGCTACCATCTTAGCATGGGACATTGTATTATTCATTCTGTGAATTGTTTCTGCTAGTACCAATGTAGGAGATTTCCATGCCTTGGCCACTGTTTGTTTTGCAGCCGTTATGACGTTGAGGGTTTTTGAGAAGTGACATGTAAAGTTGATGACCTTGATGTAAGGGCTGCTGTTGTATTCATCTCTACACTTGGTGTCCTTTGTGCTGTTTGCACAGAGGAGAGGGTTAGGTCTGATGAACAAAGGTTTTTACTAGTAATTTGAGAATTGCAACTAAAAGGTCTGTTGATGCAAGTTATCCATATTATGAACTTTTAAAAAGACCATGTAGTGGTTTTGTATATATTCCCTTTATTCATTATGAGCAGGACAAAAAATAACATTAAAATTTGGTTATCATGCAGGTAACTAAGAAATATTATAAATTATTATTTTGTAATTTCATATGCAGTCAGCAAGTGGCGCTTTTGGTTTATTTTTACATGATTTCCAGAGTTTCCTTATTGACTCTCAAGCTGAAATTTAGATACACAAGTGAATGGGTCAGAGCTTCTCCCTATGTCCTTATATACAGTATAACTTTGTATGAGGTTTTCAAACAGAGAGGGGGAGGGGGGGATATTTTTGCATGTTTTTCCACACTTTTTAGACACTATGGGGTTTACTTACTAAAGCTGGAGAGTGCAAAATCAGGCTCACATCTGCACAGAAACCAGTCATCTTCTAAGCTCAGCTTGTTCAATTAAACTTTTGCAATAAAACCTGGAAGCTAAATGGTTTCTATGCAGAAGTGATCCTGATTTTTCACTCTCCAGCTTTAGTAAATAAACCACTATGTGCCCCACAGAAGTTTATTTGGGGCAGGATTGCACATTTTTTGGCGCCATAGCTGTATTATGAAAGTGCCTTAAAATTAGCACATCACACTTTTTCAGGGCACTGTAGGTGACGCAGTACGCACTCAGACAATGCTTTGATTTACCAGAGATCCCACCCAGCTCAGACTGTCCAGCCCAGTCTGCCACCCTGGGTACACAAAGTACATTACACATTATCATAATCATGAACACATAACCATCCCACAATAGTTAGATAATGAGGTAGAGTTGACACAAGGCTAATCATTTCATAGGAACCTCCAAGAGGTAGCCAAATTAGCCAACAGACAGAAACAATAGGTGACTTAATTAACAATAGGAATTGACACCTAGGAGATACACGATGAGAGAGACACAAACTTGTGTAATCTGTCCACTAGACAAGTCATCAGAAGACAAACACTGTTCCCCAAGTCTGATACAGGGGATCTCATTTATTTTCATAGATCTCTTGAGAGATATTGTTGATAAATATTTCTGTCCCAAGTGGAGGGTTTTTTCCAACCCAGTCTGTAGGAGGGCCACCATATTCCCTCTGACCATTAACCTCTGACCATTAAGAAGGGATGCTTTATTGTCCTTATCAGAGAATTAATCCAAGCCTCGCTCTCAGTGTTCATCACATTGTCCATCATTAGAGAATGATCTGATCTCTCTCCATGGGCCATAATCAGTGGGTAGGAGGCTTGCCCCTTGTCTCCTTGAAAAGTCCTTGTCCCTGGTTGGGTCTGTCATACATATTAGGATATATTTATAAACATTTACATAGCAATTCATCAAGTGAAAGTGCATGTACATTTGTTTTATGTGACTGGGGAAAAAAACAAATGATGAAAACAAACAATGCTGAAATCAGACCTGAAACAGTGAATGGGGGCGCACTGGACCCCCTGCTGTGAGCAGCTTCATGCTGCAGTGTGAACCCAGCCTAAGTGTAGAGATCAGTATATTCGGCATATAGGTGTTTTGGTGTATCTATTACAGTGTCTTACTTGGAACACCCCAATGAAAATTAGGTAAACCTTATTTGTAAGAACTGCTCACCTAACTGTGTTGTTGGTTCGCTTGTGATCAGTGAGGTTCTCTCTGTTGGCTGTTGAGCGGTGATAGTGATATCTAAAAAGAAAGACTTATATTAATTTGGGTATCATAAACTAAAGAAAACAAAGCGAAGACTTGAAGTGTAGCCACAGCTAAAACTTTTTTTCTTAGTTTTAGGAGTGGGAAAAGATTAGAACCCGTCAGGTTTTTACTGTTATCCAAGGTTTCATTAGAGAGATGTATCCTCACTATCTATCCTGGTTACATTTATCAGATAGGAAGTAAGGGGAATTCAGACAGACTGAAATAAAAATGTTTATCTTCAACTGTTTATCTTCAATGTTTATCTTCAACAGGGGGAAGGCTACAACACCTGTCCGATTTCATTTGTAAGTTGAATGGGGAAGTAAAAAAAACGTGATAAAATCTGTGCTTGAGGTGAAATAGTTCATAAACAGTAGCTATGCACTTTGCCTCGATACCAGGCATTGAACATAAATCCAAACAGTGCAGTGCTTATTTGAAGAAAAGTTGATAGATAGATAGATAGATAGATAGATAGATAGATAGATAGATAGATAGATAGATAGATAGATAGATAGATAGATAGATCGATCGATCCTCCCTGGGTCAGCCTGGATGTCAAACCACTTCCTCAAACTGAATCTATCTAAAACCGAGCTCTTAATATTTCCTCCCCCATGTACCTCTTCCCCTGACTTCTCTGTCAAGATCAATGGCACATCTATCAGTCAGTCCCCACATGCCAGGGTGCTAGGGGTAACCTTAGACTCTGAACTGTCCTTTCAGGCCCACATCCAATCCCTGTCCAAATCATGCCACCTTAGCCTCCACAACATTTCCAGAATACGCCCCTTTTTAACTAATGACACCACCAAGCTTCTAATTCACTCCCTGGTCATCTCTCGCCTCGACTACTGCAACTCACTCCTCATTGGTTTACCCTTATATAGACTATCCCCCGTTCAGACCATAATGAATGCCGCTGCAAGACTCATCCACCTTACCAACCATTCAATGTCCTCCACCCCTCTCTGCCAATCCCTCCACTGGCTTCCACTCACCCAACGAATAAAATTCAAAGTACTAACAATAATTTACAAAGCCATCCATAACTCTGCCCCCAGCTACATCACTAACCTAGTCCCAAAATACCAACCAAGCCGCTCTCTTCAGTCCTCCCAAGACCTCCTGCTCTCTAGCTCACTTGTCACCTCCTCCCATGATCGCCTCCAGGATTTCTCCAGAGCTTCACCCATCCTTTGAAACTCCCTACCCCAATCAACCTGACAGTCGCCTAATCTATCCATCTTTAGACGATCCCTGAAAACCCTTCTCTTTAAAGAATCCTACCCTGCTTATAACTTATACACTGTTTTACTTCCTCCATCATCTCATCCCCCACAGCTATTACCTTTTTTATCAATTAACCCTCCCTTTTTAGATTGTAAGCTCTAATGAGCAGGCCCCTCTGATTCCTCTTGTACCAAATTGTAATGTAACTATAATGTCTGCCTTCATTTTGTTAAGCGCTGCGCAAACTGTTGGTGCTATATAAATCCTGAATAATAATAATAGATACTCATGAATAAACAGTAAATATCAGAGTGATTATATTACAAACAAATAAATATGTGACAGATAAAAAGAATAAAGAAAATGTAACTAAAAGTCCACAAGAGAAAAGGCTAATGTGATGAGTTAAGTTTTCAGACCCAATTAATTTAACCACTTCCCTACCCAGCCATAGACATATGACGTCCACAGATGGGATCTCCCATCCTGGGTGGACATCATATGACGTCCTGGGATTCCCGGCCGTCTAGGGGCCGCGCACGCGCCGCCGGGCACCCGCGATTGCCCGTTAATCGTGCCGGACCGTGGATCTGTGTGTGTAAACACACAGATCCACAGCCCTTCAGCTCTGAGGAGAGCGATCTGTGTTCCCAGAACGGAGGAACACTGATCGGTCTCCTCCCCTTGTGCGTCCCCGCCCCCTTCAGTTAGAATCATTCCCTAGGAAACATATTAACCCCTCCCCGCCCCCTAGTGGTTAACCCCTTCACTGCCTGTCACATGTATACAGTAATCAATGCAATTTTATAGCATTGATCGCTGTATAAATGTGAATGGTCCCAAAAATGTGTCAAAAGTGTCCGATGTGTCCGCCATAATGTTGCAGTCACAAAAAAAATCGCGATCGCTGCTAAAAAAATAAATAAATATTTTTTTTTTAAAAATGCCATAAACCTATCCCGTATTTTGTAGACGCTATAACTTTTGCGCAAACCAATCAATATACGCTTATTGCGATTTTTTTACCAAAAATATGTAGAAGAATATGTATCGGCCGAAACTGAGGAAAAAATTTGTTTTAAAAAGAAAAAATTGAGATACTTATTATAGCAAAAGGTAAAAAATATTGTGTTTTTTTCAAAATTGTCGCTCTTCTTTTGTTTATAGCGCAAAAAATAAAAACCGCAGAGGCGATCAAATACCACCAAAAGAAAGCTCTATTTGTAGGGAAAAAAAAGGACGTCAATTTTTTTTGGGTACAACGTTGCACAAACGGGGGTGAAAATGCCCTGTATTGAACCGGTTAAAATAAGGTCAGTGCTATACTCTAATAAAAGTGTATTAGCCGCTAGCAATAAAAGTGTAATATACAATACATTTTATGAACAATAAAAATAAAATTGCAGGGTTTATGAAAATAAAAATACAAATATTTGTACAAAAATAGTTCCACTTTGACCAACTATTCCACTATATTATTAGATAGTCTATTATGATGTCAACCTGAAAAAGCATTCAATTTCACAGGTACTGGAATCCCAAATAAAAGGATTGGCAACTCAGCAAAAGTATATGCTGCATCACACTAGGACTCAGCATAAACGCATTAATTAATAATTATCAGGTCCTCAATCCATCCTTTCCATCTAAGGAGATTTATTCCAGCGACACCAGCCAGTTCAACAATATCACATGTTGCTCAAAAGTAAAATATAAACTAATATATTGTAGTAATGTTTTAATAAATATCAATGTTAAACTTTTCCTGCGCTAATCCAAACAACACAAGAACCTATATTAATAACCCTATATCACTGAAAAATACTATATAATACAATAAAAATAAAATACAATAATATATATTGCAAGATAGCGCTTCACCAGTTTATTGTGATTATTTTTTTTAATAAAAAACACAGTGTGAATAAACACTGTGCTCAATTCATATGTACAAAAACACACAAAGCAAAACCCCCCACCCTTACAGAGCACACGCTCACCGACACTCTATGTAGAGTCAAAGCATTCTTCCTCCCGAGGCACTGTACCACTCTCCCAGTAAGAAATCACCACAAGGCAGATAAAATAAATTGCCCATATAGTGTAGTATTTATTTAACAACTGGTGGGTAACAGCACTATAACACACATATATAAAGACTCGCCTTTAAAACACCAATAGGTCGACTCGACTGAAACTCAGATTACCGGCCGTCACTCCGAGTGCCGATGTGGTGGCAGATGGACCACTTTAGCATACACCCAACGCAAAGTGAGGAACGAATACCGCGCTTGTATAGCAAAAAATAAAAAACCCAGTGGTGATTAAATACCACCAAAAGAAAGCTCTATTTGTGTGAACAAAATGATAAAAAGTTAATCTGGGTACACTGACCGTGCAATTGTCATTCAAAGTGTGACGCCGCTGAAAGCTCAAAATTGGCCTGGGCAGGAAGGGGGTAAAAAGGGATAAAAGTTACTGGTAAGCAAGTGGTTAAAACACCATCAACACATTTTGTGGATCTTTAGTGGCCATGAAACACTTTAGATAGGGTGTGAGGGTGTTTTAATCAGTTTTTTGATCAATGAGTACCAACCTTCCTGAAGAATCCACTTTGACATACCTTTTTATTTAATGGGTGCCTCAGCTGACCACATATTGATTCTATTTTGAGGCCTTATTACCATTGTTCCCCATATCTGATTGCAACATAGCGCAGTGCAAGAAAACCCAGATGAGCATCAAGCGCAACTGTCTATACTTTGCATGTGCTAAAATAGGTTGCTTGACCCTAGAATGGGTAATACAGCAACCTTATGAATACACTTTTTTCCATACTTTTCACATGCTGAGTCCTATGCTTAGAGAGATCTGTCTTGTGGATTTTCATCCCTCTTTTCCTCCTTGTGTCTGCTCATCTGAAGCACCACTGACTCAGTTTTGTAGATTGGAAGGGGTTGGAAAGTATAATCTCTTCTGTGTACCAAACACACAAGTTACTCCATATTTATTACTTCAATAATATACCTACAGCTCAATGAGAAACTTATGTGCCACAGGCTGTAGATATAATAAGAGGTGATCCTTAAACCTGAAATGTATTTTAAGGGGTTCTCCATGGTAATAGGATTAAGAAAGGCTGTTGTAAGCTGATTAGTCATGACAACTGTTTGCCAACATAAACATTTACTGTTAGCTTTTGTATGTGATATACTGTAACATGCTTACCTATGCATTCCTCATCTAGTGTAAGCAGTTTGACGCACTGTGATAAACTTTTGGAATTACACAAATCATCTTTACAATAACAATTCTTGCTTTGGCAAGTCGCACCTACAGGGCAATCCGTATCATTTGCGCATTTATCTGCATGAAAACAAAATATTTGAGTGCAATTAGTTTTTTTGCCAGAACTTGGGCCACCCACAAATGGATCAATATAATAAGGACTAAACTTTGTTACCAGGCTTGCGCCTTATTGGGAAGTATACTACTCACTTCTCGTATACTGCATCAGGAAAATTGCAATGCGGGACTAATAAGGTACTACTCATTTTGCAGTTACCTGTAATTTTGAAATTATGTAATAAAATGATTGCCCAGAGGGAGCAAAGAAATATAGGTGTGTTCTGGTGACAGGGTCTCTTTTAAACATTTGAAACAGAGTACCATCCCTTTTGCATGGCAACAGAATTATAGTGAACACCTTGTTGAAACTCATTAGCCTTCATATTTTAATAGGTTTTATTATTAAGAAAGAAAGGCTTTTTGTTGTATCGTAAACAACAATCTGGAGAAAATAGAAGAAATAAAAAAATTATGAAAACAATGTTGACAGTAGAGATGTGCATAACAAAATTAGTTTTGTGTCATTTTGGTTTAGTTTGTTAAATAAATCTTTATGTTTCTTCATAATCATTATGTCAAAATGATTTGTAGGGATGCGCCGATACCATTTTTTTAACGAGTACGAGTGCTAATACTTTTATTTAAGTACTCGTCAATACCAATTACCAAAACCTACCTACCTTTACAAATGTGAAGTCCTGCATCATTTTTTGCCTTTATTGATCCGGGGCCACAGACACAAGGGGAGCTGCTTCCTGATTTGGGACAAATGTTTTCTGGTTAAAAAGAACAGGACAGTCAGTGTGATCCATTTACCAGCGGAATGCCTTGGATGTATAGTACAGTGATATAATATGACTATATACAGCATACTGTATGTATGTGAGTGTGTACTTCTGTGTATATCATTACAACATTAATATATTATATCTCCACATTAGCAGAATAACCTAATTTCCAGGTAAAAAAAAATTTAATATATCATATTATAGGTAAGGTGCATGTTTAAAAAAAAGAAAAGAAAATATTGTATTTTTATTGTATTTTTGCACAATCTATCGACAGTATATTTGAATATCCTGTTGGCCTTTAAGGCTTACTCCACAGGAGACATGATATCCAGTGTTATTGAAATAAATTTTTATACGACACCAAACAGATAAACAAAACAAAAAAGTCGCGCTAATCCAATGAAAAATAATTGACATGCTAAAAATGATAAGTGCCAAAATCACGACAAGTGACACAAAATAAATTGCAATGATAAATAACCAAAAAATGAATCTTGGGTGCATCAAACCATATAAACCTAAATTGGTGTATCAATGTGCAGATACAAATGCTAGGTGAGTAAAAGAAAATATTGTACAAGAGTCCAATTAGCAATTGTCCATAAAGTTGAAGTGAAAAAAACGAAGATCAATCCATATATGAAAAAATAAAATCCATAATATAAAAAATAAATCATAAAAAGTCAAATTAATTGATGTAGATTCAAAGGTGATATGTGTGAGGTTCCACACTGGAGTAATAAGTGAAAAAGATAGCCTAAAGAAGCTGACGCCGGGGGGTGCGGCTTGAGCATGACGGAGTGAGGGGCGGTGCACTGCAGTGGCGCGTTCGAGCAGGAGATCGAGAGCGGGCAGAGTGAGAGACGCCAGGAACACATGCCGGGACGAGGACGGGAGAAAAGCACAGGAGTGACGGAGGCACCCAGACACCCGCTCATTACTAGGTACCTTACAGCAAAGAAAGACTCGGTCATGTCAGTGGAGGCCGGTGTTGCCTCCCAGCGAGCTGCGCGGGCTGCTCAGAGACAACTAGCGGCCATGGAGGATGTAGCCATTTCAGCCACCTTAAGTAGGTCAGCGGGGAACATCCGCACCGAGCTGACAGAGGCTGTTGAAGTAAGCTCCCCAATTATACCGTGGACCAGGGCTACCACAGAGGTTCAGGTATGTTCTTTAAAAATGGGGGAGACGACAGCGGTGGTTGGTGGTGGTGAACCGGACATTAGGAAGCTCATACGGGCGCTACCGACCAAAGAGGACATACAAGCCCTGATGAGCGACTTAAAGGCGGCTGTAAGGAAGGAGATGAGCGAAGTAGGTGCCAAGTTAGAATTAATGGACAAAAGATTGTTCAGCTGTGAGTCTTTACAGTCCTCGGTAGATGCCCGCATTGATTTGTTGAGAGAAAGTTAAAAACACAACACCAAAAATTGTTAATTTTACAGTTGCAGGCTGAGGATTCTGAGAACAGAAGCAGAAGAAACAATGTACGCATTAAAGGGATCTCGGAAGCCATAAAAACACCTGATTTGAGAAAGACAGCAATTGCTATTTTTAATAAATATTTGGATAACCCCTCTGATACTCATATTGAGTTGGATCGTGTGCATAGGAGTCCGGTAGGGCTCATCCTGGAACAAGGGGCCCCCAGAGACGTGTTATGCCGAGTGCACTTTTTCAAAGTAAAAGAGGACATAATGAGAGCAGTGTGGCAGAAAGGTGTATTGGAATTTGCAGGTCAGGAGGTTCAGGTGTTTCCAGACCTTAGCTGGCAGACGAAGATAAGGAGATGGCTACTGAGGCCATTACTGGATCAAATACGGGCAAAGGGCGCAACCTATAGATGGGGGTACCCGCTATCCTTAATTATAAAAAAGGAAGAACGTGCTTTTATCCTGTCTGTTCCAGAGCAATTACCAGACTTATTCACGTTTCTGGGCTCAGAGGTAGTGGAGGTTCCTGACTGGGTTGATATCCCAATTGAGACTATGGGGGGGTATAGCCAACAGAAGAAACGGCAGAGGAGAAGGAACTGGGAGAAGGATGCAGAATAACTGGACTCTGGGGTTTACAGTGGTTTTCTTTTTCCTTTTGGTTTTTTCAAATAGCCCAGATTGTACTGAGTATCATTCGATTTCTTTTTCTTTTTTCCCTATACTCCCTTCCCCCACACATCCCCCTCCATCCTTTTTTCCTTTTTGGGACTCTCCCTCGAGACTTTAAATACTTTGTTGCGAATAGGGGTGAGCTTCGTGTTCGAGTCGAACCCATGTTCGACTCGAACATCGGCTGTTCGGTCGTTCGCCGAATTGCGAACGATATGGGCCGTTCGCGCCAAATTCGTGTGGCGCGTCACGGCCCATAATTCACTGCGGCATCGCAGTGCATTGCTGGCTGATGATTGGCCAAGCATGCACTATGACCCGCATGCTTGGCCAATCACAGCGCTGCCTGAACAGAGAGCCATAATTGGCTTTGGCCAATTATGGCTCAGGGGATTTAGTACACGCCCCACACTATATAAGGCCGCCTGCACGGCGGCCCTGTGCAGTGTGTTCCGGTGTGCTGAGAGATAGAGAGAGAGAGACAGTGTCATTTCATTTGAGTTAGCTAGATTAGGCAGGACAGTCAGTCAGTTAGCTGCACTTACAGTGTATTGTGTATATATATATATGCATCCCAGGTGTTGCATATATATATATATATATATATATATATATATATATATATATATATATATACACTGTATTCAGTTTAGCTAGATCCGTTCCTGTTATCTTCCTACTGACAGGCAGGCTTGTCTTGTTACAGTATTTACAGCTACCTGAAGAAAATTACCGGTGTTCTTTTGATCCTATTAGTATCACAGTCAGGCAGCTAGAATATTTACAGTTAGTGCAGTGCGTCCTGCTCACAGTGTTCAGCTAGATCCGTTCCTGTTATCTTCTTACTGACAGGCAGGCTTGTCTTGTTACAGTATTTACAGCTACCTGAAGAAAATTACTGGCGTTCTTTTGATCCTATTAGTACCACAGTCAGGCAGCTAGACTATTTACAGTTAGTGCAGTGCGTCCTGCTCACAGTGTTCAGCTAGATCCGTTCCTGTTATCTTCTTACTGACAGGCAGGCTTGTCTTGTTACAGTAAATACAGCTACCTGAAGAAAATTGCTGGTGTTCTTTTGATCCTATTAGTACCACAGTCAGGCAGCTAGACTATTTACAGTTAGTGCAGTGCGTCCTGCTCACAGTGTTCAGCTAAAACTACAAGTTAGTGGGGTGCGTTCTGCTCACAGTGTTCAGCTAAACCTACAAGTTAGTGGGGTGCGTCCACCTCACAGTGTTCAGCTAAACCTACAAGCTAGTGGGGTGCGTCCTGCTCACAGTGTTCAGCTTGATCTGTTCCTGTTATCTTCTTACTGACAGGCAGGCTTGTCTTGTTACAGTAAATACAGCTACCTGAAGAAAATTGCTGGTGTTCTTTTGATCCTATTAGTACCACAGTCAGGCAGCTAGACTATTTACAGTTAGTGCAGTGCGTCCTGCTCACAGTGTTCAGCTAAAACTACAAGTTAGTGGGGTGCGTCCTGCTCACAGTGTTCAGCTAAACCTACAAGTTAGTGGGGTGCGTCCACCTCACAGTGTTCAGCTAAACCTACAAGCTAGTGGGGTGCGTCCTGCTCACAGTGTTCAGCTAGATCTGTTCCTGTTATCTTCTTACTGACAGGCAGGCTTGTCTTGTTACAGTAAATACAGCTACCTGAACAAAAAATTGCTGGTGTTCTTTTGATCCTATTAGTACCACAGTCAGGCAGCTAGACTATTTACAGTTAGTGCAGTGCGTCCTGCTCACAGTGTTCAGCTAAAACTACAAGTTAGTGGGGTGCGTCCTGCTCACAGTGTTCAGCTAAACCTACAAGTTAGTGGGGTGAGTCCACCTCACAGTGTTCAGCTAAACCTACAAGCTAGTGGGGTGCGTCCTGCTCACAGTGTTCAGCTAGATCCGTTCCTGTTATCTTCTTACTGACAGGCAGGCTTGTCTTGTTACAGTAAATACAGCTACCTGAAGAAAATTGCTGGTGTTCTTTTGATCCTATTAGTACCACAGTCAGGCAGCTAGACTATTTACAGTTAGTGCAGTGCGTCCTGCTCACAGTGTTCAGCTAAAACTACAAGTTAGTGGGGTGCGTCCTGCTCACAGTGTTCAGCTAAACCTACAAGTTAGTGGGGTGAGTCCACCTCACAGTGTTCAGCTAAACCTACAAGCTAGTGGGGTGCGTCCTGCTCACAGTGTTCAGCTAGATCCGTTCCTGTTATCTTCTTACTGACAGGCAGGCTTGTCTTGTTACAGTATTTACAGCTACCTGAAGAAAATTACCGGTGTTCTTTTGATCCTATTAGTATCACAGTCAGGCAGCTAGAATATTTACAGTTAGTGCAGTGCGTCCTGCTCACAGTGTTCAGCTAGATCCGTTCCTGTTATCTTCTTACTGACAGGCAGGCTTGTCTTGTTACAGTATTTACAGCTACCTGAAGAAAATTACTGGCGTTCTTTTGATCCTATTAGTACCACAGTCAGGCAGCTAGACTATTTACAGTTAGTGCAGTGCGTCCTGCTCACAGTGTTCAGCTAGATCCGTTCCTGTTATCTTCTTACTGACAGGCAGGCTTGTCTTGTTACAGTAAATACAGCTACCTGAAGAAAATTGCTGGTGTTCTTTTGATCCTATTAGTACCACAGTCAGGCAGCTAGACTATTTACAGTTAGTGCAGTGCGTCCTGCTCACAGTGTTCAGCTAAAACTACAAGTTAGTGGGGTGCGTTCTGCTCACAGTGTTCAGCTAAACCTACAAGTTAGTGGGGTGCGTCCACCTCACAGTGTTCAGCTAAACCTACAAGCTAGTGGGGTGCGTCCTGCTCACAGTGTTCAGCTTGATCTGTTCCTGTTATCTTCTTACTGACAGGCAGGCTTGTCTTGTTACAGTAAATACAGCTACCTGAAGAAAATTGCTGGTGTTCTTTTGATCCTATTAGTACCACAGTCAGGCAGCTAGACTATTTACAGTTAGTGCAGTGCGTCCTGCTCACAGTGTTCAGCTAAAACTACAAGTTAGTGGGGTGCGTCCTGCTCACAGTGTTCAGCTAAACCTACAAGTTAGTGGGGTGCGTCCACCTCACAGTGTTCAGCTAAACCTACAAGCTAGTGGGGTGCGTCCTGCTCACAGTGTTCAGCTAGATCTGTTCCTGTTATCTTCTTACTGACAGGCAGGCTTGTCTTGTTACAGTAAATACAGCTACCTGAAGAAAATTGCTGGTGTTCTTTTGATCCTATTAGTACCACAGTCAGGCAGCTAGACTATTTACAGTTAGTGCAGTGCGTCCTGCTCACAGTGTTCAGCTAGATCCGTTCCTGTTATCTTCTTACTGACAGGCAGGCTTGTCTTGTTACAGTATTTACAGCTACCTGAAGAAAATTACTGGCGTTCTTTTGATCCTATTAGTACCACAGTCAGGCAGCTAGACTATTTACAGTTAGTGCAGTGCGTCCTGCTCACAGTGTTCAGCTAGATCCGTTCCTGTTATCTTCTTACTGACAGGCAGGCTTGTCTTGTTACAGTAAATACAGCTACCTGAAGAAAATTGCTGGTGTTCTTTTGATCCTATTAGTACCACAGTCAGGCAGCTAGACTATTTACAGTTAGTGCAGTGCGTCCTGCTCACAGTGTTCAGCTAAAACTACAAGTTAGTGGGGTGCGTTCTGCTCACAGTGTTCAGCTAAACCTACAAGTTAGTGGGGTGCGTCCACCTCACAGTGTTCAGCTAAACCTACAAGCTAGTGGGGTGCGTCCTGCTCACAGTGTTCAGCTTGATCTGTTCCTGTTATCTTCTTACTGACAGGCAGGCTTGTCTTGTTACAGTAAATACAGCTACCTGAAGAAAATTGCTGGTGTTCTTTTGATCCTATTAGTACCACAGTCAGGCAGCTAGACTATTTACAGTTAGTGCAGTGCGTCCTGCTCACAGTGTTCAGCTAAAACTACAAGTTAGTGGGGTGCGTCCTGCTCACAGTGTTCAGCTAAACCTACAAGTTAGTGGGGTGCGTCCACCTCACAGTGTTCAGCTAAACCTACAAGCTAGTGGGGTGCGTCCTGCTCACAGTGTTCAGCTAGATCTGTTCCTGTTATCTTCTTACTGACAGGCAGGCTTGTCTTGTTACAGTAAATACAGCTACCTGAAGAAAATTGCTGGTGTTCTTTTGATCCTATTAGTACCACAGTCAGGCAGCTAGACTATTTACAGTTAGTGCAGTGCGTCCTGCTCACAGTGTTCAGCTAAAACTACAAGTTAGTGGGGTGCGTCCTGCTCACAGTGTTCAGCTAAACCTACAAGTTAGTGGGGTGAGTCCACCTCACAGTGTTCAGCTAAACCTACAAGCTAGTGGGGTGCGTCCTGCTCACAGTGTTCAGCTAGATCCGTTCCTGTTATCTTCTTACTGACAGGCAGGCTTGTCTTGTTACAGTAAATACAGCTACCTGAAGAAAATTGCTGGTGTTCTTTTGATCCTATTAGTACCACAGTCAGGCAGCTAGACTATTTACAGTTAGTGCAGTGCGTCCTGCTCACAGTGTTCAGCTAACCCTACAAGTTAGTGGGGTGCGTCCACCTCACAGTGTTCAGCTAAAGCTACCTGTAGAAGGTTGGTGGTGTTCTCATACTACAGGCAGGCAGTTGATTTTGCTAGCTGCAGTATCAGTACATATATATATATATATATATATATATATCCCAGCTTAGTGCAGCTACAGGCCATTAGTATGTCTGGAAGGCCAAGAAGGAGAGGCAGACAGTCACAAGCCAATAAGAGAGGGCAAGCAGGCTCTGTGTCTAGTGCTGGTCGTGGAGACAGTGCATCCTCATCAGCACGTGGCTGTGGGACACGCTTGGCCTTTTTTTCGGCAGCTGGCCGTGTTGAGCCGCAACATGCGGAAGACTTGGTCGAGTGGATGACCAAGCCGTCCTCATCCTCCTCATCCTCTCTCACCCATGCCCAGGGTACTTTGTCTGGCAAAGCAGCAGCCTCCTCCCTCGGCTCAATGTCATCAGTGACTCCTTCCCTAGCCCCACCATGTGCTCCTGAGGAGTCCCCCGAACTGTTTGACCACAGTGTTGAGTACATGCTCCAGGAGGATGCCCAAGCGTTTGGAAGGCTCTGATGATGATACTGAGCTCGTTGAAGGCAGTAACATGAGCACGGACAGAGGGGGTGCCCAAGAAGGACAGCAATCTGGCAGTCATGCTCCCCCTGCTGCAGCATACTGCCAGGTTTGCTCCAGTGATGAGGAGGGAGGGGATGATGAGGTCACTGACTCAACGTGGGTGCCTGATAGGAGAGAGGAGGAGGAAGAGGAGGCGGTACATCACCAATGAGGCAGGATGCCCTCCAGGGGTCAGCCTAAAGGCAGCACATTGACTGCATCACACCCCAAAGCTCCACATGTGCAGGGCGCTGCAGTCTCTGCGCGTTATTCAAAAAGTTCTTTGGTGTGGGCCTTTTTTGAGATGAGTGCATCAGATCGCACCGCTGCTATTTGCAACATATGTCTCAAGCGTATCTGGCGTGGCCAAAACATCTCCCGCTTGGGTACCACATGCTTGACCAGACATATGTTGACCTGCCATGCAGTTCGTTGGCAAGCGTATCTAAAAGACCCACACCAAAGAACAAAGAGGACCTCTCCTTGCTCCTCATCAGCTGAGATTTCCAACCCCACTAGACCTTCAGTCCTCTCTGATACCTGCACTGAGAGGAATGAAGGTGTAGAATTAGGTGTGTCACAGCCAAGTACTTGTGGGCAATCTGCTTTTGGTACACCGTCGTCAGATTGTACCAGGCAAATTTCCCTGCCCCAGCTGCTGCACCGCCAAAAGAAGTTTGCTCCCAGCCATCCACATGCCCAGCGGTTGAATGCTAGCTTGGCAAAATTGCTAGCACTTCAACTGCTGCCTTTTCAGTTGGTAGACTCTGCCCCCTTCCGTGAGTTTGTGGAATGTGCGGTTCCTCAGTGGCAGGTACCCAAACGCCACTTTTTCTCACGGAAGGCGATTCCGGCTCTCTACCGGCATGTGGAAGGCAATGTCCATGCCTCGCTGGACAGGGCGGTCAGCGGTAAGGTGCATATTACCGCTGACTCATGGTCCAGCAGGCATGGACAGGGACGTTACCTAAGTTTCACGGCGCATTGGGTGACTCTGCTGGCAGCTGGGAAGGATGCAGGACAAGGTGCAGTAGTGTTGGAGGTTGTTCCGCCACCACGCCTCCAAAATGCTAATGATTGTGACACACCTCTCTCCTCCACCCCCTCCTCTTCTTCTTCCTCCATGGCCTCTTCCTGTGCTTTGTCCTCGGAACCAGCGGTGCTCCGTAGCCGTTCAAGGGGCTACGCAAATACGCAGGCCAAAAGATGCCATGCGGTGCTTGAGCTAGTGTGCTTGGGGGACAGGAGCCACACTGGGGCAGAGGTACTGTCAGCTCTGCAGGGGCAGGTTCAGAGGTGGTTGACGCCACACCAACTTAAGGCAGAAATGGTGGTTTGCGACAATGGCACCAACCTCCTCTCTGCCCTCCGACAGGGACAAATGACCCATGTGCCCTGTTTGGCTCACGTCCTTAACTTGGTGGTGCAGCGGTTCTTGGGCAGGTACCCGGGCTTACAGGATGTCCTGAGGCAGGCCAGGAAAGTCTGTGTGCATTTCCGCTGGTCATATAATGCCAGTGCTCAGCTGACGGACCTCCAAAAGGAGTTTAATCTGCCCAAGAACCGCCTAATCTGTGACATGCCCACCAGGTGGAACTCAACGTTGGCCATGCTGCAGCGGCTGCACACACAGCAGAGGGCCATCAATGAGTACATGTGCGACTATGGCACCAGGACAGGGTCAGGGGAGCTTGTTTTTTTTTCCCCACGCCAGTGGGCCATGATCAGGGATGCATGCACTGTCCTGTCCCCATTTGAGGAGGCCACAAGGATGGTGAGCAGTGACAGTGCATGCATCAGTGACACTGTCCCCCTTGTCCACCTGTTGGAGCACACGCTGCGTGGAATAATGGACAGGGCACTTGAGGAAGAACAGAGGCAGGAAGAGGAGGACTTCCTTAGCTCTCAAGGCCCCCTTTATCCAGACAGTGTTCCTGCGTGCCCGCCGATCACACAGGAAGAGGACGAGGAGGAGGAGGAGGAGGAAGATTGTGTCAGTATGGAGGTGGAGCCTGGCACTCAGCATCAGCAGCAGTCTTTAAGGGATCAGTCCCAAGAAACACATGGACTTGTACGTGGCTGGGAGGAGGTGGCTGCGGACCATGTCGTCCTTAGTGACCCAGAGGACTCCGGACCGAATGCCTCAGCAAACCTACGCTGCATGGCCTCCCTGATCCTGCAAAGCCTGCGGAAGGATCCTCGTATTCGTGGTATCAAGGAGAAGGACCAATACTGGTTGGCAACCCTCCTTGTTCCACGTTACAAGGGTAAGGTTGCGGACCTTATATTGCCATCGCAGAGGGAGCAGAGGATGAAACATCTTCGGGAGGCTTTGCAGAAAGGTCTGTGCAACGCGTTCCCAGAGACTGGGAGGTTACAAACTTCTGTTTCTGGACAACGTGTTGCTGAGGCTTCGGTCAGTCAAAGAAGGAGCGGTGGAGAAGGTGGCCGTCTGACCGATGCGTTCAGACAATTTTTTGGTCCACAACCCCAAGGTATGATCGGTTCCAGCAACCATCGCTAGCGTCTGTTTTACATGGTGCAGGAATACTTAGGGGCAAGATCAGACTTGGACACCTTTCCCACCGAAAATCCTCTGGGTTACTGGGTCTTGAGGATGGATCACTGGCCAGAGCTTGCACAGTATGCAATTGAGCTACTGGCCTGTCCTGCATCCAGGGTTCTTTCAGAACGCACATTCAGTGCTGCTGGAGGCGTGGTAACCGATCCCAGGGTGCGTCTGTCCACCGACTCGGTCGATCGACTGACCTTCATAAAAATGAATCAGTCTTGGATCACCACCAGCTACCAAGCACCTGATGCTGATGTAACCGAATAATTTTTTTTGAAATCTCAGATCCCTTCAAAGACTGCCTATGCTGATGCTGAGTGACTATCCCTGAGTAATTATCCTCTTCCTCCTCAATCATCACGCTGATAGCTTGTAAGAACATTTTTGGTTCTGGGCGCCACCACCAGTGCCTAAGGCACAATTTTTCAGCCCCTGTTTAACAGGGGCGTGTAATTACAATTTTTGATGCAATACTTTGCAGCAGGGCTCGTTCCTGAGTTCCAACTGGAGTGTCTGTGAGGGGTTGCAGTGTTGTGGCACCAGCACCAGTGCCTAAGGCCCAATTTTTCTGCCCCTGTTTAACAGGGGCGTGTGATTACAATTTTTGATGCAATACTTTGCAGCAGGGCTCGTTCCTGCGTTCCAACTAGAGTGTCTGTGAGGGGTTGCAGTGTTGTGGCACCAGCCCCAGTGCCTAAGGCCCAATTTTTCTGCCCCTGTTTAACAGGGGTGTGTAATTACAATTTTTGATGCAATACTTTGCAGCAGGGCTCGTTCCTGCGTTACAACTAGAGTGTCTGTGAGGGGTTGCAGTGTTGTGGCACCAGCCCCAGTGCCTAAGGCCCAATTTTTCTGCCCCTGTTTAACAGGGGCGTGTAATTACAATTTTTGATGCAATACTTTGCAGCAGGGCTCGTTCCTGCGTTCCAACTGGAGTGTCTGTGAGGGGTTGCAGTGTTGTGGCACCAGCACCAGTGCCTAAGGCCCAATTTTTCTGCCCCTGTTTAACAGGGGCGTGTGATTACAATTTTTGATGCAATACTTTGCAGCAGGGCTCGTTCCTGCGTTCCAACTAGAGTGTCTGTGAGGGGTTGCAGTGTTGTGGCACCAGCCCCAGTGCCTAAGGCCCAATTTTTCTGCCCCTGTTTAACAGGGGCGTGTAATTACAATTTTTGATGCAATACTTTGCAGCAGGGCTCGTTCCTGCGTTCCAACTAGAGTGTCTGTGAGGGGTTGCAGTGTTGTGGCACCAGCCCCAGTGCCTAAGGCCCAATTTTTCTGCCCCTGTTTAACAGGGGCGTGTAATTACAATTTTCGATGCAATACTTTGCAGCAGGGCTCGTTCCTGCGTTCCAACTAGAGTGTCTGTGAGGGGTTGCAGTGTTGTGGCACCAGCACCACCACCACCAAAGGCCCAATTTTTCTGCCCCTGTTCAACAGGGGCATGTAATTACAATTCTTGATCTAATATTTCACAGCAGGGCCCATTTCTGCACCCACCAAGAGCGAGTGAGGACTTACAGTGTTGTGGCACCAGCACCACCACCACCACCACCAAAGGCCCAGTTTTTCTGCCCCTGTTCAACAGGGGCATGTAATTACAATTCTTGATCTAATATTTCACAGCAGGGCCCTGTGAGGGCTTACAGTGTTGTGGCCACAACAACAACTAAGGCCCAAATTTCTGCTGAGTATATAGGGCAGGCCCCTACTTTCAAACATCTAACTTACAAATGACTCCTACTTGCAAACGGAAGGAGACAACAGGAAGTGAGATGAAATCTACCCCTAGGAAGGGAAACTCTTCTGTAAGAGTTAATATGGGAAAAACATTTCTTCTTTCTACTGATGCTTTCCAATTCTTGTTCCACAAAAAAAACAAATTCTCAAAAAACATTTGTCATTGGGACAAAAAGTGAGGTGAAATTTTCTGAAGAGGAGCACAGACAGCAAAACAAATGTCACAGGGGTGATAACCCTTCCCTATGTTTTCCAAAAAGCTTAAAAATGATTTTTTTGGCTGAAGCTAAACACGTTAAAAATGTACCCATTCAAAATGACAAACAGATTCTACTTAACAACAAACCTACAGTCCCTGTCTTGTTTGCACCGCCTGTATACTACTGTTCAGAGTATATAGAGCCTGGTGGCCCCACACCTTTCCTTATTTTAATTTGGGTGCGGGGTTCCCCTTAATATCCATACAAGACCCAAAAGGCCTGGTAATGGACTGGGGGGTACCCATGGTGTTTGTCTCACTGATTTTCATCCATATTGCCAGGACCGGACATTACATTAAACCCGCAAGCAGTTTTAAATGAGATTTTTTCCTTAAAAAATGACATTTGGTGCAGGGACTGTTCTAAACACAGGAAACACGCGCCACTTTACAGGCATACTATAGACACCCCCCAGGTACGATATTTAAAGGAATATTTCACTTTTTTTTTTTTTACTTTAAGCATCATTAAAATCACTGCTCCCGAAAAAAAGGCCGTTTTTAAAAGTTTTTTTTGCATTGATACATATCCCCTGGGGTAGGACCCGGGTCCCCAAACCCTTTTTAGGACAATACCATGCAAATTAGCCTTTAAAATGAGCACTTTTGATTTCGAACGTTCGAGTCCCATAGACGTCAATAGGGTTCTAACGTTCGTGCAGGTTCTGGTGCGAACCGAACCGGGGGGGGTGTTCGGCTCATCCCTAGTTGCGAAGTCTGGAGGGAACCCCTGATAAAGGACAATAGTATTTAAATCGCTGTTATTATGAGATACCTCTGCTCTTAGGTTTCTTTTTCTTTTTTTTTTTTCACTAAAGATTTTGGAAATACTTAATGTAGCAATTATATCACATATGTTTTTTTTTTTGGTTGGCACGGTGATAATTATACATAAATCTGAGTGGGAAACAAGTGTTTTGGAGATATTCATGTAATAGGGCTAAAAAGGGGTATGACACCATTTTTAAATCAACATAGACTTTTTCTTTTTTTTTTTGTGCTTTGGTTTTTTCTCTAAAGATTTTGAAAATACTTAACGTAGCAATTGTACCACATATGTTTTTGGTTGGCACAGTGATAATTATAGATAAATTTGAGTGGGAAACAATGTGTTTTGGAGATATTCATTTAATAGGGCTAAAAAGGGGTATGACACCATTTTTTAAATCAACGTAGACTTTTTTTTTTTTCACTAAAGATCTTGAAAATACTTAATGTAGCAATTGTATCACATATGTTTTTTTGGTTGGCACGGTGATAATTATACATAAATTTGAGTGGGAAACAATGTGTTTTGGAGATATTCATGTAATAGGGCTAAAAAGGGGTATGACACCATTTTTTAAATCAACATAGACCTTTTTTTTTTTTTTTTTTTTTTTTACTGCAAAGTAAAGTTGCTTAGCACGGTGAAAATATAGATACAGATGCGGGAGACAAGGGTTTTGGGATGGGTCATGGAGTTAGGTTAATATGGGGCATGACACCATTCAAAATCAACATAGTTTCTCTTTCCTTTCTTTGGGATTCGGGGGGGGGGGATGGGCGGTGGCGTCATGGGGGGTCGGGCTGAGTGGGGTTCACATGGGAGGGGAGTGGGTGGGGGGATATGGGAAGGAAGAGTGAGAAGCACGGTGTATTCTATTAAGAGTAGAGGGTAGAAAGGTGGTGGATCAGATATGGAGGATGGGCTGGGGGGGGCTGGAGGGGGGAGGGGTAAACCGTGTATTATGATTGTAACTGCCAAATATGTATGGAAATGTAAATACAATTGCATTTTTATTGGGTGCGCTGCTGCTGACATGCTCACGCTTAAACTTCACGTGCTCGGGGACATCCCCCAATAATAAACGTCTCTCCTCCGAGTGGAGTAAAGTTAGAGGCGTTTTTTTGGGGTCTTTTTTTTTTCCTCTTTCCAACGGCATCGAGGATTCTCGCCGATTGGATTATCCCTTCTAGTGGTATAAGGAAATCGGGGGGTGGGGGAGGGTTTTTTTTTTTTTGGGGGGGTCTCCTCTCCCCGTAGTTCCCAGACGATCGTAAAGATATGACTAGAATAAAATTCACCTCATATAATGTTAAGGGACTGAACATCCCGGAGAAACGGATTAGGCTGCTTGCCGAAATGGGAAGGTTAAAGACGCAGATCGCTTTTTTGCAGGAGACACACTTCAGAAGGGATAGAATACCAAGACTCATAAACCATAAATTTCCTGTGGTTTATCATAGTGCATCCTTAAGCGCTAAATCCAATGGCGTATCTATTATTGTTTCGAAACAGATTCCATGGAAGGAGTTGAAAGTAATCACAGATGAGGAGGGCCATCTTTTAATTGTAAAGGGACTAATTGGATCGCAAAAGGTTACATCAGTGAACCTGTACCTCCCGAATGAAGACCAGGTTGGTTGCTTAGAAACCTGCCTTCAATTGATACATCAGTATAAGGAGGGCATTTTGGTGATAGGAGGAGATTTAAATTTAGCACTGGACCCTCTCATAGACGCGTCTAGGGGAGCTTCACACCTCTCATTTACAAAATTACGAAGAGTTAAAAAATGATTAAGTGATTTGCAGGTGATAGATACTTGGAGGGCGCTTCATGTACAAGACAGAGATTACACATTTTTCTCGGCAAAACACAAATCGTACACCCGTATTGATTATATCTTGATATCACAGATAGTAATACCATCAATGGTGAGCGCTGATATAGGCTCATTTACCTTGTCGGACCATGCTCCCACAAATTGTATACTAGATTTAGGTGAGGCAGAGTGCCGTGAGTGGCATTGGAAGATTAAGGAGATTTTGTTAAAAGATAAAGAGTATGAACAAAAACTAAGTCAGGAATTGGATTTTTTCTTCTTGACAAATGATACGGAGGAAGTCACCCCACTCTGTATTTGGGAAACACATAAATGTGTGATGAGAGGAGTCTTGATATCTTTCGGGGCGCAAAGGAAAAAAAAGCTCAATGAACAGATTGATGTTCTACTTAAAAAAATTCGGGAAGTAGAGCTAAAGCATAAAAAATCTCAGACACAACAATTAGAGGAAAAACTAAGTGGTCTCCGGGAAGATCTGAACTCACTACTTATTGAACAGGCTAAAGCTAAGTTGAAACGTGGAAGGCGGACACTATATGAATTTGGGAACAAACCGAGTAGGATGCTGGCTAAGGCCCTTAAGGATGCTACAACACAGAAGCACTTGTCCGGTATTAAGACACAGAGGGACGAGGTGGTCAGCTCCTCGCAGGACATGGCACATATTTTTAAGGAGTACTATGAGAGTCTTTATCAATTGGATGATCACCTTTCCCCACAGAGGCGTAAAAGTAAATGGGAGAGGGTAAGGGACTACCTACGTAATTCAGAAATGCCAAAGCTGACAGAGGAGATAGCACGAGATCTAGACGTACCAATTTCAGTAGAAGAATTTAAGAGAGCATTATATCTTTTAAAAGTAGGGAAAGCACCGGGTCCAGATGGATACACCCTGGCGTATTATAAACTTTTTGCTGAGAAATTGGCTCCAAGATTTATAGCGGCTTTCAATTCACTACGGGAGGGACAGATGTTACCCAGTGAGACATTGATGGCACACATAGCAGTAATCCCTAAGGAGGGAAAGGACCCTTCTCAATGTTCCAGTTACCGGCCGATTGCATTGCTGAATGTGGATTTAAAATTTTTTTCTAAGATCCTAGCGATCAGACTAGACGAGCACATTCCCGCATTGATACAACCAGATCAAGTGGGATTTACCACTGGAAGGGAGGGGAGGGAAAATACACAGAGAGTAATTAATGCGATTTACATTGCACAGAGCCAACAGAAACCTTTAATATTATTTTCAGCTGATGCAGAAAAAGCATTCGATAGAGTTGATTGGATTTTTCTTGAGGCCACCCTACAGCACATGGTCTGGGTGATGGAATGTTGAGTTGGTTCTCAAACCTTTACTCAATCCCGAGTGCGAGGGTTAAGGTAAATGACAGATTATCGGATCCCTTCAGGATACGAAATGGAACGCGCCCCTTATCGCCTATTATTTTCATTCTCACATTGGAGCCTTTTTTAAGGAAGTTACGTGCTAATCCCAACATTAGTGGTATCAAGACAGAAAGAGAGGAGCATAAGTTGGCAGCTTATGCCGATGACTTGATTTTTTTTATAACTTCCCCTAATTATATCCCTTCCATCCCTTTTAATGGAGATAAGTAAATATGGGGAGTTAGCAAATTATAAGGTGAACTACACTAAATCTGAAGCCATGGGGATGGAAATGAAGGTACCTGAAATACAACAGATAAAGTCACAATTCAATTTTAGATGGTCAGACTCCCATATAAGCTACTTGGGGACTAAAATTCCAAAGAAACTCAGTAGAGTGTTCGAACTAAACTATGCCCCGATGTTAAGACAAATTAAACTGGACTGCAAGAGATGGGATAGGGAGATCTTTACTTGGTTTGGAAGGACCAATATCATAAATATGAACGTGATGCCTAGACTTCTTTACCTACTGCAAACCCTGCCAATAAAGATCCCTTCGAGTTTCATGAAAGACCTCAGATCAAGGTTCCTGAGGTTTATCTGGGCTGGGAAGCCAGCAAGAGTAAGGAGAAATATCTTAGTGCTCCCTAAAGAAAAAGGAGGTATTGGCTTTCCAGATCCAGTGAGATACCAGGAAGCCTCACAGCTAGCCAGAGTAGTGGAATAGTGTGCCTCTGCGAGGAAACCATACGTACAATTAGAACAAGCGATGGTTAAAATTCCTTTGGAGGGTTTGGCATGGATAGCAAAATCGAAACTACCTACAATAGTGAAAAAACATCCACTGAAAGGTGCAACCATCTGTACTATTAATATGATTTTCAAAAAGACAAACCTATCACTACTTCCGAGCCCTATGGCCCCGGTGTTGGGCTCACCAGACTTTCATCCTGGCCTATTAGACCAGAGGTTTGAGGTACTAAAACAAAGGGGGAGAAACAGGCTTATACATTTTTCTAGGGGCAACTGCTTGATGACACGAGGTGAGATAGAGGGAGAAGTGGCACCAGATTTAGACTATTTTAGGGCGATGCAGTTAGGAGCATTTATCCGTTTGAAAATTAAAACTTATCCAGCGATACGGGAACTATCTTGCTTCAAACAGAGATGTTTAGATGGAGAGAACATGAGGCACTCCCTATCATATTTCTATGAGGTATTAACGAGTCTGGAAGCCCCCCAAGAGCTTAATTTTATTCAAGCTTGGGAGAGAGAGATGGGGTAACGTTCTCCCAAAGACAAAAGGTCAAAATTTTAAAATCCACTCATAAGACATCGGTTGCTAGCAGGTACCAAGAGGGAGGATACAAAATCCTCACTAGGTGGTATAGAACACCAACTGTTCTACATAAAATATTCCCACAGGCCTCAAACCTATGCTGGCGTTGTATGAGATTAGAGGGCACGATGTTGCATATATTCTGGGATTGCGAGAAGATTAAGGGATTCTGGAAAATGGTTGAGGAAACGATTAAAAATATTACAGGTGTGTCTCTTGGGGATAACCCGGCTGCATTTCTATTAAATGATGTCCCCATGTCGGTGGAAAAATACAAGAATTCTTTGCTTAAACACCTTCTCACGGCGGCGAAGGCCTGTATACCGGCTCTGTGGAAGAGTGCAGTCCCTCCGACCAAAACACAGTGGTGGGCGTGGTGGGCCAGAATTATAGAAATCCAACAAATGGAGAATCTGTCCCTGATGCTGAAAGAACAGGATGAGAAATACTGGAAGGTATGGGCTCCCTTCCTGGATTATAAAAGTAGAGAGCAGGAGAGGTAGATCATGCGCGATCGAACGGGAAGGGGAGGGGGCACCCCTTTTTCCTCTTTTTTTTTTTTGGGTTTTAGAGGGTGGGCGTTGGTATTAGGGTTATGATAAGAGAAAAAGGGAAATCATATATGTTTATCGGGTAGATGAGATTTAGCTCCACTCAAAAGAAAATGTATTATGTTGTTATATTATGGTAAAACGGAGATGTAAGAGATGATATGAAGATTATGTTAAGCGCTTTATGTGGAATGTATTATATGATATTCAAAAATAAAGAATTTATAAAAAAAAAAAGATATAGCCTCCACCACAGAAAAATACTGCCGCTTACCAGAAATCAGTGGTCCCTTATTACAGGGGACCACACTGTGCGAGTGACTGTAACCCCAGCCCGGGATCTCCCTGGCAAGCAATGGACTCCTCAGCGTCAGCGGGGGTGATCAGCAGAAGGATCGGTCATATGGTAGTATTTTCACCAAAAAAAACATAAAGGCTCCACATAGCGTAAATCATTAAACATTTATTTTGAGTAGAAAAAACAAATGGACACTTACAAAACGATGGATGTACATGCGCAAGGTAAGTAAACCTGAAGGAATAAGCCGGCCGGCTTCCACACAGCCCGTAACTTCGGGACTGGACAGACACCGGGGACGTCAGGACGTAGCTCCTCCTCCCTACGTCGTTTCGTCACTAGCAGACGTGGTCACGGGATACGGGCGCGCCGCTTAAATATCAAACTAACAACCACGCCTCAATCTATGTCACGAGGAAAGAATCAAAGGGCGCCATCCCACTCAAGGTAAAAACTAAGGGCAAACCCGTCAGACATCTGAAGAGCCATGCAAGTGTGGGTCAACAGTAAAAACGAATAAAAATATTTTGCTTATTAAAGAACTAAAACAAACAGGGATGGTCTAAAATAATAAATGATTATTTTATTATTTTTATTTGACTTTTTATGATTTATTTTTTACATTATGGATTTTATTTTTTCATATATGGATTGATCTTCGTTTTTTTCACTTCACCTTTATGGACAATTGCTAATTGGACTCTTGTACAATATTTTCTTTTACTCACCTAGCATTTGTATCTGCACATTGATACACCAATTTAGGTTTATATGGTTTGATACACCCAAGATTCATTTTTTGGTTATTTATCATTGCAATTTATTTTGTGTCACTTGTCGTGATTTTGGCACTTATCATTTTTAGCACGTCAATTTTTTTTAGTGGTAACTTGAGAATTACAGTTAAAATGTTTTTTTGATGTTGGTTCTTAGCTCCTGAAAATTATCCCTGTTTTATAAAGCAAGAAAAAAAGAGAATAATAAAACTGCGCTAAGAAATAAGTGATAAAAAATAACGTGAGCTTATAACCGTGAGAGCAGCAATTCAAAATATATGACATAGATATACCAAATCAAAAACAGAAAACACCTGAATCGCGCTAATAAATGACCATAAAGATCATTAAAGTGATCAATTGTGAATATGATATATCCCAGACTGGATTATTAGGGTGAGTAAAATCAAATAAGTGTATAACCTTATTAGTATATATCTCTGTGATCGCTAGTAATAAAATCTGAAACCAAATTGAATACACATTGAAAAGACAGATGGTAAAAAAAGTCTCTCGATAAATTATGAATAGTCCACCCGTGCAAAACAGAAATGCAAAAGTCCACACATAGGAGAATCTTCAACTGTTATGTAGCGAAAGTGTAACCCCTTCTACACTCTATCACCAACGCGCTCAAATAATTAATGGCCACTTACCAGACCTCAAAGGTCAATGGCCATATACACTGCTCTCAGCTGAGAGACTTCGATCTGTATCACCGTCTATGTGGAACTCCGGATGGTCAAAGACTCCTGGCTCACAGATAGGAGTGAAAATGAAAAGGAGGACCGATAGTGCATTATCTTTTTAAAAACGTACGTAATGTAAGTCTGCAAGTAAGACTAGCCAGGAAGCGGGGAGGTTGCAGATGCCAGTGTGTGCACAGAAGCTGAACAGAAGTCTACAACAGGACAACAGATGCTTCAATCAAACTGTGCTCCTGGGACCTGAATGCACCCTTTTAAAGATTACAGATCTACAACCTTCATAAAAATAAGGAATAACTTTTTTAGGAGGAACATTTTTGCACTGGACACATCACAAGATTCTGTGCTAGATTCAAGCAATCAGTCTGTGGGTGCGATTCTTTTTTAATAAATGTAAGTTTTTAAAAAGATAGTGCACTATTGGTCCTTCTTTTCATTTTCACTCCTATCTGTGGGTCGGGAGCCTTTGACCATCCATCTATAATTTAATAGTTAGTAATGGTTAAGGTATTATTAGTTAATTATTATTTCAGATTTTTGGATTTTGGAATTTTTGGATTTTCATTCTTTTGAATTTTTAGATTTTCATTCTAGTTTTCGGATTTTCAAATTTTAGAATTTTCAAATTTCCGAATTTTCTAAATTCCCAATTTCCGAAATTTCCAGTTTCTGAAATATAGAATTTTCCAATTTCCAAAATTTCCAATTTCCGAATTTCGAATTTTTGAATTTCCAAATTTCAAAATTTTGAAATTCGAATTCGAAAATTCAGAAATTGAAAAATTTGGAAATTTGGAAATTTCTGAATTACCTAATTTGTCAAGATTCGTTAAAAAATGAATTTGGAACTAAACGAATTGCACATGTCTAGTAGTAGGAAGAGGGCTCCATAACGCTGAGAAGACCTGGGTAGAGGGAAGAGGGCTCTATAACACTGAGAAGACCTGGGTAGAGGGAAGAGGGCTCCATAACACTGAGAAGACTTGGATAAAAGGAAATGGGCCCCAAAACACTAAGAACTGGGTAGAAGAAAGAAGGCTCCATAACACTGAGAAGACCTGGGTAGAAGAAAGAAGGCTCCATAACACTGAGAAGACCTGGTTTGAAAAAAAAGGGGGCCCCATAACAGGAAGGCCTGTGTCAAAAGGGGCTCAATAAAGACCAAGAAAGTCTACACTATGAGAGCAGGATCTATAATGACAAAAAAACAAACAAAGGCGCCTCTAAGTGCAGAAGATAAACAAGTTTAATGCCCCAACTGGGTTCAAAAACACTTACAAGATAAAAGGTGTGTTCAGGCACATCGTGAATAATGCTGCATTGGAAGGGGTCACGGTCGGAGGAAGCCTTCAGAGAGGGTGGATGTAGTCACTGACAGCAGCAGTGTGGAACACAGGGATCCGCTGTGAAGCCGGCGTCGTCAGCATGGAGAGACAGCGTACCCGGAAGTGATGTCATCCGCTGAGCGGCTCCGTGACCAGCCTGAACCGCAAGCACACAGCCAGAGGGGGGATGTGATGTCATCAATAAGGGACGCGTTTCGGAACCGTCAATCGTTCCTTTTTCAACCTATGGCTATAGTGATGACTGGGAATGATATATATAGCAGTGGATTGGCCGGGGGCGGGGACAGCGATCAAAGTTTAATAACAATGAGTCCATTAAATACATTTAAATATATAAATACACATGTAACAGCATTCTTAAAAACGGGACAATAGAGAGAAAAATATAGAAAGAAAATCAAAAGTTGGGACAATGGAAATTTAAAAAACAGATTATCTGGTAATCAGAATGTCTGATAATAACAGAACATAAGACTTGCACGCACGTAGCAAAATATGGATAATTAGAGCGAGCAAGTTGATATCAGTGTTAAAATTAAAACCAAAGGGGACATGTATGTCACTAATAATATCAAAGTGTTATAATATAATAATATATTAATGTGACATTAAACTACCATGGATTAAAATAATCTTTAATAAAAGAATATAGTTATAAGAGAGGGAGCCTAAAAGTAATATCTATAAAAAGGAATATGATATCAAAGTATGGCACTAACTTCAAAATCCTCATTTAACCCTCCAGGGGCTAAAACATTAAATAGGAAAATCCAGTACATTTCTCTGTGGCATAGTCGTCGGTAGCGTTCAGCTGGGGGAAGGTCTTTTGGCATTGCCTCAATAACCCATACTCTAAGGCCACTAGTGGATTTATCGTGGACGTGAAGGTAGTGTCTAGGGACACTATGGTTATCTAGTCCACCTTCGATGAACCAGCGATGTTCGCCAAACCGTTTACGCAGTGGCCGAATAGTGCGTCCTACATAAAATAAACCACAGGGACATGTGAGGCAGTATATAACATGGTCGGATGAACATGTGTGAAAACCCTTTATTGGGTATGTTTTACCTTTAACATCAAAGTCTTTCTGGCCATGTGTCACAAAACTGCAGGTCTTGCAGAGAGGCTTACGGCACTGATACATCCCAGAGATTGCTAGGAACGTGGGCATATGGTAGCCCGGAGGCAGAGGTGTGGCCCTGAGTTTACTGGTCGCTACCTTACTTTTAATGTTAGGTGCCTTTCTATAGGCAAATTGAGGTCTGTTAGGCAGAGTGGAAAGTAGATGTTCGTCTTGTAGTAGTAGAGGCCAGTGTTTTTTAACAATATTTTCCATTTGTTTATGGTGAGTATGGAATTGAGTAATAAATCGTAAATTACTCTTCTGGGTATTGAGACGTGGGTGAGGGTTCTCAATGGAAGGTGTACTCTTATATTGTTGATAAGCTGTGTCTACAAGATCAACAGGAAAACCCTTTTCGAGAAATTTTTCTTTCAAAATTTTACCTTCAATGTCATAGTCACTCTTCAGAGTACAGTTCTTCTTTAGCCTACAGAACTGACTTTTAGGTACATTGTTTAGCCATAGGGGGTGATGACAGCTATTATAGTGGAGGAACGAATTTCCAGCTGTTGGCTTGGTGTAATTTTTGGCATGTATCTCCTTACCTATCCAAAAAAGTTTGAGATCCAAGAAAGCTAGTTTATTCTGATCAATGACAGAGGTAAAAGTAAGGCCCATGTTGTTAGTGTTACAGTATGTCACGAAATCGGAAAAAACTGATACACTACCATCCCAAATGATAATCACGTCATCTATATAGCGGCCATAAAAAACGATGTGGGAAAAAAACGGGTTGTTATTCCATATATATATTGGTGCTCCCAGTGCCCCATGGTAAGGTTCGCATATGAGGGTGCGAAATGCGCCCCCATAGCTGTCCCTTGTACCTGCAGAAAAAAATTGTCCTCAAATTTGAAATAATTATGTGTAAGACAAAAAGAAGTGGCTTCAACAATGAAGGAAGCTTGCCTCGGATTTAGCATGGGGTCTTGACAAAGAAAAAACTGTAGGGCATTGAGGCCCACTTCATGGGGTATGGATGTATATAAAGATTGAACATCTAGAGAGGCCCAGTGGTAGTTGTTATCCCAGGAGTACGTGGTTAAAATTTCCAGCAGATGGACACCATCTCTTATGTGAGACTGGAGGGATTGGGCCAAAGGCTGGAGGAACTGGTCTATATATTGTGAGAATCCGCTGCTAATACTGTCCATTGACGCTACAATCGGTCGCCCAGGTGGTGTTTTTAGGTCTTTGTGCACCTTGGGCAGATGGTAGAAATAGGGTGTAAAATGTACTTCTTTGACCAGAAAGGAAGCTTCTTGTTGAGTGATAATGTTGTCATTCAATGCTCTCTTGATGAGAGAGGAAGCTTCAAGGGTAAATGAAGGTAAAGGGTCTTTATTGAGTCTGATGTAGGTATTGGTGTCGGATAGTAGTCGGGTGGCTTCGGAGACCAAGTCAGCTCTGTTTTGTATCACTATACCTCCTCCTTTGTCAGCACTCTTAATAACCAAATCTAGATGGTTGGTAAGTGTGTCAAGGGCTCTTTGTTCATGATGGGTGAGATTAGAAATAGCTTTTTTATTATTTTTATTGTTTTTGCACAGTTCCTGTATTTCTGCGTGGACAATGCGGTAAAAAGCATCAATACATGAACCTTTGGACTGGCCCAAGGTGCACAAAGACCTAAAAACACCACCTGGGCGACCGATTGTAGCGTCAATGGACAGTATTAGCAGCGGATTCTCACAATATATAGACCAGTTCCTCCAGCCTTTGGCCCAATCCCTCCAGTCTCACATAAGAGATGGTGTCCATCTGCTGGAAATTTTAACCACGTACTCCTGACATCACTTCCGGGTACGCCGTCTCTCCATGCTGACGACGCCGGCTTCACAGCGGATCCCTGTGTTCCACACTGCTGCTGTCAGTGACTACATCCACCCTCTCTGAAGGCTTCCTCCGACCGTGACCCCTTCCAATGCAGCATTATTCACGATGTGCCTGAACACACCTTTTATCTTGTAAGTGTTTTTGAACCCAGTTGGGGCATTAAACTTGTTTATCTTCTGCACTTAGAGGCGCCTTTGTTTGTTTTTTTGTCATTATAGATCCTGCTTCAGTCTTTTAAAGTCGCAGCCCTTTGTGCTGAAGATAATCATTCCACTATCTTCATTATCTCCACCAGTACTCCCTTTTTATTTTGGACTGCCTATCTTATATAGAGACATTACCCAGACTACGTCAGTCCTGTGCGCCCTATATACTTTTCTACACTATGAGAGCACCTGGTTTCTTGCAATCATTTGAGTAGCCTGGAGTCCTGTTTGTTATGAAAATTGTGACCTATAATCAAAGCTAAGTTACATTTTAGTGTATCCCTATCATATACAGACCATTGTCAATGCTTTTTTGCACGGAAGGATAGATAGTGTGTGCATATGTGTGCTGTATGCATATTTGTAAAACTCTGTATGTTGTGTTTTTTTCTTACATTTGTAAGTAGTTTGTATGTACAGAATCCTTGTTTAGTAAAATCACATTAATACACTACAAGGTTTTCTGCTTCCCTGCTTTACTGCAAAGTAACAGCAAAGATATCAGCAAAATAGTGCTATAATTTTCTGTACAACTGAAATACCCACATAGGAATTGAGATAGTTGATCTTGGCTAAATGTAAGGCTGTGTAGCTTATTGCTCTAGGTCGTCTGCCATATTAGGAAAGAAAAGTCATATGGCACCAACAAAATGAGGACTGAGTGCAGAGATAAGGTGATATCATTGCATGTATAAACAGGCCCGGATTTACTCCCTTTGCCGCCCCAAGGCCGGGTCCTTCAATGCCGCCCCCCCCCCCCCACACACACACACACACACACCACCATTCTCGTCCTTTATCGATGACTGCTACAATAGATCAATTAAAAACATATCTCCATACACGAGAACACTGAAAACAACTGGCTTTAATTGTACAGACTAAAAATACTTCAGGGTAAGCGCGCGAGGGGTAAGGATTTTTCGCTGGCAATTTTTCAGGGCAATGGCTGGTGTTAGTGCCTCAATCATCCCCGGCACCATGGTTGGTATGGTGTCAGGATGATTGAAACACATTATTTCTATCATTACATTGTAATGTAAAATGAAATAGTTCAACTCACCATAATGCAGAATCATTGGGAGCCCTGAGCGTGTCACTTGCCACCATCGCTTGTCACTTGACACTATGCCTGCCACCACATGGGGATGTCACTTGACACTATGCCTGCCACCACATGGGGATTTCACTTGCCACACTGCCTGGCTGCCACCAGATGGGGATGTCACTTGCCACGCTGCCACCAGATGGAGATGTCACTTGCCACGCTGCCACCAGATGGGGATGTCACTTGCCATGCTGCCACTAGATGGAGATGTCACTTGCCACACTGCCTGGCTGCCACCAGATGGAGATGTCACTTGCCACGCTGCCACCAGATGGGGATGTCACTTGCCACACTGCCTGTCTGCCACCAGATGGGGATGTCACTTGCCATGCTGCCACCAGATGGGGATGTCACTTGCCACACTGCCACCAGATGGGGATGTCACTTGCCACACTGCCACCAGATGGGGATGTCACTTGCCACGCTGCCACCAGATGGGGATGTCACTTGCCACGCTGCCACCAGATGGGGATGTCACTTGCCACGTTGCCACCAGATGGGGATGTCACTTGCCACGTTGCCACCAGATGGGGATGTCACTTGCCATGCTACCACCAGATGGGGATGTCACTTGCCATGCTGCCACCAGATGGGGATGTCACTTGCCACACTGCCGCCAGATGGGGATGTCACTTGCCACACTGCCACCAGATGGGGATGTCACTTGCCACACTGCCACCAGATGGGGATGTCACTTGCCATGCTGCCACCAGATGGGGATGTCACTTGCCACGCTGCCACCAGATGGGGATGTCACTTGCCACGTTGCCACCAGATGGGGATGTCACTTGCCACGTTGCCACCAGATGGGGATGTCACTTGCCATGCTACCACCAGATGGGGATGTCACTTGCCATGCTGCCACCAGATGGGGATGTCACTTGCCACACTGCCACCAGATGGAGACGTCACTTGCCACACTGCCACCAGATGGGGATGTCACTTTCCACGTTGCCACCAGATGGGAATGTCACTTGCCACACTGCCACCAGATGGGGATGTCACTTGCCACACTGCCACCAGATGGGGATGTCACTTGCCACACTGCCACCAGATGGGGATGTCACTTGCCACACTGCCACCAGATGGGGATGTCACTTGCTACGCTGCCTGTCTGCCACCAGATGAAGGAGGGCGAAACAGCGGTGCTGGCAATGAGAGATGTCATCTCTCTCTCTCCCCCCGCCGCCGCACCGCTGACATTACTTGTTAATGTTTTCAAAAATGGTGCCGGGCGGCGCAATCACGCTACTGCGCATGCGCCGCCCGGCCGAGCGCGTACGAGCTTTCCCGAGCCCAGCCGCTTCAGAACTGCGCATGCGCAGTAGTGGGTGGCTCGCGGCCATCTTTTCTAAGGGCACCGGTGCCCTTAATCAAATCTAACGGGCAGCCTGAAAGGGGGGGGCGGCCGCGAAGTCGGCCGCAGGAGCGGCGCCGCCCCTGCACCGCTGCCGCCCCGAGGCCTGGCCTCGGTGGCCTTATGGCAAATCCGGCCCTGTGTATAAAGTGTACTAGGTATCGAGGAGTTTTGGTACACTCTACTGCCTGTAGCTGTGGATATCTGAACCATACACTTGCCTACAATGGCACAGAACAGTGTTCCTGGTGTACCTGTATTGTTCAGGCATGGTGAATCTTTCTGAAATATTTAGAAGTGAACCAACAATTAGTGCCAGTGAACTGCTCACCTGACTGTGGTGTCTGTAGCCCTGTGACCAGTGAAGTTCTCTGTGTTGGCTCATGAACTATACTATAGCTTCTGCTAATGAAGAATATTTTCTGAATCGAGGACAGGCAGTTGAATGAAAGTTCCCCTTCCTCCATTCAGAGATCGTTTTTCATTCATAGAAGCTATAGTATATGGGCATAGTCAGTACTCTTGATGAGTACTTATGATAGGTCCCTCAGCTTTATTAAAGCTGTTGTAAACCCGTGGGAGCCACTGTTCGTGGCAGAGGTATCTGAAGGTGGCCGTTCCTTCAGAGCGCATGCGCCAGTGATGTCACTTGCTGCATGTACAGTAAATCTCTCCTAAATGGTGCATGTTTAGGAGATATTTACACTACCTATAGGTAAGCATTATTATAGGCTTACCCATAGGTAAAATTTAGTGATGGAAGTTTACTTCCACTTTAATCCCCACCACATTGGATGTTTATAGCAGCGGTGGTGGGGGGGATGTAGTTTGGAATACGAATATTTCAACTAAACAAAGGGCCAGCAGCACAAAGGACACATCAGATAATAAATCATGTCCCTTGTGCTGATTTTTTTAAACAAACAAAAAGAGCTTTAATAAACTGCAAATAGGTGTTTAAGCCAAACAGCAAGCCTAAACAAATACATAGTTAAAATAAATTAGCTTAAATTAAATTAATAAAAGAGCTGTTTGACCAGCCAAAGGATTTGATACACTTTCTGATACACTACCCTTGCATTTTACACACCCCTGCTAGACAGCAGAGCCAGGATAGTGACCCTATTTTTCTCTACTGCCAAATACCCTGGTTATATCTCCAAACTCAGCTTATGACTGGATAGTGAAGGTGCAGCAGAAGCACTTGAATGGTGGTTTCCACATATCTTTAATACAAAAAAAAACTGGTATTCAGAGCAGTGGATCCCAGCACAGTAATGCCCCGTACACACGGTCGGATTTTCCGATGGAAAATGTCCGATCGGAGCGTGTTGTCGGAAATTCCGACCGTGTGTGTTCAATATTTTTCTGACGGAACAAATTACTATCGGAAAAACCGCTAGTCTGTATGCAGTTCCGACGCAGCAAAAACGACGCATGCTCTGAAGCAAGTACGAGACGGAAGCTATTGGCTACTGGCTATTGAACTTACACTTTCTAGTCCCGTCATACATGTTGTACATCACCGCGTTCTGGACGGTCGGAATTTGGTGTGACCGTGTGTATGCAAGACAGCTTCAGCGGAATTCCGTCGGAAAAACGTTCAGAGTTTATTCCAACGGCAAAACCGGTCGTGTATACAGAGCATAAGGATTACAGGGAGGGTTGGTGTTAGGGTTACATAAGGAGTTAATGTTAGGGTTACAATGACAAGAAAAAGGGGGGGGGACACCTTGAGCTCATCCAAATTAGGTTCTAGAGAGAGGGGGAGAAACATATAAAGGGGGGTTCAATAACCGGCTAAAAATTAGCCTACTTAATTAATAGTATTGTGCCCCTAATGTCACCCATACCGTTACAATGACGTGTATTGTGATGGTTACAGGGAAGGTTAATGTTAAAGTAATTGTAAAGGCAGAAGGTTTTTTTATCTTAATGCATTCTATGCATTAGGATAAAAAAGGCTTTTGTATGCCCCTCTCAGCCCCTCTAGTACTTTCTCGGCTGCCTGGAACTCCCCTCCTTATTGGCTCCCGCTGCTGTCAATCAAACTCAGTCAGCCAATGAGAAAAGAAAGGGGGTGGGGTTGTGCTACGGCTCGGTGTTTGAATGGACACAGGGAGCTGTGGTTCTGCTCGGTCAAGCTGTTTGCTGTGGGGGCACTCAACAGGAGGGAGGGGTCAGGAGCACCAAAGAGGGACAAGAGAAGAGGAGGATCTGGGCTGCTCTGTGCAAAACCACTGCACAGAGGAGGTAAGTATGACATGTTTGTTATTTTTAACTAAAAAAAAAAGGAGACTTTAGTATCACTTTAGGGTTAGTGCTAGAATAACAATTGGGTTTATTGTGAGGGTTAAAAGTATGGTTAGTGTTATGGTTGCAGTAACAGTATTAATTTACCAGTATACATTTTATGGGCATAGTGTTTAAGCACGTTTAGATGCATTTAGACACGTTTAGGCATGTTTGCGCATTTTTCTGCTGATACGCTCCTCACAAGAACACACCTTTGGTGGGAGTTTTTGTCTGTAAATGCTCCACTTCTAATACACCAGTGAACGCCTATGTGTGCATGGACACATAGCCTTACATATAGGTGCTTTTACGGAAGTAAAAATGCTTAACACCAGTGAGACCCGGAGAAGAAAATGGCCCAAAGGGTCTGCATGACTAGGGGAGGAACTGGGTCAGGGAGGGGTCAGCTAGGTCAGTTGGGCTATGGGGGGAGGGGAGGTTGGCGGATAGACATAGGGGGTGGGATGCTTCTGTAGGTGGTATGTGGAAGACAGGCATTCTGGGAGTTTTCAGGCAGAGAAGAAACTTCCCTCAAACCCACCCTTTATATAAAATTTTCATGAAGTGTCAAGTTTGGGGAGTATATGTCTTGTTTTGTGTTTCTGTTTGTAATTAAAAATAAATAAATAAATAAATAAGAAAAAAAACAGGGAGTACTTGTGTTGGTAGAGATTTTGTCATAGCAGCTTGTGATTATTGATATTGTTGCTAAATTGTGGGGTCCATCCAAGGTATGGCACCTACACGTGGTTGGTTAGTGGTACCCACCCCCCCCAGGAGCTAGGTCCCCGGGGGAGAATGGAAGTATGGTGAGGTCGTATGTCTTCGAGCCAGTTGGGGTGTGACTGAGGACATGGATGATTTCAGTAAAATTGTGCCTTATGGACACCCAAAGACCCCTTGTTTACATTTTTAGAATTACATTTTTGATTGGTATTTTCGTTGTTATGTTATTTATTCAGTGTTAATAAAATTGGCTGTTGTGGCCGTATTAAAACTCATGTCGCACAGTCTGTGTCTTTATTTTAGGGCAGGTTTTAGGACCAGGTTGACGAATCCATTAGTCATGTATAAGCAATGTTTTTTAAGCTTTGTATGCACGAGGTCTAATGCCGCATACACACGGTCGGACTTTTCGTCTCCAAAAGTCCGACGGACGCCGACGGACCAAATATGGCGGACAATGCGATCGTGTGTGGGCTTCCCCCGGACTTTCAGCGGACTTTTCCAGCCGCAAATCTGACGGACTTTAGATTTGAAACATGCTTCAAAGCTTTACGTCGTAACTACGCCGGACCCAGAAATCCGCTCGTCTGTATGCTAGTCCGACGGACAAAAACCCACGCTAGGGCAGCTATTGGCTACTGGCTATCAACTTCCTTATTTTAGTCCGGTGTACGTCATCACGTACGAATCCGTCTGACTTTTGTGTGATTGTATGTAGGCAAGTCCGTTCGTTAGAAAGTCCGCCGCAAGTCCGCCAAAAGTCCATCGAAAGTCCGTTGAATGTCTGTCGGACGGGCTGTCGGACTTTTGTAGCCGAAAAGTCCAACCGTGTGTACGCGGCATTAGGGTAACAGGGAAGGTTAGTATTAGGAATTCAGGGAGGATTGGTGAGGATTAAGGGTTACAAGAAGGGTTAGTGTGAGGGTTACAGATAGACAGACAGTGTTAGTATGAGAATTAGTGTTGATGGTTGCTGAACTTTGCATATTATCACCATTGTTTGCACCACTTGACTGCCTGACTCTTTTGAAGATAAACAAGACTGTTCTATTCAAGTGAAATTTCAGCTAAAACTGATAGGTGGAATATGAAGATGAAATGGTGGCCTAGTAAAAGCTGCTTGCATAGTGTGCATGGAGTTACTACAATATTTCTGCCATTTTTCTGTTAAGTAATACACTGTCATTTTGATTTCTTGATTGCAATCTCCCTGTTGTCTCCCCATGAAATGGTGACCTAGCGAAAGCTGCTTACATACTGTATCTGGAGTCAATACAATATTTTTGACTTTTTCTTTAAATAAATACGCTGAAATGATTTCTTGATTAAACTCAGTCTGATTAAAGTGGTGGAATACTGTACATTGAGTCAGTACAATATTTTTGGCTTTTTCCCTGTGAAATAATTGCACTGTAATGTTGATTTCTTGATTAAAAGATGCCTGCTGTCAAACTGCAGCTTAGTAAAATCTGCTTACACAGAGCGCATGATGTTGGTACAATACTTCTGGCTTTTGATTTTCTGATTACAAACCTGCCTATTGTCTACTTGTAAAACTGAAACCTAGTAAATGTTGCTTACATAGTGTGCCAGAAGTCACAACCATTTTTTGGTATTTGCCTATGAGTTATTACAGTCTCATTTTGATGTCTTCATTAACTCTGCCTTTGGTCTCCTTGTCTCACTGTGGCCCAGTAAAAGCTGCTGACATAGGGGCCTCTATTTAAAAATTTGCTGAGCGAATGTCTCAAACATTCCTCAGTTATTACTAGTAATGCTTGTAATCCAAAGCACTCGCATATCAAAGCAAGTTTCCCCATAGAAGTCAATGGAAACGAAGATAATTCGTTCCACATTGACTTCTATTGTATGCAGTACCGCCTGTGGCCAGAGGTAGGGGGGGGGGGGGGCGTCAGAGAGACTCGGAAATACTCATAGACGGCTCAGATGATCTCAGAAGCCCTCGGAAAGGCTCGGAAATACTTGGGAATGGAGTATTTCCGAGTGTTTTCGAGTATTCCCGAGTATTTCTGAGTGTCACCGGCGCCCCCGCACCTCTGGCCAAACGCAGTACTGCACACCACAGAGGCTTGAATCCTGCTCGTTTTGCGAGACAACACTCGCAAGCCGAGTCAAGATTTTAAAAAAATAATAGCTCGTATTGCGAAACGCTCGTTAACTGCATTACTCGCAATCCGAGGTATTACTGTATATGATTGTTAGCTCCTTCTAGTGGCCATAATGTTCTATTTTCCTGCTATACCTCAATTAGAAATTACCACAACATGGCCACTTGATGGAGCTGATAATCATAGGAAATAAACGTATTGGGCAAAATACAGAATTGTTCATGACAGCTGAGCGAATACTTGAGAAATTCGCACAGGTTTGTAAAGATGCCTGGTGTCTTCCTGTGAAACTTCGACCTAGTAAAAGCTGCTTATATAGTATGCATAGAATTGGTACAATAGTTGTGGCTTTTTGTCTGTGAAATAATACACTCTCATTTTGATTTCTTGACTAAATGCTTTCTGGTATCTTCCTGTAAATCTGTGTCTGACTAAAGCAGTCTACATACTTTGCATGAAGTCAATACAACACTTCTACCCTTTTTCTGTGAAACAATATACTGTTTATTTAATTCCTCAATTATAAACCTGGAGATTTTCCCTGTGTAATACTGTGGCCTATTAAAACTGCTAAAATGCTTGACATGGGGTCAGTACATTATTTATTTTTGTGAAAAAATTACACTCCAATTTTGATTTCTTCAATGCATTCAATGTTTTATGGTGTCTCCCTCTGAAATAGCAGCTCAGTAAAAGTTCTAGAAATCTGTGCATGAAGCCAGTACAATGTTTCTGGCTTTGTAATTCAAAATAATACACTTCTTGATTGAAAGCTGCATGGTATTTCTCTGTCAAACTGCAGCTTAGTAAATGTTCTTAAATAATGTGTATTGAGTTGGTACAATATTTTTGACCTTATTCTGCTAACTAGCACACTCTAGTTTCTGTTTCCTGATCAATACCTGACTGGTCATTCTTTGTGAAACTGTGGCCTAGTTAAATTACTAAAATACTGTGCATTAAGCCAGTACAATATTTATGGCTGTGAAATAATATGCTGATATTTTTGATTCTTTTTTTTTTTTTTAAAGATATGTTTATTTATTTTAAAGACAAACTTACATACATAAAAAAACTTGTGTTGCCCAATGCAGTGCACAGCAGAGGTCTATACACTCAAACAAGCAATAAACAGCAAACAATAATAATCGATTATCATCACACACGTCTCTTGTGGTTATTAAATATATAGTTACAAGGAACTATATAGGTAACATAGTTTTGATTCAGGGATATATTAATTGAAATCAATAGGGTGGTTAGCACGACCAAAGAATAATATAGCTAGCATGTTTACACTGGGGTGAGGGTCAAAGAGCTAGCTATCCGTCTGCCCCAAATTTTATGAAATGTTTCAGGTTTTTTCAGAGTCTCAAATGTGAGTTTATACAATGGTAAAGAGTTATTGATTTATTTCAACCAAAGGGGTCTCATTTGGGGACTTCGATCCCTTCCATGATAATAAAAATGGACTTCTTTGCATAAAAATATAAGACGCAGAGTAGTTTCTTAGCATGAGAAAGGATAGGCAGGTCACCACAAATGCCCAGGAGGCAATTCTTGGGATTCATAATGTTTGGCAGACTTAGTGCGGAGAAAATAAAGGAACCTATATCTATCCAGAAGTCCTGAACCACTGGGCAGGTCCAGAAGCAGTGTAGGAAATCTGCATTTTGGGACAACCCCATTTTATATAACGTGGCAGGAGTAAGGTGGGAGTGGTGAAAGAGCTTCAGTTGTATAATGCGGTCCCTAGAGCATATGACTGAGGACTTATACGTGTCGCTAAATTCAGGCCAGTCAACCTCTGTGTGAGGAATGTCCAGGGAGGTCCATTTCGTCTGAGCAACCCGGGATCTAGGGTTACAGTCTGTAGTGAGGGCAGCATAATATGTGGAGATAAGTTTGGTAGGATCTGGTTGGCTTAATATTTTCTCCAGTGAAGGCACTCTAATGCCCCGTACACACGGTCGGATTTTCCGATGGAAAATGTCCGATCGGAGCGTGTTGTCGGAAATTCCGACCGTGTGTGGGCTCCATCTGACATTTTCCATCGGATTTTCCGACACACAAAGTTGGAGAGCAGGAGATAAAATTTGCCGACAACAAAATCCGTTGTCGGAAATTCCGATCGTGTATACACAAATCCGACGGACAAAGTGCCACGCATGCTCAGAATAAATAAAGAGATGAAAGCTATTGGCCACTGCCCCGTTTATAGTCCCGACGTACATGTTTTACGTCACCGCGTTTAAAATGATCGGATTTTCCGACAACTTTGTGTGACCGTGTGTATGCAAGACAAGTTTGAGCCAACATCCGTCGGAAAAAATCCTAGGATTTTGTTGTCGAAATGTCCGAACAAAGTCCGACCGTGTGTATGGGGCATAATAGGATTATCCAGAGAAACAAATTGCACACAGACAGCAGAGTCAGAGTTGGTAGTAGTAAAACAGGTAAATACGTGGTAGGTCAAAGTCTGCACGCAACTACTAAAATGACCTGAAATCCTGTGTAGTGTATAAGTGGCATAAATATTTAATTCCCCTCATATTTTGATTCTTAATTAAAAGCTGTGTGGTATCTCTCTACCAAACTGCAGCTCAATAAAATGTTTTAAATACTATGCATATACTATGTCAGTACAGTATTTCAGGTGTTTTTTCTGTTAAAAATACAATCATATTTTTTATTTTGCAAATATAAACTAGGTGATCTAGCACTAAGAAACGACTTGTTCATTGACTGTACAACAGCAGTCCCCAACCTTTTTGGCACCAGGGACCACTTTCACGGCAGCCAATTTTCCCAGGGACCGGGGGGGTGTTTGGGGGGGGGTGTGCTATTTACGGAGTCTGTCCTCAGCCCCTCTTTACAGCACAGTCCCCCGTTTATATCAGTGTCCTCAGTTACCCTTCACATCAGAGCCCCCACTTTACATTACAGTGCCCCTTTACAGTGCAGTCCCCTCTACTTCACAGTGCCCCTTTACATTAATGCAATGGGGACTGCTCTGTAAAATGGGAACTGTAATGTAAAGATGAGGCTGTGATTTAAAGGGGCACTGTAATATAAAGGGAACTGCTCTGTAAAGGGGGCACTGTAGTGTAAAGGGTACTACACTGTAAAGGGCCACTGTAATGATTACAGTGCAGTTCCTTTATATTATAGTGCCCCTAGCAATCACAGCCTCCTCCATCACAGTGCCCCTGCATTCCACCCCCCCCCCCCACTCCTCTCTAACGTGACACTTCCCTGTTCTAATGTCTGTCTCCCCTGCACAGGACTCGTACCTTTGGCAGGGCAGAGGCTGTGATCAGTCGATGCTTACTCTCCCGGCGGGGCAGGGGGTGGGAGGAGCTCTCCATTCTGATCTGCTGTGCCTCCCACCCTGTTAATTGGATGACATTCTCAGGCAGGTGGGCAGAGGAGCTGGGGAAGGACAAACAGGCTTGAGATAAGCGGTGACCACGGTCGCTAATAGCCCTGTGTGGAGTGCATTCAACGCTCATCTCCTGCTTTTCCGCCCAGTCATCAATAGGCCTGCAAACTGGCACCAGTTTGCGGCCCGAGGTTTGGCAACCCCTGCTGTACAATATTTCTGGCTACTGCTTATCAAATAATATGCTCTAATTTTTAGTTATTGATAAAACCTGCATGCTCTTTCCCTCTTACATTACAGTCTATTAAAGCAATGATTACTGTATGAAAGTCACTGGCAGGGAAGGGGTTAACACTGGGGCGATCAAGGGGTTAAGTGTTCCCTAGGGAGGTGTTTCTAACTGTGGGGGCAGTGTACTGACAGGGAGTAGAGAGAGATTGCTGTTCCTGATTACTAGGAACAGCAGATCTCTCTCTACTTCCCTGACAGAACGGGGATCTGTCTGTTTACATTGACAGATACCCGTTCTGTCTCGCTCTCGAACGATCGTGGGTCGCTGGCAGACATTGGGACAGCCGGCCATGCATGCCCCTTAGAGCTCTTAAAGCGGCCGACGTACAGCTACGGCAATTCGCACAGCTGTGCCAGCCTGCCGCAGTATAACTGCAGCAGCTGGTGGGCAAGCGGTTAACTTAGGACATGCATGAGACCCGCGCTATGTGTCCGGCGGGGTTTCATCCTGTTACTATGAGTGAGGTAACAGAGGTACACTGGCTGGTGGAGTGGCATGGTCCTGCTCGCCACCCCGAATGCAACATATATAACATACTGAAAGAAGAGCAATGGGACAACTCCTGGAAGAGAGATTTGGCTTTAGACTACTTGCAGTGTCAGCTCATCTCTAAGTCGAGAGACTGCCTTAATGTTAGATTGTTCACATGAACACAAATTCCGCCTGGTCCATTGTGTTGATGAGCCCGTGGGGCTGCACTGATGGGCACTGATAGGCTGCATTGATGGGCACTGATAAGCACTGATGAGGCTGCTCTGATGGCGACTGATGAGGCTCCTCTGATGGCCACTTATGAGGCTGCACTGATGGCCACTCATGAGGCTACACTAACGGGTACTGATATGCTTCATGTTAAGTTGTTGTTAATATTTATTTGTAACTTAATTCTGCATAAAACATTTAACAGTGTAATTTCATGAGATAATTTATGAGGGCGTGTTTAGGGGCGGAGCAGTGTAGGGGTTGGGTGGGGTAGCTGGTGGCGTGTAACTCTTAAGGCCTGGCGTGGCTAGTAACTAAGGACTTGAAATATTGAGCCCTGCTTTAACATATTATACTAAATCACAGAGTTTTGCATTAATGAAAAGTGATGTCATGTAAATATCTTCACAGTATTTTGAGGGCTTTTTGGCTTCTTTTGGCTCTCCAACTGTAATCTCTCTTACTATAACATTGGTCTGTAGAACAAAACTTACTACTGCCCTTAATATAGGATTAGGGATGAGCTTCGTGTTCGAGTCGAACCCATGTTCGACTCGAACATCGGCTGTTCGCCCGTTTGCCGAATTGCGAACGATATGGGCCGTTCGCGCCAAATTCGTGTGGCGCGTCACGGCCCATAATTCACTGCGGCATCGCAGTGCATTGCTGGCTGATGATTGGCCAAGCATGCACTATGACCCGCATGCTTGGCCAATCACAGCGCCGCCTGAACAGAGAGCCGTAATTGGCCAAAGCCAAGGAGGCTTTGGCCAATTATGGCTCAGGGGATTTAGTACACGCCCCACACTATATAAGGCTGCCTGCACAGCGGCCCTGTGTAGTGTGTGTTCCGGCGTTCATTGAGAGAGAGAGAGACAGACAGTGACATTTGATTTGAGTTAGATAGATTAGGCAGAACAGTCAGTCAGTTAGCTGCACTTACAGTGTATTGTGTATATATATGCATCCCAGGTGTTGCATATATATATATATACACTGTATTCAGTTTAGCTAGATCTGTTCTTGTTATCTTCCTACTGACAGCCAGGCTTGTCTTGTTACAGTATTTACAGCTACCTGAAGAAAATTACTGGTGTTCCTTTGATCCTATTATTACCACAGTCAGGCAGCTAGACTATTTACAGTTAGTGCGGTGCGTCCTGCTCACAGTGTTCAGCTAGATCCGTTCCTGTTATCTTCTTACTGACAGGCAGGCTTGTCTTGTTACAGTATATACAGCTACCTGAAGAAAATTACTGGTGTTCTTTTGATCCTATTAGTACCACAGTCAGGCAGCTAGACTATTTACAGTTAGTGCAGTGCGTCCTGCTCACAGTGTTCAGCTAAATCTACAAAAGTTAGTGGGGTGCGTCCTGCTCAGTGTTCAGCTAAACCTTCAACTTAGTGCGGTGCGTCCTGCTCACAGTGTTCAGCTAGATCCATTCCTGTTATCTTCTTACTGACAGGCAGGCTTGTCTTGTTACAGTATATACAGCTACCTGAAGAAAATTACTGGTGTTCTTTTGATCCTATTAGTACCACAGTCAGGCAGCTAGACTATTTACAGTTAGTGTAGTGCGTCCTGCTCACAGTGTTCAGCTAAACCTACAAGTTAGTGGGGTGCGTCCTGCTCACAGTGTTCAGCTAAACCTACAAGTTAGTGTGGTGCGTCCACCTCACAGTGTTCAGCTAAACCTACAAGTTAGTGCAGTGCGTCCTGCTCACAGTGTTCAGCTAGATCCGTTCCTGTTATCTTCCTACTGACAGGCAGGCTTGTCTTGTTACAGTATATACAGCTACCTGAAGAAAATTACTGGTGTTCTTTTGATCCTATTAGTACCACAGTCAGGCAGCTAGACTATTTACAGTTAGTGCAGTGCGTCCTGCTCACAGTGTTCAGCTAAACCTACAAAAGTTAGTGGGGTGCGTCCTGCTCAGTGTTCAGCTAAACCTTCAAGTTAGTGCGGTGCGTCCTGCTCACAGTGTTCAGCTAGATCCGTTCCTGTTATCTTCTTACTGACAGGCAGGCTTGTCTTGTTACAGTATATACAGCTACCTGAAGAAAGTTACTGGTGTTCTTTTGATCCTATTAGTACCACAGTCAGGCAGCTAGACTATTTACAGTTAGTGCAGTGCGTCCTGCTCACAGTGTTCAGCTAAACCTACAAAAGTTAGTGGGGTGCGTCCTGCTCAGTGTTCAGCTAAACCTTCAAGTTAGTGTGGTGCGTCCTGCTCACAGTGTTCAGCTAAACCTACAAGTTAGTGGGGTGCGTCCTGCTCACAGTGTCCAGCTAAACCTACAAGTTAGTGGGGTGCGTCCACCTCACAGTGTTCAGCTAAAGCTACCTGTAGAAGGTTGGTGGTGTTCTCATACTACAGGCAGGCAGTTGATTTTGCTAGCTGCAGTATCAGTACATATATATATATATATATATACATATCCCAGCTTAGTGCAGCTACAGGCCATTAGTATGTCTGGAAGGCCAAGAAGGAGAGGCAGACAGTCACAAGCCAATAAGAGAGGGCAAGCAGGCTCTGTGTCTAGTGCTGGTCATGGAGACGGTGCATCCTCATCAGCACGTGGCCGTGGGACACGATTGGGCTTTTTTTCGGCAGCTGGCCGTGTTGAGCCACAACATGCGGAAGACTTGGTCGAGTGGATGACCAAGCCGTCCTCATCCTCCTCATCCTCTCTCACCCATGCCCAGGGTACTTTGTCTGGCAAAGCAGCGGCCTCTTCCCTCGGCTCAATGTCATCAGTGACTCCTTCCCTAGCCCCACCATGTCCTCCTGAGGAGTCCCTCGAACTGTTTGACCACAGTGTTGGGTACATGCTCCGGGAGGATGTCCAGCGTTTGGAAGGCTCTGATGATGATACTGAGCTCGATGAAGGCAGTAACATGAGCGCAGACAGAGGGGGTGCCCAAGAAGGACAGCAATCTGGCAGTCATGCTGCAGCATACTGCCAGGTTTGCTCCAGTGATGAGGAGGGAGCGGATGATGAGGTCACTGACTCAACGTGGGTACCTGATAGGAGAGAGGAGGAGGAGGAGGAGGCGGCACATCACCAACGAGGCAGGATGCCCTCCAGGGGCCAGCCTAAGGGCAGCACATTGACTGCATCACACCCCAAAGCTCCACATGTGCAGGGCGCTGCAGTCTCTGCGCGTTATTCAAAAAGTTCTTTGGTGTGGGCCTTTTTTGAGACGAGTGCATCAGATCGCACCGCTGCTATTTGCAACATATGTCTCAAGCATATCTCGCGTGGCCAAAACATCTCCCGCTTGGGTACCACATGCTTGACCAGACATATGTTGACCTGCCATGCAGTTCGTTGGCAAGCGTATCTAAAAGACCCACACCAAAGAACAAAGAGGACCTCTCCTTGCTCCTCATCAGCTGAGATCTCCAACCCCACTATACCTTCAGTCCTCTCTGAGACCTGCACTGAGAGGAATGAAGGTGTAGAATTAGGTGTGTCACAGCCAAGTACTTGTGGGCAATCTGCTTTTGGTACACCAACGTCAGATTGTACCAGGCAAATTTCCCTGCCCCAGCTGCTGCACCGCCGAAAGAAGTTTGCTCCCAGCCACCCACATGCGCAGCGGTTGAATGCTAGCTTGGCAAAATTGCTAGCACTTCAACTGCTGCCTTTTCAGTTGGTAGACTCTGCCCCCTTCCATGAGTTTGTGGAATGTGCGGTTCCTCAGTGGCAGGTAACTAAACGCCACTTTTTCTCACGGAAGGCGATTCCGGCTCTCTACCGGCATGTGGAAGGCAATGTCCATGCCTCGCTGGACAGGGCGGTCAGCGGTAAGGTGCATATTACCGCTGACTCATGGTCCAGCAGGCATGGACAGGGACGTTACTTAAGTTTCACGGCGCATTGGGTGACTCTGCTGGCAGCTGGGAAGGATGCAGGACAAGGTGCAGTAGTGTTGGAGGTTGTTCCGCCACCACGCCTCCAAAATGCTAATGATTGTGACACACCTCTCTCCTCCACCCCCTCCTCTTCTTCTTCCTCCATGGCCTCTTCCTGTGCTTTGTCCTCGGAAGCAGCGGTGCTCCGTAGCCATTCAAGGGGCTACGCAAGTACGCAGGCCAAAAGATGCCATGCGGTGCTTGAGCTGGTGTGCTTGGGGGACAGGAGCCACACTGGGGCAGAGGCTCTGTCAGCTCTGCAGGGGCAGGTTCAGAGGTGGTTGACGCCACGCCAACTTAAGGCAGGAATGGTGGTTTGCGACAATGGCACCAACCTCCTCTCTGCCCTCCGACAGGGACAAATGACCCATGTGCCCTGTTTGGCTCACGTCCTTAACTTGGTGGTGCAGCGGTTCTTGGGCAGGTACCCGGGCTTACAGGATGTCCTGAGGCAGGCCAGGAAAGTCTGTGTGCATTTCCGCCGGTCATATAATGCCAGTGCTCAGCTGACAGACCTCCAAAAGGAGTTTAACCTGCCCAAGAACCGCCTAATCTGTGACATGCCCACCAGGTGGAACTCAATGTTGGCCATGCTGCAGCGGCTGCACACGCAGCAGAGGGCCATCAATGAGTACCTGTGCGACTATGGCACCAGGACAGGGTCAGGGGAGCTTGTTTTTTTTTCCCCAGCCAGTGGGCCATGATCAGGGATGCATGCACTGTCCTGTCACCATTTGAGGAGGCCACAAGGATGGTGAGCAGTGACAGTGCATGCATCAGTGACACTGTCCCCCTTGTCCACCTGTTGGAGCACACGCTGCGTGGAATAATGGACAGGGCACTTGAGGCAGAACAGAGGCAGGAAGAGGAGGACTTCCTTAGCTCTCAAGGCCCCCTTTATCCAGACAGTGTTTCTGCATGCCCGCTGATCACACAGGAAGAGGACGAGGAGGAGAAGGAGGAGGAGGAAGATTGTGTCAGTATGGAGGTGGAGCCTGGCACTCAGCATCAGCAGCAGTCTTTAAGGGATCAGTCCCAAGAAACACATGGACTTGTACGTGGCTTGGAGGAGGTGGCTGCGGACCATGTCGTCCTTAGTGACCCAGAGGACTCCGAACCGAATGCCTCAGCAAACCTACGCTGCATGGCCTCCCTGATCCTGTAAAGCCTGCGTAAGGATCCTCGTATTCGTGGTATCAAGGAGAAGGACCAATACTGGCTGGCAACCCTCCTTGATCCACGTTACAAGGGTAAGGTTGCGGACCTTATCTTGCCATCGCAGAGAGAGCAGAGGATGAAACATCTTCGGGAGGCCTTGCAGAAAGGTCTGTGCAACGCGTTCCCAGAGACTGGGAGGTTACAAACTCCTGTTTCTGGTCAACGTGTTGCTGAGGCTTCGGTCAGTCAAAGAAGGAGCGGTGGAGAAGGTGGCCGTCTGACCGATGCGTTCAGACAATTTTTTGGTCCGCAGCCCCAAGGTATGATCGGTTCCAGCAACCATCGCCAGCGTCTGTTTTACATGGTGCAGGAATACCTAGGGGCAAGATCAGACTTGGACACCTTTCCCACCGAAAATCCTCTGGGTTACTGGGTCTTGAGGATGGATCACTGGCCAGAGCTTGCACAGTATGCAATTGAGCTACTGGCCTGTCCTGCATCCAGCGTTCTTTCAGAACGCACATTCAGTGCTGCTGGAGGCTTTGTAACCGATCACAGGGTGCGTCTGTCCACCGACTCGGTCGATCGACTGACCTTCATAAAAATGAATCAGTCTTGGATCACCACCAGCTACCAAGCACCTGATGCTGATGTAACTGAATAATTTTTTTTAAAATCTCTGATCCCTTCAAAGACTGCCTATGCTGATGCTGAGTGACTATCCCTGAGTAATTATCCTCTTCCTCCTCAATCATCACGCTGATAGCTTGAAAGAACATTTTTGGTTCTGGGCGCCACCACCAATGCCTAAGGCACAATTTTTCAGCCCCTGTTTAACAGGGGCGTGTGATTACAATTTTTGATGCAATACTTTGCAGCAGGGCTCGTTCCTGCGTTCCAGCTAGAGTGTCTGTGAGGGGTTGCAGTGTTGTGGCACCAGCACCAGTGCCTAAGGCCCAATTTTTCTGCCCCTGTTTGACAGGGGCGTGTAATTACAATTTTTGATGCAATACTTTGCAGCAGGGCTCGTTCCTGCGTTCCAACTAGAGTGTCTGTGAGGGGTTGCAGTGTTGTAGCACCAGCACCAGTGCCTAAGGCCCAATTTTTCTGCCCCTGTTTAACAGGGGCGTGTAATTACAATTTTTGATGCAATACTTTGCAGCAGGGCTCGTTCCTGCGTTCCAACTAGAGTGTCTGTGAGGGGTTGCATTGTTGTAGCACCAGCACCAGTGCCTAAGGCCCAATTTTTCTGCCCCTGTTTAACAGGGGCGTGTAATTACAATTTTTGATGCAATACTTTGCAGCAGGGCTCGTTCCTGCGTTCCAACTAGAGTGTCTGTGAGGGGTTGCAGTGTTGTGGCACCAGCACCACCACCACCACCACCAAAGGCCCAATTTTTCTGCCCCTGTTCAACAGGGGCATGTAATTACAATTCTTGATCTAATGTTTCACAGCAGGGCCCATTTCTGCACCCACCAAGAGCGAGTGAGGACTTACAGTGTTGTGGCACCAGCACCACCACCACCACCACCAAAGGCCCAGTTTTTCTGCCCCTGTTCAACAGGGGCATGTAATTACAATTCTTGATCTAATATTTCACAGCAGGGCCCTGTGAGAGCTTACGTTGTTGTGGCCACAACAACACCTAAGGGCCAAATTTCTGCTGAGTATATAGGGCAGACCCCTACTTTTAAACATCTAACTTACAAACGACTCCTACTTGCAAATGGAAGGAGACAACAGGAAGTGAGATGAAATCTACCCCTAGGAAGGGAAATTCTCTCCTGTAAGAGTTAATATGGGAAAAACATTTCTCCTTTCCACTGATGCTTTCCAATCCTTGTTCCACAAAAAAACCCAAATTTTCAAAAAACATTTGTCATTGGGACAAAAAGTGAGGTGAAATCTTCTGAAGAGGAGCACAGACAGCAAAACAAATGTCACAGGGGTGATAACCCTTCCCTATGTTTTTCAAAAAGCTTAAAAAAGATTTTTTGGCTGGAGCTAAACACGTTAAAAATGTACCCGTTCAAAATGACAAACAGATTCTACTTAACAACAAACCTACAGTCCCTGTCTTGTTTGCACCGCCTGTATACTGCTGTTCAGAGTATATAGAGCCTTGTGGCCCCACACCTTTCCTTATTTTAATTTGGGTGCGGGGTTCCCCTTAATATCCATGCAAGACCCAAAGGGCCTGGTAATGGACCTGGGGGGTACCCATGCCGTTTGTCTCACTGATTTTCATCCATATTGCCAGGACCCGACATTACATTAAACCCGCAAGCAGTTTTAAATGAGATTTTTTCCTTTAAAAATTACATTTGGTGCAGGGACTGTTCTAAACACGGGAAACACGCGCCACTTTACAGGCATACTATAGACATCCCCCAGGTACGATATTTAAAGGAATATTTCACTTTTTTTTTTTACTTTAACCATCATTAAAATCACTGCTCCCGGAAAAACGGACGTTTTTAAAAGTTTTTTTTGCATTGATACATGTCCCCTGGGGTAGGACCCGGGTCCCCAAATCCTTTTTAGGACAATACCATGCAAATTAGCCTTTAAAATGAGCACTTTTGATTTTGAACGTTCGAGTCCCATAGACGTCAATGGTGCGAACCGAACCGGGGGGTGTTTGGCTCATCCCTATATAGGATATTGTCAATTGTTTACCTGTGCATTGATCATCCAGCTTTACCAGGTCCTCGCAGTGTGTTGAGTTCTTGGCATTGCACAGTCCTGGGGCACAATAACAATCTTTGTTCCTACAAAAGGTACCTGCAGGGCAGTCCACATCCCATATACATTTATCTTCATAAAAGCAAGAGGTTATTGAGACATTAGTTTTTTAGAGAGTTTAATATTTGCAGACAGTGTGACAGATTTGAAAACAGCTTCACAGAGATGGCTGCAGTAAAAAGAAACAAATGGTTCAACTACATTGCGATTTATACTGGTTAGGGCTGATCTCCAGCTGGCAAATATTCACCACTGATTGCCAATCGTCTTTGTATACTAATATAGTAAAGGGGTTCACCGGACTCTATGAATTCATATTCTAGCTGACATTCTCAGGAAACCCGCTCTTCATGCCACATAGTGGACTTCTTGGCTAACTTCTAGTCAGCTGAGAGCAGGACCTCGTAGAGATCAAGCCTTTATTGACTGACAAAGAGCATGGGAAATTTTGGAACAAATTCCAACCCTTGTGATGGGTTCATTGTTGCCCTACTATATATACTATAATTAAAATAATTTGTTTTTAAAGCATTGATGTTACAAGAGATTGAGAATCCTCTGCACCTTCTGTCAATCAATAAAATTGGGATCCCCTTTGGGCCAAATGTAGTGAGATAAAGCACAGGCTTCCTAAATGCACTGTTATAGCTGAAATCCGGGTACAAAAAAAAAAATATTTGAATCTCTTAGTGACAATGAGAAAAATCTACTTTGTGTGCACCAGATACTTTACCAACCCAAATTTTACCTTATAAATGCATGGAGCTTCTGAACGGGTCCGCTTGAAAAACTGACAGGTGGGCCTGATGGGAAATCCCTTTTCCTGACCTGCAGGGCAGCCATCAGAAATTTTGGGGCCTCTTACACAACTTTAGGCCTGGGCTTCCCAGGGCCAGCCACCAACATTCCCAATGGCCTGCCCACTGGCCGTCACACTGAATCCACCCACATTGTGGAGACTGGAGGAATGGATGGATGGATGATGCTGGACGTGGATGTGGATACATTGTGGCGACAGGAGTAATGGATGGATGATGGATGATTCTAGGCCTTGGAGGTGGATACTGGAGGGATGGATGGATGATGCTAGGCATGAATGTGGATACATTGTGGAGACTGGAGGAATTGATGGATGGATGATGCTGGTCGTGGATGTGGATACATTGTGGAGACTGGAGGAATGGATGGATGGTGTTGGGCATAGATGTGTATACTGGAGGGATGGATGATGCCGGGCGTGGATGTGAATACTGGAGGGATGGATGGATGATGCTGGGCGTGGATGTGGATACATTGTGGAGACTGGAGGGATGGATGGATGGATGGATGATGCTGGCGTGGATGTGTATACTGGAGGGATGGATGATGCCAGGCGCGGATGTGAATACTGGAGGGATGGATGGATGATGCTGGGCATGGATGTGGATACATTGTGGAGACTGGAGGGATGGATGGATGATGCTGGGCATGGATGTTGATACATTGTGGAGACTGGAGGAATGGATAATGCTGGGTGGGGATGAAGATGATGACTTGCATTGTGGAAAATGGATGAGGATGACTCTGGGCGGCGGTGGTGGCTCAGACTTGTAAGCTCCCTGCCTTCTTCTTCTCTATAGCGGGCACCGGGGGGGGGTGAAAGCTAGTGAAAGAAAGGCGGCAGCTCATCAGACTTGTTTATGCTCCCTTCTCTATAGCGGGCAGCGGGGGGGGAAGGGGGGGCCCGGCCAGGCGGGCCCCTTACAGGAGTACTGCAAGTACCACCCTGATTATGGCCCTGCTGACCTGCCAGGCTGCATGCCCAGATAATGGTCTGGTATAGATTTTTGGGTAGACCCCACGCCGTTTTTTTTTTTACATTTTGGCGTGGGGTTCCCCCTATAATCCATACCAGACCCGAAGGGCCTGGTGTGGACTGGGGGGGAGGGGGGGCAGGCTAGGTTTGCCATCTTTTCTTCAAGCCAAACCCGAACACTTTAGCGGCGGCAACTTTTTTGGGGGGTATAGGCTATAAGATTGTAAAAGACCTGGGACACTTTTAGTGGCCTGAAAGAGAGTAGTAATGTGCCCATAGCTCGCCGCAGCAAACAGTGCGCATGACTGAATTGTAAGTGTTCTGCACAGAATGCATGGGTCAGATATGTCCTGGGGAGAGGGCTAGTGCTGGCATGGGAGTGGGGAGAGTTAGATATGTGTTGGGGGGCAGTGGTGGCTGGTGCTCAAAATTTTTGGGGGGGGGGCGCAAATAAACTGAGGGCCACATGACAAGGCCTGGCAGGCTGGATTCTGCTTGTGGGCCTTGTGTTTGACATATGTGCTCTACATCTTGGCTATTTGCTGTCCTTGTACACCTTAAACTTTTTTTTTGGATAGACTTACAAAAAGTAAATACTTCTGTCAAATTTGTATTGTTGTCCTATGGCCTGCTGGCTGGGAAGATTTTATCTCACATGCTGTCCCTCTGACAGCTTGTAACAGTAGGACAAAAAATAAGGCTAATGGTTGTCACTGGAAAAGAACGTCACAGACAGTAATAACCTGACATAGGTTCTAACCTTTCCCAGCTTCGCTGAAAAAATAGTTTTATTGCCATCTGTGTCCCCACTGTAAAGACTTCCATTCACTACACCGCACGCTGGAGGGCTTCTTTGACACTTAAGTCTGCCATATTGTGCTAAAATGCTGCGCATACTAGCACATTATGGCATGTACCTGCAAGGAGTGGCTAAAAAGAAAAAAATATAGCAGACTTTACTACCATTTTAATGATTCACTGCTATTTAAAAAGAATGTGTCATGAAAAATCATAGTGGCCTTGTTGTAATTATGACTCTCTGGCTTCAATACTTGAATCACTAATCCAGAGCAAGTATGCGGATAAGTTTGGACTTTTCTCTGACTTTCCTAATCTGTATCTGTAAGTAGTAAATTTGAACATTTCCTACATGAAAAGTAACAGTTTTTTTTTTACAATACGTGTTCTGTTTTTAATGTCACTACAGTAATACCTCGGATTGCAAGTAACGCGGTTAATGAGCGTTTCGCAATACAAGCTATTATTTTTTTAAAATCCTGACTCAGTTTGCGAGTGTTGTCTCCCAAAATGAGCAGGATTCAAGCCTTCCGTGGTGTGCAGTACCGCATTTGGCCAGAGGTGCAGGGGCACTCGGAGTCGTTCGGAGCTGTTCGGAGCTGCTCGGATGCACTCAGAAATACTCAGAAACACTCCGTTCCTGAGTGTTTCCTGAACCTCTCCGAGGCCTTCCGAGTGCATCCGAGCGGCTCCGAACGGTCTCAGAGTATTTCCAAGTCTCTCTGGCACCCCCCCCCCCCACCTTATGCAGTACTGCATACAATAGAAATCAATGTGGAACAAATTATCTTTGTTTCCATTGACTTCTATGGGGAAACTCGCTTTCATATGCGAGTGCTTTGGATTCCAAGCATTCTCCTGAGAAAGGGTTATGCTCGTAATCCAAGGTTCCACTGTATATGCAAAAGTTATATCTCCGGAGAACTAGCCTATATGCACAGTATGACACTTTTCTGACTTGACATGAAGCACCACATCACTGCCAGGAGGTCCAAATACAACTTTATTCCAATAAAATTCAAAGGGACAACCCAAAAAGTAGCCACAGTTTTCCAGGTCCAACAGCATCACCTTCTTCAGGGCTTGAAAAAAAATAGGATATATCAATATAAATATATAGAACATATCAATCTGATATCAATACTATCTCTGAAATGGTATGGTTTATTATAGGGTTGCACAGATATCACTTTTTTAAGACCAAGTGTAAGTACCGATACTTTTTTTCAAGTACTCGCGATACTGATTACCGATACATTTTTAATCTCATGTGACAGTGGCACTAATATGCAGCACTGTTGGAACCCTGACATCTCCCCTTTGAGACAGGGAAAGGGACTGAGAACACAGGTTCCCCACTCCCTTTCTCAGCAGCCTCAGCTGCACTTGAAATGAATGGAGAGGAGACAGCGGCTCTTCTCTATTCATAAACTGAAGCATCGTAAACAGACAGTTTATTATGCTCAGTTATAAATGGACAGTCAGTGTTTACTGACTCGGTGCATTCGGAAAAGGAAGGAGCCAGTAAATGACTCTCCGCTCTCCATGTTGATGGGGAAAAGGGCCTCTTCCCCACAACCAGGGCCGCTGATAAGGCAGTACAACTAGCCCTGTTGTACCGGGCCTGGCCAGCAGGGGGGTCCAGGCAATCTGACAGAAGAATGCATGCAGAATAGAAAAAAAATTTTCCAACCAGCGCCCCTCCTGCAGCGGCGCACAGGGCCGATCTAAGTGCAGAGTCCTCCCTCCTCTCCCTCCTTCCACTTGTGTAACTAATCACACACAGAGGAAGATGGAAATCTCCCTCTGTGTCATGGAGCTGGGGTCTGAACTACTCGGCGGCCATCCACTCACTGTAACAAAGCCCTGCTTCCTATATTGTGATAGACAGAACACTGATGCGTCTAAGGCTGCAAATTGGCACAGTAAGGCTGAAATGGGCACAGTGAGGCTGCAGATGGGCACAGTGAGGCTGAAATGGGCACTGTGAGGCTGCAGATGGGCACAGTGAGGCTGCAGATGGGCACAGTAAGGCTGCAGATGGGCACAGTGAGGCTGCAGTTTGGCACAGTGAGGCTCCAGAATGGCACAGTGAGGCTGCAGATGGGCACAGTGAGGCTGAAATTGGCACAGTGAGGCTGCAGATGGGCACAGTGAGGCTGCATTGATGGCACAGTAAGGCTGCAGATGGGCACAGTGAGGCTGAAATGGGCACAGTGAGGCTGCATTGATGTGTACTGATGAGTATGAAATGGGAACAGTGAGATTGCAGATGGGCACAGTGAGGCTGCATTGATGGGCACAGTGAGGCTGCATTGATGTGCACTGATAAGGCTGAAATGGGCACAGTGAGGCTGCAGATGGACACAGTGAGGCTGCATTGATGGCTCAGTGAGGCTGCATTTATGGGCACTGATCAGGCTGCAGATGTGCACAGTGAGACCGCATTGATGAGGCTGCATTGATCTCTTGTATCATGTCTGCAGTCTCTGACCAACTCCTGTAGTATGTCTGCAGTTTCTGACCATCTCTTGTATCATTACAGTATTTCTTTTGGATAATCAAACTTATAACTGGCTGGAAAAAGATAAATATCACTTAAATACAAATCTGCACTTTAATTCAAGGCAGGGTCTGGGGAGGGACCAGGGGCGGGGCCAGGATGGGGCTAAAGGGGGCCCCATCAGGTAGGCTGTACGCTATCAGCGGCCCTGCCCACAACTCTGGCCGGTGGTTGTGGGGGTCTGCGGGCGAGGGGCTTATCGGAATCTGGAAGCCTCCTGTAACAAGGGGGCCCCCCAGATCACCTCTATGTGAAAATAGAGGTAAATAGAACCCCTACTGATTCACCAAAAAAAAGTGTAGTGTAAAAAAATGACAGTAGGCAGTTTTTGACTATTCCTTTATTTAAAAAATAAATAATGTAAATAATGTAAAAAATGTAAAAATGTCCCCCCCGGTGTAGATCCATCGTCAATCGCCCTGCCCGCCGCCACCATCGGTCCGAAAAAAGGAAACAAAAACCCAAAACCCTTCAGCCTCAGCTAAGGCATCCACCGTCTGCCAACTCTGCCATGTAACAGCTCTTAAATAACCAAGGGGCGGGGTCACCCTGTGATGTCACCAGGTAGCACCGTCCCTTATGACATAATCGACCGAGGGCATGCTGGGTCGTTGAGGTCACAAGGAGCAGTGCCACACAGTTAAGTCATTTAAGAGCTGTCACATGGCTGATGTGGCAGATGGTGGGAGCTTTAGTCGAGGCTGGAAGTTTTGAGTTTTTGTTTCCTTTTTTTGGACCGGCGGTGGCGACGGGCAGCGAGATTGACGATGGATCTACACCGGGGGACATTTTTATTTATTTATTTTTTTAAATAAAGGAATAGTCAAAAACTGCCTACTGTTATTTTTTACACTACACTTTTTTTTGGTGAGTCAGTAGGGGTTCTATGTAGCACATACTCATTCCCATAGGGATGATGTGGGGGCCCCCTTGTTACAGGGGGCTTTCAGATTCCCATGCGCCCCCCCCGCAGACCCCCACAACCACCGGCCAGGTTTGTGGGGAAGAGGCCCTTGTCCCCATCAAAATGGGGACAAGGTGCTTTGGGGGGTGGACAGACCCCCTTCTGCCCCCCCACGCTATTTTTTTTCATATTTCTTTCATTGCCAGCATTCTTTTCACAAGTCGCACCCAAATGGCATCTATATCATGCAGGTGTGACTTTGATGCAACTTTAGAGGTTTACATTGAGGTCTATGGACCCCAAGTCGAATAAAAGTCGGACCAAAGTAGTGCAGGAACTACTTTGAAGTTGCTGAAACCTGAAGTCGCACAGATATGAACAGCTATCATAGGGAAACGTGGGGTGTGACTTGCCATGTGACTTTGGGATCCAAAGTCACATAACAAGTTGCACATGTGCGAATGGAGCCTGAACCTCCCTATTGGAGACACAGTCAGCAATAAAATTTTTTTTTTACAAATAAATATCAAAAGTGTGGTGTGCATTTGTATTCAGCCCCCTTTACTCTGATACCGCTAACTAAAATCTAGTGAAACCAATTGCCTTCAGAAGTCACCTAATTAGTAAATAGAGTCCACCTGTGTGTAATTTAATCTCAGTATAAATATAGCTGTTCTGTGAAGCCCTCAGAGGTTTGTTAGAGAACCTTAGTGAACAAACAGCATCATGAAGGGCAAAGAACACACCAGACAGGTCAGGGATGAAGTTGTGGAGAAGTTTAAAGCAGGGCTAGGTTATAAAAAAATATTCCAAGCTTTGAACATCTCACGGAGCACTGTTCAATCCATCATCCGAAAATGGAAAGAGTATGGCACAACTACAAACCTACGAAGACATGGCCGTCCACCTAAACTGACAGACTGGGCAAGTAGAGCATTAATCAGAGAAGCAGCCAAAAGACGCCCATGGTAACTCTGGAGGAGCTGCAGAGATCCACAGCTCAGGTGGGAGAATCTGTCCACAGGACAACTATTAGTAGTGCACTCCACAAATCTGGCCTTTATGGAAGAGTGGCAAGAAGAAAGCTAATGTTGAAAGAAAAGCAAATACATACAGCGCTGACAATAGAGAAAATACTACAACCGTGAATGTAGTACTAAGTGAAAAGTGAACTGTCCGGTGATACTGTGATCATAAATACATAACACTTATAAAATACGTACTAAACATATAAAATTGATATATAAAAAATGTATGTTGACAAAGAATATATACAATTGCTAATAAAGTGACAGTGATTGACCACAGATATGTGCCATAAGCTAAACTACTGTGCAAAATTCTTAGTGTCAATCCCACTAGATAGTATCACCTCTTCAGCCTATGCTGACAATCAGTCACCTGAAGTACTGAAGTTCAAAAAGCAGAAGGATGGCTCTGATATGCTGCAGTTCAAAAGGCAGAAAGGCTCTGGATCGTGGCAAATGGAATAAAAGCTTGGAAGTGTAGACCGTCAATTCCAACCCAAAAAAGCAAGGAGAAATAATATGGTGAAGTACTGTGGAGAAAGATATCGCTTGCGCATAACAGCACTACTCACAAGATTCAGGGTTGCAACCAGGCATTTCAGAAAAACTTCCGCGATCGCCGCTGTAAGCGTGCGTTCCACGGGGAACAGGAAGAAGCGTCACTGGTTTAAAACGTGAGCGGGATATTGCGTCGACGCGTTTCGCCCCTCCTCCAGGGCGTCATCAAAGACATAACATCCAGCCCACGGATGTTCAAATATATATAGTGTGTAAACTCCTCCCTAAAGGGGATGAAAGAAGTGACAGCCAATCAAGGCTCATGGGTGTATTTCACCCACTTTGTCCTGATTCATCATATCCTGTTGCAACACCAATAAACTTTATTGTTAAAAAACATGAACACATCATTCATGTTATATGTAAGTGAAACACTTAAAAAACATAATTTGATTAGAAATAAATATGCAAATTAGTAGATAGGTCTCAATTCATCAACATGATTTGCCTAATAGGAATCCAATATAGAATAAGCATATAGAAGAATCAGATAAAAAATAAAAATAAAATAAAAATAAAAATAAAAATAAACAAAAATGTAAAAAAATAAAAATAAAGATGGAAATAAAAATAAACAAAAAATAAAAATAAATATAAAAATAAGAAAAAATAAAAATAAGAATAAAAATAAAAATGAAAATTGAAAATAAAAATAAAAAATAAAAATAAAAAAATAATAAAAATAAAAAATGAAAATAAGAATAAAAATAAAAAAATATAGAATGAAAATAAAAATAAAAATAAAAAATGAATAATAAAAAATAAATAAAAAATGAAAAATATTAAATGATAAATGAAAAATAATAAAAATTAAATGTGGAAATACTAATATGCATATATACATATACGAATGTAAGAAGATTGCCAATCAAAAAAACACTAAGTATGGCTTAATCCCTTCTTACTCCTAATCTGAAAATAAATATAAAAATGCTAATATGCATGTAAACATATATGAATATGAGAAGATGGCCAATCAAAAGCAATGTGTTTTTCCTTTATTGTTGAAAGAAAGCCATAAGAAGTCCCATTTGCAATTTGCGAGAAGCCATGTGGGGGACACAGCAAACATGTGGAAGAAGGTGCTCTGGTCAGATGAGACCAAAATGTACCTTTTTGGCCTAAAAGCAAAACCCTATGTGTGGCAGAAAACTAACAGTGCACATCACCCTGAACACACTATCCCTACCGTGAAACATGGTGGTGGCAGCATCATGTTGTGGGGATGCTTTTCTTCAGCAGGGACAGGGAAGCTTGTCAGAGTTGATGGGAAGATGGATGGAGCCAAATACTGGGCAATCTTAGAAGAAAACCTGTTAGAGTCTGCAAAAGATTTGAGACTGGGGTGGAGGTTCACCTTCCAGAAGGACAATGACCCTAAACATACAGCCAGGGCTACAATGGAATTGTTTAGATCAAAGAATATTCATGTGTTAGAATGTCCCAGTCACAGTTCAGACCTAAATCCAATTGAGAATCTGTGGCAAGATTTGAAAATTGCTGTTCACAGACGCTCTCCATCCAATCTGACAGAGCTTGAGCTATTTTGCAAAGAAGAATGGGCAAAAATGTCACTCTCTAGATGTGCAAAGCTGGTAGAGACATCCCCAAAAAGACTTGCAGCTGTAATTGCAGTGAAACGTGGTTCTACAAAGTATTGACTCAGGGGGGCTGAATACAAATGCACGTCACACTATTCACATATTTATTTGTAAAAAATGTTGAAAACCATTTATTATTTTCATTCCACTTCACAATTATGTACCACTTTGTGTTGGTCTATCACATAAAATCCCAATAAAATACATTTACGTTTTTGGTTGTAACATGACAAAATGAGGAAAATTTTAAGTGATATGAATACTTTTTCAAGGCACTGTAGGTCGTTCCTCCTAAATAAGGCTGGCTATAGATGAATCGGTTCTTTTTGTTTTACCAGCGGGTTGAACAAAAAAAAGGCCCAATTTCCCCATCATACATTTAAGATGGATTCTCCCCACTGTGTCTTTGTATGACTAAATTTTTCTAACAGAGTGGTTGAACATAAGTTGTTCTCTTCAACCACGGTGCCCACACATGGATTGAAATTGGTCAGATCCCTGCTGAACTAGCTGAGTTTTGGTCCATCTATGGGCTGCCTAAAAGCTATGAATGTTTAGTGGTTTTTCATATTATGCCCTTTTCTTTTCTATGATAAAGACTACAAAAATGTAAAAACATGTTTTTACTCATAATATACACTCACCGGCCACCTTATTAGGTACTCGTGTTCAATTGCTCAGTAACAGAAATTGCTAATCAGTCAATCACATGGCAGCAACCCAATGCATTTAGGCATCTGGACGCGGTGAAGACGACTTGCTGAAGTTCAAACCGAGCATCGGAATGGGGAAGAAAGGGGATTTAAGTGACTTTGAATGTGGCATGGTTGTTGGTGCCAGATGGGCTGGTCCGAGTCTTTCATAAACTGCTGATCTACTGGGATTTTCACACACAACCATCTCTCGGGTTTACAGAGAATGGTCTGAAAAAGAGAAAATATCCAGTGAGCAGAAGTTGTGTGGAGGAAATTGCCTTGCTGATGGAGAGGAGAGGATGCAGAGGAGAATGGGCAGACTGGTTCGAGATGATAGAAAGGCAAAAGTAACTGAAATAACCACTCGTTACAACCGAGATATGCAGAATACCATCTCTGAATGCAGAACACATTGAACCTTGAAGCAGATGGGCTACAGCAGCAGAAGACCACACCGGGTGCCACTTCTGTCAGCTAAGAACAGGAAACTGAAGCTACAATTCACACAGGCTCACCAACATTGGACAATAGAAGATTGGAAAAACGTTGCCTGGTCTGATGAGTCTCGATTTCAGCTGTGACATTCAGATGGTAGGGTCAGAATTTGGTGTAAACAACATGAAAGTATGGATCCATCCTGCCTTGTATCAATGGTTCAGGCTGGTGTTGGTGGTGTAATGGTGTGGGGGATATTTTTATGGCACATTTTGGGCCCTTTAGTACCAATTGAGCATTGTTTAAATGCCATGACCTATCCAAGTATTGTTGCTGACCATGTCCATCCCTTTATGACTACAGTGTACCCATCTTCTGATGGCTCCTTCCAGCAGGATAATGCGCCATGTCACAAAGCTCAAATCATCATAAACTGGTTTCTTGAACATGACAATGAGGTCTCTGTACTCAAATGGCCTCCACATTCACCAGATCTCAATCCAATAGAGCACCTTTGGGATGTGGTGGAACAGGAGATCATGGAGGTGCAGCCGACAAATCTGCAGCAACTGCATGATGCTATCATGTCAATATGGACCGAAATCTCTGAGGAATGTTTCCAACACCTTGTTGAATCTATGCCATGGAGAATTAGGACAGTTCTGAAGGCAGAAGGAGGTCCAACCCAGTACTAGCAAGGTGTACTTAATAAAGTAGGCGGTGAGTGTACACTATATACAGTTTGTTATTGCATATGAATATTTAGTATTTTCTCATGCAGTCAACTGGTGAAGCTCTAGTTTTTTTGTGTTTAAGAGTATCCCCTTCTGAGCCCATTGTTTACAAATCTCACTAGCTCAAGCTGAAGCATATGCACAAAAGTGTATGACTGTAGGCCTAGGCAAAGCCTTTTTTTTTTTTTGGATAGTTTTGCATTGAGAGGGGAAAAGTTGGTCGTTCTGTCAAGTTCCTAATGCTGTCTTAGTCCCCTGTTGCAGAGATTTACTCTTCTATCTGTAATGGTGACCATTGTCATCAAGAAATAAAGTGAGAGGAAATCCAAAATTTGCACTCTGGGACCGGGTGCGAAAGCAAATTTTCCCAGTGATACACAGGAGGAAATGGCCATGTGACTGCAGGCTCTTCTCTTCTACCCTATGGTCTTGGAGACAATGTAAAGGAGCTGGTCGTGGAACTTGGATTATATGGAGAAACAGCCTTGACACTGCAGTAATCTTCTGTCCAGGATATTCCCACGGAGGAGGTAAAGAACACATCGGTGTTATATGTCTGTTGATGCACTACTAGACCCATCTGGGGTCTATCTTTAAAGTGAGAGGCTAGCACACACTGGGTGTGGATTGGAGAAGGATATCTACAAGTTATCATTTTATCTTCAATTGGACTCTGTTTCTTTTTCTTCTCCCTTTTGCTTCACTTTTTTTGCACTTATTTTTTTTTTTTAATAAGAGACTATTGCATAGTACCTTGAGATATTTTAGAAAACACTTTAATATTGGATCACGTATTCTTGTATTTGCTGGCTTAAAACTTCTTTGAAGCCATTGTATTGCACTGTTTTGCACATTTGGGAAGTGAGATATTGCTGGCACTTTATGATTAGCACTTTATATCAAGGGATTGTTTTTGAGTTATTTAGCACTGCTTCACTAAAAAGAATCTGGTAGAGGTTTTAACCCTTCCCTATTCTATCCAAAACTAAAAAATAACTTTTGACTATACATACACTTTAAAAAAGCATTAAACCCAAAAGCAAGCATTTATTATATTGCAGCTTACCTGTAGGCGGGGCCTGGGCTGCATCGCTTTGGCCATAGCGAGCAGCCGGGTTACCCTACAGGTTGTACCGACATCCAGGGCAAACAGGCTTTATTCTCCTGTGTGAGGATGGTGGCTGGAGACTGGACCCCTCCACCCTCCTGGCGATGTTTGTTCAACCCCTCCCTCCCAATGGTATCTACACGCTGGTCCCACTCGTTTCTTCCTGGGCTCGACAAACAGGTTTACACAAATAATGTCTACTATTACTACCAGGTTTGGCTGTGGATCACATCCCTTGTTCAAACTTACACACGGAGGCCAGAGTTGATCAATAAACTCCTTTATTGCATAGAATTGAGTGACAGCATAACAGATCACGCTCCATTAATCCATAACTGTTCTCAACACGATAGAGGTAGTGTATAACTGCCCCGGAGATGATGCCTGCTTCTCAGTTTTGGCTGAATCGATTGGCCAGCACTTTTCCCATCTGCTGCTTTCAATAATCCCCCCCCCCCCAAAGGGGGGAACAAAGGAGGGGACCAAGTCCTTACTGCCTCTTCCTCATCTCTGATGTAGTGGAGCTTTACATGATTCCCCTCCAGGAGTCCAGAATAGGGAACTTCCAGAGAGGAGGGGGGGGGGGGGGTGGAGAGCAGAAGCACAGTTGTCTTCTTCCCTCGCTCTCTCCAGGCCATTCTCAGCTCCCCTCGCCCTCTAGATTATATAGGGACTCCCACAATTTTCTATGTATGAGGAGTAACCTTTACAGGGGCCTATCTTGCCCTCTACCTGCCGACATACCAATTCTTAGATGTATTTCCTTTTGTAGGCTTTCTTTCTTCTATTTTCATCTGGTGATCCAGCCAGTACGTCTGTTGTTTTTCAAACGAACAAGCCCTCTTGCAGATTGTATCAGTTACAGGGAAAAGACAAACCATTTTACAATGATCAGCTTTTATTTACTTATGTAAAATGTTTATCTTGCCGACTGCCCCACATACATGAGGCGGCCCCTGTGTGCAGAATCATGTACAGGTACACGATTCTGCACTTTCAGGTCTGGGGTGGCCTGCTCCCGGTTTGATTGGTACCCACTGATCGTTCGAGGCATAAGCAGAATGGCGATCTGCCTATGTAAACAAGGCAGATCACCCTTCTGTGACCAGGTAAGGCAGTGATCTTGTGTTTCTGCTAAGCAGAAACACGGATCTCTGTCTTCCCACAATAAATGCACCCCCACACAGTAACCAAGCACTCCCTAGGAACACATTTAACCCTTTGATCACCCCTGATGTTAACCCCCTTCCCTGCCAATGTCATTAGTACAGTGACAGTGCATATTTTTTGCACTGTCACTCTAGTAGTGTCACTGGTCCCCAAACATGTCAAAAGTATCAGTTAGGTGTCCGATTTTTCTGCCGCTATGTAATAATAGTACAAGCAATAGTTATATTTGACAATCCAGTAAAGGCTTACTTAAAAAATCTCCTTGCATGTTGGGAGTGCTGCCTGTCTGCTGATCATCTCTTCCTACAACTTCCTGGATTCCCTGCTTCTCCTCTGCGGTTTACTCTCCATTTCTAAGGACTACATATCCCATGGTACCTTGCTGCCTACAAGCAGTGATTCCTGTAATGACTCCGCCTCCTGAAACTCCTCCTCAGCGCCTTTGTAGGTCAGGAGGCAGGCTCTGTGAAATGGGTGACACAGTAGTGCCTACTCACAGGGCATAGTGACTACGTGTCACAGAATTCAAGGAAGTAAATGTGTGGGGATCTTCACAAAGTAAGTTTGCAAACTTCAAAATTGTTCAGATTATTAGGAGTAGTAAAAAATAATTGTAATAGAATGTGGAAATAATATATTATTTTACATTTTGGCCACATATACACTTTGAATGCACTTAGTGTAATTATCAGCCTTGTGAAATCCCCTTTTTAGCAGCATTTAACTGGGATGGGGATGGGTGGCACGAGGGGCCAATCAGGTGTGCTGCAGTGTACATGTGCTGACAAGAAACATGCTGACTGGAGGATAGAGGGAAATGAGTAGAGGGAGGAGCAAAACTAAATTAAAATGTACCCAAAACTGTGATAGTGTCAGTGCTGGGCTCAGCCCTCCCTTCTCAGAACTCAGGCTGCTCACCTGTCGATTAATTGCCAGCACTCTTCATTCCACAGTGACTCACCTGGTGATCATATCCTGCTCGTCAACAAGCCCTGCTGGTTATTTAAGCTACTTGGATCAGATCTCCTGTGCCTTCGCCTTGGTCAACATATCTAGAGCCTCTCTGCTGTTTTCCTGTTGAAGACTTGCCTGGCCTGACGTCCCTTCTGGTTCTTGATCCTGTCTGCTGCTCTGACTACACTAATCTCTGTCTGATTTCTTGTCTTGTTCTGAACTACGCTGATCTCTGGCTCCCTGATTTCCTGTCTTGTTCTGAACTACGCTGATCTCTGGCTCCCTGATTTCCTGGCTTGTTCTGAACTACGCTGATCTCTGGCTCCCATTTTTCCTGGCTTGTTCTGAACTATGCTGATCTCTGGCTCCCTGATTTCCTGGCTTGTTCTGAACTACGCTGATCTTTGGCTCCCTAATTTCCTGGCTTGTTCTGAACTATGCTGATCTCTGGCTCCCTGATTTCCTAGCTTGTCCGGACTACCCGATTTGGTTACCGAACCCTGGCTATGTTTTAACTACGTTTACTATTTGTACAATTTTTACCACTACATAAAGGTGTGATTTTTACTGCGTTTTCTGTCTCCATCTGATTCATGGTCCCTGACAGATAGTTTCCCTTTAAAAAGTAAATTTAAGTGGCTTTACCAAGTAGATAAGTGGTCAATGTTTACGTTTTCTTTTCCCTAATTGTTAATATTTTAATTGTTAACTGTAGTATTTGGTAAGGTATTATTGTGGTTATTAAAAAACAAAGAACAATAGCAAGTAAAGAGTGACAAATTTTACACCCCATCCCCCTCAAGTTCCTTAGGCAAGTGCCTACCTTGTCTATTTAATCAATTAACTAAACAGTGACTAGAGGGTAGTACATTACCTGTACAATGGCCTACGGGGTAAAAGATTGACAGTAGGTCATAGAAGAATCCATTATCACATGCACAGTCGTAGAATCCACCATTTGTTTCTACACAGGTATAATCCTCAGGACAGTCATCTGAAGTTATGCATTGGTCAAAATCAGTGGCCTCTCGAGGTGGGTACCATTTTCCTACAACACAGAAGAGAAGTAAGCAGTACATTATTTACAGTATTATTTGTTTTGTATTGAATATATTTCTTGTCTATTGTCTCTCTATTAAAGGGTTAGTCCACACATGGAAAAGGGGCCCTCTTGAATGTCATGCTGAGGGAGAAGACCAGAGAAGTCAGGCATAGAAATCATCACTCATCAATCACTGGATTTATTAAAAGAATAGGGAATGTTCATTTAGCCAGGGTTTTCTGTTAAAAGTCACAGGGCCCCCGTACAGCCTACCTGTTAAAAATTATATTATGGGAATGGGTGGCCATTGTTTTTGAGCCTGGTTGGCTTAGTTTCTCCCTGACTCCTCCCCCACTAGGTGGCATTGTGGTGGTGGCCATGTTTGGTGCCTCTCCTCCTCCCCTTTAGGGATTTGTTATTGGGGCTGGCTTTCCCTGTGGGGGGTGGTTGGGGTGGGCTCAGGCGGTGTGAACATACACGGTAACATGTTTTGCATCTGCATTCAGGAAGTGAAGTCGCACACCACCAAGAAGGAAAGGGTATATAAGGGGAGGACTGCCAATAAGGGGGTATAGAACAAAATAGATTACAGCGCACATATACACATACACATGTTCAGGTGTTTTAAATAGCCTTGCAGGATTTAAATGTAATTTTTGTATGTGTGTGCTGTAATCTATTTTGTTCTGTTTGCGGTCTTATAGCAGCACCATCTTGAATGTAAATGCATTTTTAGGGTGTGCCCCCCAAGTCTGTTGTTAATAAGGGGGTACAGGCTTCATCAGGAGCTGAAAGCAGGCAGGAGGGAGAAGAGGGGAAGTTGTCTTTCAGCTGCAGCAAGGAGAGCCATACAGGGGATTGGTTCCAATAATTGTCCCCTCTGCTGCACTGATTAACTCCTCCTATCCACAATTCGATTCGCTCCCCATACAGGTAGGTCTGGCTGCACCCCCTTATCAGTGCACTTAGCAATGGGAATGTGTTAACTTTAATCACACAAAACAACAAGGTCACATACATGCATGTCACCCCAAATTACTGTGCACCCCCATTGTTCCATTCAGACACATAGTTCCCAACTGTCCCTGATTTGGAACAAAGTCCCTCATTCCTCCTCATTTGTCCCTCATTTTGGTTTTATCTATATACAGTGGAACCTCGGACTGCGAGTAACACGGTTAACGAGCATTTCGCAATACAAGCAATTTTTTTTTTAAATTCTGACTCGGTTTTCGAGTGTTGTCTCGCAAAACGAGCAGGATTCAAGCCTCTATGGTGTGCAGTACCGCATTTGGCCAGAGGTGCGGGGGTGCCGATGACACTCGGAGCCGTTCGGAGTCGTTTAGAAATACTCGGAAACACTCGGAAACACTCGGAAATACTCGGAAACACTCGGAAATACTCCGTTCCGAATTATCCTCCTTTACATTGACTTGGTGAAACCCGCTTTGATATTCGAGTGCTTTGGATAACAAACATTCACCTGGAACGGATTATGCTCGTAATCCAAGGTACCACTGTAGTTGTATATAAACTGCACTTTTTATCTTTTTAAAAGTGTTTCCCAGTGCTAAATCTTTCATCCAATTTCTAAATTGCTGCATTTGTAAGTTTCAAAAGCCAATATAAAGGAATAGTAGTGGTAAAAAAGAAGCACTTGTGGGTTTTACTAATCATTTTTTTTGTATAATTGTCCTTTAAGGGGGCGTGACAGGGGGTTTGTCCTATGCCTACATAGGTGTCCCTCGTTCCCATATCAAAAAGTTGGGTGGTATACATACATATACTGTACAAACCTTCTCTACTTAACTGGTTCCCGACTGGCCGCCGCAGTTATACTGGGGCAAGATGCCTCCCCTGGGCGAGCCGTCGTAGCTGTACGTCGTCCCTTTAAGACGCTGTAGGAGGCGCATGCGTCCGCAGCGTGTCCCCAGAGCCGTTGTGAGTGCCTGGCGGGCACAATGACCGCCGGGCACCCGTGAACGTTCGTGACAAAGCGAGAACCGGGATCTGTGTGTGTAAACACACAAATCCTGGTTCTCTCAGGGGAGAGGAGACGGAGCGTGTACTCCTACTAAGTATGAACACAGATCGGTCTCCTCCCCTAGTCAGTCCCATTCCCCCCCACAGTTAGAACACACCTAGGGAACATAGTTAACCCCTTGATCTCCCCTAATGTTAACCCCTTCCCTGCCAGTGACATTTATACAGTAATCAGTACATTTTTATAGCACTGATCGCTGTATAAATGTCACTGGTCCCAAAAATGTGTCAAAAGTGTCTGATCTGTCCGCCACAATATCGCAATCCCGATAAAAATCGCTGATCACCATTACTAGTAAAAAAAATAATAATAAAAATGCCATAAATGTATCTCCTATTTTGTAGATACTATAATTTTTGCGCAAACCAATCAATATGCGCTTATTGCGATTTTTTTTTTTACCAAAAATATGTTGAAGAATACATATTGGCCTAAACTGAGGAAAAATATTATTTTTTTTTAAATTGGGGATATTTATTATAGCAAAAAGATATAGGGCGTTATTTACTAAAGGCAAATCCACTTTGCAATACAAGTGCAAACTGCAAGTGCAAAGTGCACTTGAAATTGCACTGAAACAGCATTTTAGCTTGCACATGATTGGATAATAAAATCAGCAGAGCTTCCCCTCATTTCAGATCTACCCCTCAGATTTACAGCAATTGCACTTGCAAATGCACTTTCAGTGCAATTACAAGTGCACTTTGCACTTGTAGTTTGCACTTGCAGTGCAAAGCGGATTTGCCTTTTGTAAATAACCCCCATAGTGTTTTTTTTCAAAATTGTCGCTCTTCTTTTGTTTATAGCGAAAAAAATAAAAACCGCAGAGGTGATCAAATACCACCAAAAGAAAGCTCTATTTGTGTGGGGGGGGGGGGGGGGGGAGTACGTAAATTTTGTTTGGGTACAGCGCTGCGCGACCGCGCAATTGTCAGTTAAAGCAACGCAGTGCCGTATCACAAAAAATTGCCTGGTCAGGAAGGGAGTAAATTCTTCCGGGGCTGAAGTGGTTAATTAGGAAATCTACTCCGTGACACAAGAAAATGTTGGGTGATTTAGCTGTCTACAATCCACCAAAAACTAAAATATCATACATGGATAGTCTGATCATTCAAAACTGATATTTGGTCTGCATGTAAAAATGCAATTTTGGTAGCTCCCCCTTTTATTTTTCTCTGTTAATATTTTTTATTTAAATTTTAAAATAAAGTAAAGGTACAAGTATATGTCAGGATTAACAGTCAGGATTGGACTATATCCAGCCCATCAAGCAATGATTGTCAAAGAGAAGACAGTGCACTAACTAGAAAAATCAATTGGATAACAGCCATACAGAGATATAAACGCTGTACAGCTTACATTTGCAGAAGAAGTACCGGTATATCCTTTTTGTCAGGCTATCCTCATTTAAGGCATTGAGCAGGTACCACCAACAGCTTATGAACTTACTACAGCAGAGAATAGCAAACCAAAATCCATAAAGACTAGACATTGATCCTTGAATATTGTAAAGTAGCATGTAAATAATACAGAGAGGGAAAAAAGAAGAAGGGATTGGAGTATAAAAAAAAGAGGTGCTTAAGAATAAAAGCAAAAGAAAAGAAAGAAAATAGTAGGCTGTAAAAGGTTGTTCCTTCCAATTCGGCATCTCAACCTTAGGGGTTTGTATAGGGGATTGTAGCTACTGTATAATATATAGGGGTTCCAGATTTTCCTAAATCTAATCTAATCCCAGAAGATACTAGTCAACTTCTCATGAAGCATTATCCAAGAGATTTTATTTTTAGTCATGGCTATATTTACCACTGGAGTTTCCATGTCTTTGCAATAGACATTATATATGGTGCAAATTTCTTCCCTGGGTTGCAGGAACGAAATTTGCATGATTCTCCCATCGACGCAGACAGTGCTGACAGGGGAATCCTTCCTGCCAAAACATTGTCTTCTCTAAGCTGGAGGGGGGGGGTCCTCCGGGAGAAGACACTGATTATTGCTAAAATCCGGCAAGCTGGTTGTACCCAAGTTGATCGACCAATCAACTTGGTACATTCAACCTCAAAGTGTTACTAAACCCAGTAATATGAAAATAGTTCAAACCCCCCACTCCCTCACCCAACGAATAAAATTCAAAGTACTAACAATTATTTACAAAGCCATCCATAACTCTGCCCCCAGCTACATCACTAACCTAGTCCCAAAATACCAACCAAGCCGCTCTCTTCAGTCATCCCAAGACCTCCTGCTCTCTAGCTCCCTTGTCACCTCCTCCCATGCTCCCCTCCAAGATTTCTCCAGAACTTCTCCCATCCTTTGAAACTTCCTACCCCAATCTTTCCGACTGTCCCCTAATCTATCCATCTTTAGGCGATCCCTGAAAACCCTTCTCTTCAAAGAAGCCTATCCTGCTTCTAACTAACGCTGTTTTACTTCCTCGATCAGCTCATCCCCCACAGCTATTACTTTTTGTATCAATTGACCCTTCCTTTTTAGATTGTAAGCTCTAAGGAGCAGGGCCCTCTGATTCCTCTTGTATCAAATTGCAATGTAACTGTAATGTCTGCCCTCATGTTGTAAAGCGCTGCACAAACTGTTGGCGATATATAAATCCTGTATAATAATAATAATAATAAACCCATTAATATGAAGATAGTTCAAACCCCCCCACTCCCTCCACAGTGCCCAGAGCTTATGAATCTTCTTTCTATACTAAAATACTGCCACTATACACCTTTTTGGCTGATCTGTATACCATGGTCTTGTGATAAACTGCAGGGTTTGCCCAAGTGCTGAGTGTTCGGGTAGGAGGAGATTTCCACTACAGCCTGTGTCCTCATGCTGTTATGGAAAATGGATCATCCATGAATCAAGATGTGACATCCCACCCACTGTGTTCTTTTTTAGTTACTGGGCATGGAGGAGGTGGGAGGGACTGGGATGTCATTTAGGATCTGTATACACGCCCAAATATGTGATGTCAAAACCATGTGACCTGAAAAGCTAAGCGCAACAAGGAAATGTTCTCTCCAGCTATAGAGACCAAACTGAGCATGTGCAGCTTTACTACTCTGACTGTGTCTTATCTGGAGACCCTGCGGGAGGAGAGGATCTGTGCATACAGGATAAAACAGCCGTTTTACACAATACAGAGGATTAACCCCTTAAGTTTCACAGTGAGTATAACAAGCATGCTATGCTGCATATACAGACAGATTTTACTGTTGTGGGTTTAGTAACACTTTAAATAAGTTGGCCAAAGTTTTGATAGACAACATCAGCATATCATCTGCAAAAAAAAGCACTCTTGTGAATCATGAAGGCACTCTGAATGCCGTGATTATCAGGATTAATTCGAATTGCTTTTGCCAACATCTCTATCTCAACAATGAATAACAGTGGAAACACTGCCTAGTGCCTATCTGTATGTGGATTATTTGCAATTTATGGCTTTGCATGATGTTATTGGCATTAGGATTCAAATATAGGGTATGTAATAGGGCGCAAAACTTAGGGTCAAAATTCCATTTCGTTAGAATATGGAAAAGATAAACCCAAAACATTGAGTCAAAAGCTTTATGTGGAGCTAAAGATAATAAAGTGAATAAAAGTGATAAGGTGATAAAAAAGAAAATTGAATAAAAGCATATCTGCACCCTCAGGGGAGACTTTCCACCTCTCCACTCCCACCCCCCTCCTCCCCACCACTGCCAGAATCGGGGTGTCTTTTTTTTATGTTTTGTTTTCTGTAATAAATCCACTGTGGCCCCATCCTCCCCTCACATGTCATTTGTCTAGGTAAATTCTGTGCAAGGTCCTCCCATTGCCTCCTGTGATATGCACATCGCATATCCCAGGAGGCATATTGTTTCATTCAGAAAGAAGGAGGGGGGCGCCGTATCTATAGAAGGCGCACCGGCTGAACTAGAAAGACCCGGCGCACCTCCCGATTATGTGACACAAAACCATGGTGGTGCAGGACCAAGAGGATCTCAGTGGACAACGCTGGATCCTCTGGGTGGATGAGTACCAGAAATGTGCCACCTGGACCACCATACCTGGAATTAAAGCTGAATTCCAGGTATGGATATTTTTTTTATAGATACAATGATCCATTTTGGACCAGTGTAAGCATGCATATGTCATACGTGGCCAATCCCCCTGGAAGCTGGAAATCTATTTAGTAGACTGCGGCACCGCTACTTTAGTGATCACCCGTATATGGCCCGTATATACTTACTTTGGCCCAAGCTGGACCAATAAAACTATGCAAAAATACAGGCATACCTGAAAATCTGCTTTTTAACATTAAAATGATATTCTATTGGCTTCCACCACCCACCAGCTCCCACCAAAACTGCTATAAATGATGTGTAGAAGTGCAGACAGGAACACAAATTCAAGTTCTACTCATGCCATTCACCAGCTAAGCAGTATACAGGGGGTCCCCTAGTTACAAACATCCGACTTACAAACGACTCCTACTTACAAACGGAGGGAGACAACAGGAAGTGAGAGGAAATCTACCCCTAGGAAGGGAATTTCACTTCTGTTAGAGTTATTATGGGGAAAAGGTACCTCCACTGATGCTTTATCACCAAGGCTTGTTTCCACAACAACCCAAAATTTTCAAAATCCAATTGTCATTGGGACAGAAAGTGAGGTGAAATCTTCTGAACAGGGGCACACACAGCAAAACAAATGTTACAGGGGTGTTAACCCTTCCCTATGCTATCCAAAAAGCTTAAAAATAGTTTTTTTGGCTGGAGCTACACTTAAAAAATGTACCTGTTCCGACTTACAAACAGATTCAACTTAAGAACAAACCTACAGTCCCTAACTTGTTTGTAACCCGGGGACCCCCTGTACTGTGCTAGCCTCCAATGAAAAAAAGAACATTTGGAATTATACTGATTTGATTTGATCTCAGTAGGCAAGCTTTCAGAATATCTTAGGTTTCATCAGACATGACATTGTATGCGTCTTAGTTCCAATATGAGATTTTCTGGTGCAATTTTTGATACAAGAGCACCCATTCTGAAAGTTTAAAAAGACTGTCACCAATTTAAAAAATACATACGGAGGGAACCAAAACATCAGGTATTTTCTTACTTGTAGTGCTTTTCATTTGCATAAATAATTTTTTAATCACTTGCAATGTGCCTTTGAGCATGCTAAAAATTTGACTACTGTACAGTATGTCAGAAAGATTACATATCCTAACCACAGCCACAGTTCCCCCTCTCTCCTGTCGTGTCCAGGGCCGTTTTATCGATTGGGCACGCTGGGCAGTTGCCCGGGGGCCCCACTTGCCTGGAGGGCCCCACCCAGTCCCAGGGCCGATCCTCAGCGCAGTAGCGCTGCAATCTGCTTCAGAAGACTGACGCCTTCGTGCACTGCAGGGCCGATCCCAGACCGGGCGCCAGAGAGGTGGGGCCGCTGAAGCGCCAGAGTTCTCTCCTCCCTCTTCCTCCTCTCTGTGTCCAGAGGCGGCTCCCTCCGCGGGTCACCGCTGCCGCTGTATCTTTCAAGGCTCAAGCCCGTCCCCCCTCCCTATCATAGAAGGAGAGCAGCGCCGGAGATCAGAGCGGCTGGTCTCTGTGTGGAGAGAGACCAGCCGCGCAGTGACATTGCTGGGGGGGGGCAGGTCCGTGCCTGACGTGATCTCCTCCACTGTTTTTCACTTCCGCCCAAGCCTGTCACCAACTGCTCTCCACCCGGGCGGCGCAGCTGCACACTGTCCTCTCCTCACTAGCTGCCGCCCGGGTGTTTTTATGTACGCTAATGGAGGAGGGGGGTCTGTACTAATGAAGGGGAGGGTTTGTCCTGGAGGGGTATATACTAATGGAGGAGGGGGTTTCCTGGTGGGGTCTGTACTAATGGAGGGGGGGGGGTTTCCTGGGGGGGTCTGTACTAATGGAGGAGGGGGGGTTTCCTGGGGGGGTCTGTACTAATGGAGGGGGAGTCTGTACTAATAGAGGGGGGCTTTGTCCTGGGGGGGTCTGTACAAATGAAGGGGGGTCTGTACTAATGTAGGAGGAGCGGTTTGTCCTGGGGGTCTGTACTAATGGAGGGGGGGGCTTTGTCCTGGGGGGGTCTGTACTAATGGAGGGGGGGTTGTCCTGGGGTGGTCTGTACTAATGGAGGGGTGTTTGTCCTGGGGGGTCTGTACTAATGGGAGGGGTTTGTCCTGGGGGGGTCTGTACAAATGGAGGGGGGGCGGTTTGTCTTGGGGGGTCTGTACTAATGGAGGGGGAGCGGTTTGTCCTAGGGGGTCTGTACTAATGGAGGGGTGTTTGTCCTGGGGGGGTCTGTACTAATGGAGGGGGGGTTTGTCCTGGGGGATCTGTACTAATGGAAGGGGGTTTGTCCTGGGGGTCTGTACTAATGAAGGGGGGGGTTCGTCCTGGGGGGTCTGTACTAATGGAGGGGGGTTTGTCCTGGTAGGGGTCTGTACTAATGGAGGGGGGGTGGTTTGTCCTGGGGGCGGCCTACACCCAGGAAAGTACACCCAGGACTCCAGAGGGAGAGGGCAGTGCTGAGGGAACACCATCAGAGAGAGAACCCCGCTGCCCTGCGCCACCAGAGGGAAAGCCACACAGCCTAGCCCCATCTATGGCGGAGAAAGAAATGGAGTCATTGCAGGAATACAGATCTGGGTGCTACCCAGCGGAGTCCCCACGGGCAATTCAGAGTGAGCTGACTCCTGATCAGAGGAACCATTGCTGTATTGCTGGGTCAGGTGAGAGGGCCGATCGGCCATTATCTACTAACGTCCGTAGGAACTGCAGTCTCTGACCATCTCTTGTATCATGTCTGCTGTCTCTGACCGTCTCTTGTACCATGTCTACAGTCTCTGACCGTCTCTTTTATCATGTCTGCAGTCTCTGACCATCTCCTGTATTATGTTTACAGTCTCTGACCTTCTCCTATATTATGTCTGCAGTTTCTGACCATCTCCTGTACTATGAGTGCAGTCTCTGACCGTCTCTTGTATCATGTCTGCAGTCTCTGACCCTCTCCTGTATTATGTCTGCAGTCTCTGACCATCTCCTGTATTATGTCTGCAGTCTCTGACCATCTCCTGTATTATGTCTGCAGTCTCTGTCCATCTCTTGTATCATGTCTGCAGTCTCTGACCATCTCCTGTATCATGTCTGCAGTCTTTGACCGTATTATGTCTGGGGGCTCTTTCTAACAGAAGCCCTCTCTGTGTGCATCAGAGAGACTCCCCTCCAGGTCTCATTAGTGTACTCTCTTCCTGTATTTTCTTTATTGTTAAGAGATCGTGGGAGGATCCCAGGGTAACGAAGACTTCTAAGGGGAGCATCTCTGTGTTTGAGTCATTGCCATAGAAACATTTGGGGAGGAGTTGGTAAGATGACCATGCCCATGTGGGGGCACCAGAAATATTTCTGCACCCAGGCGTCTGTGACCCTAGGATCGGCCCTGCGTGCACTGCACTAGTTGCTCACTTGCTAGAATCGCCGTCCGCCCAGCGTCTAGCTTAGCAACCAGTGACGTCAGTCAGAGGCCGCGGACGCCCCAGCATTCGTAGCGCACCGCGGCTAGTGAATAAGCTCCCCTCAACTCTGCTGTTCTTCAGACAGCGTGGCTACGAGGGAGGGGAGCGGTCTCAGCAGCGGAGCAAGACTTTCGGTTTCTGAAGAGGCTGCAAGGGGCACAGTGAGGCTGCAAAGGGCACAGTGAGGCTGCAATGGGGGCACGGTGAGGCTGCAATGGGGGCACGGTGAGGATGCAATCAATGTTGGCATAGTGAGGCTGCAAGGGGCACAGTGAGGCTGCAATGTTGGGCACAGTAAGGCTGCAATGGGGGAACAGTGAGGCTACAATGGGGGCACAGTGAGGCTGCAATGGGGGCACAGTGAGGCTGCAATGGGGGCACAGTGAGGCTGCAATGTTGAGCACGGTGAGGCTGCAATGTTGGGCACGGTGAGGCTGCAATGTTGGGCATGGTGAGGCTGCATTGTTGGCACAGTGAGGCCGCAATGTTGGGCACGGTGAGGCTGCAATGTTGGGCACGATGAGGCTACAATGTTGGCCACAGTGAGGAATTATACTTTAATTCTTGAGAGTAGGTGCGAAAATTGGGACAGGCTTGTAGGGGCCCCAGTGCATTACTTTGCCCAGGGGCCCATGATGCTGTTAAGATTGCCCTGGTCGTGTCATAGTGTTTTCCTTTTCTGGGAGTTTCTATTTACTGAGAAAGAGTGAAGGTGAATACTGAACTGCCACTTCAGTCTACTGTGGTCACTGCCATCAGATCCAAGATGGTGCCACCCAGCAGCAGTCTCAGGGCTTTTGGATGTCTATGCAAGGAAGTCTTTTACAGGTAAATAGCATGCATAAAACATGGTAAATGCGCATATAATCTTATGGAAAGATTTTTGTTGAAGCGAAAGGTCTGGCAACAGGGGCTCTGTAAGACCACCACTATTTTAGACTATGTAGAGTACAAGCTAGATCACTATTAAGCTTGTACTTTAAAGGTTTCATCAAAGCTCTCTTTGAAATAGTGTTGTTAAAACATCTTGTACATACCGAAGCCCATTTGTAAAAGGACTAATTACAGAAACCCTTTATCCAAGAGGTCCCTGGGGCTACCAAGAAAACAAATAAAAGGGGTGGTTTAAGACTGCATTTGCATTTGAGTTGTGTGTCTTTGGTTGCTTTGCATGTTTGTTTTTTTTGAGTGTTTGCACAGCTATTTTTTTGCAGGCTTTTGAGGCTTGAGCATTTCTTTTCAATTATTTGTAGCCAATGAAGGGCTAAATACTAGGGATAAAAATGCTTGTTATGTTTGTTTTCACACATTTTCTTTTCTTTGCATGTTCAGGCAATTTTCAGATGCTCCTAATGAAGCTTATTGGGGCCAAAAACACTTGAAGCTTGCAGCTTGTAGCTCAAAAGAAACTCATGTACCTTTTCAAGCTAAGAGCTTCAAGCTTTATGTGGCACTACACTCAGGTGTGAACCCTTATCAATACAAAATCAATAACATACAATAAAGATTCATTTTCCCAGGAACTTACCAATTACACCAAACCATTGTACTGCAATACAGACACCTGAGGAAAAAAAAAAGAAGTTTCTTGTTGTGCATTCTGTGTCTAGGGTTATACCACCCCATGTACATTGCTCTATTGGTTTCATGCAGATCTCTCTTTTGCTTTAAGGCTATTTTCACACTGGGGTGTTGGGGGCGTCGGTGGTAAAGTGCCACTTTAAAGCGGTGCTTTACCGTCATTCTTGCATAGGTTTTCGGCCGCTAGCGGGGCGCTTTTAAACCCCTGCTAGTGGCCGAAAAAGGGTTAAAATCACCCGCAAAGCGCCGCTGTAGCGGCGATTTGCTGGCGGTTCGGTGGTGCTGCCCATTGATTTCAATGAGCAGGGGCGCTTTAGGAGAGGTGTACAGTGGGCACGGAAAGTATTCAGACCCCCTTAAATTTTCCACTCCTTGTTATATTGCAGCCATTTGCTAAAAGTTCATTTTTTTCCTCATTAATGTACATACAGCACCCTATATTGACAGAAAAACACAGAATTGTTGACATTTTTGCAGATTTATTCAAAAAGAAAAACTGAAATATCACATGGTCCTAAGTATTCAGAACCTTTGCTGTGACACTCATATATTTAACTCTGGTGCTGTCCATTTCTTCTGATTATCCTTGAGATGGTTCTACACCTTCATTTAAATCCAGCTGTGTTGATTATACTGATTGGACTTGATTAGGAAAGCCACACACCTGTCTATATAAGACCTTACAGCTCACAGTGCACGTCAGAGCAAATGAGAATCATGAGGTCAAAGGAACTGCCTCGAGAGCTCAGAGACAGAATTGTGGCAAGGCACAGATCTGGCCAAGGTTACAAAAAAATTTCTGCTGCACTTAAGGTTCCTAAGAGCACAGTGGCCTCCATAATCCTTAAATGGAAGACGTTTGGGGATGACCAGAACCCATCCTAGAGCTGGCCGTCCGGCCAAACTGAGCTATCGGGGGAGAAGAGCCTTGGTGAGAAAGGTAAAGAAGCACCCAAAGATCACTGTGGCTGAGCTCCAGTGATGCAGTCGGGAGATGGGAGAAAGCTGTAGAAAGTCAACCATCACTGCAGCCCTCCACCAGTCGGGGCTTTATGGCAAAAAACACCTGAAGGACTCCAAGATGGTGATAAATACGATCCTCTGGTCTGATGAGACCAAGATAGAACTTTTTGGCCTTAATTCTAAGCGGTATGTGTGGAGAAAAACAGGCACTGCTCATTACCTGTCCAATACAGTCCCAACAGTGAAGCATGGTGGTGGCAGCATCATGCTGTGAGGGTGTTTTTCAGCTGCAGGGACAGGACGACTGGTTGCAATCGAGGGAAAGATGAATGCAACCAAGTACAGGGATATCCTGGACGAAAACCTTTTCCAGAGTGCTCAGGACCTCAGACTGGGCCAAAGGTTTACCTTCCAACAAGACAATGACCCTAAGCACACAGCTAAAATACCGAAGGAGTGGCTTCACAACAACTCCGTGACTGTTCTTGAATGGCCCAGCCAATGCACTTAAGAGACTTAAACCCAATTGAGCATCTCTGGGGAGACCTAAAAATGGCTGTCCACCAACGTTTACCATCCAACCTGACAGAACTGGAGAGGAACTGCAATGAGGAATAGCAGAGGATCCCCAAATCCAGGTGTGAAAAACTTGTTGCATCTTTCCCAAAAAGACTCTTGGCTGTATTAGATCAAAAAGGGTGCTTCTACTAAATACTGAGCAAAGGGTCTGAATACTTAGGACCATGTGATATTTCAGTTTTTCTTTTTTAATAAATCTACAAAAATGTCAACAATTCAGTGTTTTTCTGTCAATATGGGGTGCTGTATGTACAATAATGAGGAAAAAATGAACTTAAATTATTTTAGCAAATGGCTGCAATATAACAAAGATTGAAAAATTTAAGGGAGTCTAAATACTTTCCGTCCCCACTGTATAGATGCGGCTTGCTGCAAAGATGCAGCTTGCACGACTTTTTTTTATCATCCTGCCAGCACACCGCTCCAGTGTGAAAGTCCTCAGGCTTTCACATTGGAGTGAGAGGAGAGGTTCTTTCAAGGCGCTATTTTTTGCGTTATAGCGCCTATAAAGCAACTCAGTGTGAAAGTAGCCTTAGGATACGCTACAGCGGCACTTTGCAAGCAGTTTTAACCCTTTTTTGGCCGCTAGCAGGGGTTAAAAGCGCACCGCTAGCGGCTGAAAACCTCAGCAAAAACTACGGTAAAGCACCGCTAAAAATTTACAGCCGATGCCCCCAATGCCCCACTGTGAAAGTAGCCTAAATGTTTCATGGTCACTAAGCATGCCCCTTACTTATTCATTCCTTCTAGACTGCTTTAGCACTCAATTAAAACCCATTCCTCATTAGTATGACTGCAGAAGGAATTTGGTTACACTTTAGAATGAATTCCTAAAGAATCAAGAGAAGTTGTCATTTATGAGTGGCCACCTGCCAAAATACTTCCTGTTTTTTTGTGTGCGACTACACAGTCATTGTAGAAAGATGCTCCAGCCTTTACCAGCTCTTACTGTGCACATGTGTCACTAAGCCCACCAATTCCTATGGCTAAAGCTGTACTGCTTTGGATGGCTGGGAGTCGCCACAAGTATGGGTCTATGTCATAGAACTTTTTTTTCTGCAAAGGCTGTGTGGCTCTTGTTAAGGAACTCAGGAGAAGAGCTAAAGGTAAGTATTTAGGTTGATGGCTGCTTGGGGGGGGGGGGTGGTAGAGACATTTAAAGAACAAATTTAACAAAGTTCCTGTCTATTATTACAATGCACACACAACTCCCTCTCTCCACCATAGCAATGCACACACACTCCATGTCCACCATAGCAATGCACACACAGCCCCCAAACCACTAGAGTAATGCATACTCAGTCCTTTGTCCACCTTAGCAATGCACATGCAACCCCTATCCATGACAGAAATGCACACTCAGCCCCTATTCCACCATAGCAATGCACACTTAGTTCTCAGTCCACCATAGAAATGTACACTCAGCCCCCAGTCCACCACCATAGCAATGAACACTCAGCCCCCTGTCCACCATAGCAATGCACACTCAGTCTCCAGTCCACCCTAGCAATGCACACTTAGTCCCTAGCCCACCATAGCAATGCACACTTAGTCCTTAGCCCACCCTAGCAATGCACAATTAGTCCCTAGTCCACCATAGCACTGCACACTCAGCCCCTGATTCACCATAGCACTGCACACTCAGCCCCCGTTAGTCCCTAGCCCACCCTAGCAATGCACACTTAGTCCCTAGTCCACCATAGCACTGCACACTCAGCCACCGATCCACCATAGCACTGCACAATCAGCCCCTGATCCACCATAGCACTGCACACTCAGCCCCTGATCCACCATAGCACTGCACACTCAGCCCCTGATCCACCATAGCACTGCACACTCAGCCACCGATCCACCATAGCACTGCACACTCAGCCCCCGATCCACCATAGCACTGCACACTCAGCCCCCGATCCACCATAGCACTGCACACTCAGCCCCCGATCCACCATAGCAATGTACACACAGACCGTTGTCCAGACACTCACCCCATAGCAGTTGTCCTCTTGAGCTAGTCATTGTGTTATGATATATAGATAAGCACTGCACTAAGGATATTAAATAGAGAAGTTATCTCTGAACCTAAAAGGATGACCACACTCTAGTTATATCACAGTTCCTCACTTAAATTTTCAAAAAAGGAAATAAAAATTCTTGCTGGATGATCATTTTTTTTTCCCTTATAAAAAAATGTCATAAGGTTGTAAATATGATTAGGTTCTGAAACACACAGAGATAAAAAAAACAAAAAACCTTGTATAGTTAGATGAATACATTTATTATAGGTCTCAATTAATAAATAAAATTACTCAAGAGGAAAATAAAACTGTATGTAAAGCCAACATTTTTATTTTCTTTAGCTTTTGAGTGGAGCAGTGGTGTTCAATTTATACAGAGCATAAGGGTCATATACATATCCACAAGTCAAGTGGAGGGCTGCATCTAAACCTTTTTTTTTTTTTTTTTTACAATTTCCAACTCAAAAACTTTAGGCAATAACTACACAAATCATAATAAAACCAGGCATTTATAAATAGAAAAGCATTCTTCCTTGTCAGTAAAAATAATCCTCAGTGCTGTTGTCAGTGGCAATAATAATAATAACCCATTTCCTTTATGGGTGTCAATGACAGTGGCAGCAATAATACCTCCTCCACCTGTCTGCCACATACCCGCAAATCCAGTCACTGGCATTGCCAGTGACTGCCACCTATTTGCACTCGACCTACCTATCCTCCACCACTCTGGTTGCACTGACATTGTACCTGGCTGCCACCTAGCCTCCATCATTCTGGTGATAGGAGTGAACCAGGCTGTCACCTAGCTATCCTCCACCACACTGTTTGCATTGACGTTGTTCCTGGTGGCCACGTAGCCTCTACCATTTTGGTGACACTGGCAATGTGCCACCAGGTAAGTGACCCATTTCCCTTGTTTAGTACTGACCAGCCCAGACTCTTCATTTGCGCCCTGTAACTCAACCTTCTAGGCTATAGACATGTGTTGCCGCAGTACCCACTTACCCAAGAGCCATCAAATTGCTGCTGGTCAACCTGATGAGAGTTCTATACAGAAGTCATTGCAACAAAAACCTGTGGCTGCCTGGCCTACATTTTACAGAGACCACTGCCCAACCCTGTCTTCTGCCTAGTGAAGCATCTGCTCTGAAACAGTCCTTGCAGAGTCCTCCAGGAGCATGCAACATGTGAGACCTGCCCAGGGGGGCATGTGGACGCTGTAAGCAAAGTGCAGGGAAGGTAGACACTGTATACTTGGCACCCTGCCGCCACTGCATATTATACACTGCAACTCAAGGGTCGTAAATGAAGGTCCCCCTGGCCATGAGTTGAATAGGCCTGAGATAGAGTATGGAATCATCAGGACCTCTGTTAGGTTTCTTTTTTCTTGCTGTGTGTCTCCCATCAGGGAGATTTCCTTTTACTTATTGTCCCAGAAATGCAGCAATAGAAGATCACTGCCGAGCAAGGGGATATCCTATTTTAGACATTTCTCACCAGAGCATTGGAAGATTTTCCCTCACCTCCTGTTTCAGTGACAACTTTGATGGATTTCCAATCACCTTCTGTACTAGGACAGCTAGAGAGGGCAAATCTCTACAGTGGGGACTAGGGATGAGCCGAACACCCCCCGGTTCGGTTCGCACCAGAACCTGCGAACGGACTGAAAATTTGCACGAACGTTAGAACCCCATTGACGTCTATGGGACTCGAACATTCAAAATCAAAAGTGCTCATTTTAAAGGCTAATTTGCATGGTATTGTCCTAAAAAGGGTTTGGGGACCCGGGTCCTACCCCAGGGGACATGTATCAATGCAAAAAAAACTTTTAAAAACGGCCGTTTTTTCGGGAGCAGTGATTTTAATGATGCTTAAAGTAAAAAAAAAAAAAGTGAAATATTCCTTTAAATATCGTACCTGGGGGGTGTCTATAGTATGCCTGTAAAGTGGCGCGTGTTTCCCGTGTTTAGAACAGTCCCTGCACCAAATGTCATTTTTAAAGGAAAAAATCTCATTTAAAACTGCTTGCGGGTTTAATGTAATGTCGGGTCCTGGCAATATGGATGAAAATCAGTGAGACAAACGGCATGGGTACCCCCCAGTCCATTACCAGGCCCTTTGGGTCTTGTATGGATATTAAGGGGAACCCCGCACCCAAATTAAAATAAGGAAAGGTGTGGGGCCACCAGGCCCTATATACTCTGAACAGCAGTATACAGGCGGTGCAAACAACACAGGGACTGTAGGTTTGTTGTTAAGTAGAATCTGTTTGTAGTTTTGAACAGGTACATTTTTACCGTGTTTAGCTCCAGCCAAAAATCTTTTTTAAGCTTTTTGGAAAACATAGGGAAGGGTTATCACCCCTGTGACATTTGTTTTGCTGTTTTTCCTCCTCTTCAGAAGATTTCACCTCACTTTTTGTCCCAATGACAAATGTTTTTTGAAAATTTGGGTTTTTTTGTGGAACAAGGATTGGAAAGCATCAGTGGAAAGGAGAAATGTTTTTCCCATATTAACTCTTACAGGAGAGAATTTCCCTTCCTAGGGGTAGATTTCATCTCCCTTCCTGTTGTCTCCTTCCGTTTGCAAGTAGGAGTCATTTGTAAGTTAGATGTTTGAAAGTAGGGGCCTGCCCTATATACTCAGAAGAAATTTGGGCCTTAGGTGTTGTTGTGGCCACAACACTGTAAGCCCTCACAGGGCCCTGCTGTGAAATATTAGATCAAGAATTGTAATTACATGCCCCTGTTGAACAGGGGCAGAAAAACTGGGCCTTTGGTGGTGGTGGTGCTGGTGCCACAACACTGTAAGTCCTCACTCGCTCTTGGTGGGTGCAGAAATGGGCCCTGCTGTGAAATATTAGATCAAGAATTGTAATCACATGCCCCTGTTGAACAGGGGCTGAAAAATTAGGCCTTAGGCACTGGTACTGGTACCACAACACTGCAACCCCTCACAGACACTCTAGTTGGAATGCAGGAACGAGCCCTGCTGCAAAGTATTGCATCAAAAATTGTAATTACACGCCCCTGTTAAACAAGGGCTGAAAAATTGGGCCTTAGGCACTGGTGCTGGTGCCACAACACTGCAACCCCTCACAGACACTCTAGTTGGAACGCAGGAACGAGCCCTGCTGCAAAGTATTGCATCAAAAATTGTAATTACACGCCCCTGTTAAACAGGGGCAGAAAAAATGGGCCTTAGGCACTGGTGCTGGTGCCACAACACTGCAACCCCTCACAGATATTCTAGTTGGAATGTTGAAATGAGCCCTGCTGCAAAGTATTGCATCAAAAATTGTAATTACACGCCCCTGTCAAACAGGGGCTGAGAAATTGTGCCTTAGGCACTGGTGGTGGCGCCCAGAACCAAAAATGTTCTTACAAGCTATCAGTGTGATCATTGAGGAGGAAGAGGATAATTACTCAGGGATAGTCACTCAGCATCAGCATAGGCAGTCTTTGAAGGGATCTGAGATTTCAAAAAAAATTATTCGGTTACATCAGCATCAGGTGCTTGGTAGCTGGTGGTGATCCAAGACTGATTCATTTTTATGAAGGTCAGTCGATCGACCGAGTCGGTGGACAGACGCACCCTGTGATCGGTTACCACGCCTTCAGCAGCACTGAATGTGCGTTCCGAAAGAACGCTGGATGCAGGACAGGCCAGTAGCTCAATTGCATACTGTGCAAGCTCTGGCCAGTGATCCATCCTCAAGACCCAGTAACCCAGAGGATTTTCTGTGGGAAAGGTGTCCAAGTCTGATCTTGCCCCTAGGTATTCCTGCACCATGTAAAACAGACGCTGGCGATGGTTGCTGAAACCGATCATACCTTGGGGCTGCGGACAAAAATATTGTCTGAACGCATCGGTCAGACGGCCACCTTCTCCACCGCTCCTTCTTTGACTGACCGAAGCCTCAGCAACACGTTGTCCAGAAATAGGAGTTTGTAACCTCCCAGTCTCTGGGAACCCGTTGCACAGACCTTTCTGCAAGGCCTCCCGAAGATGTTTCATCCTCTGCTCCCTCTGCGATGGCAAGATAAGGTCCGCAACCTTACCCTTGTAACGTGTATCAAGGAGGGTTGCCAGCCAGTATTGGTTCTTCTCCTTGATACCACGAATACGAGGATCCTTCCGCAGGCTTTGCAGGATCAGGGAGGCCATGCAGCGTAGGTTTGCTGAGGCATTCGTTCCGGAGTCCTCTGGGTCACTAAGGACGACATGGTCCGCAGCCACCTCCTCCCAGCCACGTACAAGTTCATGTGTTTCTTGGGACTGATCCCTTAAAGACTGCTGCTGATGCTGAGTGCCAGGCTCCACCTCCATACTGACACAATCTTCCTCCTCCTCCTCGTCCTCTTCCTGTGTGATCGGCGGGCACGCAGGAACACTGTCTGGATAAAGGGGGCCTTGAGAGCTAAGGAAGTCCTCCTCTTCCTGCCTCTGTTCTGCCTCAAGTGCCCTGTCCATTATTCCACGCAGCGTGTGCTCCAACAGGTGGACAAGGGGGACAGTGTCACTGATGCATGCACTGTCACTGCTCACCATCCTCGTGGCCTCCTCAAATGGGGACAGGACAGTGCATGCATCCCTGATCATGGCCCACTGGCGTGGGGAAAAAAAAACAAGCTCCCCTGACCCTGTCCTGGTGCCATAGTCGCACAGGTACTCATTGATGGCCCTCTGCTGCGTGTGCAGCCGCTGCAGCATGGCCAACGTTGAGTTCCACCTGGTGGGCATGTCACAGATTAGGCAGTTCTTGGGCAGGTTAAACTCCTTTTGGAGGTCCGTCAGCCGAGCACTGGCATTATATGACCGGCGGAAATGCACACAGAATTTCCTGGCCTGCCTCAGGACATCCTGTAAGCCCGGGTACCTGCCCAAGAACCGCTGCACCACCAAGTTAAGGACGTGAGCCAAACAGGGCACATGGGTCATTTGTCCCTGTCGGAGGGCAGAGAGGAGGTTGGTGCTATTGTCGCAAACCACCATTCCTGCCTTAAGTTGGCGTGGCGTCAACCACCTCTGAACCTGCCCCTGCAGAGCTGACAGAACCTCTGCCCCAGTGTGGCTCCTGTCCCCCAAGCACACCAGCTCAAGCACCGCATGGCATCTTTTTGGCCTGCGTACTTGCGTAGCCCCTTGAACGGCTACAGAGCACTGCTGGTTCCAAGGACAAAGCACAGGAAGAGGCCATGGAGGAAGAAGAAGAGGAGGGGGTGGAGGAGAGAGGTGTGTCACAATCATTAGTATTTTGGAGGCGTGGTGGCGGAACAACCTCCAACACTACTGCACCTTGTCCTGCATCCTTCCCAGCTGCCAGCAGAGTCACCCAATGCACCGTGAAACTTAGGTAACGTCCCTGTCCATGCCTGCTGGACCATGAGTCAGCGGTAATATGCACCTTACTGCTGACCGCCCTGTCCAGCAAGGCATGGACATTGCCTTCCACATGCCGGTAGAGAGCCGGAATCACCTTCCATGAGAAAAAGTGGCGTTTGGGTACCTGCCACTGAGGAACCGCACATTCCACAAACTCACGGAAGGGGGCAGAGTCTACCAACTGAAAAGGCAGTTGTTGAAGTGCTAGCAATTTTGCCAAGCTAGCATTCAACCGCTGGGCATGTGGATGGCTGGGAGCAAACTTCTTTTGGCGGTGCAGCAGCTGGGGCAGGGAAATTTGCCTGGTACAATCTGACGTCGGTGTACCAAAAGCAGATTGCCCACAAGTACTTGGCTGTGACACACCTAATTCTACACCTTCATTCTTCTCAGTGCAGGTCTCCGAGAGGACTGAAGGTATAGTGGGGTTGGAGATCTCAGCTGATGAGGAGCAAGGAGAGGTCCTCTTTGTTCTTTAGTGTGGGTCTTTTAGATACGCTTGCCAACGAACTGCATGGCAGGTCAACATATGTCTGGTCAAGCATGTGGTACCCAAGCGGGAGATGTTTTGGCCACGCGAGATACTCTTGAGACATATGTTGCAAATAGCAGTGGTGCGATCTGATGCACTCGTCTCAAAAAAGGCCCACACCAAAGAACTTTTTGAATAACGCGCAGAGACTGCAGCGCCCTGCACATGTGGAGCTTTGGGGTGTGATGCAGTCAATGTGCTGCCCTTAGGCTGGCCCCTGGAGGGCATCCTGCCTCGTTGGTGATGTGCTGCCTCCTCCTCCTCTCTCCTATCAGGCACCCACGTTGAGTCAGTGACCTCATCATCCCCTCCCTCCTCATCACTGGAGCAAACCTGGCAGTATGCTGCAGCAGGGGGAGCATGACTGCCAGATTGCTGTCCTTCTTGGGCACCCCCTCTGTCCGTGCTCATGTTACTGCCTTCATCGAGCTCAGTATCATCATCAGAGCCTTCCAAATGCTGGGCATCCTCCTGGAGCATGTACCCAACACTGTGGTCAAACAGTTCGAGGGACTCCTCAGGAGGACATGGTGGGGCTAGGGAAGGAGTCACTGAAGACATTGAGCTGAGGGAAGAGGCCGCTGCTTTGCCAGACAAAGTACCCTGGGCATGGGTGATGGAGCCCTCTCTTATTGGCTTGTGACTGTCTGCCTCTCCTTCTTGGCCTTCCAGACATACTAATGGCCTGTAGCTGCACTAAGCTGGGATATATATATATATATATATATATATATATATATATATATGTACTGATACTGCAGCTAGCAAAATCAACTGCCTGCCTGTAGTGTGAGAACACCACCAACCTTCTACAGGTAGCTTTAGCTGAACACTGTGAGGTGGACGCACCCCACTAACTTGTAGGTTTAGCTGAACACTGTGAGCAGGATGCACCCCACTAACTTGTAGGTTTAGCTGAACACTGTGAGCAGGACGCACTGCACTAACTGTAAATAGTCTAGCTGCCTGACTGTGGTACTAATAGGATCAAAAGAACAACAGTAATTTTCTTCAGGTAGCTGTATATACTGTAACAAGACAAGCCTGCCTGTCAGTAAGAAGTTAACAGGAACGGATCTAGCTGAACACTGTGAGCAGGACGCACCCCACTAACTTGTAGGTTTAGCTGAACACTGTGAGCAGGACGCACCCCACTAACTTGTAGGTTTAGCTGAACACTGTGAGCAGGACGCATGCCACTAACTTGTAGGTTTAGCTGAACACTGTGAGCAGGACGCATTGCACTAACTGTAAATAGTCTAGCTGCCTGACTGTGGTACTAATAGGATCAAAAGAACACCAGTAATTTTCTTCAGGTAGCTGTATATATTGTAACAAGACAAGCCTGCCTGTCAGTAAGAAGTTAACAGGAACGGATCTAGCTGAACACTGTGAGCAGGACGCACCCCACTAACTTGTAGGTTTAGCTGAACACTGTGAGCAGGACGCACCCCACTATCTTGTAGGTTTAGCTGAACACTGTGAGCAGGACGCACGCCACTAACTTGTAGGTTTAGCTGAACACTGTGAGCAGGACGCATTGCACTAACTGTAAATAGTCTAGCTGCCTGACTGTGGTACTAATAGGATCAAAAGAACACCAGTAATTTTCTTCAGGTAGCTGTATATATTGTAACAAGACAAGCCTGCCTGTCAGTAAGAAGATAACAGGAACGGATCTAGCTGAACACTGTGAGCAGGACGCACCCCACTAACTTGTAGGTTTAGCTGAACACTGTGAGCAGGACGCACCCCACTAACTTGTAGGTTTAGCTGAACACTGTGAGCAGGACGCACCCCACTAACTTGTTGGTTTAGCTGAACACTGTGAGCAGGACGCACTGCACTAACTGTAAATAATCTAGCTGCCTGACTGTGGTACTAATAGGATCAAAAGAACACCAGTAATTTTCTTCAGGTAGCTGTATATACTGTAACAAGACAAGCCTGCCTGTCAGAAAGAAGATAACAGGAACGGATCTAGCTGAACACTGTGAGCAGGACGCACCCCACTAACTTGTAGGTTTAGCTGAACACTGTGAGCAGGACGCACCCCACTAACTTGAAGGTTTAGCTGAACACTGTGAGCAGGACGCACCCCACTAACTTGTAGGTTTAGCTGAACACTGTGAGCAGGACGCACCCCACTAACTTGTAGGTTTAGCTGAACACTGTGAGCAGGACGCACCCCACTAACTTGTAGGTTTAGCTGAACACTGTGAGCAGGACGCACTGCACTAACTGTAAATAGTCTAGCTGCCTGACTGTGGTACTAATAGGATCAAAAGAACACCAGTAATTTTCTTCAGGTAGCTGTATATACTGTAACAAGACAAGCCTGCCTGTCAGTAGGAAGATAACAGGAACGGATCTAGCTAAACTGAATACAGTGTATATATATATATATATATGCAACACCTGGGATGCATATTTATACACAATACACTGTAAGTGCAGCTAACTGACTGACTGTTCTGCCTAATCTATCTAACTCAAATCAAATGTCACTGTCTGTCTCCCTCTCTCTCTCAATGAACGCCGGAACACACACTACACAGGGCCGCCATGCAGGCGGCCTTATATAGTGTGGGGCGTGTACTAAATCCCCTGAGCCATAATTGGCCAAAGCCTCCTTGGCTTTGGCCAATTACGGCTCTCTGTTCAGACGGCGCTGTGATTGGCCAAGCATGCGGGTCATAGTGCATGCTTGGCCAATCATCAGCCAGCAATGCACTGCGATGCCGCAGTGAATTATGGGCCGTGACGCGCCACATGAATTTGGCGCGAACGGCCCATATCGTTCGCAATTCGGCGAACGGGCGAACAGAAGATGTTCGAGTCGAACATGGGTTCGACTCGAATACGAAGCTCATCCCTAGTGGGGACACAAACAGCAATAAAATCCTGATACAAAGTCTAGAACTGGCCGTACACTATGTGAAATTCGCTATGTAGGTGGTTATGTCAGTCCCTTCCCACCCGACATCCTTCAATCCAAAGATCAAAGGGGCCAAATGAAAAATACACCTGAAAAGCAGTTGCATGCAATCAGATACAGACATTGTTTGGGTACATTGACCAGCCGGACCAATAAACCGTGACAATATATTACATTTTTGTTTTGAGGTTTAGATATGCTTAAAACTGGGATGGGCTTTAAAATTAACTACAAACTTGCTTTTAAAATGGTCATCTATACCGACTACATGGGTTGGGAAAATAAATATAATAAAGATGGCCATACTTCCTAAATTCCTGAACCTTTTCACAGTTCTTCCAGTACACATCCTGGCTTATTTCCTTAGAATAATACAACAAACATTTATAAAATTTACTTGGGGGAAACTCAAACCACGAATATCTAGAGAAATCTTATTCCTTCCCAAAATCCATGGCCTAGGATTTCCAAACGCTTCATTATATTATAAAGCCACACAACTAGCACAATCCATAAAATATCACTCCAAAACTGAGATTCCCCAGTGGGTTACCATTGAAGCAATAGATTGTGACCCTTTCTCCATACACACCATTTTATGGTTACGTCCCATAGATCGTAAAACTTTAAAAAACCCAATCACTAAACATTCTCTAGCTATCTGGGATAGACTCAAAATCTCTCATGGTCTGCAATCCAAACATAATCCACTTCTCTTTTCTCAAAAACCCAGCTTTCTATCCAGCATGGACTTATCCCAGATCTTTTCGGGCTTGGTCCAAAGCAGGTATAACATGTTTACATCACATGATCCTAAATACAACAATCCGTCCCTTCCCAGACTTATGCAAGTCTTTTGGGCTCCCCCAATAAGAAATATTTTGTTCCCCTCAAGTTAAGAACTTTTGTATTCCTTTCCTAAGCATTGACGACTCTGTAGATGATTTTACTAAGTTTGAAAATATATGCATGAAAGACCCTCATGCCAGAAGTCTCATATCAACAATATACTCCACATTGCTTGTTAAATCAAATGTTAAATTACCATCTTATGTGGTGAAATGGGAAAAAGATCTTGATCGAACTATAGATAAAACAGAATGGTCTGCAATCTGGTCCAATATCAAATCTTTTTCTCCTAATGTGATAGATATTGAAACCACCTACAAGGTACTCTCACGCTGGTATTTGGTTCCTGCTACAATAGCTAAATTCGCGCCTGATTACTCAGGTCTTTGCTTTTGTGGCTGTTCAGAACAAGGAACATATATACACATGTGGTGGAATTGTTCTATTATAAAAAAAATTCTGGAAAAGGTTTTTTTTACTTGCTTCAGAAATGTTTGAAATAACAATAATACCAGATCCAGAAATTGCCCTTTTAAATATAAAACCTGATTACATGACTTTTAACCTCCTTGGCGGTATGATTATTTCGGATTTTAGGTGCTGAAAGCGGTACAATTATTTTGCATGGAAATTTGGCGTTTTATATTGTAGGTCTGTAAATCTTAACAATAACACACTTAAATCTGTCCAAACCAGAGTCTAGTAGATATCCCGGGTATGATAAATTTTGAAACACAAAAACATAAATTATAATATAATAAATAAAAATAAATAATAAAAAAAAATTTAAAAAAATAGTAATAAAATAAATTTCCCCACAATTCACTATCGCTCAGTTCTGCAAGTGTTCTAATTTACTATCGCTGTTTTCTAGCTGGTCTAAAGCCACTTTTGACGTAAAGGGACACTTTTTGGTTGCTATGGACAATCTCCAGTTTCCAGACAGAAAGAACAGTGTATATCATGTAAAACTGCATGCAGGGCATGGGACAAAGCACTGGGGACAAAAGGGATGTGAAATCATTTCATACAGTACTGTAATCTGTAAGATTACAGTACTGTATGTGTTATGATTTTGACATTTTTTTGAATTTGCCGCCAGGCTCCGCCCCGTGCGTCGCGCCGCTCGCAGGGAACGGAGCCTGGCACGGAGAGGCTTCGGAGGAGGACGGAGCCCTCGGACACTGCGGGGGACATCGCAGGATCCCGGGGACAAGGTAAGTAACGCCACCCCAGGATCCTGCAATGCGATCCCGAGTGTGGCTCGGGGTTACCGCTAATGGTACTGAATTTTAACCCCGAGCCACACTCGGGAAAACCGCCAGGGAGGTTAAACAATTCAAGCTATTCATACAACTTATGACGACCGCGAAACAGACAATAACTAAAGCAAGGAAAACTCCCTTACTAAACATAGAAGAAACCAAGCACAGAATGAATCATCATTGTTGCATCTAAAAATGGAAGCCCTAAATAAAGAAAATCTGAAAGGATATGAAGGTCTATGGAAACCATGGATCACACATTGTTTACATACAAACTTTGACCACCAGGTACTCCAGTCATGGTAACTAACATTTTTATATGCAACATTGATAAAACTATAAGAATAGATTATGCTTCCGGAACACCCCGTGCCCTCTGTCCCCCCACCTTTCCTTACTTGTATTTTCTTTCTTTCTTTTTTCTTCTCTTCCTTATTTCTCTCTTATTATTATTTCATAAAGTACCTAACCGCAACAGGTGATATTGAATATATTTAAAATATCACACTCAGTAGTTTGATACATATACTTTATTCAATTGCTTAACACACATAAGAACTCAGACACAAATATACCTAATTTTCTTTCATTAACTGATAATGATCCTCTAAATATTAATGTAAGCTAACATTGAAACAGTCTAAAAACTCTGTATCATTTTGATAAATAGGGAACTTATCTAACATTAATTTTACCATCTGTGTGTTATATTAATACAATGCCGTAACCTGCTTCTTTATTTTACATGTAACTGCTAAAATACCTTTAACCACTTTAAAATCGGATCTCTTTTTTAGATGTGGTGTTTACAAGTTAAAAACCCTTTTTTTTTGCTAGAAAATTACTTAGAACCCCCAAACATTATACATTTTTTTCTAACACCCTAGAGAATAAAATGGCGGTCATTGCAATACTTTCTGTCACACCGTATTTGCGCAGCGATCTTACAAGCGCACTTTTTTTTTTAAAAATACACTTTTTTGAATTAAAAAATAAGACAACAGTAAAGTTAGCCCAATTTTTTTTATATTGTGAAAGATGAAGTTACACCGGGTAAATTGATACCCAACATGTCATGCTTCAAAATTGCGCCCGCTTGTATAATGGCGACAAAGTTTTACCCTTAAAAATCTCCATAGGTGACATTAAAAAATTCTACCGGTTGCATGTTTTGCATTACAGAGGAGGTCTAGAGCTAGAATTATTGCTCTCACTCTACCGATCGCGGCGATACCTCACATGCTTGGTTTGACCACTGTTTTCATATACAGACGCTACTCACATATGTGCTCGCTTCTGCACGTGAGCTTGGCGGGATGAGGCCATCTTCCCCTCACTCGTCTTCGTGCACAGCTAGGGAATGGACCCGATCGCCTCTGCCGCTGCGGACGGCTCCTGATCGCGGGGGCCCTCTCCCGCCGCCAATAAAAGTGATCTCGCAGAAAATCCGCTGCAGAGACCACTTTTATCTTGTAGCAGACCGCCGGCCGGACACTAGCTGTTATGGCAGCTAGCTGCTGCCATAACAACGATATCCTCCTTCAAAATAGGGACGTACATCGGCGTGCGGCGGTCCGGAACTGGTTAACTTGTTCAGATCGGCGCTATAGCCGAATGATGGCTACAGTGCAGATCTGCTTTGCCGGGAGACGTCTATTGACGTCCCCCCCTTTCAAAGCTGGCCACGCCCCCCTGAAGAGGGCGCGCGGAGTGCACTGTGATCACCCAAGTCAATGAGACTCGGGTGATCACAGATCCGAGTAAGGGGGCGATCACGGCCCCTTACCACGTGATCAGCTGCCAGCCAATGACAGATGAACACGTGATTTAAACAGAGGATCGGTAATCGTTCTTTTTTCTTCTCACGCTGACAGCGTGAGAAAAAAAAGCTGATCGCCGGCTTCTGTTTGAAGGGACATCAGTCCCGAAGAGGAAGAGGCTAAGCCGGCTCATATGTGTCCACAAGTACTGCCTGCCATTGCCACCTGCCAGTGCAACAAATTAGTGCCCACAGTGCCCCCAATCAGTGCCCACAGTAATAATTGCCAGCAATCAGTGCCACCTATCAGTGCCCACAGGTGCCACCTATCAATGCCCACCAGTGGTGCCAGTCAGTGCCTCATCAGTGCCACCTAGCAGTGCTGCCTATCAGTGTCACCTACCAGTGCCCATCCCTGCCACCCATCAGTGCCCATCACTGCCACCCATCAGTGCCACCTATTAGTGCCCTTCAGTGCCACCTATCAATGCCCTTCAGGGCCGCCTATCAGTGCCACCCATCATTGCCACCCATCAGTGCCCACCAATTCCACCTATCAGTGCCCACCAGTGCCACCTCATCAGTGCCCACCAGTGCCACCTCATCAGTGCCCACCAGTGCCGCCTTATCAGTGCCCATCAGTGCATCCTATCAGTGCCCATCAGTGCAGCCCTTTCAGTGCCCATCAGTGTAGCCTCATTAGTGTACATCAATGAAGGAGAAAAATGACCTGTTTGCAAAGTTTATTAACAAAATATAAAACGGTTTTGTATTTTTTTTTTTTTTTAAATTGGTCTTTTTTAATTTTTTTAACAAAAAATAAAAAACCCAGAGGTGATCAAATACCACCAAAAGAAAGCTCTATTTGTGAGGAAAAAAATGATAAAAAATTTCATTTGGGTACAGTGTTGTATGACCGCGCAATTGTCATTCAAAAAGTGACAGCGCTAAAAGCTGAAAATTGGTGTGGGCAGGAGGGGGGTTTAGGGGGCCAGCAAGCACGTGGTTAATTGATACATTATACTTGTTACCATATGTTGATCTTTCAATAAAAACCTTTGAACGAGGAAAAAAAACTGGGCTGGGCCTCAGAGAAATTTCAAACTACACTTTAGAACCGCTGCAAGGGTTAAATGCTCATTTTTGCCTAGGGTCCCATGAAATAGCATTTTACTTACCTTATCCCTCTCTCCCACAGGTTTCTCCTCCCCATGTGACTGGTCCCCCAAAGCCACTTCTCTTTGGCTCTCTGTCTGTCAGTCGCACTCTGAAGGCCGGCTTTACACTGGAACACTGCGGATTGGCGGCAGCACAGATGTACCCGTGATTTTCATGCAATTTACCCACAATTTTAGAAGTGGTCCCATAGACTTTCTATTAGGTCACATGTTTTGCACAAAGCACACCAAAGATGCAGCATGCGGGATTTTTGGTGCGCTTTCAGAAAACACGACAAAAATGTGCTGCTTAATAGAAGTCTATGGGATCGCGGCTAATATGGGGTAAATTGCAGGAAAATCGCGGGTACACCCGTGTGCAGCACACCAATGTGAAACCGGACAAAGCCATCATGTGCCATGCAGGACCAACAGTCCTGCATTGTAAGTGGGGACATTGAGGGCCTGCCCACATCCTTGGAGGGAAGAGGAGAGCGTTGGCTGGTGGGGGGAGCGTGGGATAAGATTAAAAAAATGCTTTTAAATGGTACCCTAGACAAAATAAAGCATTTAGCCCTGCAAGAGTAGTTTTGACATTTTTTCTGGAATTTCAGCTTTAAAGAGGAAGTTTCTCACACCCCCCCCCCCCCGTAACTGTTCTAAAAGTAATATCAAAAAAGAGGAATTAATTAGGATTTCCAGTAAAAGAATTGTCATTTTATTTATCATATGAGATTCTATAATGTTTTCATCTGCACAGAAACAATCCAGATTACTGCAATAATAATTATCAGCATATTCAGTTAAGAAAGAACTTTCTTCCTCAGATAGAAGGTGACTCTTGCTTCAATGAAAAGTGTCAGCAGATGTGCGTTTCCCTTCTTGCGTTTATAATCATCTATTAAAATTTGTAATGATGGGAGGGCAGGAGGCGGAGCCTAGCAGAGCAGACATGCATTGTTAGAGCTCCACACCGCTGAGGAGAGAAGAGAAGGACAAAGCGGAGCCTGCAGGCTCAAAAGGTATCCATTTGAACCTTTTTGCCCCAGGGAACAAACTGTGAAAGTTTGGGCAGGAAATATGGTACTGGGAGGAAACCGTGGCAGAAATAAAAATCACCTCACAAAGAGCTCACAGGCACTCACTGCAGCTGAAGCAGCTCCAGTCACCTCACAAGATACAGCATCAGGGCGCTCTCACAGACAGAAAATGTCACAGCAAGACTCTCCATTTGAGTCAGATACAGAACAAATCCTCTCACAAACTTCTCCACAAGCCTCCTCAGTATCCCCAGTAATATTATTACAATTTGAAAAGATGCTTCATAAGGCTTTAAAACAAACCTCAGACCAAATAACAAAAAGCCTAACCAAAGAAATAAGAGAGCTGGGAAACCGCACCGCAGCCTTAGAAATAAAAATGGATGAAATTGAAATTACAACCCAAGAAAATATAACAGAATTGGAACAATTAAAAAAAGAGAGTTTAATACTTCAAACTAAGCTCGAAGATTACGAAAATAGAGCCAGACGTTCAAACTTGCGCATAAGGGGAATACCTGAAACTGTGACAGACCTGCAATCTACTATTACTGCTCTATTACAAGAACTAAAGCCAGATATCCCTATTGAACGTTTAGAACTGGACAGAGTACACAGAGCCCTCACAGCCAAAAAGAAAGATGGACCCCCACGTGATATAATCACAAAATTTCATTATTACAGAACGAAAGAACAAATACTAATTGCTGCAAGAGAAAAAAAGGAACTTAATTTTCAAGGACACAATTATCAAATTTTTGCTGACCTATCCCAACTTACTATTACTAAAAGACGATCCATGAAACCCCAACTATTGGAACTGCAACGCCACAACATTATGTATCAATGGGGCTTCCCCTTTTCAGTCAGATTTAACTACCAAGGTACAATTTACAGAAGCAGATCAGCAGATGAACTACAACAAACCCTTTTAAAATTAAATCTGACAGAACCCACAAGCAGCAACACTCCCACACGCAGAAGAATAGCGTCATCTTCACCTTCAGGCAGCACCCAGAAAATTTCAGAACAAAATGGGAATCATCATTCTCACAAAAGAGGCCGTTATGCCACATCATCCATGGACCAAGAAGATTCAATGGACTGACATCCTAATTCCTGATATCTCTTCATAAATTATACTAAGAGATGGTTCTCTATAAAAAAACTATATTTATAACTGAATGTAACTGCATTCTGATAGTCACACACTGTATGGGATCAAGTTACATTCCAGTTATATTTCTTATTACTTCTGATTCATATAGCCTTAGAATATATAAGTGAAATAAGGAAATTCTTGTTCAGTTATATATTATCAGGTAATAACAATAGATTTATTACTTTTTAGGACAAATATGTTCAATAATCCAGAAGTAATGGAAGCTTTTTCTTTCTTTTCTTAAAACAAATATATTATTACCTAACTAGTTCCTAGAATTATGTTTTTGTTTATTCTAATCTGAAGCAATACAACCTCAATTTTATGAGTTAACATATCTAAACAGTTACATATGAATAAAATATGTAATTGTTTACTCTAAAAGGGTTAAAATCCCAAAATAATTCAAACTATCTTCATCAATACCAAAGTTATTAACAGTACCTTTCTAACTGAATTATTTAGCCTAGGGCAAGACTAACCATATACAACCACCCTGGAATAAATAATTTTAACAAAAACTATATTCTGCACTCCAATTAATGAAACATCATTTTGATGTCTTTTGACATAGCACTTCTCTCCTGTAAGCGGAAGATCCGTGTACCCCCATTAGCCCTCCTCATTCTCCCAACCATATTATGTGGGAGTGTGACGAAGGCACTTATTCCCCTGAGAGAGATATTTATTCTCTTTCACGGGTAAATTGTGATTACTTGCAGAAAATAATTTATACAATGTATCATCTAATCTCATATGTTTTTTGTTTACTCTTTACTCCAGAATTCACTGGTTTCTTTTCTATTTATTCATCTCTTCAGTCCACACAGGTTGATCTGCGCAGTCAGCTCTGCATAACAAAAAGTAAGTCAAAACTATTTGATCTATTGCCATGGCACCACTGAATATACTTTCCCTGAATGTTCAGGGAATAAATGTCCCTCAAAAAAAGACCAAAGCCTTCCGTACTTTCCATAACAAGAAGGCTCACATAGTATGCCTCCAAGAAACACACTTCACCAAAGATTCTACTCCAAAATATATTTCTCCTTTTTATCAACAAATTTACACGGCTTCTGCCTGTACCAAGCAAAGGGGAACTCTAATTGCATTTCACCGATCCACACCATTCACCTTATCATCAGAAATTAAAGACCCAGAAGGTAGATACCTGATACTCATGGGTTATATAATGGATACAGCAATCACGGTGATTTCCTACTACGCTCCTAACAAACAACCTACACCATTCCTCTCACATATATTACAAGTGATTAATACACACAAAATAGGAACAGTGATAATGTGTGGGGATTCGAACCAGGTCCTCCTCCCATTTCTAGATAAATCACCTTTTACACCATCCAAAATAACCTCTAGATTACCTTTTTCTCAACTTCTTTCCAAATACAATCTGGTAGATTCGTGGAGAGAAAGTAACCCAATGAAAAAGAAATTCACTTATTTCTCGCACCCTCATCAAACCTTCACCAGAATAGATCATATTTTTCTAACAATAGGAATGATACCAGAAATTATTGCATCAGATATAATTCCGATTCCGTGGTCTGACCATAATGCAGTATACACTACTATAGCCTCAGCCATACCAAAAGCGCATGACCCAACGTGGTACTTACCGGACATAATGCTCAAACACCCACTACATCAGATGGCCATTGAACAAGCTTTAAAGGAATACATATCAATTAATAATACAACAGACATCTCCCCAATAACACTGTGGGAAGCTCATAAGCCTGTCTTGCGTGGTACAATACAAAGACAAATGGCACTATTTAAACGGGAACGCAAAAATCTAGCAAAAAAACTAGAGCTCAATTTTAATGCAGCCTACATATCATTTCAAGATAATCCATCTCAGAGTACAAAATCTCATCTGGAAAAATCTAGATTGGAATACGATCTATTTCTCACTGAGTCAGTTGATAAATCCCTCAAACACTCCAAACACAATTTCTACATGAATACAAACAAACCAGGTACATATTTGGCTCGGGCATTACATTCAACTAACAAATCTTTCAAACCAATACGTTTGAAATTATCAAAAAATGTTTACACTTGTAATCCAGTTAAAATAGTCCATAAATTTCACTCACATCTCGCAACTTTATACAAGACAAACAATGAATTTAATCCTACAGAAGCTGAATCCTTCTTCTCAAAAATAACCTTACCTGAGTTATCTCAGAATCAAAAAAGCAGTTTGGATGAGCCTATAACTATAGATGAAGTTGCTAACGCCATAAAAGACCTAAAACTTAACAAAAGACCAGGCCCAGACGGCTACTCGGCTTTATACTATAAAACATTCTCAGAAATACTCTCTCCCATTCTCACTGAAACTTTTAACAAACTTCTAGATGGACATTCTTTTCGGCAAGAAACACTAATGGCAATTGTTTGTATGATCCCAAAACCCCTTTCTGATGATACTTCCTGTGTGAATTATCGGCCTATCTCTCTGTTAAACCTCGATATTAAATTATTAGCAAAAATAATAGCAAAACGCCTCAATAGCATTATAGGAAAATTAATACATAGAGATCAAGTAGGCTTCATGCCAAATAGACAGGCAGGCGATAATATACGCAGGGCAGTGTTATTGGCACATATTGCTAAAAAACGGAAAATCCCTTTATGTTTTCTATCTCTCGATATTAAGAGGGCATTTGACACAGTATCCTGGCAATATATGCAATATTCATTACAAAAATGGGGTTTTGGACCCCACTTTTTAACATGGATCAAAGCATTATATAATAAACCCAAAGCCTATATAAAATATGCTGGATACAAATCTGAAGCCTTTAATATCGAAAGAGGTACCCGACAGGGTTGCCCATTATCTCCCTTATTATTTGCCCTTATACTCGAACCCATGGCCCAATACATCAGAACAAACCAAACTATAATTGGCATTGAAGTAGGAGGTATTACACACAAATTATGTATATTTGCAGACGATATATTACTTTTTCTATCATCACCACAGGTCTCTGGTCCTAACTTAATACCAGCTCTTGATGGATTTGCAGCCCTATCCGGCCTTATGATTAATCCTAAGAAATGCCTAGTGCTTAATATTTCACTCACAAACATGGAATTGATCCCGGCTAGGGCTGCACTCCCATTCACATGGGCAGAAAAATCAATCCCATATCTTGGAATTCATTTAACAGCATCTCATTCTGACTTATTCTCAACCAATTATCCTCCTGTATTAAGACAGATCACAAATCTAATAAAACAATGGTCGCAACTTCCTTTATCCTGGATAGGGAAGATTAATGCAATCAAAATGACTATTCTACCCAAATTGCTTTATCTATTCAGAGTCCTCCCTATTCCAATTCCTTCCTATTTTTTGAGAATAGTACAAAAAAGAGCAACTTCGTTTATATGGGGATCTTCTAAACCACGTATACCTATACACACACTACATCTTCCCAAAAATAAAGGAGGCCTGGGATACCCTAATTTTACTAACTACTACAGAGCAGCACATTTGGCCAGTCTGTCCAAATACCATGCAAAACAGGAAATCCCATTATGGGTATTTATAGAGGCTTCAGAAAATGACCCTCTATTAATATCAAATTTATTATGGCTTGATCCTAAAGACCGCTTTAAAATTCATAATCCCATAACTAAACACTTCTTATCTCTCTGGGATAAACTAAAAACCAAATATCAGTTACAATCTCCACACAATCCTCTCCTTTCTTTTATCAGAAATCCGGCCTTTTATCCGGCATGGATCTACCCAAATTCTTTTAAAGCTTGGACAACATCAGGCATTCAGACACTAAATGACTTCATAGCATTTAAATCATTCCTTTCATTCCCATCGCTTAGAGAAAAATATGATCTACCAAACTCTGAGATATTTAGATATCTCCAAATCAAAAATTTCTATACACCATTCCTAAAGGGCGATACACCATTATCCCAATTATCTATTTTTGAATCAATCTGTACAAAAGATCCATTTGCTAAAGGTACAATTTCATCACTTTATAATCAATTATATGGAGTAGCAAATCTTAATAGACCCTCTTACGCTCAGAGGTGGGAGGAGGACCTGGGACGAACTTTAGAAGACACGGACTGGTCTAATATATGGCTCACATCTAAGTCATCTTCACCCAACATCTTGGCACTGGAGACAAATTATAAAGTCCTAACTCACTGGTACCTTGTACCCGCTAGAGTGGCAAAATATTCACCTAATACCTCAGCTCTTTGTTTTCGAGGATGCCCAGAAATAAGCACATATTTACACATATGGTGGACGTGCCCAGTAATCCAAACCTTCTGGAAGGAAGTCTTCGTGATTGCATCTAAAATATTTTAAAAAATAATACAACCAGATCCATATTTAACTTTACTTAATCTAAAACCGGAATGGTTAACACTCTCTCAATTCAAACTTATGATCCAACTAATAACGGCTGCAAAACAAACAGTGGCCAAGGCATGGAAATCTCCTACATTGGTACTAGCAGAAACAATTCACAGAATGAATAATACAATGTCCCATGCTAAGATGGTAGCCATCGATCAAAATCAAATTCCAAAATTTGAAAAACTTTGGCATCCTTGGATAAAACAACAGTTCCTGTCAAATTTCAATGACTCTGTCCTGTTGCCATGGTAACAGATTAAATGACTTACAGAGACACCCATTCTAAGGCTTCAAAGAGAACTAAAAAGAATAATAAACTGACGAGCGGGACAACCTTGTGGACCATACCTCTACCTTTCAACCCTTTTTCTTCTTTCTCTTTCCTTTTCTCCACCTTACGATTAAAGCTCATTATCAGAATTTATTTGACCTATATACACTCTACTTGTAAACAATATGTATAGTAGGTATAAATCATTTAAATACCTACAAAAGTAACTAAGGAAATGATATATATCTTTAATTTAGGTTTACGTGAACCCAATGTTTAATATTTGAAATTTCATGATATTTACCTATATAAACCCTACTGTAAAACAATGAGCTTACTTTATAGATCCTTGTAAACTTACTTTATGTATCTTTATGTATCTTTATAACATTGTATACTCAATAAACTTCTTTTGACAAGGAAAATTTGTAATGATGGAATTCTATATGATGCACAGAGAATGCTGATTGTTGACAATGGGGGTTATTTACTAAAGGAAAATCCACTCTGCACTGCAAGTGCACTTGAAAGTGCAGTCGCTCTGAATCTAAGGGGAAGATCTTAAATGAGGGGAAGCTCTGTTGATTTTATCATCCAATCATGTGCAAGCTAAAATGCTGTTTTTTATTTTTCTTGCATGTCCCCCTCAGATCTACAGCGACTTTACTTCCAAGTGCACTTGCGGTGCAAAGTGGAGTTTCCTTTAATAAATAACCCCTAATGTCATATCAGATGGACTATGCAACTGATTTGTTTTCTAAATGCTTTTAAAGAATTTGTTGAATAAAGTATAATGCTGGTCATAGACTGGTAGATTATCATACGAAAAATTTCACCACTACATTCAATACTGCCATCAGAGACTGGAGCAATGTCCTTAAAAATTTCAAAATTTGCTTTTAACCACGTACCACTTTTACCCCCCCACTTTTACTCTCTGCCCAACTTTCAGCTTTCAGCCCTGTCACACTTTGAATGACTATCGCATTGCGTTGCTTTAACTGACAATTGCGCGGTCGTGCGATGTTGTACCCAAACAAAATCTATGTCCTTTTTTTCCCTCCCCCACAAATAGAGCTTTTTTTTGGTGGTATTTAATCATCTCTGCGGTTTTTATTTTTTGCGCTATAAACAAAAAAAAGACTAACAATTTTGAAAAGAAAACATTTTTTAATTTTTGATTTAATAAATATCCAAAAAAAATGGAAGAAAAAAATGTCTAAAATGGTCTAAAACTAAAAATGGAAGAAAAAAATGTCTTCATCAGTTTAGGCCAATATGTATTCTACTACATATTTTCGGTAAAAAAAAAATCACAATAAGTGTATATTGATTGGTTTGCGCAAAAGTTATAGCATCTACAAAATAGGGAATAGAATTATGGCATATTTATTTATTTTTTTTCTACTAGTAATGGCGGTGATCAGTGATTTTTAGCGGGACTGCGACATTGCGCCAGACAGATCGGACACTTGTGACACTTTTTTGGGACCAGTGACATTTATACAGCGATGGAAGGGGTTACACTAGGGGAAGATCAAGGGGTTAAATGTGTTGCCTGGGAGGTGTTTCTAACTGGGGGGGGGAGTGGACTGACAGGGAGTACAGAGAGATCGCTGTAGCTAATCTCTAGGAACAGACAATCTCACTCTACTCCCCTGACAGAACGGGGATCTGTTTGTTTACACTGACAGATCCCCATTCTGCCGCTCTGTGGAGCGATCGCGGGTGACCGGCAGACATCGAGTCAGCTGGGCCTGCTGATTGGCTCCCCCCGCTAGCGAATGGGCATGCGTACGCAGATCCGCCTCTATGCGCCCGACGTACAATGACGGCAAATCACGCAGCTGAGCCAACCTGCCGCAGTACAACTGCGGCGGCTGGTCGGCAAGTGGTTAATCAGCAGTGGGTTTTTTATTTTTTTGCTAAATAAAGGAAAAAAGACCAAAAATTTTGAAAAAAAAAGTATTTTATAGTTTGATATAAAAACTTGCAAACAGGTAATTTTTCTCCTTCACTATTGTGTGCTGATGAGGTTGCACTGATGGGCACTGATAGCTAGCACTGATGCACACTGATGTGGCACTGATGGGCATTAATGAGAAGGGAACTGATGAGGCTACACTGACAGGCGGCACTATTGGGCACTGACAAGGTGGCACTATTGGGCACTGACAAGGCGGCACTGGTGTTCACTGATATGTGACACTGATGGTCAGCAATGATAGACGACACTGATGAGGAGGCACTGATGAGGCTGCACTGATAGGTGGCAGTGATGGGCACTGATAGGCGACACTGATGGGCACTGATAGGCAACACTGATGGGCACTGATAGGCGACACTGATGGGCAGTGATAAGTGACACTGATGGTCAGCACTGATAGACGACACTGATGAGGAGGCACTGATGGGCATTGAAGAGCACTGATTTACAGCACTGGTGGGCATTGATTGGCAGCACTGGTGGGCACTGTTGGGACTGCACTTATAATCAGGACATTGATAAATAATCAGTGCCCTGAATATCAGTGTACATGTCCCTTTTACACAAGCCAGTTATCAGCTCTCCTCTCATGCTGTCAGCGTGAGGAAAGGTATGCCGATAACCAGTTTGTGTTTACATCCTGATCAGCTTTGATTGGACACAGCTGATCATGTGGTAAAAGGCTGCTATGATTGGCCCTTTACCCTGATCTGTGAGGACACAGCAATCACAAACAAGCTGCCCGCGCATCTCAGTGGCTCAATCACAGAAGGACATCATATGATGCTCTCCCAGAACTGTCTGGCTGTGCTGTAGCCATCACTTGGCTATAGCGTGATCGGGAAGTGGTTACCGCTCGATTTCAGGGATTAATGGATTTTTCGGAACAATAACCACATTCACACTTAGAATTTCCTCCTCCTCCTCCAGTTTTTTTCTTCACTATGGTCGAAAATGATCATCAATGTAACCCCCAACAACTATTAATACTATCGATCGTTCAAAAATCAAATTTTTTCACCAAAAATTCTTCCTGTGTCTTGGCGGGGCTTAAGCGCCCTACTGGGGACACTGCAGAACTGCACCCACTAATGCCTGAAGCACAGGCCGATTTCATGTGAAATCAATGTTATGGTGGCACTCCAACTTAGAAGTAGGTAGCACTTGCACAGTTAACTCTTTTGCTCCGTGGCTGTTTCACTTGACACTTCCCTCCGTAAAAGGACACCGCTCTCAGGTGTGCAGCATTTAGGGACCGGTACCACTGAGCCTGTACCACCAATCCAGCAGTTCATGTAACTTCTCTCCCAGTGACTAATCCCATGGTTGCTATGGGATACAGGAAACTCTCTCACTCTCTCCATTCTCCATGCTAGCTCTCTCTCTCCTGGGGCCCCTCTGTATCTTTCCTTCCTCCATGACTTCAGGCTGGGTCCCTAGGCACTCTGTGCTGCGGGTCTGGTCCCAAAGAGTGGGGAAGCAGCCGCTAGTGGAGGTGCCCAGTGCTTAACCCCCTCCACTACCAGAGTGATTGGCTAATTGGCTACCTTGCATATAACATATACACTATGGGGGTTATTTACTAAAGGCAAATCCACTTTGCACTACAAATGCACTGCAAGTGCACTTGGGAGTGCAGTCACTGTAGATGTGAAGGGGCCATGCAAGGAAAATAAAAAAGAGCATTTTAGCTTGCACATGATTGGATGATAAAATCAGCAGAGCTTCACCTCATTTCAGAGCTTCCTCTCAGATCTACAGTGATCTACAGTGACTGCACTTACGAGTTCACTTTCAAGTGTACTTGCAGTGCACTTGTAGTGCAGAGTGGATTTGCCTTTAGTAAATCAACCCCTATACATTCTCAACACAGTTCCTATATGAAGCTCATCTAGAGTCCCATAAAGTGTGCATACCTTAGGCAGAAGGCAAGTTCATGAAGCAGCCCTTTTTAGGCAGTAAGTTCATTCAGGAAAATAATCCACAAGAGGTAGTGCAAATCTTTAGAGTCCGTGCATTGGCATTAGTCCATAAAGGCAAAAAATCGAATATTGTCAGTATAAGTCCACAGGGGTCTCTAGGCTCCAGACCCCACCTGGAGCCCCAACTGGGCTACAATCACACCCCCTGTCTTCCCAAGAAGGTGATCCTTCAAGAGTAACAGGTTACATTCTGGCAGGATTTCCACAGGAACTCCTCCAGGGGCTTGGAGCCAGCCCCTTTTATGTTAGTTGACCTGTATGGGGCATCAGCCTTGCTGAAAATGGCGGGAAAAAAAGCTAACCCTTACAGCCTGGTTACCTTCAGCTCCCAAGTCAACCTGAGGACACAGTGCAACAATTTGCACCTGGCTGGATCAATTAACATGAGGGCATGAGCACAGACAGGAAAAACAAGAACTTACACAGGAGGACATGTTAACCCTCTTGTAGGCACCTACCCACACGTGTATGGCCAGCTTAAATGGTGTGTTGATATAATCACTGGTTGAATTCTTTTGTACTAATGGGATGTCCTTTACCTCCCTCTGCCCACGTTACACATAAGTGAGGCAGCAAAGAGGTTGGGCTTTAATGACTACATGTTACACATATGTGTCCATGGATGGCCGAGGTTTCTGTTCTGTTTCTGCGCACTCGCTGCACACTCCCAGCACAGTGACCGAGCTGTCACAGCTCTTGCCCTTTTGCTATGATCTGAAGCTGACGAGACAGACTGAGGGCCTGGAAGAATTTTGACTGGAAGATATTAGCTGGAAGGCATCACCTTTGAAAGCTGGGCTGAGGAAGGACCTCATTTCTCACCGAAGAGAGTTGTCATGGAAGTTAGATGGACAAAAGCTGTCCTTGGACATTGTGACTAGGACCTTTGCCTAGGACTCCAGGTGTGCATGTGCTTTGGGGGTTCATGCTTATGTTGCTGCAAAGACCGAGACTACTGTTGCTGCAAAGACTGAGTATACAGAGTCTCAGGTTAGCTGACTATCTCCTCTACCTCTAACAATGGCTACTGCTATAGGATTTGAGCTTGAGAATCTGACCTCCTGTACCCATTTTATCATTTAGCGCATCCAGCACCCTCATCCCTTTTTCCTGTTAATTACTGCAATAAATCCACAAAAAACATCCCCTAGACTGAGCCTGTGTTTGTTGGTGTGCTTGGAACTGGTGTCTAGGCCTGGCAGACTCTAAACAGGTAAGGGAGAACAGGGCATGTTCTCAGCTGAGCCTGCGGGGTGTGCGCTACATGTTCAAGTGGCATACATGCTTGTATAATATTGTGTAAGTGTAATGCTTCTTTGTATTTATCACCCCTTACTGGGATCATCTGATAAGGCAACGCCTTTTTCTGTTCAGCCATCATCCAGTCAACTTTTGCTTCCTGGACAGAGATGCATGTTTAGAGATGACACAATCATGTTGCATTTTGATCACGGGGGGAGAGGAGACTGAGGAAACATTTCAGATGGATAGCATCATTTCAGCCTAGGCAAAATCACTTGTTTGAAGATCAGTGATCACCTCTTAGTCTAGGTTCACATCTATGCGGCTGCACTTGATGCGTTTTTCAGGCACATTTTGCAGAGCTTTTTTTGTTTTTAAACCCTTGTTTTAAACCCTTTTCTCTTTAAACACACTGTACATTGCTGGTAGCTAATGTGTGGGCTCGGAAGCTAGCCGCTGTGTCCTTAACAACTGATGAGTCATCAGCTGTCAGCGGGGTTTCCCGCTGACAGCTAAATGTAAAAAAAAAAATTGCTGGCAAACAAAAAGAAAAAATCATGAAAAAAACAGCATGGGGTTCCACCTAAATCCATACCATGTGTCGTCCCAAGGGGCGGTTCTCCGGGTAACGTCCCCGGAGGGCCACTCCCCATGGCTATATAAGAAATGGTGGACAGTGGGAGACAACACGCCGGAGGAAGACAGCATTAGAAGAAGATCAGTTTTTTTTTGTTTTTAGCGTGTAAGCGGTGGCGAGGAAGAAGACAGCAAAAGGAGAAGACAACTCAAGGAGAAGACAGCACAAGGAGAAGTCAGCACAAGGAGAAGACAGCACACGGAGAAGACAGCTCAAGGAGAAGAAATGTTTCCTCTTCTTCTCGGCCCGCTCCTTAGCAACCAGCTATATACAGTGTTTAAATGGATAAATAAAAAAACGCCAAACACATCAAAAGTCGCATCACAAACACAACACTTACACACAAAACGCTGGAAAAAGTCACCGACCCTTTCCAAAAATGCCCCGGCTGCAACGCATATATGTGAACATGTACCATAGGAAACCATGTTCAATGGACTGTAGTGCATTTCTGCAAACTGCAAAACGCACTAAAAAACACATAGGTGTGAACCTAGGGTTATTTATAATAGGTGCAGATTTTTTAAAAATAATCCCATTGCCAAATGCACCTGTGTTTTGACTATTTGCATTAAAGTATTTAAATCTGGCATAAAAAAACCTTCCAGTTAAGTCACTCTACACTGCAAGAATAAATGCTTGCTTAGTCTAGGGGTAGAGGAATAAGAGGTAATATTTGTCTTACATAGTTGGCAACATTGCAAAAAAAAATTATAGGGACACTTTTTTGTCTGTAGGCGGAGTCTTGCTATAATTAGGGGGTGGGACATTCGTTTGAAGGCGGGACACAGCGAGGAAAGAAAAACGTGGTTAAAATGGGTGTGATTTAAACTGGAAATTGGGTATGGCTTAAAGGGGCGTGTCTCGAAAGGAGTGTGGTTAGAGTCTGAGATGAACGAGGGATGAAGGGAGAAAGTGAGGGAGAGAGAAAGAAAGAACGAAAGAACGAAAAAGGGAGGGAAGGAGAGAGAAAGAAGGAAAGAAAGAGCGATGGAGGGACAGAAAGTTTAACAATCAGCAGATAAAGATACTCCAAACACATGGTGTTGGTGCTTCAATCATCATGGCACCATGGTTGGTATTGGTGTCAAGATGATTGAAGCGCATTTTTTTTATTATTATATTGTAATATAAAATGAAATAGTTCAACTCACCATAATGCAGAATCAGTGGGAGCCCTGAGTGTGTCACTTGCCACGTCGCCTGCCACCAGATGCCATCAGTAGAGTCCCTCCTTACACCAGGCATTCCCAGCAGAGTCCCTCCTTGCATCAGTTGTCCCCAGCAGAGCCTCTCCTTACATCAGGTGTCCCCAGCAGAGTCCCTCCTTACATCAGGTGTCCAGAGCAAAGTCCCTCCTTACATCAGGTGCCACCAGCGGAGTCCCTCCTTACATCAGGTGCCCCCAGCGGAGTCCCTCCTTACATCAAGTGTCCCCAGCGGAGTCCCTCCTTACATCAGGTGCCACCAGGAGAGTCCCTCCTTACACCAGGTGCCCCCAGCAGAGTCCCACCTTACATCACGTGCCCCCAGCGGAGTCTCTCCTTACATCAGGTGTCCCCAGCTGTGTCCCTTCTTACATCAGGTGTCCCCAGCCAGCAGAGAGTCCCTCCTTACATCAGGTGTCCACTCTTCACCTGGGTGTGGGCCGCTGATGATTTGGCCTCTGCGCCATTACAGAAGACCAGCTCGTGGAGGCCGAAGGGAAGAATCAAGAGGCAGAGCCTAGGTTCCGCCTCTTCTTTTTTCCTCACGATAGCTGGTCTTCAGTAAAATGGTGGCTGGCAGAGACATTTTACCAGTTCCGGCCGCGGACCTCTAGCAGTGGAAAAACGGGAAAATGTCGATTTCCCAGGACATTTCCCGGGAAACGGCAAGATCAAGACAAAGGTCTAAATCCCGGGAATGTCCCAGGAAATTTGGGACAGTTTTCAACTAAGGTCTTATTCTTCACTCCTCCAGTAGCTGCCATTCTCCTCTTCTTTCCAAGGCCCTGGAATCTGGGTGGGCCTTCATCATTCTCATGTACTATGCAGGACTGCTGATCCTGCATTATACATGATGACGTCAGAAAGCTTGTGACTGTCAAAAGGTAAGTCGCAGAGTATGATGGAAGCCTACCAGACTGAGGTATAAAATAAGAATTACAGCTAAACCTTCTGGGAGGCCTAACTGCAGGGATTATTTGTGTGGGGCTTTATGAAGAAGTAAAAGAGATTCATACAAATCCAAAGGATCATGTTATTGGCCAAACTAGACACAATCAGGCACAAAAATTCCCAAACAAAATACTATTTCAAAACCCAGTCCAAAGCTCTTGTTACAGAATTAACCCAGCAACAACTTAAGGGAATCATGGGCATGTTTCAGCATACAACTTAGTACTGAAAAACTGAAAGGCACCCTGTGTAGATTAGAGGTCTTCTAAAAGAAGGTTAGGTGTAGTTGGATAATGGACACCCCAAATTATTGTGAAAATCACTTCTACACAGCCTCGATCCTAATCTAAGCGCAGCACCCTCTAGTTAGGTAGGTGCTAGAGTGAAGATTGTTCTAGCAGAGTAGGAAAACTGGCTGGTGGCTAGGCCTGTTTGTTTTCATTCTGGACTGGGAGTGGCTCAGAGTGGGGCTGGGTGACTCACTGGTAGCATCACTGTCACCACCCTTTTCTTTCTAGAAGGTGCTAGAAAGGGAGGAGGAGAGGAGAGGTGGAGCTGCTTGGGGTATTTTGAGGAGCCTTGATCAATCCCCAACTTGGATTGGCAGGGGGCAGGCCTCCTTAAATACCCAGGTTCAGCCCAGCTGGGGAGGAGTTGTCGGGTGGAAGAGATGGAGTGAGAGAGTGTGGAGGCTGTCGGGGCCCACAGGGAGCTCCCCAGTCTGGGGGGGGGTGACCTGGGGCTCGGGTGCATCCAGGAGGAGAGAAGACATCCTGGAGAAGAGGCACATGAGAGAGCAAGAAAAGGACAGTGGGAGAAAACACTGCTAAGAGACTACAGGGAGGACAACTGGTCGCAGCCAGGAGGGCTGATGAGTGAAGCACAGTCGGGAGGACTGGGGAGGCACACCTGAGAGAACTGGGAGTTTACAATTTGGGATGGCTGCCTTTTAGGGGCACCTTTTTCACATGAGTGCACTCATTGATGACCAGGACTAGGCAGGGACCGCATTCATCTGACATCAAACATTATGGCGGTTCCCTGGCTTAGAAATGAGCCATAGACTGTGTGCAACAAGAGTCCTACTGTAGAGTGCTGTCCTGTGTCACAACACACCTTCCTTGTTGTACATTGCATTTAAAAGGCACACAGCTGAGCCCATGTCCTCTCCACCAGTCCAGCGTACCTTTGTCACCTCACTCCCAGTGACAGAATGGGGTCCCGCCATTTGCCTAGCGTGGACCTCACGCATGCATTTTCTTAACTTCCTCACTCTCCCATACCATGCGGCTAAGCTATAGGTCCCCGTCAGGGGCGTAACTACCACCAGAGCGACCCATGAGGGTGCTATGGGGCCCGTAGCCGAGTGGGGCCCAGTGAGGATAAGAGCACCACCGGCACAGTCTCCCAGCCAGGGGAAGAGAGAGGAAAGAAAGAGGCGAGCTGTCCGTATCAACAGAAAGCTGAATTGCCCGATGTAAGAGCTTTCATTAGAACTTCCAGTGTTCCCAGGGCTCACGTCACATAGCTCTACCTTTTGGCCCGGTGCCTTTGATAGACAGAACGCCGATCCAATGCAGGACATGTGACATCATCAAAGGCGTCGGGCCAAGAGGTGGGGCTATGTGATGATGAGCCCCGGGAAGACAGGAAATTCAAATGAAAGCTATTACAGCGGGCAATCCCGCTCTCTGCTGATCCAGGTGGCTTGCCTCTTCCTCTGCATAAGTGGGGCTGTATGGGGCACAGGCAGACCAGGCTGTATTGGGCACAGGTCACGCTGTATGGGGCACAGGTCACGCTGTATTGGGCACAGGTCACGCTGTATTGGGCACAGGTCACGCTGTATTGGGCACAGGTCACGCTGTATGTGGTACAGGTCACGCTGCATTGACACTAGGGCAGCTGTGGGGGGGGGGGCTGTTTGCAGGGGGGCCCCATACAACATTTTGCTATGGGGCCCTGCTATTTCTAGTTACGCCCCTGGTCCCCGTAATGCGGGTTTGGTTCTGATACCTTCAGGGAACCGACTGCAGGGGAGGGAGCCAGATCATCTAACCCCTCATTACTGGAGGACCTTCTGCCATGCCAGGTACCATGCTTTATGACCGGCTGCAATGTATCTTGTCGTAGTTACTGGTTACCTTTAAAAACTGCATTCCTCCCCCTGCTTGTCATACCAAGTAGACCTTTTGCTTCATACCCAACATGTGCTTCACTGACCCTGTTCTTTCATATGTCAGAAACCATCATGCACTCCTTAATGACTTCAGACCAGGCTTAAAACAATGTCCACCCGCCTTGGATGATGTGGTCCAGAGCCTCTTCTGGCTGTGCATCACCCCACCATCACTACCTCCTCTGAATACATTTATTGAGGAAGATCAAAACAATTTCTTATTCATGTGGTTTTCAACCAAACTAGTAGTGAACAGGAAAGATTTAGAGATACAGGGCTCAGGCAGAAGAGGCATCCACATTAGGCACTTAGATGGGGTTATATCACCCCAGCTGCTTCTTGTGTTCTGTAGAACCATGTAGTGAAAAATGACAGTACATAATTGCCTTTTCGTTTATACTTTGATAGCACAATTCCCCCAATGCAATCAACATGGTTCCTTTGTCCATGTGACAGCAGAAAGTGTCACTGGGGAACCACTCTCCATTGTAATCTTCATTTATAAATGAATGCCACAGTTGTTGCCTTCCTTTTTAAATTATTGTTAGGTTTGAATTTTTAAAAAAATATAATCTTAGGGCTGTAATTTTTGCCTCCTGCACCAGCCTGACCACTGTTCATGCAAATGGGTAAGGTCTATCTGTCTCAGCTTGTGGGGAGGATGGTATACTTTAGCATCTTCGCCCTGAATCTTAGGACTAGAGGCAGCACACCTGTGGACAATCAGGCAAGCTCCAAAATTCATGGGGACTTAAAAATCGTGAGAGAGCTGCCGCATTCATTGATAGAAGGAGAGAATAGCAAACAAAAGTCATGTGGATGGAGTTATGGGCTATTAAAAATAAAATCTGATGAGAATTGTGTGCTTATATCATTGCAGCCAGGTTATATGTGTCATCTTAGTGCAGGCTTCAGCAGGACATGAAAAACCTGAATCCCTCTATCGTTAATTGAGGGACACAACTGCATTCAGGAACCAGTGGTTTACATCACCATCTGAAGGAGGAGGACACCCAAAGAGAAAGGACATTTCTCTCCCTGCTCTATGGTTTGAGAGCTTTTTCTTCTCGTTCCCATCCCCTCTGCAAGCCTGCCTGATATACTGTATAGCAGCATCTGTGTATGCTTCCAATATGGGATTTCATATGGACAGTAATACTTAATTGTTTGTGACAATAGGGGCTTGTGAAGTAATTGTGTGTTTTGACTTGTCAAATCGCGTGTCAAATTGCGCTGATGTGAACGGGGGCTAATAAAGTATTCTGAATCTGAATTAATCATATTAGCAGTAATAACAATTTCTAATTTCTATTCTCCAGTTCATCGACTGTTACATTTTGATCATTTGTCTAAGTGTATGAAGGTGGTCATAACGATATAACTTTGCATTTTGAATAGCATGTATTGCCAAACACATTTTTTCAGTTTTAAATAGAGTAGGGAAGAGTTAAACCCCTTGATCAGTTTATTTATTGCTCTCTATACTTTATCATTCCCTCCTGTCCCAGAGACGCAACAGAAATGAACAGAAAGTAGCCCAAAGGGAGGGGAATTACCTTGTTATACGGTTATCAACCAAACAGGTGACCCCAATGGAAGGTGACCAGGGCCGGACTTACTATTGGGCTTGACTGGGCTCAAGCCCATGGGCCCCGCCCAATAGGGGGCCCCGCAGGCCCCAGCCGAGTGTGCTCGGCTATACTCGGCTAGTTCCGCTAACAGTCACGCCTAGTCCCACCCTATGATGGACATACAGTGTGGGGTCCCCCCCCCCAAAATCCATACCAGACCCTTGGGGTCTGGCATAGGTTTTAAGGGGAACTCCACGCCAGAATGTAAACAAAATTGGTGTGGGGTCCCCCCAAAATCCATACCAAACCCTTATCCGAGCAAGCAGCCTGGCAGGCCAGGAAAGGGGGGGATGAGCGAGCGCCCCCCCCTCCTGAACCATACCAGGCCACTTTTCCTTAACATGGGGAGGGTGCTGGTCCTGTGGCACAGTGGTTGTGGGGATCTGCGGATGGGGGGCTTATTGGAATCTAGAAGCCCCCAGATCCCGCCCCTCCCCTATGTGAATGGGTATCAGGTACATTGTACCCCTACCCATTCACCAAAGAAGTGTCAAAAAGTAAAAACCACAATAGACGGATTTTGACAATTCCTTTATTAAAAAAAAAAAGTGTCCCGCGATGTCCATCCATTTTCAATCACGCCGCCCGACGGACACGAAAAATAGAAAAAATCCCGCCTCCATGAGAGCCCTCCCTGCAACTGCTGTCTCTTGCCTGTTGCCCCACCCCTTTCTGACATCATGTGACGTCAGGGGGGGTGGGGTCATCCGGTTACATCAGTGGGTGGCCCTGCCCTTGCCTATATAACAGCTGTCACAGCCAAAAGACAGCAGTCGCCGGGAGGCCTCCCATGGAGGCAGAGTTTTTTCAAATTTTTTTCTATTTTTCGGGTCCGGTGGCATGATTCTCAATGGATGTACATCGCGGGACACTTTTTATTTATCTTTTTATTTGTTAATAAAGAAATTCTCAAAAACTGTCTATTGTGGTTTTTACTTTTTGACACTTTTTTTTGGTAAATGGGTAGGGGTACAATGTACCCCATACCCATTCATATAGGGGGGCTGGGATCTGGGGGCCCCCTTGTTAAAGTGAGCTTCCAGATTCCGATAAGCCCCCCACCCACAGATCCCCACAACCACTGGGCCAGGGTTGTGGGGACGAGGCCCTTGTCCCCATCAACATGGGGACAAGGTACTTTGGGGGGGACCCCAAAGAACCCTCCCCATGTTGAGGGAAAGTGGCCTGGTATGGTTCAGGAGGGGGGCGCTCGCTCGTCCCCCCCTTTCCTGGCCTGCCAAACTGCTTGCTCAGATAAGGGTCTAGTTTAGATTTTGGGGGGCCCCACACCAATTTTTTTTTTACATTTTGGCATGGAGTTTCCTTTAAAATCTATGCCAGACCCAAATGGCCTGGTATGGATTTCGGGGGGGACCCCACGCTGTTTTTATTTTATATTTTGGCGTGGAATTCCCCTTAAAATCCATACCAGACCCTTATGGACTGGGAGGGGGGGACCTACGCTGATTTTTTCCTTGATTCTTTCATTATAGCAGTAAGCAAGTTTAAATTAAATTTTTTCCTTTAGAAGTATTTCCTTATTTCCTTTAAACATTCTTAAAATCACTGATCTTGAAAAAACTTTTTTTTGCATTGATACATGTCCCCTGGAGCAGTACCTGGATCCCCATACACTTTTTATGGCAATAACTTGCATATAAGCCTTTAACCACTTAAAGTGGAGTTCCACTCAAAAATGGAACTTCCACTTTTTGGATTCCTCCCCCCCTCCGGTGTCACATTTGGCACCTTTCAGGGGGGAGGAGGGAGCAGATACCTGTCTAATACAGGTATTTGCTCCCACTTCCTGGCATAGATCACCGCGGTGATTGCGGTGACCTACGCCACTTCTGCTGCCTACCCCTTCCTCCCCCGCTGTATTCTGTGAGACACAGAATACAGCAGGGACCTGTGAGGACGCGCAGCGCGGCTCGCGCATGCGCAGTAGGGAACCAGGAAGTGAAGCCGCACGGCTTCACTTCCTTATTCCCTTACCGAGGATGGCGGCGGCAGCAGCCAAAGGACGGATCGGCTCGGCTGCCGGCACCGCGGGCTCCCTGGACAGGTAAGTGTCTATATATTAAAAGTCAGCAGCTGCAGTATTTGTAGCTGCTGGCTTTTAATATTTTTTTTTCAGCAAACCTCCGCTTAAAGGACCAGCCTCGTTTTGGATTTTAGGTGTTTACATGTTTAAAACAGGTTTTTTTGCTAGAAAATTACTTAGAACCCCCAAACATTATATATGTTTTTTTTCTAACTCCCTATAAAATAAAATGGCGGTCGTTGCAATACTTTTTTTTGCACCGTATTTGCGCAGCGGTCTCATAAGCGCACTTTTTTTGGAAAAAATTCACTTTTTTGAATAAAAAAATAAGACAACAGTAAAGTTAGCCCAATTTTTTTTATACTGTGAAATATAATGTTACACGAAGTAAATTGATACCCAACATGTCACACTTCAAAATTGCGCCCGCTCGTGGTATGGCGTCAAACTTTTACCCTCAAAAATCTCCATAGGCGACGTTTAAAAAATTTTACAGGTTGCATGTTTTGCGTTACAGAGGAGGTCTAGGGCTAGAATTATTGTTCTCGCTCTACCGGTCGCAGCGATACCTCACATGTTTGGTTTGACCACCGTTTTCATATGCGGGCGCTACTCGCGTATGCGTTCGCTTCTGTGCGTGAGCTGGTCGGGACGAAGGGGTTTTTTTAAAAAAAATTTATTTTTATTATTTATTTTACATTATTTTATTTTTTTTTTACACTGTTTTAAAAAAAAAATGTGTCACTTTTATTCCTATTACAAAGAATGTAAACATCCCTTGTAATAGAAAAAAGCATGACCTCTTAAATATGAGATCTGGGGTCAAAAAGACCTCAGATCTCATATTTACACTAAAATGCAATTAAAAAAAAAAAAAAGTCATTTAAAAAAATGACATTAAAAAAAATGCCTTTAAGAGGCGTGGGCGGAAGTGACGTTTTGACGTCGCTTCCGCCCAGCAGTGTCATGGAGACGAGTGAGCGCCATCTTAGCCTCACTCATCTCCAGGCACAGGATGGAAACGGATGCGATCACCTCCGCTGCTACCGACGGCTCCGGTAAGCGGCGGAGGGCACCGGATTGTGGCGGGAGGTGGTGGGCCCCTCTCCCGCCACCGATAAAAGTGATCTCGTGGCGAATCCGCCACAGGGACCACTTTTATCAGAAAGCTGGCCGCCGCACAAAAATGGGGATACCGGGGTTATGGCAGCTAGCTGCTGCCATAACCCCGGTATCCCCCTTCAAAGTTTGGATGTACATCGTCGTCCGGCGGTCTGGAAGTGGTTAAAATAAGCACTCTTGAAAAAGTCACGTGTCTGGTGATGCATCGGGAGGAGGAGCCTGTGACGCTCTCAGCAGTGTCAGCAGTATCTGTGTATGTACACTGGAGGTGAATGAGGAGTTTTCAGCTCGAAGCTGAATGCAGCTGATCATTTATTTCTATGCAATCATTTCAAACGGGGACATGTGAGTGAGATTACTCTTATCTTGTCATATCACTCTGGCTTAATTCCTGCGCAATGGTTTTGTTTCCCGTTTTTGTTTTTCATATTGTGGATGGCCGTTGAGGGCTGGGAATTTCACCATTCAGTACCGGCAGGGGAACATTATCACTGAACTCGCTGCCATCTATCCAAGCTTGCTTTTTAAGGTTCCGGTTTCTTATGAAAAGGATCCCTGCTTGTTTCATAGTAGTGGACTATTTATTTACTCATTTATATCTACTATTTATTCACAGGAGGTCTGTTTTATTTACTAACATACACATTCACCCGTATCTTGCAGTGTATTTTATGTTATTTATGAATTTTAAGCACCTAGTGTGATATTAATTGGTTAATAATAGCGCAATTATCTATTTCTATTTTATCACGTATTTGTGGAGTTCACATATTTATTGCGGCTTTATTATTTGGGCATCTTTTAATATATTCTCACATAATTTGATTTAGTTTTTCCACTTCAGCGCTTTAGTAAATTTATCACTATTAAAAAAAGCACTATTGATTTTTTGTTTGTGTCCCTTAGACTTTAATAGGGTTTGCATATTCGCACAGATTTTGTGCCTGTTCACATGTTCTGGTGCGAACCAAACCAGGGGGGTGTTCAGCCCATCCCTACTGCCATAGTAGAAGGCGTTATGTTTTGTGGGAAACAAGAATTACCATCCCAGGATAAAGGTGACTCAAGACAGTTTTTTGACCATCAAGAGATGATTATTGCTGAGATTTCAACTCAAGTGATGATCCCTTTAAAATCAATTTCAGAAAGGTCCTTTGTGTGCTCAGTACATCATCCCAATGAATCATGATTAAACAATCGCTGGTTGTGGCTAAATAAACAGTACAAAAAGTGAAAAAAGTGTATAATTTGTTTTCCAATAATTGCTGATACACTGGAAGATGTTGCAAGAATGGAACTGATGTCACTGTGTAAACATTGCAATAATTCTGAGACTAAAGACAGGCCTGGAGCTGATAAAACTTTAGTTGCCTATAGATGGATTGAAATTTTAATCTATCTATGGCTGTTCCCACTCGATAGAACTTGATCTAACGATCAGCTTCTGTTAAATAGGATTGTTGGAAAACATTTGTCGCTCAGCCGACTGCAGCCAATATATTGTAGTCACTGAGCCATGTATTCTGAAAGCGGAGGAGAACAGCTGTCAGAATACAATGGCACAGCATAGAGGATTTCTCTCATCCAACTTGCAAGTGTGGATGGGGGGAACCTTTCCTACCTGATTGGAGGAAGAGGTTTTTGGGATGAGGGGTCTTAGAGACCTAATTTGGAAGCTTGTGAGCATCAAAATGGCTTCCCACCCACGTTCCATGGGTGGGTGCCAGAAGGTCACTGAAGATGGCCATTTTGGTTGTGATAAAGTGCAAACTGACCCATCTGGGGTATGGCTTCTTTTTTTTTGTACGGACAAGTCCAATATCGAGGTAAAGGGCTGTGTCTACAGTCAGTTAATGTAAGTGTTGCCTGAGGCGGTGCACTGTGGTTACAGGCCCGTCAATTGTGGTTCCTCAGATACTATAATTTATTTTAGTGTAAAGTACCTTCAAAGACTTTTGACGCAAAAAAATATATTTATTCATTGTCCAAATGCTAATATGTGTATGTTTGTAAAGTGCCGCGCAAACTGTTGGCACTATATAAATCCTGTATGATAATAATAATAATATTTTATGCAAGAAAAAAAAATTACAGTAATAGTTATACAGGGGTGGCATGATGCAGCAACTATTAACAGGTAACCATTGTTCAGCATCTACTTCCTGTACTTAAAGAGTAACTTCAAGACTGGAACTTTGTTGCAGATTACTACCTTTTTGTTATTCTGAAGAAATCCCTGTGTATTTGTCTGTGTCCATGTGGTAAGTGAGTCTGTATGGGAGTGGTTTTGTAATTATCACTCAGCTGCAGCACCTACAGGGCTCTCATGAGGAAAATTGCAGGGCTTGCAACCCTTTAGTCATGATTTCCTTTGGGAATATCTCACCAAAAATGCAATTTTTTTTTTTGTTGCAGTGGATGCACAAAATCAAATTTGTATCTTAGTGCAGAATTCTAAGAAAATAAGTAAACCGATCACACAAGCAGGAAATTACATACTTGGGGGGGCGTTCTGTACACCATCTGTGTACAGGACGCCTCCAGGTTGCCATATTGCATTGCATTTTACGGAGCATTACAGTGCTGCAGTTTGAAAAGGAAAGGTAATTTTTAATAACATTCAAATACAATATGACTTGTGTTGCAATTGTATGCTATGTACTGTATATTATTGTTTTTAATTGCCAATTGTTTTTCCCACGAAAAAGGAGTCACCCTTTAAATGCTGATTCAGGGATAGAATCATTTCAGTTTTGGTGCCTATGCAGTTCTTGGCTATGTTCTATTTTGACAGAGATCAGCCTTTGCTGCAGCTTCTTACCTTGGTACTTACTACAAAGTTACAATGTTGCAGTTTGATCACTGAAGGAGAGGGGAGTGAGGACATTTCCTTCTAGGTAAAGTCACTTAAATGGAGCTCAAGGTTAGCCTTTTGCCCAGAATTCAAGGATCTCCTTGAAATTAATACCACTTTCCATTGATCACAGATATTTATGCATTGTGGTGGCTTACAGCATGCTAAATTGTACCTTAGTTGTATTTAAATATATATATCTGTACAACTTAGTTAGTTGCATAAGTGTGCACACCCTTAAACTAATACTTTGTTGAAGCACCTTTTGATTTTATTACAGCACTCAGTCTTTTTGGGTAGAGAAGAGTAAAGAAGAGTGGGCCAATATTGCCAAGTCAAGATGTGCCATGCTGATAGACTCATATCAGTATGGCACATCTTGACTTGGCAATATTTGCCCACTCTTCTTTGCAAAAACACTTCAAATCTGTCAGATTGCGAGGGGATCTCCTGTGCACACCCCTCTTCAGATCACCCCACAGACTTTCAATCGGATTCAGGTCTGGGCTCTGGCTGGGCCATTCCAAAACTTTATTTTCTTCTGGTGAAGCCATTCCTTTGTTGATTTGGATGTATACTTTGGGTCGTTGTCATGCTGAAAGATGAAGTTCCTTTTCATGTTCAGCTTTATGTTAAAGCTTCATCTTCAGCTTTATAGCAGAAGCCTGAAGGTTTTGTGCCAATATTGACTGGTATTTGGAACTGCTCATAATTCCCTCTACCTCCTGGAAGGATTCTACCAACATGTGGAGGAAGCCCGTCCTAAAGGAACGGGAGCAAGAAGAGAGGACAACAGGAGCAGGTCAGCACTACTGGGAGATCTCCTGAGAGTCAGCCGGGTGGGTTGGTTAGTGTCAGTCTGGAGGACTGTGGTGGAGGAGTTAGCCTGGAGGGCTAGTAGAGGGGCAGCTGCAGCCAGGTGGGTTGGCAGTGCCTGAAGAGGTGGTGCTGGGATCAGTAGCCACAGGAGGATGAGTCCAAGCTGGACACTGTAATCTTTTTGCTACACAACCACGGGGCCTCATTTTCCTGCCTGTAATGGGCCATTACACTTAATCTGACTGAGTGCCCGTCAGATCTTCACAGTGATCCAGGTGGGTTCTGCAAGCAAGTAAGTACTGGAGGAAGAAGTGGAGCTGTATATAGAGACTGTATATAGGAAGAGTGTCCCTGAAGTTCTGCTAAAGTTCAGGGGGCATCCTATAACCTCCTATCCCTATCCAAGTTATTACCCTCAATAAATAACAGAAACAAAGTCATAGACTAGGGATGAGCCGAACACCCCCCCTGTTCGGTTCGCACCAGAACATGCGAACAGGCAAAAAATTAGTTTGAACACGTGAACACCGTTAAAGTCTATGGGACACGAACATGAATAATCAAAAGTGCTAATTTTAAAAGCTTATATTCATGGTATTGTCCTAAAAAGTGTTTGGGGACCTGGGTCCTGCCCCAGGGGACATGGATCAATGCAAAAAAAAGTTTTAAAAACAGCGTTTTTTTGGGAGCAGTGATTTTAATAATGCTTAAAGTCAAACAATAAAAGTGTAATATCCCTTTAAATTTCGTAGCTGGGGGGTGTCTATAGTATGCCTGTAAAGGGGCGCATGTTTCCCGTGTTTAGAACAGTCTGACAGTAAAATGACATTTCAAAGGAAAAAAAGTCATTTAAAGCTCGCGGCTATTAATGCATTGCCGGTCCGACAATACACATAGAAGTTCATTGATAAAAACGGCATGGGAATTCCCCACAGGGGAACCCCGAACCAAAATTTAAAAAAAAATGACGTGGGGGTCCCCCTAAATTCCATACCAGGCCCTTCAGATCTGGTATGGATATTAAGGGGAACCCCTGCCAATTTTTTTTTTTTAAAACGGCGTGGGGTCCCCCTAACAATCAATACCAGACCCTTATCCGAGCATGCAACCTGGCAGGCCACAGGAAAAGAGGGGGACGAGAGAGCGCCCCCCCTCCTGAAATGTACCAGGCCACATTCCCTCAACATTGGGAGGGTGCTTTGGGGTAGCCCCCCAAAACACCTTGTCCCCATGTTGATGAGGACAAGGGCCTCATCCCCACAACCCTGGCCGGTGGTTGTGGGGGTCTGCGGGTGGGGGGCTTATCGGAATCTGGAAGCCCCCTTTAACAAGGGGACCCCCAGATCCCGGCCCTCCCCCCTGTGTGAAATGGTAAGGGGGTACCCCTACCATTTCACTAAAAAACTGTCAAAAATGTTAAAAATGACAAGAGACAGTTTTTGACAATTCCTTTATTTAAATGCTTCTTCTTTCTTCTATCTTCTATCTTCCTTCGGTTTCTTCCTCCATCTTCTTCTTCTTCTGGTTCTTCTGGCTCTTCTGGTTCTTTCTCCGGTGTTCTCGTCCGGCATCTCCTCCGCTGCGTCTTCTTCCCTTCTCCTCGGGCCGCTCCGCATCCATGATGGCATGGAGGGAGGCTCCCGCTCTTCTCTTCATCTTCTTCTCTTCATCTTCTTGTCTTCATCTTCTTCTCTTCATCTTCTTTTCGGGCCGCTCCGCATCCATGCATGGAGGGAGGCTCCTGCTGTGCGACGCTTCTCCTCTTCTGACGGTTCTTAAATAATGGGGCGGGGCCACCCAGTGACTCCGCCCCCCTCTGAGGCACGGTGACTTGACGGGTCTTCCCTGTGGCGTCACGGGAATGGCGTCAGAAAAGGAGAAGCGTCACACAGCGGGAGCCTCCCTCCATGCATGGATGCGGAGCAGCCCAAAAAGAAGATGAAGAGAAGAAGATGAAGACAAGAAGATGAAGAGAAGAAGATGAAGAGAGAAGCGTCACACAGTGGGAGCCTCCCTCCATGCCATCATGGATGCGGAGCGGCCCGAGGAGAAGGGAAGAAGACGCCGCGGAGGAGATGCCGGACGAGAACACCGGAGGAAGAACCAGAAGAGCCAGAAGAACCAGAAGAAGAAAAAGATGGAGGAAGAAACCGAAGGAAGATAGAAGATAGAAGAAAGAAGAAAGAAGCATTTAAATAAAGGAATAGTCAAAAACTGTCTGTTGTCATTTTTAACATTTTTGACAGTTTTTTAGTGAAATGGTAGGGGTACTTTTGTACACCCTTACCATTTCACACAGGGGGGAGGGCCGGGATCTGGGGGTCCCCTTTGGTAAAGGGGGCTTCCAGATTCCGATAAGCCCCCTGCCCGCAGACCCTCACAACCACCGGCCAGGGCTGTGGGGATGAGGCCCTTGTCCTCACCAACATGGGGACAAGGTGTTTTGGGGGGCTACCCCAAAGCACCCTCCCAATGTTGAGGGCATGTGGCCTGGTACGGTTCAGGAGGGGGGGCGCTCTCTCGTCCCCCCTCTTTTCCTGCGGCCTGCCAGGTTGTGTGCTCGGATAAGGGTCTGGTATGAATTTTTAGGGGGACCCCACGCCGTTTTTTTTTTTTTTTTTTGGCCGGGGTTCCCCTTAAAATCCATACCAGACCTGAAGGGTCTGGTATAGATTTTGAGGGGGATCCCACGCCATTTTTTTTTGGCCGGGGTTCCCCTTAATATCCATACCAGACCTGAAGGGCCTGGTATGGAATTTAGGGGGACCTCCCACGTCATTTTTTTTAAAATTTTGGTTTGGAGTTCCCCTGTGAGGAATTCCCATACCGTTTTTATCAATGAACTTCTATGTGTATTGTCGGACCAGCAATGCATTAATAGCTGCGAGTAGTTTTAAATGACTTTTTTCCTTTGAAATGTCATTTTGCTGTCAGACTGTTCTAAACAAGGGAAACATGTGTCCCTTTACAGCTATACTATAGACACACCCCAGGTACGAAATTTAAAGGGATATTACACTTTTATTTTTTTACTTTAGGCATTATTAAAATCACTGCTCCCGAAAAAACAGCCGTTTTTAAAACTTTTTTTTGCATTGATCCATGTCCCCTGGGGCAGGACCTAGGTCCCCAAACACTTTTTATGACAATACCATGAATATAAGTCTTTAAAATTAGCACTTTTGATTTCTCCCATAGACTTTTAAAGGGTGTTCCGCGGCATTCGAATTTGCTGCCAACACCCCAAATTGTTCGCTGTTCGGCGAACTTGTGAACAGCTGGTGTTCGAGTCAAACATGAGTTCGACTCGAACTCAAAGCTCATCCCTATCATAGACTGTTCTCTGACTCTGGAGTGCCTGTGAAAATTCAGTGTGCCTGGCTGTGCAGGGATCCCAGTTCATCTGCGGCCCTTAAGGGGGTGTACTACATATATATATATATAAATAATGGGGCAGACTTGCAGACTTAATGGACCACTTTTCAGTAACCAGCCACTATCAGGCATTCAAAAGGCGATCCTGCCACTTCCTGAATGACTGTTTTTTTTTTTTCTTGTTTTTTTTTGCAATTTGCAATGGGACCTATGTGCTGAAACCAGTCAAGAATTTGGCTCACTTGAATGGGTGAGTTTGACAGGTGGTGCTGCCTGTCAACTCAGCATGCTGCATTAAACTGTTGTTGCAGCAAAAAGCTTTGCGGCCATGGCATGTAAACAGAACCCTCCAACTGTATTGTAGGCTTCAAATTGGCTGCTGGGGGGACAGTGTGAAAGAGAGGTCTAAAACATATCTAATCACTGGAGTAAACATTAATATATTGCAGCCTACCTGTTCTTGTAGTAGGCTGCAATGTGGTACCTGCACTTGTTTTTTCTTTTTTTAGTTTTTTTTAAAAGAGAAGTATATTTTTTTTTCCCCCTTTTATACTTACCTAGGTGGATGCAGCATGGAGGAGTTAGCCTGGAGGGCTAGTAGAGGGGAAGCTGCAGGTGGGTTGGCAGTGCCTGAAGAGGTGGTGCTGGGATCAGTAGCCGCAGGCAGAAGAGTCCGAGCTGGACACTGTAATCTTTTTGCTACACAACCAAGCGGCTTGCTGAGAGGCTGAGACAGGCATCAGTCCAGGCACCTGGCAGATCCAGACTTTATTGTCGTGATGACACAGTGCCTGGACTGATCTTGGTGACGTCAGCAGAGAGCGACTTCAGACTGCTCTCTGCTGAAAACGGGTCACTGGAGTGCAAAATGAGTTGTACTCCAGTGACCCAGAGGAGAAGCCCAGCCAAATGAGCTCAGGCTGGACTTCTCCTTTAACGCTTACTCACTGTACTATATCGAATTAGAAGCACCCTAGATTAGTAAAAAGAACATGTGACCCTTTCCTCCTCTCGTATATGTACAGGGCCAAAGGGGATGAAATAAGAGAAGTTTGCTGTTAGAGTTCACACCCGATTTACATATTTTAAAAATAGCACTTACTGTATGCTTACAATGGGGAAGTGTTTGGAGATGTTGTGAATGTTGTCTGCAAAGTGTGTAAAAGAATTGCATGTCGAGCATCTTCAGTGGCCAAGTCATGATGGCAGAAGTAGTGTACTGTGTTGCATACAGAAAGTAAAGAGAATTGTACACAATAAAGTCCAATTATGAGGTCACGTTGAGGGGGTCCTATGCCTTGACTGTGTGTAACAGAATTTTGTACTGACGGCAGACTAACCCACCCCCTGTGAGCACATGGTTATGCCAAATTTACAAAACGTTCAGGAAAAGAAATGCTTGCCTCCACCAACAGTAAGGAGGAACAATTCCGCAAAACATTCTTTTATTGGATAGAGTACACCTTCTCCGCCGGTTACATCGCAGACCTTAATAGCTGATCCATGCTTGCACTTGTCTCTTAAATGTAGTATACCTGCAATGTTGGACCCATGGCCCTTTGGAAATGTAGTCATAGACCTCTGAGGGGCTTTCTATACTCCTCTATTACCTGAACCTCTAGAGCAGGGATATGCAATTAGCGGACCTCCAGCTGTTGCAGAACTACAAGTCCCATGAGGCATAGCAAGACTTTGACAGCCATAAGCATGACACCCAGAGGCAGAGGCATGATGGGACTTGTAGTTTTGCAACAGCTGGAGGTCCGCTAATTGCATATCTCTGCTCTAGAGGTTCTCAGGGCAGTTTTTGGAGGGTAAACCTACCCCCTTTTCTAGTATTCTGCCTATGTTCACACTACTACGATGCGATGTACTGCGAATTTGATATTTCTTTTGTCCTGTGTGAGGTGCGAATTTGCCTTGCATTTTGAGGTAAACAGGTGCAATTTTACAGTGAATTTACCCCGATTTTACTGCAAATTTCAGGAAGCAGACAGTGAACAATTCGCAGAGATGTGAACTGTGTGCTGCGAGTTTACTGCAAGTTCAATTGAGGCCCGGTTCTCACTATTGTGATGCGAGAACCCAGCAAATCCAGTGCCGATTCCCGCATCGCACCTGAATCGCACAGTGGTTCACCCTAGGTTCACATATGTGAAAATTAATAGGAGTTGGGACTTTAAATGAGGTCATGGAAGAAATGCAGGTACCGGGGGTAACAGTGCAATTTTATTGATCAAGTAACATGCATAAAAACAATTCAAGGCAGGACCACATCATGTAAAGAAAGACATTGTGATAAATATCATTCCAAAATCACAGCACATGTATTTGTGCATAAGCGATCGGCATCAAGGATACAATCAACTTGGCGCCGCATAGTGGTCTCGTTGAGCGATTTAGTACATGTACACAGAATGCATAAAATATACAAATAACAATACCACAGCACAACAAGAAAAATAAAAAATAAATAATATGTAAAAACCATAATGATTATTCTTGAGATGTTGCAATATAAACATATGTTGGTGTCCCAAATGTCCGACGCGTTTCGTGTGGATTACACTCATCAGGGGCCAGATGGTCAGGGATTTCTACAAAGGTAATGCAACAAAAAGTGAGTTTAACTATTAGCGCATACAGCGAAAGAGGGGTTGATTCGCCCTAAAGCACTTACATGTGAATAATGCGGTAAGACATGACAAGTACAGAGCCAGGACCAGCAGGCATCTCTCCCGGGAGCTGAGGTGCAGCAGCATGCGCGCTGGTGAGCCAGATACACATGTTTATATTGCAAAATCTCAAGAATAATCATTATGGTTTTTACATATTATTTTTTTTTTTTTCTTGTTGTGCTGTGGTATTGTTATTTGTATATTTTATGCATTCTGTGTACATGTACTAAATCGCTCAACGAGACCACTATGCGGCGCCAAGTTGATTGTATCCTTGATGCCGATCGCTTATGCACAAATACATGTGCTGTGATTTTGGAATGATATTTATCACAATGTCTTTCTTTACATGATGTGGTCCTGTCTTGAATTGTTTTTATGCATGTTACTTGATCAATAAAATTGCACTGTTACCCCCGGTACCTGCATTTCTTCCATGACCTCATTTAAAGTCCCAACTCCTATTAATTTTCGCATATAGGGATGGAGGCACCCCTGGTGCCTCATTCAAAGTCCCACTTCCCCCTTTCCCCCTTTTTTCTAGGTTCACATATGTGAACCTCGGCTTCCTAGTTGAGGGCATGCCGTAGATATAGGAGCTGTATAGGTGGGCACAGGTCAGGAGCTCGGACTACACGCGTCCACCTGCAGCCATGTCCAGACCATGCCCCCAGATCAACTTTCTTTGCAAACATTCTGTTTGAGGTTCACAACCACGTTAAGAAGGAGGGGTTTGGGGGTAACCAGTTCTCAGTTATACATTGCTACATACTATAAGTTCTATAGTTGGGAACTCAGGCAGCTTTCAGTTAGGGGCCATACTTTACAAAGACGTCTAGACTAGGCAGTGTGGTTTCACATGTATTTGCAAATACATTTAAAAAACCTCTGTTGTTAACCTGATAGTTGGAACAGTTTGGTTAGATTTTTTTGTGCCGACTAATTGAAAACTGTGCTGGGAAACCTAAGTAGCCTCAAGATTTCCCAGTTCTAAAATTTGCATTACAGAATAATTATCTTTTATGTTGTGGAGAATCGGATATGGGGAAAGTTAAGTTTAGCAAAATCATATTAAAGAAGATGGATGATATTTGCTTTGTTGGACAATACTGACTTTATTTATTTTCTGGGAAACATATATGAAAAATTTTGAGAACTGACTTGCCTGGAACCAGCCCTGTTCTTCCTAAAGGTACAGCAACACACCAGAAGCCCAGCGTCACTTAAAACAGCTTAAGACCCCCCAGTTTGTGTCTGCACCTAATCAAGCAAAACAATAATGCTGTGGATCTGGTGTGTTGCTGTACACTAAGGCCCCTTTCACACGACAAGCCCGCTCGGATCCGCCTGTCGGTTTTTCAGGCGGATCCAAGCGGGCCACCCATTGACTCCTAAGGGCAGGCGGGTGTCAGCGGAGATGTGTCCGCTGACACCCGTCTTCCATCCGATCCACTATAATCAGAATTATCTCAATACGTTCGCCATCCGTCCTGGCAGATTGGATTGGATGAGATCTGATAAAAAGGGACATGCTGTCAGTTTTCGTCAGATCTCATCATAGGAATCAGCGGCGCTCTGACAGGCCCCTCCCCGCTCAGTGAGCAAAGACAGACCTGTCATCTGCCGGCTCCGCGGAGATCAACGGAGAGATCTCCTGCTGAGCTGGCGGACTCCACTGAAACGGATCCGCCTTGTGTGGAAGGGGCCTTAAAGTGATTCTAAAGGCTAGACATGTTTTACCCTAATATATTTGCTGCATCAAGGTAAAAAGTGTCCCCAGTAATAGTATCACCCCCTCACTCCCCTAAAGTCCCTACTCAATCCAGTGCTTTGCCCATCTGTAGCAGCTATCTCCTCTCTCCCTGCTCTCAAAGGATTTGCTGAGGAAGCAGGAGCCAATGGCTGTTAATCAAATCCAGTGAGGGAGCACGGCTGAGCTGTACTTTGTGTGTCTATGGATGCACACAGTCTGGCTTGGGAGCGAGCCCGCAGGTGCTCCCTCATAGGAATCGGCTAGAGAAGAGGGGGAGCCTAGAGTGCCAGTGGGGGAGCCCAGAAGAGGACCAAGCAGGTAGGTCAGAGCCAAAACTAGGAAGGGCGGGGGGCATCTGCCCTGAGCGCCACATTGAGATGGGCGCCGCGGCTTCCTCCTCTTCCCCCTTCCCCTGGGTCATCTGGGATCCTCAGCTCTGCTCTTCTCCTGGTAAGGTCGCTGCCAGCTCCTGTAGTGAAGGGCAGGCAGCATGTCTCGCTGCAGCCCAATCAGCAAGATCTGGGCAAGAATCTCACCATTCTCAATAACTAGGGTTGCTTGCCATGCTCTCTAAACATCTCTGCTCAGTAAACATCAAGAAGGTAAACCGGGGGCAGCCAGAAATCTGCACATACAGGGGGGTCCAATGAGAGGCTCGTGGCAGGGGGGCAGTAAAATATTTTTTTTTGTGTCAGTTGTAGTCCCCATGGAGCAGTCTGGCAAGCAGCTCCACTCCTTCTCTCAGTGTGACTGAGCGATATGCAGAGAGGTAGGGGTAGGCAGAGGCAGACAGCATGGAGAGGACTCAGCCTGCCATACAGTGAGGTGGGGAGCAGCTCTGTGGTGCCCGGAATCTCCCTTTACACCTACGTCCAGCAGTTCATACTATTCAGTGGAGGGGGAGGGGCGTCTTACCCGAACAGGAACCGACTTTAGTACACAAGACAAGTGAGTTGCCAAGCCACTGTATCCCAGATAGCAAGTAATTGAGCTGCAAGTTTGAAAATGATTTGCTAAGCTATTGCTAGACTTGCCAGGCTTCACGTTTGTTGTACAAATGCAGCAAGTCCGCATTGCATGACTCCCCATATACTTTTTTTGCAAACATTCTGCAAGTCTGTGGCAGGTTCTGGTTCAGTTATGTTGTGCAATAGTCATCTCACCACAGCTGTCACTGTGGCTTAATTTTCCTTGTCAAAAGAAGTTTATTGAGTATACAATGTTATAAAGATACATAAAGTAAGTTTACAAGGATCTATAAAGTAAGCTCATTGTTTTACAGTAGGGTTTATATAGATAAATATCATGAAATTTCAAATATTAAACATTGGGTTCACGTAAACCTAAATTAAAGATATATATAATTTCCTTAGTTACTTTTGTAGGTGTTTAAATGATTTATACCTACTATACATATTGTTTACAAGTAGAGTGTATATAGGTCAAATAAATTCTGATAATGAGCTTTAATCATAAGGTGGAGAAAAGGAAAGAGAAAGAAGAAAAAGGGTTGAAAGGTAGAGGTATGGTCCACAAGGTTGTCCCGCTCGTCAGTTTATTATTCTTTTTAGTTCTCTTTGAAGCCTTATAGGGCGTACACACGGTCGGACTTTGTTCGGACATTCCGACAACAAAATCCATGGATTTTTTCCGACGGATGTTGGCTCAAACTTGTCTTGCATACACACGGTCACACAAAGTTGTCGGAAAATCCGATCGTTCTGAACGCGGTGACGTAAAACACGTACGTCGGGACTATAAAACGGGGCAGTGGCCAATAGCTTTCATCTCTTTATTTATTCTGAGCATGCGTGGCACTTTGTCCGTCGGATTTGTGTACACACGATCGGAATTTCCGACAACGGATTTTGTTGTCGGAAAATTTTATCTCCTGCTCTCCAACTTTGTGTGTCGGAAAATCCGATGGAAAATGTCCGATGGAGCCCATACACGGTCGGAATTTCCGACAACACGCTCCGATCGGACATTTTCCATCGGAAAATCCGACCGTGTGTACGGGGCATTAGAATGGGTGTCTCTGTAAGTCATTTAATCTGTTACCATGGCAACAGGACAGAGTCATTGAAGTTTGACAGGAACTGTTGTTTTATCCAAGGATGCCAAAGTTTTTCAAATTTTGGAATTTGATTTTGATCGATGGCTACCATCTTAGCATGGGACATTGTATTATTCATTCTGTGAATTGTTTCTGCTAGTACCAATGTAGGAGATTTCCATGCCTTGGCCACTGTTTGTTTTGCAGCCGTTATTAGTTGGATCATAAGTTTGAATTGAGAGAGTGTTAACCATTCTGGTTTTAGATTAAGTAAAGTTAAATATGGATCTGGTTGTATTATTTTTTTAAATATTTTAGATGCAATCACGAAGACTTCCTTCCAGAAGGTTTGGATTACTGGGCACGTCCACCATATGTGTAAATATGTGCCTATTTCTGGGCATCCTCGAAAACAAAGAGCTGAGGTATTAGGTGAATATTTTGCCACTCTAGCGGGTACAAGGTACCAGCGAGTTAGGACTTTATAATTTGTCTCCTGTGCTAAGATGTTGGGTGAAGATGACTTAGATGTGAGCCATATGTTAGACCAGTCTGTGTCTTCTAAAGTTCGTCCCAGGTCCTCCTCCCACCTCTGAACGTAAGAGGGTCTATTAAGATTTGCTACTCCATATAATTGATTATAAAGTGATGAAATTGTACCTTTAGCAAATGGATCTTTTGTACAGATTGATTCAAAAATGGATAATTGGGATAATGGTGTATCCCCCTTTAGGAATGGTGTATAGAAATTTTTGATTTGGAGATATCTAAATATCTCAGAGTTTGGTAGATCATATTTTTCTCTAAGCGATGGGAATGAAAGGAATGATTTAGATGCTATGAAGCCATTTAGTGTCTGAATGCCTGATGTTGTCCAAGCTTTAAAAGAATTTGGGTAGATCCATGCCGGATAAAAGGCCGGATTTCTTATAAAAGAAAGGAGAGGATTGTGTGGAGATTGTAACTGATATTTGGTTTTTAGTTTATCCCAGAGAGATAAGAAGTGTTTAGTTATGGGATTATGAATTTTAAAGCGGTCTTTAGGATCAAGCCATAATAAATTTGATATTAATAGAGGGTCATTTTCTGAAGCCTCTATAAATACCCATAATGGGATTTCCTGTTTTGCATGGTATTTGGACAGACTGGCCAAATGTGCTGCTCTGTAGTAGTTAGTAAAATTAGGGTATCCCAGGCCTCCTTTATTTTTGGGAAGATGTAGTGTGTGTATAGGTATACGTGGTTTAGAAGAGCCCCATATAAACGAAGTTGCTCTTTTTTGTACTATTCTCAAAAAATAGGAAGGAATTGGAATAGGGAGGACTCTGAATAGATAAAGCAATTTGGGTAGAATAGTCATTTTGATTGCATTAATCTTCCCTATCCAGGATAAAGGAAGTTGCAACCATTGTTTTATTAGATTTGTGATCTGTCTTAATACAGGAGGATAATTGGTTGAGAATAAGTCAGAATGAGATGCTGTTAAATGAATTCCAAGATATGGGATTGATTTTTCTGCCCATGTGAATGGGAGTGCAGCCCTAGCCGGGATCAATTCCATGTTTGTGAGTGAAATATTAAGCACTAGGCATTTCTTAGGATTAATCATAAGGCCGGATAGGGCTGCAAATCCATCAAGAGCTGGTATTAAGTTAGGACCAGAGACCTGTGGTGATGATAGAAAAAGTAATATATCGTCTGCAAATATACATAGTTTGTGTGTAATACCTCCTACTTCAATGCCAGTTATAGTTTGGTTTGTTCTGATGTATTGGGCCATGGGTTCGAGTATAAGGGCAAATAATAAGGGAGATAATGGGCAACCCTGTCGGGTACCTCTTTCGATATTAAAGGCTTCAGATTTGTATCCAGCATATTTTATATAGGCTTTGGGTTTATTATATAATGCTTTGATCCATGTTAAAAAGTGGGGTCCAAAACCCCATTTTTGTAATGAATATTGCATATATTGCCAGGATACTGTGTCAAATGCCCTCTTAATATCGAGAGATAGAAAACATAAAGGGATTTTCCGTTTTTTAGCAATATGTGCCAATAACACTGCCCTGCGTATATTATCGCCTGCCTGTCTATTTGGCATGAAGCCTACTTGATCTCTATGTATTAATTTTCCTATAATGCTATTGAGGCGGTTTGCTATTATGTTTGCTAATAATTTAATATCGAGGTTTAACAGAGAGATAGGCCGATAATTCACACAGGAAGTATCATCAGAAAGGGGTTTTGGGATCATACAAACAATTGCCATTAGTGTTTCTTGCCGAAAAGAATGTCCATCTAGAAGTTTGTTAAAAGTTTCAGTGAGAATGGGAGAGAGTATTTCTGAGAATGTTTTATAGTATAAAGCCGAGTAGCCGTCTGGGCCTGGTCTTTTGTTAAGTTTTAGGTCTTTTATGGCATTAGCAACTTCATCTATAGTTATAGGCTCATCCAAACTGCTTTTTTGATTCTGAGATAACTCAGGTAAGGTTATTTTTGAGAAGAAGGATTCAGCCTCTGTAGGATTAAATTCATTGTTTGTCTTGTATAAAGTTGCGAGATGTGAGTGAAATTTATGAACTATTTTAACTGGATTACAAGTGTAAACATTTTTTGATAATTTCAAACGTATTGGTTTGAAAGATTTATTAGTTGAATTTAATGCCCGAGCCAAATATGTACCTGGTTTGTTTGTATTCATGTAGAAATTGTGTTTGGAGCGTTTGAGGGATTTATCAACTGACTCAGTGAGAAATAGATCGTATTCCAATCTAGATTTTTCCAGATGAGATTTTGTACTCTGAGATGGATTATCTTGAAATGATATGTAGGCTGCATTAAAATTGAGTTCTAGTTTTTTTGCTAGATTTTTGCGTTCCCGTTTAAATAGTGCCATTTGTCTTTGTATTGTACCACGCAAGACAGGCTTATGAGCTTCCCACAGTGCTATTGGGGAGATGTCTGTTGTATTATTAATTGATATGTATTCCTTTAAAGCTTGTTCAATGGCCATCTGATGTAGTGGGTGTTTGAGCATTATGTCCGGTAAGTACCACGTTGGGTCATGCGCTTTTGGTATGGCTGAGGCTATAGTAGTGTATACTGCATTATGGTCAGACCACGGAATCAGAATTATATCTGATGCAATAATTTCTGGTATCATTCCTATTGTTAGAAAAATATGATCTATTCTGGTGAAGGTTTGATGAGGGTGCGAGAAATAAGTGAATTTCTTTTTCATTGGGTTACTTTCTCTCCACGAATCTACCAGATTGTATTTGGAAAGAAGTTGAGAAAAAGGTAATCTAGAGGTTATTTTGGATGGTGTAAAAGGTGATTTATCTAGAAATGGGAGGAGGACCTGGTTCGAATCCCCACACATTATCACTGTTCCTCTTTTGTGTGTATTAATCACTTGTAATATATGTGAGAGGAATGGTGTAGGTTGTTTGTTAGGAGCGTAGTAGGAAATCACCGTGATTGCTGTATCCATTATATAACCCATGAGTATCAGGTATCTACCTTCTGGGTCTTTAATTTCTGATGATAAGGTGAATGGTGTGGATCGGTGAAATGCAATTAGAGTTCCCCTTTGCTTGGTACAGGCAGAAGCTGTGTAAATTTGTTGATAAAAAGGAGAAATATATTTTGGAGTAGAATCTTTGGTGAAGTGTGTTTCTTGGAGGCATACTATGTGAGCCTTCTTGTTATGGAAAGTACGGAAGGCTTTGGTCCTTTTTTGAGGGACATTTATTCCCTGAACATTCAGGGAAAGTATATTCAGTGGTGCCATGGCAATAGATCAAATAGTTTTGACTTACTTTTTGTTATGCAGAGCTGACTGCGCAGATCAACCTGTGTGGACTGAAGAGATGAATAGATAGAAAAGAAACCAGTGAATTCTGGAGTAAAGAGTAAACAAAAAACATATGAGATTAGATGATACATTGTATAAATTATTTTTTGCAAGTAATCACAATTTACCCGTGAAAGAGAATAAATATCTCTCTCAGAGGAATAAGTGCCTTCGTCACACTCCCACATAATATGGTTGGGAGAATGAGGAGGGCTAATGGGGGTACACGGATCTTCCGCTTACAGGAGAGAAGTGCTATGTCAAAAGACATCAAAATGATGTTTCATTAATTGGAGTGCAGAATATAGTTTTTGTTGAAATTATTTATTCCAGGGTGGTTGTATATGGTTAGTCTTGCCCTAGGCTAAATAATTCAGTTAGAAAGGTACTGTTAATAACTTTGGTATTGATGAAGATAGTTTGAATTATTTTGGGATTTTAACCCTTTTAGAGTAAACAATTACATATTTTATTCATATGTAACTGTTTAGATATGTTAACTCATAAAATTGAGGTTGTATTGCTTCAGATTAGAATAAACAAAAACATAGTTCTAGGAACTAGTTAGGTAATAATATATTTGTTTTAAGAAAAGAAAGAAAAAACTTCCATTACTTCTGGATTATTGAACATATTTGTCCTAAAAAGTAATAAATCTATTGTTATTACCTGATAATATATAACTGAACAAGAATTTCCTTATTTCACTTATATATTCTAAGGCTATATGAATCAGAAGTAATAAGAAATATAACTGGAATGTAACATGATCCCACACAGTGTGTGACTATCAGAATGCAGTTACCGTCAGTTATAAATATAGGTTTTTTATAGAGAACCATCTCTTAGTGTAATAAATGAAGAGATATCAGGAATTAGGATGTCAGTCCATTGAATCTTCTTGGTCCATGGATGATGTGGCATAACGGCCTCTTTTGTGAGAATGATGATTCCCATTTTGTTCTGAAATTTTCTGGGTGCTGCCTGAAGGTGAAGATGATGCCATTCTTCTGCGTGTGGGAGTGTTGCTGCTTGTGGGTTCTGTCAGATTTAATTTTAAAAGGGTTTGTTGTAGTTCATCTGCTGATCTGCTTCTGTAAATTGTACCTTGGTAGTTAAATCTGACTGAAAAGGGGAAGCCCCATTGATACATAATGTTGTGGCGTTGCAGTTCTATTAGTTGGGGTTTCATGGATCGTCTTTTAGTAATAGTAAGTTGGGATAGGTCAGCAAAAATTTGATAATTGTGTCCTTGAAAATTAAGTTCCTTTTTTTCTCTTGCAGCAATTAGTATTTGTTCTTCCGTTCTGTAATAATGAAATTTTGTGATTATATCACGTGGGGGTCCATCTTTCTTTTTGGCTGTGAGGGCTCTGTGTACTCTGTCCAGTTCTAAACGTTCAATAGGGATATCTGGCTTTAGTTCTTGTAATAGAGCAGTAATAGTAGATTGCAGGTCTGTCACAGTTTCAGGTATTCCCCTTATGCGCAAGTTTGAACGTCTGGCTCTATTTTCGTAATCTTTGAGCTTAGTTTGAAGTATTAAATTCTCTTTTTTTAATTGTTCCAATTCTGTTATAGTTTCTTGGGTTGTAATTTCAATTTCATCCATTTTTATTTCTAAGGCTGCGGTGCGGTTTCCCAGCTCTCTTATTTCTTTGGTTAGGCTTTTTGTTATTTGGTCTGAGGTTTGTTTTAAAGCCTTATGAAGCATCTTTTCAAATTGTAATAATATTACTGGGGATACTGAGGAGGCTTGTGGAGAAGTTTGTGAGAGGATTTGTTCTGTATCTGACTCAAATGGAGAGTCTTGCTGTGACATTTTCTGTCTGTGAGAGCGCCCTGATGCTGTATCTTGTGAGGTGACTGGAGCTGCTTCAGCTGCAGTGAGTGCCTGTGAGCTCTTTGTGAGGTGATTTTTATTTCTGCCACGGTTTCCTCCCAGTACCATATTTCCTGCCCAAACTTTCACAGTTTGTTCCCTGGGGCAAAAAGGTTCAAATGGATACCTTTTGAGCCTGCAGGCTCCGCTTTGTCCTTCTCTTCTCTCCTCAGCGGTGTGGAGCTCTAACAATGCATGTCTGCTCCGCTAGGCTCCGCCTCCTGCCCCCGTGGCTTAATTTTCATGCTATAGACTTACAGAGCTCTTGCTGTAGGCTGCCACAAATTTATGGCAGTGTTGAATTGTAAATCTTGTTAACTTGCTGCACATTTTCACTAGCAACGTGTACACTTGCAGAGCATTTGAAGCCCAAGTTCTAGCTGACACTTATCCAATTTGTAGCAGATTAGCATGGCAAGTCTCTAGCAAAAGCAAAGTTCTAGTGGTGAGTCTACAGCAAGAGCTCTGCAAGTCAGTGATCCCTGTGGTGGGATGACTATTGCACAACATAACTAAACCAGAACTTGCCTTGACTTGCAGAATGTTTGCAAAGAAAGTTGATATGGAGTCATGCAATGTGGACTTGCTGCAATTGTGCAAAAAACTTGTGAAGCCTGGCATGGGCATCTGCATGGGGGGCAAGTGCCCCCCGAAACAAGGTGTCCACACATGCAGCCCTCAAAATTTTCACTCGCCTGCCTACGTTTGGCAAGTGGAAATTAATGGAGGGTGAGTGTGGAGCAGTTGCGGACTGGGATGACGATTTCCTGGCTGATCGCTTCTGGCAGAAGCGGTGTGGCCATCAGAGCGGCCCGGAGGGGGGCTCCCTGTCCCCGGGCCATTCTGATGTCCTGTACAAAAGGTCGCACCACTTCTGCCATAAGCGATCAGCCAGGAAACTGTTAGAAGAATCGTTCAGCCAGATGACACAAAGCGGGGATGTCCCGCTAAGACGTGGCTGGTATATGAATAGCCGACAGCTGTCAAACAAAGTCCTGCCTCCTGAACTAGACATTGGACCAGTGTGCTGTCTATTAGAGTAGCCGGTCTAGGAGGCGGGACTTCATTTGACAGCGGCGGCTATTCATATACAAGCCGTGTCTCATCGGGAGACCCCCGCTCTGTGTCATCCGGCCGGCAGATCCTCCTGGTTCCCCCCTGATGCATTTCTGGGCACTGATGAGGCTGCACGCATGGGCAATGATAGGCTACATTAACGGATACTGATATGCTGCACTGATGGCCAATGATAGGCTGCACGTATGGGCAATGATATGCTGCACTGATGGCCAATGATATGCTGCACTGATACGCTGCACTGATGGGCACTGATACACTGCATTGATGGGCAGTGATGGGCTGCATTGATGGGCAATGATATGTTGCACTGATGGACAATGGTACGCTGCACTGATGGGCAATGGTATGCTGAACTGATGGGCAATGGTACGCTGCACTGATGGACAATGGTATGCTGCACTGATGGGCAATGCTACACTGCACTGATGGGCACTGAAATGCTGCACTGATGGGCAATGATGAGCTGCATTGATGGGCAATAATACGCTGCACTGATGGGCAATGATACGCTGCACTGATGGGCAATGGTAGGCTGCTGCACTGAAGGGCAATGGTAGGCTGCACTGATGGGCACTGATAGGCTGCACTGATGGCCACCAATAGGCTAAACTGATGGGCAGTGATGAAGCGGCACTGATGGCCACTGATGAGGTGGAATTAATAAGCTGCACTGATAAGCTGCACTGATGGGCACTGATAAGGCTACACCGATCGGCACTGAAGAGGCTGCACCAATGGGCACTAATAGGCTGCACTGATGAGGCTGCACCTATGGGCACTAAAAGACTGCACTGATGGGCACTGATATGCTTTATGTTATTATTGTTCAAGTTGTTGTTAATATTTTTGGAACTTAATTCTGCTTAAAACATTTAACAGTGTAATTTCATGAGATAATTTACGAGGGCGTGTTTAGGGGCGGACTTGGGGGCGGGGCAGGGTAAGGGTTAAAAACAGATTAGAAATTGCTAATCAAACGCCTATCACATTTATATGAGTCCAAGACAGATGTTGATCCATCCTTACTTGACACTTTTTTTACTAATATAACTCTCCCTACACTCTCGACGGAGAACCGAGATGCACTAAAAAGCCCTATATCGCTCGAAGAAGTGCTACGTGCTATCAAATCCCTTAAACCCCATAAACGTCCCGGCCCCGATGGTCTGTCTGCCACATATTATAAAAAATTTGATGATTGGCTAGCCCCCCTTTTAGTTAATGCTTTCAATTCCCTTCTAAAGCTGTGTTCCTTTGGTGGGGAAACACTCACCACTATATTCTCCATGATTCCCAAGCCTAACTCTGATCATACCTCCTGGGCTAATTATAGGCCTATATCCTTACTGAATCTAGACATCAAACTCTTGGCCAAGGTTCTCGCATTGCGACTCAACAACATAATTGGTACCCTTATTCAGAAGGACCAAGTAGACTCAACAACATAATTGGTACCCTTATTCAGAAGGACCAAGTAGGTTTAATTCACAGTGGTGTAGTGGGTAGCACTTTCGCCTAGCAGTAAGAAGGGTCGCTGGTTTGAATCCCAAACACGACACTACCTGCCTGGAGTTTGCATGTTCTCCCTGTGCCTGCGTGGGTTTCCTCCGGGTACTCCGGTTTCCTCCCACACTCCAAAGACATGCTGGTAGGTTAATTGGATCCTGTCTAAATTGTCCTTAGTATGTATGAATGTGAGTTAGGGACCTTAGATTGTAAGCTCCTTGAGGGTAGGGACTGATGTGAATGCACAATGTATATGTAAAGCGCTGCGTAAATTGACGGCGCTATAAAAGTAACTGAAATAAATAAATAAATAAATTCCCTGCCGACAGGCCAGTGACAATGTCAGGCGTGTAGTCCTTCTGCAACATTTAGCTCGCAAATGACAAATTTCCCTACACCTATTGTCCCTCGATTTCAAAAAGGCCTCTGATACCTTGTCCTGGTCTTACCTTCATTACATCTTACGGAAATGGGGATTTGGCCCCCATTTCCTTCGATGGCCCTTTATGATAATCCCCAAGCTTACATCAGATATTCCAGTTTCCGATCGGACAGGTTTCCAATTGCCTGGGGAACTAGACAGGGTTGTCTCCTCTCCCCACTAATTTTTGGCCTCATTCTAGAACCAGTGGCCCTATCAATTCGGGCGAATCCGGATATTAAAGGTATTGAAGTTGCCTCCTATGACCACAAATTATGCCTATTTGCCGACGATGCCCTGATGTTTGTCACCTCACCCTGTATTACAATACCTAACCTAATACTTAATTTAGATCGCTTTGCCACTATATTGGGACTTGAAGTCAACCAATCGAAGTCCATAGAGCTCAATTTTTCCCTACCGCCAACTGAGGTCTCCTATTTGCAGGAAACATTCTCCTTTAGGTGGGCGACGTCACATCTCCCCTAGCTCGGTGTCAAACTCCTGGCGACCCAGCCCTTTTATATCGAACTAATTATCTCCCTATGCTGGCCCATCTGTCAGCCCTTATGGCAGCTTGGCAACCCCTTTACATTTCTTAGCTGGGTCGTATAACTGCAGTGAAGATGTCCCTATTACTTAAGATACTCTATCTCTTTTGGGTATTGCCCATAGCGGTGCCCTCCTATTTTTTTCGTATAGTCCAGAGCCGTATACATAAATACATATGGGGACCCATTAAACCCAGAGTGTCTTCCTCTATACTAATGCGCCACAGATTACACGGTGTACTGGGTGTCCCTTGCTTTTCCAAATACTATTAGGGCGGCCCAACTGGCCCAGATTGCCCTTTATCATGCTACTGTGGAGGTCCCGCTGTGGGTGAGCCTCAAAGCAATAGACCATGACCCTCTTTTGGTAGAAAACTTGCTTTGGTTACAACGCCCAGAACGTAAGTCTTTACATAACACGGTGACAGCACACTCCCTGCAGCTATGGGATAGGCTCGAGGGTCCCTTTAAACTATACTTTCCACACTACCCCCTATTATCCTTCCTAGGCCACCTGCTGTTCTTGCCGGCTCACATAGACCCAGATGCTTTTACAATTTGGAAGCGTTTCGGTTTAACTAGGCTAATCAATCTGGTCACTTCCTCTTCCCTGAAAATTTTTTCGAGCCTGCAGGAGCAATTCCAAATCCCAAACAGGGAAATCTTCCATTATCTACAAATATCCCACTTTTTTGCTTCTTACCTGCACGCCTCTACATCACCGGCTAACATGACACTGTACGAAGGTATTTGCAACTCTGATCCCCACGCTCCAGGTATCATTTCTAAATTGTACACCCACCTCACGACTACATCCTCCCACCTTCCCTCCTATACTGCCCATTGGACCAATGATCTGAACGTCTCTCTAGAACAGGAAGATTGGGATGACATTTGGGCTACGACTAATTCCTTGTCCCAAAACATACTCGCTGTTGAGACCAACTACAAAGTGCTTTTGCGCTCCTATCTGGTCCCGGCAAGAATAGCTTAAATACCTTTCGACCTCCTACATGTTTTCTCGAGGTTGCAGAGAGTGGGGTACATATGTACATATCTGGTGCCTGATCGTGCAGCCATTTCTTTAGAATATTGTTCACTCTACTAAAGAGGCCGGCCACCCCCGACCCAGCTTTTGCCTTCTAAACCACTGTCCACCCGATCTTACAAAGGCCCAATTGAAACAAGCAATATACATCATTACAGCTTCTAAACAGACAATCTCGAGGGCCTGGAAATCCCCATCTTTCTGCTAGCTAGAGACTAAATATAGGGTCACCCAAGCTATGATCCATAGTAAGATTGAGGCGACCATCCTAGGTAAGATCCCACGACACATGAAAATATGGCAACCGTGGATGGATCATCTCCTCCCTCCACAATTCAACCCCAAGCTCCTGGAACCTTAAAGTGGCAAGCCTAATCTTCCACTTTAGTTAGTCCCTTGCCCCGTAGCGGAAGAGACGGCCTCTCCCCCCCTCCCTCTTTGCTGTTTCCCTTACACTCTTCTTTCTCTTTCTCTATTTTCTCTCTTTTTATCTTTTTCTCCTAGATGTCTCTCATCTCTCTCCTTTGATGTTACCTGAGGATATGTGGTCAGGACCTCCCGTGGTACTCCTCTGAGGCCCTTTCCACAATCATTACTCTCCTTTGTAAATATTTGTACAATAACTGCCTGTGTCATGTGCGTTAGATGGGAGTTTATTCTCCCCTACGCAATGGGAACCTCATTTGAATGGGATTTTTAAGGCAACAGACAAAAAGAAAATTTTTTTAAAAAAAAGTTAGATAAATTTTATTTATACAAAAATTGTTAAAAGGTAATTAAACATATGAAGATATACATTTACAAATAATGCAAAATGATACACTACAGAAGTGGCAAAGAATTATATGATCCAACGCGTTTCAAAATGATTAAATTTCTTCTTCAGGGATAAATTTTTGCCATTATCTGAAAGGCACAAGAGTAACATAAATATATATACATATCTATTTTTGAACAACCAGCAAAAAATATGTGTAAAAAGGCTTACAGTAATCATGATTGACCCAGCGAATTCTCAGTATGATATTCCAAAAACCCCCATCCAGCCAGAAAACGGTCTTATATCGTGCAAAAGAGCCCTCAGATATTGAGATCCAATGAGAGACGCCAGATGTCCCAAGCAAAAAGGAAATGCTTGGGGGAAGGGGAATGTGAAATCTGAAAATATATATGTATAAAATTGTAGTCATCATCTGTAAGGGAGATAATGCATCCATGAAAAAAAAAAAAAAAAAAAAAAAAAAAAAAACCCAAAAACACCCAACTAACCTTGCAACAGACCTGTGGGCTTGTATGCCTTCAAAAATGAAAAAATTCAAAAAATTCAGTATACAATGAAGAGGGGAAATTCCCTTTCCTAAAAACAAGAAGAAGAGGAATTGAAATGAAAAAATGCAAAAATGGATAGGAAACACATAAATGAAAAAGATAAAAAACGAAAAAAAAAAAAAAAAAAACCCACAACTGCCCATTGTATCCTAGTATTTTAGTGGGCTTGATCCAAAAAAGGAACTAAGTCTAGTATATGAGGGAATATCAATTTAGCTGAGTAAGAAATGTTTTTTCATTCTCCAGATACTGTCCACAGGTAGGGAAGGGAGTCTGGAGAGGAAGTAGCAAGGAAAAATTATCCCCAAATACTATCCACAGGTAGGGACAGGGGTCTGCAGAGGAGGTGACAAAATAGAACATAAAAAATAAATGAAGAATAAAAGATAAATGAAAAATAAATAATAAATAATCCATTGATGGAAATAGTGGTTTCAAGCTTACCATAATTTTAACAGCATGTCTCCCGCAGATGAGCATATGTGAATGCGGAATCTACCAGGGGTCCAGGAGGAAACAAAGATCCGTCCCGAGCCCAAGCACAGACCCACAATTACCCACTCTCAGCAGCAAACAGCAGAGAAATAACGCTGGCAGCTCGAGGGCTCCCGGCGTTCTCCTTATAAGTCCCTGCTGGTGAAAGGTTTAACGAGCGCGGGGGGATGACGTCACTCCGCAAAACGTAGGCGACGTCACCTCCGCCGCTCACAATACAAGTCATAAAGGCGCCTGTGTATCCGGACGTAAAGGGAGACAGGCCGGCTTCCCGCTCCGCCCACCCCCAGCGTCAAAAACCGGAAGAACACAGGAGAGAGACATACATTGCTGACACCAACTGAAACGCCCGCACATCAGGGCGCAGGGAGAGACAGGCCGACACTCCGCTCGGCCCCCCCCACACACCCGCCCAAAACCAGCCGGACGCATACAGGAAAAAACATGGACTGCTAACAAAAAAACGTCCAAAGCCAGATCTCGGAGGAGGCGAAAACGCCCCCCATTAGATCCGCGCAAGCAGGAGGGCCCGTCCAGAGACAGTTCCCACTCCTGTGGATTGAAAAATTATTATACTTAAAATAAAAAATTGAAATAAAGTGTACAGCAGGGTCTCTAGAAAAATATAGCAAATAAATCAAGGGATGTCATAAATAGCTGGATATGTGAAAAAATATCACATATCCAGTATTGAAGCAGAGACTTTTTTAGAGGAAGCATATCCAAGAGGGATAAATCCTCAAAGGGAGAACAAAAGCCCCCGACACAGGAAAATCCATCAAATGCCAGAGGATGGCGTCAAATAGACGTCTCAAATGGCAATGGAAAAAACAGGGGCCCCCAAACTTGAGTTCGGGTCCCCCCCTGTGCCGGGTGCACGATATGACCACAGATCCGAGTGGGGGCGGTTGGAGGACCATCCGGGAAACAGTCTAATCATGAAAACCGAAGCAAACAAATACATATACATAAATAAGTCGATAAACAAATTATGAAAAGTATATCATGGACAAGACTGGGGGAACACAAGGTTTTCCCAGCCTGCCCACGAAACATCAATATACACAACACAAAATTTCATAAATCATATATAAATAGAAATATACCCCAATAGACATTATCATTCCAAATGCTGATCCATAGGCTATATGTGATGTAAATAAATAGGACGGTGAAAGGGAAGACACAGGGAGGGAGGAAAAAGAAAGGAAAAAGAAAAAGAAAAAGGTTTGAAACATAAAAATCAATAAAGGGCAGGGGATATTGTATTCAGTCCGTTTTACCAGAACTGAAACCTTCCAAAAACGGTCTAAAACTTTCTGCCTCATTCAGGCCTGGCGGGGTGGTGGCATTCAGGTGTCTTATCCAACGCATTTCGCGTTGTAGAAGGATTTTATTCCAGTCACCACCTCGCAAAGGGACATGGACACGGTCTACCACCGTGAAATTCACAGATGGCATCCTGTATCCATGTCCCTTGGCTACATGTCTACCCAGGGGAAGGTACAAGTTGCCAATCTGCATACTTAGTAGATGTTTGCTCACGCGTTGTCTAAATTCTTGGCGGGTTTTGCCAATGTAAAAGGCCCCACATTGGCATTGTACTAAGTACACTACCCCTTGGGTTTGGCAGTTGGCAAAATGCTTTAATTGAAAACGTTCCCCATTGGGTAGTAGGAAAACAGTCCTCTTCCTAATAACATTGCAAAAGGAACAGTTACCACAAGGGAAAGTCCCCCATGTTTTACAAGGGTCCCCTCTTTTGTTCTCCTTGTATTCACTTTGTGTTAGTGAATCTGCTAGAGAACCTGCCTTCCGGAAGGTAATTTGAGGTTTGGGGGTTAGCAGACTTCCCAGAACAGGGTCGTCGGTCAAAATTGACCAGTATTTTGTAAGGATTCTTCTTATAGAGCTATGCTCGTTAGAGTAGCGTAAGATGATCCTTGTTGTGTCATCAGATTTATGAGTTTTGGACCCAAAAATTAAAGTATGCCTGTCTTGGTTTTTGACACGGTTAAAGGCTTTTTTCAAAGAAGATTTGGTGTAACCCCTTATGAGTAATCTTTTACTGAGTTTGTCTGCTTCACATTGGAAAGTTTCCATCGTGGTACAGTTGCATTTTAGTCTTAAAAATTGACTAAAGGGTATGGATTTCTTTAAAGGTTCCGGGTGGAAACTGTTAGCATGCAGGAGGGTATTGCCGGCAGTTTCCTTCCGGTATAGTTTGCTAGCAACCTGGCCATTTTTGTCCTTGTAAATGGTTACGTCCAAGAAGTTGATCTGTTGATGATCATAGGACATAGTGAAGAAAAGATTCATGGTGTTGTGATTCATTGCTTTGAGACAGCTTTTTAAAGCCTCTTCTGGGCCATTCCATATTAAGAATATGTCGTCTATGTACCTTTGCCATAAGATGACATGTTCCGTATACATAGTCAACTCGTCATTAGTCAGAAATCCCTTTTCCCACTCCCCCAGGTACAGGTTTGCATATGAGGGAGCGCAACATGTCCCCATAGCAACACCCTGTACCTGGAGGTAGTGGGAACCCCTGAAGAGAAACACATTGTGTCGAAGGATAAAATCCAGCATTTCAAGAATAAAGTTGTTGAATTTCCATTCCGTCGTCGCCTTTTGGCGTAGAACATGACCAACCGCAGCTACTCCCAAGTCGTGTGGTATACTATTATACAGTGACTCGACATCTATAGTTACTAGAATAGATGACTCTGGAATCACAAGGTTCTCCAACACCTGTAACAAATGGATGGTATCCTTGGTATAGGATGCCAGTTCCAGAACATGGGGTCTGAGGTGTTGGTCAATGACTTGACTAATCCCCTCTGATATACTGCCATTGCCGGATATGATAGGGCGGCCCGGAGGATTGTGTAAATCTTTATGCACCTTGGGAAGTGCATACATGGTGGGGATACGGGGGTGTTTGGTACGTATAAAATCCAAAAGCTCACCCGTGATGGCTCCCATTATAAAAGCTTCATCTACAAGTCGATAGAATTCCTGATTGAAACCTTCAACCAAGGATGCTGAAATTTTTTGATAACACTTACGATTATTGAGGATCTTTAAACACATCTCCTCATATTTGGAATTATCCATCAGTACGATGTTACCGCCCTTGTCGGATCCCTTAATGGTTATATCTGAATTGTTTTTGAGGGAGTGTAGAGCATTATGTTGCTCAGGGGTAAGATTCCTGATTGATTTGTCTTTATTTAAGGATTCAATTTCCTTGGCAGTTTGTTTAACAAACAATGCCAAGGCTGGGTTCTGACTAAGTGCTGGGAATCTGTGTGATTTCCTTTTAAATGGTTTGTGTTGTTTTGAATCATCTATTTTTTCCTCTTCACTATCGTCACTTTCCCAGGCATCAAGCCAACTTGACTCAATTCCCTCATTCTCCTGTAACAATAGATTTAGGTCCCGAAGGGCCTTAAAGTCCGCTGTTTTGAGATTTGGTGCAATTATCTCTTCACTTTTCTTAGTTTTAGTGTACATGCTCTTGAAGAGTAGTTTTCTTGCAAACAAAAAAATATCTTTAACTACCTCAAAGTTGTCAAGGCTTCTGCTGGGACAAAAGGAGAGTCCCAGAGAAAGAACCTCCTTCTCAGCCTCAGTCAATATGTGTGAGGATAGGTTAATAATATTCAGCCTATCATCTACACAGTTGGAGTCGGTATCGCAGCCTGCTCCTTTTGCGAAGTTAGAGCCTGTGTTAAGGTCATTTTGTCTAAAAAAGTATCTAACTGAGTTTGATTCTTTGGGATAGCTCCCAAATCTTTAGAGGTTTTAGTTGTTTTACCTTTGCCAGAGCTAGGTCCTTTGCTACTTTCCATGGGTCTAGGTGTATTCTCACCTTTGCCGCCCCTTGATGTATGTGGGGTCTCTGCAGTTTGTTTTTTATGGATTTGTTGTAATTCCCCATCCATTTCTTGTGTTTTGGCAAAAGGACCCTTTCTTTTCCTTGTAAAGCGATCTGCAAGAGAGGAGGCTGAGGAGGAGGCATTAGAATTAGTATCTGAACTGTAGTCATTTTTCTCCCCTTTATTTTTGGAAGATTTTTTACTTATTCTATTCCTGAAATCCTTCTTTTGATGCCATCTATATGCTCTATTCTCCCCAAACGCATTTTTGTCCCTCCAGAATTTTTTATCTTTTTTTTGAAGAATGGCTTTGCTGGAGTTTTTAAGGTGTTCCCTTAATTTTTCTTCGAGGGTTGAATAGTCCTCGTGTGTTTTCAGGGGAGTCAAGCGAATATAAAGAGCATCAATTTCAGTGTCAAGATTGTTCAGTTGTAATCTGTATTCATCCTGTAATAACATCATAAGATTCCTAGAGCAGTCATTGAGTTTGGATTCCCAATTTTTCTTCAAATTATCGGAGATATGGTCTAAGATAGGAAAGATTTGAATCCTTAAACCTATTGGGTTGATGTTTTCTTGGATGTATCGATCCAAGGACTGTATGTGCCAATGTAATGTACATTTCTTTTCCAATGCTTTGGTCAGATTATGGAAGAGTGAGGTCAAATCAGTCTTAACTTGTTCTTTTACTTGGTAATTGCTCTTAATAGTAGACATAAGGTCCTCCCAATTCTCACCCAAAAGGTCACCCATCCTAGAATAGCCACACGAAAAAACACAGTGAAAGATAAATAGTTATAGCGTTTTGGTCAAAAAACACAACCAATGACCAAAAGAGGGAAAAACCAGAAAACGGAGGTAACTCCCTTAATGAAGGGCCAACCCTGGAGTTTCACAACAAAGCGGTATATGGTAGTCTAAGTATGGGGTTCACAACTAAAAGAGAAAGTCTGAAAAGTGAGGATATGGGTGTATTCTCCACCCCTAGAATATGGAATAGATATAGACTTCTCCGAAATTAGTGTGACAAAGTTGCCATCATCCCTGAACAGTATGCAATGGGAACCTCATTTGAATGGGATTTTTAAGGCAACAGACAAAAAGAAAATTTTTTAAAAAAAAAGTTAGATAAATTTTATTTATACAAAAATTGTTAAAAGGTAATTAAACATATGAAGATATACATTTACAAATAATGCAAAATGATACACTACAGAAGTGGCAAAGAATTATATGATCCAATGCGTTTCAAAATGATTACATTTCTTCTTCAGGGATAAATTTTTGCCATTATCTGAAAGGCACAAGAGTAACATAAATATATATATACATATCTATTTTTGAACAACCAGCAAAAAATATGTGTAAAAAGGCTTACAGTAATCATGATTGACCCAGCGAATTCTCAGTATGATATTCCAAAAACCCCCATCCAGCCAGAAAACAGTCTTATATCGTGCAAAAGAGCCCTCAGATATTGAGATCCAATGAGAGACGCCAGATGTCCCAAGCAAAAAGGAAATGCTTGGGGGAAGGGGAATGTGAAATCTGAAAATATATATGTATAAAATTGTAGTCATCATCTGTAAGGGAGATAATGCATCCATGAAAAAAAAAAAAAAACCCCAAAAACACCCAACTAACCTTGCAACAGACCTGTGGGCTTGTATGCCTTCAAAAATGAAAAAATTCAAAAAATTCAGTATACAATGAAGAGGGGAAATTCCCTTTCCTAAAAACAAGAAGAAGAGGAATTGAAATGAAAAAATGCAAAAATGGATAGGAAACACATAAATGAAAAAGATAAAAAACAAAAAAAAAAAAAAAAAAACCCACAACTGCCCATTGTATCCTAGTATTTTAGTGGGCTTGATCCAAAAAAGGGACTAAGTCTAGTATATGAGGGAATATCAATTTAGCTGAGTAAGAAATGTTTTTTCATTCTCCAGATACTGTCCACAGGTAGGGAAAGGAGTCTGGAGAGGAAGTAGCAAGGAAACAAACTGCCAAGGAAATTGAATCCTTAAATAAAGACAAATCAATCAGGAATCTTACCCCTGAGCAACATAATGCTCTACACTCCCTCAAAAACAATTCAGATATAACCATTAAGGGATCCGACAAGGGCGGTAACATCGTACTGATGGATAATTCCAAATATGAGGAGATGTGTTTAAAGATCCTCAATAATCGTAAGTGTTATCAAAAAATTTCAGCATCCTTGGTTGAAGGTTTCAATCAGGAATTCTATCGACTTGTAGATGAAGCTTTTATAATGGGAGCCATCACGGGTGAGCTTTTGGATTTTATACGTACCAAACACCCCCGTATCCCCACCATGTATGGACTTCCCAAGGTGCATAAAGATTTACACAATCCTCCGGGCCGCCCTATCATATCCGGCAATGGCAGTATATCAGAGGGGATTAGTCAAGTCATTGACCAACACCTCAGACCCCATGTTCTGGAACTGGCATCCTATACCAAGGATACCATCCATTTGTTACAGGTGTTGGAGAACCTTGTGATTCCAGAGTCATCTATTCTAGTAACTATAGATGTTGAGTCACTGTATAATAGTATACCACACGACTTGGGAGTAGCTGCGGTTGGTCATGTTCTACGCCAAAAGGCGACGACGGAATGGAAATTCAACAACTTTATTCTTGAAATGCTGGATTTTATCCTTCGACACAATGTGTTTCTCTTCAGGGGTTCCCACTACCTCCAGGTACAGGGTGTTGCTATGGGGACATGTTGCGCTCCCTCATATGCAAACCTGTACCTGGGTGAGTGGGAAAAGGGATTTCTGACTAATGACGAGTTGACTATGTATACGGAACATGTCATCTTATGGCAAAGGTACATAGACGACATATTCTTAATATGGAATGGCCCAGAAGAGGCTTTAAAAAGCTGTCTCAAAGCAATGAATCACAACACCATGAATCTTTTCTTCACTATGTCCTATGATCATCAACAGATCAACTTCTTGGACGTAACCATTTACAAGGACAAAAATGGCCAGGTTGCTAGCAAACTATACCGGAAGGAAACTGCCGGCAATACCCTCCTGCATGCTAACAGTTTCCACCCGGAACCTTTAAAGAAATCCATACCCTTTAGTCAATTTTTAAGACTAAAACGCAACTGTACCACGATGGAAACTTTCCAATGTGAAGCAGACAAACTCAGTAAAAGATTACTCATAAGGGGTTACACCAAATCTTCTTTGAAAAAAGCCTTTAACCGTGTCAAAAACCAAGACAGGCATACTTTAATTTTTGGGTCCAAAACTCATAAATCTGATGACACAACAAGGATCATCTTACGCTACTCTAACGAGCATAGCTCTATAAGAAGAATCCTTACAAAATACTGGTCAATTTTGACCGACGACCCTGTTCTGGGAAGTCTGCTAACCCCCAAACCTCAAATTACCTTCCGGAAGGCAGGTTCTCTAGCAGATTCACTAACACAAAGTGAATACAAGGGGAACAAAAGAGGGGACCCTTGTAAAACATGGGGGACTTTCCCTTGTGGTAACTGTTCCTTTTGCAATGTTATTAGGAAGAGGACTGTTTTCCTACTACCCAATGGGGAACGTTTTCAATTAAAGCATTTTGCCAACTGCCAAACCCAAGGGGTAGTGTACTTAGTACAATGCCAATGTGGGGCCTTTTACATTGGCAAAACCCGCCAAGAATTTAGACAACGCGTGAGCAAACATCTACTAAGTATGCAGATTGGCAACTTGTACCTTCCCCTGGGTAGACATGTAGCCAAGGGACATGGATACAGGATGCCATCTGTGAATTTCACGGTGGTAGACCATGTCCATGTCCCTTTGCGAGGTGGTGACTGGAATAAAATCCTTCTACAACGCGAAATGCGTTGGATAAGACACCTGAATGCCACCACCCCGCCAGGCCTGAATGAGGCAGAAAGTTTTAGACCGTTTTTGGAAGGTTTCAGTTCTGGTAAAACGGACTGAATACAATCTCCCCTGCCCTTTATTGATTTTTATGTTTCAAACCTTTTTCTTTTTCTTTTTCCTTTCTTTTTCCTCCCTCCCTGTGTCTTCCCTTTCACCGTCCCATTTATTTACATCACATATAGCCTATGGATCAGCATTTGGAATGATAATGTCTATTGGGGTATATTTCTATTTATATATGATTTATGAAATTTTGTGTTGTGTATATTGATGTTTCGTGGGCAGGCTGGGAAAACCTTGTGTTCCCCCAGTCTTGTCCATGATATACTTTTCATAATTTGTTTATCGACTTATTTATGTATATGTATTTGTTTGCTTCGGTTTTCATGATTAGACTGTTTCCCGGATGGTCCTCCAACTGCCCCCACTCGGATCTGTGGTCATATCGTGCACCCGGCACAGGGGGGGACCCGAACTCAAGTTTGGGGGCCCCTGTTTTTTCCATTGCCATTTGAGACGTCTATTTGACGCCATCCTCTGGCATTTGATGGATTTTCCTGTGTCGGGGGCTTTTGTTCTCCCTTTGAGGATTTATCCCTCTTGGATATGCTTCCTCTAAAAAAGTCTCTGCTTCAATACTGGATATGTGATATTTTTTCACATATCCAGCTATTTATGACATCCCTTGATTTATTTGCTATATTTTTCTAGAGACCCTGCTGTACACTTTATTTCAATTTTTTATTTTAAGTATAATAATTTTTCAATCCACAGGAGTGGGAACTGTCTCTGGACGGGCCCTCCTGCTTGTGCGGATCTAATGGGGGGCGTTTTCGCCTCCTCCGAGATCTGGCTTTGGACGTTTTTTTGTTAGCAGTCCATGTTTTTTCCTGTATGCGTCCGGCTGGTTTTGGGCGGGTGTGTGGGGGGGTGCCGAGCGGAGTGTCGGCCTGTCTCTCCCTGCGCCCTGATGTGCGGGCGTTTCAGTTGGTGTCAGCAATGTATGTCTCTCTCCTGTGTTCTTCCGGTTTTTGACGCTGGGGGTGGGCGGAGCGGGAAGCCGGCCTGTCTCCCTTTACGTCCTTTTTTGGATCAAGCCCACTAAAATACTGGGATACAATGGGCAGTTGTGGGTTTTTTTTTTTTTTTTTTTCGTTTTTTATCTTTTTCATTTATGTGTTTCCTATCCATTTTTGCATTTTTTCATTTCAATTCCTCTTCTTCTTGTTTTTAGGAAAGGGAATTTCCCCTCTTCATTGTATACTGAATTTTTGAATTTTTTCATTTTTGAAGGCATACAAGCCCACAGGTCTGTTGCAAGGTTAGTTGGGTGTTTTTGGGGTTTTTTTTTTTTTTTTTTTTTTTTTTTTTCATGGATGCATTATCTCCCTTACAGATGATGACTACAATTTTATACATATATATTTTCAGATTTCACATTCCCCTTCCCCCAAGCATTTCCTTTTTGCTTGGGACATCTAGCGTCTCTCATTGGATCTCAATATCTGAGGGCTCTTTTGCACGATATAAGACCGTTTTCTGGCTGGATGGGGGTTTTTGGAATATCATACTGAGAATTCGCTGGGTCAATCATGATTACTGTAAGCCTTTTTACACATATTTTTTGCTGGTTGTTCAAAAATAGATATGTATATATATTTATGTTACTCTTGTGCCTTTCAGATAATGGCAAAAATTTATCCCTGAAGAAGAAATGTAATCATTTTGAAACGCATTGGATCATATAATTCTTTGCCACTTCTGTAGTGTATCATTTTGCATTATTTGTAAATGTATATCTTCATATGTTTAATTACCTTTTAACAATTTTTGTATAAATAAAATTTATCTAACTTTTTTTTAAAAAAATTTTCTTTTTGTCTGTTGCCTTAAAATCCCCATTCAAATGAGGTTCCCATTGCATACTGTTCAGGGATGATGGCAACTTTGTCACACTAATTTCGGAGAAGTCTATATCTATTCCATTCTCCCCTACGCTCCCTTTATTAATGTTGTAATGTTATCATCTGGTTAACATGTACGAAGACACCGCCTCACTGTTCTATGTTGTCATTGTCTATCATGCCATGTTTGTTATTATCTATCTACCTAAAATGAATAAAAATTTTGAACAGAAATTGCTAATCAGACAATGGCAGCTTGATCCTTCTATTAAGCTTTTGCATCAGGTTTCTCAAACCTTTGCATGCCTGCGCTTTATATGATGACTAAGCCCCTCCCCTTCAAGACAATGCCAAAAAGGTGCGGAGCCTGGGTGACCTTAAAATTATGCCGCCCCCCACCCCTGAAAAAGTTCTGCGGACACCCATGAAGCCTGGCAAGTTTAGCAATAGCTTAGCAAGTAATTTTTAAACTTGAAGCTTAATTGCTTGCTATCTGGGAAACTGCCACATGCAAAACTTTGCCTGGTATCCACATTGGAGACCAGGCAAAAACTCAGCCAAAATGAGAACTGCCGTTTCGGCTCCCCCAAGATGTCTGCCGCATTGGAGACCAAGCAAGAACTGAGCCAAAACGGCCGCCACCGCTCAGCTCCCTCAAGATGGCCACCACATAGAAGACAAAGCTCTCCATAGACACCAATAAAATGGCCACCCACCATAACACATGCATAGGGAACCCAGCATCACCCATCAATACATACATACACATCAGTGTTCTTCTTATTCAATGTATTTTAACAGTTTTAATGAGGGCACAAGCAGACCTTTTTTGACCCTGTCGAACTAAATTAATTTACATAACTTTCCCATATTCCACATAAAATTTTTTATACTTGACAATGTTTATTTATTACCTTTTAAGAAATGTTATCTTATCAGACTATAGTTCAACTGCTGTCAAAGTGTTTCTCTTCTTCTAATTAGTGAATTTAAAAACTATGAAGTATCCTAATACACTTTCACCCAGTAAACTGTCTTATACATTTAAAAATGAAAACTTTCTATATGGAATAACATATTATACATTAAAAAATAATCTTTTATAATAATAACTATTGCTTTTACTATTGAATAATAATATTGATAAGACCACTACTATATAATAATAATATGAATAATAATATGAATAATAATTATGTTATCAATAAACATATGCAAATTAATATGAATAACATAAAATATATTTTGGTTAATATGAAATTCTACTACACCATCCACCTAAACTGACAGCCCGGGCAAGGAGAGCATTAATCGGAGAAGCTCTCGCTACACAGTCCCATTTTCAGGTTCCTGCCAAAGTGGTGACCACTCCCTCAGCCAATCTCCAACCACTAAGTCTTCACAGGCCAGCGCTAGGTCCAACATCTTCCCGCTTTAATACCCCAGCTATTGGAATATAAACGGCCCAAATGGCAGACACACCACATTACTACACAGTAAATTTGAATGAAAAGTATACATTGCAGTACCAGTACCTGCCTACAACTGGGAAACATGATTGATGTTGAATTTACTGTACATCGAGGGCTATTGGTTATTGTTTTTTTTTTCCAGTAAAGAACAATTTTTTCACTTAATTTTGTGAATGAATAACAATGTATACTACCGTATGTGCCTTGTTCTCATTCACATAGGACTGAATATTTGTGCAGCCACTCTTCCCCCCCGCAAACCCCCACATCTTTTTTGGGGCACAGGAGGAGGCGTCAATGCAAGATGCCAACCTGGCTGAGTGATATTCCTCCCATGGCCCTTGACATCAGGGCATTATTCTTCTACAAAAAAAAAAAAGAAAGCTGGAGAATTTTTCCTCCCACTGACCACCAACCATGACTGACTGCCAAGACCAGCTGATCGCCCACACTGGGGCATTTTTTACTGCTTCTGCTAATTTCCTTGACCACTGCACTTTGTACGCTATGCTGTGCATTACATCCTCCTATGTAAAAGTATTTATGGTTAATAAGTGGTCTGTTTTCATTTTTTTTTAAAAACAAAGAAGTTTTTTATAGATGTAGAAGTACTGGCTATATCGCTTTTGCCATCATGGGACATTCCTTAATGAAGATTGCATTGAGCCTTGTTCACTCTAGTGCCCAGCATGGGGATTTATGACATAATTTCCTGATTGCAGAGAGGAAGAGACCACTACTGAAAGCAGGGGATCATGGAACATGTAATCCGAAAAGCAGGGATTTCAATAGCTCTAAAGCTGCTGCAAACTACAAGTTCGAGCTGGCTGGAGAGAGAAAGAATTCTGGGTAAGCAGATACATTGTCTTGAAAAAGTATTCATACCCCTTACAATTTTCCACATTTTGTCATTATACAACCAAAAACGCAAGTGTATTATATTGGGATTTTATGTTATAGACCAATGCACAGTGGCACATAATTGTGAAGTGGAAGGAAAATGATAAATGTTTTTCAAATTACAAAAAAAAACACAAACTGAAAAGTGTGGAGTGCATTTGTATTCAGCCCCCTTTACTCTGATACCCCTAACTAAAATCTAGTGAAACCAACTGCCTTCAGAAGTCACCTAATTAGTAAATAGAGCCCACTTGTGTGCAATTTAATCTTAGTATAAATACAGCTGTTTTGTGAAGCCTTCAGAGGTTTGTTAGAGAACCTTAGTGAACAAACAGCATCATGAAGGCCAAGGAACACACCAGACAGGTTAGGGAGAAAGTTGTGGAGAAGTTTAAAGCAGGGTTAGGTTATAAAAAAATACCCCAAGCTTTGAACATCTCACAGAGCACTGTTCAATTCATCATCTGAAAATGGAAAGAGTATGGCACAACTGCAAACCTGCCAAGACATGGCTGTCCTAAACTGACAGGCTGGGCAAGAAGAACATGAATCAGAGAAGTAGTCAAGAGGTCCATGGAAACTCTGGAGGAGCTTCAGAGATCCACAGCTCAGGTGGGAGAATCTGTCCACAGGACAACGATTAGTCGTGCACTCCACAAATCTAGCCATTATGAAAGAGTGGCAAGAAGAAAGCCTATGTTGAAAGAAAGCCATAAGAAATCCCGTTTTCAGTTTGCGAGAAGCCATGTGGGGGACTCAACAAACAAGTGGAAGAAGGTGCTCTGGTCAGATGAGACCAAAATGGAACTTTTTGGCCTAAAAGCAAAACGCTATGTGTAGCAGAAAACTAGCACATTACCCTGAACACATCATTTCCACTGTGAAACATGGTGGTGGCAGCATCATGTTGTGGGGATGCTTTTCTTCAGCAGGGACAGGGAAGCTGGTCAGAGTTGATAGGAAGATGGATGGAGCAAAATACTTGGCAATCTTATGCCGCGTACACACGTGCGGACTTTTCGAGTCCGGCGGATAATCCGATCGTGTGTGGGCTTCATCGGACCTTCAGCTGAAGTTTCCAGTCTAAAATCTGACGGACTTTAGATTTGAAACATGCTTCAAATCTTTACGACGTAACTCCGCCGGACCCAGTCCCTTTCAAGAAATCCGCTCGTCTGTATGCTAGTCCGACAGACAAAAAACGACACATGCTCAGAAGCAAGTATGAAATGGAAGTGCTCGGTCTGGTAAAACTAGTGTTTGTATTGTAGGTAGCACAAATTCTGTGATTGTTGAATGCTGCGCATTAATTGTCTTCTTTATAATGCTAGAAGAACAAAGTTGTTTTGCTGTTCTCACAAACTTATTTCTGAATTATTTCTCTTGATCTCATGAATGATATTGTATTTTTTAAAAGCCATATCTACATACTAATGTTTACACAAATGTTTTTTGGAGTCATCTTTTATTATTTTTTATTTCAACTAGATCTTTTTTTAGGATTGTTACAAAATTATTTTCTATTTATCTCCATATATCTTTTTATTTTTGGTGTAGAGTTACCAGAAGAACCTTTTTTTTTTTAAATATTTTTTGCTTTTTTATTTTTTGATGTAAAGTTACCACAAGAACATTATATAATTTTTTGTTTTTGGAACTTCAAGGAAGTTGTTGTCCCTTGTTAATTTGACAATGTCTCTAAAAAATTGATGTTAATAAAAACACATAGGCAAGTATTTTCATAAAATAAAATATTCATTTATTATGGCTAACAAAATAAAGATGAAGTAAACGCTGGAGAAACTTTTCGAATTTGTGAAGACTTCTGGCCCCAGGGCACACATCAAGTCTGTGGAAAAGAAAATTGGGATCTTGAGAAGTCCATATAATAGAGAACACAATCTGGTCCAGGCATCCCAGAGATCAAGAGCAGCAGCAGATGACGTATACAGTCAGGTCCATAAATAATGGGACATCAACGCAATTCTAATCTTTTTGGCTCTATACACCACCACAATGGATTTGAAATGAAACGAACAAGATGTGCTTTAACTGCAGACTTTCAGCTTTAATTTGAGGGTATTTACATCCAAATCAGGTGAACGGTGTAGGATTTACAACAGTTTGTATATGTGCCTCCCACTTTTTAAGGGACCAAAAGTAATGGGACAATTGGCTGCTCAGCTGTTTCATGGCCAGGTGTGTGTTATGCCCTCATTATCCAATTTACAAGGAGCAGATAAAAGGTCCAGAGTTCATTTCAAGTGTGCTATTTGCATTTGGAATCTGTTGCTGTCAACTCTCAATATGAGATCCAAAGAGCTGTTACTATCAGTGAAGCAAGCCATCATTAGGCTGACAAAACAAAACAAACCCATCAGAGAGATAGCAAAAACATTAGGTGTGGCCAAATCAACTGTTTGGAACATCCTTAAAAAGAAAGAACGCACCGATGAGCTCAGCAACACCAAAAGACCCAGAAGACCACGGAAAACAACTGTGGTGGATGACCAAAGAATTCTTTCCCTGGTGAAGAAAACACCCTTCACAACAGTTGGCCAGATCAAGAACACTCTCCAGGAGGTATGTGTATGTGTGTCAAAGTCAACAATCAAGAAAAGACTTCACCAGAGTGAATACAGAGGGTTCACCACAAGATGTAAACCATTGCTGAGACTCAAAAACAGGAAGACCAGATTAGGATTTGCCAAACAACATCTAAAAAAGCCTTCACAGTTCTGGAACAACATCCTATGGACAGATGAGACCAAGATCAACTTGTACCAGAGTGATGAGAAGAGAAGAGTATGGAGAAGGAAAGGAACTGCTCATGATCCAAAGCATACCACCTCATCAGTGAAGCATGGTGGTGGTAGTGTCATGGCGTGGGCATGTGTGGCTGCCAATTGAACTGGTTCTCTTGTATTTATTGATGATGTGACTGCTGACAAAAGCAGCAGGATGAATTCTGAAGTGTTTCGGGCAATATTATCTGCTCATATTCAGCAAAATGCTTCAGAACTCATTGAACGGCGCTTCACAGTGCAGATGGACAATGACCCGAAGCATACTGCGAAAGCAACCAAAGAGTTTTTTAAGGGAAAGGAGTGGAATGTTATGCAATGGCCAAGTCAATCACCTGACCTGAATCCGATTGAGCATGCATTTCACTTGCTGAAGACAAAACTGAAGGGAAAATGCCCCAAGAACAAGCAGGAACTGAAGTCAGTTGCAGTAGAGGCCTGGCAGAGCATCACCAGGGATGAAACCCAGCGTCTGGTGATGTCTATGCATTCCAGACTTCAGGCTGTAATTGACTGCAAAGAATTTGCAACCAAGTATTAAAAAGTGAAAGTTTGATGGATGATTGTTAATCTGTCTCATTACTTTTGGTCCCCTTTAAAAGTGGGAGGCACCTATACAAACTGTTGTAATTCCTACACTGTTCACCTGATTTGGATGTAAATACCCTCAAATTAAAACTGAAAGTTTGCAGTTAAAGCACATCTTGTTTGTTTCATTTCAAATCCATTGTGGTGGTGTATAGAGCCCAAAAGATTAGAATTGTATCGATGTCCCAATATTTATGAACCTGACTGTATGTCCCCAGGCTGTGGTACTACACCAGCCTGCGTCTTCTGTCAGACCAGACTGAAGCCAGATCATCTCTTTCTTCTCTTCGTTCCAGCCTTCCCTCCAGGCTGCCCTGCACCTTTCCCTGCAGCCTTCCCTGCAGCCTTCCTTGTAGGCTGTGGCTCTGGTGGTTGACTTGTGGCAGGAGGAGGAGGAGGAGGAGGGACTTGCTCATTTATTTGGGTGTTGACAGTTAACTCGCCCTTCAGCCCCTTGTGAAGGACATCAGAAAAAAGTTTTTCACACAGGAGGCGTTGGCCCTTCTCCATTTCGAGCAACCTGCTGGCTATATAGGAGCCATAGGCCTCTTCAGCTTCAGGGGGGCTCTTGAGGAAATTTGTAGCTTCTCTCATGAGGCGCAGTGATGCCTCCTCTGTCACTGTCCCTTTCTGGGCCTTTTTGTATGAAGGCGGAGGGGAGAAACCTGCGATTGTGTGAGGCTCCTACTGGGCCCGGCCACCTCCTGGCTGACACTAACCCCTGCCTACTTCTGGATGACACTGGGCCCAGCCTCCTCCTGGATGACACTGGGCCCGGCCTCCTCTTGGATGACACTGGGCCCGGCCTCCTCCTGCCTGCCACTTTCCACACCTTCCTCCTGGCTGACCTCATCCTGTGTATAAAAAAGGGACATAGTTTTAGTTTTTGGTTCATCAATCACACACAATTTTCAGCTCATGACTTGCAAATTCAATGTTAATACATATAAAAGAGTATACATCTGACACCAGCATTTTTTAAAGCTGGTGACAAACATTTTTGGCCACTACTGTCATAGTTTATGGTTTATTTTTTTGGAAAAAATCCTTTAATAGGTAATCAATTATAACATCTAGTTAACATCATTAATATTAGGACACTAAATATGTCTAAAAATAATATACCTGGCTCCAGATGGTCACATCCGGTTCTTCCAGGATTGAAGGCCCAGCTTGGTCCTCATCAGCCTCTGCTGGGGTGGAGGGAAGAGTGGAGGGAAGGGTGCAGGGAAGGGTGGAGGGAAGGGTTGAAAGTGATGCCCTGGCTTCAGTCTGGTCATCAAGAAAACATAGTTTATCGTAGTACCACAGCCTGGATACATATACATCATCTGCTGATGCCCCTGATCTCAGGGAAATCTGGATCTTGTTATGCTTCCTTCTATACATATTTCGCAAGATCCCAATTTTATTTTCCACAAACTTAAAGGTTGCTTCTGGGATGAAAGTCTGCACAAATGCGGTAAGTTTCTCCAACGTTGACTTCCTTATTGTTTTAACATAATATGCAGGGTGTTTGACCTCCCATAGATTCCTCATCTCCCTGTACTTCTCTATAAATTGAGTCAGAAATTCAGGGTCCTTAAACTTAGCATTCATGTTTTCTGTCAAAGATAATACACAAGACAAAAACACTAATGTTAGGCTAAACTCTCATAATCTTACTTATCCCAACATAGGCCTCAATCTAAGCAGTACAGGCATACCCCACTTTTAAGTACACAATGGGGTTTGTTTACTAAAGCTGGAAAGTGTGAAATCAGGCTCACTTCTGCATAGAAAACAATGAGCTTCTAACCCCAGCTTGTTCAATTAAGTTTTGGTAATGAAACCTGGAAGCTCATTGGTTTCTATGCAGAAGTGAGGCTGATTTTGCACTTTCCAGCTTTAGTAAATAAACCTCATTGTGTACTTAAAAGTGGGGTATGCCTGTATAGGCTGCTACAAAGTTAATAAAATTTACCTTCATTTTGGACACTCGCAACTTCAGTTCCTCTATCCTCCGCACACAGACCGTACATACGACACATGCGTGATAGCTTTATACACACTGCGCATGCGTGAAACTCCGCCTGCGTCGCCCGCCCCTGACGCTCTTTTTTAACGAATATTCTCTGCCCCCTTTTTTCTACGCACAGAACGTACGTACGGCACATGCATGATAGCTTTGTATACACACTGCGCATGCGTGAAACTCCGCATGCATGAAACGCCGCATGCGTGAAACTCCGCCTGCGTCGCCCGCTCCTGACATTCTTTTTTAACGAATATTCTCCACCCCTTCTCTCTGCGGTGCTCAGTAGGAGCAACAATGGCGGAGACACAGCAGGTGTGTACTAATTACTCAAGTAACGAGGAAAGCCCGGAGCCCGAAATGTCCCGATCCGGGAAGAAGAGATTTAAGGCCTCCAATATAACTTTGAAGAGATGGTGGAGATGGTAGCAATTTTTAAAAAAAAAGATTACGATGGGAAGCGTGGACCGTACGCCCAGCCTAATCGTTCGTAGTAAACATCGTATAATGTATTTAGTTGATATAGGGTTTAAACAACATTTTGGTCTTGGTAGTTTTTCTTATTAAAATAAGTTTAGGACATTGTTGTCTAGATGTCTTTTGAAACTAGAATGAATAGCAAACTTCATACAGTGGAATGTAAGGAGAGGACACTCAGCAGCTGTTTACACATCTGGACTCAGGAGCACTAGTGTGGGACACCAGAATACATTTTTTTTGGTTAACCCACACAGATGCTCCAGTGGATACATGTTGGGTTGTCTCTATCTGTGAAACGTGACCAAAAAAGGTAAGTATTCCAGCTTGTTTCCAAGGGAATTTTAATTATGTCTTCAACTTGGATCTCTGCCCAGACAATTGTATACCACTTCAATGCAATGTTTCATATTCCTATTCCTGGACTCAAATATCTGTGTGCTAAGTATACCTTTTGTTTCATTCTCATAGGGGAGAAAAGACTCAGACAACCTGAACCCAGGGACCCTCGACCTCACCAGCCTGTTTGGCTAATCAGCCCAAGCCCCACGGAGGATGTGGAGGAAGGAGAGGTGGGCGACATGTGCACCCCACCAGGTGAGTGTCTGACACCCCAGCTTAAGGTAATCTATGTATGCCTGCAGATTTCTAAATACATCTTTTTTTCATTAATTTTAGGTGATCTGGTTGTGGAAGGGGAAGAAGCGGTGGAAGCATGTCCAAGTGCCAGCGTCTCCCCCGAGGATGTGGACGAAGGAGAGGTGGAGGAAGTGGGCGACATGTGCACCCCACCAGGTGAGTGTCTGACACCCCAGACACCCCAGCTTATGGTAATCTATGTATGCCTGCATATTTCTAAATACCTCTTTTTTTCATTAATTTTAGGGGATGTGGAAGGGGAACCATTTAGCACCGACAGTGCACAAGAATATTGATGCCATGCGCACTAACCTTGACCTAATGCGTAACTGCCTGGACAATACGCAGCAGGAAATGAAGAACATCGATCGATCAATGTTTTGGGAAAAACCTAAATCCCTTTTTCACAAAAAAAACATCGATCATGTTCTTCATTTTCTTTTTTTGCTGACCCCATTCTGGGCTTTGACTTTTAAACATTTTATGCCTGTTTGTAAAAATTTTTATTAAAAAAAAAAAAAAAAAAAAAATATATATATATATATATATATATATATATATATATATATATATATATATATAGGCCTGTTTTTTTAAAAAACAAAAAAAACAAAAAAATAGAAGCCTGTTTGTTTAAAAAAAAAAATAGAGACCTGTTTGTTTTAAAAAAAAAATGGAGGCCCGTTTGTATAAAAAAAAAAAAATAGAGGCCTGTTTGTAAAAAAAAATTTAAAAAATAAACATCATTTTTTTAAATAAAAAAAATTCTATTGTATGAACAAAAAATTATATATATTTTAAATCCTAAAATTTTAACATGTGAATGTGCACAGATTTAAAAAATCTGTTATTAAACAACAAGATGTATGGCTTCTTCATTCAATGCTCAATACCAGTTTTGGAAGTTATTTGGTGTTTACGGTGACAATGGGGCTTATTTACTAAAGGAAAATACACTTGGCACGTTAAGTGCACTAGAATAACCTAGGAGACAGCCAAAAAGAAAGGCAAGCAATAAATACAATTCGAGATTTTATCTGATCCTTATTTTTTATTAAAACAAATTATAGATTGTCTGGCATTGCAATGGCCCCCCTACCCGTAAAAAAATCAACATATTTATCCAGAACTTGATGGGCGCTTTGGGGGGGCCAAGCCAGTACGGCCAGTATCCAGGCCCATCAGAGGATTCTCTATAAGTCCGGCCTCAGGCCCAAGTGATGCAATATAATTGCTCGAATGTTTGTTTAAATAATTGTGCAGGATGTAGCACGCTAGGACAAGCTGATTTAGTTTGCATTCCACCATGTGGATAGCTGTCTGAAACAGGTGGAAGCAGCTGGCCACGATCCCGAAGGCATTCTCCACAACTCTATTCACTCTGGCCAGCCGGTAGTTAAAAACCCTCCTCTCGGGGGGTGAGGGTCCTTTGGGGGAATAGCCTCATCATGTGCTCGCCCAGACCGAAGGCTTCATCTGCAATGAAGACAAAGGAGAATCCTTCCACATTATCTGAATTAGGTGGCAATCCCAGGCCACCACTCTGGAGACCCTGGTAAACTCCGTCTGGGCGAAGACTCCTCCATTCTTCCCCACGTCCACATACAGAAATTCACATTGTGCCGACACCACCGCCATTAAGACAATACTATGAAACCCCTTATAATTAAAATAGTATGACCCCAAATGGAGTGGTGGCAGGATGTGGACATGTTTCCCATCTATAGCCCCTCCACAGTTGGAAAAGTCCCAACAGGTGGCAAAATGGGATGCCACAGTCTGCCATTCCTGTGGTGTTAAAGGAAACTGGGGAGTGAAACAAGAAAAAAAAATATAAGTACTCTTGCACATAACTTTGCAAGCACATTACACAAAAAATATTATTGCCCAGCATCAGTATAACATTAATTGTAATAAGTATTATTTAAAGACTAAAATATAAGGCCCACGTATCAGATTCATCACCCCCTCTGATGGCCCATTGATACATTTTGGGGGGGGGGGGGATTCTAAATCAATTTAATGACACACAGACCATTTGCAGACATTTTAGGGGGAAGGATTCTAAATCAATTTAAGGACACACAGACCATTTGCAGACATTTTAGGAGGGGGAGGGGATTCTAAATCAATTTAAGGACACACAGACCATTTGCAGACATTTTAGGGGGGATTCTAAATCAATTTAAGGACACACAGACCATTTGCAGACATTTTAGGGGGGGAGGATTCTAAATCAATTTAAGGACACACAGATCATTTGAAAACATTTTAGGGTAAAGCAATACAATGGAGCTGACAAAATACATTGTTCAGTGACTAGACTAGGTGGATATGGGCCCAGCATAGCATGCTGGGGAGGTTAGTGAATGCTAATATGCATGCAGTACAAAAAAGAGCATTAAAAAATTACAGCATGCATGAGGACAAAGGGGACATTCACACTATATTGCAATCATGGTAATTAGTGTTTGAGTAAAGAAATACATTACATTAGCAAACATTAAATACAATAAAATGTGGTGTTAAAGGATAAAATTCTTACCTTAATATAGTCCTTCTGCAGGACCTGGATGATGGCAGAACAGGTCTCTGGGATAATGATCCCCAGAGCCTGGGGGGAGATGCCTGTCGAGAACTTAAGGTCCTGCAGGCTTCTCCCCGTCGCCAAGTACCGCAACGTGGCGACTAGCCTCTGCTCCGCAGTGATGGCTTGTCTCATGCAGGTATCCTGCCTGCTGATATAAGGGGTCAGCAAAGCCAACAAACGGTCAAAAACGGGGTCCGTCATCCGGAGAAAATTCCTGAAATCCTCAGGGTTATTCTCACGGATCTCACGAAGCAAAGGCATGTGACAGAATTGGTCACGCTGGAGCAACCAATTCTTCATCCATGAACTCCTCCTCACCCTGTTCATGGACTGGGCTTCTGCTGAAGAACGAACCAAGCACATACAATGCACGAGCTCTAAGATGAGTACGTACACGCAACATGGCTTCAAAACGGTCGGCTGGTCAGAACGAACTTAACAGAACACACTGAAGAACAGCAAGGCCTGTGAAGAGCGAGCTGAAAATCAGCAACGAGCAGACAATAACACACTGAATAAATTAATGCAAACTGACTACACGCACTGAAAAGCAGATACAAACCTCACAAGCACGAACTGAACAACATTAAATATGAGTCTCACAAGCTCGAACCGTCTCTCACCAAACTTCTACTAACACAAGATAAACACGAGACTAGCAGAAGGGGCCCAACGGGTGGCGCACAAGCTATTGAACTTCCATTTTATCTTGTCGGACCTGGTGTACGTCACCGTGTACTAGACGGTCGGACTTTTGTGTGACCGTGTATGTGCAAGTCCGTTCATTCTAAAGTCCATTGGAAGTCCATCAAAAGTCTGACGAAAATCTGCCGGAATGGCCGTCGGACTTTTGTTTCCGAAAAGTCTGCTCGTGTGTACGCGACGTAAGAAGAAAACCTGTTAGAGTCTGCAAAAGACTTGAGACTGGGGCAGAGTTTCACCTTACAGCAGGACAATGACCCTAAACATACAACCAGAGCTACAATGGAATGGTTTAGATCAAAGCATATTCATGTGTTAGAATGTCCCAAAGTCCAGATCTAAATCCAATTGGGAATCTGTCGCAAGACTTGAAAATTGCTGTTCACAGGCGCTCTCCATTCAATCTGACAGAGCTTGAGCTATTTTGCAAAGAAGAATGGGCAAAAATTTTACTTTCTAGATGTGCAAAGCTGGTAGAGACATACCCAAAAAGACTTGCAGCTGTAATTGCAGCGAAAGGTGATCTTACAAAGTATTGACTCGGGAGCTGAATACAAATGCCCCCCCTCACACTTTTCACATATTTGTAGAAAAGGTTGAAAACCATTTATCATTTTCCTTCCACTTCACAATTATGTGCAACTTTGTATTGGTCTATCTCATAAAGTCCCAATAAAATACTTTTACGTTTTTGGTTGTAAATGACAAAATGTGGAAAATTTCAATGAATACTTTTTCAATGCACAGTATGTGTCCCCTGTGGGAAAACTCACATGCTGGCCCACTCCTAGATAGGGCTGTTACAACCGACCTTGCAAGCACAGCTGTGCTCATAAGTTTACATACCCTGGCAGAATTTATGATTTATTGGCCATTTTTCAGAGAATATGAATGATAACACAAAAACATTTCTTTCACTCATGCTTAGTGTTTGGCTGAAGCCATTTATAATCAATCAACTATGTTTACTCATCAACTCATATTAAATCATAATGGTAACAGAAACTACCCAAATGACCCTGAGCAGCGGGCACGCGCGTGCCCCTAGTGGCCACAGGGCAAAGCGACTTTACATAACGTGGCTTCGTCAAGCCATGCCATTCAACTGCGGCGGCTGGTCGGCAAGTGGTTAAATTAGGAAAACTGTACTGCGCTCAATTAAATACAAAAATACCAAAATTACATATGTGTTAATCAGTCCCAAAAAGTCCCCAAAAAATTTCTTGCTGCAAATCATACAACATAAAGTGACAAAAGTATTGAGAATCGTCTCTTGAAAGAGAAGTGACACCCAGAAGAAAAACAGTGCTCTTCCTCTTCTCCCAGATAGAAACACTCCACTCTCACCAGAAATATATGACCTCTTCTCTCAAAGGAGGTCAATATCGCATAGGGTAAGTATATCCCAAATAAGTAGCAAATGTTCGGTCCACCAATGAAGTTTTAAGCCTCTGATGTGTCTCGGAAAGTCTTTCCCAACGCATTTCTTCAGCATCGTCTGACGTCATCAGGGGTCATATGTCCGTCTCACTCATTATATATACCCCTCTTACTGCCCACAGAATCTTTCTTAATACAATTAAAATCAGAACCATCCTTTCATTAAAAACCAACCTTTCATTAAAAACAATTAGTGACTTCTATATGTATAATTAGCAAATATATTATTTATAATTAGCATCATTTATGAAAATATGTATATCGTTATACCTAAAATTAAAAAGATTCTAATATATATGCTCAAAGCCCTCGGTCACCATAAAGAACCAAAACACATAGATCTCAGTAGAGACATCTAGATGTCATAAATATGTAAAGCTAGTAAAAAAATTTAAAAAGTCTAATATATAAACCGCTCAATAATTATATCAAGGTCTTACTCGCTATGAGAAAAGCCATTAAGATTCGGTTCACACTATTGCGATGGGGGAACCAGCGCAATTCCACTGCAGGTTCCCTCATCGCATGTCTCTGCCAGGCAGTTCACACTGTCCTATGTGAACAACTGTGGGTGTCAATACAAAGTTAATGACAGTCCAAGATCGGTTCACAGATCGCAGTGCGAACTGCCACATGGTGCAGGGATTGGATAGTATGGGTGTGAACACCCTTGTGATCCGATTCCAGTGCGAACCAAAAAAGGGTCTTTCGCCATTTTGGTGCGAATGCGATACAAATTCAGCCTTTAATCTGTATGGCTGCACAGCAGTGCGGTGCCAATCACATGTAATGTTTAACATCGCACCAGTGTGAACCCAGCCTCAATGTTTATTTTTATTTTTTTGTATATTATCTTTTTTTTATTATTATAAATTCTTAAAAAATATATATTTTTATAAGTCAATTCAAAACATTTAACGTGAAAGTTCTAGTACCCCTATCCCTCCCTTCTCAAAAAAAAACAAAACATTAAATGTTCATAAAAATGTTCCAAGTTGATTGAGTTAATGATAATACCAAAATCTGATAAAAAAAATAGAAATTAGAAATAAAACAATTTAAACCAATATCCACGTTCATGCCAGCTGGACATAAAGTATCCAACTCAAAGATCCACTTGGTTTCATATTGCATCCCATCTAAGCTCATTCAATCCTATCAATACCACACAATGTTAGCAAACTCTGATCTTTATTGTGGTTTAACCTGAAATAGTTGGATACACCGTGTTTAGGGAATCCCTTTATAATATTCTTAATATGTTCATTTATTCTAATTTCCAACTTCCTTGTGGTACTGTATACCACAAGGACAACTCCGTAAGTATGTAACATGGTCACTCTGGCAGGTGATAAACCTTTTTATTTTATATCCCTTCCCCTATTAGATTTAAACAAAGTTGTTTTCCTTACCCTGTTTTTAACTGTTTTGCATGCTTTACACCTTCCGCAAGAGAAAAAAAACACTTTGATTAAATTTTTTTTGGGAGGAACAGGTATATTACAAGCTATTCTGTTCCTTAGGTTGGGAACTCTCCGGTAAATACATTTTGGTCTTGCAGGAAGGAGATCAGCCAGGGTTTTATCCCTAAGAAGGATGGGCCAGTGCTTTTTAATTATGCCTTCAATAGATGTATAATCTCTATTAAAATCAGTAAAAAAGGCTATAGCAAACTTTTTGTTTTTATCTCTGTTACTATCCTCCAATAAAGTCTCTCTATTCATTCTATAAACTGTGTCTTTAACAGATTGCAACATATTGTTCCTGTAGCCTTTTTCCCTAAACCTATTCAATAATACCTCTAATTGCTGGTGAAAGGCATTGAAATTATTACAATTGCGCCTTATGCGCGTGAGTTGACCATTTGGGATTCCTCCAAACCACTTAGGGTGGTGGCAGCTCCCAGTAGCTATTGTGGTTTGTATCCTTAAAAAGGTTTTTGTTCCTATTTTGTCTCCTTTTTTGGTCAACACAAAATCCAAAAATGTACTGTTTTTCGATTTCATCCACCTGAAAACAATAATTTGCGCTGATTTCTATTGATATGAAAAAAGGGGGGCATTTTGGGACTTTAGATGAAGCACATCAAAAGATGTGCCTCCATCCCAGATTCAAGTAGCAAAAAGGGGGGCATTTGGGACTTTGAGTGAAGCAGCTGACTGGTTGGGGTTAGGAAAAACCAAACAGATTGGTATTGCAAAAGTGTATTGTAGTAATAAAACACATATATACAGGTAACATGTGCAGAAACACAACCAACCAATATCGGTCCATATACATAATGTCAACATAATAACACATAGCAATTAATAATTGTGATCAAAAATGGCATAAAATGTGTATAACAGCAGAGCGTGGAGAGCGTTGGATATCGGATTGAGCAGCTGTTTTGAAATTTGCCGTCTGAGACTAGTCTTATCGCTGCTTTGTTGGTTTTGACTGTCCTCTTTCCTCTTAATCAGCGGTCTCTCTGATCTCCCCTACACTCTGCATCCGGCCTCTTCAATTTCATTCATTCATATCTGAAACCAAAACTCACAGTAGATGTGGGGGCTGAAGATATGCCGCTGAGAGACTGCTGAGGGACCACGTTAGATCGCGCTGGGGCATGTTGGAGAGTACAAAGAGAGCCGCCGAGAAACACAGGGTAAACACACACCTGGGAAACACACCGGTGACCGGACCTGCTGTTGCCCCTAGAAAATCTGCGCTCTGCCGAGGCTCACCGTGCTCACCCCGCTTACCTATCTACCTACCGCCTACCTATCCCTACTTTATGGTTTCTCCAGAGGCGAGGGCGTGGTGAGTGTGCTATGCTACAAAAGCTATAAAAGCTAAAAAAGTGACTGCCTGCATTGTTTCTCTGGGTCTATTACAGCCTATTACAGCCTATTACAGTAACGGCAACGGTATTGGGACATAGCAAGACAAGGCAAGGCAAGGCATCTTATAATTCCTAAAAGTCCAAAGGATAAAAAATAAAAAAGGAAACTGTTTAAAAATGGTTTAAATACTGCCTGTGAGACTGTGAAATTGCGCAACTGTGTGATTTTGTGATTATTTTTTAGTGTCTTCTTCAGCGCTAATCCCCCATCCTAACCCCCCCACCCTCCCTAGTGTAGTGCTGACATTTTTGCTATGTAATGTTAACTAATAGACAGTGTTATAAATGGGTATTTGGCACCATCTAGTGGCTAAAACGTGAAATGGACTTCATTTATTTTCTGTTTCAAGTGCATGGAGAAATGTTACAGGAAGTGACTGTTTGTTTACATTGTACAAGGAACTGACCTACCCACTATACCAAGTGACCTCCCATGAGCACCAAGAGACTGAACTGCATGCTGGGTAGGTTATAAAAGGGCCCGCGCGGCTATTTTCTTTCTCTTGTTCCTGGGACGCATGGCCTGCCAGCAAGGCTCCGTAGGTGTGTGTGTCTCACAGAGCCGCGGCCTACATCGTGTGGTGTGGAGCAGCCAGCAATCCTGCCTTACATCACAGCGTGCTGGAGCAGCAGTGTGATCAATCCAGAGACCCTTGAAGGGTAACCGAGGACGCCCGGTCATCTGTGAGATGGAATAGCATGACGGCTTGGCCGCGGCGAACGAACTGAGATACTGTGGAGCGGAGGCATCCATCTGCCTGGACCCAGTGTGGTGAGAGGGCTGATGCCCAGAATGTTTGTACCGCACTTTTTCACACTTAGACTATAGACACAGCGTTGCTGGGACCTGTAGTCCCACAGAGAAGATCTTATTCAAGAATGGACTGCGTTTGAACAGGCCTCAAGCCTATCCTTTGCTGTACTACTGACACTGTGTTACTAAAAGCCAAATTGGACTGGAGGCAGTTGCAGGTGTACTGCACTACAAGAATAGTTCTAACATTCATTTTCCATTAACCCTTTGTTTGTTCAACTGTCAGATTGCAATTAACATAACACAAATAGCTAGCAGAAGACAGAAGACTGAAAGGACTGCATCTCTCATTGCAAGGTCTTGCATCCTGCTAAAGATAAGAGGAAGTGCATTATAAATCAGGGGGAGCTCCCTAGAAATTGTGTTGTGCTTTATTGAATAACATTGTCTTCTTGTGGTTACCAGAGCGTGCTGGAAGTGAGAAGGTACCCACTCTGAGCATTAGTCCCACTTGGAGACGCACTTTCAGGGGTCATCTAGGACAATCCTTTGTGTGCAGATTGTTGTGAATACCTATTGGGCTGTTGCATTATGTTTGTGTGACAGTGCAAATAATGTAATTACTATTTTATACCAGTTCCACTAAAATTTTGTTCCTGGCTAAAGGGGTTGTAAAGGTATAAATTTTTTCACCTTAATGCATTCTATGCATTAAGGTGAAAAAACTTTTGAAAATACCGCCGCCCCCAGCCCCCCTGTTTTACTTACCTGACACCTCGAAACTCGGCCGCTCGCTCCCGACCTCCATTCAGCCGATCAGCCTGGTCGCTGATTGGCTATAGTGGATGGATTGAAAGCAGCGCAGCCATTGGCTCGCGCTGCTGTCAATCACAGCCAATGACGCGGCGCGCCGGGGGCGGGACCGAGTGATACAGCGAGCGGCTATAGCCACCGGCTGTATCACGGGAGCGCGCCCGCAATAACTAACCACCATGCGAGAGAGCTCGCATTAAGGTGGTTAGTTATTGCGGGGAGGAGCTGAGACAGCCGCCGAGGGACCCCAGAAGAGCAGGTTCGGGGCCACTCTGTGCAGAACGAGCTGCACAGTGAAGGTAAGTATAACATGTTTGTTATTTAAAAAAAAAAAAAAAATTACCTTTACAACCCCTTTAAGTACCATTGGTGTGGAGTGCTGTTCTTCTTCATTTCAGCAGGTGAAGCATCGGATGCCCAGGTGATAACAAAGGTATATTGTTATTATATTGCACATTGTGGGGTTATCCTGTACTATTAGCTTCACACTAACACTGCACCAAAGCTGTGTCAAGGGGACTGAGCCAAGTTATAGGGGGTGTGAGAGCGGAGTACAGGCCCAATCAAATACCAGCAGCTCCTTCGGGGGTAAGTGCTACACTAGTATGAAGGTATAAGGGTATAAAGGTATATTAAGGTATAAACGGCTGCATGGAGGGTGGATGAATTAGTTTGAATAAGAGAGACAATAACCTCTCACAGGTAAAAACTGAAAAAAATGAAAGAAATAAGAAGGTTGATGGGAAAAAAAAAGAAAAGAAAATCAGAAATATTTGAGGGGTTGAAAAGAAGAGCTGAATTAACCACATTGGAACTGTTAGAGATTGCTATCGCTACTAAGGACATTTTTTTTTTTTTTTTCACATTTTTTGGATTTTTCAAAGATTTTTTTTTTTTTTTTTTAACAGTTGCTTTAATAGTTTTTGTTACAGTTTTTGCTACAGTTTCAGCTACAACCACTGTGGAACAATTATAAACTGTGATAGATATTGCGGACAATTGTCGATTTTTTTTTTTTGCTATAGCTATAGCCATAGCCATATAGCTATTGCCATTGCTATAATCTTTATTAATTAGATATTAGATATTAGTTATTTGTTATTACCCATTTGTTACTGCTTTTTTATGTTTTTGTCCTGGTTTATGGGTATATAAGTATATAAGGATATATATGTATATATATATATGTATATACAGTATGTTATATTATTTATATATTATATATGTATATAGGGATATGAATATTTGAATATATTTGTTCTATATCTCAGCCTATTCATTTTTTTTCAGTGGTGTTTTTTTTTTTTCTTTAGTCTTGTGTTTCTGTTTTGGCATCCCCAATGTTAAGATATTTCAATTCAGCTTAACCTGCTCAACCTAGCGTGATTCAGTCTGGCCCAGCTTTGCTTAAGCTTAGACTAGTCTTGACTAATCTAGCTCACTTCAGGCCTTAGAACTGGTCATACCGGTCATAGTACCGACCTCATAGGATTGGTCAGTTGTTAAATGTTTTTCTTGGGGAGTCCTTTAGCCAGTTCTGCGTTACTGAAGACTTTGCAAGGACATGACTAGGGGTAGGAAGCACGCAGAACAAATTACAGGAGCAACAGCTAAACAGCCCAAACTGTCTAGGCCAAATAGCCTTCATCGGTATATGTCCTCTGTTCCTCCTACCTCCACCTCTATTTCTACCTCCTCATCCGCTCCTTCTTTAATTTCTGGAAAAACAAAAATAAAAGCTACCCCTTCCTCAGCAATAGCTCGAAATACCCGGAATGCTAAATCTATAGGCCCCCCTGCTGACATGGTTGATATGGAACATCACCAGGAAAATTAGAACATTTCTGGAAACCCCTCTGATAACAGGGGAGATATAGCTGTTAGTTCAAGAGAGGTCCAGCAGGGCTCAGAGGGCTCAGGGGGGGGAAGGGTAACCAGGGACTTATGGTAGCCTCGGAAACAGGAATCATCAGCAGCGACAGTGGAGATAATTTCTCCATGATTCTGGTACCGGCGGATAACTTGGTTAGAACGGGAGGACCGGTGAACTTGCCATTTATCCTACCAACCCCTCCTATTGGCTATAATGCCCCCTCTGCTACGACGCCAGCAATAATGGAGGCACCCGAACACATAGCAACTGTCGCTCAATCCTGTGCCTCAGTATCCCTAGACGAGACCAGGAGTATAGTCAATATACAGTCAGGAATATCTGCTCCTCTAAATTCAGCTCAACCAAGTATTCGTCATCCATGGACAGAAGATCAGGAGTTGAGGGCAATATTGCTTTCACTCCCTACCAAACAAGATCTAGAATTATTACTAAATCGAGGAGATCTGGAAGCAGTGGCATTACGCTTAGAAGGGGCCTTATGGAAAGAGATTTCTGAGGTGCAGGAACAGTTGGATATTGTGGAGACCAGGGTTACTAACCTAGAATCTGCAATAGATAATGTGAATATGCTCATGGATGAACTGGTATTAATGAATTCTGCAGCGCAGTAAAAGTTTACCTCAATTCTACTACAGGTAGACGAGCTTGAAAACCATAGCCAAAGGAACAATATCCGTTTTAGAGGTATTCCCAAAAATGTCGATGACACAGAACTGAGACCAACAATACAGTCTATTTGTAATAAAAATCTGGGGCAAACCCTCATCAGCTGAGCTTATAATAGACAGAGCACATAGAGTCACTCCGTATTGGAGTCACCAGGGGTCAGGTCCACAAGATGTTCTTTGTCGCATTCATTTTTTTAATATAAAGGATCAGATTATGCGTCGAGCATGGCAGCTGGGCCAGATTGAACATGCAAAAGTATGGATAATGGTCCTCTCAGATTTATCTAGGAATACACAACGCATGAGAGGATGAACGCGTCCACCCTTAGATCAGATTAAAGCTTCGGGGGCTACATACTCCTGGGGACACCCATTCCATCTGAGCGTTAAAAAAGACAATCAGTATTTTTTTACTTCACACACAGGATCAGCTTAAACTATTTAGTTTTTTAGGGTGTGATCCAATACAAGTTCCAAATTGGCTGGACCCTACCTGAGCAAGTCTGTGTTTTCTGGGGGGTTTTTTTTTTTGGTTTTCTTTTTTTTTTTCCGTTTGTGTTACTGTGTTGGTATTACTTCATAGAGTATATCTATGTGGATTATGTTGGTTTGAGTTCTCCATGGATAGTTTTGGAAATTTTTTGGACCCCCAGTTTTCTACAATAGGCCCAGAGGTAACTATTTAGCATTAATGCCCTCGGAGGAGGAAGTGCTTTGGCTCGGTTTTTGTTTTGTTTTTTGTATTTTAAGGGCACTGGCAACACAGCAGGCCATAGACACACTCCCAAATAGGTTTCTCCCAGTCCCTTTGGGCTTAGTTGGGAGAGTTTTGTGGGTTTTTTTTTTCTTTTTTCTTCCTTTCTCCATCTACTGCTTCCTTTTTGTATCCCCCCCCCTAATTTTTTTCTTTTTTTAGGAGGAAACATGACATCGTTCCCGCAAATAGCAGCATGTAAAAAGATCGAGCCGGCCAGCCTCGAATATACCCGTAGCTTCCGGGACTAAAGCATAAAGCGGTGACGTCAGCGCGTCGCTCCTCCTCCCTATTCGTTATGTCACTAACAGGACGTCGTCACGGGGCTGGCTGGCTCAATCTTTTTACATGCTGTTATTTGTCTACCTCAATGTAAGTGCGCATTTGTCTTTTTTCATTTTAATAAATCCTAAGGGTTTGATCTAACTTTATGTGGAGACTATCACCATTTGAAGTGAAGAGTCCGGTGTACCCCTTAAAGATCCCAGGCTGGGGTAACAGTCATCTGCTGATTGTGGTCCCCTGTGATTAAGGGACCAATATCATCTGGTAAGCGGCAGTGTGTGCTGTGGTGGAGGCACTTCTACTTTGGTCACTTTTCCTTGGGGTGTTTTCACATGACCTTTGAAGATATCACTATTGGACCATTAATTTATGGACTTTTCCATTTTTCACCCTTGTTTTGGTTCACCAACAGTTTTTGGACTTTAGTCACTTATTGTTCATATATGTCAATATTATGTTTTGATCATTTATTATTTAGTTTGTTTGGTTTTAATTGACTTTTTTTCATGGATTCACTTTAATTTTTTTAACATCTTTTGATTATTCATCATCTAGTGCATCCACACGGGGTAGAATTTTGTTTCAGCCTGTTGTGGTTTCACCTGCTGTGGTGCACTGGCTTGTGTCACTGTGAGTACATGTCATACTGCCTCACGAGTCCAATAATTTAGCGCGACTCTCCTTGGTTTTTAACCTCCCTTAATGTGAAGGGCCTTAATGTCCCCGAAAAAAGGTCTAGACTACTGAGAGACTTGACCAAAATGCGAAGTCCGATTGCTTTCCTCCAGGAGACACACTTCCAGGCTGGGAAAATCCCTAAATCGAGTAATAGAGCTTACCCAGTGGTATATCATAGCCCATCCCCGATATCTAAAGCTAAGGAAGTCAGTATTCCTATAGCAAGGTCTGTTCCATGGTCGCTAGGTACATACATTAGCGATGAGCAAAGGTAGATTTTTGATAGTTAAGGGCGTAATCGGCGCTACTCGGGTAACCTTGGTTAATGTATATTTTCCTAACTCGAATCAGTTGCTTTTCCTAAGGTCTTTGTTTCCTTTGATTTTGGAGCATAGGGATGGGGTATTGATTTGGAGGGGATTTTAATTTTGCATATGACCCACTCCTAAATGTCTCAAGGGGTGTATCTCATCTAGCATTCTCTGATTTAAAGCGACTAAAGGCAGAATTAAATCTTCCTCAACTGGTAGATGTATGGTGTTTACAACATCCCAATGTCAGAGACTATACTTTTTTCTCATCAGTTCATTCATCATACAAGTACTCAAGAATCAATTATTTTTTTCTTCCAAAAAAAGATCCAATTTTGCTTGCTGACCATGGACCGGCTCACTTAGATATAGATCTAAATATAGTGGCTTCAAGGACCCTATCATGGAGGCTTAATGATACACTGTTAAAAGACCCAACTACCATGATTGAGGTTCTACAGGGTTTAGCAGAATATTTTAGACAGAATGACCAACCTAACACATCTCCAACTGTATTGTGGGAGATGCATAAATGCTTTATAAGAGGAATCTTTCTTAAACACAGAGCCAGGATAAAGGCGGTTGGAAACTGAGATGTTACTCATCAGGATTGGTAAACTTGAGTCCATTCACAAAAAAACACTTGCTAAGCAGACACAGTAAGAATTACTCTCCCTATGTCAGCAGTATAATCAATTGTGAATTCAGAAGTAAAGGAGAAATTGAGTCGATATAAACAGTCTATATACGAGTATGGTAATAAACCGGGTGCTCTATTAGCTAGGGCACTGAAAGGATCACAAACGAAACCACATATCACACAAATCACGTCCGACTCCAGCATTAAGCTGTCAGATTCTGCGGCTATAGCTCAGGAATTTCAAAAATTTTATTGGAGGCTTTATAATCTGCAAAATACTCAAACCCAGCAATGCTCTATCCGGGCAGATTTGATTTCCTCCTTTTTGACAGAATCAGGTATGCCCCTACTTCCACCAGAGGTAATTGCAGGGATGGAGGCCCCTATAACAAAGAAAGAACTTGGTGATAGAATCCTCTAAACCAGGGAAGGCCCCCGGTCCCAACGGGTTAAATCTTATATACTATAAAACATTTCAGGACGTTCTCTCTCCTTACTTCCTATGTGCTTACAACTCCATCTCTGCTAATGGTAAGCAAACAGAGGACGCTTTGAGGGCCCACATTATTGTGATTCCCAAGCAAGATAAATTATTCTCAAAAATCCTAGTGAATAGGTTATTGCCACACTTTCCTCATCTTGAGTATTAGTGCCAGGAAGCTAGCTGTTAGGTAATTTGGACAGGGTAAAATCCCCAAATCCTCACTAAATTTAATAGGTACGATGCCCGGCGGGTGTGGAGAGGCGACTCTTTGTACATCTTGCCGCATGTATGCGTTCCTTGATCATCAGATCGAGGGCGAATACTGCTGTGCAAAATGTAAGCACATTGTTTCCCTGGAAGCCCAGGTTCTGAATCTGGGGAAGCAACTGTCAGCACTGAGAAGTCCCTCCATACTAAAGGAGAGCCAGGAACGTACACGGCAGGTGCCGGCAGGGGCCAGCACAGAGGCGGGTGGAGACAAAGAGGTGCTGGCACTAGCAAAGAGTAGATGGGTGACAGTCAGGAGGGGTAGAGGGGGAAATGCCAGGGAGGCCGATCCAGGACTGGAGCATCCCAATAAGTACGCTACTTTGAGTGACATTGGTGAAACCAGTCAGGGACCAGCACTGCTGGAGATGAGGGACTCTCCTAGCTGCCGGGGGAAGAACTCCTCCAGTGAGAGTGGGGGGGCAGCAAAGGGAAAGGAAAGACAGATTCTGGTGGTAGGGGACTCAATTCTTAGAAGGACAGAGAGGGCAATCTGTAACCAAGACCTGAAGTGCCGAACAGTATGTTGTCTACCGGGCGCTCGGGTTCGGCACATCACGGATCTTGTGGACAGATTACTGGGAGGGGCTGGGGAAGACCCGGCTGTCATGGTGCACGTTGGCACCAATGACAAAGTCAGAGGCAGATGGAGTGTCCTAAAGAACGATTTTAGGGACTTAGGAGCTAAATTGAGGAAAAGGACCTCCAAGGTAGTATTCTCAGGAATACTACCGGTACATCGAGCCACACCAGAAAGGAAGAGGGAGATTAGGGAAGTAAACAAGTGGCTGAAGAGCTGGTGTAGTAAGGAGGGGTTTGGGTTCCTGGAGGACTGGGCTGACTTCTCAGTTGGTAACCGGTACTATAGAAGGGACGGACTGCACCTAAATGAGGAGGGTGCAGATCTGCTGGGAAGGAAGATGGCCAAAAAGTTAGAGGGGTTTTTAAACTAGGCGATGGGGGGGAGGGTCCAGAGGCAGAGATAGCCAGCGCGGAAGATATTCCAGAGGGTAGTATTGGGGGCATTAGTGGTAGGTTAACCAAAGCACAAAAACACAAGGTGAGTATAGTAGCAAGTTCTAGTTGCAATCTCGAAACACCCAATACGAGGACAATATGCGACCGGTCTAAACTATGTGGCATGTTCACCAATGCCAGGAGCATGGCGGACAAGATGGGTGAACTAGAGATACTGTTGTACGAGGAGGATTTGGATTTTGTGGGAATTTCAGAGACCTGGTTCAACAGCTCTCATGATTGGCTGGCAAACATTCAAGGGTATACCCTATACCGCAAGGATAGAGAGGGTAAAAAAGGGGGAGGGGTATGCCTATATATCAAGAATAATGTACAAGTGAATGTGAGAGATGACATCACTGAGGGAGCTAGAGAGGAGGTGGAATCCTTATGGGTAGAGCTCCAAAGGGATAAAGCTAAGGGGAAAATAATACTGGGAGTATGCTATAGGCCCCCAAACCTGAGGGAGGAAGTGGAGACGGATCTTCTATCACAAATTGGATTAGCAGCAAGAATGGGAAGTGTTATCATAATGGGGGATTTTAATTATCCAGACATAGACTGGGCGGAGGGAACCGCACATTCATTTAAGGCTCGCCAGTTCCTTAATGTCTTGCAGGACAATTTTATGGGTCAGATGGTAGACGCACCAACTAGAAATAAAACATTACTGGATCTACTGATTACCAACAATACAGACCTGATCACGGATGTGGAAATGCGGGGCAATTTAGGTAACAGTGATCACAGGTCAATTAGTTTCAGTATAAATCACACAAATAGGAAACATAAAGGGAATACAAAGACACTGAATTTCAAAAGAGCCAACTTCCCTAAACTACAAACCTTGCTAAAAGGCATAAACTGGGATAAAATATTAGAAACAAAGAATACGGAGGAGAGATGGGTTTGCTTTAAGAGCATATTAAATAAGGGCATTAGCCAATGTATCCCATTGGGTAATAAATTTAAAAGAGCGAACAAAAGTCCTGGATGGCTTAACTCCAATGTAAAAATGCATATAAAAGCAAAGGAGAAGGCCTTCAAAAAATACAAGGTTGAGGGATCATCCTCAGCATTCAGACTTTATAAAGAATGCAACAGGATATGTAAAGGTGCAATTAGGACAGCTAAGATAGAACATGAAAGACACATAGCGGAGGAGAGCAAAAAAAATCCCAAGAAATTCTTTAAGTATGTAAACAGTAAAAAAGGGAGGACAGACCATATTGGCCCCATAAAGAATGAGGAAGGACATCTGGTTACAAAGGATGGGGAGATGGCGAAGGTATTGAATTTATTCTTCTCCTCAGTCTTCACGAGTGAATCGGGGGGCTTCAGTAACCAAAACTGCAGTGTTTATCCTCATGACACAACACAGGAAGCACCTCCATGGTTAACAGAGGACGGAATTAAAATTAGACTTGAGAAACTTAACATTAATAAATCACCGGGACCAGATGGCTTGCATCCGAGGGTACTTAGGGAACTCAGTCAAGTGATTGCCAGACCGTTGTTCCTAATTTTTACAGATAGTCTACTGACTGGAATGGTACCAGCTGATTGGAGAAAAGCCAATGTAGCACCTATATTTAAAAAGGGCCCAAAATACATCCCTGGGAATTACAGACCAGTTAGCCTAACATCGATAGTATGTAAACTCTTGGAGGGGATGATAAGGGACTATATACAGGATTTTAGTAATACGAACGATATCATTAGCAGTAATCAGCATGGATTCATGAAGAATCGTTCTTGCCAAACCAATCTATTAACCTTCTATGAGGAGGTGAGTTGCCATCTAGATAAAGGAAGGCCTGTAGACGTGGTGTATCTGGATTTTGCAAAAGCATTTGACACAGTTCCCCATAAACGTTTACTGTACAAAATAAGGTCTGTTGGCATGGACCATAAGGTGAGTACATGGATTGAAAACTGGCTACAAGGGCGAGTTCAGAGGGTGGTGATAAATGGGGAGTACTCAGAATGGTCAGGGGTGGGTAGTGGGGTGCCCCAGGGTTCTGTGCTGGGACCAATCCTATTTAATTTGTTCATAAACGATCTGGAGGATGGGATAAACAGTTCAATCTCTGTATTTGCAGACGATACTAAGCTAAGCAGGGCAATAACTTCTCCGCAGGACGTGGAAACCTTGCAAAAAGACCTGAACAAATTAATGGGGTGGGCGACTACATGGCAAATGAGGTTCAATGTAGAAAAATGTAAAATAATGCATTTGGGTGGCAAAAATATGAATGCAATCTATACACTGGGGGGAGAACCTAGGATGGAAAAGGACCTGGGGGTCCTAGTGGATGATAGGCTCAGCAATGGCAGGCAATGCCAAGCTGCTGCTAACAAAGCAAACAGAATATTGGCATGCATTAAAAGGGGGATCAACTCCAGAGATAAAACGATAATTCTCCCGCTCTACAAGACTCTGGTCCGGCCGCACCTAGAGTATGCGGTCCAGTTCTGGGCACCAGTCCTCAGGAAGGATGTACTGGAAATGGAGCGAGTACAAAGAAGGGCAACAAAGCTAATAAAGGGTCTGGAGGATCTTAGTTATGAGGAAAGGTTGCGAGCACTGAACTTATTCTCTCTGGAGAAGAGACGCTTGAGAGGGGATATGATTTCAATTTACAAATACCGGACTGGTGACCCCTCAATAGGGATAAAACTTTTTTGCAGAAGAGAGTTTACCAAGACTCGTGGCCACTCATTAAAATTAGAAGAAAAGAGGTTTAATCTTAAACTACGTAGAGGGTTCTTTACTGTAAGAGCGGCAAGGATGTGGAATTCCCTTCCACAGGCGGTGGTCTCAGCGGGGAGCATTGATAGCTTCAAGAAACTATTAGATAAGCACCTGAATGACCACAACATACAGGGATATACAATGCAATACTGACACATAATCACACACATAGGTTGGACTTGATGGACTTGTGTCTTTTTTCAACCTCACCTACTATGTAACTATGTAACTATCTTATTCACGCAGACCAGGCAGATTTTATCCCACAGAGAGAAGCCGGGGACAATACTGTAAGGGCTATAGACTTGATTAATATTGCTCATTCAGAGAACCGGCCCTTTCTCCTTTTATCAACGGATGCTGAAAAGGTATTTGATCGGGTGGATTGGCAATATCTTCAATTTACTCTTATGCCGCGTACACACGGTCGGACTTTTCGTCTACAAAAGTCCAACGGACGCCGACGGACTAAAGCTGGCTGGTAATCCGATCGTGTGTGGGCTTCTCCGGACTTTCAGCAGACTTTTTCAGCCTCAAATCCGACGGACTTTAGATTTGAAACATGCTTCAAATCTTTACGTCGTAACTACGACGGACCCCGAAATCCGCTCGTCTGTGTGCTAGTCCGACGGACAAAAACCCATGCTAGGGCAGCTATTGGCTACTGGCTATGAACTTCCTTATTTTAGTCCGGTGTACGTCATCACGTACGAATCCGTCGGACTTTTGTGTGGTCGTGTGTAGGCAAGTCCGTTCGTTAGAAAGTCTGCTGCAAGTCCGCCGAAAGTCCGCCGGAAGTCTGTCGGACAGGCTGTCGGACTTTTGTAGACGAAAAGTCCGACCGTGTGTACGCGGCATTAGACATATTGGCCTGGGGGAGCGAATGATGGATCATTGGATTCAGGCATTATATACTGGTCCTACTGCGGCTGTGCTGGTCAATGGGGCCCGTTCAGAGTATTTCTCTTTGTCTAATGGGACAAGACAGGGTTGTCCTCTTTCTCCATTAATGTTTGTGTTAACCTCAGAACCCTTTCTATACAAAATTAGATCGGACTACTTGATCAGTGGTCTTCAGGTTTCATATACGGAGCATAAAATCGCCGCATATGCGGATGACCTCTTATTTTTTCTTATCAATCCAGAGGTTTCATTACCTCGTTTACTTCAATGTCTAGCTCAGTATGAGGATCTTTCTAATTTTTCCATAAATGGCGTTAAATGTGAAGCGATGAGTATCCTCCTTTCCAAGGAGTGTATTGTTAACCTACAAGGTGTATACCGGTTTAAATGGGTTCAGCCCTTTTTGAAATAGTTGGGGGTCAAACTGACCCTGAATATGGCCCTACTATATTGGACAAACTTCTGCCCATTATTATCAAAAATGCGATCATATTTTCAACTATGGAAGACCCTTACCCTCACGTGGTTTGGGAGGTGTAATGCATTTAAGATCACACTGCTTCCTCAGATCCTATATTTAATGCAAGCGATTCCTATCAAACTACCTCAAGCTTTTTTTCTCTTGTGCCGGACACTATTGACTAAATTTCTCTGGAGCAGCAAAGTCGCTAAGCTTCTCTATTCGGTGCTGGTTTTGCCTAAATCACGGGGGGGGGGGTATTGGTCTGCCTGATCTGATCTCTTACTATCGAGCCTTACATTTGTCCAGAGTAGTGTCATGGTGCACCTCTTCACAGACTAAACTGTGGGTACAAGTGGAACAACATGCTTCACCGATTGCTCTGTCTGTACTTCCATGGGTCGCTCATAAATACTATCGGGGATTGAAGAGGCATACTACAATTGGGGACACTATTGCAGTTCTTACTCATATACAAAAGGCCTCTCTCCCTTCCCTTCCCCATTAACACCAGTGATCCAGAATCCAGATTTCACGCCTGGGCTTGATAATAAACAGCTTCGGGGGTTGATAGGAATAGGTAGAACCAGCGGCATGCATTTTGTTACCCAACAGGGTTGGATGTCAACGCAAGACATTTCCATTCTTTCCCAGCCTCCCTTGAGTCCGTAGTCTACCTTTCAATTGTCACAGTTTTTAAGGTCTATAGCAGATGCGGAATTATGTGTAAGGCCACTGACACCCTTTGAGCGTTTATGTGCGGAGGGGGAACATGTACCACACATGTTGTCACTTGTATAAACAGATTATTCAGCCTCCAGAAGGCCAGATTCCTGCGTATATACGACTCTGGGAGGAGGACCTTTAGATCTTTTTTACAAGATCGCAAATTAACAGGATTATCCTATTGGCTCATAAATCCTCCATAGCAAGCCGCTTTCAAGAACAGGGTTATAAGCTATTGGTTAGGTGGTATAGGGTTCCTGCCTTAATGAACAAATTCTACCCGCAAATTTCTAAGTTATGCTGGTGATGTAATAAAGAGACTGGGACATTATTCTGGCATAGCATTCTGGAAGGATGTGGGGGAGATGATTAAAAAATTGACATTTGTTGACCTTGGTTCGGACCCTTTGGGCTATCCTTTGCATGTAAATGAACAACCCCTTCACCACTATAGAAAGCAAATGCTGAATGCTGCCCGGGCTTGTATTCCAGACATGTGGAAGTCCACGACTACACCTTCTCTGAAACACTGGTTTTGTAGGATAGACGAAATTAGGACAATGGAATTTTTGTCGGCGTCTCTCTATGGTAAAGAGGAGGAGTGTAGGGATACCTGGCGGCCGTAGATGACCTTTTCGAGCACCCCTCAATATGTTGATTGCATTTCTGTATAGGTTGGGAGGGTGGATTCATAAGGATGAGCTGAGCCCAGATGGGGGAACTCGATGGGGGAACTCTGTGGGGGGGGGAGTGAAGGTTCTGAGTTTGAGTAAGTTATATTTAATCCTTCTTTTTTCTCTTCCTTTTTTTTTAATTTTTTTAAATTTTTTTCTCTTTTTCTCAGTTTTTTTAGTAGATTTTGTCTCCGGACCCCCATAGATGGGGTCAGGAGAAAGGTTTCTCATTTTAAAGTAGTTAAATTAAGATATAAGCATATAGGTTAACAATTGCAGTAATTGATGCATATCGACATATTTTGGAGGTTATTATTTAATTCGAAGTGAATTTGCATTAAGGTGGCATATTAATTTATATTTTGCATTAATCTCCTATTTCTAGTTTATATCTTTAATAAGTGTCAGTGTTGGCCTATTAGATGTACATGCTTAGCGAAGTTGGTTTTGTACTAGGTTCATTTTTTGTTTGTCTTCTTTTTCTCCATGATTGTTTATATTTTGGAAAAATCTTTGAATAAAAAAAAAAAAAAATGTGTATAAACACAATGAACTGAGCAGCACATAACGACATGGTGTAACATGGTTATAAAATTGTATAGGTCATAAAGTACCGTATTTATTGGCGTATAACATGCACTTTTTTCCCCTTAAAATCAGGGGGAAATCGAGCCTGAGAGGAGCCAAATACACACGACATCTGTGTATCTCGGCAGCGCTAAATTTAAAAACCCATCATGCTGCAATTTTGGGTAAGGCTGCAGATGGACACTAGGGAAGGCTGCAGGTGGACACTAGGGAAGGCTGCAGATGGACACTAGGGAAGGCTGCAGATGGACACTGGGGAAGGCTGCAGATGGACAGTGTGCAAGGCTACAGATGGACACTGGGGAAGGCTGCAGATGGACAGTGTGCAAGGCTGCATTGATGGGCATTTAAAATTTAAGTTTTTTTCCTTAAACTTCCTTCCTAAAAGTTTTTTTCCTTAAACTTCCCTCCTAAACTTGGGGTGTGAATTATATGCCAGCACGTGTTATACGCCGATAAATACGGTAATTGGGTATATCTAAATATAGTCCTATTGAAGCATGTAGCTACATCTTTGATATCCGACGCGTTTCGTGTAAAAACACTTCCTCAGGGGTGGATGCTATAGGGTATCTGAAACAACAGAGTATAGACAAATCAGATAATTGACTCAGTGCAACCAGAAGAGACAAAATGTCCGTTCTGGGTACTTACAGGAGATACCGAGCTGTAGTATATGTAGGAGCTAGGCCGTTGATATTGATATCTTCTGAAAAAATTATTTGAGACTCTCCTTTGATCCTTCCCATAAAATGAAAATATCATCTATTAACCTCTTATAGAAGGTCAATTCCGGTTGGGTTTTGACAAAAAATCTCTCTCTCCCCTCCCATTTTCCCAACATAATGTTATCTACACTGGGGGCATACTTTGCTCCCTTAGCCACGCCTTTCACCTGAATAAAGAAGGAACCATTATGTTAGAAGTAATTACTTATCCCTGTGTCACATATCAGGTGTGACCAGAACTGTGTGGACAGCAACAGAGGAACCCAGACATATGTGAAAGTGAAAATATTATAATTTATTAAGATAAGTGAAACATATAAACACAACCACCTCCAATACAATACAGTGCACAACCAACCAAATACAGAGACCCACAAATAATAATGATCAGACAGATATATATATATATATATATATATATATATATATATATATATATATATATATATATATATATATATTTATTTATTTATATATAAATGGGGTATACCGGAATCATAGCCAGGCCAGGGTCATCAATGGGAGGTCAGCAGATGGGGACAGGGAACAAACAGGACAAGGAAAGGATGGATGGATGGATGGATGGATAGGGCTGCAGGACAAGGATCACAGGAGGGACAAGGTTCAGGTGCAGGGTTCAGGGTTCAGGTATACAGACAGGATCAGGTTCAGATACAGTTACAAAGCTCTCAGGTTCAGGTCAGGGCGCAAGGAAGATACCAAGGTAAGGTGTGTGTGCTTGCCGGGTATTTATACACATCTCCTGCAATCAGGCTCAGGTGATGCCTGATCGCAGGAGATGATGTCGGCTCCACACTGCCAGGAACCACCCGCTGGTGGACGCCAGCACTGCGGCCCAAAGATCACATAGTACCATAGATCAGTACCACCAGCAGGGGAAAGCTCCCCTGACAGCTCCAGACTGCCAGGAGACACCTGCTGGTGATTTTGGATGTACTGTAGTAGATGTGATTTACTGTCCAAAGCCATTTTAACAGCAGCCAATGCATCTAATTGTCTTATGCTGGAGTAAAGTGACTCAATGTCAATAGTTCCTTCAGTATATTCATCAAATGTTTGCTATCGCTTAAATGTAAAGGATATTTTTGAGTTAGTGGCTGTAAAAAGTAATCTATGCTTTACCTAATCCCAGAAAAAATTGAATTTATCCCACTATGGTCTCCCTGGGGGTTTCTCTTTGCTCAGATCCCATCACCCCCCCTGCTTCCATCTCACTGGCTGTGATTGGCAGCAGCAGAAGCTGACCTGATGGCTCCTGCTGCGGCATCTCAGCCAATCAGGAGGGAGAGATCTGGGAGAGCTTCTGGTCTCATGCACATTGCTGGATCGAGATCAGGCTTAGGTAAGTATTCGGGGGGCTGTGGAGGGAGCTGCACACTGCTGAAGGTTTTTCATCTTCATGCATAGAGTGGAAGGATTGCTAGGAGTGAACTTTAAACGATTTTTTAACCCACTGTTTTTATATTCAGAACTTTCTGTTTCTATAATTTGCGGTATTCCAGCAAAAAAATTTTTATTTAGTTTCCTTACAAATTTCTGTGTATCAATAAAAACTTTGAATTTGTTAACACCTTTATCTGGGGCATATTCAGTCCCAGATCTAGAACCTTCAACTCATATTCTGTAAATTCCTTATTGCTTAAATTATAAATCCCTAATATTCTTTTTTTTTTGTTTGTTCTTAAGCCCTCCTCGGCTCCCTCTATATCATTTCTTTGCTGATCTCTTGGTGGCCACTGGGGGGGGCGTGTGGGTAATTCCAATGTTGCCCTCCCCTTCTCCCTTTGTACATAGGTCTCCCCCTAGTGGGGTTCCATGGACCCCTCCTGTTCTAAATAAGGGAATCCCCATGTCCCCTCCATCGAAAATCCCAGAGGCTCAGGAGTTTATTGTTGGACCGAATATATGCTACTTATCTTGGATATACTTACCTTATACAATTTGGCCTTCATAGAGAGAAGAGGTCATCTATTTCTCGTGAGAGCGGAGTGTTTCTATCTAGGATAAGAGGAAGAGCACTGTTTGTCTTCTGGGTGTCACTTCTCTTTCAAAACACAATTTTCAACACTTTTCTTACTTTATGTTTTATGATTTGCAGCAAGAGCATTTTTTGGGACTTTTTATGAATTTAACACATATGTAATTTTGGTGTTTTTTGTATTTAATTGAGAGCAGTACAGTCTTCCTAATTAAAATGTAAAATGTTTATAATTTGAGAGGTCCTGTTTGACAATTGTCAAAGATTGGAGCTTAAAGCGGAGTTCCACCCAAAATTGAAACTTCAGCTTATCTGTCTCCCTCCTCCCGTTGCCACATTTGCCACTTTCGGGGGGAGCGGATAGCTGTTTTTGACAGGTACCCTGTCCCCACTTCTGTCAGACCCCCCCGCGGTGAGATCCGTCAGAAGTTTGGCCCACTCCTCCTCACTCCTCCTTCCCCTGCTGCCAGGCCAGTAAGAGAGTGCAGCTACAAGCTTCCCGGCTGGGTTCCCTTACCGGCAATGACGGCGGCAGCACCCAACAGCCAATGGAAACATCAACTGCAGTGCCGACATCGCTGGATTCCAGGACAGGTAATCCTATGTGTCCATTCACATTAAGTAGTCTAGAGGCATTTTTTAAGCTGAACGTTTAGAGGGAGAAAAAAAACTCTTTTGCAATGTTGAGATCATTTTTATGGCAGAAAAATAAATGCAAAATGCTCCTAAACGCTAGCGTTTTTTCTGCCAAGAGCACTGGCGTTTTTTTAGGCTAGTGTGCATGAAGCCTCAAAATCTCAGTTTTCGTGAAGATGCAAGGTGTTGGCTCACTTACTAAGTCCAACCTCCATGTGCATGTCAATCTCTCTACTTTATACTCTTTACTCTACTTTATAACCCTTACATTTATTTTTGAACTCTTCTCTTGTACATAAACTTTCAAAATGTTTCATTATGAGTAGAGGTAGTTGTTTTCCTTATAAGATATCCACCCCACAGGGATTGCATCGATTGTTTTAGAGGAGTTGATTTACTAAAGGAGTATAGGCTGTTTACTTAGCTAAATTCATTTTTTAATTAACATAGTGAAGGAGATAAAGATGTGTGACTGTTATTTACAAGCAAAAATCCTATTTTCCTTATTCCTGCACATGATTGGGTAATCAAAGTGACACAGTACCTGTCTCATCATAAAAATTCAGTCGGCTTCCACAGCAAATGGGATCAATATGTCACCAAAGTACTGACAGCCTCAGAATCACTTTACTTACACTGACCGCCTCGGAACATTGGGGAGATTCCGCCCTTCATCCCACCCATGCCGGACTGATGCCACTTGTTCTCATTGGTCTTTTCTGTTTTAGTTGTGTTATTTTGGACTGGTGCTTTATGTCTGTCCTTTGATTAGTGGTATCATCAACCCATTTACTGATTTGATCTTGCAGTTATTTGTGCTTGACGTATACAAGCCCTCTGTTAGCTCCTAGCTCTAGTAAAATGGTTGTACTTCTGCTGTCTTTTGTCTATATATGCTTTGGAATTGCCCTCACCTTGAGATAGTTAACTTTGTTTATTGAAAAACCCAATTAAAAAAAAAGTGACACAGTGAACACAGTTTCACTTGGGCATTCACTGAGCTAAGTGAAAATTCACTCTGCAAAGTGAACATGCTGTACTATACAAGTAAATCAACTCCAAAGTCCTCCATTGTAATAAGGAATTGGAAATAATTTCAATTATTATGTAGCTCTGAAAAGCATAAAGTAGACCTAAATATGGCTGTCCCAAAGTATATATTTAATTACAAAAATTATACAATTTTTTTTTTATTTTAAAATAGACATACATTAATAACTATATTCACATCCAGCTGGTGATTTTTTTACTCATGTATCTAAAAAGTTATTTAAATAATTATACAGGTAGCAGTGTTTTGGAAATGATGTTGATTGGAATATATAATTCCTATATGGCTCTTAGCCAGCACTTACAGGATTGTTGTATATAAAAGTTTTTTCTTTTACATTCACAGTTGTGTTTTTGATCCCTGTAAAGAATCGTTGTTGGTCCTTCTTTCACTATTCCATCATATATTATCTCCCAATGTCCTTGTAATTTACAAAGTCCTCAGTCTTTTCATTTACAGTGTTTTATTTTGAGATTTAGCAAAAATGATTCTTCAGAGCTCATACTGATTTTCCACAACTCGCGCTGATTTCACCTCCAGATTTGATACCTCCGAGGCTTGACTCTGCTACAAAGTAAAATATTTTATCATTATTATCAGTTGTGAAAATACTAGCAGTGCAGACATGATTCATTTTCAGAATTCGTTTATATATTCAGATTTGTTTTGTATATTCGGATATGTTTAGTTCATTAGTTCTTTCTGAATTGATCCCTTTTTCGGAAGGTATTTTAAAAGATTGGCCATATTCATTTTAACGCGTTAATTCATTATTTTTGGACATTATTAATACATTGTGTTTGGGTTGGATGGATGTGGATCCATCAGAATCATAACATAATGGAATGGAAAAAATACATTTTGGATTTGTTTGTTATGTTATGATTCAGAGATTCTGAAGGATTCACCTCCATCCAACCCACACACAATAAGTAGGAAACATCAACTTATTTTACTTTTATACCTTACTGCGTTTATTGCAATATGTTCCCATTTCATATGTAGTACGTTCTTATAATAATGAAAAATGTTAATGCAACATCAAAATTAATTGGAACCAAATCAATTCAGGTCATTCGTTATGTTTTTAAGTTATTTCAGATCAGAATGAAACAAATAAATTATTTTTTTCATTATAATTTATTTTATAGAAGTTGAAATTCATTACAATTGTGATTCGGAGACCTTGATACCTCCGAATCTCTGTGTAACAAAAATTTCGTCCAAATTTTGATTCGTAACGAAAATGAATCACATATGTCTAGCAGAAGGAAGGATTGTGATGACTGAATGGATGTGGCTCATGAAGATTATAGATGATTGGAGTGATTTGGGAAAAAATATATTTTACTGTGGAATTACTGATTTTGCTAATGGTGAAATTATACTGAATCGGAGGCTCAATTTGGCTCATTGAGCTGTTTAAGGGAAATTTGTTTTAACAAAAAAAAATTATTTTATTTTAATTTAGAAAGTGTTGGCTTTCTTGTGTGTGTGTATGTTTGTTTCTGTGGGGGGGGGGGGGTACGCTGGGGTAGAAGGCCAGAGGGACTGCATTTAGGGTTGTTCCGTTTATTCTATTTAGTGCTCTTTGTATTTGTGATATCTTTTCCTTTTTTTGTATTTGATCATTATTGGTCACTAGGTTTTTAATGTTCATGTTTTCTTTAGGGGGAGTTACGTTGGGGCAGAAGGCCAGAGGGACTGCATTTAGGGTAGTTCAGTTTATTCTAGTTAGTGCTCTTTGTATTTGTGATTTATTTTCCTTTTTCTGTATTTGATCATTATTGGTCACTAGGTTTTTAATGTTTATGTTTTCATTTATGAAGCTAATGAGGGGAACAAGAACAGGTCCAGGATAGTTAAAAAGAGATTCTTACACCCCCAGGAACCAGTTAAAGCCCACTGCACCATCCAAAACGACCAAAAACACATTCCTTTTGTCTTCCCTATGAAATGACTCCAGTGCTTTAGACAAGATTGGCAAAGTTTTGTGGAAATCACCTGATTTCAGAAAAATGGAAACTCTGTTTTATTCATCCCTATTGATAGTCTATTGAAAGATGACAGGACATTTGGGGAAAATAATCATTAGGATGCTTTTAAAGTGTATGTAAACTATGAACTTCTCTTATTTGCCCAGTTTTGGACTGTAAAACATACCATTGAAAGCATTTTGTTACATCTGTTCGATAAGTGCAAAAAAGTACCTGTTGATCCATCAGAAATCCTATGAGCGCTGCACAGTTCATAGTCTGCAGTCTTATTATGGAGAGGTGGAGGGGGAGGTGTTCTTTAGTCCTAACACACTTTCTGTCCTATGGTAACAATGCTTCTTCTCCATAGATTTAGTACACTGAGTAAGCATTGTTACCTTAGGACAGGAACTGGCAGGATACCAGGTGAAAATAAAGGGTAAAAAAAAACTAAAAAAGAAATTGAATGCAGCCACCTCATCTATGGACTGGTAAGTTTTAATATTTTCTTGGATTTAGATACATTTTATCATATCTCTATTAGAGTCTGTTTGCACTTTTTGTAGTGTATGCAGAATATTAAAACATATGAAGGTCAGAACTTACAGACTTTATAGTCATAGGCATTGTACTGCCAGATGTGGCTTCTGAGTCTGACTTCTTGGACTGGAATCTTCGGAATCCTCTTCTATACTCTTCTCTTACCTGGACATGTAACAAGGAAACTGTTATTTAGCAGAGAACTATAGAATAGCACCAAGACACAAAGCTTGGTAAATAAATTTATGTCACATGACCTGGTGGTTGAGCAGGCAGTGTACACAGAAGATGTACAATCCCTGGAGGCTATTGCAGATGGTGAAGATGTAGGACATGACCAGGGAGCCCGACCCAAACTGAAAGATCCCAATAATCCAGGTACAGCCCAATATGAACAGCTGGGACAAAGCCTTAAATGTCAGAAGACTGTTGGGGAAAAGTACATAAGTTTAAAAAAACCACAATGCAAATGTGTCTCAAATTAAAGTTCAGCGCCATCCCCAAATTTTTTTCTCTTAATAGAGTGGTGAGGGTTTAGAACCAGTCCTTTTTATTGCTGTATGTGTCAATGATTTCTTCTCACTTATAGTCCCTGTGACATTCTGTCATTCCCCATGAGAGGCATAAAGAGCAAAAACAATTCTAATTCTAGTCCTTTTACAGCCTTTTTAAAACGTTGCATGTAATTAGGCTTTAAACTCAACACTTGACTATTTACATTCCAAGCTCAGATGCTTTCCATTCTTTCAGCTATAGATGAGATAATACCTGTATAAAATGCGGATGGAACATTTAAACAACTTTATTTTCAATGTATATCTTGTGTGATGATAAAGTTAATTCCAATACCCCCACTGTCACCAGAATGTAACTATTCTTGCCTCAACCTTTACATAGAGGCAGGTGGACAAAAATCTAAGTGCCAGCAGACTGATAATGATTGTCACTGGGTCGGTTAACTATGCATTTAACCCTATAAACACACACACATACAGTAGTGCCAAAACAAAGAAAACATGGGTCCATCCAAAACCCAGGGTAAGGTGGAAAAACCCAAAAATTAGATTTTAAGTTTAGCCAAACTGGGAGATACAATAATGTATAAGCATATAATAAAAACACAATGTTTTATTACAAAGTTTAAAATGTTACATTAAAAACCCAATATGCAACCAATGACAAGACGCGTGTTTAGCATAACTTCCTTCCTCAGCATCCACTCTTGCACAGACAGAATTGTTTGAAAAAGGATCACCCCCTTGTGTCAGTATTTTGTTGAACCACCTTTTACTTTAATTACAGCCTTTAATCTGTTGGGATATGTCTCTTCTAACTTTGCACATGTAGACTTTGCAATATTTGCCCACTCTTCTTTGCAGAACTGCTCAAGTTTAGTAAAATTTGATGGTGACTGTTTGTGGACTGTAGTCTTTAAGTCATTCCACAGATTTTTAATGGGGTTTAAGTCTGGGCTCTGACTAGGTCATGCAAGGACATTTACCTTTTTTTCTCCTTCAACCCCTGTGTAGTCATTTTTGCTGTGTGCTTTAGGTCATGTTGGAAGGTAAACCTTCTTTCCATTGACAATTTCTGGCAGAGGGCAGCAGATTTTCCTTAAAAAATTGATAGTATTTTGCCCCATCCATTTTTTCTTCTACCATCACAAGCATATACCCACCGTATATATATGGTTTACTTCTGTGTATATGATGTTCATTTGATTATTTGTTTGCTCTAGCCATATCTATTCTCTATGTGCAAGCGTGGATCCTGAGGAATCAAGTTACGCTAAACACGTCAATCCTACATGCTTATAAAAGATAGTGATCGATTGTTATTGTAAAAATAGAGATATGGCATTGGATGTATATTGGGCTTTTAATGTAACATTTTAAACTTTGTAATAAAACATTGTGTTTTTATTATGTTTGTACAATATTGTATCTCCCAGTCTAGCACAACTTAAAGTCCCATTTTTGGGGTTTTCTTCCTTACCCTGGGTGTTGTCCCATGGGGTGAACGGACCCCTGTTTTCCTCATTTTGGCAATGTTTCATTGGGATGGTGCCCGAGTGGGGATGGTATGTAGAGCTCATTTCACAAATTCGATTTTCAACAAATACAGCAGCTACTACCACATCATTTAATGGAAACAAGCACCATTTAAAGAATCTGGTGATTCTGACCTTTAAGAAATACTTGTGACACTCACTGCCACAGCAGACTGGAAGGTAAGAGAGTTTCAAATATGGCAGATTTCGTTGAAGGAGCAAGGATTCTTTAATTTTTGATTATATCTTTTAAAAAATTAGCTTAATTATTTTAAAAAATCATGTTAATGAAAAAATTAAAGAAAAAAGTTTTTTACAGATATTACAGATATTTTAAAGATATTACAAAATAGACAATTGCAACATTAAAATAAAATAGAATAAAAGTAAAAAATGCTTATACAAAATTTGGCTGGTCTTTGGTTCCAGCAGAATCCAATCCACTGTAGAGTAGGTCCACTTGTATGTATTAAGGTATCAGCTCTCATGAATGACCTTTAGCGATCCATCACAATTTTGGTGGAAAACGCGAGTTACAGCTGCAAATTGCAGCAGCTTTGTGTTGACCCCTCAAAGGGTGTTTATGGAAATGAAATAAGCAATCAAAGGGTCTGAGTGGTGTGCTGAAGGGTGTGCTGATGGGTATTGAAGTGTTTTATAATACTTTAGAGACACTCCCTTAATGCCAGTTATTCATATTTTAACAATATTTCCAAATATAAAGGTTTCACAATGCGACAACCAATGTATTATTGAATAAATAAGATCTATATAGATCTTATTTATAGTCTTCTCAGGAGTTAATGTGTCCCACCCACCTTCTGCACCTCATAATACAACCATGTTTGGTGTGTAACTGATAGCTATTTTCTAATACATCTGTGCAATTGCTTTTTATGAGTGTGATTTTTATCATCGCAGGATTTATGGAATATAATTAGATTTTGGCAGGTTAAAAAGCACCAGACCAGAATGTGTGTTTGCTTACAACCATTCCTGGAGTGTTTAATGACTATTTTACAATAGCTATTAGTAGGTTCTGTCTTATTTGAGGCTTATGATACCCAGTTATGACCAGGATACAGGAGAGCTTGTCCAGTTCTGGGCACCAGTCCTCAGGAAGGATGTACTGGAAATGGAGCGAGTACAAAGAAGGGCAACAAAGCTAATAAAGGGTCTGGAGGATCTTAGTTATGAGGAAAGGTTGCGAGCACTGAACTTATTCTCTCTGGAGAAGAGACGCTTGAGAGGGGATATGATTTCAATTTACAAATACTGTACTGGTGACCCCACAATAGGGATAAAACTTTTTCGCAGAAGAGAGTTTAATAAGACTCGTGGCCACTCATTACAATTAGAAGAAAAGAGGTTTAACCTTAAACTACGTAGAGGGTTCTTTACTGTAAGAGCGGCAAGGATGTGGAATTCCCTTCCACAGGCGGTGGTCTCAGCGGGGAGCATTGATAGCTTCAAAAAACTATTAGATAATCACCTGAATGACCGCAATATACAGGGATATGTAATGTAATACTGACACATAATCACACACATAGGTTGGACTTGATGGACTTGTGTCTTTTTTCAACCTCACCTACTATGTAACTACTATGTAGATGTTTTATGACATGGCAATTTTAACCAGGGCTTAATTAGAAGTCTTTAGAGGTTTTGCAGACCCTGGCTAGTAATATTTATCCAACTTGATCTGCTTGAGGTTGTTGTTTTGGAGTAGGAAGTGGATGCATTATATGAAATGTATCAGCTCTCTGCTTAGCCCTACATATTTTTGAAGGGTCATCAGTTTCAATTTAGCCATTCAATGCCATAAAAGTATCGAACAGGCTACTGCAGTCTTCAAGGTGCCCTGAATCCCAGACCACTATAACATAGCAGTTTCCCCCCATCCCTCTTAGCAGTGCTCTTCCGAGCTACTGAAATTTTATACTGACCAGTTAGGCCACCCATCATAATGATGACCTGTTATTCCGCTGCTTCACCCCCTACATGCCCCTGACTTTGTACAAGGAAAGGCGCAAAAGACTGGAGAATATCTAGCAACATCACAATGAACGGCAATTGTGTGTACAATTTTAAAACATATGTACAATTTATAGGAGGAAGAGAATCAGCATAAATAGTCCATTAGGGGTCCATGTAACAAGTCTGTAAGGAAAGGTATAGGTATATAGTCCACAAGCAGGGCTGCCTTCCAAGGAACTGAAACCAAGCTCCAGAATCTATAGAAAAAACACAAGGGGGGGAGGCACCTCTGAATGTAGTATAAAAAGCCGTTTTTTATTTTAAAACAATGTGCAAACAACTCACATTTCAGTAGTGTAAAAGAAAGCATCTGAGAAGCCAGAGGAATAATCCATCATGGGGCAGTTCATCCGGTGGGTCACAGTGGTGCTGGCAGGTCTGCGTGTAGCTCCTGGTATACCGCTAATGCCGGCCGCGGTAGTGGTGTACATCCAGATGAGGCTTGGAACGCAGATGGAGGGCAAGCGCACAGCTGTGACGTCACAGGGCCGCGACGCGTTTCCTGAGCGTACGGGCTACGGTATTCTGGTAGCCGCGCTCCTTCGTCAAGCTATAGACAGATAGTGTGACTGGCTTATATGGACAAGGAGGGAGAGGAGGGGAGGGGAAAAAGGGGGGGGGAGACGGGCCAGAGTAAGCATATTAAGGAACAAATGCGGTTTCTTATAAAACAGTGGACAATTGATCAGGACCAAGCTGTTATTTTTACGGGATTATTTTAAAAAATATTATAAAAGGAAGGAAACTGTTATTTAAAGGTATATATATATATATAAAAAATATACATAAAAAATAAAAATAAATAAATAAATAAAAAATGAAAAATAATAGTTAAAATTTAATAATTAAAAAATGAGCAATTATTAGTTATAAAAAAGAAAAAAAAATTATTGGGTTAGAACAATTGTTTAGAGGCACTCTCAAAATCACAGTGCAATATGGCAATATACTGGAAAATAAGTTTATAATATCGTGGCGATCTCAATGCTCTCGTTTATACCCCCAGGCGAAAGTACATCTAAGGTGTAAATCCAATAGGTCTTGCGGGCGCAAAGTTTCTTGAATCTTTCCACAGCCGAAAGGGATCTGGGAATCTGTTCAATAACCCAAACCTTAAGGCCCACCGTAGAGCTCTGATGGGCCATAGCGAAATGCCTTGGGACACTATGGGGGTCAGTGCCCCCTTCAATTAATCTTCTGTGCTCGCCAAACCTTTGTCTCAAGGTCCTAATTGTTCAGCCCACATAAATTAGGCCACAAGGACAAGTTAGGCCATAGATGACAAAGTCAGACGAGCAGTTGAAGAATTCTTTGAGTACATACGTCTTGCCCTTAGTGGTAAAAGACTTCTGTCCATGTTGGACAAACATGCAGGTTTTGCATAAAGCCTTACGGCATTGATACATGTCTACCAGGGGGATCAAAGTGGGTCCTGATGGTATGGCTGAAGTGGATTTTAGTTTGCTTAGTGCAATCTTGTTTTTTAGATTCGGAGCCCTACGGTAGATAACTTTTGGGCGAGCGGAAAGAGAAGTTTTTAGATGGGGATCTTGGTGTAGGATCCCCCAGTGTTTTTCCAAAATCTTCTCCATGTGTTTATATTTGTAATGAAAAGTGGTTATAAACCTACTTGAACAGTCATGTGGAAGTTGATTCGTTTTTGGAGGCTTCTCATGCAAATAATGGTTGTAAGCTTCCTCAACTAGGGTTTCTGGATACTTTTTATCAAGGAATTTTCTTTTTAAAGTTTTGCCGAGTTCGGCATAATCAGAATCCTTGGTACAATTCTGCCGAAGGCGGCAAAACTGTCCTTTTGGAATATTCGTGATCCACTTAGGAAGGTGGCAGCTCTCGAAGTGTAAATAGGAATTACACGCTGTGGGCTTGATGTAATTTCTAGTAATGATACTGGCACCTTCATGTCCTAATTCAAGATCCAGAAAAGCTATTGTAGTAGGATCTGTGGCTGACGTAAAAGACAACCCATACGGGTTGTTATTACAATGTTGAACAAAAGTGGTGATCAGCTCAGTGTCTCCATCCCAGATAATTATCAGATCATCGATGTATCTCCCAAAAAATATTATATTAGCTGCAAAGGGATTGTTTTGGTAAATGAAGTTGTTTTCCCATAAACCCATGGCCAAGTTAGCGTATGAGGGAGCGAAATTGGCCCCCATAGCTGTTCCCTGTATTTGTTGGTAATATTCGTTGTTGAACGAGAAATAATTATGCGTCAGGCAAAATCTGGTGGCTTCCATGATGAACTTTGCCTGGCGCATATTGATAAGAGGATCAGAAGACAAAAACTGTTCTAAAGCCATAAGGCCAAAATGGTGAGGTATGGAAGTATATAGTGAACACACGTCAAGTGAGAGCCAAACATAAGTAGGCTCCCACTTGTACGGTGATAATAGTTCCAAAAGGTGGATACCATCACGAATATATGATTGTAATTGGGATACTATAGGTTGAAGGAACTGGTCTATATATAGGCTAAAGCCTGTCGTCACGCTGTCCATAGCTTCTACGATAGGCCTGCCCGGAGGGTCTTGTAGGCTTTTATGGATCTTAGGCAGGTGGTAAAAATAAGGTATCTGATAGAAGTTCTTATGCAAAAAAGAACTCTCCATTTTGGTGATGATACCTTCTTGGAGGGCAGTGGAAATCAATAGATCAGCCTCTGCAGCATAATCAGCTGTGGGGTCCTTGGTGAGTTTGATGCATGTCATTGTGTCAGACAGTAGTCTATATGACTCTCTCAAGTAATCAGATTTATTTTGGAGTACTATACCACCCCCTTTATCTGCTGATTTGATAATCAAATCTTCATTGTGAATTAATTGATCAAGTGCTTTTATCTCTGAGGGTGATAAGTTATTGGATTTGGAAGCAGAGGTGGATTCGCAGAGTTTCTTGAGATCTGCAAAAACAACTCTGTAAAAAGCTTCTATATATGGGCCTTTTGACTGAGTAGGGAAAAAAATGGATTTGGGCTTAAGTGTAGTATGGACAATAGGAGGGGATGACATAAGGTGCTGCGAAAGTGATCAGAGCACCAAGTCATCACTATTGGATACATCAAGGTCGTCAATATCCAAAGACAGTTCCGTACTGGATGTAGGTGAAGTTATAATAGGAATGGTGGGAAGGGTAGTATTACAATTGCTAATGATGTTTTTTTCTTTTTCAGATTGAATATGAAAATGCCTCTTCAGAGTGAGGTTCCGTATATAGCCATTAAGATCCTTGAAAAGAGTAAAAGGATTGGGTTTATTCGTGGGTGCAAAGTTTAATCCACGGCTCAAGAGGGACAGATCTGCATGGGATAGGGTACAGGAGGATAAATTAAATATTTTTATAGTTTGGGGCATTTGGGTGTGTTCTTGTTGTTTCTTGCTTCGTCCTCCTCTGCAACCTCTTCTGTGAGCTTTCTTTTTCGGGAGGCTGGAACCAGAGGAGGACTGAGCACTAAAAAAGGAGAGGCTGTAGAACAGCCTACATTAGATGGTATATTAACGGGAGAAATTACAGACAATGGAGCACAAGGAGATAATTTTCTTGGGGATGGGAATGTCCTGGTTGGTGAAAGTGTCTGTTTGTTAGACTTCAATCGAACAACTGTATCTATGTTGTTGCAATGAACAGTAGTGACATTAGAGGTGTCTGTTACCGAAGCTGGAAGGGTGGAATGGGAGAAGAAGATTGCGTGGTTGTTAATGAGTGAGAGGACCTGTTATAGAACTGATGAAGGGCATCAATAAGCTCTTCCTTTTTGTTTTTTTTTATTTTTTTGATATGTGATCCAAGAGTTGTCTGGTTTTTCCGAAATTGATAAGGAGACCTTTGCTGGCGAACACTGGGATTGGGATTGGAATTATCTTGCTTACGACAAATAGAAATATTATTGTGATCCAATCGGATGCTCATAAGTGGGACAGGGGGGTGACTAGAGGGTACTGGGTGATGCCAATCAGAGTTAGGGGGATGAGAGTTATGAGAAGAAGGAGATTTATATGGGATGTTCTTTTTGTTCCATAAGAAGACACTATTGAGATTATAATCATCCAGGTCACGCTTGAATTTGCCCATTTTTTTGTTAACAAGATTGTCCTCATCTCTTTTGGTATTTTCTTTCAATATGTCTAACAATGATGAAGGGATATGGACTGTGAATTTGGAAATATCTTCTATAATGGAAATAACTTGCTGACTTAATTTGTTGAATCTGTGTGTTCGGTGGGAAATGAGTGTTCCCATCCACTTGGTGGTACAAAACTCTGCGATACTAGCCCATTCTTTTTTGCCTTCTTCACCCAGAAAGGGGGGGCAGTCTTTCATCACTCTTAAACCTCTGAGGGAAACTTTTAGATCGATATACTGCTGTAGGAAAAACCTGTCCCACCATTGAGAGTTGGTGGTGCAGATTAGCCTCTCCAGCTGTTTAAATTTACCACAGAGGTTCTGACGTACTTTACCTTGAAGTTTGGCTGTGTCCAAAAAAAGGACATCAGGCGTTAGTTTAGCAAATAGTGATTTGAGGGTCGCATATTTTTGACTTGCTATACTAGAGATCATGTCCATATTAGATAAACGGTATGAACAAGTCACACGTTATCTGTGAACTATGCGTGTACGTGATGTTAGACAAAAGACCAGTATGCAGCACTGCAGATTTAAAAAAAACACAATGTACAAGGAAAGGCGCAAAAGACTGGAGAATATCTAGCAACATCACAATGAACGGCATACAATTTTAAAACATATGTACAATTTATAGGAGGAAGAGAATCAGCATAAATAGTCCATTAGGGGTCCATGTAACAAGTCTGTAAGGAAAGGTATAGGTATATAGTCCACAAGCAGGGCTGCCTTCCAAGGAACTGAAACCAAGCTCCAGAATCTATAGAAAAAACACAAGGGGGGGAGGCGCCTCTGGGTGTAGTATAAAAAGCCGTTTTTTATTTTAAAACAATGTGCAAACAACTCACATTTCAGTAGTGTAAAAGAAAGCATCTGAGAAGCCAGAGGAATAATCCATCATGGGGCAGTTCATCCGATGGGTCACAGTGGTGCTGGCAGGTCTGCGTATAGCTCCTGGTATACCGCTAATGCTGGCCGCGGTAGTGGTGCACATTCAGATGAGGCTTGGAACGCAGATGGAGGGCAAGCGCACAGCTGTGACGTCACAGGGCCGCAACGCGTTTCCTGAGCGTACGGGCTACGGTATTCTGGTAGCCGCGCTCCTTCGTCAAGCTATAGACAGATAGTGTGACTGGCTTATATGGACAAGGAGGGAGAGGAGGGGAGGGGAGAAAGGAGGGGGGAAGACGGGCCAGAGTAAGCATATTAAGGAACAAATGCGGTTTCTTATAAAACAGTGGACAATTGATCAGGACCAAGCTGTTATTTTTACGGGATTATTTTAAAAAATATTATAAAAGGAAGGAAACTGTTATTTAAAGGTATATATATATAAAAAATATACATAAAAAATAAATAAATAAATAAATAAAAAATGAAAAATAATAGTTAAAATTTAATAATTAAAAAATGAGCAATTATTAGTTATAAAAAAAAAAAAATTATTGGGTTAGAACAATTGTTTAGAGGCACTCTCAAAATCACAGTGCAATATGGCAATATACTGGAAAATAAGTTTATAATATCGTGGCGATCTCAATGCTCTCGTTTATACCCCCAGGCGAAAGTACATCTAAGGTGTAAATCCAATAGGTCTTGCGGGCGCAACGTTTCTTGAATCTTTCCGCAGCCGAAAGGGATCTGGGAATCTGTTCAATAACCCAAACCTTAAGGCCCACCGTGGAGCTCTAATGGGCCATAGCGAAATGCCTTGGGACACTATGGGGGTCAATTAATCTTCTGTGCTCGCCAAACCTTTGTCTCAAGGTCCTAATTGTTCGGCCCACATAAATTAGGCCACAAGGACAAGTTAGGCCATAGATGACAAAGTCGGACGAGCAGTTGGAGAATTTTTTGAGTACATACTGAAATGTGAGTTGTTTGCACATTGTTTTAAAATAAAAAACGGCTTTTTATACTACACCCAGAGGCGCCTCCCCCCTTATGCCCCTAACTTTAAACACTATGAGGAAGCAATGAAACTGGCACGTGTAAATTAGTAATGTAAGGATTTATAGGCTTTCCCATTCTAGTCTAAGGAGCTGAGCACACCCAACCTACTGGCTGAGTGACAATTCAGGTGAATGACTAAATATGACACTTTATGGCAATAAGTAACATGTGGCTAGTCCGGTTCGGGAGCAAGGTAAACATTACTATTAAAAAAAAATACTGCATCTTAAAGCCTTTTCTGGTAGCAGAAGAACATGCTCTCTATGCAATTTAAAGTTCCCATTGGTTTCTGAACTGCACCACTCTGCATTCTGGGTGAACTGTGCAGTACATATTCGTAGTATTACACTGTCAGAATGGTCCTTCAGTCTTTTTTATTTACACCCTATTAGTGATACTCAGAAGTGTCTCTTGATGCCTCCCTGTGACCTCCCTCTGAAGCACCTGTGACAATACTGACATTGATATTAACATTAGGTAGTTCTAAATCAAAGGCAGGTAGTAGGAGAGCTGTCAGCATAGTCAGGGACCAGTGCTGTGGATATGATTTGTCAGGGAAGAGGGGTGCAGAAGTGCACCAAATTACCAATGTAAACCAATAACTTTTTTCTAGCTTACTAATCTGTTCTCAGTAGTTCACCAGATTTTTGTCATTTAGCAAGGACTGAAAGAGGTAAGAAAAAGTAAAGAAAAAAAAAAGTTGATGGATTTGGGACTAGTGAGGACCCTGAAGACTGCATGGGAGGTCAGCTCAGATATTGACTTCACAGGGGCTTGAGATCTGTGTCAATACAACCTCTCTGATCTTTTTTTTTTTTTTACATATATATTTTTAGTAAGTTTTAAATCAATTACACATAACATAGAACAGAATCACCCATGCAGGGGCAGGGCCACACAAAAAAACAAAAAATGAGGGCCCAGTGTGAGAAGAGATCAAACACTTACGATTTATCTACAAAATTAACTACCAGAGAGGGATAGGGGATAGTACAGGAATCACTAGGCTCAAACAACATATTAAGGATTATGGCATAGGTAAGACATCATTGCAACCCTGGCCAGCATATTCCAGAAACACCTGAGTTTTAATGTACATCATCTGCCACCATAGCAGCCGTGGAGGTATCATCTAACTAACAAGACCAGACTTTCTGGAACTTACGGGGACAACCTCTATTAGTATAAGTGGCTTGGTACAGAGGCAGATTAGAATTAAACACATCCAAAAGGACATTGTGGGAGGAGAGATTTGTTTCCAACACATAGTGATTGTCTTACAGGCATAAAATAACAGGAGGCTGACAAGGGTCCTTTACGCCACCATAGCAGCTAAAGATTCTACCAGACCCAGTAAACAATATTGTGGTTCAAGGGGAATGGCAATTTGCCTCACATGACTTATCACTTCCAATACACCTTGCCTAATTGTACTATACTGGACAGGTACAAAAGATGTAAAAAAAACTCCCTGGTTTGGTGCGAGCAGTGCCAGCATTCTGGGGAAAGAGATGTAATCATCTTACGGAGTCTGTACGAGGTGTAGTAAGCTCTGTGTAAGATTTTAAATTGAATCATGTTATCCCTAGCGGAGAAAAAATGAGAAAAGGGAAAGTCCCAGATCTCTTTTCAGTCTTCATCGTCTAGTCCAGGAATATCCACAGTGCATTTCTGGCATAATAGGATAGCTCGGGACTGGGCCTCTCCAATCTTTAACCTCTTCAGATCCGGGCCATTGCCAAATGACAGCAACAGCGCGGATCTAAATTGCCGGGACGACGTCTATTGACGTCGTCCTGTGCACGAGCGGCCTGCGCGCCCCCTGCAGGGGGCGCGGCGTGCTCGGTGATCAGCGAGTCTATGAGACTCGCCTGATCACAGATCAGAGTAAGGGGTCGGTCCCGACCCCTTACCACATGATCAGCTGTCAGCCAATGACAGCTGATCATGTGATGTAAACAGAGCCGGTAATCGGCTATTTTTCCTCCTCGCGCTGACAGCATGAGGAGGAAAAAAAACCCCGATCACCGGCGGCCGTGATCGGGACATCAGTCCCGATCGCGGCGATCATCTGTCACAAAGCAATAGGCAGCAGTGCCGCCTACCAGTGCCCACCAGCATCACCCATCAGTGCCCACAGTGCCATCAATCAGCTCCATCTATCAGTGCCCACAGTGCCATCCATCAGTGCCCACAGTGCCACACATCAGTGCCCACAGTGCCACACATCAGTGCCCACAGTGCCACCCATCAGTGCCCACAGTGCCACCCATCAGTGCCACCCATCAGCGCCCACAACAGTGCTGCACATAAGTGCCACCTATCAGTGCCCATCAGTGTCACCTACCAGTGCCCATAAGTGCCCATCAGTGCCGCCCATCACTGCCCATAAGTGCCACCCATCAGTGCCCCCCATCAGTGCCGCCCATCAGTGCCCCCCATCAGTGGTACCTATCAGTGCCCATCAGTCCCACCTATCCATGCCACCCATCCGTGCCACCCATCAGTGCCACCCAGTGCCACCCATCAGCACCCATCAGTGGCCATCAGTGCCGCCTTATCTGTGCCCATCAGTACTGCCTTATCTGTCCCCATCAGTGCTGCCTTAACTGTGCCTATCAGTGCTGCCTTAACTGTGCCTATCAGTGCCGCCTTAATTGTGCCTATCAGTGCCACCTTATCTGTGCCTATCCGTGCCCATAAGTGCAGCCTATCAGTGCACACCAGTGCCGCCACATCAGCGTATATCAATGAAGGAGAAAAATTACCTGTTTGCAAAATTTTAAAACAAACTATGAAACATGATTTATTTTTTTTTTCAAAAGTTTCCATCTTTTTTTGTTTGTTTAGCAAAAAATAAAAACCCCAGCTGTGATTAAATACCCCCAAAAGAAAGCTCTATTTGTGGGAAAAAAATGATAAAAATTTCATTTGGGTACAGTGTTGTATGACCGCACAATTGTCATTCAAAGTGTGTCAGCGCTGAAAGCTGAAAATTGGTCTTGGCAGGAGGGGGGTTTAAGTGCCCAGTAAGCAAGTGATTAATGATCTCTATGCCTGTGTTATCAGGTGCAATCAAATTTTCTGTGTTTAATTTGCCTCAACAGTCTCTCTAATGGGTCCCCTCCCGCCCATATGGGCTGCCATGACAACAGTTATGCCACTGTTCACACTTCTAAGTTTATGAAACAAAGTTATTAAAAAAGTAATGAGGGTATGGAATGTGCCATATCGCAAAATAGTCAATCAAATTTTAGTTTGGAGATATCAGAAAAAAGTTGCATTTTGATTGGCTGCTGTGTGTTGCTACACTTTGCACATTGTACTTTCCCTAACCTATATTTGCTATACCTACCGGGTGTGTTTTAAAGTTGAAACATTTTTATTGAGAGATGCCAGTTTCTTCTTAAGGAGCACAAATGTAAGAACCAAGAGGATGACGTTTATCTAAGGAAACACATTGAAAGAAAGAGAGTTAGCCAAAGATTTTTTTACAATGGTCAGATCATCTTCTGAAAGATCTTCTATCTAGATGAAACTTACACTGATCAAAATTCAGTCAATTCAGCAGGGACTGTCCGAATTTCAATCAGCAGGTGGGCTTCCATGCTTGACAGAAGTCGTTTCTTTAATCAACTTCTGTTTGAGTGATATGTTGGAAATTTTTTTTTTCAGTAGCTGCAGTCAATCAGCCAATCTCCCAGGGGGGAATTTCTCCATTCACCTAAAGCTGGCTATACACTAGTAGATTTTCAAATGAACATTTGTACCAATGCTGTCTGAAAGAACTTCAACATTTTGTTTGCTTTTAACATTTGATTCTGGTATATATATAATTTCCCAAACAAAAATCACATACACTGTTAGAAATATTTTCCATCCTGCTCCTTCAAATTTTTTCACCGCAGTCAAAATCAAATTTTGACTTGACCCCACTAACAATTTGAAAATTAAATGAATGCTCTTAAAATTAATAATTTTGAACAAAATTCTACTAGTGTATAGCCAGCTTTAGAGTGTATGGCCAGCTCTACTATTTGTATCCTCCAAGCATGCTTGCATGTTTTTTAGATCATAAATCCTCCCCCTTGAGCTGACACTTATCTGGGGGGGATAACCGCCCACTGAATAAAATACTCCAACTTAGCTGATACCTCACAGGAGATATACAGAGGCTTTTGGAAATTCATAGATACAAAATTTTTTTTAGTTGTTGCTTCTAAAATCAGTAGCATTAAAAAAACCACCAAGTGTGTAGGACAACCCAAAATGTAACTAGCTAGAGATAGGATCACAGTCAGTACAAGGAGTCTAATTTTATATACTCACAGTAATAAGCACACAAACTGGACCAAGGAAACTCCAGATGAGATCTTTTTTAAGCCAACAACTAGAAGGAACACATAAGTATGGTTTTCAGGTGACTATGTGTAAATCTATATTTTTTAAACATGTTTACAAGGAAGAGAATCTCAGAAAAGTGATCCTTAAAACGAGAAGCTCTAGGATGTTAATAATTGAATACAAGAAAATATCAGGTAATCAAGGAAAAAAAGAATCTCAGGGAAGGTTCCTGTAGAAGATACTCAGAAAGCACAATAGCTGAACAGAGTGGGCATCTTAGGAAGCATAGTTGGTACAGGGGAGAATATCAGGAAGGTAAAATAATGGATAGAGGAGAATCAAGGGAAGAGTTATTAATGGAGAGAGGAGAATTTCATGGTATCATGGTTTCAAGGTATATTAGCAGATAGAGAAGAACCTTGGAAAGGGTGATTACTGAAAGAAGAGAATCCTCTGAAACATTAATTAGTGGGAGAGCACAATTTTGGGAAAAGTCAATGGTGGAGTGGAACAATCTTAGGAAGGGTAATTGGTAAAGAGAGCAGAATGTTGAGTAAAGTAAGAGTAAATGATGGAGAAGTGAGAATTTTAGGACAACTTTGGAAGGAATAAAGATTGTTCCTACAGTGGGATGAACAATCTGTGAACAGAGGGATGACTGCAGAGAAAATCAAAGAGATGATATACTCTGGAAGGATAATTTGGAAAGTTATCAGAAATGGAAAAAGGGATAAGTCTTTTCTATACTGCCATACACAACTTACTAATTTTCTGTTCCATATGAACCAGGTCGCATTGCTGCAGAGATAATAATGATGATGACAGGAATTCCAAATCCGGCTATACAAACGTATGGGAAAAGTTGGCGTTGAGATGTCATGTAATTCATGGCCTGCAGGTTTCGGACTGTCATGAAGAGTAGAGCGCTCTCCAGAGACATCCAGCAGAAGGCACAGAGGAAGGAGAACTGGAGGAGACCCGCAATCACCGCACAAAGGACCTGAAACACATGAAGCAATAGTAGAGACACAGAGAATAAGTCCACTTCCCTATGAGTGAGCTCACATACACATTGGAATTCGATAGACTTCAATTTATACTGTATAATACTGTATAATTCATTTTATTGATGTATAATTTAATAAAAGTTATGTAGGTAGGCTATGTAGATTTAATATGTGGGCAAGCGCATCCCCGTCCTTTCAATTTTAACTTTATTTTTTGGCTTCTTTATTTCTGGTGGACTTGAGTGTGTATACTTTATTATGTATTACCATTAAGTTACCTTGCTTTTTCGTTTGTTTTCTTTTTTTGTATTGCACCTTGAGCCAATGAATGCCCAACTATAGAAACAACTATAAATAGGTATAGACCATTTTTACAATCTGAAGCTAATGTTATATAGTTAACTCTCTACACTGGTATTATATACATTCACCAGCCACTTTATTAGGTACTGTTCAATTGCGTGGTAACACAAACTGCTAATCAGCCAATCACAGGGCATCAACTCAATGCATTTAGGGTACTTTCACACTGGGGTGGTGCTGGCGTCATCGGTTTTACAGCTGTTATAGCAGTGCTTTTCGGCTGCTAGCGGGGCGCTTTTAACCCTTGAAGCACTTTGCTGCCCATTCATTTTAATGGGCAGGGTGTTTTGGGAGCAGTGTATACGCACTGCCACAATGATGCTGCTTGCAGGCCTTTTTTTCCCGCCCTGCAAGCGCACCGCCCCAGTGTGAAAGCACTCAGGCTTTCACACTGGGGAGGCATAAGAGGCGCTTTACAGGTGCTATTTTTAGCACTAAAACGCCTAAAAAGCGCCCCGGTGTAAAAGGGCTCTTAGTCATCTCGATGTGGTGAATACGACTTGCTGATTTAAGTGATTTTGAACATGGCATGGTTGTTGGTGCCAGACGAGCTGGTCTGAGTATTTCAAAAACTGCTGATCTACTAGGATTTTCACACACAACCATCTCTAGGGTTTCCAGTGAATGGTCCGAAAAAAAGAAAATATCCAGAGTTGGAGGTCAGAGGAGAATGGGCAGACCGTCTCTGAACACACAACACATCGAACCTTGAAGCAGATGGACAACAGCAGCAGAAGACCACACCAGATGCCACTCCTGTCAACTAAGAACAGGAAACTGAGGCTACAATTCACACAGATAAAACTAAATGAATGTATTACAGCACTCACAATAGTGCAAATGTGAAGTACTGCTTGGTAAAGGTATTTATTGTGCAGAAAAAAAGGTACTTACAAAATGTAAGTTTAAAATGCATAGATTTATCAAAGGATTGCAATGAGAAACACCACTGCTGTGCTGGCGTGCGTTCCACCGAAAACCGGAAGTGACTTTGTATGGATTTGAAACTGGAAAATGCGTCAATGCATTTTGCCCTCCCACAGGGTGTCATCAAGTTCCTTGATGATGGTCGAAATGGATTGACGCAATTTCCGGTTTCAAATCCATACGACGTAACTTCCTTGATGACACCCTGTGGGAGGGTGAAATGCATTGACGCAATTTCCGGTTTTAAATCCATACGACGCTATTTCCAATTTTCGGTGGAACGCACGCCAGCAGTGGTGTTTCTCATTGTAATCCTTTGATAAATTTATGCCTGTTTTAAACCTACATTTTGTAAGTTCCTTTTTTATCTGCGCAATAAATACCTTTACCAAGCAGTACTTCACTATAGTCCCCTTCCTTTATGTAGTTTTGGGTACTATGATTTACGCTTGATTGTCATGAGCATTGGAGATTTCCCTGGTATCCTGATATGAATAGCCATCCCTGGCCAACACTCTAATTCCGCGTACACATGATCGAACAACAAATGTTCGATGGGAGCTTGTTGTTGGAAATTCCGACCGCGTGTAGGCTTCATCTGAAAATTTTTGTCGGAATTTCCGACAGCAGAAATTTGAGAGCTGTTTCTCAAATTTTCCGACAACAGATTTTGTTGTCGGAAATACCGAGCGTGTGTACACAATTCGGACGCACAAAATTCCACGCATGCTCTGAATCAAGTACAAGACGGAAGCGCTCGGTCTGGTAAAACTAGCATTCGTAATGGAGCACATTCATCACACTGCAAATTTTGAAATCTTTCAATGCAGCGCATTCTCTTCTTCTTTATAATGCTAGAATTATGAAGTTGTTTTGCTGCTGATATTCAGACAGAGTTCTGACAAACTGATTTCTTTCTTTTTTTTTTCGCCAGATGTCCAGAATAATGTTTATAATTTTTGTTTATAGTGATCTCCTTTTTTTTAAAAAAAAATCAAGATCCCCTGTTTTTTATTTTTTTTCTAGTGATCTTCATAATATTTTTTCTCGTTTTGTGTGTCAAGTTACCACAACACCATTATTATCCTGTATTTTTTAACCTCAAAGAGATTGGTTGGTGTTGTTGTCTCTTGTTAATTTGACATTGTATTTTTGAAATGTACCTGCCTACTCACAAACAAACTGTCCTTTTTAAATTATAACACATAGCCAATGATTTAAGAAAAAAAAAACATTTATTAGGGGTCATAACAAAATAAAGAGGAAGGCAACGCTGGATAAACTGGTGAAATTAGCGAAGCCTTTTTACCCCAGGGAACACATCAACTATTTGACACACAAAATTGGTAGCCTGAGGAGTCCATTTAATAGGGAGAGCAATCTGATCCAGGACTCAGAGATCAGAAACAGCAGTAGGTGACATATATGTCCCCAGGCTGTGGTCTTACAACAGCCTGCGTCTTTTGCCAGACCAGACCGAACCCAGGCCATCACTCTCTTGTCTTCCTTCCACGCTTGCTTCCATGCTTGCTTCCAGGCTATGGCTCTGGTGTTGGAGTTGTGGCAGGAGGTGGAGGAGGAGGATGGTCCAACTCACACAGGTGGGTTTTGCTTTTGAGTTCACCCCTCAACCCCTTATTTAGGGCAATATATATCACTTCCTCACAAAAGAGGCGTTGGCCCACCTCCATTTCATGCATTTTGTTGACAGCCATTCAGGCATAGGCCACAAGAAGACTGGGGGGGTTCTGAGTGCCACAGAAGCCTGCCGAATTAACCCAAGTGCTGACTCCTCCACGTTACTCCCCTTCCTGGGCCTTTTTTGTTGAAGGCGAAGAGGAGGGACCTGGGATTTAGTCAGGCTACTGGGCCCAGCCACCTCCTGGCTGCCACTTACCCCCGCCACCTCCTGGCTGTCACTTTCCCCTGCCACCTCCTGGCTGCCACTTTCCACAGACTTCTCCTGGCTGAGGATTTCCTGTGTATGAAAAAGATACATAGTTTTAGTTTATTGTTCATGAATCACACACAATTTTTAGAAATATGTTGAACAATGCTATACCTGACTCAAGCTGGGCTCCTCAACATCTTTTTCCTGGGTGGAAGGCCCAGGTTGGACGTCGGAAGCCTCAGCTGGGGTGGAAGGAAGAGTGGAAGGAAGGGTTGAGAGTGATGGATTGATTTCAGTCTGGTCTGACAGAAACCTCAGTCTGTCGTAGTACCAAAGCCTGGGTACATAAACGTCATCTGCTGCTGCTCCTGATCTCTGGGAATCCTGGACCCTCTTGTGCTCCCTATTATAAGTGCTCCTCAGGCCACCAATTTTGCACTTCAAATAGTTGATGTCTGCCGTGGGGATCTGCGGCTTCACAAATTCCAGCAATTTATCAAGTGCTGCCTTCCTCTTTAGTCGATTTGTATAAAAGGGGTGTTTTGTCTGCCACAGACAGGGAAGCTCTCTGTACAAATCAATCAATTGGGGGAGAAAATCATGATTGTTAAACCGATCCATTTTATCTGCAAGACACAACATAAGACAAACCCTAATGTCAGGCTAAACTTGCTTAGCAGTATAGGCCACTGATGCCCCAAGTTAAAATTGTACCTTTGTTAAAACAATCAGCGCTTCCGCTACCCCGTCCTCTGCTCACAGATCTTACGTATGACGCACGCATGTTACGCTTTATATACACTGCGCATGCGTGAAACTCCGCCCGCCCCTGACCTTCTTTATAGTATATTCCCCGCCCCTTCTCTTTCGGCACAGTGGAAGAGTATGAAGACAGCAGGAACATCAAAAGCCCGGATCCACGAACGTCCCGATCCCGGAGGAGATTTAAGGCTTCAAATATGTCCTTTGTAGAGATGGTGGAGATGGTGGACATCTTTAAGAGGGCCGACTATGATGGGAAGCATGGACCTTACCCAATGTCAGAAAGGCCAAGATCATGACTAAAGTTGTGAAAAGTCTCCACAGGAATTTTGGGGTATGACGATCCAAGGATCAATTGAGGTAATGATGGTCAGACCTCAAATTGAGTTAGCACGATCAGCACAAAAGAATAAAGAGAGTGCTGCAAAAAAGTAAGTATTTGTCCTGTGTTCCTATTATTATTATTACGTTTGTGCTGCTCCATGTGCTTTTCTTTACTGTTGTACAGTTTAAAATGGCAAGTTTCAGGTTCGTAAGCACAGTAATCATTCATAGTAAACATCTTTTGTTCACCCACTAATACAATGTTTTTGGCATATGCAGGTTAACTACATTTGTTCATGCCTATTTGTATTAAAATAAGTTTAGTACATTGTTGTCTAGATGGGTTTGTAACTAGAATGAAATGCAAACTTGATTCAGTGTAAGGAGGGGACACTCAGCAGCTGTTTACACATCTGGAAGCAGGAGCACTAGTGTGGGACACCAGAACAAACTTTTTAGGATGTCCCATACAGGTGCTCCAGTGGATACTAGGGGTCTCTACATGTGTGAAACTTGCACAAAACAGGTAAGTATTCCAGCTTTAAGAAAGGGAAAAAAATATCTTCAGCTTGGAACTCTGTCAATACAGACAATTGTACGACACTTCCAAGCAAAGTTTCATATTACTATTTCTGCCGCCAAATATCTGTGTGCTAAGTATACCTTTTTTTTTTATTCACATAGGGGAGAAAAGAATCGGGACCTCAGAGGACACCAGGGACCCCCCACCTCCTAAAGAAGGGGAAATCCTCACACCACAACCTCAGGATGTAAAGGAAGGAGAGGTTTATGAAGTGGGTGAAATAGTGACCACAACAGGTAAGTGTCTGAGACCACAGCTTCAGGTAATAGATGGATGCCTGCATATTTATAATACATGGTGTTTTTTTATTTTAGGTGATGTGGATGTTGTGGAAGAAGAAACATATTTCACAAGTGCAAGTGCACAGGTCCTTATCGGGGAGATCATGGTGTGCAATCATGATTTACAGAAGATCAAGGAAGACATCAATGATGTGCAAAAAAGACTCAAAAACATCATTGATGTTTTAGGCAGAATCTAAAACACACCAAAATTTTTGATGTTTTTTTTTTATAACTTTTCTACAAAATGTTGAAAGCCAAATTTTGAAAATGCACACAGTGTGTCAACATGTGCTATCTGCCATCACAGGATATCAATGTACGCGTTTTGTGGGTACAACCCCTTCCTCGCAACTAAAGTAGCTGAGAGGAAGGAGTTGTACCCCCGAAATACATCCATTGATGCCCCATGATGGGAGCTAGCACGTGTTGAGATTAGGCATGGGATCAGGAGGAAAATCCCCATTTTGACTCCCAATTTGTGTGCATCTTCAAAATTTGGCTTTCACAGGGGTGACATCACCCCATCTGATGAAGGCAAGATCAACACAGTTTGGCCATACTAATGTCTGATATTGCCTTCAATTTATCAAAGTTGAACTTTGTAAGTTCCTGAGTTGTGTATTGTTTTATGTTTTTAAAAACATGCCTTTTTACCACAAAAAAAGGATATTTCTACTGTCCAAAAAAACAGTTTATTCCAAAAATATGTTGTTTTTTAAAAAACCCTTTTCTAAACGCACATGTGAATGTGAACAGAGTAACACATTTTCTACTCAACAATGTGTGGCTTCTTCTTTCAATGCTCAATAGCAGTTTTTTGCTTAAGTTGGTGTTTACAGTGACAATGGGGATTATTTACTAAAGGCAAATCCACTTTGCACTACAAGTGCACTTTCAGTGCACTTTCAAATGCACTTTTGCAGTGCACTTGTAGTGCAAAGTGGATTTTCCTTTAGTAAATAACACCCACAGTGTTTTATAATTTGCATCAATCAGGCCATTTTCGCAACACTACAAAAAATTAATTCACGGTGCTGAAAATTATGAATATTTTTATCATTAATGCATTACATACATTAACAACAAAAACAAGGTGTGTGTAGCAGAACAACAACATAATAGTTAGCTGAAGAAGAGATTGTCACTTCATGTATCCAAGAAATTACTTTTGCACTATTGAAAATGGCCACAAAAATAAGCCCATTGGAGAACCTAGGAGACAGCTAAAAGAAACACAAGCAGTAGATCAAAGGGAAATATTTTTCAGTTTAAAATACACATTTATTTGAAAAAATACATTTAAATACATATAATGTGATGTTAAAGGAGAAATCTTACCTTAATATAGTCCTTCTGCAGGACCCGAATGATGGCAGAACAGGTCTCTGGAATAATGATCCCCAGAGCCTGGGGGGGAAGAGCCTGTTGAGAACTTAATGTCCTGTAGACTTGTCCCCGTCGCCAAGTACCGCAAGGTGGCGACGAGCCTCTGCTCGGGAGTGATGGCTTGCCGCATGCAGGTGACTGCTTCGTAATATAAGGGGACAGCAAAGCCAACAGACGGTTAAAAAGGGTTCCATCATCCGGAGATAATTCCTGAAATCATCAGGATTATTCTCAAGGATCTCCCGCAACAAAGGCATGTGCGAGAATTGGTCACGCTGGAGCAACCAGTTCCTGGTCCATGAACTCCTCCTCGCCCTGTTCATGGACTGGGCTTGGGTCAAAGTAAGAAACCGAACACCAAGCCCCTGCAGAGCATGAACTCTACGATGAGTACGTACCCACAACATGGCTTCAAAACGGTTGGCTGGTCAGAACGAACTAACAGAACGCACTGAAAATCAAATACGTAATATAAAAATATGCACTGAAAACCAGATACGAACTGACTACACGCAGTGAAAACCAGATACAAACCCACATGTGTATGCAAGACAGGCTTGAGCCAACATCCATTAGAAATAAATCCCAGGATTTCGTTGTTGGAATGTCCGATCGTGTGTACGCAGAATAAGTGTGAAACGACCCCTAGACGGAAAAGCTGGGGGTCTATTCCGTCCGGTGAGTGGGGACACGGGAGGGAGTGTGGCGCACTTGGAGTTTGAAGCACGATCGCACTTTATGAATTGGAGCACATCATTCACCAATATATGAACATTCACTTACTTATTAGTTGTTTTCACTGTATTATTTATTATTTTTTGATACATCATTGCGCTATTGTGAGCGCTGTACTGTATTACTTTTATTTTATTTGTTGAGTGTATAGCACCTTGTGTACAGCAGCTGCAAACTTTATTCAGATTTTTATTTGGTTTAACATATTCATATTTTTTACTTCTAGCACGAGTATATATATTTAGAATATATTTCTTTTACAATTTGCACAGGCTCACCAAAATTGGACAATAGTAGAGTAGAAAAATGTTGCCTGGTCTGATGAGTCTCATTTTCAGCTGCGACATTCAGATGGTAGGGTCAGAATTTGATGTAAAGAACATGAAAGCATGGATCCATCCTGCCTTGTATCAACGATTCAGGCTTGTGGTGGTGGTGTAATGATGTGGACAATATTTTCTTGGCACACTTTGAGCCCCTTAGTACCAATGAGCATCATTTAAATGCCACGGCCTGCTTGAATATTGTTGCTGACTATGTCCATCCCTTTCTGGCTACAGTGTACCCATCTTCTGATGGCTACTTCCAGCAGGATAATGCACCATGTCACAAACATCAAATCATCTCAAACTGGTTTCTTGAACATGACAATGAGGTCACTGTACTCCAATGACCTTCACAGTCACCAGATCTCAATCCAATAGAGCACCTTTGGGATGTGGTGGATACGCAGCCAACAAATCTGCAGCAACTGCGTGATGCTATCATGTCAATATGGACAAAAATCCCTGAGGAATGTTTCCAGAACTTTGGTGAATCTATGCCATGAAGAATTAAGACAGTTCTGAAGGCAATAGGGGGTCCTACCCGATACTAGCTAGGTGTACCTAATAAAGTGGGCGGTGAGTGTATATTATCAGGCAGCTCAGGAGGGTGCAGAACCAAGCTTGACTCTTATGTCCTGTACACACGATAGGATTTTCCGACAACAAAACCATGGATTTTTTTCCGACGGATGTTGTCTTGCATACACACGGTCACACAAATGTTGTCGGAAATTCCGAACGTCAACAACGCGGTGATGTACAACACGTACGACGAGCTGAGAAAAATGAAGTTCAGTAGCCAGTGGGGCTCTTCTGCTTGATTCCGAGCATGCAAGCAATTTTGTGTGTCGGAATTGTGTACACACGATCGTATTTCCGACAACGGGTTTTGTTGTCGGAAAATTTGAGATCCAGATCTCAAATTTTGTTTGTCGGAAATTCAGACAAAAAATGTCAGATGGAGCCTACACACGGTTGGAATTTCCAACAACAAGCTCCCATCGAAGATTTGTTGTCAGAAAATTCTATCGTGTGTACAGGGTGTTACAGTAAAAGTGAATATTTACATATACATTTACCTGCCAATATCTCCAGTTCTACTAATTGTTTTGTTCTTGTTATGTGGTTTTCACTGAAGGTCGCCTATGCTTATTCAATGCTTAGGTCTATTGCCGAATGCTTAGGTCTATTGCTCAGGTCTATGAAGTTAAGTAAGAGAAAATCACAAATTTACCTGATTCCCAGTCTGCTGCAAGCCAAACAAAGCAAGTAGTTGTCCAAGGAAGAGGCACCCGCACAGAGCTGTCAGGAAGGAGGTGTGAGCACTCTTTATAGACTGACACAGGATGAATGTGATCAATGATAGGCAGAGACAGACAAGAGACACACTCAGGCCAATGCGAGAGATCAGAATTAAGCCATAATTCTCCTGTAGATGAGATAAATGAAACTTTTAAAAGGTTGTCCACCTGTAAAGGATTTTAATATTTCTGGCTTGAATGTATCAAATTTACAACTGCTATTTAGAAAGAATTAGGGTGATTTACTAATGAAGCTGAGAATCTTCACACAACAAATTGTGTGAAAATTAATTTCAATCATACAATCATGTGAAAAGCAAAATCCTTTTCATTTGATTCATCACTGGGTATCGGAAGTAAACAGGACTTTGCGTTTCATATAACTGAACAGAATATTCACACAATTTGTGTGCCGAAATGTTGGCCATTCTTAGCCATTACATACTGAGGTTCTGCTTCCTACTTTGCAGTGCTGCAAAATAATTGTGCTTTACTGCTCCTTCTCATAGTGTGTCAGCTGACCTATTGAAAACAAAGTGTTCCTTGTCTGAAAAATATCTTTTCTCAACAGTTCTTAAAGCCTAAATTTTGCTAAAATCAAAAACATAAAATTCAGCACAAGGGACAAACATTAACTTACAGTTAGTATAACGTGTCCCTTGTGCTGATTCTTCTCCTTTTAGGAAAAATCATCCTATGTCCTAATCTCCACCCCCGCCAACCACCCCCACTGCCATAATCTTCAGGTGCGTCGGTAGTATATACAACTAAAGGGCTGTCAGGATCTCGCTTCAAAAGAGTTTGACTTTGCCTGTCATTTCCTGACAGATCCGCCATTCATAAAAGCCATATTAGAGCTTCTATGAATGACACAGGATCACTAAATGGAGGAGGGCAAGCTATCAATAATCTGCCTGTCCCTCATTCAGATATCCCGATTCTTATGTTTTTGATTTTAGCTATACTTAGGCTTTAAGAATAAAGGCAAAGGGGCTGCAAACTGGGTGCTTATCCACTATTAATATGCATTATTAGCTAACCGAAAAACATATATCTATATTTATAGTTAACTAGAATAATATGAGAATTGGTTATTTATCAAAGGCCCTGTTGGAGCCAAAGTGCTTGGGGGATTGTTCTTACAAGAGAACCTGCCATTTTGCTCTGATAGGGTAAATGACAAAATCTCCCCAATGTTTCACAACCCTTTTTTAACAACATAGACATCACAATTTATATCACCTGGATGTCACCGGGTGCCATAAGGACAGCAAAGGTGGACAAGTGGTTGCAGGCACAGAGAGTGTTGTTCACTCTGTCAGACTTCCTTGTCTTGCATCCACGGCTTGACCAAGTCTTCAGCTCCGTGTCCAGGAACACACATTGTAAAATAAAAGAAGGTGGAACAACCTATTGGGGAAAAATTAGTAGGTATAATGCAGATATTTAAAGGTAACACCTGCTTTACTTTTACACCCATCTAAATGACCTACCTTAAACAAAATTCCACTAATTCTAATGAGTACTGATGGCATTGTTTGTTTACCTGTTTTATTCTTAGCTACTCTGCTGAAGAAAATCATGCTACTGTCAAAGATCAATAGCCCAAACTCAAAATACACCATCTGTCCCTCTCCTGCTCTTTTAAGCTCCTCCGCAGTTTCAATTGGAGAGCACGGGAGAGCCCAAAAGCAAAGAGCTTCTGTTCTGCTCTTTAGAAAGTCCATAATGCTGTATAATCAATTTTATTGATGCACCTTGTATTGGTTATAAAAAATGAATTTAAATAAATAGTCCAAAAACTATAAAAGATTAGTGTCAAGTATAAACTTAAAATAAACTTAACCTCAAACTTGTATAGTTTCCCTTTAAAGATAAGCTTGAAGCCTAAGGCCTCCTTCACACTGGCTTTCCGATCAGGTCCGCTTGTCAGTTTTTCAGGCGGACCTCATTGGACCCTCCATTCACTCCTATAGAGCTGCGCATGACAAGTCCACTGACACCTGCTACTATCCAATCCTGTCCCTGAAATCCAGATGGATGGTGACCCTATTTTCCAACCGTCTGGTGGATCGGATCGGATGAAAATGGACAGGCGGTCCATTTTCATCTGCTCTCCCCATAGAGGAGAGCGGGGTTTTGACAGGTCCCTCTCTGCACAGTGAGCAGAGACAGATCTGTCATCCGCCTGCTCAGCGGGAATCAGCGGATCGATCTCCCACTAAATAAAGCAGAGTCCTCCAGGCCAAATGTAGCTTTTTTTCATTTTCAACAGAGGGGCGAAATGAGACACCCTGTCTGCAACTACATTGGTGAGATTTTCCCTTGCCTCCTGTCGCTGTCAAGCCCATCAAAGAAATGAAGAAATGGTGGAGTGTGGTGGTCAACCAGATAGAAAAGCACAGAGGAATAGAAACATTGCCAAAAGTTCCCACTCTACTAAAATGTGCTTTGTTTTTGTCTGTGTCCTCATTAAAAAAATGTCTCACCAATTCTTGTACTGACAGGATCTTCTTTAAAGTGGAAGTAAACTCCCATGTCTGACTTTTACCTTTAGGTAAGCCTATAATAAGGGTTATATATAGGTAGTGTAAATATCTCCTAAACATGCACCGTTTAGCGGGTATTTACTGTAGATGCTGCATTCGCTCTGAAGGAACGACCACCCAAGCAATTTCTTCAGAGTCCTGTGCCATAAATAGTGGCGCGGGATGAGGTCATCGCGGCTCCGGCCAGTCACACAGCCGGGGTCCGTGAACCCAGAAGGAAGACCGGGTGAAGATGGGAGTGCCGGCAGCAGTGGCAGCTCGGCACTGGAAGGGCTTAGTTTTAAGGTAAGATACATACTAGCACATCATGGCTTTACCTTTCAGGGTACAAAAAAGAAAAGGCCCAGCGGTTTACTACCACTTTAAGGAATGTAATTTGCTAAGGGACAGAGGCTTACTTTCCTGCTTGTCAAAAAGGAAATAAAATGTTTTGGCTGGTGTTGAACTTAAATTAAGGGGCCTATATATCAAGCTTAAAGCAAAACTCCAACTTCAGCTTTTTTAGATTTTTTAATTTTTTTTAAAGCTGTTGTTAATATAAAAAAAAACACTAACTCCCCACACTGGCAACATTTTTCAGATATGTTTTTGGCTTTCAAAGGCCAAATATACACTCCTGTTGGTAAATAACCATGAAAGGTATTTTGCAAAGAACTATTAAGACTATCTGGAATTGACTCTTGGAGAACCTTGCCTTAGAGATATTAAAAAGCCTATTTTACACACCTTGATAAATTGTGTGACTATGTGAATGTATTTTTTTGGGTAGGTTTTATGATGTCACATGTTCATAAATATTTTTTCAGTGTTGTTCTGAAATTACACACTAGACAAATTAAATAATTGCAGTTCATTCACAGGAAATTAGGCTGTTCACTTTGCAAAGTAATCCTCACTGTGCAAGGAGATATCCCCTTAGCTTACTCAATGTGGTGAAAATTCACATTGCAAAGAATACCCAATCACAATCAAGAAGAATAAAAAAAAATGTTACTTGCATATGATTGGATGATAGAAGTCAGTAGAGCTTTACCTCATTCACTAAGCTCTGGAGGAAAATTCCTTTTAGTAAATCAACCCAAATTCCAAGAAAATTGTGTTGGCATCAGGACACATACCTCTTTTTTTAAACATAAGTGGTTGACTTAATTATCAATGAGTTGCAAAGTACATTAAAAGAAATGTTTGGGATTTTTTTTTTCAGAATCATACGTACCCAGCTGAATGCAGCATTGGTTTGATGATGCATCTGTCCCCCGCCGGCTTTAACACTAAGAACTGCAGATCGCTCAGTTCTCAGGGCTCACAGAGCAGAAAGCTGGTGACTGTCAGTCACAGCTCTCTGCTCTGCTCCCCCCCCCCACACTCACTGGAGCACTGAGCTGTGGACGGGGCGGAAGCAGCATGTGGGCGGATCCCGACTCCATTGTCGAGCTCTTGCCCGGGCCTGGACTGGCTCTGTGATGTCAGCAGACAGTGGACTTCAGCCCGCTGTCTGCTGAAAAAAGGTCACAGGCGTGCAGAATGAACTGCACTCCTGTGATCTATAGGAAGAGTACAGCCAAATGAGATTTAGCTGTACTTCTCCTTTAAGGTTGGCCATACATTCTTGTACAATTTTCCTTTAGATTTACTAAAACCATATAATATGAGGTCAAACCTAAACACTCAATTTGTATGCAATCAGGCAGGTCCTTACACTACATAGTTGAAGATAAATCGAAAGGAAATTTAATAAGAACATTGTTATAATGTATGGTTAGCCTAAGTATTACAAAATAGCGTGGAAATATACAAGGCTAATTTATCAAAGAGACAAGAGGACAGTAGGGAAATAAAGGAATTTGTTTACCAAAGGCAAACAAGCTTCACTGTGCAAGGGAATGTTCCCTTAGCTTACTGAATGAGGTGAAGAACTATTGACTTCCATCATCCAATCATGTTTTTTATTTTCCTGGCATGTCGTTGGATATAATTTGCAAAGTGAATTTTCACTAAGCTAAGGGAAAATCGCCCTGCAAAGTGAAAATTCCCTTGCAAAGTGAATAACCTACAGAATTTGCCTTTATTAAATAAACCCCAAAGAATACAAACGGTGAGAGCCTACAGTAAGTCAAATTGACCAGTAAAAAAAAGTGTGGGCTAGTTAAAAGAAATGTAAAAAAAAGGTGGGAGAGGAGGAAAAGAGCTATCAATGGAAAGAAGAATTGAAGGTATAGGTTGTAGATTGTCTATATAAATTTTTTACTGAAGAGAATGCATAGCTTTTTTAGATAATGAGGGCCATTTGGACTTTCAAGGAAGCTAATGCTTTCCAGGTCAATGTGCATGTTTTTTATTAGTTTCATAAAAACAGACTTGACTTCTTACTACTTATTAAAAATAGCACAAAAGTGTCAGAGGTGAGTGAACATTTAAAAATGTACCTTTATGCTTTGTGAACAGTTCAGCTTAATGATTTTTTTATTACTGAATTAAAAATAAAAAAGGTGCAAAAATATTTACAGAACATATATTACAAAACAGACATTAGCAACATAAAATAAAAATTTTTTATGTTTTAAAAGTGAAAAATACTTAAAGTTGATGTAATCCCGATTTTATATATATATATATATATATATATATATATATATATATATATATATATATAAGATTTGTTGTCATTTGAGCCCAGTCTTGCCACACAGAGTTAATCCATCTCTGAGCAATCCTCTTTTATTGTTCAGTGAGAAAAATCTTGACAAACTGAGAAAAACTTTGTCAAATCCTCCCCCTTGCTGTGAGTGACAGGTGATTTACATCTCATGCACTAACCTAAGACACAGGCATTATTTTTTAATTACCACCCCCACTCTTTTCTTCAGCAGCTCTGCAAGGATTGGCTGTTCCACACCTCAGCATGATTTGGCATGCTGAAGTCATGAGGTTACTTTCCTGTCTTTTCACTGGATGTTAGAGATCATAGCAGAAGTTCAGCAGAAGTTCAGTGTTAGAAATACACGGGAGAAGCTGCATATTGACAAGGGGAGTGTAGAGGTGGGCGGGGAGTCTACTGACATCACGACTCCACCCACCGAGCTCCAGACAACAGACCCACCTACAGAATATGCAGTTTTTCGGGTCTAATAACAGACAGAGGGGAGACATTTGACAGGTAAAGATACATGCAGGAGGCATGTATATCCTTATAGATAACCCCTATGTCAGTAGTTTAGAAAGGATGACATTGGGTTTACATCCATTTTAAGTACAGTCTGCCTAGTTTTTGATTTAGTGCAGAGTTCAGATCACTTGCATATTAAGCCTAATCTGATATGGCAGAGTCACTGGCCCTCAGAAACGTGATCCACTATATAATTTGATGGTAAACGAAAGCACCAGCTGCCAATTGCAACAACTTTTTTTTTTGCCCCTTCATAGGGTGTCACTGAGATAACTAATAGGAGTAGGCTAGAAATATTTGAAATGTGAATATAAAAATAATGATCTTAGATAATCTTTTTTTTTTTAAATTGTTTTTTATTTAGTTTGCCAGAAAATAGTGTACAGGTTTATACATTACAGAGGTATCCATAAACAAATCTCTTTTACAAAATAGAGAAGAAATTACAATAGCCCAACGGGGCCAACTGATACAGTTGTATATCTTACTTCAAGATTCCCCAACAGAGGAATAGACTTTTGCCATTAGGTATAGAAGGTTAATAAGTGTGGGCTACGTAGAGCCCAACTGTCATAGATTTTAGTGCCATAAACAGTGGAGTTACTTCAGTTCATTCATGCCACGCACACACACATCAACACTTTCACACAAAGAGACAAACCTAGTCCAGCCTCATCCTCCTCACCCCTTCAGTTGTAGTAACCAAAAGGCCAGCCAAACTGAGGCAATGGCCTGTCATAGACACCAAAAAATTGTCATGGGGAGGCCATGGTCGGTTATGGTTGAGAGAGCGGAGTGTTCTTCAAAAAGGAATACGCTATATCAAGCCAGGGCTGTCAAATCTTTGTAAATTTTTTTGGGCAGGACCTGCCCTTGTAGACCAATTTAAAAATTGGTATAACTTTATTCAACATACGGTACAATATTTGAACATCTGGAGCAGTTGCAGTCTTCCATTGCATCAAAATGAAATTTCTAGCATGAAACAATATTATACGGACAAGAACACGAGTATGAGTCCTGTGTATAAAGTCATCCAACACACCCAATAGTTCAACCTCTGGGGTGCAGGGCACCTGTATTTGTAGTGTGTTTTCAAAAAAAGAAAATAGGTCCCTCCAAAAGGCGGACAGGACAGGGCAGGACCAAAACATATGCATATAACCAGCTTCAGAGAAGCCACATCGAATGCAGGAAGCAGCAGAATCATATTCCATATGGGCCAGCCTGGCAGGAGTATAATGTAACTGATGTATGAATTTAAATTGTATATATTGGTCATTAGATCCAATAAGGTCAAGGAAGCACACTTCTGAGGCCTCCTCCCAGCCTTCCTCTGACAACCCAGGCATTTCCTTTTCCCATTTCCGCTGAGCAATCTGAAAGGGTTTGACCCCCGCAGCCTGCAGGCAAGAATAAACAGTCGTGACCAGTTTTCTAATGTCCGGATAAGACATTAGTGCCTCCAGAGGTGATTCAGTGGGCTCCAGGGACAGACCAGAAAACTGTGCCCTGGCGGCATGGCGTAATAAGAGGTATCTGAAATAAAATTTGTTTGTTACACCACACCTAGCTTTCAGGTCTTCAAACGAGATAAATGCATCATTTAAGTAAATCTGAGAGATATGGGTGATACCAAGTCCTGTCCACCACTGAGAGTCTGGGTGGTCCATGAGCTCTAGGAAATTAGGATTATGCCATAAAGGAGCCTTGGAGCCTTTATTACCCTTGTGCCAGGCTAGCCAACCCACTTCAATCGGTGAACCCCTAGAGCAGCATTTAGGCATGGACCTATGTAGAGTATCTATAAGTGAGGTCCTGGGGCCATTAATGGCAGTCAACAGAGCAGTGGAGCAGGAAGAGTAGGCCTCAAGAAACCAGTCATAAACATAAGCAAGCTGTGATGCTAAAAAATAGTGACGTAAATTAGGGCAGGCTAACCCACCATCCAGCTTTGCAGCCTGAAGTGAGGCCCTTGCAATTCTCGGGCTCGAACCCTGTCAAAGAAAGGAGGACAAAAGTGAATTAATTTTAGTAAAAAGTTTTTTAAATAAAAAGATTGGGGAAGCCCGAAAAACGTAAAGAAATTTGGATGAGAATATCATTTTTAAAATATTTACGCGTCCAATTAAATTTAGTGGTTAATGAGGCCCAGGAGCGTAACTTGGCCTCCATATGTGATATAATCGGGGTAATATTGAGGATCTGGAAATGTGATAGGTTATTGTTAATATATATTCCTAGGTATTTGAATATATGACATATGGTCAACTTAGATCGGGCTAGGTAAGCATAATCCCTTTGGGGCCTATAGGGAATGCAACAGACTTTTCCCAGCCAACTCTCAATCCCGAGGCCCTCCCAAACTCCTCCACAACCTCTATCAAAGAGATGAAGGACTGCTCTGAGCCATCCAAATAGATCATCCGCATATAGAGAGATCCTCTCCAACAGCTCGCCATAGCAGATGCCTCCCACTGTCACCGTCTGCCGCACTGCCAGAGCGAGTGGCTCAATGGCTAGTGCGAACAGAAGTGGCAAAAGCGGGCAGCCCTGCCTGGTACCCCTCTGCAAATTAAACTGTCCGACACATCTTTATTGGTACTTATCCTTGCCTTGGAGTTGGTATAAAGCAACCTGACCCACGCAATAAATTGGACACTAAAACCCATACGATGCATAGTTTCCTAAAGAAATGACCAGCTTACAGTATCAAATGCTTTCATCACATCTAGTGATAGCACCAGTCCATTCCTCTTGTCAGTGGCAGCCCTGTGAATATGTAAATAAAGGCGACGAATGTTGTCATATGTACTCTTCCCAGGCATGAACCCTGTCTGGTCCCTGTGGACAAGATGGAGAATAACCTTTTGTAATCTTAGAGCTAAAACCTTCACTAGTATTTTAACATCACTATTTAGTAACGCGATCGGACGGTATGACTCACACAATAGTTTGTCTTTGTCAGGCTTGGGTAGCACTACAATAAGAGCTTCTGTCATGGAGGGAGGAAGTTCGCCCTCCTCCATTGCCTGATTGAAAAGGGGCAGTAATTTCTGCGCCAATTCATCAGCATATGTTTTGTACCATTCTGCTGGCAAACCGTCCAACCCAGGAGTTTTATTGGGGGGTAGAGAGCAAATAGCGTCAGTAATCTCATCAATTGTCAGAGGAGTGTCTAGGATGGAGACGTGGGAGTCCTCCAATACAGGAAACTGAAGGGAGTCAAGGAACCCCAGTGTTTTCACTTCGTCTGGGGAAGGGGGGGCTGCGTATAAGTTTTGGTAGAAGGCCTTAAACGTCTGATTTATGATCAATGGATCTGAGGTAACAGTGCCATCCGGCAATTGAATCTGTGGTATAGTCCTATCTATATATTCAGTGCGAGAGAGAAAAGCTAAAGTTTTACTATTTTTCCCACTATACTCATGTAGCCTGGCCGACAAGTATAACTGCTGAGTCCGCGTTGTGTCCACCCTATGGAGATCCAGGGCCCTGTGCGCCCCCACCAGCACTCCATGAGAGTCCGGGGTGGGGAGCGCAAAGTATTGGGCCCTAGCGGCATCCAGAGAGGACTCCAAGGCCAGAAGAGCAGCCCTGGAGGACCTCCTATGTTTAGCAATGTTAGAGATGTATGAGCCCCGTACAGACGCCTAGAAGGCATCCCATGTGGGGCCAAAAGAAGCTGATCCGGCGTTGTCCCCCCAATATAGGGACATGTCACGCTGGACCGGCTCCTCAAATTCGGTAGTGGATATCCAAAGGGGACTGAGCCTCCACAACCGAAAGGAGGGTCTGTGGCTAAGCAGTAATTCAACACACAGGGCGGAGTGGTCAGAAATCGTCTGAGATATGTAATACACTGTCTGGATATATGAGGTCAGGTCAGAAGTCCCGAGGGCATAGTCCAGCCTGGAAAGAGTACGGTAAGACCGGGACTAACAAGAGTATTCCCTGGCCAAAGGGTTTTGTTGTCGCCATAGGTCAATATATCCAAAGGAGGTACACCACTGACAAAACAGCCTAGATTCGTACTGGATGGGTTTCAGTCTATCCAAGATAGGGTCTATTACAGAGTTAAAATCCCCCACAATAAGGGTGGCTAATTTGGGCAAATCAGATAACCTTGTACACAGATCAGTAAAGAGTGCAGCCGTGACGGGGGGGAGCATACACTACCACCAAAAGTAATGGGGTGGCGTGTATTTTGCATTAAAGAAAAATGTATCGTCGCCCATTAGGGTCTAAAATCACTCTGTCACATGAAAAGGGGAGGCCCTTCCTTATGAGGATGGACACCCCCCTGGCATAATTAGAAAATGTGGAATGATATCCATGCATAACCCAGTGTTTCTTTAAGGCAAGCACATTTGACCCCATAAGGTGTGTCTCCTGCAGGCACAGTATATGAGGCTTATGTGTCTTGAGGAAGTCAAACATGGAAGCCCTTTTAAATTTTGAATTTAGACCCCGAATATTCCAGGAGACACACTTGACCAAAGACATATTAAATTAGTGAAAGTCAACAAATCAAAGGTGTTGTCACGGCTGCAATCCCTGAGGGAGGACAAGGCAGGACAAAAACCAAACACACACTTACACATCACAATCATCCATGCACACAACATACCCATGTTTATCAAAGACACAATGAGAACTGGCAGTAGAATGTATTTAACCCCTGCCTTACCCCATAAACCAGGAGCAGGCTTAGACCCCGAACTGTTAGTAAATACTAGAAACATGGCCAATACAGGCAAATCAGCGACCGAAACTTAAAGAAAGTCAGGTGTCAACCAAATATGCATATAAATAGCAGCACAGATCCCATATTGAGATCATGTCCTCTTGTGAGAACAGGTAATTTGAATCACCTGCCATAGGTAAAGGCCCTCCTGCCGGGAAGAAAGAAAAAAGGAAAAATAAACTTATTTCCAGGAGACTAGTCAGCTCAGGTGTCCGGGGTCCGGTCAGACATTCGACCCGGCTGATGCAGAGACACAAACCAAGAAAGAGCATTTGCTGGGGATTGGAAAAAGTGCACCTGGCCTTGGTGCACAACTCTCAACGTGGCAAGAAACAGCATAGAGCAGTGGTTCTCAACTCCAGTCCTCAGGACCCACCAACAGGCCAGGTTTGCAAGATAGCTGAAATACATGACAGGTGATATCACTTGCTGCTCAGTGATTGCAGTATTCTAGTCTGCAACTCCCCAAGGTCATACTTAAAATCTGGCCTGTTGGTGGGTCCCGAGGACTGGAGTTGAGAACCACTGGCATAGAGCATTGGATGGTCTTGTCCCTCAACTTCAGCTTAACGTGTTGGTACTTGGCTCTTGAGGCGTGGACCGCCGGAGAGTAATCAGGAAACAGAGACACAGATGCATTGTTGATCTTTAGGCTCCCCCTTATGCGGGCAGCATGCAGAATAGAGTCCCTGTCATGGTAATTGAGAAGACGGATTATCATGGTGCGGGGGGGTTGCCTGCAGGAAGTGGCCTGCCAGGCACTCTATGTGCACGCTCCAGCACAAAACAGGGGGATAGACAGTCTTTACCGAATTCCTGAGTAAACCAGCTTTCCAGGAAAGAGACCGGGTCGGAACCTTCAACCCACTCGGGAAGGCCCACCAGACGCAGGTTATTTCTGCACAGACAGTTCTCCAAATCGTCTACCTTGTCTTCCAGGGAAAGGATTTTAGTGCCATGCGTTTTTTGGGTAGCTTGGACTGGGCCGACAGCATCTTCCAAGTCGCTAATACGGCTCTCAGAGACCCGGTCCCTCATTTTATGCATGTCCTGGCGCATAATTGTTATGTCCAGTTTAAGTTCCTCCACTTTCCCCATAATATCTGAATGGTTTACCTTAATTAGTTTAAGAACATCCAGCAGGGTAGGTTGTGGTTCCGGTCCGTCCTCTAGGCCATCATCGCTGTAGGGAGGGATGACCGATAGTGCCGGGGGTGCCGAGGTCCCGAGAGAAGGTGGCAGTAAGGGATCAGGCTCCTCATCAAAAAGATCCGGCGTGGATGCCAGGGACGAGTGTGGGATGGTGGAGCGGCGGCCATCTTGACCGGAGCGTGTGGTAATACTCATCCTAGCTGGGGGCTGTTTCTTTCCTTTTCCCATGCACCAGAATCCCCCAGAAATGTTGCAGAATCTTCCCCAAGCATAGAGGAGAGATTTCAGCCAAGTTTGTGTGGCAGGTGAAGAGGATTACACAGGATTGTGCAGAGGGATCACAGAGCTGCTAAGAAAGACATCCGATCACATGCTACATTAGGCCACGCCTTACGCTTTGTGAACAGTTGAGTTTGAAATTGATATCCCTTTGAACTGGCCGATGTACCCCCAATAACAGTTCAAAAGGGTAGCTTTCTTCTGTATGATTTTGTATAAGCCATCTGCCCCCCTGGAAGCCAGATGCTAATAACTCAGAACCAGGCTGTAATGTTTAGAATGTTTGCCTCAATTTCCATAAAATATTTTAGCCCACTGCTGGCTCGTGTACCTAGTGAAATCAGAAAACCAGGGTAATTAAATCTGGTAAGCATTTTATCATCCTCTCAAAGTGGTCCTGGTTGTTTCTGCCACAAAAACAAACTTATGACACCACCAAATATTTTGACACTAAAACGCCATAAGAAAAATAATTAATACAAAAACAAAAAAACAAAAAAAAACCCTCCAAATGGTTCTATTGTATTCTATCTACAGTGATATATGCAGATATGCTTGTAGACCTAGTTGGTGGTGCTCCAATAGGTGAGAGGATACTTGATATAGAACAAATTAATAAATTATCAGTTTGATGCTTTTTTTGTACTGACCTTTAGTTGTTTCAGGTAGAAGACCACCGGGGGTTCCAGGTATGCTATATTGGGACTAGTGATGGCTCCACTTATAATGGGGGAATTGATCTCCTCCATATCTTTATTGTCACTTTCTCCTATAGCCCCAAGAAGGCTGGCGTTCAACTTAGATTCCAATCCTTTATAGGAAATGAAAATTGCTCCGTCTAGGAAGAAATATGTAAATGTGATAAAGATGGAATATTTAGCCTGTTCCCTTTAACACAGATGTGTATCTTTTTATACAGTATTACCATCACACAAGGGCCCTTGTTGAACAATGTGAAAAAGATGTAGTAAACCGCGCATCCTATTCCTTTAACAAAGCATATATAAATAAAGTGCAAATTGAGTGCAATGATAACACACGACCACTAGATGTCCCTAGCAAATTAACAAACATACAGTGAATGTGCAAATTGGCAATATAGACCTCACCATAGCACACCACCAGCTATCTTATCTCCAGCATGTATAAATTGTATGAATTAAACTTTTAGTACAGTGTCCAGAAAGTCAATATATTGTGAGTACAGCAATGTCCAAACAACTTCCATCACATCATTTCCAATGGTGCATATGGTTCAATTGATCCAACAATAGATGACTAGAGATCTTCCTCCACCAACACCGGCCTACTCACCAGATCTATATGACTCCCATTACAGGAGTCACATACAGCAAAATGGCCTCAATTGAGTCCCGATGCTAAGTAAAAAAAGAAAGTGGAAGCAGGGTCGCCGATTTGCGCTCCACTGTGGTCGGAAGTGACATATCCAGGGTGTGGTCTAGAGATTTGGAATCTCCCCCTACTATGTTTTAAATAGTTTAAATGTTTTTAGGTTTTCTGGTTTTAAATGTTTAAAAAATGGATGTGGATTTTTGTACTGTTGTGGGAGATGTGTTAAAATGTATTTTTGTATTTTTTTAATAACAATCTATAATATGTAATTTAATATAGAAGTATGATGCTGGTTTTGTTTAGAAGGGTTTCTTTTGAGCTGTGCAGTAAAAGGTAATTTCTGTACAACAATAATGGACTCCTACCGCTTGCATTTTGCTCTTTGCATCATTACATAAAATCGGAACTCACCCCTATCTCCGCTAACATGTGTACAAGGGACCTGCATGGTGTTCTCCAGCACAGTTAAGGTTATGGAAGTTTCTCCTCCACTACATATGTCTATGGCAGCCTTCATGTGAACCTCTGGAAGAAAGACAAATAATCACGGAGAGACCATAAAATCACAATAATGTAAATCTAGCCTTATACATAATCTGATGTCTGATTATTAAAAAATGATTTGCTCATCAAATAAGGAAAATATGCTTTTACAACTGACTGTGTCCTCTCTGAGGGATTTCCCCTTGCTTCCAGTTCTGTCTTACACCCATAAAAACAGACAGGAAGTAAAGAAATAATTTCTCAGTTCCCCTTCTGTCTAAAACATGCCAAGTAGACAAGAAATGTGGGTAAATCTCCAAAAAGGGGACAAAGACAGAAATAAAAAGTTGACAGCATTTGTAACCTTTAATACTTTATAAAAACCATGAAAAGATTTGGCTAGAAACTAACTGACTGAAACTAATCTATACCTAAAGCATATCTAAAGCTACATTTTGACCGAAGGTATGCTTTGACTTCTCCATGAAAAAGGAAATCCTTATATACAGTTATTATTGGTACAGTGAGATAGGTAAGAGGAGAAACAGCAGAGTCACAGATGCCAAGGGAGGGGAGTTGTGGGTGGTCAACTATATCAAAAGCAACAGAGAAGTCTGAGAGTTATGCCGCGTACACACGAGCGGAATTTTCAACAGAAAGAGGCCGATGGGAGCTTTTCATGGTATATTCCAACCATGTGTATGCCCCATCGGACTTCTTCTGTTGAAAATTCAGACAGACTTAGATAGAGAACATGTTCTATATTTTCCCGATGGAATAAATTACTGTCGGAAAAAACGCTCGTCTGTATGCTGTTCCAACGCACTAAAAACGACGCATGCTCTGAAGCAAGTACGAGACGGAAGCTATCGGCTACTGGATATTGAACTTTTGTTTTCTAGTCCCATCGTACGTGTTGTACGTCACCGTGTTCTGGATGGTTGGAATTTGGTGTGACCGTGCATATGCAAGACAGCTTGAGCGGGATTCTGTGGGAACTCCATTGTAAAAACCTACAGAGTTTATTCCGACGGCAAAACCGGTCGTGTGTACAGGGCATAAGAGTACATAGTGGTGGACATTGATTTTTGCAGTTAGTAAGTCATGATTTGTGAGTTTAGGTTTTAGGAGCAATTCTTTGGAGTATTGTGGGCAAAATTCAAATGGGTTCTAAGACTTTGGAGGTAAACGGGGAAAGGAGATGGGTCTTAGGTTGTTAAAATTGGTGGGTCCAGTGAGGGCTTTTTAAGTATGGGAATGACTATTGCATGTTTTAGAGGGTTGGGAATGATGCCATTAGAGAGGGAGAAATTGAAGATGTGAGCTAGAGAGTGTATTCTAGTGCAAGAGGGTGATCATAGTAGTTGTGAGGGAACAGGGTCCAGGGGGCAGGTGGTTAGGTGTGCATTAGAAAAAAAAATACCTATGATAATAGGGTTAAAAGAAGGAAGTATTGAATGTGGATGGAAGAACACTGTAAGTAATAATTTTCAATGCTTGACTTTTGCGTGCTTTACCTGCATTTTTTTAGGTTGGTGACAGGCTTTCAGTGATTGCCCATAGTTATGTATGTGCAATGCCAAATGATAAACGGTGTTAGAAGCTGTATGATGTAAAAGTCTTGAGTGTATGATATTGTAAAGCATATTTGCTGTCTATACAGTGACATCAGCAACCAGTTTAATAGACCTTTGAAGCCATTGTGTCAATCCACTTACCCAGCTCGGGCGTACTGATGTTTTGATTCTTAGGGTGTTTTGAGAATGTTACCAACAGTGAGGTCTCCACAGTCTCCACTATGGAGGAGACAGCTGAACGTAGCTCAGAAGCAGTCATATTGTTCAAGATCGTGTGGTTAAGAATTTCTGTGAACTCTTTAGCAACTTGCTATGAAAATAAAACGTGAAAGGCAATGAAAGACATACAGGAACAGAAGTCTACAGAAATCTACATCTACATCTAAAGAGAGTATTTGCCCAACCAGGCCATTTATAATCAGAAAAGAGGACTTTCTTAAATTTGTGGGCACTTCCACAACCCAGGCTGTGCCTGTTCAGGAAAATGAAAATTGTCCGGGCTAGACTTTCTTTGCCAATCAAAACTATTTGTCCTGACACAGGTAATGTTTGCACAAAGATCTTTGGCAGATGGGGGGTCACACATGCTTGGTCAGCCACTGTCTAATGTTTGCAGACAGCTGTAGACTCAATATAATAGAATAAACAAATAAGGTCAGTATATTCTTAAGCAGCCCATAGATTATTATTTTTTTGGTTGAACGAAAACAAAATGACCCAATTCCCCCATCCACACATTCACGGTGGATAGGGAAATCCTCCCACTGTGCCTTTGTATTCTGACTTCCCCACCATCAGAATACACTGATCAGCATTGCCGGATATAGCCGGCAGCACTGATTGAACAGCAAAAATATGACAGGACGGTTGTGCAGAAGTAGATCAACTTCTGTACAACCACCGCGTGCATACATGGATTGAAATTAGGCCAGTCCCTGTCAAACTGGATGAATTTGGTTCCATGTATGGCCGGTTTATGCAATTTAAACATCTTTCTACTAGAAGATTAGTAAAAAATACTAGAAATTATCTGGATATTAGGACAGCTGATAAGTTCCAGGGAGAGTCTCATTAGATTCACATTATCATTGCATAAGACAAACCCGACACATATTCAGAGAGGACTAGGTCCGCCTAGTAAGGATAAAAAGGGAACAATCAGCTTTCAGATGCCCCTAAAGTTTGAAAACAAACTCTGGCATTAGAAGAGTGAGAAAGTCTCTTTCAGTGCTGTAAATGCCTAATGTAATGAGGTATGACCACATCTGCATACTAAAATCACAAATTTGATGTCTGTAGAAATGAGAATAACCTGTGAGAGAATAGGGGCTTCTGTTGATGGGCAAATGTAGAATGCAGAACTCCTTTTCAGGTGCATTCAGCTTTCATTTGAGATTAGTTTGAAAGTTCCATCTGAGCTCCTTTATAAGAGATTCTGACCAGTATTTCACCGCCTTCTGACTTGCAATTAATTCCCTTTTTGAGCTTCATCAAGCTGGTTTTTTCATTTTGTTTGACCCCAATAGGGAAACATTTCGTTCCAGCAAAAACAAAAGCCTGTGGACGCACACCCCAAAACCACTGAACTATGTAGCTCAGCACACTGCGCACTTGTGGGATTTCAGCGAGGAACAGCACTCGCTCCTGTAATGCTTGGAGAGAGAGCTTAACTCACAGAGCATCCCAGGTTTTGGGCGGGACGGAGCTAGTCTCTTACACAGCCAATACAGGAAGTAGTTTTTTTCATTCAACCAGCAGGCTGACCGCAAAGTGTATTTTATTGAAAAGGTAAACTTAGCTTTTAAAGGGGTTGTATCGGTTTGTTTGTTTTTTTAAAAATAACAAACATGTCATACTTACCTCCACTGTGCAGTTAGTTTTGCACAGAGTGGCACCAATACACCTGTTCTGGGGTCCCTTGGCGGCTGTCTCGGCTCCTCCCCGCAAGAGCTAACCCCCCTCTGGGAAGCGCTCTCCCAAGGGGGTTAGCTTGCGGACGCGTTCCCGTGTGATACTCGGCACGCTGCGTCATTGATTTGATTGACAGCAGCGGGAGCCAATGGCTGCGCTGCTATCAATAATCCAATGAAGAGCCCACAGGAGCTGGGGGAAAGCAACACGGGATCTCGCCCACGGAGATTTGGGGCTCAGGTAAGTAAAACGGGGGCTCAGGGGGCCGGAGAGTGCAAGGTGTTTTTTCACCTTAATGCACAAAAAACATGAAGCTTTACAACCCCTTTAATGTTGTCAGGCAATGTGGGAAAGTTCTGGATGATCCAGCAGTTAGGATCAGTTCCAAGAGTACAGATTACTATAACAAACAATTCACCAGTGTGTGTGTCTAAATATTATATCTCATATACCATGGTCATTTTTAAACTCTACTGTTGTTTGAAAACAATGTGATTCCATTAAGCCTTACCATACCTATTAATTAAAGTGTATCTCTAGGCAAGATTGGTAATCTGTTCTTTGCAAGCTTCTCATAAGACATGCACATATACATTTATGCTTATTTTTCACAATGTTGGAATACAATGGAAACAAGGTTATTTAACCAGTTCCGGACCAGCCGCCGCAGTTATACTGCAGCAGTTTGGCTCGGCTGGGCGAAGCGCGTAGCTGTATGTCTAGCCCCTAGGCGGTCGCAACGAGCTGATTTGCTTCAGAACCGATCAGTCCCCAGGCCCAGGCCAATGATTTCTAGCCTGGACCTGGTGATCGGGTCTGGAGAATGAAATCCTCCCCTGCATGTGTAAGTGTAAACAAAGGCAGGGGAAGTGATGTCATCTCCCCTCGTAGAACTCTTTTCCGTTCCAGAGAGAGGAGAGAAGACATCTCACAGTAAGTTGCACCAACACTACACTGACACAGTACACATAGGCACACTTGTCACCCCCAATCGCCCCCCCGTTAACCCCTTCACTCCCTGTCACTGTGTTCATATTTTTTTTTTGATCACTGTACTGGTGTCATTTGTGACAATAATCAGCATTAGGGTACTTAATGGTAGGTCCAGATAGGTCTAGGGACCCCCCTAAACCCCCCTAATAAAGGTTTAACCCCATAATCACCCCCTCTCACCAGTGATAACTGTATTAGTGTCATGGGTGACGCTGGTTAGCTGGTAATTTTCTTTGTAGCATCTGGGCACCCGCCGTATATTACCTAAACAAAGGTTTAACCCCCTGATCACCCGGCGGGTAATATCAGTTTTTAGTGTCAGTCAGGGTCTGCGTCGCCCCAGGCAGCATCAGATTAGTGCCAGTAGTGCTAACACCCACGCACACACCATACACCTCCCTTAGTAGTATAGTATCTGAACGGATCAATACCTGATTTGATCAGATCTATACATCAGATCTATACTAGCGTCCACAGTAGTTTAGGGTTCCCAAAAACGCAGCATTAGCGGGATCAGCCCAAATAACTGCTAGCACCTGCTTTTAGCCCCTCTGCCCAGCCCAGCCCACCCAAGTGCAGTATCAATGTCACTTACAAAACACAAAACACATAACTGCAGCATTTGCAGAGTCAGGCCTGATCCCTGCGAACGCTAACAGTTTTTTTGGTAGTGTTTGAAGCAGTCACTGACAGGTGCTTTTTTTTCCTGTGAGTCTCACTAGTGTACCAGTAAATTTAGAGGTCAAAATGTCCAATTGAAGGTACACTAGTGAAAAGGCTTACAAGTTTCTGAGCCTGACAGATGAGAGTGAAGAGGAAGTCACCCATCTGTCCGATTCTGGCCGACACTATGAACTAGTAGACAGCAGTGGCACCCTGGCAGATAGCTCTGACGACGGAGTAGTGGTCGCTGTCAAGGTCAGGCGTACCCGACCCCGTTCTTCTGCTGTTGTTGAGGTGAAAGAACCACAAGGCTCTCGTATGAAGCAGAGAGCCAGTACTAGCGCCAGAGCCAGTACTCATCCTTCTGGTGAACTGTCAAGCACCAGCGGCCTAGTAGAAGTGCAGTTCAAGTTGGTGAGGTGGCTAGCACAACTAGTGTCCCGAAGCCACCTAGAAGAAGACAAACACAGGCCCATCAAGCCCATAGTGCCTTTCCTGCTGCATTTGCCAATCTGAATTGGGAGCCCACCACTTCTGCAGCACCCGTACTTCCCACATTCACTGGCCAACCCAGAATTCAGGTGGAAACAGTTGATTTTACGTCACTTGATTCTTATTCGCTGTTTTTCACGGAAGATCTCTATAGATCTATTGTGGACCAAAGCAATTTGTATGCTGGTCAATTCATTGCCACTTGAAAATGGGTTTCGGTTTTACGGTTTCCAAATTTAAGACCTTCCTGGGCCTATCCCTCCTCATGGGCATAGTTAAAAAAGTGAGTTGCGATCATATTGGCCCACTGATCCAATTCACCATATGCCCATGTTCTCTGCCTCCATGGCCAGGATATGATATAAGCAGACCTTGCGGTTCATGCATTTCGATGACAATGAAATCCGCATTTACTGCAGACTCTGTCGCCCTTGGGGTGACCCCGGAATACAATCAACTCCACAAAATTTGTCCCCTCATAAACCACTTCAGCCAGCAGTTTGCAGCCTTTTTTACTCCCAATCAAGTTGCCTGTGTTGATGAGTCCCTGATTAAGTTTTCTGGCTACTTGTCTATCAAATAGTATCTTCCCGGCAAGCGTGCCATATATGGGGTCAAGGACAACAGGGGGTCAAGGACAACAGGCTATACATATAGTTTTATGGTTTACGGAAGAAATAGTCAAGTGGAGCCGGAGAACTGCCCAGACTACATAGGGAGCGCTGGTAAGATAGTGTGGGACTTGGTGTCATCCTTATTCGGAAAGGAGTACCACTAGTATGTGGACAATTATTACACAAGCGTGCCACTTTTTAGTCACCTTTTCAATTGTGGAATTGGCGCATGTGGCACTGTGCGATCTAATCACCGTGGCTTCCTCAACGGCTTGTAGAGTCCCGACTTAGACGGGGGGAGAGAGCCTGCTTGAAATGTAATAATTTGTTAGCAGTGAAGTGGAGGGATTCACATAATGTTTTCGTTCTGTCCTCCCTTCACGCAGATACAACAGTCCAAATTCCTACTGCAACTGGTGTTATGGAGAAACCCCTCTGTGTCCACGAATACAACCTCAACATGTGAGCGGTGGACCTCAACAACCAGTTGTTGGTGCCGTACCTAATTGTCCGTAAGGCCAGACGCTGGTATAAAAAAGTGTCTGTATATTTATTCCAACCGGCTCTGCTGAATGCTTATGTGCTATACAAAGCTTCAGGACAGACTGGATCCTTCCTAAAATTCCAGGAAGAGATCGTCACAGCCCTTCTGTTTCCAGACAGTGCTATGCCTCACCTTCCCAACGCAAATGCAGTGAGACGGCTGCATGAGAGGCATTTTCCGTATGTCCTCCCTGGTCCCCTGCCAAAAGAACACCCCAAAGAAGATGTTGTGTCTGCAGTAAATGCGGATTTAGGCGTGACACCCGCTTTTATTGTCCCTCCTGTCCTGACTAACCTGGTCTCTGCATCGGTGACTGGAGTATTAGCGTAGGATACAGCACTACACAGTCCTAGGGCACACTTACACAGGGTCTCAAAAGATGAGATGGCCATCACAGAGACCCTAAGCTGGAACGTTTACATTTTACAGTTTATATAAAAGTGCAAAAACAAAACACAAAAACACAAAAAAATAAAAAAGCCAAAAATAGTTGTGGTTTTATTTTTCTTCTCTCTCTATTGTTCTTTCTCTTATGTTCGCTCTATTGTTCACTCTCTATTGTTCTATATCTATTGTTCCCTCTCTGTTGTTCCTGTAATGTTTTATTTTTACTATGTTTTATTGTATTTGCCTTGCAGATATGGTATGTCTTACTGTTATACTGTACTGTAATGTTACTTTGTTTTATTGTTAACCATCTTTTGCTTAGCAGGTACGCCATTCAGCTGCAGCATGGGTTTATTTATTCTGACAGCAACAGCGTTTGCTCCCACGATACGTAAAGCCATGACTCCAGCACTGTAGGAGGTTATTTCAACACCACAGTTTAAAAAAAAAGTGCATATATATGCCGAAGCATGGGGGCATGGGTGGAGGAGCGATTTGCTCCTAACATTAGGGGCGGATTGCCCCCCTGCTTCAGGGTATATTTTTTAGGCACAGATTGAGTTAAAAAATGTTTTATTTTTACTATGTTTTATTGCATTTGCTTTGCAGGTATAGTAAGTCTTACTGTTATACTTTAATGTTTCTTTGTTTTATTGTTAACCATCATTTGCTTAGCAGGTACGCCATTCAGCTGCAGCACTGATTTATTTATCTTGACAGCAACAGCGTTTGCTCTCATGATACGTAAATTAGCAACTCCAGTGCTGTAGGAGGTGATTTCACCACCACAGTTAAAAAAAAATGGTGCATGTATGCCCATAATAAGAAATGGGTGGATGAAGGGCGGTACTCTAATGGTGGGCATACCCACTGATCAATCTCTTTTTTTTTTCATTCAGCCCACATGCTGCATGAAAAAAAGAACATTACAATATTTGCCCAACAAGGGCAAGCAATGTACTGGTATGTTGCTGGACTTTGAGTGGTTATACCAGAATGATGCCTGCAGGTTTAGGTATCATCTTGGTATCATTCTTTTCAGCCAGCGATCAGTTTCACATAAAAGCAATCCTAGCGGCTTATTAGCCTCTAGACTGCTTTTACAAGCAGTGGGAGGGAACAGGAGGGAACACCCCCCCCACCGTCTTCCATGGTTTTCTCGGGCTCTCCTGTCTCAACAGGGAACCCGGGAATGCAGCCAGTGGTTCTGCCATAGAGCTGATCGGAGACCAGAATGGCTCCAATCATCTCTATGGCCTAAGGAACCAGAAGCTACGAGCATTTCATGACTTCATGGTTTCGCCGGATATAAACAGCACCATTGGGAAATTGGGAAAGCATTTTATCACACCGATCTTGGTGTGGTCAGATGCTTTGAGGACAGAGGAGAGATCTAGGGTCTAATAGACCCCATTTTTTTCAAAAAAGAGTACCTGTCACTACCTATTGCTATCATAGGGGATATTTACATTACTTTAAAAAATGAAAGGAGCAGTTTAAAAATAAAATAAAAAAGCAAAATTAAATAAAAAAAAAAAAAAAAGCACCCCTGCAACCCCGTGCTCACACGCAAAGGCGAAAGCAAGTATCGGTCTGGTGTCATATGTAAACAGCAATTGCACCATGCATGTGAGGTATCACTGCAAGGGTCAGATTGAGGGCAGTAATTTTAGCAGTAGACCTAAAAAACTGTTTGTTTTTTTTAAATTGTGTTTGAAAAATATTGTGTGAAAAAAAATTGCAACACCCACCATTTTAATCTGTAGGGCCTTTGCTTTAAACAAATATATAATGTTTGGGGGTTTGAAGTAATTTTCTAGCAAAAAAAAATATTTTTTCATGTAAACAAAAAGTGTCAGAAAGGGCTTTGTCTTCAAGTGGTTAGAAGAGTGGGTGATGTGTTATAAGCTTCTACGTTTGTGCATAAAATGCCAGTACAGTTCAAACCCCCCCCCCAAAAAAAAAAATTTCCCTTTTTGGAAATTAGACACCCCAAGCTATTTGCTGGTAGGCATGTTGAGTCCATGGAATATTTTATATTTTTCAAACATGCTATGGACATATGTGGAATTTCACCCCAAAATACATTCTGCTGCTTCTCCTGAATAAGGGGATACCACATGTGTGAGACTTTTTGGGAGCCTAGCCGTGTACAGGACCCCAAAAACCAATCACAGCCATCAGGCTTTCTAAGGATGTAAAATAGTGATTTCACTTCCTCACTACCTATCACAGTTACCAAGGCCCTGAAATGTCAAGATAGCACAAAACCCCCACATCTGCAAAATACTCAACATGCCTCTCAGCAAATAGCTTGGGGTGTCTACTTTCCAAAATGGGGTCATTTGGGGGGGGGGGTGCAATCTCATGGCCTCCGAAACTATGATAGGTAGTGAGGAGTGAAATAAAAAATGTACACCCTTAGAAAGCCTGAAGGTGGTGATTGGTTTTCGGGGTCCTGTACGCGGTTGACTGCCAAAACGTCTAACATGTGTGGTATCCTCATACTCAGGAGAAGCAGCAGGATGTATTTTGGGATGTAATTCCACATATAACCATGCCATGTTTGAACAATATATCATTTAGTGACAACTTTGTGTAACCAAAAAAAATTTTAATTTTCCTGAAACTTGTGGCAAAATATAAAATATTCCATGGACTCAACATGCCTCTCAGCAAATAGCTTGAAGTGTCTTCTTTCCAAAATGGGGTAATTTGGGAGGGTTTTGTGTTATCTTGACATTTCATGGCCTCCAAAACTGTGATAGGTAGTGAGAAAGTGAAATCACCATTTTACGCCCTTAGAAAGCCTGCAGGCGATGATTGTTTTTGGGGTCCTGTACATGGCTAGGCTCACAAAAAGTCTCACACATGTGGTATCCCCATACACAGGAGAAGCAGCAGAATGTATTTTGGGGTGTAATTCCACATATAACCATGGCATGTGTGAGCAATATATAATTTACTGACAACTTTGTGTAATTTTTTTTTGTCATTTTTAAATCACTTGTGACAAAAAATAAAATATTTAATGGGCTCAACATGCCTCTCAGCAATTTCCTTGGGGTATCTACTTTCCAAAATGGGATCATTTGGGGGGGGGGGTTGTACTGCCTGCCTTTTTCGCACCTCAAGAAACGAGATAAGCAGTCATTAACTAAAAGCTGCATAAATTCCAGAAAATGTACCCTCGTTTGTAGATGCTATAACTTTTGTGCAAACCAATAAATATACGCTTATTGACATTTTTTTACCAAATACATTTTGGCCTAAATGTATGGCTAAAATTTAGTTTATTGGATTTTGTTTATAACAAAATGTAGAAAATATCATTTTCTTTCAAAATTTTCAGTATTTTTCCATTTATATTGCAAAAAATAAAAATCGCAGAGGCAATCAAAACCATCAAAAGAAAGCTCTATTTGTGGGAAAAAAAGGACGCAAATTTTTTTTGGGTACAACATTGCATGACCGCGCAATTACCAGTTAAAGCAGTGCAGTGCCAAATTGTAAAAAGTGCCCTGGTCATTGAGCAGCCAAATCTTCCAGGGCTGAAGTGGTTAAAAGCAGACTGCAGAACCTGCAAAGCTAGAATGCAAAAACAAACTAAACTACAAAAGGCCAAAAGTGTGAAGGAAGAAATTGATTTTTCTTCCAATCTTCGCAGGCATGGTGTGTTGATTCAGGATCTATGAGTCACATGACAAATGACAGAAATGTCTTTATTCACCTTGAACAGAGTAAAACAGAAAAAAATCAGTACAGCTAAAAGGCAAATAATGGAATCAGAAGGAACAGGAGACGGTTTTCTTTATTGTCTTATTTCCTAAAGTATCAACAGAAAGATACCTGTGAAAAATGTCCTCTATTTCCCTGCTCTTGAAACTAATCTTTTGTCAGTGAGGAGGCCCATAAAACAAGGTAATGTAGTGACCTTCTAAGATGACAGTGATGCCATCACAAAAGGGTATGCCTTACTTGTAAAGGCTAAAAATACAGATGAACTGTATCAGCTGAACTGCAATTAGGTGGTTAACACTGCCAAGATGGAAAAACATTCAAACTGCATTCACACATGGCAAAGACAACTTGGGCACATAAGTCCTGATATAATAAAGAAATTAAGTGAGAATGACTATGCAAGTGGAATAACAATTAGTCCATGTAATCACACAGTGAAATGCACCAGCTGTATAAAAGGAAGAATGACAAGAAAAACCTTTTTAAAGCAGAGTAACAGCAGAGGTAAAAATCCTCTGGAATTCATTCAAATCTTTGTGGCCCAATGGAAAAATCAACTTCAGGAAAGAAGAGGTATTTTCTCACTTTTATAGATGATTACTCCAGATATACTAAACTATCTGTTACAAAAGTGAAGTACCAGAGAGACTTGAACAGTATTTTATCTCAAGTAAGCAACTAATTTGGCAAAATGTAGAGTGTATTACGCACAGACAATGGAGCTGAATATACAGGCGATAACACACAGGCAATTCTCAGAAAGCATGGCATAATATTTCAAACTACTGTACCATACAACCTAGAACAAAATGGGGTTGCGGAAAGAATGAACCGTATTCTATGTGAGAGTGGAAGAACCATGCTGTTTGATGTAGATATACCAACCACATATTGGGGGAGGCAATTATATCTGCATGCTATTTACAAAATCAAGAAAACTTCATATGAACTGTGGAATGGAAAAGCCCCTGAATTTGAACCATCTAAAAAATTTTGGAAGCAAAGCCTATGTGCACATCCCAAAAAAAAAACATATAAAATAGCATGCTTGCACAAAGGAAGTTGTACTTGTGAAGTTCAGTGAATCTCAAAAGGGATACAGAATTCTACACCAAGACATAAACAAAGTAACCATCAGTAGAAGTGTTGATGAAACTTCAATGTGTTCAAAATTTCATGAACTAATACAAACACTTTCAATTGAGGGAAATTCTGCATCAGTGTCACAAGTGGCTTCAATCAGGAATTCCACCAGAAGCAGTAAAGGCATCCCAGCAAAATGTCTGTCCTATGTTGCCCCCGTAGCATTAAAACCAGAACCAGATTTATGAGATGAGATACAAAAACTTCCAACCCATAAGAAACAAATGTAGATCAGATGCTTTGACAAAACTACTCACAAGAAACAGATTTAAAGAACTGAGATAAAAAATGGGACTACCATAAGGAGTAGTTGTTGAGTGGGGGGTGTTGGAATACAATGATCATGAATTTTTGTACAACTACATCACAGTATTCAGTAGAGATATATTCTTCAGCCAGTAGATGGTAGTGTTTGTAAGTTTGTAGCTGCTCTATGGTAAACTCTTTTCTCTGAATAAAGTTTCCTGTTGGCAGAAGCAGGATAATAACACATGTGGACTGTGCACTGTTTGTTCTGTAGGGCTATATACAGAATCTCTAACACATATTCCTTTTTATATTAAAGAATTTCCTTTTCGGTGCTGACGACACTGTGGCAAATGGCTGATCCCCCAGCTTTGTTGGCACCCAGAAGCAGAGCCTTTATAAAGCATAACTCCCAACTGTCCATGATTTCGAGGGACTGTCCCTAATTTGCAACCAAGTCCCTCTGTCCCTCATTCCTCCTCATTTGTCCCTCATTTTGGACTGATCTATATAATTGTATATAAAATGCACTATTTATCCTTCAAAAAGTGTTTCCCAGTGCTAAACCTTTCACCCAATTTCCAAATTGCTGCATTTGTACATTTCAAAAGCCAATATAAAGGAATTTTAGTGGTAAAATAAAAAAAACACTAATCATTTTTTTGTACAATTCTCCTTTAAGTGGGCATGGCAGGGGGTGTGTCCTATGCCTACATACTTTTGCTAATAGGTGTCCCTCGTTCCCATCTCAAAAAGTTGGGAGGTATGTATAAAACACTATGGTCACTGGTAAAGCAGTACCTCCTGTGCTTTACAATTGAATACTGAGCTCCTGTTCCACTCAGTCCCTTCCCTTTCTTATGTGTGCTTCATCCAGGGTGCATTATCTGCAATTCAATACTGAGCACGTTTATAGTGATGTTTTTAACATAATAAACCTTTTAGTGTGATAAAGTAAAATTAAAGGTAACATTAGATCTGTTGTCAATGTTTGACTTTCAATCTGCTTTATGACTATTACAACCATATTATATTTTCTTACCTGCACAGTAATATTGGTGTCATTCCTTTGACATGAAGTTTCTTGAAGACGGGCATTTTGCCTCAACAAATTGCAAAATGCATCCTATAGTAAAACAAAAAACATAAATGTCATATTATAAATATCATATTATCACATATTTTGGTGGTCGTAATGAAACAAGGAATGGTAAGTATAAAAGGAGTATAAAGTGGTCATGGGTGGCTTTAGATTTGAATGGGAAAGGTGAAAAACGAAAGGGTAATAAGCATATAGTGTATTGTGTTATTTATCTTCCATCCAGCAGTCATACAAACACACGCATTCACATTCTGAGTGTTTCAGAAACCCACCATTACATTTTTTGGGTTGGAGGAAACCAATGAATACACCATATGAATCCAGCATCACAAATCACACAAGACTTAAGGCACTGCGCCAGGACTGCCCATGGTCATCTTATGCCGCGTACACAGGAGCGGACTTTTCGACCGGACTGGTCCGACGGTCTATCCGACTGTCTTTTGACGGACTTCCGATGGACTTTCCGAACAAATGGACTTGCCTACACATGATCACACCAAAGTCCGATGGATTCGTACATGACGACGTACGACCAGACTAAAATAAGGAAGTTGATAGCCAATAGCCAATAGCTGCCCTAGCGTCGGTTTTCGTCCGTCGGACTAGCATACAGACGAGCGGACTTTTCGACCGGACTCGAGTCCGTCGGAAAGATTTGAAACATGTTCCAAATCTAAAGTCCGTCAGATTTTTGACCGAAAAAGTCCACTGCAGGTCCGATGAAGCCCACACACGGTTGAATTGTCAGCTGGACTCGGTCTGTCGGACCAGTCCGGTCGAAAATTCCGCTCTTGCGTTCGCGGCATTAGGCTTCATTCACACTTACGCAGATGTGATGGTGCGTTTGCATTTTCATGCTAGTCGTTTAGGGCAGCCCATTTATTTAAAAAATTGCACCAAAGAGGTGCAAGCACTGTTTTTTAGTTCACCCCACACCAAAATGGATGGGTACTTTGTGACCATGCGTTTTGGAGTGTGATTTTTGCTCACAAGTTAGCAAGGTGCACCTGGGGTGCCATTAAAAATTAATTGCACCGCTGTGTGTGCTGGGGTGCAATAAAGAATTAATCACACCGCCAAGTGCCTGAAAAAGAGATGTGCATTTTTGTTTGTTTCGGGAATGCGCACAATTTTGCATGTATTACTGCATCACATAAATATGAACTTAGCCTTACAGTATCATTCAGAACCAATACACACCTGGTTCATGGACTTCCTACATTCCTCTAGCTCATTGCTATACTGTGAATGGCATCCCTTGTAATCTGAGAAAATAAAAGAGAATCAAAAGGTGAGCTAAACTCTCCCAAAAGAGTACTTCATTCCTTTTTGTGTGGAACTATAGCCATACTGAGAAAAATTGCTGGCAGGTAAGCTTTTATTGCAGAAGAGATTCTCTATGTTTCTTCTGCAGTAAAAGCTCATCTTCTGTCTGCCACATCCTCTTCTGCTAAATAATCAAACAAAGGAGTTATGTCATCCCATGGCGATTGATCAAAATGGCCAAAGACATCGAACCTAGAAGAAGACTGGGCAAAGATGTCAACAGCTGCAAAAGAAGCTTGCTGATGTCACATTGCTGGAGGGGAGGTAAGTACAGCAGATGTTTTAAAGTAAAACAAGATCATATCTATATAGCCAGGTGCTGGCACAGGAACCCTTTAAGGACAATAAATCTCCAGCAGTACAGAGCAGGTTTACTGGAGTTCAAACCATCGATCCATGAGGGGCCCCTCCGCCGTCAGCATCCACAGCTGAAGTGCAGGATTGGTGAGAGGGTTGTCAACCCAGTAAACACGCTCTACAGCAGGAACTGAAACTTTAGCCCAACACAGTTTGCCCTTCTTTTCCTTTTGACATTGGGGATGATTTACTGCCGGAAAAGTAATTAATTGAACGTGCAAAATGGCGCACATTGAAGCGCAAATAATGATAATAAATACCCGGATATGTAAACGGCAACTGGCGCTAGGGTAACAGCGATTTTCTCATTGATAATAGCGCACACCCAATACAATTGGTTAATTTCATCTCATTGAATGTGTCTTGTTAGGCAATTAGTAGGTGTACTCAGTTCATTAACCCTTCTGATGTTAATCTCATTCCTATCACTAATAATATATCTTTAAAATGTGTTTTTTTTCTTTTTTTACCCAAATCTTTCAATACATTGCAAAGAACAGAGTAGTGTTTCTGAACCTAATAAATTATTATCTTCAGATCTTGATCTTGAAAGGTGACCATACACTGCAATCACATTTAAATAAATTAGATTTAGTGCAAGAGCCTGTTTGGTTTCCTATATTTTGAATTAATTGTTCAAGTGTGTTTTCCTATTACCTATTTTGCCTAAATATCGAGTTGTACAGAGATTGGCCAATCAGATTGCATAGTGCATGACCATCTTAAGTGCCAAATTTGGAATGTAGATGTGCCATGACCCACTTGTATTTCCCTAACTATATTTCTTGGGCATTATACAAGGCACATGAAAAACCACCTTTTTTCAAGACATGCTAGAGCAGTGGTCATCAACCCTGTCCTCAGGGCCCGCTAACAGGCCAGGTTTTATGTATTACCTTGGGGAGATGCAGACTGGAATACTGCAATCACTGAGCAGCAAATGATATCACCTGTGATGTATTTCAGTTATCTTGCAAACCTGGCCTGTTAGTGGGCCCTGAGGACAGGGTTGATGACCACTGTGCTAGAGTGATGAGGAATCTTCAAACTACGGCTCTCCAGCTGTTGCAGAACTACACATCCTATGAGGCATTGTAAAACTCTGACATTCACAGACATGACTAGGCATGATGGGAATTGTCGTTCCTGAACAACTGGAGGGCCATAGTTTGAAGACCCCTGTGCTAGACCATTATTATGCCTCTAGAATTGGGAGTGTGGCATCTACCCAACTTCTCTCTGCTGGTGGACACAAGAACCTACATCTATAGATATATAAATATATAGATATATCTATATATACACACACATACATTGGCCCTGAAGTGAATCTGTACACAGGAAGTAGGTGTGTGTTTTGAGGCCAAATCATTTAGACAAACACACATGACCCACACAAACACCACCCCATGTAAAAATAGATGAAAAATTATCTTAATTTGCAAATAAGGATCATCTCTTCCTCAGATAACAGTGAGCCAGCCATGGTGGTGGGAAGAAATTAGCAGCGGTACAAGCAACATCCTGGAGGGGCGTGATGTCATTCCTGTGTGCTGTCCGGAAGCAGATATGTGCCACGGTTACATACCTGCACACAGCAGTTGCGCATCTCACATACACAGCAGAAAGAATGGAGTGTGGAATTCCCTTTTAAAAGCAAAAGTTAGCCCATGGAAATGCAAGGGGGGAGACAAGAGCATTGGAGAATGGAGTGTGGAGTTTCACTTTAAAAAAAAAAAAAGCTAGCCCAAGGAAGGTTTCACTTTTTAGACTATCCCATTGTGACTCATAGTATTTTGTATAGATTTTGTCAATTTCTACCTTCCTGGAATAGTGAAATCCTGGTGGCAGACTTGAATCTAGCAGAGTCACTCCAGAAGGCAGCATAGCTTCCGTGGGTTTATACTATCCGTGTTCGGGCTGTCCTTATGACACTCTATGTGATTCTGTTATAGGTTAAGCTGAGTAGTAAAACCTGAGCCCAGTTACTTTTGCATACAAATTTGGTGTAGAAGTACTCTGTATAGGAATTGGCGTTATCTCATTCTGGTCACAGATTGTGTCATCTTGCCTTACTTGACTGATTTATTTCTAATACAGAGAGTGTTTATCGAATCTGGTGTTGTCCATTATATTGAGAGGTGTGCCAAAGCGGTACGGGCTAACCTGAGAAGGAAACAAATTTCAGAGGGTCCAGTAAACCAACGGCTCCTTAGGGGGTGTGCTACATCTATGTGTTAAAAAATGTAGCTTCCCTTTCTTTGTTCATGTGTTCTCTTCCTAGGAACAAGTGCAATCAAACAGGTAATGAACATCACCGTTTTACAGCAGGGCCTGCACTGCAACATCCCACTGCACTGCGCATTGGCACAACTGTTTGCAGTATAACTTGAGAGCATGACAATGCCACAGTTGATTTGAGTAAGCGTTGTCACCCTAGGAAAGAAAATAGCACGAGATACACCTTGGTAGTAGCATCACCAGATATAATTTAATTGAAAGCAGGAAATAATAAAAAGAAACTTTTTGAATTTACAGTAGCATGTGCAGCAACATACACTATATTGGCAAAAGTATTGGGACACCTGCCTTCACATGCACATGAGCTTTAATGGCATTCCAGTCTTAGTCCGTAGGGTTCAAGATTGAGTTGGCCCACCCTTTTCAGCTTTACCAGCTTCAACTCTTCTGGAAAGGCTGTCCACAAGGTTAAGGAGTGCGTCTATGGGGATGTTTGACCATTCTTCCAGAAGCGCATTTGTGAGGTCAGGCACTGATGTTGGTCGAGAAGGCCTGGCTCGCAATCTCCGCTTCAATCCATCCCAAAGGTGTTCTATCGGGTTGAGATCAGAACTCTGACCTGACACATTTTCGAGTTGTCACAAAAAAAGGAGTAGGGAATTATGTCTGTAGATATGCCTGTGCTGATGACAACTGTCCAAGAGAAAATTCCCTCTGGCTTTGAGAGAAATTAATACAGCCAGAACATCTAACAGTGGTGAGCTGCAGTACAATACATTTTGGTTCTAGCTATGTAGCTATGTAGCTATGCTTTAAGAAGTCAATTCTGTACTTCACCTTGTCTTGATGAAGGGCTTTTTGATTTGCTTTAGCCCCGTCATCAAAATTAGACTAGTTATACTATCTTGTTTCTTCCCAAGACTTACTCTACATATTTAATGTAATGGAAATAAAGGATAATGATGGAGTTATACTTTGAGCTACCACCATGGCATATTACAGAAGAAGAGGTAATGAACTGCTCACCTGTCTGTGTTGTCTGTGGCTGCTGTGGGGACGTTGAGGGTTTTTGAGAAGTGACATGTAAAGTTGATGACCTTGATGTAAGGGCTGCTGTTGTATTCATCTCTACACTTGGTGTCGTTTGTGTTGTTTGCACAGAGGTGAGGGTTAGGCCTGATGAACAAAGGTTTTTACTAGTAATTTGAGAATTGCAATTAAAAGGTCTGTTGATGCAAGTTATCCATATTATGAACTTCCAAAAAGATCATGTAGTGGTTTTGTATATATTCCCTTTATTAATTAAAAAACAAATGATGAAAACAAACAATGCATGTGCAGAAACATACACTATATTGCCAAAAGTATTGGGACGTCTGCCTTTACACGCACATGAACTTTAATGGCATCTCAGTCTTAGTATGTAGGGTTCAAGATTGAGTTGGCCCTCCCTTTGCAGCTATAACAACTTCAACTCTTCTGGGAAGGCTGTCCAAAAGGTTTAGGAGTGTGTCTATGGGAATGTTTGACCATTCTTCTAGAAGCGCATTTGTGAGATCAGGCCTAGTTGCAAACTCGGAACACCCAATAAGAGGATAATATGCGACCCGCCTAAACTACGTTGTATGTTCACCAATGCCAGGAGCCTGGCGGACAAGATGGGTGAACTAGAGATACTGTTATAAGAGGAGGATTTGGATTTTGTGAGAATTTCAGAGACCTGGTTCAACAGCTCTCATGATTGGTGGCAACCATTCAAGGTTATTCCCTTTATCACAAGGATAGAGAGGGTAAAAAAGGGTGAGGGGTATGCCTATATATCAAGAATAATGTACAAGTGAATGTGAGATATGACATCACTAAGAGAGCTAGGGAGGAGGTGGAATCCTTATGAGTAGAGCTCCAAAGGGATGAAGCTAAGGGGAAAATAATACTGGGAGTATGCTATAGGCCCCCTAATCTGAGGCAGGAAGGGGAGACAGATCTCCTATCACAATTTGGATTAGCAGCAAGGATGGGAAGTGTTATCATAATGGGGGATTTTAATTATCCAGACATAGACTGGGCGGAGGGAACCACGCATTCATCTAAGGCTCGCCAGTTCCTAAATGTCTTGCAGGACAATTTTATGGGTCAGATGGTAGACGCACCAACTAGAAAAAAAGCATTACTGGATCTACTGATTACCAACAATACAGACCTGATCACGGATGTGGAAATACGGGACAATTTAGGTAACAGCGATCACAGGTCAATTGGCTTCAGTATAAATCACACAAGTAGGAAACATAAGGGGAATACAAAGACACTGAATTTCAAAAGAGCCAACTTCCCTAAACTACAAACCTTGCTAGAAGGTATAAACTGGGATACAATCTTAGGAACAAAGAACACAGAGGAGAGATGGGTTTGCTTTAAGAGCATATTAAATAAGGGCATTAGCGAATGCATACCATTGGATAATAAATTTAAAAGAGCGAACAAAAGTCCTGGATGGCTTAACTCCAATGTAAAAATACAATGTAATGTAAAAATACATATAAAAGCAAAGGAGAAGGCCTTCAAAAAATACAAGGTTGAGGGATCATCATCAGCATTCAGACTTTATAAAGAATGCAACAAGAAATGTATTAATAAATCACCGGGACCGGATGGCTTGCACCCGAGGGTACTTAGGGAACTCAGTCAAGTAATTGTCAGACCATTATTCCTAATTTTTACAGACAGTCTACTGACTGGAATGGTAACAGCTGATTGGAGAAAAGCCAATGTAGCACCAATATTTAAAAATACATCCCTGGGAATTACAGACCAATTAGTCTAGCATCCATAGTATGTAATCTCTTGGAGGGGATGATAAGGGACTATAAACAAGATTTTAGTAATGAGAACGGTATCATTAGCAGCAATCAGCATGGATTCATGAAGAATCATTCTTGCCAAATCAATCTATTAACCTTCTATGAGGAGTTGAGTTACCATCTAGATAAAGAAAGGCCCGTAGACATGGTGTATCTGGATTTTGCAAAAGCATTTGACACAGTTCCCCATAAACGTTTACTGTACAAAATAAGGTCCGTTGGCATGGACCATAGGGTGAGTACATGGATTGAAAACTGGCTACAAGGGCGAATTCAGAGGGTGGTGATAAATGAGGAGTACTCAGAATGGTCAGGGGTGGGTAGTGGGGTCCCCCAGGGTTCTGTGCTGGGACCAATCCTGTTTAATTTGTTCATAAGCGATCTGGAGGATGGGGTAAAATGTTCAATCTCTGTATTTGCAGATGATACTAAGCTAAGCAGGGCAATAACTTCTCCGCAGGATGTGGAAACCTTGCATAAAGATCTGAACAAATTAATGGAGTGGGCAAATACATGGCAAATGAGCTTCAATGTAGAAAAATGTAAAATAATGCATTTGGGTGGCAAAAATATGAATGCAACCTATACACTGGGGGGAGAACCTCTGGGGGAACCTAGGATGGAAGAGGACCTGGGGGTCCTAGTAGATGATAGGCTCAGCAATGGTATGCAATGCCAAGCTGCTGCTAACAAAGCAAACAGAATATTGGCATGCATTAAAAAGGGGATTAATTCCAGAGATAAAACGATAATTCTCCAGCTCTACAAGACTCTGGTCCGGCCGCACCTAGAGTATGCTGTCCAGTTCTGGGCACCAGTCCTCAGGAAGGATGTACTGGAAATGGAGCGAGTACAAAGAAGGGCAACAAAGCTAATAAAGGGTCTGGAGGATATTAGATATGAGGAAAGGTTGCGAGCACTGAACTTATTCTCTCTGGAGAAGAGACGCTTGAGAGGGGATATGATTTCAATTTACAAATACCATACTGGTGACCCTATAATAGGGATAAAACTTTTTTGCAGAAGGAAGTTTAGACTCGTGGCCACTAATTAAAATGAGAAGAAAAGAGGTTTAACCTTAAACTACGTAGAGGGTTCTTTACTGTAAGAGCGGCAAGGATGTAGAATTCCCTTCCACAGGCGGTGGTCTCAGCGGGGGGGCATCGATAGTTTCAAGAAACTATTAGGTAAGCACCTGAACGACCGCAACATACAGGGATATACAATGTAATACTGACATATAATCACACACATAGGTTGGAGTTGATGGACTTGTGTCTTTTTTCGACCTCACCTACTATAAAAAGGCCTCGCTTGCAGTCTCTGCTCCAATTCATCCCAAGGGTGTTCTATCGGGTTGAGATCAGGACTCTGACCTGACACATTTTTGAGTTGTCACAAAAAAAGGAGTAGGGAAATATGTCTGTAGAAATGCCTGTGCTGATGACAACTGTCCAAGAGAGAATTCCCTCTGGCTTTGAGAGAAATTAATACAGCCAGAACATCTAAACAGTGGTGAGCTGCAGTACAATACATTTTGGTTCTTAGGTGTAGATATGCTTTAGGAAGTCAATGCTGTACTTCACCTTGTCTTGATACAGGGCTTTTAGATTTGCTTTAGCCCCGTCATCAAAATTTTACTGGTTACACTGTCTTGTTGCTTCCCAAGACTTATGCCCCGTACACACGGTCGGATTTTCCAATGGAAAATGTCCGATCGGAGCGTGTTGTCGGAAATTCCGACCGTGTGTGGGCTCCATCGGACATTTTCCATCGGATTTTCCGACACATAAAGTTGGAGAGCAGGAGATAAAATTTTCCAACAACAAAATCCGTTGTCGGAAATTCCGATCGTGTGTACACAAATCCAACGGACAAAGTGCCACGCATATTCAGAATAAATAAAGAGATGAAAGCTATTGGCCACTGCCCCGTTTATAGTCCCGACGTACGTGTTCTACGTCACCGCGTTCAGAACGATCGGATTTTCCGACAACTTTGTGTGACCGTGTGTATGCAAGACAAGTTTGAGCCAACATCCGTCGGAAAAAATCCTAGGATTTTGTTGTCGGAATGTCCAAACAAAGTCCGACCGTGTGTACACCCTATTACTCTACATATTTAATGTAATGGAAATAAAGGATAATGATGGAGTTATACTTTGAGCTACCACCATGGCATATTACAGAAGAAGAGGTAATGAACTGCTCACCTGTCTGTGTTGTCTGTGGCTGCTGTGGGGACGTTGAGGGTTTTTGAGAAGTGACATGTAAAGTTGATGACCTTGATGTAAGGGCTGCTGTTGTATTCATCTCTACACTTGGTGTCATTTGTGTTGTTTGCACAGAGGTGAGGGTTAGGCCTGATGAACAAAGGTTTTTACTAGTAATTTGAGAATTGCAATTAAAAGATCTGTTGATGCAAGTTATCCATATTATGAACTTCCAAAAAGATCATGTAGTGGTCTTGTATATATTCCCTTTATTAATTATGAGCAGGACAAAAAATAACATTTAAATTTGGTTATCATGCAGGTAACTAAGAAATATTTTAAATTACTATTTTGTAATTTCATATTCAGTCAGCAAGTGGCGCTTTCGGTTTATTTTTACATGATTTCCAGAGTCTCCTTATTCACTCTCAAGCTGAAATTTAGATACACAAGTGAATAGGTCAGAGCTTCTCCCTATGTCCTTAGATACAGTATTACTTTGTATGAGGTTTTCAAACAGAGAGGGGGAGGGGGGGATATTTTTGCATGTTTTTCCACACTTTTTAGACACTATGAGGTTTATTTACTAAAGCTGGAGAGTGCAAAATCAGGCTCACATCTGCACAGAAACCAATCAGCTTCTAAGCTCAGCTTGTTCAATTAAACTTTTGCAATAAAACCTGGAAGCTAAATGGTTTCTATGCAGAATTAATCCTGATTTTTCACTCTCCAGCTTTAGTAAATAAACCACTATGTGTCCCACAGAAGTTTATTTAGGGCAGGATTGCACATTTTTTGGCCCCATAGCTGTATTATGAAAGTGCCTTAAAATGAGCACATCACACTTTTTCAGGGCACTGTAGGTGACGCAGTGCCCACTCAGACAATGCTTTGATTTACCAGAGATCCCACCCAGCTCAGACTGTCCAGCCCAGTCTGCCACCCTGGGTACACAAAGTACATTACACATTATCATAATCATGAACACATAACCATCCCACAATGGTTAGATAATGAGGTAGAGTTGACACAAGGCTAATCACATCATAGGAACCTCCAAGAGGTAGCCAAATTAGCCGACAGACAGAAACAATAGGTGATTTAATTAACAATAGGAATTCACACCTAGGAGATACACAATGGGAGAGACACAAACTTGTGTAATCTGTCCACTAAACAAGTCATCAGAAGACAAACACTGTTCCCCAAGTCTGATACAGGGGAATTCATTTATTTTCATAGATCTCTTGAGAGACATTGTTGATAAATATTTCTGTCCCAAGTGGAGGGTTTTTTCCAACCCAGTCTGTAGGAGGGCCACCATATTCCCTCTGACCATTAACCTGTACAATATTAATATTGCATCTTTCCATCCACTGCAGAAGGGATGCTTTATTGTCTTTATCAGATAATTAATCCAAGCCTCGCTCTCAGTGTTCATCACATTGTCCATCATTAGAGAATGATCTGCTCTCTCCATGGGCCATAATCAGTGGGTAGGAGGCTTGCCCCTTGTCTCCTCCAAAAGTCCCTGTCCCTGGTTGGGTCTGTCGCGCATATTAGGATATATTTATAAACATTTACATAGCAATTCATCAAGTGAAAGTGCATGTACATTTGTTTTATGTGACTTGGGGAAAAAAACAAATGATGAAAACAAACAATGCTGAAATCAGACCTGAAACAGTGAATGGGGGTGCACTGGACCCCCTGCTGTGAGCAGCTTCATGCTGCAGTGTGAACCCAGCCTAAGTGTAGAGATCAGTATATTCGGCATATAGGGGTGTTGGTGCATCTATTACAGTGTCTTACTTGGAACACCCCAATGAAAAATAGGTAAACCTTATTTGTAAGAACTGCTCACCTAACTGTGTTGTTGGTTTGCTTGTGATCAGGGAGGTTCTCTCTGTTGGCCGTTGAGTGGTGATAGTGATATCTAAAAAGAAAGACTTATATTAATTTGGGTATTATAAACTAAAGAAAACAAAGTGAAGACTTGAAGTGTATCCACAGCTAAAACATTTTTTCTTAGTTTTAGGAGTGGGAAAAGATTAGAACCCGTCAGGTTTTTACTGTTATCCAAGGTTTCATTAGAGAGATGTATCCTCACTATCTATCCTGGTTACATTTATCAGATAGGAAGTAAGGGGAATTCAGACAGACAGAAATAAAAATGTTTATCTTCAACAGGGGGAAGGCTACAACCCCTGTCCGATTTTTATTTCATTTGTAAGTAGAATGGGGAAGTAAAAAAACGTGATAAAATCTGTGCTTGAGGTGAAATAGTTCATAAAACAGTAGCTATGCACTTTGCCTCGATACCAGGCATTGAACATAAATCCATACAGTGCAGTGCTTATTTGAAGAAAAGTAGATAGATAGATAGATAAATAGATAGATAGATAGATAGATAGATAGATAGATAGATAGATAGATAGATAGATAGATAGATAGATAGATAGATAGATAGATAGATAGATAGATAGATAGATAGATAGATAGATAGATAGATAGATCCTCCCTGGGTCAGCCTGGATGTCAAACCACTTCCTCCACTTTCTAAAACTGAGCTCATAATATTTCCTCCCCCACGTGCCTCTTCCCCTGACTTCTCTGTCAAGATCAATGGCACATCTATCAGTCAGTCCCCACATGCCAGGGTGCTAGGGGTAACCTTAGACTCTGAACTGTCCTTCCAGGCCCACATACAATCCCTGTCCAAATCATGCCGCCTTAGCCTCCACAACATTTCCAGAATACGCCCCTTTTTAACTAATGACACCACCAAGCTTCTAATTCACTCCCTGGTTATCTCCCGCATCGACTACTGCAACTCACTCCTCATTGGATTACCGTTACATAGACTATCCCCCGTTCAGTCCATTACGAATGCCGCTGCGAGACTCATCCACCTTACCAACCATTCAGTGTCCTCCACCCCTCTCTGCCAATCCCTCCACTGGCTTCCACTCACCTAACAAATAAAATTCAAAGTACTAACAATAATTTACAAAGCCATCCATAACTCTGCCCCCAGGTACATCACTAACCTATTCTCAAAATACCAACCAAGCCGCTGTCTTCAGTCCTCCCAAGACCTCCTGCTCTCTAGCTCCCTTGTCACCTCCTCCCATGATCGCCTCCAGGATTCCTCCAGAGCTTCACCCATCCTTTGGAACTCCCTACCCCAATCAACCTGACAGTCCCTTAATCTATCCATCTTTAGACGATCCCTGAAAACCCTTCTCTTTAAAGAAGCCTACCCTGCTTCTAACTTGTTTTACTTCCTCCATCATCCCATCCCCCACAGCTATTACCTTTTTTATCAATTAACCCTCCCTTTTTAGATTGTAAGCTCTAATGAGCAGGCCCCTCTGATTCCTCTTGTACCAAATTGTAATGTAACTGTAATGTCTGCCTTCATTTTGTTAAGCGCTGCGCAAACTGTTGGTGCTATATAAATCCTGTATAATAATAATAGATACTCATGAATAAACAGTAAATATCACAGTGATTATATTACAAACAAATAAATATGTGACTTCAGATAAAAAGAATAAAGAAAATGTAACTAAAAGTCCACAAGAGAAAAGGCTAATGTGATGAGTTAAGTTTTCAGACCCAATTAATTTAAAATAAGGTCAGTGCTATACTCTAATAAAAGTGTATTAGCCGCTAGCAATAAAAGTGTAATATACAATACCTTTTATGAACAATACAAATAAAATTGCAGGGTTTATGAAAATAAAAAATACAAATATTTGTACAAAAATAGTTCCACTTTGACCAACTATTCCACTATATTATTAGATAGTCTATTATGATGTCAACCTGGAAAAGCATTTAATTTCACAGGTACTGGAATCCCCAAATAAAAGGATTGGCAACTCAGCAAAAGTATATGCTGCATCACACTAGGACTCAGCATAAACGCATTAATTAATAATTATCAGGTCCTCAATCCATCCTTTCCATCTAAGGAGATTTATTCCAGCGGCACCAGCCAGTTCAACAATATCACATGTTGCTCAAAAGTAAAATATAAACTAATATAGTGTAGTAATGTTTTAATAAAGATCAATGTTAAACTTTTCCTGCGCTAATCCAAACAACACAAGAACCTATATTAATAACTCTATTTCACTGAAAAATACTATATTATACAATAAAAATAAAATACAATAATATATATTGCAAGATAGCGCTTCACCAGTTTATTGTGATCATTTGTTTTAATAAAACACCAAGTGAATAAACACTGTGCTCAATTCATATGTACAAAAACACACAAAGCAAAACTCCCCACCTTTACAGAGCACACGCTCACCGACACTCTATGTAGAGTCAAAGCATTCTTCCTCCCGAGGCACTGTACCACTCTCCCAGTAAGAAATCACCACAAGGCAGATAAAATAAATTGCCCATATAGTGTAGTATTTATTTAACAACTGGTGGGTAACAGCACTATAACACACATATATAAAGACTCGCCTTTAAAACACCAATAGGTCGACTCGACTGAAACTCAGATTACCGGCCGTCACTCTGAGTGCCGATGTGGTGGCAGATGGACCACTTTAGCGTACACCCAACGCAAAGTGAGGAACGAATACCGCGCTTGTATAGCAAAAAATAAAAAACTCAGTGGTGATTAAATACCACCAAAAGAAAGCTCTATTTGTGTGAACAAAATGATAAAAAGTTCATATGGGTACAGTGACCGCGCAATTGTCATTTAAAGTGTGACGCCGCAGAAAGCTGAAAATTGGCCTGGGTAGGAAGGTGGTAAAAAGGGGTAAAAGTTCCTGGTAAGCAAGTGGTTAAAACACCATCAACACATTTTGTGGATCTTTAGTGGCCATGAAACACTTTGATGGTGTTTTAATCAGTTGTTTGATCAATGAGTACCAACGTTCCCGAAGAATCCACTTTGACATACCTTTTTATTTAATGGGTGCCTCAGTTGATCACATATTGATTCTATTTTGAGGCCTTATTACCATTGTTCCCCATATCTGATTGCAACATAGCGCAGTGCAAGAAAACTCAGATGAGCATCAAGCGCAACTGTCTACACTTTGCATGTGCTAAAAAAAGGTTGCTTGACCCTAGGATGGGTAATACAGCAACCTTATGAATACACTTTTTTCCATACTTTTCACATGCTGAGTCCTATGCTTAGAGAGATTTGTCTTGTGGATTTTCATCCCTCTTTTCCTCCTTGTGTCTGCTCATCTGGAGCACCACTGACTCAGTTTTGTAGATTGGAAGGGGTTGGAAAGTATAATCTCTTCTGTGTACCAAACACACAAGTTACTCCATATTTATTACTTCAATAATATACCTACAGCTCAATGAGAAACTAATGTGCCACAGGCTGTAGATATAATAAGAGGTGATCCTTAAACCTGAAATGTATTTTAAGGGGTTCTCCATGGTAATAGGATTAAGAAAGGCTGTTGTAATCTGACTAGTCATGACAACTCTTTGCCAACATAAACATTTACTGTTAGCTTTTGTATGTGATATACTGTAACATGCTTACCTATGCATTCCTCATCTAGTGTAAGCAGTTTGACGCACTGTGATAAACTTTTGGAATTACACAAATCATCTTTACAATAACAATTCTTGCTTTGGCAAGTCGCACCTACAGGGCAATCCGTATCATTTGCGCATTTATCTGCATGAAAACAAAATATTTGATTGCAATTAGTTTTTTTGCCAGAACTTGGGCCACCCACAAATGGATCAATATAATAAGGACTAAACTTTGTTACCAGGCTTGCACCTTATTGGGAAGTATACTACTCACTTCTCGTATACTGCATCAGGTAAATTGCAATGCGGGACTAATAAGGTACTACTCATTTTGCAGTTACCTGTAATTTTGAAATTATGTAATAAAATGATTGCCCAGAGGGAGCAACGAAATATAGGTGTGTTCTGGTGACAGGGTCTCTTTTAAACATTTGAAACAGAGTACCATCCCTTCTGCATGGCAACAGAATTATTGTGAACACCTTGTTGAAACTCACTAGCCTTCATATTTTAATAGTTTTTATTATTAAGAAAGAAAGGCTTTTTGTTGTATAGTAAACAACAATCTGGAAAAAATAGAAGAAATAAAAAAATGATGAAAACAATGTTGACAATAGAGATGTGCACAACAAAATTAGTTTTGTGTTATTTTGGTTTAGTTTGTTAAATAAATCTTTATGTTTCTTCATAATCATTATGTCAAAATGATTTGTAGGGATGCGCCAGGTACCATTTTTTTAACAACGAGTACGAGTGCTGATACTTTTATTTAAGTACTCGTCAATACCAATTACCAAAACCTACCTACCTTTACAAATGTGAAGTCCTGCATCATTTTTTGCCTTTATTGATCCTGTGCCACAGACACAAGGAGAGCTGGTTCCTGATTTGGGACAGATGTTTTCTGGTTAAAAAGAACAGGACAGTCAGTGTGATCCATTTACCAGCGGAATGCCTTGGATGTATAGTACAGTGATATAATATGACTATATGCAGCATACTGTATGTATGTGAGTGTGTACTTCTGTGTATATCATTACAACATTAATATATTATAAAATATAATATATCATAAGGTGCATGTTTAAAAAAAAAAAAAAAAAGAAAAGAAAATATTGGATATTTATTGTATTTTTGCACAATCTATCGACAGTATATTTGAATATCCTGTTGGCCTTCAAGGCTTACTCCACAGGAGACATGATACCCAGTGTTATTGAAATAAAGAAATAAAGGTACTGATTGAGTTTTACTTTCATTTCCTATATCATATTACAGTAACATAATTAATAAACTGCTTACCCATCAGTGCTTTCTGTGGTCTCTGTGGGGACTTTGAGGTTTCCAAAGAAGTGATGAGTAAGGTTGGTGATATTGATGTATGGATTGCTGTTTTCCTCTCCACACTTGGTGTAGTTTGTGCTACAGAGGCAGGGTTCAGGCCTGATAAAGTAGGTTTTTTTTAGTGATAACTTGAGAATTACAGTTAAAACTTTTTTTTGATGTTGGTTCTTAGCTTCTGAAAATGATCCCTGTTTTATAAAGGTATTGTTTTAAAGGAATAGTTTAGCAGTTTTTTTTATATAGTCCCTATTATATATTATGTACCAGACTAAACATAACTTTTTTTAAGAATGTTGTTTTAGTTTCGTAAATAGTAAATGTGGTATATGAATAGTTGATGTTTTCATATGCAGGCAGCAGGTGGAGGTTTTGGCTCATTTTCACACGCTTTTCAGGATCACCTGATTTGCTTCTAATGTGAAATTTACATATGTAAGTGAACGAATCAAAATATTGACATCTCCCTCCTCTTTCCTTACATATGTGTCTGTATGACGTGCCAATCAGAGACAGAGAGGTTTATTTACTAAAACTGGAGAGTGCAAAAAAAAAAAAAAGAAAAAAAAAAGAGAAACATGTTATACTTACCTGCTCTGTGCAGTGGTTTTGCACAGAGCAGCTCGGATCCTCTGATTCTCTCCTTTTCGGGTCCCCCAGCGGCACTCCTGGCTCCTCCCCCTCAAGCAGTGCCCCCAGAGAAAGCCGCTTGCCCTGGGGGCACTGCTGCATGCTCGCTCCCGAGTCACTGCTCTATGCATCCATAAGACACTTACTGCCGCGGCTTGACCCTACCCCCCCTGCTCTCTTCTCATTTGCTGTGATTGATAAAAATAGGTGAAGAGGATGCACTAGTCAATTGATTACAGAAACTGACGCACCTGAGACTCCCTGAATACCGGGAGATAAAAATTAGTGAAAGAAATAAAGTGCGCTGTCTCAAAAATACTCAATGAGCTAAAACCAAAGTTTACAAACGCAAATATTGGTGCTCTTTAAAAACCGTGCACAACTGTCACTAGTACCTTGAAACATGTGATGTAACACAACATCAATTAAAAAACACAATGTGAGCAAACGTAAGTTGCAAGAGTGACATGTGTAATACCATGGGTAAGTATACATCAAAGATGATAAAATATAAGTGAATATCTGAAACAAAAAAAAAGTCCCAAATAGGACTCTATTGAAAGTTGATAAAACAGTCCAAAATAATGTAGAGTGCTGCATGGATGCTATTCCAAAACCTTCAAAGTGCTGCATACATCACCAACGTGCTCAAATAATTAATGGCCACTTACCAGACCTCAAAGGTCAATGGCCATATACACTGCTCTCAGCTGAGAGACTTCGATCTGTATCACCGTCTATGTGGAACTCCGGATGGTCAAAGACTCCTGGCTCACAGATAGGAGTGAAAATGAAAAGGAGGGCCGATGCATTATCTTTTTAAAAACGTACGGAATGTAAGTCTGCAAGTAAGACTAGCTGGGAAGCGGGGAGGTTGCAGATGCCGGTGTGTGCACAGCAGCTGAACAGAAGTCTACAACAGGACAACAGATGCTTCAATCAAACTGTGCTCCTGTGACCTGAAAGCACCCTTTTAAAGATCACAGATCTACAACCTTCAAAAAAATAAGGAATAACTTTTTTAGAAGGAACATATTTTCACTGGTCACATCACGAGATTCTGTGCTAGATTCAAGCAATCAGTCTGTTTTTTTTCTTTTTTAAATAAATGTAAGTTTTAAAAAGATTTTGCACTATCGGTCCTCCTTTTCATTTTCACTCCTATCTGTGGGTCGGGAGCCTTTGACCATCCATCTATATCTTAATAGTTAGGAATGGTTAAGGTATTATTAGTTAGTTATTATTTCAGATTTTTGGATTTTGGAATTTTCGGATTTTCATTCTTTTGAATTTTCAGATTTTCATTCTTTTTTTCGGATTTTCAAATTTCCAAATTTTAGGATTTTCAAGTTTTCAAATTTCCGAATCTTCAAAATTTCCAATTTCCGAAATTTCCAATTTCTGAAATATAGAATTTTCCAATTTCCGAAATTTCTAATTTCTGAATTTCAAATTTTTGAATTTCCGAATTTCAAAATTTTGAAATTCGAAAATTCGGAAATTGAAAAATTCGGAAATTTGGAAATTTCGGAATTACCTAATTTGTCAAGATTCGTTAAAAAACTAATTTGGAACTAAACGAATTGCACATGTCTGGTAGTAGGAAGAGGGCTCCATAACACTGAGAAGACCTGGGTAGAGGGAAAAGGGCTCCATAACACTGAGAAGACCTGGGTAGAGGGAAGAGGGCTCCATAACACTGAGAAGACTTGGACAAAAGGAAATGGGCTCTATAACACTGAGAACTGGGTAGAAGAAAGAAGACTCCATAACACCGAGAAGAACTGGGTAGAAGAAAGAAGGCTCCATAACACTGAGAAGACCTGGGTAGAAGCAAGAAGGCTCCATAACACTGAGAAGACCTGGTTTGAAAAAAGGGGAACGCATAACAGGAAGGCCTGTCTCAAAAAGGGGCTCAATAAAGACCAAGAAGGTCTGCACTATGAGAGCACCTGGTTTCTTGCAATCATTTGAGTAGCCTGGAGTCCTATTCATTACAGAAATTGTGACCTATAACCAAAGCTAAGTTACAATTTAGTGTATCCCTATCATATACAGACCATTGTCAACGCTTTTTTTGCATGGAAGGATAGATAGTGTGTACATATGTGTGCTGTATACATATTTGTAAAACTCTGTATGTTGTGTTTTTTTCTTACATTTGTAAGTAGTTTGTATGTACACAATCCTTGTTTAGTAAAATCACATTAATCCACTACAAGGGTTTCTGCTTCCTTGCTTTACTGCAAAGTAACATAAAAGATACCAGCAAAAATAGTGCTATAATTTTCTGTACAACTGGAATACCCATATAGGAATTGAGATAGTTGATCTTGGCTAAATGTAGGGCTGTGTAGCTTATTGCTCTAGGTTGTCTGCCATATTAGGGAAGAAAAGTCATATGGCACCAACAAAAAGAGAACTCAGTGCAGGGATAAGGTGAAATCATTGCATGTATAAAGTGTACTGGGTATAGAGGAGTTTTGGTACACTCTACTGCCTGTAGCTGTGGATATCTGAACCTTACACTTGCCTACAATGGCACAGAACAGTGTCCCTGGTGTACCTGTATTGTTCAGGCATGGTGAATCTTTCTGAAATAGTTAGAAGTGAACCAACAATTAGTGCTAGTGAACTGCTCACCTGACTGTGGTGTCTGTAGCCCTGTGACCAGTGAAGTTCTCTGTGTTGGCTGATGAACTATTCTATAGCTTCTGCAAATGAAGAATATTCTCTGAATCGAGGACAGGCAGTTGAATGAAAGTTCCCCTTCCTCCATTCAGAGACCGTTTTTCATTCATAGAAGCTCTAGTATATGGGCATAGTCAGTACTCTTGATGAGTACTTATGATAGGTCCCTCAGCTTTATTAAAGTGGTTGTAAACCCGTGGGAGCCGCCGTTCATGGCAGAGGTATCTGAAGGTGGCTGTTCCTTCAGAGCGCATTGCCAGTGATGTCAATTGCTGCATGTACAGTAAATCTCTCCTAAATGGTGCATGTTTAGGAGATATTTACACTACCTATAGGTAAGCATTATTATAGGCTTACCCATAGGTAAAATTTAGTGATGGAAGTTTACTTCCACTTTAATCCCCACCACATTGAATGTTTATAGCAGCGGTGGTGGTGGTGGGGGGGGGGGGGGTTAGTTTGGAATAGGAATATTGCAACTAAACAAGGGGCCAGCAGCACAAAGGACACATCAGATAGTAAATCATGTCCCTTGTGCTGATTTTTTTAAGCAAACAAATAGAGCTTTAATAAACTGCAAATAGGTGTTTAAGCCAGAGCTTAAGCTCTGTCAGATTGAATGGAGAGCGTCTGTGAACAGCAATGTTCAAGTCTTGCCACAGATTCTCAATTGGATTTAGGTCTGGACTTTTTTTTGCAGACTCTAACAGGTTTGTCTTCTAAGACTGCCCTGTATTTGGCTCAATTCATCTTCCCATCAACTCTGACCAGCTTCCCTGTCTCTGCTGAAAAAAGCCACCATGTTTTACGTTTTGTTTGCAGGCAGAGAAGAAACTTCCCTCACACCCACCCTTTATGTAAAATTTTCATGAGGTTTTAAGTTGGGGGAATATATGTCTTGTTTTGTGTTCCTGTTTGTAATTAAAAATAAATGAATACATTTAAAAAAAAAACAGCGATTACTTGTGATTACTTTGTCATAGCAGCTTGGCGGGTCAGGGGGTCTTTGTGGGGTCAGTGATTATTGATATTGTTGTTAAATTGTAGGGTCCATCCAAGGTATGGCACCTACACGTGGTTGGTTAGTGGTACCCACCCCCCCCCCCCCCAGGAGCTAGGTCTCCTGGGGGGGGGGGAGAATGGAGGTATGGTGAGGTCTTACGTCCTCGAGCCAGTTGGGGTGCGACTGAGGAAATGGACCATTTCAGTAAAATTGTGCTTTATGGACACCCAAAGACCCCTTGTTTACATTTTTAGAATTACATTGTTGAATGGTATTTTCCTTGTTATTTTATTTATTCAATGTTAATAAAATTGGCTGCTGTGGCCGTATTAAAACTCATGTTGCGCAGTCTGTGTCTTTATTTTAGGATCAGGTTGACGAATCCATTAGTCATGTATAAGCGATGTTTTTTAAGCGTTGTATGCATGAGGTCTTAGGGTAACAGGGAAGGTTAGTATTAGGAATTCAGGGAGGATTGGGGAGGATTAAGGGTTACAAGAAGGGTTAGTGTGAGGGTTACAGATAGACAGACAGTGTTAGTATGAGAGTTATGCAGCGTACACACGACCGGACTTTCCGGAAGACTAGGTCCGACGGGATTAGTCCGTCGGACAATCCGATTGTGTGTGGGCTAGTCCGATCGGTTTTTGAGATAAAAATCCGACGGACCTAGAAATAGAACATGTTTCAAATCTGTCCGACGGACTAAAAATTGGGAAAACCATTCGTCTGTGTGCTGATCCGACGGACCAAATACGACGCAAGGGAAGCTATTGGCTACTGGCTATTGAACTTCCTTCTTTAGTCCCATTTACGTCATCACGTTCAAACCGACCAGACTTTTGAACGGACTTAGTCCAATCGTGTGTGGCCAAGTCCGTTAGTTTTGAACTCCGCTGAAAGTCCATCGGGAAGACCGTCGGACCTAATTTGCCGGAAAGTCCGGTCGTGTGTACGCGGCATTAGTGTTGAAGGTTGCTGAACTTTGCATTTTATCACCATTGCTTTCACCACTTGACTGGCTGACTCTTTTGAAGATAAACAAGACTGTTCTATTCGAGTGAAATTTCAGCTAAAACTGATAGGTGGAATATGAAGATGAAACTGTGGCCTAGTAAAAGCTGCTTGCATAGTGTGCATGGAGTTACTACAATATTTCTGCAATTTTTCTGTGAAATAATACACTGTCATTTTGATTTCTTGATTGCAATCTGCCTGTTGTCTCCCCATGAAATGGTGACCTAGTGAAAGCTGCTTACATAGTGTATCTGGAGTCAATATGATATATTTTACTTTTTCTGTGAATAAATACGCTGAAATGATTTCTTGATTAAACCCAGTCTAATAAAAGTGGTGGAATACTGTACATTGAGTCAGTACAATATTTTTGGCTTTTTCCCTGTGAAATAATTGCACTGTAATGTTGATTTCTTGATTAAAAGATGCCTGCCGTCAAACCGCAGCCTAGTAAAATTTGCTTACACAGAGCGCATGATGTTGATAGAATAATTCTGGCTTTTGATTTTCTGATTACAAACCTGCCTAATTGTAAAATTGAAACCTAGTAAATGTTGCTTACATAGTGTGCCAGAAGTCACAACCATTTTTTGGTATTTGCCTATGAGTTATTACAGTCTCATTTTGATGTCTTCATTAACTCTGCCTTATGTCTCCTCATCTCTCTGTGGCCCAGTAAAAGCTGCTGACATAGGGGCCTCTATTTAAACATTTGCTGAGCGAATGTCTCAAATATTCCTCAGTTATTACTAATAATCCTGAATTTTGCTTATGCAGTGGAACCTTGGATTACGAACATAATCCATTCCAGGAGAATGCTTGTAATCCAAAGCACTCGCATATCAAAGCGAGTTTCCCCATAGAAGTCAATGGAAACAAAGATAATTCGTTCCACATTGACTTCTATTGTATGCAGTACTGCCTGTGGCCAGAGGTGGGGGGGGGGCGCCAGAGAGACACAGAAATACTCGTAGACGGATCGGATGCACTCGGAAACCCTTGGAAAGACTCGGGAACTGAGTATTTCCGAGTGTTTCCGAGTATTTCTGAGTGATTCCAAGTGCATCTGAACGGCTCCCAACGGCTCTGAACGGCTCAGAACAGAGTGTCACCAGCCCCCCCTGCACCTATGGCCAAATGCAGTTCTGCACACCGCAGAGGCTTGGATCCTGCTCATTTTGTGAGACAACACTTGCAAACCGAGTCAGGTTTAAAAAAAATAATAGCTCGTATTGCAAAACGTTCGTTAACCGTGTTACTCACAATATGAGGTATTACTGTATATGATTGTTAGCTCCATCTAGTGGCCATAATGTTCTATTTTCATTTTATACCTCATTTAGGAAATAAACATATTGGCTAAAATACAGAATTGTTCATGACAGCTGAGCGAATACTTGAGAAATTCGCACAGGGAAGTTTTTTGAAAAAATAGACACCATAGTGTGCCTAGAATCGGTACAATATTTCTAAATTTTTTCTGTAAAATAATACACTCCAACGTTGATTTCTTGTTTGTAAAGATGCCTGGTTTCTTCCTGTGAAACTTCGACCTAGTAAAAGCTGCTTACCTAGTATGCATAGAATTGGTACAATAGTTGTGACTTTTTGTCTGTGAAATAATACACTCTAATTTAGATTTTATGACTAAATGCTTCCTGGTAACTTCCTGTAAAACTGTGTCCGACTAAAGCAGTCTACAGGCATACCCCACTTTTAAGTACACAATGGGGTTTATTTACTAAAGCTGTAAAGTGCAAAATCAGGCTCACTACTGCATAGAAACCAATGAGCTTCCAGGTTTTATTACTAAAGCTTAATTGAACAAGCTGAGGTTAGAAGCTCATTGGTTTCTATGCAGAAGTGAGCCTGATTTAGCATTTTCCAGCTTTAGTAAATAAACCCCATTGTGTACTTAAAAGTGGGGTATGCCTGTACATACCATGCATGAAGTCTGTGGCCTAGTAAAAGCTGCTTGCATAGTGTGCATGGAGTTACTACAATATTTCTGCCCTTTTTCTGTGAAACAATATACTGTTTATTTAATTCCTCAATTATAAACCTGGAAATTTTCCCTGTGTAATACTGTGTCCTATTAAAATACTTGACATTGGGTCAGTACAATATTTTTTTTGTGAAATAATTACACTCCAATTTTGATTTCTTGAATGCTTTCAATGCTTTCTGGTGTCTCCCTTCTGAAATAGCAGCCCAGTAAAAGTACTAGAAATCTGTGCATGAAGCCAGTACAATGTTTCTGCCTTTGTAATTCAAAATAATAGACTCCTTGATTGAAAGCTGCATGGTATTTCTCTGTCAAACTGCAGCTAGTAAAAGTTCTTAAATAATGTGTATTGAGTTGGTACACTATTTTTGACCTTATTCTGTTAACTAGCACACTCGTTTTGGTTTTCTGATCAATACCTGACTGTTCATTCTTTGTGAAACTGTGGCCTAGTTAAATTACTAAAATATTGTGCATTAAGCCAGTACAATATTTATGGCTGTGAAATAATATGCTCATATTTTGATTCTTTTTTTTTTTTTTTTAAAGATATGTTTATTTATTTTAAAGACAAACTTACATACATAAAAAACTTGTGTTGCCCAATGTAGTGCACAGAAGAGGTCTATACATTCAAACAAGCAATAAACAGCAAACAATAATAATCGATTATCATCACACACGTCTCTTGTGGTTATTAAATACAGTATATAGTTACAAGGAACTATATAGGTAACAGAGTTTTGATTCAGGGATATAGTAATTGAAATCAATAGGGTGGTTAGCATGACCAAATAATATAGCTAGCATGTTTACACTGGGGTGAGGGTCAAAGAGCTAGCTATCCATCTGCCCCAAATTTTATGAAATGTTTCAGTTTTTTTCAGAGTCTGAAATGTGAGTTTATACAATGGTAAGAAGTTATTGATTCATTTCAACCAAAGGGGTCTCATTGGGAACTGCAATCCCTTCTGTGATAGTAAAAATGGACTTCTTTGCATAAAAATATAAGACGCAGAGTAGTTTCTTAGCATGAGAAGGGATAGGCAGGTCACCAAAAATGCCCAGGAGGCAATTCTTGGGATTCATAATGTTTGGCAGACTTAGTGTGGAGCAAATAAAGGAACCTATATCTATCCAGAAGTCCTGAACCACTGGGCAGGTCCAGAAGCAGTGTGGGAAATCTGCATTTTGGGACAACCCCATTTTATATAACTTGGCAGGAGTAAGGTGGGAGTGGTGAAAGAACTTCAGTTGTATAATGCGGTCCCTAGAGGATATGACTGAGGACTTATACGTGTCGCTAAATTCAGACCAGTCGACCTCTGTGTGAGGAATGTCCAGGGAGGTCCACTTCGTCTGAGCAACCTGGGATCTAGGGTTACAGTCTGTGGTGAGGGCAGCATAATAATGTGGAGATAAGTTTGGTAGGATCTGGTTGGCTTAATATTTTCTCCAGTGAAGGCACTCTAATAGGATTATCCAGAGAAACAAGTGGCATAAATATTTAATCCCCCTCATATTTTGATTCTAAATATTAAAAGCTGCGTGGTATCTCTCTACCAAACTGCAGCTCAGTAAAACGTCTTAAATACTATGCATGGAGTCAGTACAGTATTTCTGGTGTTTTTTCTGTTAAAAATACAATCATATTTTTTATTTTGCAAATATAAACTAGGTAATCTAGCACTAAGAAATGACTTGTTCATTGACTGTACAACAGTGGTCCCCAGGCACCAGGAACCACTTTCACAGCAGCCAATTTTCCCAGGCACCAGGGGGGGTTTGTGAGGGTTACTATTTACGGAGTCTGTCCTCAGCCCCTCTTTACAGCATAGTCCCCCCTCTATATCAGTGTCCTCAGTTACCCTTCACATCCCTTCACATCAGAGCCCCCACTTTACATTACAGTGCCCCTTTACAGTGCAGTCCCCGCTACTTCACAGTGCCCCTTTACATTAATGCAATGGGGACTGCTCTGTAAAGTGGGAACTGTAATGGGAACGGCTCTGTAAAGGGGGCACTGTAATGCAAAGGGGTCCGTGATGCAAAGGGGACTGCACTGTAAAGGGGGAACTGTGATATAAAGGGTACTGCACTGTAAAGGGTCACTGTAATGATTACAGTGCAGTCCCCTTTATATTACAGTGCCCCTAGCAATCACAGCCTCCTCCATCACAGTGTCCCTACATTCCACCCCCCCCCCTCCTCTCTAATGTGACACTTCCCTATTCTAATGTCTGTCTCCCTTGCACAGGACTTGTACCTTTGGCAGGGCAGAGGCTGTGATCAGTCGATGCTTCCTCGGAGCTGGGGGAGGACAAACAGGTATGAGATAAGCGGTGACCACGGTCACTAATAGCCCTGTGCGGAGTGCGTTTGACGCTCATCTCCTGCTTTTCCGCCCGGTCATCAATAGGCCTGCAGACTGGCACAAGTTTGCGGCCCGAATGTTGGCAACCCCTGCTGTACAATATTTCTGGCTACTGCCTATCAAATAATATGCTTTAATTTTTAGTTATTGATAAAATCTGCATGCTCTTTCCCTCTTACATTACAGTCTATTAAAGCTGCCTACATAGTATTAATCAAATCTGTACAATATTTCTGGCTATCTGCTTCATCTCTCCCTCTTAGACTACAGCATAACAATTCTGCTTAGGTACTATGCATTGAGTATTTCTAGCTATTGTTTTTTCAGGTCATGGAGGCCCTCAGCCTAACTTATGGTACGGAATAGGAAGAGTTAAAGTTTTTGTAAATGCAGAAGTTTTTTTTTACCTATCTGCAGTCTATGCAGGAAGATAAAAAAAAACCTTCTGCATGCAGGTACCCCTCCCAGTCCCAACTAAATACATACCAGAGTCCAATCTTGATCCAGCGATGTGCAGGAGAACCGAGGCTGTCCTGGATTTCTTGCTACTGATTAACTCATATACAGCAGCAGGAGCAAGTGGCTCCCGCTGCTGTCAATCAAAGGAGGTGATGAGGGGGTGGGGGAGGGGACCGAGCTGTATGGGTTTATGCAAACTTAAGAGGGATGCTCGAGAGCGAGCAAGCATGAGTGTCCCCAAGTGGCTAGCTACGGTGGCACTAGGTGGGGGTGGAGCCAGGAGCGCCAGTGGGGGACACCAGAAGAGGAGGATCAAGGCTGCTCTTTGCAAAACTATTGCACAGAGCAGGTAATTATAACATAATTGTTATTTTAAGATAAAAAAAATCAAGCTTTACATTACTTTAACCACTTAAGGACCGGAAGGATTTGCCCCCTTAATGACCAGGCCATTTTTTACGATACGGCACTGCATCGCTTTAACTGAAAATTGCGCGGTCATGCGACATTGTACCCAAACAAAATTGACATCCTATTTTTCCGACAAATAGAGCTTTCTTTTGGTGGTATTTGATCACCTCTGCGTTTTTTATTTTTTGTGCTATAAACAAAAAAAGACCGACATTTTTGAAAAAAAAAATATTTTTAACTTTTTGCTATAATAAATATCCAAAAAAAAAAAGTCTTCATCAGTTTAGGCCATTATGTATTCTTCTACATATTTTTGGTAAAGAAAATATTTTTTAATAAGCGTATATTCATTGGTATGTGCAAAAGTTATAGCATCTACGAAATAGGGAGTAGATTTATAGCATTTTTATTATTTTTTTTTTTTTACTAGTAATGGCGGCGATCTGCGATTTTTAGCAGGATTGCGACATTGCGGGGCACAGATCAGACACTTTTGACACTTTTTGGGACCATTGACATCTATACAGCGATCAGAGCTAAAAATAGCCAATGATTACTTTATGAATGTCACTGACAGGGAAGGGGTTAACACTAGGGGGCGATCAAGGGGTTAAGTGTTCCCTAGGAGGTGTTTCTAACTGTGGGGGCAGTGTACTGACAGGGAGTAGAGAGAGATCGCTGTTCCTGATTACTAGGAACAGCAGATCTCTCTCTACTTCCCTGACAGAACAGGGATCTGTCTGTTTACATTGACAGATCCCCATTCTGTCTTGCTCTGGAACAATCATGGGTCGCCGGCAGACATTGGGACAGCTGGCCACGCATGCCCCTTAGAGCTCTTAAAGCGGCCGACATACAGATACGGCAATTCGCACAGCCATGCCAGCCTGCCGCAAGTGGTTAACTTAGGATATGCATGAGACCCGCGCTATGTGTCCGGCAGGGTTTCATCCTGTTACTATGAGTGAGGTAACAGAGGTACACTGGCTGGTGGAGTGGCGTGGTCCTGCCCGCCACCCCGAATGCAACATATATAACATACTGAAAGTAGAGCAATGGGACAACTCCTGGAAGAGAGATTTGGCTTTAGACTACTTGCAGTGTCAGCTCATCTCTAAGTTGAGAGACTGCCTTAATGTTAGATTGTTCACATGACCACAGTTTCCGCCTGGTCCATTGTGTTGATGAGCCCGTCCTCGGGCAAAGTTTCATCTAATGCATGGGAGCAGTAGGCCCCACCCAGGCCACTGCCTGGCATAGGCCAAGAACCTGGTGGGCTTACAGTCATGAGGAACATTCACCACTGCGCAACCTACAAGCTTAACTGTACTAACAATGCTGCAAGCAGAATTATTTTTGTCACTAAGAATGTCATTAAACCCACATCATTAAAACTGTCAGTACATGCTGTATTACGTGTTGTTCATAATCACTCAGTCATTATGGGATTCACTTTCTGCATTCTGCAAAAAAAAACAGGTTGATCCTGATGTTTCTTGTCCCTCCCTCCTTGTCTGTGCCTCCGCTACTGCTTAAGATTGTGTAGACCAGCCATTGCCACATCTACTGAGCATGCTCCAGTTTCAGTTCCCTTCTAAGCTGGTAATGTCCTCCTTTTTCCTATCTATGCAGCCCATGTGACTATAGCTTTCCACATGTGGGCATACCAACAGGGATAAATGACAGTCCACTCCCTCCCCCCTCCAATCCCACTAAACTAATCACTAGGGGGGCAGGATATTACGTGTTGATTGATGGAGGTATCACTTCCCTGTAATTCTAAGCACATACAAAAAAATATACACGGGCTGGAGGGGTGTGAAACAGGCTGTGATTAGCAGAACCTCTGTCTAGATAGCTCACACCATGTTTTTGCACAAAAATAATGAAGATTTATGCAGTGATAGGCTGCACTGATGGGCACTGATAGGCTGCATTGATGGGCACTGATAAGTACTGATGAGGCTGCACTGATGGCCTCTCATGATTCACTTTCTGCATTCTGCAAAAAAAAACAGGTTGATCCTGATGTTTCTTGTCCCTCCCTCCTTGTCTGTGCCTCCGCTACTGCTTAAGATTGTGTAGACCAGCCATTGCCACATCTACTGAGCATGCTCCAGTTTCAGTTCCCTTCTAAGCTGGTAATGTCCTCCTTTTTCCTATCTATGCAGCCCATGTGACTATAGCTTTCCACATGTGGGCATACCAACAGGGATAAATGACAGTCCACTCCCTCCCCCCCTCCAATCCCACTAAACTAATCACTAGGGGGGCAGGATATTACGTGTTGATTGATGGAGGTATCACTTCCCTGTAATTCTAAGCACATACAAAAAAATATACACGGGCTGGAGGGGTGTGAAACAGGCTGTGATTAGCAGAACCTCTGTCTAGATAGCTCACACCATGTTTTTGCACAAAAATAATGAAGATTTATGCAGTGATAGGCTGCACTGATGGGCACTGATAGGCTGCATTGATGGGCACTGATAAGTACTGATGAGGCTGCACTGATGGCCTCTCATGAGGCTGCACTAATGGGTACTGATATGCTTCATGCAAAGTTGTTATTAATATTTATTTGTAACTTAATTCTACATAAAACATTTAACAGTAACATTTCATGAGATAATTTAGGAGGGCGTGTTTAGGGGCGGAGCAGTGTAGGGGTTGGGTGGTGCAACTGGTGGCGTGTAACTCTTAAGGCTTGGCGTGGCTAGTAGCTCAGGACTTGAAATATTGAGCCCTGCTTTAACGTATTATACTAAATCACAGAGTTTTGCATTTGTGATGAAAAGTGATGTCATGTAAATATCTTCACAGTATTTTGAGGGCTTTTTTGGCTTCTTTTGGCACTCCAACTGTAATCTCTCTTACTATAACGTTGGTCTGTTAAACAAAACTTACTACTGCCCTTAATATAGGATATTGTCAATTGTTTACCTGTGCATTGATCATCCAGCTTTACCAGGTCCTCGCAGTGTGTTGCGTGCTTGGAATTGCACAGTCCTGGGGCACAATAACAATCTTTATACCTACAAAAGGCACCTGCAGGGCAGTCCGCATCCCATGTACATTTATCTTCATAAAAACAAGAGGTTATTGAGACATTAGTTCTTTAGAGAGTTTAATATTTGCAGACAGTGTGACAGATTTGAAAACAGCTTCACAGAGATGGCTGCAGTAAAAAGAGACAAATGGTTCAACTACACTGCGATTTATACTGGTTAGGGCTGATCTCCAGCTGGCAAATTTTCACCGCTGATTGCCAATCATCTTTGTATACTAATATAGTAAAGGGGTTCACCGGACTCTATGAATTCATATTCTGGCTGACTTTCTCAGGAAACCCGCTCTTCATGCCACATAGTGAACTTCTTGGCTAACTTCTAGTCAGCTGAGAGCAGGACCTCGTAGAGATCAAGCCTTTATTGACTGACAAAGAGCATGGGAAATTTTGGAACAAATTCCAACCCTTGTGATGGGTTCATTGTTGCCCTACTATATATACTATAATTAAAATAATTTGTTTTTAAAGCATTGATGTTACAAGAGATGGAGAATCCTCTGCACCTTCTGTCAATCAATAAAATTGGGATCCCCTTTGGGCCAAATGTAGTGAGATAAAGCACGGGCTTCCTAAATGCACTGTTAAAGAAAAAAAAATATTTGAATCTTTTAGCCACAATGAGAAAAATCTACTTTGTGTGCACCAGATACTTTACTAACCCAAATATTACCTTATAAATGCATGGAGCTTCTGAACGGGTCCGCTTGAAAAACTGACAGATGGACCTGATGGGAAAGCCCTTTTCCTGACCTGCAGGGCAGCCATCAGAAATTTTGGGGCCCCTTACACAACTTTAGGCCTGGGCCTCGCGGAGCCAACCACCAACATTCCCAAGGGCCTGCCCACTGGCCGTCCCACCGAATCCACCCACATTGTGGAGACTGGAGGAATGGATGGATGATGCTGGACGTGGATGTGGAGACATTGTGGCGACAGGAGTAATGGATGGATGGATGATTCTAGGCCTTGGAGGTGGATACTGGAGGGATGGATGGATGATGCTGGGCGTGGATGTGGATACATTGTGGAGACTGGAGGGATGGATGGATGGATGATGCTGGTCGTGGATGTGGATACATTGTGGAGACTGGAGGGATGGAAGGATGGATGATGCTGGTCTTGGATGTGGATACATTGTGGAGACTGGAGGGATGGATGATGCTGGGCGTGGATGTGGATACTGGAGGGATGGATGGATGATGCTGGGCGTCTATGTGAATACTGGAGGGATCGCTGGATGATGCTGGGCGTGGATGTGGATACATTGTGGAGACTGGAGGGATGGATGATGCTGGGCATGGATGTGGATACATTGTGGAGACTGGAGGAATGGATAATGCTGGGTGGGAATGAAGATGATAGTGAAGAGGCTCTCCACAATGTAACTCTCATCTCCACCCAGAGTCATCCTCATCCATTTACACTATGCAACTCAATCATGCCAGCTTGTCAGCCTCAGGTGTCCCATCCAAGGAGAAGGAAAGTAAAATAAAGTTCAAATATACAGCACAGGGAGCACAGCAGCACATCAACTTTTTGTGACTTACCCTTCCACGCCGTTCTCTCCTATCTTCCTATCTGCATGCACCTAATAGGGCTGGGCCGTTCACCGCTGATGAACTGACCACACCCCCTGCCAGAGTGCTGGCCAATCAGAACTAACCTAGGAGCAGCAGCCAGCAGGCTCCGCTTCAGCAGGGAAAGAAGCGGAGCGAGTGCTGGCCCCGATCACCTGCGGGGGGGGGGCTGCTAGACAAAGGTGGCGGTGGTGGCTCAGACTTGTAAGCTCCCTCCCTTCTTCTTCTCTATAGCAGGCACCGGGGGGGGTGAAAGCTAGTGAAAGAAAGGCAGCGGCTCATCGGACTTGTGTATGCTCCCTTCTCCCTCTCTATAGCGGGCGCCAGAGGGGGGAAGGGGGGGCCCGGCCAGGCGGGCCCCTTGGGACACTCGGGCCCCTTACAGGAGTACTGCCTGTACCCCCCTGATGGTGGCCCTGCTGACCTGCCAGGCTGCATGCCCGGATAATGGTCTGGTATAGATTTTTGGGTGGGCCCCACACCGTTTTTTTTTTTTACATTTTGGTGTGGGGTTCCCCCTATAATCCATACCAGACCTGAAGGGCCTGGTGTGGACTGGGGGGGGGGGGGGGTAGGTTTGCCATCTTTTCTTCAAGCCAAATCCGAACACTTTTGGGGGGTATACGCTATAAGATTGTAAAAGACCTGGGACACTTTTGGTGGATTCGGCCTGTGGGCCTTGTGTTTGACATATGTGCTCTATATCTTAGCTATTTGCTGTCCTTGTCCACCTTAAACTTTTTTTTTGGATAGACTTACAAAAAGTAAATACTTCTGTCAAATTTGTATTGTTGTCCTATGGCCTGCTGGCTGGGAAGATTTTATCTCACATGCTGTCCCTCTAACAGCCTGTAACAGTAGGACAAAAAATAAGGCTAGCGGTTGTCACTGGAAAAGAACGTCACAGACAGTAATAACCTGACATAGGTTCTAACCTTTCCCAGCTTCACTGAAAAAATAGTTTTATTGCCGTCTGTGTGCCCACTGTAAAGACTTCCTATCACTTCCTGTCCTGTCAGGAAATAACAGAAAATCTTCCCAGTGGGCACAGACTGCCCCAACAACCTCACAGGTGTATACATTCCCATCTCCGTCCAAAGGATAATATATATAAGTAGAGGCATAATGAAAACAGAAGTACATTTTTACTTCCAAATGAGAGCGGTGCACATTATTGTCATTGTTTTTCATAAACGCCTGCCTTGCAATTACTAAAATAACAGTTTTATCCCAGAAAGGGTTGTGGTGTAAAAATTAAGACATTTAAAGCATCTTTTTCTACACATTAGCTTCCTCATACACCTGTATTACAAACAATTGTACATGTCGTTAACAGGAATAAAAAAATAACAGGTTTACCTTGGAAAGTATTACAGTATGAAAAAGATATATTACTAAACTCCAGCTTCTGCCTTTTTATTCTCAATAAGTTCACAAAAACAAGGCAGATTTCATAAGCCTAAAAGCTAGGGTTGCCACCTTTTCTTCAAGTCAAACCTGAACACTTTAGTAGCGCACAGCTAATTTTTTTTCGTTTGTAGTATAAAATATACATATATTTTGCTATTAAATAACATTTCTAATCATATGAAGTTAATAACAAGAGTCCCCCTTTATATCAGAGTCCACAGAGTTCCCCTTTTACATCTGAACTCACAGAGTTCCCCTTTCACTGTAAGGTGGGACTCTGCAGACTCTGATGTAAGGGAGAACTCTGGGGACTCTGACATAAGGGATGCTCTGGGAACCACGATTTAAGGGGGAACACTGAGAACTCTGATATGTGGAGAGGAGTCTGATGTAAGAGGAACACTGTGGCCTCTGGTGGAAAGGGGAACTCTGATGTAAGGGGTGCTCTGAGAACTCTGATTTACCTTAGTGTACTCACTCAGAGGCAGGAGAGAGAAGGGGGAGACTTCAGTCACAGACAGGGATGGATGGTGAGCTCACTCACCCCTTGGCAGTCAGCACCTCTCATCCAGATGTATCTGAGGCTGCTGGACTTCAAATTTCCTGCCCCCACTTTCCTTTTCTGAGGCACAGCGCCAGGGATTGGGGTGTTGGCAGACACAGGGGGTAGGGGTGGGAGGAAGAGGAGCAGATCGAGCCCTCTCTCCTCTCCCATCTGTGTGTGTGTTTGGGGAGGGTTGTTAGTGCTGGCTTTGGGCAGCATGAAAGAGAATGTAACAGACACTCTCGGCTTAGAAACCTGCAGGCAGCAATCCTGCTGGGAAGCCATAGAGTAGTCTGAATAATGTGTCTGGGTTTCAGGCAGTCTGAAACCCAGACGCATGATTCCAAACCCCAATTGTCCGGGTGAATCCCGGACAGGTGGCAACCCTACTGAAAGCGCTGGAGGACATGTGCCGAACGCTCACACATACCGTGTTTGGCCAAACGGTCCCTGGGACAGCGGGATGGCCACTGAGGCGGCACGGCTCACATTAGAAGAGGTAGGTCGCACTGCCTACACACCACGGCGGCCTACTTCGTGCTGTCCTAGCACAGCTGGCACCGCAAAATGCAGAAGTGTGAATTGGCCCTTTGTAAAACCATTTTTCTCATGTAGCCCTATCAAACCCTAGAGTCCTATTCATTCTGTGAACTCTGTGTCAATCAATGGAGCCATATCAACCCAGAGAGCTCTGATAGGTCAAAGTAGCAATGTCCTACCTTTACAAATGTAAAGTCCTTGGTTATTTGGTTCTTCTATAAATCCAATGGGACAGGCACAAGGGGTGCTAGTTGCTGTTCTAGGACAGATGACTGGAGGTTGAAAAGAATAAGTCAGTGTGATCCATTTAGTAGCAAATTGCGAACAGATAAATACACTTTTAAATTACATATATATGGGTGCTTTTTTTCCTAGCAATGGATTTGTATTTCTGTATGTCCAGTCCTGAGATTTATACAGCCCCCTTACACAGTATAGCCAGCCTCATCAGCTGACGTCTTCTCTAGTTAAACACAGCTACGTTATCTGTCCCCAACATGTGATTGAATGGTAATCAAGCAACAGCACACTGTTGTGGTCATCTTTTTGTTCTCTCTTCCTTTCAGCATATTCCTTATCAGCACATGTGCATGCAGGATACTTGATTGGCCCTAAATGCAGCCCCTCCCTCTCCAGGTCTTAGTGCTGCTGTACAAGGAATTACAAATCATTTTTTGGGCATTTATACTAGCTATATGTAGCGCTACCCCCGTAGGGGCTGCTGGATATTGTGGTCCACCTGTCTCCCTGCCCAGCCCGGCATTCACTTCCCATACACTCTGAAACAATGAACAGTCCATTAACTTTGTTTTGTGTTTTTATTGAGGCATTATAACTTGGATAGGGTTGAGGAATTCATGGGATGCCCAGAAAAATTTGTTTCATAGCTTGGGACAAATTACAAACTCTCCTCTTCCTCCAGCACAACTCTTGCTGCATATTCCTTCCTCTTCCTCCAGCACAACTCTTCAGGCACAGCTAGCATGTGATTAGGCCTGACACTGGCTTCAGCCAGGCCCTAGCAACTGCCCTTTGCAGGCAGGGACCGAGGGCCCCTTTGGTGTAGCAAAAGAATGGAAGGTTCTGGTGCTAGATGTCCTAGGTGGACTACTGATCCCTGTCAATCCTCTTCAGGCCCTTCCAGCCCTCCTGGCTGCAGCTGCCTGTCTCCACTGCCCGTGGCACCACAGTCCTCACTGGCTCTACATCTATCTCAGATTGCATCCTCCCAATCCTCTCCGGCATGCCTCCCCAGCTTTCCTGGCTGTGTGCCACTCACCGACGCCCGGTGGATCCCTCCTGGAGACTTGCTTGGCAGTAGTCTCCACTGTCCTCTCCTGCTCCTGGTCAGGACACCCCTGTGGTTTGTGCGAGGGTCCCTTCCACTCCCGAGCTCCAGGTCCAAGGTCCCCCCCCCACCAAACTGGGGAGCTTCCCAAAAGCCATGACAGCTAGTACTCCATCTCCCAGTTCTTCCACCCGACAACTCCTCCCCAGCTGGGCTGACCCTGGGTATTTCAGGGGAGCCTGCCCCCTGCCAATCCTAGTTGGGGGTTGGCCAGGGCCCCCTGAGACACCCCAAACAGCCCCACCTCTCTTCCCCTCCATCCTTCTAGAAGCCTCTAGAAGCAGAAGGGAGGTAACCGAAAGATGATGCTATCTGTGATCCACCAGCCTACTCTAGGCCACTCCCAGCCCACACAGATCAAAAGACACAGGCCTAGCTTGCAGCTATATTTAAAATGCATTTGATTATTTTTTAATAAATACAAACCTATATGCATTCATGTTTTCATAATATCTGGTTCGATTTCAGATTTAAAGTGGTAGTAAAGCCATGTTTTGAAAAAATTTCTGTCATAAAAGCTTCTTCCTGCCTTTCAGCCATCAGGAACACATTTTACAGCGTCTGAGATGTGCTGGGGCGATGTGACCCCCGCACGCATGCCTGGGGGTGACATCATCACAGCCTGGCTATTTAAGCAGGTGACAACATGGAACCTGGAAGGAAGATGGAAGCACCACTGGATTAATCAAAGACATGCCAGATCGATTACACCGCAGCGCTGGAGGGCTTCTTTGACACTTAAAGTGGAGTTCCACCCACTTTTATAACTCTTCAGCATCCCTCACCAAACTGTGCACTGTAAAAGAATTGGATATTTTTTTATTTTTTTTCTCAGCATCTACTGTATATCTGCTGTATTCATTTTTCACTTCCTCCTTCCTGGCCGTGGCCCATCGCATCATTTCCTGTTTGCAATGCCTTCTGGTAAGGGGCGGCAACTTCCTCTGACACTGCCGTTGCTATGGAAACCTGACCTGTAACCTATCACACTGCTTGTGCTGCACTGAGCATGTGCGAGATCTGCAAGGATGAGATCCAGGAAGAAATACAGTCTGGCTTTAGATGCCCACACTTAAGATGGCCACGGCCTGCTGTAAGTTTATAAAATACCAAACTACTGCTATAAACTAACAAAACAGACCTTAGTTTACAGACTAACTTTACTAGAATACATTAAGCTTGTGTATTATATGGGTATTTTTATTTAAAAAGTAGAATTTCGGCTGGACCACCACTTTAAGTCTGCCATATTGTGCTAAAATGCTGCGCATACTAGCACATTATGGCATGTACCTGCAAGGAGCTGCTAAAAAAGAAAAAAATATAGCAGACTTTACTACCATTTTAATGATTCACTGCTATTTAAAAAGAATGTGTCATGAAAAATCATAGTGGCCTTGTCGTAATTCTGACTCTCTCTTCAATACTTGAATCACTAACCCAGAGCAAGTAGACAGATAAGTTTGGACTTTTCTCTGACTTTCCTAATCTGTATCTCTAAGTAGTAAATTTGAACATTTCCTACATGAGAAGGATAATTTGGGAGTATGGGCCCCACCCCAGACTCACCGAGGAAAGAAAGGCAAGTGGACTATTGCGGTACATATAAAGGAGGTATAACTTTAAAAAGGGTTTACCCGTGAAACATGTTGAAATATCATGTCATTTGAACTTAAATTATATGTTTCACTACAGTAATACTTCGGATTGCGAGTAATGCAGTTAACGAGCGTTTCGCAATACGAGCTATTATTTTTTAAAATCCTGACTTGGTTTGCGAGTGTTGTCTCCCAAAATGAGCCGGATTCAAGCCTCCGTGGTGTGCAGTACCGCATTTGGCCAGAGGTGCGGGATCACTCGGAGTCGTTCGGAGCTGTTCAGAGCTGCTCGGATGCACTCGGAAATACTTGAAAACACTCTGTTCCCGAGTGTTTCCTGAACCTCTCCGAGGCTTTCCGAGTGCATCCGAGCGGCTCCGAACGGTCTCAGAGTATTTCTGAGTCTCTCTGGCACCCCCCCCACCTTATGCATACAAAAGAAGTCAATGTGGAACGAATTATCTTCGTTTCCATTGACTTCTATGGGTAAACTCGCTTTGACATGCGAGTGCTTTGGATTACAAGCATTCTCCTGAGAATGGATTATGCTCGTAATCCAAGGTTCCACTGTATATGCAAAAGTTATATCTCCGGAGAACTAGCCTATATGCACAGTATGGCACTTTTCTGACTTGAAATGAAGCACCACATCACTGCTAGGAGGTCCAGATACAACTTTATTCCAAAAAAAATTCAAAGGGCCAACCCAAAAAGTAGCCACAGTTTTCCAGGTCCAACAGCATCCCCTTCTTCAGGGCTTGAAAAAAATAGGATATATCAATATAAATATATAGAACACATCAATCTGATATCAATACTATCTCTGAAATGGTATGGTTTATTATAGGGTTGCACAGAAACCACTTTTTTAAGACCGAGTTCAAGTACCGATAATTTTTTTCAAGTACTGATGACGTGTGGACTGTGTCAGTATTTTTGTTTTTTTATTTTTACAATTACAGGAGGGGAGTGGATGGTGCCGCTGTTTTTTACATTTTTTTTACAATTGTAACTTTTAAATATCTATTACAATTCTTTTTTTTTTTTATCAGCCCTGTTGGGGGGGGGGGGTGGCTTTGGTGAAACAGACTTCTGACATCTCCCCTTTGAGACAGGGAAAGGGACTGAGAACACAGATTTCCCACTCCCTTTCTCAGCAACCTCAGCTGCACTGAAATGAATGGAGAGGAGACAGCAGCTCCTCTCCATTCATAAACTGAAGCATCATAAACAGGCAGTTTACGATGCTCAGTTATAAATGAACAGTCAGTGATCACTGACTCTGTGCATTCGGAAAAGGAAGGAGCCAGTAAATGACAGATTCACTTGCTCCTTCCTCTGCTCTCCATGTTGATGGGGACAAGGGCCTCTTCCCCACAACCAGGGCCGCTGATAAGGCAGTACAACTGGCCCTGTTGTACCGGGCCTGGCCAGCAGGGGGGTCCGGGCAATCTGACAGAAGAATGCATGCAGAATAGAAAAAAAAAATTCTCCAACCAGCGCCCCTCCTGCAGCGGTGCACAGGGCCGATCTAAGTGCAGAGTCCTCCCTCCTCTCCCTCCCTCCACTTGTGTAACTAATCACACACAGAGGAAGATGGAAATCTCCCTCTGTGTCATGGAGCTGGGGTCTGAACTGTTTGGTGGCCATCCACTCACTGTAACAAAGCCCCACTTCCTATATTGTGATAGACAGAACACTGATCCGTCTGAGGCTGCAGATTGGCACAGTGAGGCTGAAATGGGCACAGTGAGACTGCAGATTGGCACAGTGAGGCTGCAGATGGGCACAGTGAATGCATCCTGGATTGAAATTGGTCAGGTACCTGCTGAACTAGCTAGAGTTTTGGTCCATCTATGGGCTGCCTAAAAGCTAAAATGAATGTTTAGTGGTTTTTCATATTATGCCTTTTTCTTTTAGTATAATAAAGACTAAAAAAATGTAAAAACATGTTTTTAGCCATAATACACACTCACCGGCCACCTTATTAGGTACACCTGTTCAATTGCTCAGTAACAGAAATTGCTAATCAGTCAATCACATGGCAGCAACCCAATGCATTTAGACATCTAGATGTGGTGAAGACGACTTGCTGAAGTTCAAACCGAGCATCAGAATGGGGAAGAAAGGGAATTTAAGTGACTTTGAATGTGGCATGGTTGTTGGTGCCAGATGGGCTGGTCTGAGTCTTTCATAAACTGCTGATCTACTGGGATTTTCACACACAACCATCTCTCGGGTTTACAGAGAATGGTCCGAAAAAGAGAAAATATCCAGTGAGTGTCAGTTGTGTGGAGGAAAATGCCTTGTTGATGGCGGAGGTCAGAGGAGAATGGGCAGACTGGTTCAAGATGATAGAAAGGCAACAGTAACTCAAATAACCACTCGTTACAACCAAGGTATGCAGAATACCATCTCTGAATGCAGAAAACATCGAACCTTGAAGCAGATGGGCTATAGCAGCAGAAGACCACACCGGGTGCCACTCCTGTCAGCTAAGAACAGGAAACGGAAGCTACAATTCATACAGGCTCACCAAAATTGGACAATAGAAGATTGGAAAAATGTTGCCTGGTCTGATGAGTCTCGATTTCAGCTGTAACATTCAGATGGTAGGGTCAGAATTTGGTGTAAACAAATTTGGTGGCCCCTTAGTACCAATTAAGCATTGTTTAAATGCCACGGCCTATCCCATTATTGTTGCTGACCTTGTCCATCCCTGTATGACTACAGTGTCCCCATCTTTTGATGGCTCCTTCCAACAGGATAATGCACCATGTCACAAAGCTCAATCATCTTAAACTGGTTTCTTGAACATGATAATGAGGTCACTGTACTCAGTCACCAGATCTCATCCAATAGAGCACCTTTAGGATGTGGTGGAGGAGGAGATTCACATCATGGACGTGCAGCCGACAAATCTGCAGCAACTGCGTGATGCTGTCATGTCAATATTGACCAAAATCTCAGAGGAATGTTTCCAACACCTTGTTGAATCTATGCCATGGAGAATTAAGACACTTCTGAAGGCAGAAGGAGGTCCAACCCAGTACTAGGAAGGTGTACTTAATAAAGTACACTATATACAGTTTGTTATTGCATATGAATATTTAGTATTTTCTCATGCAGTCAACTGGTGAAGCTCTAGTTTTTTTAGTGTTTAAGAGTATCCCCTTCTGAGCCCATTGTTTACAAATCTCAATAGCTCAAGCTGAAGCATATGCACAAAAGTGTATGAGTGTAGGCCTAGGCAAAGCCTTTTTTTTTGGATAGTTTTGCATTGAGAGGGGAAAAATTGGTCGTTCTCTCAAGTTCCTAATGCTGTCTTAGTCCCCTGTTGCAGAGATTTACTCTTCTATCTGTAATGGTGACCATTGTCATCAAGAAATAAAGTGAAAGGAAATCCATGTGACTGCAGGTTCTTCTCTTCTACCCTATGGTCTTGGAGACAATGTTTTAAAGGAGCTGGTCGTGGAACTTGGATTATATGGAGAAACAGCCTTGACACTGCAGTAATCTTCTGTCCAGGATATTCCCACGGAGGAGGTAAGGAACACATCGGTGTTATACGTCTGTTGATGCACTACTAGACCCATCTGGGGTCTATCTTTAAAGTGAGAGGCTAGCACACACTGGGTGTGGATTGGAGAAGGATATCTACAAGTTATCATTTTATCTTCAATTGGACTCTGTTTCTTTTTCTTCTCCCTTTTGCTTCACTTTTTTGCACTTATTTTTATTTTTTAATTAGAGACTATTGCATAGTACCTTGAGATATTTTAGAAAACACTTTAATATTGGATCACGTATCCTTGTATTTGCTGGCTTAAAACTTCTTTGAAGCCATTGTATTGCACTGTTTTGCACATTTGGGAAGTGAGATATTGCTGGCACTTTATGATTAGCACTTTATATCAAGGGATTGTTTTAGAGTTATTTAGCACTGCTTCACTATATTTCACTTTAAAAAAAAAGAATCTGGTAGAGGTTTTAACCCTTCCCTACTCTATCCAAAACTAAAAAATAACTTTTGGCTATACATACACTTTAAAAAAGTATTAAACCCAAAAGCAAGCATTTACAGTGGAACCTCTGTTTGCAAGCAACGCGGTTAACAAGCGTTTCGCAAACCAAGCACTGTATTTCTAAAAATCCTAACTCGGTTTGCGAGTGTTGTCTCGCAAAACGAGCAGGATTCAGGCCAAAAGCGTTGTGCAGTACCGCTTTTGGCCTGAGGTGGGGGGTGCCGGAGCCGAGCAGAGCCAGAAGTCGCCGATCGGCGCTGTTCGGAAATGCACGGAAAGGCCCGAGGACAGTTCGGCTGACCTCGGCAAACCTCGGAAAGGCTCGTGAATGGAGTCTTTCCAAGGTTTGCCGAGGTCAGCTGAAGTGTCCCTCGGGCATTTTCGACCGTTTCTGAGGCTCTCCGGCGCCCCCCGCCTCTGGCCGCATGCGGTATTGCATCCCATTGAAGTCAATGCGGAACAAATTATTTTCATTTCCATTGACTTCAATGGGAAAACTCGCTTTGATATGCGAGTACATTGGATTACGAGCATACTCCTGGAACGGATTATGCTCGTAATCCGAAGTTCCACTATATTATATTGCAGCTTACCTGTAGGCGGGGCCTGGGCTGCATCGCTTGTGGCCATAGCGAGCAGCCGGGTTACCCTACAGGTTGTACCGACATCCAGGGCAAACAGGCTTTATTCCCCTGTGTGAGGATGGTGGCTGGAGACTGGACCCCTCCACCCTCCTGGCGATGTCTGTTCAACCCCTCCCTCCCAATGGTATCTACACGCTGGTCCCACTCGTTTCTTCCTGGGCTCGACAATCAGATTTACACAAATAATGTCTACTATTGATATTCCCCAGGTTTGGCTGTGGATCACATCCCTTGTTCAAACTTACACACGGAGGCCAGAGTTGATCAATAAACTCCTTTATTGCATAGAATTGAGTGACAGCATAACAGATCACGCTCCATTAATCCATAACTGTTCTCAACACGATAGAGGTAGTGTATAACTGCCCCGGAGATGATGCCTGCTTCTCAGTTTTGGCTGAATCGATTGGCCAGCACTTTTCCCATCTGCTGCTTTCAATAATCCCCCCCCCCAAAGGGGAAACAAAGGAGGGGACCAAGTCCTTACTGCATCTTCCTCAGCTCTGATGTAGTGGAGCTTTACATGATTCCCTTCCAGGAGTCCAGAATAGGGAACTTCCAGAGAGGAGGGGGGGGGGGGGGGTGGAGAGCAGAAGCACAGTTGTCTTCTTCCCTCGCTCTCTCCAGGCCATTCTCAGCTCCCCTCGCCCTCTAGATTATATAGGGACTCCCACAAGTTTCTATGTATGAGGAGCAACCTTTACAGGGGCCTATCTTGCCCTCTACCTGCTGACATACCAATTCTTAGATGTATTTCCTTTTGTAGGCTTTCTTCTATTTTCATTTGGTGATCCAGCCAGTACGTCTGTTGTTTTTCAAACGAACAAGCCCTCTTGCAGATTGTATCAGTTATAGGGATAAGTCAAACCATTTTACAATGATCAGCTTTTATTTACTTATGTAAAATGTTTATCTTACCGACCGCCCCACATACATGAGGCGGCCCCTGTGCGCAGAATCATGTACAGGTACACCAGTGGTTCTCAACCTGGGGGTCGGGACCCCCTCGGGGGTCAAATGATGATTTGCCAGGGGTCACTGAATCCTGGGATGTTCCTGAAGCCCGCAACGCTCTCCCAGCCTTTTTTGCGGCCACCCAGCTGGGCTGTTCCTGGAGCCCGCGGCCGCCCACTCAGCTGCCCATTCAGTTAACAACATGGCTGGGGGGCAGAGACTAGAGGTCAGCTGACTGGAGAGGAATGTAAAGTGGAAAGGGCTGGAGGAGACCCTATCTCCTGATTTCAACATAGGTGTCACTGCTACGAGACACCACAAAGCCGGAGACACAGTGAAGCCAGAGACACAGTGAGTAACATTACCTGTGATTATAGTTGCCATTAAAAGTCCCCACTACAGTTCTCAGATCAGCAGATGACCTTGATCAAGAGCACCTAAGTTGGCCGATCAGAACTCCCCCCAGCATTGCCACTCATCCCATTCCCCCCACCCCCTCCACCAAGGACTAATGCCCTGTACACACGGTCGGACATTGATCGGACATTTCGACAACAAAATCCTAGGATTTTTTCCGACGGATGTTGGCTCAAACTTGTCTTACATACACACGGTCACACAAAGTTGTCGGAAAATCCGATCATTCTGAACGCGGTGACGTAAAACACGTACGTCGGGACTATAAACGGGGCAGTAGCCAATAGCTTTCATCTCTTTATTTATTCTGAGCATGCGTGGCACTTTGTGCGTCGGATTTGTGTACACACGATCGGAAATTCCGACAACGGATTTTGTTGTTGGAAAATTTTATAGCCTGCTCTCAAACTTTGTGTGTCGGAAAATCCGGTGGAAAATGTGTGATGGAGCCCACACACGGTCAGAATTTCCGACAACAAGGTCCTATCACACATTTTCCATTGGAAAATCCGACCGTGTGTACGGGGCATAAGAGAAGGAATAAAAATAGAGAATACATGAAAGCGAGAGGAAAAAGAGGGGAAGGAACAAAGAAAAAGGGAGAGAAAGAATATGAGAAAGGGGCAGGGAAAAAAAAACAAGAAATTAGGCTAGAGATAAAAGGGAAAGAAAGGAGAACAAAGAGAAAGAGTGGTACATTCTAAAATGTACCATAAGGGGTTTTAAAACTGTACGAGTGGAAGGGACTCAGGGAGCGCTAAATGTCCGTGGGTTAGGGGTGCAAATGACTTGTCTTGCCTTGGGTGCTGACAACCCACGCTACGAAAATAATTTTACTGTTAGGGGTCCCCACAACTTGGGAAATTTTATCAAGGGGTCACGGCACTAGTAAGGTTGAGAACCACTGAGGTACACGATTCTGCACTTTCAGGTCTGGGGTGGCCTGCTCCCGGTTTGATTGGACACAGCACGAGTTAATGAGCGGGTCCGGTGGACGCAATGTCCGCCGGTACTCGCTGATCATTAGGTGATTTGCCTATGTAAACAAGGCAGATCACCGTTCTGTGACCAGGTAAGGCAGTGATCTTGTGTTTCTGCTAAGCAGAAACAGGGATCTCTGTCTTCCCACAATAAATGCACCCCCACACAGTAACCAAGCACTCCCTAGGAACACATAAAATAATTGTAATAGAATGTGGAAATGAATATATTATTTTACATTTTGGCCACATATACACTTTAAATGCACTTAGTGTAATTATCAGCCTTTTGCAATCCCCTTTTTAGCAGCATTTAACTGGGATGGGGATGGGTGGCACGAGGGGCCAATCAGGTGTGCTGCAGTGTACATGTGCTGACAAGAAACATGCTGACTGGAGGATAGAGGGAAATGAGTAGAGGGAGGAGCAAAACTAAATTAAAACGTACCAAAAACTGTGATAGTGTCATGGCTGGGCTCAGCCCTCCCTTCTCAGAGCTCAGGCTGCTCACCTGTCGGTTAATTGCCGGCACTCTTCATTTCACGGTGACTCACCTGGTGATCATATCCTGCTCGTCAACAAACCCTGCTGGCTATTTAAGCTGCTTGGATCAGATCTCCTGTGCCTTTGCCTTGGTAAACATATGTAGAACCTCTCTGCTGTTTTCCTGTTGAAGACTTGCCTGGCCTGACGTCCCTTCTGGTTCTTGATCCTGTCTGCTGCTCTGACTATGCTGATCTCTGGCTCCCTGATTTCCTGTCTTGTTCTGAACTACGCTGATCTCTGGCTCCCTGATTTCCTGGCTTGTTCTGAACTACGCTGATTTCTGGATCCCTGATTTCCTGTCTTGTTCTGAACTACGCTGATCTCTGGCTCCCTGATTTCCTGTCTTGTTCTGAACTACGCTGATCTCTGGCTCCCTGATTTCCTGGCTTGTTCTGAACTACGCTGATCTCTGTCTCCCTGATTTCCTGTCTTGTTCTGAACTATGCTGATCTCTGGCTCCCTGATTTCCTGGCTTGTTCTGAACTACGCTGATCTCTGTCTCCCTGATTTCCTGGCTTGTTCTGAACTACGCTGATCTCTGGCTCCCTGATTTCCTGGCTTGTTCTGACTACCGGATTTGGTTACTGAACCCTGGCTATGTTTTGACTATGTTTACTATTTGTACCATTTTTACCACTACATAAAGGTGTGATTTTTACTGCATTTTCTGTCTCCATCCGATTCATGGTTCCTGACAGATAGTTTCCCTTTAAAAAGTAAATTTAAGTGGCTTTACCAAGTGGATAAGTGGTCAATGTTTACGTTTTCTTTTCCCTAATTGTTAATATTTTAATTTTTAACTGTAGTATTTAGTAAGGTATTATTGTGGTTATTAAAAAACAAAGAACAATAGCAAGTAAAGAGTGACAAATTTTACACCCCCTCCCCCTCAAGTTCCTTAGGCAAGTGCCTACCTTGTCTATTTAATCAATTAACTAAACAGTGACTAGAGGGTAGTACATTACCTGTACAATGGCCTCCAGGGTAAGTGATTGTCAGTCGGTCATAGTCATTGATGAATCCATTATTACATGCACAGTAGTAGACTCCACCATTTGTTTCTACACAGGTAGAATCCTTAGGACAGTCAGCTGAAGTTGAGCATTGTTCAAAATATTTGGCCTCTGGAGGTAGGTACCGTTTTCCTACAACACAGAAGAGAAGTAAGCAGTACATTATTTACAGTATTATTTGTTTTGTATTGAATATATTTCTTGTCCATTGTCTCTCTATTAAAGGGTTAGTCCACATATGGAAAAGGGGCCCTCTTGAATGTCATGCTGAGGGAGAAGACCAGAGAAGTCAGGCATAGAAATCATCACTCATCAATCATCACTGGATTTATTAAAAGAATAGGGAATGTTCATTTAGCCAGGGTTTTCTGTTAGAAATCACAGGGCCCCCGTACAGCCTACCTGTTAAAAATGATATTATGGGAATGGGTGGCCATTGTTTTTGAGCCTGGTTGGCTTTAGTTTCTCCCTGACTCCTCCCCCACTAGGTGGCATTGCGGTGGTGGCCATGTTTGGTGCCTCTCCTCTTCCCCTTTAGGGATTTGTTATTGGGGCTGGCTTTCCCTGTGGGAGGTGGTTGGGGTGGGCTCAGGCGGTGTGAACATACATGGTAACGTGTTTTGCATCTGTATTCAGGAAGTGAAGTCGCACGCCACCAAGAAGGAAGGGGTATATAAGGGGAGGACTGCCAATAAGGGGGTATAGAACAAAATAGATTATAGCGCACATATACACTTACATATGTTCAGGTGTTTTAAATAGCCTTGCAGGATTTAAATGTAATTTTTGTATGTGTGCGCTGTAATCTATTTTGTTCTGTTTGCGGTCTTATAGCGCCATCTTGAATGTAAATGCATTTTTAGGGTGTGCCCCCAAGTCTGTTGTTTGTATATTGTAAGGGTCCTGACCAGATCCCTTGGGCCAGAGCACCCCATCCCCCCTTCATTACCTCTTATTAGTGTCCACCTGTGTTATAGTAGGAGTCCTTATAGATCTCCCATAAAGAGGATTCTGTCTCCCATGGCTGAGTCGCAGGACCTTTCATTCTATGAATAGTGTAGGACCAGGGGCGGACTGACCATTCGGGCACTCGGGCAGTGCCCGAGGGCCCCATGCCACTAAGGGACCCCATCAGGGTTGCCAGCCTCAATAAAACCAGAGACAGAATATAAAAATCTGTGTTTTTTTAAAAAATCCCAAGATTATAGCTGCCCTGCCTCTCCAGTACCTTTTCAGTGTGTATATGTGTATTCTGTGTGAGTATACTGTGTGTGTATATTGTGTGTCTGTGTGTGTATACTGTATGTGTGTGTGTGTGTGTGAATACTGTGTGGCCCCATAATCTATTGCCCGGGGGCCCCATAATCGTCTCCTATTGCCCGGGGGCCCCATAATCGTCTCCTATTGCCCGGGGGCCCCATAATCTCCTATTGCCGGGAGCCCCTGTGTAGGACCCACTGATAATGGGGTACTTTGATGCAGTAGTGGACTTATCACTATACGGCCATATGGTGTGACCAAATCCCCATATTTTTGAATATGTTCAGGTGTTTTAAATAGCCTTGCAGGATTTAAATGTCATGTTTGTATGTGTGCGCTGTAATCTATTTTGTTCTGTTTGCGGTCTTATAGCAGCACCATCTTGAATGTAAATGCATTTTTAGGGTGTGCCCCCCAAGTCTGTTGTTAATAAGGGGGTACAGGCTTCATCAGCAGCTGAAAGCAGGCAGGAGGGAAAAGAGGGGAAGTTGTCTTTCAGCTGCAGCAAGGAGAGCCATACAGGGGATTGGTTCCAATAACTGTCCCCTCTGCTGCACTGATTAACTCCTCCTATCCACAATTCGATTCGCTCCCCATACAGGTAGGCCTGGCTGCACCCCCTTATCAGTGGCCCTGCACTTAGCAATGGGAATGTGTTAACTTTAATCACGCAAAGCAACAAGGTCACATACATGCATGTCACCCCCAAATTACTGTGCACCCCCATTGTTCCATTCAGACACATAGTTCCCAACTGTCCCTGATTTCGAGGGACTGTCCCTGATTTGGAACAAAGTCCCTCATTCCTCCTCATTTGTTCCTCATTTTGGTTTTATCTATATACAATGGAACCTCGGACTGTGAGTAACACGGTTAACGAGCATTTCGCAATACAAGCAATTATTTTTTTTTAATTCTGACTCGGTTTGTGAGTGTTGTCTGGCAAAACGAGCAGGATTCAAGCCTCTGCGGTGTGCAGTACCGCATTTGGCCAGAGGTGCGGGGGTGCCGGTGACACTCTGAGCCGTTCGGAGCCGTTTAGAAATACTCCGAAACACTCAGAAATACTGCGTTCCGAATTATCCTCCTTTACATTGACTTGGTGAAACCCGCTTTGATATGCGAGTGCTTTGGATAACAAGCATTCACCTGGAACGGATTATGCTCGTAATCCAAGGTTCCACTGTAGTTGTATATAAACTGCACTTTTTATCTTTTTAAAAATAGTTACATAGTTACATAGTAGGTGAGGTTGAAAAAATACACAAGTCCATCAAGTCCAACCTATGTGTGATTATGTGTCAGTATTACATTGTATATCCCTGTATGTTGCGGTCATTCATGTGCTTACCTAATAGTTTCTTGAAGCTAACGATGCTCCCCGCTGAGACCACCGCCTGTGGAAGGGAATTCCACATCCTTGCCGCTTTTACAGTACAGAACCCTCTACGTAGTTTAAGGTTAAACCTCTTTTCTTCTAATTTTAATGAGTGGCCACGAGTCTTCTTAAACTCCCTTCTGCAAAAAAGTTTTATTCCTATTGTGGGGTCACCAGTATGGTATTTGTATATTGAAATCATATCCCCTCTCAAGCGTCTCTTCTTCAGAGAGAATAAGTTCAGTGTTCGCAACCTTTTCTCATAACTAATATCCTCCAGACCCTTTATTAGCTTTGTTGCCCTTCTTTTTACTCGCTCCATTTCCAGTACATCTATCCTAAGGACTGGTGCCCAGAACTGGACAGCATACTCTAGGTGCGGCCGGACCAGAGTCTTGTAGAGTGGGAGAATTATCGTTTTATCTCTGGAATTAATCCTCTTTTTAATGCATGCCAATATTCTGTTTGCTTTGTTAGCAGCAGCTTGGCATTGCATGCCATTGCTGAGCCTATCATCTACTAGGACCCCCAGGTCCTTTTCCATCCTAGATTCCCCCAGAGGTTCTTCCCCAGTGTATAGATTGCATTCATATTTTTGCCACCCAAATGCATTATTTTACATTTTTCTACATTGAACCTCATCTGCCATGTAGTTGCCCACCCCATTAATTTGTTTAGATCTTTTTGCAAGGTTTCCACATCCTGCGGAGAAGTTATTGCCCTGCTTAGCTTAGTATCGTCTGCAAATACAGAGATTGAACTGTTTATCCCATCCTCCAGGTCGTTTATGAACAAATTAAATAGGATTGGTCCCAGCACAGAACCTGCGGGACCCCACTACCCACCCCTGACCATTCCGAGTACTCCTCATTTATCACCACCCTCTGAATTCGCCCTTGTAGCCAGTTTTTAATCCATGTACGCACCCTATGGTCCATGCCAACGGACCTTATTTTGTACAGTAAATGTTTATGGGGAACTGTGTCAAATGCTTTTGCAAAATCCAGATACACCACGTCTATGGGCCTTCCTTTATCTTGATGGCAACTCACCTCCTCATAGAAGGTTATTAGATTGGTTTGGCAAGAACGATTCTTCGTGAATACATGCTGATTACTGCTAATGATACCGTTCTCATTACTAAAATCTTGTATATAGTCCCTTATCATCCCCTCCAAGAGTTTACATACTATTGATGTTAGGCTAACTGGTCTGTAATTCCCAGTGATGTATTTTGGGCCCTTTTTAAATATTGGAGCTACATTGGCTTTTTCCAATCAGCTGGTACCATTCCAGTCAGTGGACTGTCTGTAAAAATTAGGAACAAAGGTCTGGCAATCACCTGACTGAGTTCCCTAAGTACCCTCGGATGCAAGCCATCTGGTCCCGGTGATTTATTAATGTTAAGTTTCTCAAGTCTAATTTTAATTCTGTCCTCTGTTAACCATGGAGGTGCTTCCTGTGTTGTGTCATGAGGATAAACACTGCAGTTTTGGTTACTGAAGCCCCCCGATTTACTCGTGAAGACTGAGGAGAAGAATAAATTCACTACCTTTGCCATCTCCGGAAAAAGTGTTTGCCAGTGCTAAATCTTTCATCCAATTTCTAAATTGCTGCATTTGTAAGTTTCAAAAGCCAATATAAAGGAATAGTAGTGGTAAAACAGAAGCACTTGTGGGTTTTACTAATAATTTTTTTTTGTATAATTGTCCTTTAAGGGGGCGTGACAGGGAGTTTGTCCTATGCCTACATAGGTGTCCCTTGTTCCCATATCAAAAAGTTGGGAGGTACGCATACATATACTGTACAAACCTTCTCTACTTAACTGGTTCCCGACCGGCCTCCACAGTTATACTGGGTGGCTCCCCTGGGCGAGCCGACGTAGCTGTACGTTAGCCCTTTAAGACGCTGTAGGAGGCGCGTGCGCACGCAGCCTGTCCCCGGAGCCAATGCGAGTGCCCAGCGGGTGCAATGACCGCAGGGCACCCTCGAATGCTCATGACAGAGCGAGAACCGGGATCTGTGTGTGTAAACACACAAATCCTGGTTCTCTCAGGGGAGAGGAGACGGAGCGTGTGTTCATACTAAGTATGAACACCGATCGGTCTCCTCCCCTAGTCAGTCCCATCCCCCTCCCCACAGTTAGAACACACCTAAGGAACATAGTTAACCCCTTGATCTCCCCCTAATGTTAACCCCTTCCCTGCCAGTGACATTTATACAGTAATCAGTACATTTTTATAGCACTGATCGCTGTATAAATGTCACTGGTCCCAAAAATGTGTCAAAAGTGTCTGATCTGTCCGCCGCAATATCGCAGTCCCGATAAAAATTGCTGATCACCATCACTAGTAAAAAAAAAAAATAATAATAAAAATGCCATAAATCTATCCCCTATTTTGTAGACACTATAACTTTTGCGCAAACCAATCAATATACGCGTATTGCGATTTTTTTTTACCAAAAATATGTTGAAGAATACATATCGGCCTAAACTGAGGAAAATTTTTATTTTTTTTTAAATTGGGGATATTTATTATAGCAAAAAGTAAAAGATATAGGGGGTTATTTACTAAAGGCAACTTCAATTTGCACTACTAGTGCAAACTACAGGTGCAAAATGCACTTGAATTTGCACTGAAACAGTATTTTAGCTTGCACATGATTGGATAATAAAATCAGCAGAGCTTCCCCTCATTTCAGTTCTACCTCACACATTTACAGTGACTGCACTTCCAAATGCACTTTCAGTGCAATTACAAGTGCACTTTGCACTTGTAGTTTGCACTTGCAGTGCAAAGTGGATTTGCCTTTTGTAAATAACCCCCATAGTGTTTTTTTCAAAATTGTCGCTCTTCTTTTGTTTATAGCGAAAAAAAAAAAAAACGCAGAGGTGATCAAATACCACCAAAAGAAAGCTCTATTTGTGGGGAAAAAAAGGACATAAATTTCGCTTGGGTACAGCGTTGCACGACCGTGCAATTGTCAGTTAAAGCAATGCAGTGCCGTATCACAAAAAATGGCCTGGTCAGGAAGGGGGTAAATTCTTCCGTGGCTGAAGTGGTTAATTAGGAAATCTACTCCATGACACAAGAAAATGTTGGGTGATTTAGCTGTCTACAATCCACCCAAAATTAAAATATCATACATGGATAGTCTGATCATTAAAAACTGATATTTGGTCTGCATGTAAAAAAAAAAAAATTTTTATTGAAATTTTAAAATAAAATAAAGGTACAAGTATATGTCAGGATTAACAGTCAGGATTGGACTATATCCAGCCCATCAAGCAATGATTGTCAAAGAGAAGACAGTGCACTAACTAGAAAAAACTATTGGATAACAGCCATACAGAGATATAAACGCTGTACAGCTTACATTTGCAGAAGAAGTATGTCCTTTTTGTCAGGCTATCCTCATATAAGGCATTGGGCAGGTACCACCAACAGCTTATGAACTTACTACAGCAGAGAATAGCAAACCAAAATCCATAAAGACTAGACATTGATCCTTGAATATTGTAAAGTAGCATGTAAATAATACAGAGAGGGAAAAAAGATGAAGGGATTGGGGTAAAAAAAAAAAAAAAAAAGAGGTGCTTAAGAATAAAAGCAAAAGAGAACAAAGAAAATAGTAGGCTGTAAAAGGTTGTTCCTTCCAATTCGGCATCTCAACCTTAGGGGTTTGTATAGGGGATTGTAGCTACTGTATAATATATAGGGGTTCCAGATTTTCCTAAATCTAATCTAATCCCAGAAGATACTAGTCAACTTCTCATGAAGCATTATCCAAGAAATTTTATTTTTAGCCATGGCTATATTTACCAATGGAGTTTCCATGTCTTTGTCTTTCAATAGACATTTTAGCAGCTAAGGCAGGCTGTTATATATGGTGCAAATTTCTTCCCTGGGTTGCAGGAACGAAATTTGCACGACTCTCCCATCAACGCAGACAGTGCTGACAGGGGAATCCTTCCTGCCAAAACATTGTCTTCTCCAAGCTGGAGGGGGGGGGGGGTCCCCCGGGAGAAGACACTGATTATTGCTAGCAGCTATAGCTGCTGCTAGTGATAATCACAAGTGAAATCTGGCAAGCTGGTTGTACCCAAGTTGATCGACCAATCAACTTGATACATTCAACCTTAAAGTGTTACTAAACCCAGTAATATGAAGATAGTTCAAACCCCCCACTCCCTCACCCAACGAATAAAATTTAACCTCCCTGACGGTATGATTATTTTGGATTTTAGGTGCTGAAATTATTTTGCATGGAAATTTGGCGTCTTATATTGTAGGCCTGTAATTCTTAACTAGGGATGAGCTTCGTGTTTGAGTCGAACCCATGTTCGACTCGAACATCGGCTGTTCGATCGTTTGTCGAATTGCGAACCATATGGGCCGTTCGTGCCAAATTCGTGTGGCGCGTCACGGCCCATAATTCACTGCGGCATCGCAGTGCATTGCTTGCTGATGATTGGCCAAGCATGCACTATGACCCGCATGCTTGGCCAATCACAGCGCCGCCTTAACAGAGAGCCGTAATTGGCCAAAGCCAAGGAGGCTTTGGCCAATTATGGCTCAGGGGATTTAGTACACGCCCCACACTATATAAGGCCGCCTGCACGGCGGCCCTGTGCAGTGTGTTCCGGTGTGCTGAGAAATAGAGAGAGAGAGAGACAGTGTCATTTCATTTGAGTTAGCTAGATTAGGCAGGACAGTCGGTCAGTTAGCTGCACTTAAAGTGTATTGTGTATATATATGCATCCCAGGTGTTGCATATATATATATATATATATATATATATATATACACTGTATTCAGTTTAGCTAGATCCGTTCCTGTTATCTTCTAGACTATTTACATTTAGTGCAGTGCGTCCTGCTTACAGTGTTCAGCTAGATCCGTTCCTGTTATATTCCTACTGACAGGCAGGCTTGTCTTGTTACAGTATTTTGAAGAAAATTACTGGTGTTCTTTTGATCCTATTAGTACCACAGTCAGGCAGCTAGACTATTTACATTTAGTGCAGTGCGTCCTGCTCACAGTGTTCAGCTAGATCCGTTCCTGTTATCTTCTTACTGACAGGCAGGCTTGTCTTGTTACAGTATTTTGAAGAAAATTACTGGTGTGCTTTTGATCCTATTAGTACCACAGTCAGGCAGCTAGACTATTTACATTTAGTGCAGAGCGTCCTGCTCACAGTGTTCTGCTAAACCTACAAGTTAGTGGGGTGCGTCCTGCTCACAGTGTTCAGCTAGATCCGTTTCTGTTATCTTCTTACTGACAGGCAGGCTTGTCTTGTTACAGTAAATACAGCTACCTGAAGAAAATTGCTGGTGTTCTTTTGATCCTATTAGTACCACAGTCAGGCAGCTAGACTATTTACAGTTAGTGCAGTGCGTCCTGCTTACAGTGTTCTGCTAAACCTACAAGTTAGTGGGGTGCGTCCTGCTCACAGTGTTCAGCTAAACCTACAAGTTAGTGGGGTGCGTCCACCTCACAGTGTTCAGCTAAACCTACAAGCTAGTGGGGTGCGTCCTGCTCACAGTGTTCAGCTAGATCCGTTTCTGTTATCTTCTTACTGACAGGCAGGCTTGTCTTGTTACAGTAAATACAGCTACCTGAAGAAAATTGCTTGTGTTCTTTTGATCCTATTAGTACCACAGTCAGGCAGCTAGACTATTTACAGTGCGTCCTGCTCACAGTGTTCTGCTAAACCTACAAGTTAGTGGGGTGCGTCCACCTCACAGTGTTCAGCTAAAGCTACCTGTAGAAGGTTGGTGGTGTTCTCATACTACAGGCAGGCAGTTGATTTTGCTAGCTGCAGTATCAGTACATATATATATATATATATATATATATATATATATATATATATATATATCCCAACTTAGTGCAGCTACAGGCCATTAGTATGTCTGGAAGGCCAAGAAGGAGAGGCAGACAGTCACAAGCCAATAAGAGAGGGCAAGCAGGCTCTGTGTCTAGTGCTGGTCGTAGAGACGGTGCATCCTCATCAGCACGTGGCCATGGGACACGCTTGGCCTTTTTTTCGGCAGCTGGCCATGTTGAGCCGCAACATGCGGAAGACTTGGTCGAGTGGATGACCAAGCCGTCCTCATCCTCCTCATCCTCTCTCACCCATGCCCAGGGTACTTTGTCTGGCAAAGCAGCGGCCTCTTCCCTCGGCTCAATGTCATCAGTGACTCCTTCCCTAGCCCCACCATGTCCTCCTGAGGAGTCCCTCGAACTGTTTGACCACAGTGTTGGGTACATGCTCCAGGAGGATGCCCAGCGTTTGGAAGGCTCTGATGATGATACTGAGCTTGATGAAGGCAGTAACACGAGCACGGACAGAGGGGGTGCCCAAGAAGGACAGCAATCTGGCAGTCATGCTCCCCCTGCTGCAGCATGCTGCCAGGTTTGCTCCAGTGATGAGGAGGGAGGGGATGATGAGGTCACTGACTCAACGTGGGTGCCTGATAGGAGAGAGGAGGAGGAGGAGGAGGCGGCACATCACCAACGAGGCAGGATGCCCTCCAGGGGCCAGCCTAAGGGCAGCACATTGACTGCATCACACCCCAAAGCTCCACATGTGCAGGGCGCTGCAGTCTCTGCGCGTTATTCAAAAAGTTCTTTGGTGTGGGCCTTTTTTGAGATCGCACCGCTGCTATTTGCAACATATGTCTCAAGCGTATCTCGCGTGGCCAAAACATCTCCCGCTTGGGTACCACATGCTTGACCAGACATATGTTGACCTGCCATGCAGTTCGTTGGCAAGCATATCTAAAAGACCCACACCAAAGAACAAAGAGGACCTCTCCTTGCTCCTCATCAGCTGAGATTTCCAACCCCACTAGACCTTCAGTCCTCTCTGAGACCTGCACTGAGAGGAATGAAGGTGTAGAATTAGGTGTGTCACAGCCAAGTACTTGTGGGCAATCTGATTTTGGTACACCGACGTCAGATTGTACCAGGCAAATTTCCCTGCCCCAGCTGCTGCACCGCTGAAAGAAGTTTGCTCCCAGTCATCCACATGTCCAGCGGTTGAATGCTAGCTTGGCAAAATTGCTAGCACTTCAACTGCTGCCTTTTCAGTTGGTAGACTCTGCCCCCTTCCATGAGTTTGTGGAATGTGCGGTTCCTCAGTGGCATGTACCCAAACGCCACTTTTTCTCACGGAAGGCGATTCCGGCTCTCTACCAGCATGTGGAAGGCAATGTCCATGCCTCGCTGGACAGGGCGGTCAGCGGTAAGGTGCATATTACCGCTCACTCATGGTCCAGCAGGCATGGACAGGGACGTTACCTAAGTTTCGCGGCGCATTGGGTGACTCTGCTGGCAGCTGGGAAGGATGCAGGACAAGGTGCAGTAGTGTTGGAGGTTGTTCCGCCACCACGCCTCTAAAATGCTAATGATTGTGACACACCTCTCTCCTCCACCCCCTCCTCTTCTTCTTCCTCCATGGCCTCTTCCTCGGAACCAGCGGTGCTCCGTAGTCGTTCAAGGGGCTACGCAAGTACGCAGGCCAAAAGATGCCATGCGGTGCTTGAGCTGGTGTGCTTGGGGGACAGGAGCCACACTGGGGCAGAGGTTCTGTCAGCTCTGCAAGGGCAGGTTCAGAGGTGGTTGACGCCACGCCAACTTAAGGCAGGAATGGTGGTTTGCGACAATGGCACCAACCTCCTCTCTGCCCTCCGACAGGGACAAATGACCCATGTGCCCTGTTTGGCTCACGTCTTTAACTTGGTGGTGCAGCGGTTCTTGGGCAGGTACCCGGGCTTACAGGAATTCCTGAGGCAGGCCAGGAAAGTCTGTGTGCATTTCCGCCGGTCATATAATGCCAGTGCTCGGCTGACGGACCTCCAAAAGGAGTTTAACCTGCCCAAGAACCGCCTAATCTGTGACATGCCCACCAGGTGGAACTCACCGTTGGCCATGCTGCAGCGGCTGCACACGCAGCAGAGGGCCATCAATGAGTACCTGTGCGACTATGACACCAGGACAGGGTCAGGGGAGCTTGTTTTTTTTTCCCCACGCCAGTGGGCCATGATCAGGGATGCCTGCACTGTCCTGTCACCATTTGAGGAGGCCACGAGGATGGTGAGCAGTGACAGTGCATGCATCAGTGACACTGTCCCCCTTGTCCACCTGTTGGAGCACACGCTGCATGGAATAATGGACAGGGCACTTGAGGCAGAACAGAGGCAGGAAGAGGAGGACTTCCTTAGCTCTCAAGGCCCCCTTTATCCAGACAGTGTTCCTGCGTGCCCGCCGATCACACAGGAAGAGGACGAGGAGGAGGAGGAGGAGGAGGAAGATTGTGTCAGTATGGAGGTGGAGCCTGGCACTCAGCATCAGCAGCAGTCTTTAAGGGATCAGTTCCAAGAAACACATGAACTTGTACGTGGCTGGGAGGAGGTGGCTGCGGACCATGTCGTCCTTAGTGACCCAGAGGACTCCGGACCGAATGCCTCAGCAAACCTACGCTGCATGGCCTCCCTGATCCTGCAAAGCCTGCGTAAGGATCCTCGTATTCGTGGTATCAAGGAGAAGGACCAATACTGGCTGGCAACCCTCCTTGATCCACGTTACAAGGGTAAGGTTGCGGACCTTATCTTGCCATCGCAGAGGGAGCAGAGGATGAAACATCTTCGGGAGGCCTTGCAGAAAGGTCTGTGCAACGCGTTCCCAGAGACTGGGAGGTTACAAACTCCTGTTTCTGGACATTGTGTTGCTGAGGCTTCGGTCAGTCAAAGAAGGAGCGGTGGAGAAGGTGGCCGTCTGACCGATGCGTTCAGACAATTTTTTGGTCCGCAGCCCCAAGGTATGATCGGTTCCAGCAACCATCGCCAGCGTCTGTTTTACATGGTGCAGGAATACCTAGGGGCAAGATCAGACTTGGACACCTTTCCCACCGAAAATCTTCTGGGTTACTGGGTCTTGAGGATGGATCACTGGCCAGAGCTTGCACAGTATGCAATTGAGCTACTGGCCTGTCCTGCATCCAGCGTTCTTTCGGAACGCACATTCAGTGCTGCTGGAGGCGTGGTAACCGATCACAGGGTGCGTCTGTCCACTGACTCGGTCGATCGACTGACCTTCATAAAAATGAATCAGTCTTGGATCACCACCAGCTACCAAGCACCTGATGCTGATGTAACCAAATTATTTTTTTTGAAATCTCAGATCCCTTCAAAGACTGCCTATGCTGATGCTGAGTGACTATCCCTGAGTAATTATCCTCTTCCTCCTCAATCATCACGCTGATAGCTTGTAAGAACATTTTTGGTTCTGGGCGCCACCACCAGTGCCTAAGGCACAATTTTTCAGCCCCTGTTTAACAGGGGCGTGTAATTACAATTTTTGATGTAATACTTTGCAGCAGGGCTCGTTCCTGCATTCCAACTAGAGTGTCTGTGAGGGGTTGCAGTGTTGTGGCACCAGTGCCTAAGGCCCATTTTTTCTGCCCCTGTTTAACAGGGGCGTGTAATTACAATTTTTGATGCAATACTTTGCAGCAGGGCTCGTTCCTGCATTCCAACTAGAGTGTCTGTGAGGGGTTGCAGTGTTGTGGCACCAGCACCAGTGCCTAAGGCCCATTTTTTCTGCCCCTGTTTAACAGGGGCGTGTAATTACAATTTTTGATGCAATACTTTGCAGCAGGGCTCGTTCCTGCGTTCCAACTAGAGTGTCTGTGAGGGGTTGCAGTGTTGTGGCACCAGCACCAGTGCCTAAGGCCCAATTTTTCAGCCCTTGTTTAACAGGGGCGTGTAATTACAATTTTTGATGCAATACTTTGCAGCAGGGCTCGTTCCTGCATTCCAACTAGAGTGTCTGTGAGGGGTTGCAGTGTTGTGGCACCACCACCAGTGCCTAAGGCCTAATTTTTCAGCTCCTGTTCAACAGGGGCATGTAATTACAATTCTTGATCTAATATTTCACAGCAGGGCCCTGTGAGGGCTTACAGTGTTGTGGCCACAGCAACACCTAAGGCCCAAATTTCTGCTGAGTATATAGGGCAGGACCCTACTTTCAAACAACTAACTTACAAACGACTCCTACTTGCAAACGGAAGGAGACAACAGGAAGTGAGAATAAATCTACCCCTAGGAAGGGAAATTCTCTCCTGTAAGAGTTAATATGGGAAAAACATTTCTCCTTTTCACTGATGCTTTCCAATCCTTGTTCCACAAAAAAACCCAAATTTTCAAAAAACATTTTTCATTGGGACAAAAAGTGAGGTGAAATCTTCTGAAGAGGAGGAAAGACAGCAAAACAAATGTCACAGGGGTGATAACCCTTCCCTATGTTTTCCAAAAAGCTTAAAAAAGATTTTTTGGCTGGAGCTAAACACGTTAAAAATGTACCCGTTCAAAATTACAAAGAGATTCTACTTAACAACAAACCTACAGTCCCTGTCTTGTTTGCACCGCCTGTATACTGCTGTTCAGAGTATATAGGGCCTGGTGGCCCCACACCTTTCCTTATTTTAATTTGGGTGCGGGGTTCCCCTTAATATCCATACAAGACCCAAAGGGCCTGGTAATGGACTGGGGGGTACCCATGCCGTTTGTCTCACTGATTTTCATCCATATTGCCAGGACCCGACATTACATTAAACCCGCAAGCAGTTTTAAATGAGATTTTTTCCTTTAAAAATGACATTTGGTGCAGGGACTGTTTTAAACACGGGAAACACGCGTCACTTTACAGGCATACTATAGACACCCCTCAGGTACGATATTTAAAGGAATATTTCACTTTTTTTTTTTTACTTTAAGCATCATTAAAATCACTGCTCCCGAAAAAACGGCCGTTTTTAAAAGTTTTTTTTGCATTGATACATGTCCCCTGAGGTAGGACCCGGGTCCCCAAACCCTTTTTAGGACAATACCATGCAAATTAGCCTTTAAAATGAGCACTTTTGATTTCGAACGTTCGAGTCCCATAGACGTCAATGGGGTTCTAACGTTCGTGCAAATTTTCGGTCCGTTCGCAGGTTCTGGTGCAAACTGAACCGGGGGGTGTTCGGCTCATCACTATTCTTAACAATAACACACTTAAATCTGTCCAAACAAGAGTCTAGTAGATATCCCGGGTATGATGAAGTTTGAAACACAAAAACATAAATTATAATATAATAAATAAATATAAATAATTAAAAAATAATAATAATAATAATAAAATAAATTTCCCAACAATTCACTATCGCTCAATTCTGCAAATGTTCTAATTTACTATCGCTGCTTTCTAGCTGGTCTAAAGCGACTTTTGACGTAAAGGGACACTTTTTGGTTGCTATGGACAATCTCCAGTTTCCAGGCAGAAAGAACAGTATATATAACATAAAACTGCATGCAGGGCATGGACCAAAGCACTGGGGACAAAAGGGATGTGAAATAATTTCATACAGTACTGTAATCTGTAAGATTACAGTACTGTATGTGTTATGGTCTGTACATTTTTTTGAATTTGCCACCAGGCTCCGCCCCCGTGCGTCGCGACGCTCGCAGGGAACGGAGCCTGGCATGGAGAGGCTTTGGAGGAGACAGAGCCCACAGACACAGCGGGGGACTTCGCAGGATCCTGGGGACAAGGTAAGTAACTCCGCACCAGGATCCTGCAATGTAATCCCGAGTGTGGCTCGGGGTTACCGCTAATGGGACTAAAATTTAACCCCGAGCCACACTCGGGAATACCGTCAGGGAGGCTACAGTACTAACAATAATTTACAAAGCCATCCATAACTCTGCCCCCAGCTACATCACTAACCTAGTCCCAAAATACCAACCAAGCCGCTCTTTTCGGTCATCCCAAGACCTCCTGCTCTCTAGCTCTCTTGTCACCTCCTCCCATGCTCCCCTCCAAGATTTCTCCAGAGCTTCTCCCATCCTTTGAAACTTCCTACCCCAATCTTTCCGACTGTCCCCTAATCTATCCATCTTTAGGCGATCCCTGAAAACCCTTCTCTTCAAAGAAGCTTATCCTGCTTCTAACTGACTCTGTTTTACTTCCTCCATCAGCTCATCCCCCACAGCTATTACTTTTTGTATCAATTGACCCTTCCTTTTTAAATTGTAAGCTCTAAGGAGCAGGACCCTCTGATTCCTCTTGTATCAAATTGTAATGTAACTGTAATGTCTGCCCTCATGTTGTAAAGCGCTGCGCAAACTGTTGGCACTATATAAATCCTGTACAATAATAATAATAATAAATCCAGTAATATGAAGATAGTTCAAACCCCCCCACTCCCTCCACAGTGCCCAGAGCTTATGAATCTTCTTTCTATACTAAAATACTGCCACTATACACCTTTTTGGCTGATCTGTATACCACGGTCTTGTGATAAACTGCAGGGTTTGTCCAAGTCCTGAGTGTTCGGGTAGGAGGAGATTTCCACTACAGCCTGTGTCCTCATGCTGTTATGGAAAATGGATCATCCATGAATCAAGATGTGACATCCCACCCACTGTGTTCTTTTTTACTGGGCATGGAGGAGGAGGGAGGGACTGGGATGTCATTTAGGATCTGTATACACGCCCAAATATGTGATGTCAATACCATGTGACCTGAAAAACTCAGCTCAACAAGGAAATGTTCTCTCCAGCTATAGAGACCAAACTGAGCATGTGCAGCTTTACTACTCTGACTGTGTCTTATCTGGAGACCCTGCAGGAGGAGAGGATCTGTGCATACAGGATAAAACAGCCGTTTTACACAATACAGAGGATTAACCCCTTAAGTTTCACAGTGAGTATAACAAGCATGCTATGCTGCATATACAGACAGATTTTACTGTTGTGGGTTTAGTAACACTTTAAATAAGTTGGCCAGAGTTTTGATAGACAACATCAGCATATCATCTGCAAAAAAAACACTCTTGTGAATCATGAAGGCACTCTGAATGCCGTGATTATCAGGATTAATTCGAATTGCTTTTGCCAACATCTCTATTTCAACAACGAATAACAGCCTAGTGCCTATCTGTATGTGGATTATTTGCAATTTATGGCTTTGCATGATGTTATTGGCATTAGGATTCAAATATAGGGTATGTAATAGGGCGCAAAACTTAGGGTCAAAATTCCATTTCGTTAGAATATGGAAACGATAAACCCAAAACATTGAGTCAAAAGCCTTATGTGGAGCTAAAGATAATAAAGTGAATAAAAGTGATAAGGTGATAAAAAAGAAAATTGAATAAAAGCATATCTGCACCCTCAGGGGAGACTTTCCACCTCTCCACTCCCACCCCCCTCCTCCCCACCACTGCCAGAATCGGGGTGTCTTTTTTTTTATGTTTTGTTTTCTGTAATAAATCCACTGTGGCCCCATCTTCCCCTCGCATGTCCTTTGTCTAGGTAAATTCTGTGCAAGGTCCTCCCATTGCCTCCTGTGATATGCACATCGCATATCCCAGGAGGCATATTGTTTCATTCAGAAAGAAGGAGGGGGGCGCCGTATCTATAGGAGGTGCACCGGCTGAACTAGAAAGCTCCGGTGCACCTCCCGATTATGTGACACAAAACCATGGTGGTGCAGGACCGAGAGGATCTCAGTGGACAACGTTGGAACCTCTGGGTGGATGAGTACCAGAAATGTGCCACCTGGACCACCTGGTAAGCGGAGGGGGGGGGTTGTTGGTGGCAGCTGAAGATCCTCTTTAAAGCTGAATTCCAGGTATGGATATTTTTTTTATAGATACAATGACCCATTTTGGACCAGTGTAAGCATGCATATGTCATACCTGGCCAATCCCCCTGGAAGCTGGAAATCTATTTAGTAGACTGCGGCACCACTACTTTAGTGATCACCCGTATATGGCATGTATATACTTACTTTGGCCCAAGCTGGACCAATAAAACTATGCAAAAATACACCCATACCTGAAAATCTGCTTTTTAACATTAAAATGATTTTCTATTGTCTTCCACTACCCACCAGCACCTACCAAAACTGCTATAAATGATGTGTAGAAGCGCAGACAGGAACACAAGTTCTACTCATGCCATTCACCAGCTAAGCAGTATACTGTGCTAGCCTCCAATGAAAAAAAGAAAATTTGGAATTATACTGATTTGATTTGATCTCAGTAGGCAAGCTTTCAGAATATCTTAGGTTTCATCAGACATGACATTGCATGCGTCTTAGTTCCAATATGAGATTTTCTGGTGCAATTTTTGATACAAGAGCACCCATTCTGAAAGTTTAAAAAAACTGTCACCAACTTAAAAAATACATACGGAGGGAACCAAAACATCAGGTATTTTTTCATTCTTACTTGTAGTGTTTTTCATTTGCATAAATCATTTTTTAATCACTTGCAATGTGCCTTTGAGCATGCTAAAAATTTGACTACTGTACAGTATGTCAGAAAGATTACATTTCCTAACCACAGCCACAGTTTCCCTCTCTCCTGTCGTGTCATAGTGTTTTCCTTTTCTGGGAGTTTCCATTTACTATGAAAGAGTGAAGGTGAATACTGAACTGCCACTTCAGTCTACTGTGGTCACTGGCATCAGATCCAAGATGGTGCCACCCAGCAGCAGTCTCAGGGTTTTTGGATGTCTATGCAAGTGTAGCGCTGGTAGATTTACAATCTACCGCAGGTTAGGTAAATTTAGTAAATTATGTTTTAGGAAGGTTAAAAGTTCGCCTCTGTTCCAGCTTGGCTGACGATGTGTGTGCTTCCATGCTGACCGGTGGGTGTCGCTGTTACCACTGGTCAGTGTTGGAAGGGCAACGTGTCGAAGTGTATAGATGCTCCTCTGTCTCGGAGACAAGCTCGGTGGAGGTGGTCCTCCGAGTTGCATTCATCCATGTTCTAGGGTTTTTTACAGCCACCTGCTGGCCCTCCTGGCCGACAGGTATGCGTTAAGGAGCTACCTCGTGGTCCTCCGATCGGGAGGCCCACGATACAGCGGCGCAGGGGTGGGTCCAGAGGCTTGTCTGGGGCCTACCACTGCGGCCGAGGAATGGTCCTGAGCTGTCGGTCATGTGTGACGAAGCTGAACGGCCGAGGAGATCCCAGGGGAGGACCCGTCTTGGAGAGATCATGCGGCGTGCTGGTCTATAGAGTGGCCTGGTGACTCGGTCGAAGGCCGCATCCAAAAGAAGCATGATGTTGCCGGTTCGGCTTAAAGGTTCAGGCACTGTGACTGACTTTCACTGCAGAGAAAATCTGATACATCCTGTGGCAGAGGATTGTACGGATTTACCCCCCAAGCGAGTCTGTGGCAGAGACTTTTGATTCGTGCTGCGTACTGGCTGCTAGACCGGTGAGAGAGGCCTATCCAAACGAGCAAGGAGTGTGTCCCACAAGGGGAGCGCATTCCACCTAATTATTTGAATTCTACCAGAACATTTGTCGCTAAGATTCTATAAGAATATATTTGAGTTTCTCCTGAAAGTTTCCTTTTCCGCCTCTTTCCTGCTACTTCCTAAAGTTTGTTTGTTCAATAAAGCATTGAAAACGTACTCCAGTGTTGGTGCGTGTGTCGTCCAGAAGTAAACGCAACAGAACCCCTAGACCGGTGCCGGTGAAACCAAGGGAAGCAAGGTGAAGGTAACAGACCCGCTTAAACCAGCAGCTCCACCGAGAGTTAGTGCTACACAAGGAAGTCTTTTACAGGTAAATAGCATGCATAAAACATGGTGAATGTACATATAATCTTATGGAAAGATTTTTGTTGAAGCGAAAGGTCTGACGACAGGGCCTCTGTAAGACCACCACTATTTTAGAGTACAAGCTAGATCACTATTAAGCTTGTACTTTAAGCCCGGGTTCACACTATAATGCGCTGCGGACCGCACAGGAGCGCTGTGCGTCCCTGTTCACCGTTTCAGGGACGAATTAGGGCCGATTCTATGCCTGAATTCGGCCCTGAAACGCAGCCAAAGACGCACAGCGTTTTTGTGCAGTGCGCACCGCAGCCGCCCCGGAGATATGTGAACCGGCTCCATAGGGAGCCAGTCACATTCTCCTGCTATGCGAATTAGATGTGCGGAAACGCACATCTAATTTGCATAGGTGTGAACCCGGGCTTAAGGTTTCATCAAAGCTGTTTTTGCAAGATTGTTGTTAAAACTTCTTGTACATACTGAAGCCCATTTGTAAAAGGACTAATTACAGAAACCCTTTATCCAAGAGGTCCCTGGGGCTACCAAGAAAACAACTAAAAGGGGTGGTTTAAGACTTCCTTTGCACTTGAGTTGTGTGGCTTTCAATTATTTGTAGCCAATGAAGGGCTGAATACTAGGGATAAAAATGCTTGTTATGTTTGTTTTTGCACATTTTCTTTTCTTAGCATGTTCAGGCAATTTTCAGATGCTCCTAATGAAGCTTATTGGGGCCAAAAACACTTGAAGCTTGCAGCTTGTAGCTCAAAAGAAACTCATGTACCTTTTCAAGCTAAGAGCTTTAAGCTTTATGTGACACTACACTCAGGTGTGAACCCTTATCAATACAAAATCAATAACAGACAATAAAGATTCAATTTTCCCAGGAACTTACCAATTACACCAAACCATTGTACTGCAATACAGACACCTGAGGAAAAAAGAAAAAAAAAAGTTTCAAGTTATGCATTCTGTGTCTAGGGTTATACCACCCCATGTACATTGCCCTATTGGTTTCATGCAGATCTCTCTTTTACTTTAAGGCTACTTTCACACTGGGGTGTTGGGGGCCTCGGTGGTAAAGCGCCGCTTTTTTTAGCGGTGCTTTACCGTCATTTTTGCGTAGGTTTTCTGCCGCTATCGGGGAGCTTTTAACCCCCTGCAGCCGAAAAAGGGTTAAAACCGCCCGCAAAGCGCCGCTGTAGCGGTGATTTGCTGGCGGTTCGGTGGTGCTGCCCATCAATTTCAATGAGCAGGGGCGCTTTAGGAGCGGTGTACAGTGGGGACGGAAAGTATTCAGACCCCCTTAAATTTTTCACTCTTTGTTATATTGCAGCCATTTGCTAAAATCATTTAAGTTCATTTTTTTCCTCATTAATGTACACACAGCACCCCATATTGAAAGAAAAACACAGAATTGTTCACATTTTTGCAGATTTATTAAAAGAAAAACTGAAATATCACATGGTCCTAAGTATTCAGACCCTTTGCTGTGACACTCATATATTTAACTCAGGTGCTGTCCATTTCTTCTGATCATCCTTGAGATGGTTCTGCACCTTCATTTGTGTCCAGCTGTGTTTGATTATACTGATTGGACTTGATTAGGAAAGCCACGCACCTGTCTATATAAGACCTTATAGCTCACAGTGCATGTCAGAGCAAATGAGAATCATGAGGTCAAAGGAACTGCCTGAAGAGCTCAGAGACAAAACTGTGGCAAGGCACAGATCTGGCCAAGGTTACAAAAAAATTTCTGCTGCACTTAAGGTTCCTAAGATCACAGTGGCCTCCATACTCCTTAAATAGAAGACGTTTGGGACGACCAGAACCCTTCCTAGAGCTGGCCCTCTGGCCAAACTGAGCAATCGGGGGAGAAGAGCCTTGGTGAGAGAGGTAAAGAAGAACCCAAAGGATATGAGAACATACATTCAGTCTCTCCCAACTAGAGCAGATATGGACCAATATGTGCACAGACTGGAAAAAACCTATAAAATAGAGATCCAAGAGCTTAAGATATCCACAAAGGATGCATTAGATGAAACGGCTAAACTAGATAACAGAGTTTCAAAAACAGAACAAGAACTAGTGAAGATAAAAGAAAAAATACAAAAACAAGGGAATCAATTAAATCAACTAATAAATACCGTATTTATCGGCGTATAACACGCACCGGTGTATAACACGCACCCCAATTTAGGAGGGAATTTTAAGGAAAAAAAAACTTTTAGGAGGGAAGTTGAAGGGAAAAAAACTCACATTTAAATGCCCATCATTGCAGCCTTCTCAGTGCAGCCTTGCCCCAGTGCAGCCTTGCCAGTGCAGCCATGTCAGTGCAGCCATGTCAGTGCAGCCTTCCCCAGTGTCCATTGCAGCCTTGACCCAGTGCAGCCTTGCCCCAGTCCAGCCTTGCCCCAGTGCAGCCTTGCCCCAGTGCAGCCTTGCAGCTTGCTGAGCTTCAAAATAGCCGACCGCGATTTGAAAATGGCGCCGCCGGCGCCGAAATACACAGAGCCGGTCCTCGGCTCTTCTCGGCGGCTCTCGTTCACTTTCAGCTCCACTCGGGATGGGCGTGACGGTGAGCGGAGCTATCCGAACCTAGCTGAGTACACTCGGCTAGGTTCAGGCGGCGCTCGAGTGAAGCCGAAAGTGGCCGAGAAGAGCCGAGGACCGGCACTGTGTATTTCGGCGCCAGCGGCGCCATTTTCAAATCGCGGTCGGCGATATTTTAGATCTGACAGGTCAGGATCGCAGGGGATCGGCGTATAACACGCACCCGCGATTTTCCCCTGATTTTAAGGGGAAAAAAGTGCGTGTTATACGCCGATAAATACGGTAGTTTAGACGACCAAGAAAACAGAAGCCGAAGATCCAACATAAGAATTAGAGGCTTAAGGGAAGAAGTAAACGCTAAAGATCTTATAACAACGTTACAGAAAATCTTTCAGGAAATAATTCAGGATTCGGATGTAAAAGACCTGATAATAGACCGCGCACATAGAGTAGCAGGAAGAAGGAGAATAGATCCTAGCAAACCAAAGGACATTATCTGCAAGATGCACTATGCTCACATAAAAGACAGAATTATGCTAGCAGCAAGACAAAATCAAAATATCCAGCATGAGGGAGATTCACTACTATTTTTCCAGGACTTATCGAAATATACATTAGATCAGAGGAGGGCATTAAAACCCCTGGTAGAGCAACTTAGAAGGAACAATCTGAAGTATAGATGGAAATTTCCATTTCAACTACAGGCTCAAAGAGAGGAAGTAACTGCAACATTTAATGATATGGAAGATCTACCACAGTTTCTGACAGCTCTTAAATTATCAGAAGTCGAACTGCCGGACTGGCCTATTTCTTATATGAAATTGCCTAGAAAGTTTTGAAGGGCAATGTATGGGGGAGGGGGGTTGGGGGAAGAGGGTTATAAATAATATATAACTTATTAATTAAAAGGTTTAATAAAAGGGTATAATGTAGGGAGGAGAAGGAGGAGGAAAGTTGGGAGAGGGGAGGTCTTACCCCCCTTCCTAAAACTTTCTTTTTTTTTTTTTCTTGGCACAAACATGAAGGATATCTTGGCAGGATTGCAAACACATTTTTGGTAGATACTAGCACAATATAATTTTTTAATATATCGGTATAGAACAGCAAAATTGATGGATTTTACACTAATAGGGGTGGAGTAACCATGGAACTGGATATTATGGGGTTTGTTTTTTATTTTGTTTTTTTTTCTTTTTGTTGTTTATGGAGTACTATACTATATATTTTGGTTAACAATTAACACAGGATGTTTAGAGATAATTTACTAGGTTGGCTACGGGGTATGTACGAATGATTATAGAATCCAGGTACTAGAATATGGAGGTCACAATGCAGATATAGATTTTCCTCCTCCCCCTTTTTTTTTTTTTTTTTTTTTTTTTTTTAATTAGCACAAATATGAAGGATATTTTGATTGATTCTAACACTATTTTCGGTGAGATGTTAGTATAATATAAATGGGCATCATGTTACAGTATAGCAAAGATAGATAGATTTGACACTAAGAAAGATGGGGTAATCATGGAATTGAACATCACGGGATGTGGGGTTTTTTTTTTTTTTGGGTACCTTATCGGACTCGGAAATATGAAAATATGCTCTTATAACATTTGAGGTCTTAACTCAGCAACAAAAAGATCTCAGGTTCTATACTCCCTCCACAAACAAAAAGTTGGTGTGATATTTTTCCAGGAGACGCATTTCCGCTCGGACCATATCCCTAATCTACAAAATAGATTTTACACTACATGGTATCATGACTCCTTTGAATATTCAAAGTCAAAAGGCGTCTCCATTGCAATACATAAGACAATACCACACCAAGTGCTAGAGGAATGGCGCAATAAAGATGGAAGGGCAATACTACTTAAAATTCTTATATTCGGTAGGAAATATACTTTCATTAATATATACTTACCTAACCAAGGCCAACACAAAGTAGGCACACAAATGCTAAAAATGCTTATGGAAAAGGCGGAGGGGATAGTAGTAATGGGGGGAGACTTTAACTGTGTCTTGGATAAGGAGAAGGATACTACAGCACCCTCACTGGTACAGGCGAGTAGAGAGAAAAATGTTTTTCTAGATACGATGGCAAAATATCAGTTGATTGATATTTGGAGGATATTACACCCAACGGAAAAAGATTTTACGTTTCATTCAAAAGTACATGGGACATACCATAGATTAAATTTTTTTTTAATAAACCAGTTGGGGATGACAGTAAGTTTATCTATCAAGATAGATAGCTCTCTATGGTCAGATTATGCGCCAGTATTTTTGGTACTAGACATATTTAAGAGTAAAAATAGCAGAGGAAATTGGAAACTTAATTATAATTTGTTGTATGATGAAAAATGTGTGACAGAAATTAGAAAAGCGATAACAGACTTTCTATACGTCCACTACATCCTTGCCGAACCAGTGGGAAACATTAAAATGTGTAATTCGAGGGAATTTTATAAAACATGGGGCCAGATTGAAGAAAATAAAAAGTAATAGAATGACTCAATTACTAAAAGAAATACCCATAATAGAAACCCAACATAAACAAAATCCAACACGTGAAAAAATAATTGAATTAACAGATATGAAAACAGAATTAAAAACATTGATAAATGAGCAAACTTTACGAATAAGAGATAGTAACCGTTCCTTTTACTATCAGCAAGGTAATAAACCAGGTAAACTGCTTGCAAGCGTTCTGCGCCATTGGGGCAATACATTACCCATTGTTAAAATCAAGTCAGAGAAAGGAGATATCAGACACGACCCAAAAGAGATACTAAAGGAATTCCAGAGTTTTTATACGAAACTATACAATATAACCAATGAAGGCATTAATAAGGACCCGGAGGGATTCCAACAAAGTGTTCATCAATATGTTAGAGAAACTGCACTCCCTGCATTAGCACCGATAGAAATGCTACAACTAGATCAGGACTTTTCGGAGATAGAGATACAAAAAGTAATTGAAGCATTAGTGCCAGGGAAAAGCCCAGGCCCGGACGGTTTTACTCCCAGATTCTATAAAACATTTAAAGATGAACTTATTCCTATTATGAAACGGTTCTTTAATGCAGTATCTACATCAGTGCCTTTTGTCCCACAAAGTATGCAGGCGTATATTTCACTAATACCCAAACCAGAAAAGGATCATACATTATGTGGAAACTATAGACCAATCTCTCTAACAAATATTGATTTAAGATTGTACTCTAAAATAATTGCCAATAGACTTGCCCCTATAATGCCTACATATATACATCTTGTTAGGAGCAGAGAGGCAAGAGATAATACTCTAAAAACACTCACACTGGTAGAACATGCACAGAGAAGCTCCATCCCATCCGGTCTATTGGCAATTGATGCTGAGAAAGCTTTTGATAGGGTGGGATGGAGCTTTCTTAGAGAGTCCTTAGTACAATGGGGGCTGGGCCCTATACTTATAGATAAAATAATGGCCTTATATCAGACTCCAACGGCTAGGATACGAGCAAACGGTGCCCTATCGGACGTAGTCTATATAACGAATGGAACCCGACAAGGCTGTCCGCTATCCCCATTGTTATATATACTAGTGATGGAGCATTTATTAATAGCGGTTCGAAAAAATAAAGACATACAAGGTATTAAAGTAGGAGATATAGAGTACAGGATGTCAGTATATGCAGATGACATCTTGTTATATGTCTCAAATCCCTTGATATCATTACCAAATCTGATATCTGAATTTAAGCGATTTGGGGCACTAAGTAATTTCAAGGTAAATTATAATAAATCTGAAGCTCTATATATCAACCTGCCAAATACCTTGGTGGAACTCCTCAAAAATGATTTCCCTTTTAAATGGCAGGTGAACGCAATTAAATATTTAGGTGTATATATCCCCACTGATCTTGGCAAATCAGGGGAATACAACTATAAAGGAATGTTTTCCTGGATGGGTAGAATAAGTATAATAAAAATGGACATACTACCCAAAATCCTGTATATTCTACAAGCGATACCCATCTTCCCATCAATAAATATCCTAAAAAAACTGCATAGTTTAATAGGTAGATTTATATGGGGAGGCAGGACCCCCAGAATTAGTAGAACAGTATTAAATAAAAATAAAAAAGAGGGGGGCCTTGCCCTTCCAGATATAGATTTGTATCTTAGAGCAATATTGGTAACTAGAATAGTGGATTGGTTCCACAATAGGGACAATAAACAATGGGTGAAACTTGAAGAAGAGATTACGGCCCTAAAATTAAAATCACTACCTTGGGTTAAAAGAGAGAAAAGACCGCCGGATGGCGAAATGCCCTCTCTAGTGGTATCAACACTAAAAGTATGGGATATTATGATAAAGAGAGGGATGGGATCCACTATTAGAGGCCCTATGACCTCACTATTTAGTAATCCAGAATTTCCACCGGCTCTTGAATCTAAAACATTCCTTAAATGGAAGAGATGTAAAGATACCAAGATAGTGGAAACGATGGAGGAGAATAGACTGCCCCCACTAGCAAGGTTGGGCGCAGAACATAAAACAAAATGGATGCAGTATGGATTGCTCCAAAGGTATATTACATCTCTAACAAGGGAATCAGTAATAGATAGGCCTTTGACAGATTTAGAAAAAATTTTCCTGCAAGAACATAGACCTACTCATGTCCTATCTAAAATTTATAAATATTTTAATTCAGAAAAAAATAGGCCAGGAGTTGCCTTATATCAAGAAGTGGGAACTAGAGATAGGGACAGAAATTCCCAGGGAAATGTGGAAAAAGGCAATCATAGTAACCCATGAACTCTCAATTTCCGCTAAACATCAGGAAAGAAATTACACAATTTTAGCTAGATGGTATAAATGTCCTGTGGACCTACATAGAATAAACCCTGAAAATGAAGACACCTGTTGGAGGTGCCATAAAGCTCAGGGCACAATGTCACATATTTGGTACTATTGCTCAGAGATTCAACCATTCTGGCAAAAAGTATTTGAGATATACAGAGATATGACCGGGATCGACCTGTATCCTGGAATACAGGTCGCAGTATTATCTATGATCCCAGGATCGGTGAAAAAAATTAAAAAGGGAATTTTGAAATAATTTTTGACAGCAGCCCGAACCATGATAGCAAGAAAATGGAAAAGCACAAATGTGCCCTCTATGGTAGAGTGGGAGTGTGAGATGGCGAAGATGTGTGCCCTGGAGGAAAGAATGGTGATAGAAGAGGGGTGCAAGCAACAAATATTAAACATATGGGCCAAGTGGGAGGACTTCAGAGCTTCTTCGGGGCTCCTGAGAATGGGGTAGAACTTTAAAGGTTTACAACAGGAGGAGGATATATAAAGAATATGTTTTCTTTTTTTTTTTTTTAGTTGGTATGAATGGGAATGATTGAGTGGTGAGAGAGATTAGTGGGTGAGGGGTGGGTTTAAAATACGGAATTTACATCCATGAACTTAGTCTGTAAATTAAAGGAAATAGAAAAATGAATAATTGCTTTGATAAGAAATATAGAACTGTTTTATGTTATGGATGTATAATAGCATTACAATTAACTGTTAAAAATGTTTTGATAAATAAAAATTGTTAAAAAAAAAAAAAAAGAAGAAGAACCCAAAGATCACTGTGGCTGAGCTCCAGAGATGCAGTCGGGAGATGGGAGAAAGTTGTAGAAAGTCAACCATCACTGCAGCCCTCCACCAGTCGGGGCTTTATGGCAGAGTGGCCCGACGGAAGCCCGCATGGAGTTTGCTAAAAAAAAACCTGAAGGACTCCAAGATGGCGAGAAATACGATTCTCTGGTCTGATGAGACCAAGATAGAACTTTTTGGACTTAATTCTAAGTGGTATGTGTGGAGAAAACCAGGCACTGCTCATCACCTCTCCACTACAGTCCCAACAGTGAAGCATGGTGGTGGCAGCATCATGCTGTGGGGGTGTTTTTCAGCTGCAGAGACAGGACGACTGGTTGCAATCAGGGGAAATATGAATGCAGCCAGATGAATGCGGCCAGGGATACACTGGACGAAAACCTTCTCCAGAGTGCTCAGGACCTCAGACTGGGCCGAAGGTTTACCTTCCAATGAGACAATGACCCTAAGCACACAGCTAAAATAACGAAGGAGTGGCTTCACAACAACTCCATGACTGTTCATGAATGGCCCAGCCAGAGCCCTGACTTAAACCCAATTAAGCATCTCTGGAGAGACCTAAAAATGGCTGTCCACCAACGTTTCCCATCCAACCTGACAGAACTGGAGAGGCTCTGCAAAGAGGAATGGCAGAGGATCCCCAAATCCAGGTGTGAAAAACTTGTTGCATCTTTCCCAAAAAGACTCATGGCTGTATTAGATCAAAAGGGTGCTTCTACTAAATACTGAGCAAAGGGTCTGAATACTTATTTATTTATTTCAGGTACATATATAGCGCCGTCAATTTACGCAGCGCTTTACATATACATTGTACATTCACATCAGTCCCTACCCTCAAGGAGCTTACAATCTAAGGTCCCTAACTCACATTCATACATACTAGGGACAATTTAGACAGGATCCAATTAACCTACCAGCATGTCTTTGGAGTGTGGGAGGAAACCGGAGTACCCGGAGGAAACCCACGCAGGCACAGGGAGAACATGCAAACTCCAGGCAGGTAGTGCCATGGTTGGGATTTGAACCAGCGACCCTTCTTACTGCTAGGTGAGAGTGCTACCACCACACCACTGTGCCGCCCAATACTTAGGCCCATGTGATATTTCAGTTTTTCTTTTTTAATAAATCTGCAAAAATGTCAACAATTCAGTGTTTTTCTGTCAATATGGGGTGCTGTGTGTACATTAATGAGGAAAAAAAATGAACTTAAATGATTTTAGCAAATGGCTGCAATATAACAAAGAGTGAAAAATTTAAGGGGGTCTGAATACTTTCCGTCCCCACTGAATAGATGCGGCTTGCTGCAAAGATGCAGCTTAGATAACTTTTTTTACCAATCTGCCAGCACACCGCTCCAGTGTGAAAGTCCTCAGGCTTTCACATTGGAGTGAGAGGAGAGGCTCTTTCAAGGCGCTATTTTTCGCGTTATAGCACCTATAAAGCAACTCAGTGTGAAAGTAGCCTTAGGATACACTGCAGCGGCGCTTTGCGGGCAGTTTTAACCTTTTTTTTGGCCGCTAGCGGGGGTTAAAAGCGCCCCGCTAGCGGGCGAAAACCTCCGCAAAAACGATGGTAAAGCACCGCTAAAAATTTACCGCCGACGCACCCAATGCCCCAGTGTGAAAGTGTTTCATGTTAACTAAGCATGTCCCTTACTTATTCATTCCATCTAGAATTTGGTTACACTTTAGAATGAATTCCTAAAGAATCAAGAGAAGTCTTTTAAATGTTCCCCCCTGAGTGGCAGCCTACTGCCAAAACACTTCCTGTTTTTTTGTGTGTGACTACACAGTCATTGTAGAAAGATGCTCCAGCCTTGACCAGCTCTTACTGTGCACATGTGTCACTAAGCCCACCAATTCTTATGGCTAAAGCTGTACTGCTTTGGATGGCTGGGTGCCACCACGTGTATGGATCTATGTCATAGAACTTTTTTTCTGCAAAGGCTGTGTGGCTCTTGCAAGGAACTCAGGAGAAGAGCTAAAGGTAAGTATTTAGGTTGATGGTTGCTGGGGGGGGGTTTGGTAGAGACATTTAAAGAACAAATTTAACAAAGTTCCTGACTATTATTACACTGCACACACAACTCACTGTCTCCACCATAGCAATGCACACACACTCCCTGTCCACCATAGCAATGCACACACAGCCCCCAAACGACTAGAGAAATGCATACTCAGTCCTTTGTCCACCTTAGCAATGCATATGCAACCCCTATCCATGACAGAAATGCACACTCAGCCCCTGTTCCACCATAGCAATGTACACTCAGTTCTCAGTCCACCATGGAAATGTACACTCAGCCCCCAGTCCACCATAGCAATGCACACTCAGTCCCCAGTCCACCCTAGCAATGCACACTTAGTCCCTAGCCCACCATAGCAATGCACACTTAGTCCCTAGCCCACCCTAGCAATGCACAATTAGTCCCTAGTCCACCATAGCACTGCACACTCAGCCCCCGTTAGTCCCTAGCCCACCCTAGCAATGCACACTTAGTCCTTAGCCCACCCTAGCAATGCACACTTAGTCCCTAGTCCACCATAGCACTGCACACTCAGCCCCCAATCCACCATAGCACTGCACAATCAGCGCCCGATCCATCATAGCACTGCACACTCAGCCCCCGATCCACCATAGCAATGTACACACAGACCGTTGTCCAGACACTCACCCCATAGCAGTTGTCCTCTTGAGCTAGTCATTGTGTTATGATATATAGATAAGCACTGAACTAAGGATGTTAAATAGAGAAGTTATCTCTGAACCTAAAAGGATGACCACACTCTAATTACATCACAGTTCCTCACTTACATTTTCAAAAAAGGAAATAAAAATTCTTGCAGGATGATCTTTATAAAAAAAATGTCATAAGGTTGTAAATAGGATGGATCTGGTGGATCTCTGAAACACACAGAGATAAAAAAAAAAATCTTGTATAGTTAGATGAATACATTTATTATAGGTCTCAATTAATAAATAAAATTACTCAAGGGGAAAATAAAACTGTATGTAAAGCCAACATTTTTATTTTCTTTAGCTTTTGAGTGGAGCAGTGGTGTTCAATTTATACAGAGCATAAGGGTCATATACATATCCACAAGTCAAGTGGAGGGCTGCATCTAAACCTTTTTTTTTTTTACAATTTCCAACTCAAAAACTTTAGGCAATAACTACACAAATCATAATAAAACCAGGCAATTATAAATAGAAAATCATTCTTCCTTCTCAGTAAAAATAACCCTCAGTGCTGTTGTCAGTGGCAATAATAATATGCCGATGCCCCAGTTGAAGTCCAATTGGACGAAAAGCGTCGGTCAAGCTATACTCTTCCCTACACTTTATTTTACCTTTTTACGTGATCACGCTATTTTTATACTGCTTGTTGATTATTGGTGTTTTTCAATAAATGCCCCATTTGATCTGCACCATTGGCGCTTTTTTATATATTTTTTGGATACCATCCATTCATCGGAGTTTTCCATGTGGCTGTGATTCGCCTTGGACCGTCCGGACTGGTAGTCGCGATTGGGATTTCCGAGGGAGGATTCCCCTTGAGATCTGGGGTTCTTTGGATCCATCACCCTCTATCTATGATCTCTGAGTCCATCTGATTCGGTGTCATCAGCATCCGAATCCACCTTGTCCGGTAAGCGTATTTCATCTGTTTCCTGTACAAGATTGTATAACCCACGATATGCAGATGTGAAGATTCTCCTTGCATGCTGGACTTTTTCAATAATCGTCATCATCTTTTAGCTTTATGGACACTATCATATAATAACCCATTTCCTTTATGGGTGTCACTGACAGTGGCAGCAATAATACCCCCTCCACCTGTCTTCCACATACCCACAATTCCAGTCACTGGCACTGCCAGTGACTGCCACCTAATTGCACTCGACCATTCTGCTCCAACCTACCTATCCTACACTACTCTGGTTGCACTGACATTGTACCTGGCTGCCACCTAGCCTCCATCATTCTGGTGATAGGAGTGAACCAGGCTGTCACCTACCTATCCTCCACCACACTGTTTGCATTGACGTTGTTCCTGGTGGCCACCTAGCCTCTACCATTTTGGTGACACTGGCAGTGTGCCACCAGGTAAGTGACCCATTTCCCTTGTTTAGTACTGACCAGCCCAGACCCTTCATTTGCGCCCTGTAACTCAACCTTCTAGGCTATAGATATGTGTCGCCGCAGTACCCACTTATCCAAGACCCATCAAATTGCTGCTGGTCAACCTGATGAGAGTTCTATACAGAAGTCATTGCAACATAAACCTGTGGCTGCCTGGCCTACATTTTACAGAGACCACTGTTTTCTGCCTTGTGCAGCATCTGCTCTGAAATAGTCCTTGCAGAGTCCTCCAGGAGCATGCAACATGTGAGACCTGCCCAGGGGGGCATGTGGATGCTGTAAGCAAAGTGCAGGGAAGGTAGACACTATATACTCGGCACCCTGCCGCCACTGCATATTATACAAGGCAACTCAAGGGTCGTAAATGAAGGTCCCCCTGGCCATGAGTTGAATAGGCCTGAGATAGAGTATGAAATCATCAGGACCTCTGTTAGGTTTCTTTTTTTCTTGCTGTGTGTCTCCCATCAGGGAGATTTCCTTTTACTGCCCCAGAAATGCAGCAATAGAAGATCACTGCCGAGCAAAGGGATATCCTATTTTAGACATTTGTCACCAGAGCATTGGAAGATTTCCCCTCACCTCCTGTTTCAGTGACAACTTTGTTGGATTTCCAATCACCTTCTGTACTAGGACAGCTAGAGAGGGCAAATCTCTACAGTGGGGACACAAACAGCAATAAAATCCTGATACAAAGTCTAGAACTGGCCGTACACTATGTGAAATTCGTTATGTAGGTGGTTATGTCAGTCCCTTCCCACCGGACATCCTTCAATCCAATTTTGTTTTGAGGTTTAGATATGCTTAAAACTGAGCTGGGCTTTAAAATTAACTACAAACTTGCTTTTAAAATGGTCATCTATACCAACACCATGGGTTGGGAAAATAAATATAATAAAGATGGCCATACTTCCTAATTTCCTGTACCTTTTCACAGTTCTTCCAATACACATCCCGGCTTATTTCCTTAGAATAATACAACAAACATTTATAAAATTTACTTGGAGAAAACTCAAACCACGAATATCTAGAGCAATCTTATTCCTTCCCAAAATCCATGGTGGCCTAGGATTTCTGAACACTTCATTATATTATAAAGCCGCTCAACTAGCATAATCTATAAAATATCACTCCAAAACTGAGATTCCCCTGTGGGTTACCATTGAAGCAATAGATTTTGACCCTCTCTCCATACACAATATTTTATGGTTAGGTCCCATAGGTCGTAAAACTTTAAAAAACCCAATCACTAAACATTCTCTAGTTATCTGGGCTAGACTCAAAATCTCTCATGGTCTACAATCCAAACATAATCCACTTCTATCTTTTCTCAAAAACCCAGCTTTCTTTCCAGCATGGACTTATCCCAGATCTTTTTGGACTTGGTCCAAAGCAGGTATAACATGTTTACATCACATGATCCTAAATACAACAATCCATCCCTTCCCAGACTTATGCAAGTCTTTTGGGCTCCCCCAATAAGAAATATTTTGTTCCCCTCAAGTTAAGAACTTTTGTATTCCTTTCCTAAGCATTGACGACTCTGTAGATGATTTTACTAAGTTTGAAAATATATGCATGAAAGACCCTCATGCCAGAGGTCTCATATCAACAATATACTTCACATTGCTTGTTAAACCAAATGTTAAATTACTATGTTATCTCACATATCCTGGCCTCCTCTGGACGAAAGCTGAATGCATCGGCAGACATGGCGACAGAGTTCCATACCTTCTACGAAGGTCTCTATAATCTTGACAAGCCCTCCACGGCCGACCCCTCAACCGCAGATAGCTCCACCCCCCAGTCCTATATAGCCGCGTCTGGCATGCGGTCGCTCCCTAATGCTGTGCAGGAAGAGCTGGAGGAGCTCATCACGGCAGCAGAGCTGGGAGTAGCTCTAGCCAATTCGAAGCCGAGGAAGGCTCCCGGCCCCGATGGCCTGATTCCAACGTACTTCAAGATCTTTTTTGATACGCTATCGCAACCTCTAGTCTCTGCCCTCAATTCTATCACAGAGGGCAATTCTTTTCCAGTGGACACTCTGAGAGCCTATATTTCTCTTATCCCTAAAGAGGGGAAAGATCCGTCACGGTGCGGGAACTATCGCCCAATAGCACTTTTGAACACAGATTTGAAACTGTTTGCCAAAATTCCGGCCAACAGGTTGCTCTCTCATATACCGAATCTCATCCATAGAGATCAGGAAGGCTTTGTTCCGCTACGGGAGCCACGGGACAACACCATTCGAGTGGTGAACTTGATCCACGCAGCCAGGACATCCAAACGGGCCCTTCTCCTGCTGTCTACTGACGCGGAGAAGGCCTTCGACCACGTGGATTGGTCCTTTATACGGGCCACTTTAGAGCACATTGGTCTTCAGTCATCTATGCTAAGATGTCGATTTACTCTCACCCCACTGCAGCGGTAAAAGTAAATGAGACTAGGTCGGACTTCTTTAACATCAGCAATGGCACTCGACAGGGCTGCCCCCTCTCTCCTTTGATCTTCATACTTTCACTGGAGCCTCTTCTGTGCAGAATAAGGGCATACGCGGGTATTGTTGGTTACCAGAAATCTTCAGGGTCCCACAAGGTGGCCGCACTCGCAGACGACCTAATCTTTTTCCTAACGGAACCTCTTACTTCCCTCTCCAATCTGCTTCAATCTCTTCAGGAATACGGCGCTCTCTCCCTCTTTCAAATCAATCTGTCCATATCCTCCATTCTCAACATAACGGCGGGTAAGGACATTGCTCAACGTCTGCGATCGCCCGTTCCTCTGAGATGGGTGACTAACCTTATCCAATACCTGGGAGTCGACATCACCTCTGACCCAGCCGCCTTGTATTCGACGAATTTCGCCCCGCTACTTCTTCGCCTTAAGGCATATCTTCTCCACTGGCACTCCCTCACGTTGACGTGGTTTGGCCGTTGCAGCGCCCTGAAAATGACTTTGTTGCCAAGGGTACTGTACCTGCTGCAGGCGCTTCCTATCTATCTACCCCTAGTATTTTCAAGCGAATCGACTCTATGTTTCGCGCTTTTGTGTGGTCTCACCGCAAGCCACGCATTAGACTTCAACTCCTCCAAGTAGGGGTGGGGTTGGCCTTCCGGACATGAAAGCCTATTACCGGGCGGCTCACCTCACCAGGTTGGTGGACTGGCATTGCCACGCAGAGGCAAAGCACTGGGTGGTCATGGAAATGAAGGATTCCAGAGACACGGCCAAGAGCTGGCCTTGGATCGCCGCACCTCTGCCGAGGGACCTCGCTGACCACCCCACACTAGGCAGCACCTTATCAGTGGCCAGAGATGCCTTTCGGCACTCCTCGGTGTCCCCATTACCCTCCCCTATGGTGCCGGTTTTAGGTAATTCAGAATTCACACCCGGCCTTCAGAACCCTCACTTTAAGCGACTGGCAGCAGGCGTTCTGCTCCATTTGTGCGACTTTTTGGGGCCTAACGGTCAACTCTCCTCTGAGACTGGGGTGTCCGCTACAGATCCCCCTCTGGACTTCTGGAGCGGTCTACAGCTGTGTAACTTTTTGCGCAGATGCCTGCGGACCCCGGGCATCTCCCGTCAACTTACTGGGGAGCCAGTGCGGCACAGTCTCTCGCTTATTTACTCCTCCCTGACTCGACCAGCGGAAGGGTTCATTCCCTCATTCCTCTCTAAGTGGGAAGCAGAACTTGGCATTCAATTCACTGTCCCCCAGAGAGAGAAGATTCTCCACTTTGCTCAGAAATCCTCTATAGCCACCAGAGTCCAGGAGACCTGCTACAAAATTATGACCCGATGGTATAGGGTACCCACCACCCTGCACCATTTCTTCCCACAGGTCTCTAGCCTTTGTTGGCGTTGTGGCACTGCAGACGGAACTAGGCTACACATTTTTTGGGCCTGCCCCAAACTCTCCTCTTTCTGGCTTGAGGTTACCCGCACGATCAGACACCTGACTGGTGTCTCTCTAGAGGGGAACCCCGTGGCCTGCCTGCTTCACCTTTCAGAACGACCCATCAAGAAATATAAGGCCTCTCTCACCATCCAGCTACTGAATGCTGCCAAGGCATGCATCCCCCTGTGTTGGAGATCGGAGAACCCGCCGGCAAAGTCCTTGTGGTTTTCTAAAGTGAACGAACTAAGAGACATGGAGAATCTTACTGCCACCTTGAACAACAGGGAGGAGGCCTTCTGGGAGACCTGGAGACCTTGGCAACACTTTATATACACGGACGCTTATCTCTGTGAGGTTGCACAGTCTTATTGACCCATTGGGCCGTCTCACTCCCCAGTCGGGGGGCGCTACCCTTCCCTACTCTACTCTTCTCCACTTTCTGCTATTCGCCCAATACTTCACTATACTTCCACCCTTCATCTCCCTGCCTCTCGTTTCACTCCCCTCTTTCCCTGGTCCTTATCCCTTTCCCCCTCCTAGGGTTGTCAGACCCTCTACCTCTCCCCTCCCCCCACCCTCGTTCACACCCCTTCCCCATAATCTTACCCAATCATGGGCTGTTCTGATCAGATACTGTGAATATCCTGATGTGCATTACTTATTTCATGTGTCCCATGTTTGGGCCCACCTGGCCTTTGGGTTGCCTTGCCTCCCAAACAACTGTTTAAACTTTAAAAAAAAAAAAGTTATTGTATTGTCTAGCTTTGAATAATTTATTATCAGTTCTAGGTCGCGCAAGTATTTGTTAGGATGCCTCCCCAGCTTCACACACCGATTTAATCTCTATACCGTGTTTTCTTTATACGCTCTGTTTACTGTATGAGACTGGGGTATCTGATATGTTTACCTCATCTCATGATCACGTTGATTTTTCTGTCTGATTATTACTATGTATCTCTGCTATATGTGGTAATTGTTAAATGCACTTTCTTTTGAAATAAAGGAATTACAAAAAAAAATGTTATGTGGTGAAATGGGAAAAAGATCTTGATCGAACTATAGATAAAACAGAATGGTCTGCAATCTGGTCCAATATCAAATCTTTTTCTCCTAATGTGATAGATATTGAAACCACCTACAAGGTACTCTCACGCTGGTATTTGGTTCCTGCTACAATAGCTAAATTCGCGCCTGATTACTCAGGTCTCTGCTTTCGTGGCTGTTCAGAACAAGGAACATATATACACATGTGGTGGAATTGTTCTATTATAAAAAAATACTGGAAAAGGTTTTTTACTTGCTTCAGAAATGTTTGAAATAACAATAATACCAGATCCAGAAATTGCCCTTTTAAATATAAAACCTGATTACATGACTTTTAAACAATTCAAGCTATTCATGCAACTTATGACGACCGCGAAAGAGACAATAGCTAAAACATGGAAAACTCCCTTACTAAACATAGAAAAAACCAAGCACAGAATGAATCGGTCATTGTTGCATCTAAAAATGGAAGCCCTATATAAATAAAATCTGAAAGGATATGAAGGTCTATGGAAACCATGGATCACACATTGTTTACCTACAAACTTTGACCACCAGGTACTCCAGTCATGGTAACTAAGTCTGAAAACTCTGTATCATTTTGATAAATAGGGAACTTATCTAACATTCATTTTACCATCTGTGTGTTATATTAATACAATGCCGTAACCTGCTTCTTTATTTTACATGTAACTGCTAAAATACCTTTAACCACTTTAAAACCGGGTCCCTTTTTTAGATGTGGTGTTTACAAGTTAAAAACAGTTTTTTTTGCTAGAAAATTACTTAGAACCCCCAAACATAATACATTTTTTTTTCTAACACACTGCAATACTTTCTGTCACACTGTATTTGTGCAGCGGTCTTATAGGGCGTACACACGGTCGGACTTTGTTCGGACATTCCGACAACAAAATCCTATGATTTTTTCCGACGGATGTTGGCTCAAACTTGTTTTGCCTACACACAGTCGCACAAAGTTGTCGGAATTTCCGATTGCCAACCACGCGGTCACGTACACCACGTACGACGAGACTAGAAAAGGCCGGTACAGAACCAAGCGCGGCACCCTTTGGGCTCCTTTTGCTAATCTCGTGTTAGTAAAAGTTTGGTGAGAGACGATTCGTGCTTTTTCAGACTCGTGGCTTTCAGATCGTTTTCTGCCGTTCAGTTTGTGCTTGTGGGTTTGTATCTGCTCTTCAGTGCGTGCAGCAAGTTCCGCGTGACTTTAGGTAGTCATTATATTCTTGTTCGTTCGTTACTGTTTTTCAGGTCGCTCTTCACAGGCCTTGCTGTTCTTCAGTGCGTTCTGTTACTTCGTTCTGAGCAGCCGACCATTTTCTAGCCATGTTTCGTATGCGTACTCCTCGTAGAGTTCGTGCTGTGCGGGGCTTGGTGTTGGGGTCCTGACCTTGACACAAGTCCAGTCCATGAACAGGGTGGGGAGGAGTTCATGGACCAAGAATTGGTTGCTTCAGCGTGACCGGTTCTCTCATATGCCTTTGCTCTGTGAGATCCGTGAGAATAATCCTGATGATTTCAGGAACTTTCTCAGGATGACGGACCCCGTGTTTCACTGTTTGTTGGCTTCGCTGACCCCCTATATCAGCAGGCAGGATACCTGCATGAGGCAAGCCATCACTCCGGAGCAGAGGTTGGTCGCTACCTTGCGGTATTTGGCCACAGGGAGAAGCCTGCAGGACTTGAAGTTCTCGACAGGCATCTCCCCCCAGGCTCTGGGGATCATTATCCCAGAGACCTGTTCTGCCATCATCCAGGTCCTGCAGAAGGAGCATATGAAGGTAAGATTTGTATCCTTTAATCTCACATTTTATAGTATTTAATGTTTGATAATATCTTGTATTTCTTTCCTCATTCCCTAATTACCATGATTGTAATATGCTGTGAATGTCCCCTTTGTTCTCATGCATGCTGGATTTTTATGTAATTATTATTTTAGGTCCTTCATACATATTTGCCCTTCAATAACCTCCCCAGCATGGTGTCTCCTGCCCTATATTCACCTCATGTAGTCACTTACCAATGTATTTTATCAGCTCCATAGTAGTACTTTACCCCAAACACCCCCTAAAATGTTTGGAAATGTTATTTTTTCTTTAAATTCAGGCAGAGTGCCAGAGGCTTTTTTTTGTGGTGTCCCCAAATAATTTTTTGTAACCCTCCCTCCCCCAACTGCTAAGTCAGCTGATCCCAATTCTCTATCTATCCTCAATCATCTATCTGCTGACTTTGCCAAACCCATACACACTATACCCACCTCTTTACTGGTCAGATTTATGGATGAATTACCCAAAGCATGTAGTGCAAGGGCCTGCCTGTATACTTTCCAATGGTACTGTTTAAAGTTTTTGTATCCTATTATTATCTTGATAGGTAATAGCAGAATGTCCAAATGTCCTCAAATGTGTACAGTGTGTATTTATATCTTTGTATTCAGACACTTCTTACCTGTCCAGTGGTCTGCCAATAGTGTAACTAAGGAGGGGCTGTTCCAAGTAATCCCCATTATTTAGGCATTCATCTCTCAATGAAGTGAAGAGGGTTACCTGTCCAAGATTTCCACACACCCCCTATAATGTTAGAAATGGGCCATGAGGGGGGGGGGAATATGATAGGTGTACCTTATACTTTGGTGTTGTTAAATTCCCCTTAATAAATGCTATCTGGAGGTTGCCCCATAATGTTTGTGTCTAATCTGCGTGCCATGTTTCAGAGTAAAAATAGTAATGTTTATTGTTTTTTCCTCAACAGTTTCCTTCCACGCCACAGGAATGGCAGACTGTGGCCTCCCACTTTGCCGAGCGGTGGGACTTTCCTAACTGCGGAGGGGCAATTGATGGAAAACACATCCACATCGTCCCACCACCCAACTTGGGGTCTTACTATTAAAATTACAAGGGGTTTAATAGTATAGTGATGTTGGCGGTGGTGTCGGCTAATTACGACTTCTTGTATGTGGACGTGGGGAAGAATGGCCGGATGTCTGATGGTGGAGTCATCGCCCAGACGGAGTTCTACAGGCATCTCCAGAATGGCAGCTTGGACTTGCCAGCTCCAGAGGACAATGTGGAAGGACTCCCATTTGTGTTCGTTGCTGATGAAGCATTTGCGCTGGGGGACCACCTGATGCGGCCATTCCCAATGAGGACCCTCACCCCGGAACAGAGGGTTTTTAATTACTGGCTGGCCAGAGCCCGAAGAGTGGTGGAGAACACATTTGGAATCCTGGCCAGCCGGTTCCGCCTATTTCTGACAACTATCCATATGGCGGAGTATAAACTGAACCATATAATACTTGCGTGCTGTGTTCTCCATAACTTTTTACGGAAACATTCGGCCAACTATGCTGGCTCAGTTGGGCCTGAGGCCGGAATCCTACATCAAACCACACTGACGGCGCTTGAAAGTGGCCGTCCTGGCTTGCCCTCCCTGAGTGCCGTGATGTCCGGTTACGCTACCTGGAGTTCTTTGCGGGTAGGGGGGCTATCAATATGCCAGACAATATGTGAAGCCTTTTTATAATAAAAAAAAAAAGAAATTCTTTGTGGACATTTACTGCTTGTGTTTGTTTTAGCTGACCCTGACATAAATGTTTTGAGTGCAGAAAATGTCGTGATTGGGTAACCTTATACAAAGCACTGTTGGCTGGTATTTCCTAAATGCAAAAACACATTTCACTACAAGTGCACTTGCAACTGCACTGAATCTGCACTTGTAGTGCAAAGAGGATTTGCCCTTAGGAAATAACCCCCATTTTTGCATAAAACAGCTATTACATCACCCCAAAAGTGTTGTAGTGTTGAGACAATAATCCACACATTCTTGAGTAAGCCACTTTTTTATACCTGCACAATCATATGTGCATTACCAAAGGTTTTTAAAACAAACCAACATGTTTGTTGTATAACAATTTTTGCAGTAGCATTAGCAAAATTCGAAATGTCCATTTCAGATAAAACAGGCCTGTGTAAAACCAACAAGAAAGCCAAAAAACTTGAACTTACAAAGTTCACATTAGGTAAAACCTGAAGGCTATATCAGACATCAGTATTTAGGAACTGGGTTTGATATAGCGTTCAGATGGGGGGAAATCACCCCTGGAAAAGCCAAATTTGGAAGATGCACACCAATTTATGAATGTCAACATGTGCTATCTGCCATCAGGGGGGATCAAGGGACGTGTTTTGGGGGAGCAAGCCCTTCCTCAACGCGACTTTATAATTGTGGAAGGGGTTGCACCCCCAAAACGCGTCCATTGATCTCCCGTGATGGCAGATAGCACATGTTGGCACACTGTGTGCATCCTCCAAATTTGGCTTTTCAAAACATTGCAAAAAAATGTAAAAGATTGGACCACAATCCAAAAAGTGATTTTGTGGGGTTTTAAATTCGCCCCAAAACATCAATGATGTTATTATTTTTTTTAATAACATCATTGATTTTTTGCTGGATGTTTTGCAGTTCGGCATTACACCCCATGATCTCCCCGATCAGGATCTGGGCACTTTCTGAAGTAAAGCGTTCTCTATCCCTCACAGCACGATCACCTAAAAAGAGAGAAAGAAAAAAAAAACAGGTCTCAAAAATCTGCCACCATCCATCTCTTTTACCTGAGCCTGTGGTCGCAGACACTCACCTGTTGTGGTGCCAATCTCCACCACATCTTCTTCTTCCTCCTGCTCTTCTTCGTTTGGGGGTATTTCACCTTCTTCCATAGGTGGGGGGTCTCTGGTCTCCTCGGATGAGGGATGTCCTCCGAGTCTTTTCTCCCCTATGTAAAACAAAAATTGTATAATTAGCACACAGATATTTGATGGCAGAACTAGAAATAGGAAACATTGCTTGGAAATGGGGTACAATTGTCTATTTTAGCCGAGTTCAAAGATGTCTTTTTTTTATTGCCCTTTGTCAAGCTGCAATACTTTACCTGTTTAGTACAAGCTTCACAGATGGAGACCCCCCTATAGTATACACTGGAGCACCTGTGTGGCCCCCTAATAAAAATGGTGTTCTGGGGTCCCACACTAGTGCTCCAGTGTCCAGATGTGAAAACAGCTGCTCAGTGTCCTCTCCTTACACACAATCTAGTTGGCATTTCATTCTAGTAACAAACCCATCTACACAAACAAATATTTGGCATCCAAGTAGGCCCAAAAAAAATGTAGGAAAATGCATATGGCCTAAACAATGGTGTTCTAGAGGCCGAAAGAAAAATGTTTGATACGAACGAATAATGGGCCCATGAACATTAAAGTTGCCCTTTTAAACGTTACAATTAATAAAAGCACATAGAGCAGCACGAACATAATAAAGACAGAAAGAATAGGAACACAGCACAACTACTTACTTTTTTGCAGCACTCTCCGGATCTTTCGGTACTGCTCTGGCTCTCTTAACTTCAGGGCCGACCACCGCTTCCTGAGCTGATCTTTCGATCTTCGTACCTGGAAATTCCTGTGAAGGCTTTTGACCACTTTCGCCATGATCTTGGCCTTTCTGATGTTGGGGTTGGGGTAAGGCCCATACTTCCTGTCAAAGTCGGACTTCCTCATGATGTCCACCATCTCCAACATCTCCCCAAAGGACATATTAGTGGCCTTAAAACGTCTCCTTCTGGATCGGGACGTGCCTGGATCCAGGCTTTCCTCCTCCTCGTTGCTATAATTAGCACACACCTGCTCTAACTCCGCCATCATGCTCTTCACCCACTGCGCCGAACGAAAAGGGGCGGGGAATAAACTAGAAAGTCAGGGGCGGGCGGAGTTACACGCATGCGCAGTGTGTATAAAGCGTAACACGCGTGCGTATTACGTACGATCTGTGAGCGGAGGAAGGAGCATTGGACGCGCCGATCGTAAGAACGAAGGTAAGAGACAAACTTGTGCCTATACTGCTTCTAGATTGAGGCCTATATTGTAACAAGATTAGGAGAGTTTTGTCTGACATTAGGCTTTGTCTTGTGTTGTGTCTTGCAGTGAACATGGATATGCTACTCAAAGATAATGACTTCATGTCAGTATTCCTAGAGATGCTAAGGGAGCTGCCCTGTCTGTGGGAGATTAAACACCCCCATTTCAAGAACCAAGCAAAGAGGAAGGCAGCACTGGAGCAATTGTGTGAAATTGTGAAGCAGGTGATCCCCACGGCAGACATCACCTATTTAAAGATATTAATTGGTTGCCTGAGGAGCACATATCTAAGGGAGCGCAAGAAGGTCCAGGATTCCCAGAGATCCGGAGCAGCAGATGACATCTATGTCCCCAGGATGTTGTACTACGACAGGCTACATTTTCTGGCAGGCCAGACTGAACCCAGGTCATCCCTCTCCAGTCTTCCTTCCACGCTTCCTTCCCCCCCCGGCTGAGGCTTCTGACGCCCAACCTGGGCCTTCCAGGCCACATGTGGAGGAGCCCAGATTGAGCCAGGTATAGCATTCCTCTAAATATGTCTGCTTGTCCAATCAATGATGTTAACTAGATGTTAGTTGGGAGTACTAATTTAGGATTGGGATTGATGATGCAAAACATTACAACCATGTCCCTTTTTCATACACAGGGAAGTCTCAGCCAGGAGGTGGCCGGGCCGAGCCGGCTGGCTGATCTGCAGGTCCCTCCACCCCCACTGAAAAGAGAAAGTGGCAGTAGGAGGAGTGCCCTAGAGGAGGCTGCTATAGGATTCTTTTGGAGGGCTACAGAGGTCATGGGAGCACCCCACACCATGGAGGAGAACATTGCTGCCTTCATTACATATAAAATGCAGAGGATGGAGGAGGGCCAACAAGTCATGTGTGAGGCCCTCATATTGGAGGCTCTTGAGAAAGGTATGAGGGGCCAAATGCCCCCTTTAGACACACCTTTGGGATGGTCCTCCTCCTCCTCCTGCAGGTCCTCCTCCTCCTCCTCCCTCTCCTCCAGGTCCTCCCAGTCCTCCTCCAGGTCCTCCCAGTCCTCCTCCTCCTCCAGGTCCTACTCCTCCTCCTGCCACATCTCCAACTGCACAGCCACAGCCCGGAAGGAAGCGTGGAAGGAAGACCAGACAGTGATTGGCCTGGGTTCAGTCTGGTCGGCCAAAAGATGCAGCCTCTTGTGGTACCACAGCCTGGGGACACAGATGTCATCTGCTGCTATCTGGATCTCTGCGAATTCTGGACCAGACTGCCCTCCCTTACATATGGACTCCTCAGGCCACCAATTTTGATGTTGAAGAATTGATGTCTGCCGTGGGGGTCCCAGGCTTTGCTAATTTGTCCTGTTGATCCAGTGTTGCCTTCCTCTTTGGTTCTGATCCCTTAATAAAGGATTTTTGTTTTGAATTATACTCTCCTATGTGTTTTACTTCAAAAAGGACAGTTTGTTTGTGAGGATTCAGGTACATTTCAAATATACAATGTGAAATGAACAAGGGACACCAACAACAAACAATCTCCTGGAGATTAAATAATACAAGATATCAATGGGGTTGGGGTAACTTGACACACAAAACACACACAAAAATATTCTGGAGTAAAAATAAAAATAACATTGAACAAAGATCAGCCTTGGAAAAAATACAAACATTAAAGAAAAAAAAAGGCTGAAAATCCAAAAAAAAAAAAAAAAATAATAATATAAAACTGTCAGATGTGACAACTAATAACAATATATTCAGGGAATCCCACTAAAAAAACACAAATAAAACTTTGTGAGAAGTGTGTGTGAATATGAGGAGCAAAACTACTTAATTCTTGTCACATTATAAAGAAGAAGAGAGTGCGCTGTATTAAACCATTTTTAACATTGCAGCGTGACGAAAGTGCTGTATCCATTGCGAACGCTAAGTTTACCAGAATGAGCTGTCCCGTCTCGGAATTTCTTCTGAGCATGCGTGGCACTTTGTGCGTCGGAACAGGCCACACACGGTCGGAATTGACGCGATCGGATTTTGTTGTCGGAAAATTTTATCTCCTGCTGTCCAACTTTGTGTGTCGGAAAATCCAATGGAAAATGTCCGATGGAGCCCACACATGGTCGGAATTTCCGACAACACGCTCCGATCGGACATTTTCCATCGGAAAATCTGACCGTGTGTACGGGGCATTACAAGCGCACTTTTTTTTTTTGGAAAAAATACACTTTTTTGAATTAAAAATAAGACAACAGTAAAGTTATCCCATTTTTTTTCTTTTATATTGTGAAAGATAATGTTACACTGAGTAAATTGCTACCCAACATGTCATGCTTCAAAATTGCGCCCGCTCGTGGAATGGCGACAAACTTTTACCCTTAAAAATCCCCATAGGTGACATTTAAAAAATTCTACCGGTTGCATGTTTTGCATTACAGAGGAGGTCTAGTGCTAGAATTATTGCTCTCGCTCTACCGATCGCGGCAATACCTCATATGCGTGGTCTGAACACTGTTTTTCATATACAGGCGCTACTCAGGTATGCGTTCGCTTCTGCATGCGAGCTCGGCTGGATGGGGCCATCTTCCCCTCACTCGTCTTCATGCACAGCTAGGGAACGGACCCAAACGCCTTTGCCGCTGCCGACGGCTCCTGATTGCGGGGGCCCTCTCCCGCCGCCAATAAAAGTGATCTTGCAGCAAATCCACCGCAAAGACAACTTTTATCTTGTAGCAGACTGCCGGCCGAACACGCGGATACCAAGGTTATGGCAACTAGCTGCTGCCATAACAACGATATCCTCCTTCAAAATAGGGACGTACATCGGCGTGCGGCGGTCCGGAACTGGTTAACTTGTTCAGATCCGCACTATAGCCGAATGATGGCTACATTGCAGATCTGCTTTGCCGGAAGACGTCTATTGACGTCCTCCCCTTTCAAAACTGGCCACGCCACCCTTGAAGAGGGCGCGTGGAGCGCACTGTGTTCACCCGAGTAAGTGAGACTCGGGTGATCACAGATCCAAGTAAGGGTGCGATCACGGCCCCTTACCACGTGATCAGCTGTCAGCCAATGACAGATGAACACGTGATGTAAACAGAGGATCAGTAATTGTTTTTTTTTTCTTCTCACGCTGACAGCGTGAGAAAAAAAAAAGCTGATTGCCGGCTTCTGTTTGAAGGGACATCGGTCCCGAAGAGGAAGAGGCTAAGCCGGCTCATATGTGCCCACGAGTATCGCCTGCCATTGCCACCTGCCAGTGCCACAAATCAGTGCCCACAGTGCCCCAATCAGTGCCCACAGTAGTAAGTGCCAGCAATCAGTGCCACCTATAAGTGCCCACAGGTGTCACCTATCAATGCCCACCAGTGGTGCCAATCAGTGCCACCTAGCAGTGCTGCCTATCAGTGTCACCTACCAGTGCCCATCACTGCCACCCATCAGTGTCCATCACTGCCACCCATCAGCGCCAGCTATCAGTGCCACCTATTAGTGCCCTTCAGTGCCACCTATCAATGTCCTTCAGTGCCGCCTATCAGTGCCACCCATCAGTGCCCACCAATGCCACCTACCAGTGCCCACTAGTGCCACCTCATCAGTGCCCACCAGTGCCGCCTATTAGTGCCCATCAGTGCCGCCTTATCAGTGCCCATCAGTGCATCCTATCAGTGCCCATCAGTGCAGCCTATCAGTTCCCATCAGTGTAGCCACATCAGTGTACATCAATGAAGGAGAAAAATTACCTGTTTGCAAAATTTATTAACAAAATATAAAACGATTTTGTTTTTTTTGTTTTTTTAAGTCAGTCTTTTTAAATTTTTTTAACAAAAAATAAAAACCCAGAGGTGATCAAATACCACCAAAAGAAAGCTCTATTTGTGAGAAAAAATGATAAAAATTTCATTTGAGTACAGTGTTGTATGACTGCGCAATTGTCGTTCAAAGAGTGACAGCGTTAAAAGCTGGTCTGGGCAGGAGGGGGGTTTAGGGGGCCAGTAAGCAAGTGGTTGATTGATACATTATACTGTTGTAATATGTTGGCCAATTTATGTATAATATTGTATTGGAGTGCTGACCAGAAATTCAGTTGCATTGTCCAACTGAATTTTAACATAGCAAGGGAACAAGCTGAAGACTCTTTGATGTGTTAATCATATGCAAGTCTATTTGAACATTTCAAAGGGTATTCAGGTGGTATGTTAATCTAATCTAATTACATATATCTAAAGAGGACTTGTTGATGTTGATATGCTAATCAAAGTCCTAAATTGAAAGGCCAATCAAATTGCTCAGCCATTCAATGCCTGATGAATATAACACGGCATTCAGTCTATAGGTTTTGGGAAGTTAGGCTTGTCTGTGTGTAGGGGAGGCTTGTCTGTGCATGGCTGGGAAGACTGAATAATATGGGTCTCTGAATTATATTTCCTCTGTCGGATTTCTTTGTCATCTGTGGACTTTGGACTTTGTTCTGTGTTGGAAGTCAATAAAGTGCATCTCTCTGGAAGAATTGGGTTGCTGCGGAAGAGTACTTACATCATCATCATTATAATAATACCTAAATATTAATTATCATACCCACTCTACTTCATATCACCCAATCCACTTCATACACACGATCACTACATATACTTGTTACCATATGTTGATCTTTCAATAAAAACCTTTGAATGAGAAAAAAATCTGGACTGGTCTCCAGAGAAATTTCAAACTACACTTTAGAACCACTGAAAGGGTTAAATGCTCATTTTTGCCTAGGGTCCCATGAAATAGCATTTTACTTACCTTATCCCTCTCTCCCACAGGTTTCTCCTCCCCATGTGACTGGTCCCCCAAAGCCACTTCTCTTTGGTTCTCTGTCTGTCAGTCGCACTCTGAAGGCCTGCGGTTTGGCGGCAGCATAGATGTACCCATGATTTTCATGCAATTTACCCACAATTTTAGAAGTGGTCCCATAGACTTTCTATTAGGTCACATGTCCTAATCGCGGCTAATATGGGGTAAATTGCAGGAAAATCGCGGGTACACCCGTGTGCAGCACACCAATGTGAAACCGGACAAAGCCATCATGTGCCATGCAGGACCAACAGTCCTGCATTGTAAGTGGGGACATTGAGGGCCTGCCCACATCCTTGGAGGGAAGAGGAGAGCGTTGGCTGGTGGGGGAAGCGTGGGATAAGATTTAAAAAAATGCTTTTAAATGGTAACCTAGACAAAATCAAGCATTTAGCCCTGCAGTGCGGGGGAGACCCATTGCAAGAGTAGTTTTGACATTTTTTCCGGAAGTTCAGCTTTAAAGAGGAAGTTTCTCTCCCCTCCCCCCCCCATAATGCTGTCTGAATTTGGCAACCCGTAATACTGATAGATGCAAGGATAGGAATTGATGACTTGCAAGCATTGGGTAACTGTTCTAAAAGTAATATCAAAAAAGAGGAATTAATTGTAGTCAAAAAAGGATTTCCAGTTAAAGAATTGTCATTTTATTCATCATATGAGATTCTATAATCTTTTCATCTGCACAGAAATAATCCAGATTACTGCAATAATAATTGTCAGTATATTCAGTTAAGAAAGAACTTTCTTCCTCACATTGAAGGTGACTCTTGCTTCAATGAAAAGTGTCAGCAGATATGCGTTTTTCCTTCTTGCGTTTATAATCATCTATGAAAATTTGTAATGGTGGAATTCTATATGATGCACAGAGAATGCTGATTGTTGACAATGTCATATCAGATGGACTATGCAACTGATTTGTTTTCTAAATGCTTTTAAAGAATTTGTTGAATAAAGTATAATGCTGGTCATAGACTGGTAGATTATCCTATGAAAAATCTCACCAGTACATTCAATACTGCCATCAGAGACTGGAGCAATGTCATTCGAAAGTACTTCAAAATTTAATTTGCTTTTAATCACTTGCTTACTGGGCACTTTTACCCCCCCCCCCTCTTTTACTCCCTTCCTGCCCAACTTTCAGCTTTTAGCCCTGTCACACTTTGAATGACTGTAGTCGTGTAGGAAGATCTGGACAGCCACACACCGGGATAAGCAGAATACATTCTTCTTTATTTAATAAATTAGGATCATAGGGTACATGTGACACTGCTGATACAGCTCAACAGCTGACGCGTTTCACACTCATACAGAGTGCTTACTCATAGCTGACTAACATGAAAGTGATAACCACATATATACTTAAAATGTAAAAACATGTGACCAAATGGAGATGAGATAATACCAGGTAGCTGGAAACCGACTGTATGAGATCTCGGCACTCATTACTAGGTAACAAGCATAGAGTGGAAACACCCATGGTGTAGTGGATATGGAAAGAACGGACAAATAAGTAGAGAGAAAAAAGTGAATAATTGAAGTGAAATTAAAATATAAATAAACTATATAATTTATATATTAATATATATAATGCTTAAATATACAAAGTGATGAGGTAAAGAAAAAATAAAGAAAACAGTTGTGTAAAGATGAAGTACTAACTGAAGTTGTAAAAAGAATAAAATGAAAAGGTGATGATAATGTGTGGATAAATATATATAAGTACAAATTAAAGTTGTGAAAAAGATGTAGAAGTGGTGATAACGTAGTGAATAAATGTATATAATCACTGATGAACAATGGGAAAGATGTAGTGAAATCTTTATTTATGTGAAGATAAATTAATGTTCATAAGAAATTTGTGGATCTCACCAGATACTGTGTCGAATAGTAAAGATGTGAAAATAATAATTAAAAAAATATATACCGGTAAATAAAATAACAAACATGAATAATCTACAAGGTGAATGTATGGAGCATTTGTAGGGTATGTTAAATCTGGAAAGAAGCTGTGGCCAGGAATAAAGTGGAAAAGAAACGCACATATAATGTACGGTGTTGCTAGAATGCCAGTATGAAAATTGTGGCAAAAAAACAGTTTATGAAGGGCATAGTAAATGATTAATGAACAAATATATACTTTGTTCAAAAGATTGATTGTAACAGTGTATCCCCATAAACAGTGCCGAGATCTTAAACAGTTTGAAATGAACATAGACACAAGACAGCACATAATAATATAAGTACATAGTCCATAATCACTTGTCTCAGGATCTAAAAAGAAAACATAGGCATATCACGAACAAATACTTCAAAGATGATGTAGAGAAGAACTTTTTTTTTTTGTATTTACACATCTATGATGATAGATTATCTGATGCAGTTACACAATAAAAATTGCTACACTATAAAATGTACTAAATGTATATATGATCGTCCGAAACTTAAATCTAAAATATGGGGTGTTTGAATGAAATATGTAAATAATGGGTGAAATCACCTTACACCCCAAAAAAAGAACTCTCTTGGGTGGTTCTGATAGTACGCTAATGTAATAGATGTGATTATAGATGTAAATATAAATGTTACTATCAAAACCTGAGTACCTAGACAAAACCTACCCAAATGGCACCTCTAAATGAAACCAACAAAGAGGAACAAAGAAAAAGAAAAGGACCATTATTTTGCTTACAAAATAATAAATAGTCAAAATTGGTTGTCTAATCAACACGTAGACAAAAATATGTATATATGTATATGAGCTTATGAAAGAAAGATCCTATTAGGAAAAAGAATTATAGTCAGGAAGATTAATCATAAAAATGGGAAACATCCCATTCATAATTTAAGCCTGACGGAATTCTAGTGTCCATAAGGAAAATCCAAAATACTTCACGTTTGCACAGTAATTGGAATCTATCCCCTCCCCTTGCTGGAACTGTAACTCTTTCAATACCTTGGATGAAGAGGCTTGATGTATCTCTATGATGTTCAAAGATTCAATGTTTAGCTACATTGGTCAAGTTGTCTTTTTCAATGTCGTGTAAATGGTCGTACAAACGGTCCCTAAGGCAGCGTGTTGTACGACCCACGTATTGGATCTGGCAGATCTCGCAGTTGATGACATATATCACATATTTGGTGTTGCAATTAATGAAAGAAGAGATTTGAAACTCTCTGTTATTACTACAGGACTTTATTTGTTTGCCTGTTTTAATATGACCACAATAATTGCAACTTTTAATTCCACATCTGAAATTACCTGTGAAACTTAGCCAGTTATGTTTTGATCGATTTGTGCGAAACAAACTGGGTGAAAGGGAACGACCCAAGGTGGGTGCTCTGCGAGAGACCACCTTGATTCCTTTGGAAAGAATGTTACTGTAGATGGAGTCATTATATAGAATGGGGAGATGCTTGGTGATAATTCTTTTAGTTTTAGTGAACTCTGAGCTGTATGGTGTTGAGAAAACCGGAGTATGAAAAGATTTGTATGTTTTTTGTGTAGTTTTCTTATGTGATTTCTCTTTTAAAAGTGAAAGTCTAGGGATAGCCCTCACTGTATCAAGCGCTTTATGAATGAGTGTGTCTGGGTAACCCTGGGCTTTGAATCTATATGCTATGCTGTTAACTTCAATGTCAAAGCTTTCCGGTGAACTACATAGACGTTTCAGTCTTAAAAATTGTCCATATGGTACCCCTCTAATAGCATGGCCAGGGTGTGCAGAGTCTGCTCTGAGTAAAGTGTTACCTGCGATAGGCTTTCTATAGAGACTGGTATGAACCATTCCTTCAGCACCCACTAATCTCACGTCTAGGAAGTCAATAGAGCTAGTTTGTAAAACTCCTGTGAATCTCAAATTTAAAGCGTTATCATTGAAGTATGAAAGACAGATATCTAAATCTGCACTTTCATCAGACGTAATAAACAAGAGATGGTGAATGAAGCGACAAAGGAAAACAGTGTCTACACGGCGGGGGCTATCTGATCCAAAGATGCGGGACCTTTCCCACCAACCCATGAAAAGGTTGGCCAATGAGGGCGAAAATTTCGCTCCCATGGAGGCCCCACATCTTTGGGGGTAATAGCCCCCGTCAAACATAAAGAAATTATGTGTTAAAAGGTATTCTAAGGCTTGTAGAATGAACTCCTGAGGAATCAAAGAAAACTTGCCTGACCTTTTAAGTTACCAAGAGTCCGCTTGAATGACTAAATGATGTGGGATGCTGGAATATAGGCTGGTGACGTCGCAACTGATCCACCTGTAACTATCTTCCCATTGAAAATCCTGGAGTTTACTAAGCAGATGATTAGTATCTCTTAAATAACTGGGCAGGCTGGTTGTTAAAGGTTGTAATTGGGAATCCACCCACTCTCCTAAACGCTCATTGAGTGAGCCAATACCAGCTACAATCGGTTGTCCTGTAAGGGGATTTAACCCCTTATGGACCTTCGGTAGATGATGAAACACTGGCATTATAGGATGTTCTGGAATGAATGATTCTTTATCTTTTGGTGTGAAAAGACCTGCCTGCACTGCTCTGTCTAGTAGGGCTGAGAGTTCATTTTTAAAGGGAATGGTAGGGTTGAATGTGAGTGGTTGGTATGTGTGTGTGTCGAATAATTGGCGTAAAGCCTCTTCTTTGTAAACTTCTGAATCCAATACTACCACCATCCCACCCTTATCTGCATTCCTAATGACAATGCTATCATCTACTGATAATTCTTTGAATGCTTGTCTCTCATGCAAGGATAAGTTATCATGTGTCAACTTTTTATTACAACTGCGAGCCAGGGGCGTCGAATCACCTTCCACCATTTTTTTGGAAAAGATCAAGATCTTTCCCCCTGGACGCCACTGGATAAAAGTCAGATCTACCTTTAAACGATATGTCATTGTGTATATCCGTGGAGTCCAGGGGGGACTGATCTGATTTATTAGCCAAATTAATCAAATCTTGCAATGCACAGACTTCAGTGAACAATTTAGGTGAAGGAAGGGACTCACCTGTATCGCAGTTGTCCAAAGAGATTTCAACAATTGCGCGGTCGTGCGATGTTGTACCCAAACAAAATCTATGTCCTTTTTTTTTCCCCACAAATAGAGCTTTTTTTTGGTGGTATTTAATCACCTATGCATTTGTTTTTTGCACTATAAACAAAAAAGACTGACAATTTTGAAAAAAAAAAAAAAGCGATCACGTGTGACCGGCGGACATCGAGTCAGCTAGGCCTGCTGATTGGCTCCCCCCGCTAGTGAATGGGCATGTGTGCGCAGAGTGGCGTGTATGCGCCCGACGTACAATGACGGCAAATCACACAGCCGAGCCAACCTGCCACAGTATAACTGCGGCGGCTGGTTGGCAAGTGGTTAATCAGCAGTGGGTTTTTTATTTTTTGCTAAATAAATGAAAAAAGACCAAAAATTTTGAAAAAAAAGTATTTTATAGTTTGAAATAAAATCTTGCAAACAGGTAATTTTTCTCCTTCACTGTTGTGTGCTGATGAGGTTGCACTGATGGGCACTGATAGCTAGCACTGATGCACACTGATGAGGTGGCACTGATGGGCACTAATGAGAAGGGAACTGATTAGGCTACACTGACAGGCGGCACTATTGGGCACTGAAAATGCGGCACTGGTGGGCACTGACAAGGCGGCACTGGTGGGCACTTATGAGGAGGCACTGCATGAGGCTGCACTGATAGGTGGCAGTGATGGGCACTTATAGGCGACACTGATGGGCACTGATAGGTGACACTGATGGTCAGCACTGATAGACAACACTGATGAAGAGGCACTGATGGGCACTGATTGGCAACACTGAAGAGCACTGATTTACAGCACTGATGGGCATTGATTGGCAGCACTGGTGGGCAGTGAATGACAGCACTGGTGGGCACTGTTGGGACTACACTTATAATCAGGACATTGATAAATAATCAGTGCCCTGAATATCAGTGTACATGTCCCTTTTACACAAGCCAGTTATCAGCTCTCCTCTCATGCTGTGAGCGTGAGGAAAGGTATGCCGATAACCAGTTTGTGTTTACATCCTGATCAGCTTTGATTGGACCTTTACCCTGATCTGTGAGGACACAGCAATCACAAAGCGAGCTGCCCGCACATCTCAGTGGCTCAATCACAGAAGGACATCATATGATGCCCTCCCAGAACTGGCTGGCTGTGCTGTAGCCATCACTTGGCTATAGTGTGATCGGGAAGTGGTTAACATTCCATTTCGGAGATTAATGGATTTTTCGGAATAATAACCACATTCACACTTAGAATTTCCTCCTCCTCCTCCAGTTTTTTTCTTCACTATGATCGAAAATGATCATCGATGTAACCCCCAACAACTATTTTACTATCGATCAAAAATCAAATTTTTTCACAAAAAATTCTTCCTGTGTCTTGGCGGGGCTTAAAGTGGAGTTCCACCCACTTTTACAACTCTTCAGCATCCCTCTCTAAACTGTGCACTGTAAACAAATTGGATATTTTTTAATTTTTTTTCTCAGCACTTACTGTATATCTGCTGTATTCATTTTTCAATTCCTCCTCCCTGGCCGCGGCCCATCGCATCATTTCCTGTTTGCAATGCCTTCTGGGAAGGGGCGGCAACTTCCTCTGACACTGCCGTTGCTATGGGAACTGACCTGAAACCTATTACACTGCTTGTGCTGCACTGAGAATGTGCGAGATCTGCAAGGATGAGATCCAGGAAGAAATACAGTCTGGCTTCAGATGCCCAGACTTAAGATGGCCACAGCCTGCTGTAAGTTTATAAAATAACAAACTACTGCTATAAACTAACAAAACAGACCTTAGTTTACAGACTAACTTTACTAGAATACATTAAGCTTGTGTATTATAGGGGTATTTTTATTTAAAAATTATAATTTCGGATGGAACACCACTTTAAGCGCCCTACTGGGGACACTGCAGAACTGCACCCACTAATGCCTGAAGCACAGGCCGATTTCATGTGAAATCAACATTAAGGTGGCACTCCAACTTAGAAGTAGGTAGCACTTGCACAGTTAACTCTCTTGCTCCGTGGCTGTTTCACTTGACACTTCCCTCCGTAAAAGGACACCACTCTCAGGTGTGCAGCATTTAGGGACCGGTATCACTGAGCCTGTACCACCAATCCAGCAGTTCATGTCACTTCTCTCCCAGTGACTAATCCCATGGTTGCTATGGGATACAGGAAACTCTCTCACTCTCTCCATTCTCCATGCTAGCTCTCTGTCTCTCTCCTGGGGCCCCTCTGTATCTTTCCTTCCTCCATGACTTCAGGCTGGGTCCCTAGGCACTCTGTGCTGCGGGTCTGGTCCCAAAGAGTGGGGAAGCAGCCGCTAGTGGAGGTGCCCAGTGCTTAACCCCCTCCACTACCAGAGTGATTGGCTGATTGGCTGCCTTGCATATAACATATACACTATGGGGGTTATTTACTAAAAGCAAATCCACTTTGCACTACAAGTGCACTGCAAGTGCACTTTGAAGTGCAGTCACTGTAGATCTGAGGGGGACATGCAAGTAAAAATAAAAAAGAGCATTTTAGCTTGCACATGATTGGATGATAAAATCAGCAGAGCTTCCCCTTATTTCAGAGCTTCCTCTCAGATCTACACTGATCTACAGTGACTGCACTTACTAGTTCAATTTCAGGTGTATTTGCAGTGCACTTGTAGTGCGGAGTGGATTTGCCTTTAGTAAATCAACCCCTATACATTCTCAACACAGTTCCTATACAAAACTCATCTAGAGTCCCATAAAGTGTGCATACCTTAGACAGAATGCAAGTTCATGAAGCAGCCCTTTTTAGGCAGTAAGTTAATTCAGGAAAATAATCCACAAGAGGTAGTGCAAGTCTTTAGAGTCCATGCACTGGCATTAGTCCATAAAGGCAAAAAGTCTAATATTGTCAGTATAAGTCCACAGGGGTCTCTGGGCTCCAGACCCCACCTGGAGCCCCAACTGGGCTACAATCACACCCCCTGCCTTCCCAAGAAGGTGATCCTTCAAGAGTAACAGGTTACATTCTGGCAGGATTTCCCCAGGAACTCCTCCAGGGGCTTGGAGCCAGCCCCTTTTATGTTAGTTGACCTGTAGGGGGCATCAGCCTTGCTGAAAATGGCGGGAAAAAAGCTAACCCTTACAGCCTGGTTACCTTCAGCTCCCAAGTCAACCTGAGGACACAGTGCAACATTAGTTATCAAGACATTGTAACATTTTGCACCTGGCTGGATCAATTAACACGAGGGTATAAGCACAGACAGGAAAAACAAGAACTTACACAGGAGGACATGTTAACCCTCTTGTAGGCACCTACTCACACGTGTATGGCCAGCTTAAATGGTGTGTTGATATAATCACTGGTTGAATTCTTTTGTACTAATGGGATGTCCTTTACCTCCCTCTGCCCACGTTACACTTAAGTGAGGCAGCAAAGAGGTTGGGCTTTAATGACCACATGTTACACATATGTGTCCATGGATGGCCGAGGTTTCTGTTCTGTTTCTGCACACTCGCTGCACACTCCCAGCACAGTGACCGAGCTGTCACAGCTCTTGCCCTTTTGCTATGTTCGGAAGCCGACGAGACAGACTGAGGGCCTGGAAGAATTTTGACTGGAAGATATTAGCTGGAAGGCATCACCTCTGGAAGCTGGGCTGAGGAAGGACCTCATTTCTGATGAAGAGTGTTGTCATGGAAGTTGGATGGACAACAGCTGTCCTTGGACATTGTGACTAGGACCTTTGCCTATGACTCCAGGTGTGCCTGTGCTTTGGGGGTTCATGCTTATGTTGCTGCAAAGACCGAGACTACTGTTGCTGCAAAGACTGAGAATACAGAGTCTCAGGTTAGCTGACTATCTCCTCTAACAATGGCTACTGCTATAGGATTTGAGCTTGAGAATTTGTCCTCCTGTACCCATTTTATCTTTTAGAGCATCCAGCACCCTCATTCCTCTTTTCTGTTAATTACTGCAATAAATCCACAAAAAACATCCCCTAGACTGAGCCTGTGTTTGTTGGTGTGCTTGGAACTGGTGTCTAGGCCTGGCAGACTCTAAACAGGTAAGGGAGAACGGGGCATGTTTTACATGTTCAAGTGGCATACATGCTTGTATAATATTGTGTAAGTGTAATGCTTCTTTGTATTTATCAACCCTTACTGGGATCATCTAATAAGGCAATGCCTTTTTCTGTTCAGCCATCAATCAGTCAACTTTTGCTTCCTGGACAGAGATGCATGTTTAGAGATGACACAGAGATGTTTGGAGATGAAACAATCATGTTGCATTTTGATCACAGGGGGAGAGGAGACTGAGGAAACATTTCAGATGGATAGCATAATTTCAGCCTAGGCAAAATCACTTGTTTGAAGATCAGTGATCACCTCTTAGTCTAGATTTATATCTATGCGGCTGCGCTTGATGCGTTTTTCAGGCACATTTTGTGGAGCTTTATTGTTTTTAAACCCTTGTTTCAACCATTTTCTCTTTAAACACACTGTACATTGCTGGTTGCTAATGAGTGGGCTCGGAAGCCAGCCGCTGCGTCCTTAACAACAGATGAGTCATGAGCTGTCAGTGGGGTTCCACGCTGACAGATAAATGTAAATAAAAAATTGCAAGACGAAAAAAAATCATGAAAGAAAACGGTGTGGGGTCCCCCCAGGCCCATATCAGGCTCTATGGGTCTCGCCCCCCCCCCCCCCCACACACACACACACACACTGAAATTTTTTTTAAAATGGAGTGGCTCCCCCCAAAATCCATACCAGTCCCTTATCCGAGCATGCAGGTAAGGAAAGGAGGGGAACGAGCAAGCGCCCCCCCCCGAACCATACCAGGCCAACCCCCCACATGTGAATGAGTATGGGGTACATTATACCCCTTCCCATTTATCCTAAAAAGCAGTAAAGTGTCAAAAAAAAACAAGAGACGGTTTTTGTTTATTAAAAATAAAAATGTCCCCCGTCGTAGCTCCAATGACGCTTCTTTCTCTGGTACTGATATCGTCTTCCTCCGGTAGTTTCTTCTCCCTCTGGTGCAGTCTTCTCCCCCTGGTGCTGTATTCTCCTTGAGCCGTCTTCTTCGTGTGCTGTCTTCTCCGTGTGCTGTCATCTCTATGTGCTTGCTGTCTTCTCCTTGTGCTGTCTTCTCCTTTTGCTGTCTTCTCCTTGAGTTGTCTTCTCCTTTTGCTGTCTTCTTCCTCGCCACCGCTTACACGATAAAAACAAAAAAAGCTGACCTTCTTCTAACTCTGTCTTCCTCCGGTGTGTTGTCTCCCACTTTTCCATTTCTTATATAGCCATGGGGAGTGGCCCTCCTGGGACATTACCCAGAGAACCGCCCCTTATGAGGACACATGGTATGGATGTAGGTGGGACCCCATGCCGTTTTTTTCACAATTTTTTCTCTTTTTTTGCAGGCAATTTTTTTTTTTACATTTAGCTGTCAGCGGGAAACCCCACTGACAGCTGATGACTCATAAGTTGTTAAGGACACAGCGGCTGGCTTCCGAGCCCACTCATTAGCTACCAGCAATGTACAGTGTGTTTAAAGAGAAAAGGGTTTAAAACAAGGGTTTAAAAACAAAAAAAGCTCTGCAAAATGTGCCTTAAAAACGCATCAAGCGCAGCCGCATAGATGTGAACCTAGATTAAGAGGTGATCACTGATCTTCAAACAAGTGATTTTGCCTTGGCTGAAATGATGCTATCCATCTGAAATGTTTCCTCTTCTTCTTGGCCCGCTCCTTAGCAACCAGCTATATACAGTGTTTAAATGGATAAATAAAAAAACGCCAAACACATCAAAAGTCGCATCACAAACACAACACTTACACACAAAACGCTGGAAAAAGTCACCGACCCTTTCCAAAAATGCCCCAGCTGCAACGCATATATGTGAACATGTACCATAGGAAACCATGTTCAATGGACTGTAGTGCATTTCTGCAAACTGCAAAACGCACTAAAAAACACATAGGTGTGAACCTAGGGTTATTGATAATAGGTGCAGATTTTTTAAAAATAATCCCATTGCCAAATGCACCTGTTTTGACTATTTGCATTAAAGTATTTAAATCTGGCATAAAAAAAACCTTCCAGTTAAGTCTCTCTACACTGCAAGAATAAATGCTTGCTTAGTCTAGGGGTAGAGGAATAAGATGTAATATTTGTCATACATAGTTGGCAACATTGCAAAAGAAAATTATAGGGACACTTTTTTGTCTGTAGGCGGAGTCTTGCTATAATTAGGGGGTGGGGCATTCGTTCTAAATCCCGGTAATGTCCCGGGAAATTTGGGACAGTTTTCAACTATCTATCTTATTCTTCACTCCTCCAGTAGCTGCCATTCTTCTCTTCTTTCCAAGGCCCTGGAATCTGGGTGGGCCTTCATCATCCTCATGTACTGTGCAGGACTGCTGATCCTGCATTATACATGATGACGTCAGAAAGCTTGTGACTGTCGAAAGTCGCACAGTATGATGGAAGCCTACCAGACTGAGGTAAAAAAAAAAAGAATTACAGCTAAACCTTCTGGGAGGCCTAACTGCAGGGATTATTTGTGTGGGGCTTTATGAAGAAGTAAAAGAGATTCATACAAATCCAAAGGGTCATGTTATTGGCCAAAACTAGACACAATCAGGCACAAAAATTCCCAAACAAAATACTATTTCAAAACCCAGTCCAAAGATCTTGTTACAGAATTAACCCAGCAACAACTCAAGGGAATCATGGGCATGTTTCGGCATACAACTTAGTACTGAAAAACTGAAAGGCACCCTGTGTAGATTAGAGGTCTTCTAAAAGAAGGTTAGGTGTAGTTGGATAATGGACACCCCAAATTATTGTAGAAATCACTCCTACACAGGCTCGATCCTAATCTAAGCATAGCACCCTCTAGTTAGTTAGGTGCTAAAGTGAAGATTGTTCTAGCAGAGTAGGAAAACTGTCTGGTGGCTAGGCCTGTTTGTTTTCATTCTGGACTGGGAGTGGCTCAGGGTGGGGCTGGGTGACTCACTGGTAGCATCACTGTCACCACCCTCTTCTTTCTAGAAGGTGCTAGAAAGGGAGGAGGAGAGGAGAGGAGAGGTGAAGCTGCTTGGGGTATTTTGAGGAGCCTTGATCAATCCCCAACTTGGATTGGCAGGAGGCAGGCCTCCTTAAATACCCAGGTTCAGCCCAGCTGGGGATGAGTTGTCGGGTGGAAGAGATGGAGTGAGAGAGTATGGAGACCTGGGGCTCGGGTGCATCCAGGAGGAGAGAAGAGATCCTGGAGGAGAGGCACATGAGATAGCAAGAAAAGGACAGTGGGAGAAAACATTGCTAAGAGACTCCAGGGAGGACAACTGGTCACAGCCAGGAGGGCTGATGAGTGAGGACTGGGGAGGCACGCCAGAGAGAACTGGGAGTTTACAGTTTGGGATGGCTGCATTTGTGGGCACCTTTTTCACATGAGCGCACTCATTGATGCCCAGGATTAGGCAGGGACCGCATTCATCTGACATAAAACATTATGGCGTTTCCCTGGCTTAGAAATGAGCCATAGACTGTGTGCAACAAGAGTCCTACTGTAGAGTGCTGTCCTGTGTCACAACACACCTTCCTTGTTGTACAATGCATTTAAAAAGCATACAGCTGAGCCCATGTCCTCTCCACCAGTCCAGCGTACCTTTGTCACCTCACTCCCAGTGACAGAATGGGTTCCCACCATTTGCCTAGCGTGGACCTCACGCATGCATTTTCTTAACTTCCTCACTCTCCCATACCATGCGGCTAAGCTATAGGTCCCCGTAATGCGGGTTTGGTCCTGATACCTTCAGGGAACCGACTGCAGGGGAGGAAGCCAGATCATCTAACCCCTCATTACTGGAGGAACCTCTGCCATGCCAGGTACCATGCTTTATGACCGGCTGCAATGTATCTTGTCGTAGTTACTGGTTACCTTTAAAAACTGCATTCCTCACCCTGCTTGTCATAACAAGTAGACCCTTTGCTTCATACCCAACATGTGCTTCACTGACCCTGTTCTTTCATATGTCAGAAACCATCATGCACTCCTTAATGACTTCAGACCAGGCTTAAAACAATGTCCACCCGCTTGGGATGATGTGGTCCGGAGCCTCTTCTGGCTCTGCATCACCCCACCATCACTACCTCCTCTGAATGCATTTATTGAGCAAGATCAAAACAATTTTTTTATTCATGTGGTTTTCAACCAAACTAGTAGTAGAACTCAGACAGAAGAGGCATTCACATTAGGAACTAAGATGGGGGTATATCACCCCAGCTGCTTCTTGTGTTCTGTAGAACCATGTAGTGAGAATGACAGTACATAATTGCCCTTTTGTTTATACTTTGATAGCACAATTCTCCCAATGCAATCAACATGGTTCCTTTGTCCATGTGACAGCAGAAAGTGTCATTGGGGAGCCACTCTCCATTGTAATCTTCATTTATAAATGAATGCCACAGTTGTTGCCTTCCTTTTTAAATTATTGATAGGTTTGAATTATTAAAAAATATATAATCTTAGGGCTGTAATTTTTGCCTCCTGTGCCAGCCTGACCACTGTACATGCAAATGGGTAAGGTCTATCTGTCTCAGCTTGTGGGGAGGATGGTGTACTTTGGCATCTTCGCCCTGAATCTTAGGACTAGAGGCAGCACACCTGTGGACAAGCAGGCAAGCTCCAAAATTCATGGGGACTTACAAATCGCGAGAGAGCTGCCGCATCATTGATAGAAGGAGAGAATAGCAAACAAAAGTCATGTGGATGGAGGAATGGGCTATTAAAAATAAAATCTGATGAGAATTGTGTGCTTATATCATTGCAGCCAGGTTATACGTGTCAGGCTTCAGCAGGACATGAAAAACCTGAATCCCTCTATCGTTAATTGAGGGACACAGCTGCATTCAGGAGCCAGTGGTTTACATCACCATCTGAGGGAGGAGGACACCCAAAGAGAAAGGAAATCTCTCTCCCTGCTCTATGGTTTGAGAGCTTTTTCTTCTCGCTCCTATCCCCTCTGCAAGCTTGCCTGATATACTGTGTGTGCTTCCAATATGGGATTTCATATGGACAGTAATACTTAATTGTTTGTGACAATAGGGGCTGGTGAAGTAATTGCCGGTGGCCCTGTGTCCATTGCACTATCCTGTTCAATGACACAATGAGGTTATAGTCGACTATTGTCTGAATAAATTGTTTTTATGTTCTTCCGGGTGCTTTGCTTTCATCAGGTTATTAACAGCTTATAGATTTATAGTCTGATATATTTGGCCTCATTTGAGGAAGATTTTGTTTGGCAATGAACTATCATTTGTACTTAATGGCCATTAGGGACATTAGATTAGATAATTAGGTTTAAACAATGGACTACTTTAGAAAGGTAACTCTAATTGTTACCTTTGGGAAATTTTTTGAACGTGTTCCTAAATTGCCTTAATTGTTTTAGCCTTATCATGTTTTGTTTTATCATGCTCCCCCATCCTGCCTGACTCACTTTAGTCTAACTTCCTTGATGCATTTCCTAGGTCTCATTTATAACAATTAATTGTTATTGGTAATTTTTATTGTTGTTATTGTGTCTTGTTTCCGTTCGTTATTGTGATTTTGTGTTGTCTTCGTTAAATGTAACTGTATCTTAATCATTTCCCTTTGGGATTTGGCCCTTGTTCACACTGAACACTTTGAAATCGTGCTACTTCATCTGAACTTGCATGACTACAAAGCCGAATTTTAGTTCGACTTCGGAGGCAACTTGAAAGACATCTGTGGGGGTTCATGCACAGATGTCTACTGAAGTCGCCCCCAAAGTCTCCAAAAAAGTGCAGGAACTACTTTTGGAAATCGGTGTGGCGCCTAAAGGCGGCGTTGCACCAATTGGGACGCTCCTATTACCGGCAATAGGCTTGCGATTTGAAATGTGTTTTGACCTGTCAAATGTGTGTCAAATTGCGCTGATGTGAACGTTGGCTAATAAAGTATTCTGAATCTGAATGAATCATATTAGCAGTAATAACAATTTTTAATTTCTACTTTCCAGTTCATCGACTATTACATTTGATCATTGATCATTTGTCTAAGTGTATGAAGGTGGTTATAACGATATAACTAAGAATTTTGAATAGCATATATTGCCAAACACATTTTTTCAGTTTTAAATAGACTAGGGAAGGGTTAAACCCCTTGATCAGTTTATTTATTGCTCTCTATACTTTACCATTACCTCCTGTCCCAGAGACGCAATAGAAATGAAGAGAAAGTAGCCCAAAGGGAGGGGAATTACCTTGTTATACGGTTATCAACCAAACAGGTGACCCCAATGGAAGGTGACCAGGGCCGGACTTACTATTGGGCTTGACTGGGCTCAAGCCCATGGGCCCCGCCCAATAGGGGGCCCCGGAGGCCCCAGCCGAGTGTACTCGGCTATACTCGGCTAGTCCCGCTCACAGTCACGCCTAGTCCCGCCCTATGATGGACATAACACAGGGACTGGGCGTGACTGTGAGCGGAGCTAGCCGAGTACACTCGGCTATGTATGTATATCGGCGGCGCTTGGCTCCGCTCACAGTCACACCCAGTCCCGCCATTGGACCTGTGTTATGTCCATCATAGGGCGGGACTGGGCGGGACTGCGAGAGGAGCCGAGAAAAGCTGAGATACACAGGACCGGCTCTGTGTATCTCAGCAGTGCCATATTTAAACTGCAGTGACACTGACAAGTCACTGCAGTTTAACTGCAGCCTGGGCAAGGCTGCAAATGACACGGACAAGGCTGCAGATGGACACTGATAAGGCTGCAGATGGAGGCTGCAAGGCTGCAAATGGCACTGGCAAGGCTGCAAGTCTGCAAATGACACTGATAAGGCTGCAAATGACACTGACAAGGCTGCAAATGACACTGGACAAACTTGCAGATGGACGCTGTGCAAGGCTGCATTGCTGAGCATGTAAATGTAAGTTTTTTTTCTTAAATAGTTTTTTCCTTAAAATTCCTTAAACTCTTATCTTGAGGTTTGCTGATTGGTTATTGGCAGTTACATAGTGCCTCGTTTACTGCTGTTGAGAAAAAATCTGTCTGCATTAGACAGTGATGTAATGGTGGACAAACGGTATCAGAGTGGTGCACTTAAAAGAAAACTAAAGGTTTAAAGTAATGTATAGAAAGTAGGGCCCGAAAGTGACTCAAGCCCAGGGGCCCCCACCACCCTAAGTCCTGCCCTGAAGGTGACCCAAAAGCCCAGTGGGACATATAAAATAATGTTCAGGTCTTAGGGAACACTTGTTAAAACAATTATATTGGGGGTCAGTGGAGAAAAAAGCTCATACATTGGTGGTCAGTGGGAAGAATGCCCCCTTACAGTGGTGGTCAGAATTCCATCCTTACAGACAGCTAAAAATATCTCTGGTGTCATACCACTAGCTCTGCTACATGGAGTTGGCACCAGAACTATGCAGGTCAATCAGCCACAGCAAAGGAACCCCTAGCAACCTCTGGAGGAACCCTGGTTGAGAATGGTTGCATTTGATTGTAAACAATAACTTGAAAGGTAACATAAATGGGCATGGAAATTTACACAAGCTGCAAACATTGAGATGCTCTGATAACACACTTCAGCTTGAGTCTGGAAAAAAAAAGATTATCTGTATTTAACGTTTTAGATTCAAGCTGCAGGAGGCAATTAAGGCTGAATATCATATTAAAGTCTAAACTCTAAGCTTGGGATTCTCCTGCTCTTTGTAGTCTTCAGGCCAGTCCGGTTACAGCATGGGTCCCTCCTCACCATGGGTCGCGGTGGTGGTGGCTGTGGGCAGTCAGATGTAATTTGGGCTATGCTGGGATATATTGGCAGCTCATTCAAAATTATCCTGACTTTAATGGGTTTAAAAAGGGTTTAAAAAGGATTACATAGTTGCAAAATGTCCATGCTTTCCAAGTATTATTATTATTATTATTATTATACAGGTTTTATATAGCGCCAACAGTTTGCTCAGTGCTTTACAACATGATGGCAGACATTACAGTTACATTACAATTTGATACAAGAGGAATCAGAGGGCCCTGCTCGTTAGAGCTTACAATCTAAAAAAATTATGAGAGCCATCTATTTGGAACACATTTTAAACAACAAAGTGTCTTTTGATGCTATCAGAACAACTAGTAGTAGGTGTGTTTATCAAGAGTATGAATATTGTTATTTATACCAACCTTTACCCTGTAACCGTACACTTGACAGTTGACATATACTGGCTTGCTTGCAAAAAAAAAAAAAAGGCTATAACTAGATTAAATTTTCTAATCTCTCATAAAAGGAAACAAGGATGTGAGTAAATACTGTGGGATGACAGCCGTACTTTCAATAAGGGGTGTCTTTTCACTAGAGAATGGTTTTATGAAACCATTGATTTCTAAACTTTGTACCCAAATTGTTTGACTCTGGATTGTAATTGAATTAGTAATGAACAGAAAAAAGTTTTTTTCACAGATTTAGCATGGATTCTTGGCTAAGCCTGATTTTACCCCCTTGCTGTCATCAGCAGAGACCTGAACTATTGGCTGGCATATCAAAGAAATACAAACTGTAACATATGAGACCAAAAGGTCTGTTACTATTTACCTACAGTCCAACTCAAGTTGGAATAGATTTCTTGGTTTTGAATAGGATGTGAAGGGGTTAGCATTTCAATCATATTTTCATTGCTATCTGTGACTCCATGAGGAAGAATTACTAAAACTGGTGCACTCAGAATTTGGTGCAGCAGTGCATGGTAGCCAATCAGCTTCTACCTTCAACTTGTTCAATTAAGTTTTGACAAAAAAATGGAAGTTGATTGGTTTCTATATAGAGCTGCACCAGATTTTGCACACTTCAGTTTTAATAAATCTTCCCCCACGTCTATTTGCTGATGTTTTTTATAGCCAATTGACAGATTTCCCATCATGTCCTCTGGGACAGAAAGGTAGAGGAAATTTCCCCAATGAAGACACAACAGCAGTAAAACCCAAAGGTGTTAATTCTACTCTATTCTAAACAAAAAAGGTTTTGACCCCTGCATATTGATAACACCACTGAAAGTATTCTATATTTGCCACCCCAAATGCTAATTTGAAAACCACCTGGTGCCTTCTCACATGGAAACAAAGTGAAAGTGGCTGCAATTGCTGGTCTGCTAAAAATACAAACTAACTCATATACCTAGAGCTATCGTGTTGTAAATGCCTAAAAAGTGTTCTCAATTCTCAATCTCTATTTTTTTTTTCAGGTCACTGACTTTCATGTTAATGCAATGAAAAGAGTAGCATGTAAGTCACCATTTGTCAGCTGCCTAAATTAATTCTATAAAGGAAAGGACTGAGCTGGGGGTTAGGATGATGTTTGACCCCTGGGCCACAGTTGATAGGATATGTTGGGCTGGATGCCATGGGTGGAGACACTTCACCCTTCAGATATTGACTAGAGTGGGGCCCATGGTCAGTGACACATAGCGGGACATTATATGTCTACCTGCTCCCTCTTTAGATAACAGAAGGAACCCTTCATCTTTCTTCAAGGCTTTGAGATGTCATATGATCAAATGTGGAGAGCTGTAAAGGAAGTTGAGGCTGAAAGATGTAAAAAGATGTGTCTTTATAAACTTCTTTAGGAGCACCCACCTTTACCCATAGCTACCCATTAATGTGACACCATGACACAAACCTGTCCCTACCATGAAAGGGCCACTTGATTGTAGGGTTGCTTAGAGTAGCTCACAGTTCCTGTGTTATTCCATATATACAGTGCAATAAAACCATCAGCAGCTTGTACCAGATGAAATACAGATCCGGTGTAGAAGTTTCAATGATAATTGGTACTTGATAATATTACCTCTACTCATAAACAAAATGGATTGGAACAGCCAACTAAAATTACCACTTGTTAGATTTTCTCACTCTACAATTAAGAAGTCACTAGGCAAAGATGGAGAAGACGTTTTAAGAAACTCTTATGGGGTAAATCAGAGTTGAGTGCCTGATCTATGATCAAAATGATGCTGTGTTCTGTGGTTGAAGAGTTCCAAGTAAATGTTGTACAGCAGAAAGTAGAGTGAAGGTCCCTTAAATGAATCTATGCTAACAAAGTATCTGTGCTATAGGAAGTGAAGTGAGTGTCAGTTGGGTGATGCATGTTGGGTCTAGTGCAGATGTAACAAAGAAGCGGCCCAAATGGAAGAGGGCAGTACACCTTTCTACAGATAGAGGTAATAGGCCTCCCATATTGAGTAATGAGACAAATGGGTAATAACTGGCCCAAGTCTGCAGAAGATGGGGCTAAGTACCAGATGTCTTCACACAGAGACCCCAAGGAGTGCTGCAGGATGTAACCTGAGGCACTAGCTAATTGAGCTCCCATCCTGAAGCTCCTCATGATGTCTTGGAAGATGTAATTGTGTTAAAGCAAATGTATAATGATTCCCTCCTTCACTTCGGGTTTTATCTTTTCAGGTTTGACATGGAAGCTCCTGACTTTCCAGAAAAAGTGCCTTACAAGCAGCCAATATAGTTCACTTATGACAGGTGCATTTTAAATCTAAATAATCTTCTGTCTAGCATTACATTTCCTCTTTCTTGGTCACAAAACCACAAGGTTAAAAAAGAACACACACAATTTAATGAGAAATGTAGCAATGACTTGTGAAAAACCTTGAGTACTGTGTTTTTCAGTAACTGAGGGTCATGGTACAACACTACCATCATGGAAAATTTGACATCACATGGCAAGACAGTGAAATAATAATTTTACTAAAACCCTACATACATCTTTGTATCACAATGATGTTCTGATGTAATATAGGGTGTTTTTTTTTTTTTTTTTCAACATATGTACATTTGTTATTGGTTTATTAACTGCAACTATTTCAACTATATGAAAAGGAAGCATAGCAATATCTCAGTGCTATAATTACATTATGGGCGTGGATAGAAAACTGGGTTACTGGGGACAGCCCAAGCAGATGCCATTTTTGCCTCAGTGAGAATTAAAGAAGTGGGAGCCAGTACTTGTCAAAAAAAGGTAAATGCAACCCCCCCCAAAAAAAAAAAAAAAAAAAAAGCAGTAGAGCAAGCCTTACTTCTTTTTAGCATGGCCAACACACTGTAATACGTGTCAGTGCAGAGCAACACGCATCAACGTACAGACAGAACCACAGGCCAACAGCAGTTTGGCTCCTCTACCATACCGTAGATCCTTTGCATGTTCCAAGAAGTGAGAAACAAAATGCATGTTAAATGCAATTCACATGCATATACTGACACTCAATGCACATGTTGGAGTGTGAGTGGACCCATAGAATGATTGGAAGATGAAATGATGTCAGGAAAAGTAACATCCTATTGGTATATTGCCTGACCTTACCTTCACCTATCACCAAGGTATGGTCAGCAGTTCTGATCTTAAATCAAGCTGTTAACTCCCCTCCCTTTATTGCAGCTTTACATTTAGTTTGGGTATTGTTGTCCGTATTTGTCGGTGGACAGTATTTCAGTTGTATTGTGGTGTTATGGTACAGTGGGTTGGTGATCAAGTCATTAATCCTGTTTTAAACTCTGTTTAAAACTCTGCCAATTTTACCACAGCTATGATGTCTTATTCATGAAGAGTTTTTTATGGTGTATGTTTTACTTTGGGGTGGGTATATTGTGAGGTTGTGAAATCCCATGCTTTTGGAAAAATGAACCCAAATGTGCCTTTAAGAAGGGGTGGGCTCCCTCCAGGCATACGTGCCCTCAATCTATCCATTATTATATATGTGCTCCAACTGTGGAGGCTCTCAAAATTTACAGCGGTAAGACTGCAGATAATACTGTAATAATACCACTGCCATGGTAACTGCAGCTTTTGCATGTATTTGCAAATGTGTGCAGACTAAACCCCTGTTTTTAGCGTGAACTGTGCAATAGGACAATTTGGTTTGTTGCAGGCTGGCTGGTAAGTTGAGCTGGGAATCTTTCTGGGAGTTTTTCTTTGTTGCTCTTTGAATAATAAACACAATAGATGAAGATGAAGAGAAAATGTAGATAAAGTAGATGAAGAGAAAATGTTCTAAAAAAACATTACTTGTTGACCTTTGCAACCAATAAACTTCAGTGCAGCGTTAGAAAATTGAAATAAAGATTCAAATTGTTTGCTATAGGCAATAAGAACATTTTCTGTCAGCACACTTTTTATACATCAAAACAACACAAAAGACAATACCAATCATAATTGTAATACAAATAATAACAACTGTACAAAGACTAGGCAGAGTGAACTGAGCAAAGTTCAGTGTGCAGGCAGTTTGGTAAACCCAGTTATAAATAAATAAATAAAATAATACTGTTCAGCAGGGAGAGGTTCATTTACGCCTTAAAAGGCAATATTAACAATATACAGATATTTAGAATAATATGCTTTGGGGGTGTCTTAAACATAACAGTGGCCAGCGATCTGTCATTTAGCCTCCACCAATGGCGGCCGCGCCATTAGGGGCGCAGGGGCGCCGCCCCCCTAATCCATGCGCTGGCCCCTAATCTACATGCCAGATGCACGAACTTCAATGGGGTTTTTTCTTTTTAAGCACATGATTAGAGCCTGAGGCTCTAGTTGGCTTCAAAAAAAGGGTGAGCCCACCCAGTTGTGTGACAATAGAAAATGAATATTCCCTATTGTCCTCCTGCTTCTCCCAGCCAATCAGGAAGCGGGTCTTAAGATCCGATTGGCCAAGAGGAGAAGCGAAGTATTGTCCGGGAGCAAGCGGGGGGGTTTTGGTCGACCAATGATCGTTCGACCGACCGAACGGGGGGTCAGGTGATTTGTTTGGAGCTCCCCCCAAAAAATGGAGCACCAGCCGCCACTGGCCTCCACTAAATGTAAGCAAACCAGGAGATCTGTCATTAAGCACTGGTTGCATTACCCAGCATCCCTGGCCCATTTGTTGACATACATAAGCTGGCCAGGTATCTGTGACAGAAGTAGCCATGGGTGCATATTGTTATTTGGTGGGTCACTGTGTTGGTGGGGGAGAACTGCATGCCATCAACTTTATATAGTATAGTTACTTTTGCCAAGTGTTAGCCTAATTGTATTGCTCCCTCTTGTGTGAGTTAATGACCCTTGTGGCCAAAGGCCTTCCTACTGCACTGGGCCCCCGGAAATAATAAAGTCCTTTCACCTGCCAGTGACACCTTCCCTGGCACTGACTAGTCATTTTGAGGGAAATAGCATGAAACAATTATTTTCCACCACCAGTTCTTTTACATACATTACACTTTACACTTCAACTTGAAGGCAGGAATGGAAGCTGCTGTATACTTCACAAGGCCTCACACACTCAAGGTCCAGGTCCAGTCCTGAGGATACTTCTGCTACGCAGCAGGCCCTGACTTAAAGTGGTTGTAAAGGCAGAAGGTTTTTTTATCTTAATGCATTCTCTGCATTAAGATAAAAGTCTTCTGTGTGCAGCAGCCCGCCTCAGCCCCTCTAATACTTACCCAAGATCCATCTAGATCCAGCAATACTGCAGAAGTGTCCTCGGCTGCCCGGGACTTCCCTCCTCATTGGCTGAGACAGCAGTGCGGCACCATTGGCTCACGCTGCTGTCAAAGTCAGTCAGCCAATGAGGAGAGAAAGGGGGTGGGTTGCAGCTCCGTGTATGAATGGACATAGGGAGCTGCAGCTCAGCTCGGGTGCCCCCATAGCAAACTGCTTGGTGTGGGGGCACTCAACAGGAGGGAGGGCCCAGGAGCACAAAAGAGGGACCTAAGAAGAGGAGGATCCTGGTTGCTCTGTGCAGGGCAGCCATCAGAAATTTTGGGGCCCCTTACACAACTTTAGGCCTGAGCCTCCCGGGGCAAACCACCAACATTCCCAAGGGCCTGCCCACTGGCCGTCCCACTGAATTCACCCACATTGTGGAGACTGGAGGAATGGATGATGCTGGACGTGGATGTGGATACATTGTGGCGACAGGAGTAATGGATGGATGGATGATTCTAGGCTTGGAGGTGGATACTGGAGGGATGGATGGATTAATGATGCTGGTCGTGGATGTGGATACATTGTGGAGACTGGAGGGATGGATGGATGGATGATGCTGAGCGTGGATGTGGATACTAGAGGGATGGATGGATGATACTGGGCGTGGATGTGTATACATTGTGGAGACTGGAGGGATGGATGGATGATGCTGGGCATGGATGTGGATACATTGTGGAGACTGGAGGAATGGATAATGCTGGGTGGAGATGAAGATGATGGACTTGCATTGTGGAAAATGGATGAGGATGACTCTGGGTGGGGATGAGAGTTACATAGTGAAGAGGCTCTCCACAATGTAACTCTCATCTCCACCCAGAGTCATCCTCATCCATTTACATTATGCAACTCAATCATGCCAGCTTATCAGCCTCAGGTGTCCCATCCAAGGAGAAGGAGATTAAAATAAAGTTCAAATATACAGCACAGGGAGCACAGCAGCACACCAACTTTTTGTGACTTACCCTTCCACGCCGTTCTCTCCTATCTTCCTATCTGCATGTACCTAATAGGGCTGGGTCGTTCACCGCTGACGAACTGACCACACCCCCTGCCAGAGTCCTGGCCAATCAGAGCTAACCTAGCAGCAGCAGCCAGCAGGCTCCGCCTCAGCAGGGAAAGAAGCGGAGCGAGTGCTGGCCTCGATAACCTGCGGGGGGGGGGCTGCTAGTGAAAGGCGGCGGTGGTGGCTCAGACTTGTAAGCTCCCTCCCCTCTTCTTCTCTATAGCGGGCACCAGGGGGGTGAAAGCTAGTGAAAGAAAGGCAGCGGCTCATCAGACTTGTGTATGCTCCCTCCCTACAGCGGGCGCCAGAGGGGGGGAAGGGGGGCCCGGCCAGGCGGGCCCCTTGGGACACTCAGGTCCCTTACAGGAGTACTGCCTGTACCCCCCTGATGGCGGCCCTGGCTCTGTGCAAAACCACTGCACAGAGCAAGTATATAACATGTTTGTTATTTTTAACAAAAAAAACAAACACAAGACTTTAGTATCACTTTAAGTCCTTACTGCTTAGATGGGTTTCATCAGTCACCACTACCTCCTCTCCCAAATTGGCTACTTCTCCTTCCTTCTCCTTCCGCCTTCCTCTTAGTTGTCCATCACCCAAATGGTTAACATGGAGGTTTATGATTGGTTCCCTGTTCCCATACACTGTAGGATTTCCCTTTCATTCTGTACTCCCATTAAGTCAGACCAGAAGATTCACTTTACCAGCAACTTTGTTTACTGAATTAATGGTATAGTTACACAATGTCCTCTTCATACAGTTTGTTTCAGTAATAACATGGTAGTACAACAGACATTTTGTGAACAGCATTACTCTTTAAAGTAGAACTATACACACAACTTTTTCATTTTGGATAGAGTAAGAGAGGGTTATACCCCATGTCAGATTTTTTTTCTTACCGTCTATGTCCCATTGCAGAGATATACCATCACTTCCTGTCCCATATCCAAACAGGAAGTGACAGGAAATCCTTGCAAATTAAGAGAATTCCTTGGGGACCCCCAGGTAACCAGAACTAGTGTCCCCATTGGAAGATTTCCCCTCTATTACTTTTCTGGGGACAACCAAAAAATTGGTATTTTCTTTTTATTTCACTTTCAATGATAATGGTAAACAGGACAAATAGAGAGGTTGAATCTCTTTAACGGGGGCAAAGACCACAATAAAGGTGTTCTAATCCCTCTCCACTCTATCCAAACTAAAAAAAGTTTTGCCTTTAGTTATACTTTCAGTAATAAACATGATTTTCTTGCTATGTTGTGGTGTCTTATACCTTTTGCTTGTATTAGTTCCCAATCATCGGTAGTTTGCTCGCTATACCTTCCCATTTTCAGGGTCCTGCCAAAGTGGTGACCCACAAAAGTGTACGTTACATCTCTATGGTACTTTTCACTCATCTCCAACCACTAAGTCTCCACAAACCAGCGCTAGGCCCAACCTCTTCCCACTTTAATACCCCAGCTATTGGACTATAAACAGCCCAAATGGCAGACACACCACATTACTACACAGTAACTTTAAATGAAAAGTATAAATTACAGTATCGGTACCTGCCTACAACTGGGCAACATGATTGATGCTGGATTTACTGTACATTGAGGGATATTGGTTATTGTTTTTTTCCAGTAAAAGACTCTTTTTTCACTTATTTTTGTGAATTAATAACAAGGTATACTACTGTATGTATCCTGTTCTCATTCACATAGGAAGGAGAACTGAATATTTGTGCACCCACTCTTCCCACCCGCAAACCCCCACATCTTTTTTGGGGCACAGGAGGAGGAGTCAATGCAAGATGCCAATCTGGCTGAGTTATCTTCCTCCCATGGCCCTTGACATCAGGGCATTATTCTTCTACAAAAAAGAAAGCTGGAGCATTTTTCCTCCCATTGACCACCAACCATGACTGACTGCCAAGACCAGCTGATCGCCCACACTGTGGCATTTTGTACTCCTTCTGCCAATTTCCCTGACCACTGCACTTTGTACGCTATGCTGTGCATTACATCCTCCTATGTAAAGGTATTTATGGTTAATAAATGGTCTCTGTTTTCATTATGTTCTTACTTAGGCTCAGACAAATTGTTAGCTTTCTGTCTGCAAAAAACATATGCAGTTTTTTTTAAATAAACAAAGAAATTTTTTATAGACGCTTTTGCCATCATGGGACATTCCTTAACGAAAATTGCATTGAGCCTTGTTCCCTCTAGTGCCCAGCATGGGGATTATGACATACCATAATTTCCTGATTGCAGAGAGGAAGAGACCACTACTGAAAGCAGGGAATCATGGGAGATGAAGTACGGAAAGCCAGGATTTCAATAGCTCTAAAGCTGCTGCAAACTACAAGTTCCAGCTGGCTGAAGAGAGAAAGAATTCTGGGTGAGCAGATACAGTGCCTTGAAAAAGTATTCATACCCCTTGAAATTTTCCACATTTTGTCATGTTACAACCAAAAACGTAAATGTATTCTATTGGGATTTTATGTTATAAACCAACACAAAGTGGCACATAGAAAAAAACAGTGCAGCGCTGGACAAATATCACAAGAGTGAAATGTGTTACCAACTGAAGTGAAAAACAACCGTTAAAGTAATAGCGACTTGTATATATATTAATCAATCAATAAAGTGCTCATAAAGATATTGCAATGGCATAATAAAATATAATAAAGCAAAAGACAATCAATATAATGAAGTGAAGGTGAAAATAAAGTCCATAAACATTGGTGTTCAAATGTACATTCTGGATCAATGTTTCACTGCTGGTGCTGCCCACCACCTTGTGATAGAGCAATGGAGGCTTACCGGACAGCCTGTGACCACCCTTATTCAGGGGGGTCAAAACATGCTCAGTATAAATGTATAGACCAAAGGGGATTTCCCACAGGGAGCTCTGTAGACGTTCCTCCACCCTCCTTCCTGAATGGCTAATCAGCAACACCAAGGAGCAATACGAAGGATGCGATCCCAGGGATACTTCTTGCTCTGCTTGCCAAGGGGTGCAAATTTTAACTTTAGAAAGCTTCCATAAACTGTCGCCTTCCCATGAGGTACTGCTGTATTGCCAAGTTTGCACCCCTTGGCAAGCGGAGCAAGAAGTATCCCTGGGATCGCCTCCTCCCAGGTTTCCCTGTCCAGAGTAGGAATGTCAGTCTGCCACTGTCCCCACAGGGCTTTAATCTTGGGTGAACCATAAGAGATATTTAAAACTGTCCCAAAAGTGGATGTTTATCATATGGCTTATGTTGTAATGCTCACATGCAACATTCAAAAAAGGAAGTAGATTAAAGAAGAACTAAAAAGAAAATAAATACACATTTTAGAAGTAGGAAGAAATTGCATAAAATTCTCCATTCTGGTTGTTAAATATGCAGAAAGATGCAATGTAATCTGGTACATCAAACTTTAACATTTTATTTCATTTTGTATAGAGTATGTAATGGAAATTTGTAAGTTCTGTATATAATTGTATTCTATTTTGTATGTATTGCACACTGCCCTCACTGTGCACACGGCTCTAATAATGTTTTAAGTACATGTTTACATTCTTTCGAGTCCTGATTAGAATTAGCCTGCCTATGTAACGCCCCTTGTTACCATAAATGTACAAATGTAATATTAATGTGATACCTACATAGTCATGTGTATAAAAACCTTCAATTGTGTCATAATAAAGCAGAACAGTTATTTGGAAAGATGCTGAGCGTATCTTTTGTGTCTGTTCCCTACTGAGTATCCCTAATATTGAACAGAATCTCAAAAAGCATAATATCCAACTATGACCACCATAGATCTAACAAGTACTACCATAGAGGTTTCAGATGAATGTATATTCACCTCTAAGGAAATCTAAAAACCAATAAAAGCTCAGATTCCAATGGTGATGTCTGTACATTCCATAGCTAAATCAAATGGGACAGTAGGCAGAAAAACAACAAAGAGAATATATATATGGCCATTTGATTCATAACTCTATATATTCTAAATGGTACTGGAAAGAGTCTCTATAAGTGTCTAATTTATATAGAAGCTGTAGAAGTCCAAAATGGGTGATGATATCCCCACATCACATAGAATAAAAAGAGATGGTAGACACTGATGGAGGCTTACCGGAACCGTTGGACTCACAGAGATATATATCCCTTGAGTCAGAAAAGCTTGTGTTGCCACCGGGCAATATAGTGAGATGTCACGCTAGACCAATGCGGAATCCGGATGCTGTGTCCAAAGCTCCTATCAGACTTCTTCCGTGCTTGACCAAATTTCGTAGTGGCTCATAGAAAGTAAAAAAGGGGGCCACATAGTGTAATACCGTTTAAAAGAAATAAAATTTATTGTGGTAGAAAACTTACATGTTCCATGATAAAAAAAGCGCTTGAATTAAAATTAATGGCAGGCAGTGGAGTCTCCCGACGCGTTTCGTCTCATTAGACTTCCTCTGGGGTACTCTACCACCGCTGCCATACTTACTTATATACCCACCAAGACCCCCTTTGATGAGAATCCGGCATGTGCCCCTTGTTTACTCGCACTTCCGGGTGTCGCCAAAATGGCGGCCCCGCGTGCGTTCCAAGCCTCTTTCTGATGGCTTCTATGCGTTCCAATCATCTCCTGTGGGGAAATGGGGAACCAAAATGTCAATTTGTTGTTAAAATATTAAATCATATGAACAATAAATGCCGCCGGTGCTGGAAAAAAGTAGGAAATAGTACTCTATTATGGAGAAAGACAACCGGATCACCATCCGGAAGTGGTTAAAGCCGGATGCCCACTCGTCATGACACGTTCGAACTCTGCTTCCGCCCATATGAAGCGCAAGCCAGACGGCCGTTCGCCGTATGCGTGTCACGCCTCAGTGTGGCGGACGGCGTGGCGCGATGTCGTCATTGACAGTCCGCTCCTCAACGCATGCGTACCACGTCTCAATATGACGGAGAACGCAATGTCGTCATTGGCGGTACCCTTTAACAACACGCGTACCATTTGTATAGTGGTGTTCTATTTATAGAATGCATGATATGTATTTAAGGTGATAACAAAAAATTGGTGTTAAATCAAAAAAAGGGTTTTTTTGCTATAGGACTAATCCTAATCTAGCATAAAGGTGTGGCTATCGAAAAAAAAATGCAAAAAGAAAAAGAAAGAATTTGATAATGAAATCATACACTAACAAATGGTAATGTGTCAACATTATCCAAAACAGATGTATACGATATACCTAAATGTGTACACTACGTTGAAATATCAATAACATCAGCCCCGTGGATGCGATTGATATGTGCGATGTGAATTAAGAGAAGTGGGCTAAGATTTTCAAACAATGGAATGATGTTATACATAAAACATCTCCCCGACTCTTGTTTAATTTAATTTATAGGTCATAAATAAGGGTGTGTGAATGAGCCATGTGCAATGTGAACTAAGGGAGGGATTTGGGGCCAATGGACTAATATTAAATATGCAACCATCTCCCAGATTTATAAGTCTTAAATATGTGAATGTAGCAATCCTGTAAATTGTGAGAACACAGAAAAAAAGGGGGGGGGGAGGGTTATAGGCCCAGGACGGATTCTCAGTAGGGGGTCCATATTACACAATTAATTACACCCAAGAATTATAAAATATACATCCAAAGAGAATATATTTCGTGTGAATTATACACCCAAAAGTATTTGTACATAAATATAGATAATCGTACATGTAGTATATGATCATCAACTCACACGTATTAACAAACCTTGAAGTTAATTAATATTTCAAAAAATAAATAGAATATAAGCCATTCCCTATCATCTAGAATATAATCTAATTGGAGCTTCCCTATCCTCTAAAATATAATCTAATTGGAACTTCATTGTGACTGGCCTTGCATCCAGAGCTAGATATAGTCGTGTTCATTCTACGACTCATTGATAAAGGCGTTGATGTCTAGATCCACATTCATACCCCTTGGATGTAAAGACTGTAACTCATGGATCCAGAACGTTTCCAAACGAGAAACGCCTCTAGTTAACGCCCCACCTCTCCATGGGGGGGTATATTTATCGATTATCATAAATAGTGAGCCGGTGGGGTCACTATTATGAACCTCTTTATAGTGTCTCGGGACACTATGTTTTGAGTCTCGACTTTTGATGAGGCTGATGTGTTCACTCACTCTTTTCGTAAAGGTCCTAGTTGTGCGACCTACATATTGTTTGCCACATGGGCAAACAATTAAGTACACGACATATCTAGTGTTGCATGTGCAAAAAGGTTTAACAGTATACCTCTTCCCTGTGGTTGTCGACACAAATTCAGTTAATTTTCTTTTTATTGGTATGTTGTGTCGACACACAACACACTTTTTGCAGGGGTAAAACCCCGTCCAGTCGTGAAAGAAAGAAGGACGTGATGGAGGATTAATAATGTTGGGTGCTACTCGTCCCTGTAGGGATGGTGCTCCTCTAAAGATGATCCTGGCTTGTTCTGGCAATATTTTTCCCAAGACATTGTCCTGTTTCAGTACTCCCCAATGTTTTCTTATGATACTCTTGAGTTGTTTATGTTGTATTGAGTATGTAGTTGACAATGCCCATTTATAAGTGGTATCTGGGTCTCTTTCGTGTTTAGTTAATAGAAGAGTGTTTCTATCTATGTTGGTCACTCTCCAAAGCTCGGTATCAAGATCTACTTGGTTGTACCCTTTATCTAAGAATCTCTGTTTTAAGACTTCAGCTTGTGAGATAAACGTATCCACATCAGTACAGTTCCTACGAAGCCTTAAAAATTGGCTCCGAGGCACTGCGTTGAGCCAGGAGCTGTGATGACAACTGTCTCTGGGGATAAAACTGTTCCGGTCTGTTGACTTAAAGTAGGTATTAAACTTAAATTGACCGTCTACAATTTTGATCTCTAAATCTAAAAAATGTATCCCCGTTTTGCTGGCTTCATAGGTAAGGGAGATCCCTCTGTTATTCGCATTCAGATCCTCAAAGAAGTTGGCTAGAGTTTCAAAGGTGCCACTCCATAGGAGGAGGATGTCGTCTATATATCTTGCCCACAACACCAATGATGTGGTGTGGTGGGCATAGACGACATCCTCCTCCCACTTGGCCATAAAGAGGTTCGCAAGGCTTGGAGCAAACTTTGCTCCCATGGCTACACCGCGTTGTTGAAGATAGTAGCGGTGATTAAACCAAAAATAGTTGTGTTCCGTTGCGAACTCTAGGAGTTCTATCACATAATCACTCTGAAAAGATGCTAGGGATTGTTCTTGGTTTAAAAAATGCCTAACTGCTTCTATACCTCTTTGATGTGGTATGCATGTATACAGAGATGTTACATCTGCTGTAGCTAAGATGTAGCCATCCCGCATATTAATGCTCTCCAAAAGTTTAATTGTAGACTTTTGGAGAGCATTAATATGCGGGATGGCTACATCTTAGCTACAGCAGATGTAGCATCTCTGTATACATGCATACCACATCAAAGAGGTATAGAAGCAGTTAGGCATTTTTTAAACCAAGAACAATCCCTAGCATCTTTTCAGAGTGATTATGTGATAGAACTCCTAGAGTTCGCAACGGAACACAACTATTTTTGGTTTAATCACCGCTACTATCTTCAACAACGCGGTGTAGCCATGGGAGCAAAGTTTGCTCCAAGCCTTGCGAACCTCTTTATGGCCAAGTGGGAGGAGGATGTCGTCTATGCCCACCACACCACATCATTGGTGTTGTGGGCAAGATATATAGACGACATCCTCCTCCTATGGAGTGGCACCTTTGAAACTCTAGCCAACTTCTTTGAGGATCTGAATGCGAATAACAGAGGGATCTCCCTTACCTATGAAGCCAGCAAAACGGGGATACATTTTTTAGATTTAGAGATCAAAATTGTAGACGGTCAATTTAAGTTTAATACCTACTTTAAGTCAACAGACCGGAACAGTTTTATCCCCAGAGACAGTTGTCATCACAGCTCCTGGCTCAACGCAGTGCCTCGGAGCCAATTTTTAAGGCTTCGTAGGAACTGTACTGATGTGGATACGTTTATCTCACAAGCTGAAGTCTTAAAACAGAGATTCTTAGATAAAGGGTACAACCAAGTAGATCTTGATACCGAGCTTCGGAGAGTGACCAACATAGATAGAAACACTCTTCTATTAACTAAACACGAAAGAGACCCAGATACCACTTATAAATGGGCATTGTCAACTACATACTCAATACAACATAAACAACTCAAGAGTATCATAAGAAAACATTGGGGAGTACTGAAACAGGACAATGTCTTGGGAAAAATATTGCCAGAACAAGCCAGGATCATCTTTAGAGGAGCACCATCCCTACAGGGACGAGTAGCACCCAACATTATTAATCCTCCATCACGTCCTTCTTTCTTTCACGACTGGACGGGGTTTTACCCCTGCAAAAAGTGTGTTGTGTGTCGACACAACATACCAATAAAAAGAAAATTAACTGAATTTGTGTCGACAACCACAGGGAAGAGGTATACTGTTAAACCTTTTTGCACATGCAACACTAGATATGTCGTGTACTTAATTGTTTGCCCATGTGGCAAACAATATGTAGGTCGCACAACTAGGACCTTTACGAAAAGAGTGAGTGAACACATCAGCCTCATCAAAAGTCGAGACTCAAAACATAGTGTCCCGAGACACTATAAAGAGGTTCATAATAGTGACCCCACCGGCTCACTATTTATGATAATCGATAAATATACCCCCCCATGGAGAGGTGGGGCGTTAACTAGAGGCGTTTCTCGTTTGGAAACGTTCTGGATCCATGAGTTACAGTCTTTACATCCAAGGGGTATGAATGTGGATCTAGACATCAACGCCTTTATCAATGAGTCGTAGAATGAACACGACTATATCTAGCTCTGGATGCAAGGCCAGTCACAATGAAGTTCCAATTAGATTATATTTTAGAGGATAGGGAAGCTCCAATTAGATTATATTCTAGATGATAGGGAATGGCTTATATTCTATTTATTTTTTGAAATATTAATTAACTTCAAGGTTTGTTAATACGTGTGAGTTGATGATCATATACTACATGTACGATTATCTATATTTATGTACAAACACTTTTGGGTGTATAATTCACACGAAATATATTCTCTTTGGATGTATATTTTATAATTCTTGGGTGTAATTAATTGTGTAATATGGACCCCCTACTGAGAATCCGTCCTGGGCCTATAACCCTCCCCCCCCCCTTTTTTTCTGTGTTCTCACAATTTACAGGATTGCTACATTCACATATTTAAGACTTATAAATCTGGGAGATGGTTGCATATTTAATATTAGTCCATTGGCCCCAAATCCCTCCCTTAGTTCACATTGCACATGGCTCATTCACACACCCTTATTTATGACCTATAAATTAAATTAAACAAGAGTCGGGGAGATGTTTTATGTATAACATCATTCCATTGTTTGAAAATCTTAGCCCACTTCTCTTAATTCACATCGCACATATCAATCGCATCCACGGGGCTGATGTTATTGATATTTCAACGTAGTGTACACATTTAGGTATATCGTATACATCTGTTTTGGATAATGTTGACACATTACCATTTGTTAGTGTATGATTTCATTATCAAATTCTTTCTTTTTCTTTTTGCATTTTTTTTTTTTTCGATAGCCACACCTTTATGCTAGATTAGGATTAGTCCTATAGCAAAAAAACCCTTTTTTTGATTTAACACCAATTTTTTGTTATCACCTTAAATACATATCATGCATTCTATAAATAGAACACCACTATACAAATGGTACGCGTGTTGTTAAAGGGTACCGCCAATGACGACATTGCGTTCTCCGTCATATTGAGACGTGGTACGCATGCGTTGAGGAGCGGACTGTCAATGACGACATCGCGCCACGCCGTCCGCCACACTGAGGCGTGACACGCATACGGCGAACGGCCGTCTGGCTTGCGCTTCATATGGGCGGAAGCAGAGTTCGAACATGTCATGACGAGTGGGCATCCGGCTTTAACCACTTCCGGATGGTGATCCGGTTGTCTTTCTCCATAATAGAGTACTATTTCCTACTTTTTTCCAGCACCGGCGGCATTTATTGTTCATATGATTTAATATTTTAACAACAAATTGACATTTTGGTTCCCCATTTCCCCACAGGAGATGATTGGAACGCATAGAAGCCATCAGAAAGAGGCTTGGAACGCACGCGGGGCCGCCATTGTGGCGACACCCGGAAGTGCGAGTAAACAAGGGGCACATGCCGGATTCTCATCAAAGGGGGTCTTGGTGGGTATATAAGTAAGTATGGCAGCGGTGGTAGAGTACCCCAGAGGAAGTCTAATGAGACGAAACGCGTCGGGAGACTCCACTGCCTGCCATTAATTTTAATTCAAGCGCTTTTTTTATCATGGAACATGTAAGTTTTCTACCACAATAAATTTTATTTCTTTTAAACGGTATTACACTATGTGGCCCCCTTTTTTACTTTCTATGAGCCACTACGAAATTTGGTCAAGCACGGAAGAAGTCTGATAGGAGCTTTGGACACAGCATCCGGATTCCGCATTGGTCTAGCGTGACATCTCACTATATTGCCCGGTGGCAACACAAGCTTTTCTGACTCAAGGGATATATATCTCTGTGAGTCCAACGGTTCCGGTAAGCCTCCATCAGTGTCTACCATCTCTTTTTATTCTATGTGACGTGGGGATATCATCACCCATTTTGGACTTCTACAGCTTCTATATAAATTAGACACTTATAGAGACTCTTTCCAGTACCATTTAGAATATATAGAGTTATGAATCAAATGGCCATATATATATTCTCTTTGTTGTTTTTCTGCCTACTGTCCCATTTGATTTAGCTATGGAATGTACAGACATCACCATTGGAATCTGAGCTTTTATTGGTTTTTAGATTTCCTTAGAGGTGAATATACATTCATCTGAAACCTCTATGGTAGTACTTGTTAGATCTATGGTGGTCATAGTTGGATATTATGCTTTTTGAGATTCTGTTCAATATTAGCGCTACACTATTTATATCCATATTCCTTACAAATTTCCTTTTTGTGTGTGAGCTGCTTTGACAGAGCAAGCGCGGTGTTTCTTGATTTTATTCGTCCCTACTGAGTATCCGAAACGAGGAGCTTGAGACGATCAGGGAATTTCTGATAATCAGCCGGCTGAGGTAAGCCTTTTGCTTACATTTGAGTTATCAGACATCCTTGATCGGTAAGGCTTTATCAGGACAAAGGGTACCTATTTTACTCCCCTTAATCGAACTGTATTGATTGGTGGTTATATGTTATGTTGTCACTGTCTATTGTCCATCGTAGTGTTATAGATAAGTAAGGGAAGAATAGGTATATGTAGTACATCTGCTACATAAAGTAGTTTAGAGGCAAGAGGGTATAGGCACATGTAGAGAAGACTGGCCAGTCATTATGGGCATTAAATTAAGTAAGGGAATGAAGGGTAAGAGACCCTCAAAAATGCCCAGCGCAAGAGGAGCGTTATATATGAACCGAAGGTGCGGTTCCGCCTATACTGAGCCCCTGGATTAATGGTTAAAGTGGACAGGGATCCACATTGAGTAACTGGGTTACCACCAAAGTCCACAGGGACTAAGAATCATGCAGAGTAAACAGCTAGAGAAACAGCTATCTATGTGAGCAGAATGGATCAAGGGTGACAATCAACACTAGACAGAAAGGGACATTTTCATGTTAAGTTGTGGGATGAATTTGGGGTCAGGCACTACAACTATTAGAGTCAGAAACAGAGAATGAAAGGTAAAACAGAATACTTTATATGTTGTCAGAGAGGGAAGATGGGATGAGCACTGTGGCTCCCCGTCTGATCATAGAAGCTAGATATAAAGGATATCTGAACAAAATAAGGAAAGCAGAATTTAAGCAGGGAAGTATTAAAGAGTTAAAAGAAAGTGAGAGAATGATATGCATGTGTTGTGTACAAATGGGAAAAATGTAAGCGATTTTAGAGAGATATTCGTTTATGTGTGTGAATGCTGGAACCTTTAGTTCTATCTCTTGTGTGGGTCATGTTTGCAGATGTGACCCCCTCCTTTGCGCTCTCATGAAAGAATGTGGCTGGGATGAGAGGTCAGTGATAAGCTGGAAGGACACCACGCCAATTCCAGTTTTTTAGATAAAACATTTATAACAAAATGTGCCGGGTTAATGAATCTAATGATAAACAATGTGATCACAATTATTTTTTAATCTGTTTTCCAAACATGGTAAAATGAAGGTTACATTTAACCGTGTATTACACAAATTGAATATACTTTGATAGTGGAAACGTGCATTTAAAAAAAGGAGATTAAAGAGGAGTTCCCACTAAAAACAAAAAAAAATAAAAGTCAGCAGCTACAAATACTGCAGCTGCTGACTTTTAATAATCGGACACTTACCTATACCAGGGTCCAGCGATGCGGGGGATCAGAATCCCTGCTCGTCTCCCCCTCCGTTCGGCAGCTCCGGCATTGCAACTGTGGGCGCTCAGCCGTGGCTTCACAGCCGGGCACCCACTGCGCATGCGTGAGCGGCGCCGCCCCCCGTGATTGGCCGCCCAATCATATGGGACCTGTCACGTGTCCCATATGATTGACAAAAGGGAGGGGGCAGAGCTGAGCCCTTCCTGCGCCAAGGGAAAGTGATGTCACCAGCCCAGGCACTGAAGGAGGCAGACTACGAGGGACCCCCTAGCAACAGGCATTTAGAGGTGAGTAAAAAAAAAAACATTTTTCCAAATTTTTTTTTTTAGGCACATTTATGCATATTTTTTTTGGGTGGAACACCACTTTAAGTAAAATTAAGTAATAATGAGTATTAATTTCTAATATGAGTTTAACAATTTTATTAATAATATAGATATATTGAAACTGGTTTAGACAACCTTTGGTTGGAAATGAAATCCAGGTTAATGGGGAAATTTGTAATGAATGGGATTAGTTTAGATTAAGGTAACAATTTCATAATTTTAGATTTATACAATAAGCCCTTATTGAGAGAAAAAAAAGATTAAGATGAGGTTGTTATTTGGAATAAAGCTGCCATAATATTTAACAAAGCCAAGATGGATGGGATACATAAGAAATTTTTCTACAAAAATGAAAGTTTAATGTTTTTGATAATAACTTGATGTGAGGTCCATGATGTGAGAGTTATAATAAATAAAATTTAAATATAACAGACCCATCACATCAAGTCCACACACCCTGTTAGGATAGATGCCACCTGCAGCCAGTTGTTTTATAGTTTTTGATGCTTTCTGGTCCATCATACAGATTCTTGGTCCTTTTGTTTTTATTTATTTATTTTTTTTTTTTAAATCCAAAGCAGAATGTGTGGATTGTGAAATGATGTGCCCATTTTCCTTGTAAGTGCAGTGGTATAAGCAGAGGAATATTTTGGATTTATGGACATCTCTCCATGACCGCTGGGTATTGTTATCATTTATTATAATATTGCCAGGAAAAAGTTGTCTTTTTAAAACATGAAACTGGAGTCCTTACACAAACAGCGTGATAGAAAACAAGCCATTGTAATATATTTATGCAAGCTGGACCCAGTAATGAAGGGTTCATCCCGATATATCAGAGCTGTAGCTTTATGCAAATGTGCTATTAGACAAAGTTACAGAAATTATTTTGGTCAAATATTTATTTTTTAATGGTCCCACATTCTGTGCAGCAAATATACAGCTAACTAAATGTTTGTCTAATGAAAGGTTCAAAATATGAATTTGTTTTGTTTGTTTATGTACAAATCTAACAATGAAAAATTAGTACATTTGAATCCAGCCACCTTATTGCCTCTATTGGAGTAGGCTGGAGACAAAGGAAAACCACATGTGTTAAATTGATGATGAAGGAATCAGCTGCTGTGAGCCCAGTGCAGGACACACTCCCTGAAGACCCAGATATTACATTTTTTGTAGATTTGATCCCGGTTTTATACTGAGGATGGCAATACCCATACCGAGTATGCAGTTTATCACCCAGAAGGATACTTTGTATTCAAAGTCATTGGATCCTTTTTCCCAAGCTCAAGAAACAGAGCTCCATGTTTTAGCAAAGCCTGTGAGCTATAAAAAGAGTGTATATTAATATAGATAGTCGAGATATCGAGAGCTTTTGGTTCCATTTGAAGGGCCAGAAGTTTGTTTTTACTCCAGCAGGTAAACCAATCAAGAATGCTAAGTTAATTTGATTGGCTGTTTTCAGCCTTCCAGGTTCTTGCTGAGGTAGCCATATTAACTTTAAAACTCACACATGGAAGCAGACCAGGCGAATAAGGATGCTGCATTACAGCCCCGGACCCTTGATGGGTCTGTGCAACTCACAGATTCCACCCTAGTTCTGGCCCAGTATAGCTGGGATTAATAATTCAACTTTAAGGACCCCAGAATGAGAAGAACAAATTGTCCACAGGGGGCAACTTCTTATGAAATAGGACTTTGGAAAAGGTGATCATTTATGTCTGCCAGTCACTCATTTCCCTCCAGCTTGACACATGGACCGTGTCATCAGTCACAAGCAGTTATGGCTGCCTTAGTAAATGAGCATGGGATAGAGCCAGGGTTCACCACAGTTGTTTTTATAAAATACCACTTCTTGTTTTACCTGTTACCAAAAGCTGAACATCCCTCCCAGAGATTACAAAAAGATATATCCAGATGCCCAAGTTAGGATCTCACAAGTATGCATTTTGTCTGTATGGACATGTTTTCTGGATGTCTAGTGGTAAATGCTACTGCAAAGGCCACAGTAAAAAAAGTGTTATCAGAAGTAGTTTGTAAATATAGAGTGCGGAATCTACAGAGAGTAACAGAGGAAATAATTTTTTATAGGAGAGTCCTTACTAGAAGTTTTGAGGACACTCCCTACTGTCTACAATGTAGCAGACAAATTAGAGTAAGAAACTAGAAAACTTTTGCCTGAATGTTTTCCTTATATTTTATCAAGCCCCTAAGGGGATGTTGGACTCTCTCCCTCTCTCCCTATGGGATTTGGTTTGGGAGTGTGTTACTCACTTGCTTATATTTTGTCTCAGCAGCTGAAGCCCTCCATTCGGATCTCACAGAGAATGTTGCTGATCTTTTAAGGTTTTTGACAAACTCATTTATGTGTTTTCTCCCCAATTCCAGATCCTAAAAGTTTGACTTGTGGATTGTTAAGAGACATTTATATATAAGGAAATGTTTGGAGACTCAATACAGCATCTATTTTATGTACAGTTTTGCAAAACTTGAAGGAAAAGTCACCTGGATCCACACCAGACACTGCAAAAATGACTAAATTAAAGAATTAAAGAAATCTCTGTGTTTGATTTGTTTCCCTCTTGTGATCACAGTCTAGGGTACTTTTTGATTCAATTACTTTAATTGTAAGGGATATATATATATATATATATATATATATATATATATATATATATAAAAAATGTGATTTGAAAAGTAGTTCAGCCATGTTGAAGTCATATTTGTCTTTTGTACGTCTTCCATTTTATGTAGAATTGTCTGTGTTTACATATGCTGATAAGTCAGCATGCCAACAATTCAGCTAGAAGGCCATTCTGGCCACAGGAGTGTACAGCCAGTACTCTATAAATATGTCTTATCAATCATTTGTTTTTCACACTGAAAAGTCATTTTGTAATGAAAAAGCTGCTCAGCTATTATTTTCTCCACAATGGAGTTTTTTGCCTCATTGGCCAGGACTACCTTCACCTAAGAGTGTGGAGGTTCCAGGTTAAAGGTGATAGCAGGTATGGTTAGTGATCAAAATATTGATCAAAAGAGGGGAGACTGTAATGGAAATTTGTAAGTTCTGTATATAATTGTATTTTATTTTGTATGTATTGCACACTGACCTTACTTTGCACACGGCACTAATAATGGTTTCAGTACATGTTTACATTCTTTCGAGTCCTGATTAGAATAAGCCTGCCTATGTAACGCCCCTTGTTACCATAAATGTACAAATGTAATATCAATGTGATACCTACGTAGTCATGTGTATAAAAACCTTCAATTGCATCATAATAAAGCAGAACAGTTATTTGGAAAGATGCTGAGCGTATCTTTTGTGTCTATTCCCTACTGCAGTAGTTATTATTAATTTGGAACCACTAATCAATATGAGGATAGGAGTTGCCTATCATCAAAATGTCCAACTCAAGTATTAAACGGTTAAAAGCTCTTTCATGTTTTCATTTTTTTGCTTCTTGTGTCCCATCAAAGAGATTTCTTTAACTGTACCATGGACACAACAAGAAGTAAAAGAAAATCCCTCCAAAATGAGAGGAAATTGCCTTTTGGGCAGCTGTGTCTGAAACAAGTGTCCTTTCTTGAAGATCCCCCTTCTAATCCTGTTCTGATGACATCTATAAGGCTTCTTTCAGACAGATGTCAACACATGTCCTGCGTGTGGGCTCCCTTTGTTATTGCGTATGCTTCCTCCAGACGGTTAACTTACACAGATGGATGCCGATGCAACGGCTGCACAGAAAAAGCCAAATGCAGCTGCATGTCAAAATCTGACATGAAGGCAATTGCAAGTGTATGGATCCAAATGTAGACAGTGTGCCTTTGGATCTATAAACCCACTGCTGCCTGTATGTCAAATTTTGGCATGTGGCTGGATCTGTGCAGCCACTGAATTTGCATCTACCTCTATAACCTGCCTACATGGGGCCTGGGGCGGGTACAGGTGCAATAGCAAAGAGAGCCTGCACATAGGACAGGTGTCAACACCAGTGGCGTAGCGTGGGGGGTGCAAGGGGGACATAGGCCCCGGGCGCAACATTTGGGGGGGGCGAAATCCTCCTCCAGTATGTGTCATCCTCTCTCCATACATCTAAATTCTATTTTCTGTGACTCAGCGCTCCGGCCGCCATGTTCTTTCTCAGGCCGGCCCCTGGCGCCCTGTGATTGGGCGAAAGGGGTCATGTGCAGCAGGTGGGGCTGGCCTGTCCTCAATCGCGGGGGAGCGGGGCTGGCCTTCGCTGTGGACGCCATATTCTCCTGCTCCTCCTCTCCGGCCCGGGTCACCAATCATATCCCCGTCGTGGCAGGCAGTCTGTGGCCGCTGTCTTCTCCTCCTCTCCTCCTCCTCTCCGGCCCGGGTCACTGATCATCATGTCCCCGCCGGGGCAGGCAGTGTGACAGTCGGCGGCGCAGAGGCAGAGCAGATGGAAGAAAAAAAGGTAAGAGACTCAATCAGCCCGGGGGAGTAGATATGGTCTGGGGAGAGGGAGCAGCCAGAAAGTTAGTGTATAGTGTAATGTATAATGCTGTGGGTAGTGTATAGTGTATCGTGTGTAGTGTATTGGTCTGTGGGTAGAGTGTTGTATAGCAGTCAGTATGTAGTGTATTGAGTAGTAGTGGTCTGTGGGTAGTGTATAGTGTAGTGTGTAGTGGTCAGTGTGGTGTGTGGTCAGTGTGTAGTGTAGTGTAGTGTAGTGGTCAGTGTGTAGTGGTCAGTGTGTAGTGGTTAGTGGTCAGTGTGTAGTGGTCAGTGTGGTGTGTGGTCAGTGTGTAGTGTAGTGGTCAGTGTGTAGTGTAGTGGTGTGTAGTGGTCAGTGTGTAGTGTAGTGGTCAGTGTGTAGTGTAGTGGTCAGTGTGGTGCATAGTGTAGTGTGGTCAGTGTGTATTGGTCAGTGTGGTGTGTAGTGTAGTGTGGTTAGTGTGTAGTGGTCAGTGTGTAGTGTAGTGTGGTCAATGTGTAGTGGTGTGTAGTGGTCAGTGTGTAGTGTAATGGTTAGTGCTGTGTAGTGGTTAGTGGTGGTCAGTGTGTAGTGGTCAGTGTGTAGTGTAGTGGTCAGTGTGTAGTGTAGTGGTTAGTGGTGGTCAGTGTGTAGTGGTCAGTGTGTGTGGTGTAGTGTAGTGGTCAGTTTGTAGTGGTCAGTGTGTAGTGGTTAGTGGTGCGTAGTAGTCAGTGTGTAGTGGTCAATGTGTAGTGGTCAGTGTGGTCAGTGTGTAGTGCAGTGGTCAGTGTGTAGTGTAGTGGTCAGTGTGTAGTGGTCAGTGTGTAGTGTAGTAGTGTGTAGTGGTCAGTGTGTAGTGTAGTGGTGTGTAGTGGTCAGTGTGGTGTGTAGTGTAGTGTGGTCAGTGTGTAGTGTAGTGGTCAGTGTGGTGTGTAGTGTGGTCAGTGTGTAGTGTACTGTGGTCAATGTGTAGTGGTGTGTAGTGGTCAGTATGGTGTGTAGTGTAGTGGTCAGTGTGTAGTGTAGTGGTGTGTAGTGGTCAGTGTGTAGTGTAGTGGTGTGTAGTGGTCAGTGTGGTGTGTAGTGGTCAGTGTGGTGTGTAGTGGTTAGTGGTGGTCAGTGTGTAGTGGTCAGTGTGTAGTGGTCCGTGGTGTGTAGTGGTCAGTGGTGTGTAGTGGTCAGTGGTGTGTAGTGGTCAGTGTGTAGTGGGCAGTGTGTAGTGGTTAGTGGTGTGTAGTGGTCAGTGTGTAGTGGTTAGTGATGGTTAGTGGTTAGTGGTGTGTAGTGTAGTGTAGTGGTCAGGGGATAGTGTAGTGTATTGTGTAGTAGTATAGTGTAGTGGTCAGTATAGGAATCAGGTAGGTCAGTGTGTAGTGTAGTGGTCGATGTAGGATTCGGGTAGGTCAGTGTAAGGGTCAGTAAAGGAATGAGATAGGTCAGTGTATTGTATAGTGTAGTAGTATAGTGTAGTGGTCAGTATAGGAATCAGATTAGTGGTCAGGTAGGTCAGTATTATTGTAGGAAGGGAAGGGACTCAGGGAGTGCGAATTGTCCGCAGGTTAGGGGGCGCAAATTACTTGCCTTGCCCCGGGCGCTGACAACCCACGCTACGCCACTGGTCAACACCCATCTCAATGAACTGTTAAATGGGTTTTTACCATAGCAAACCCTATCAAAAATTAAAAAAGAAATATACGTTGACCCTTTTGCTGCTACTGACATAAAGCATGCATAGGTGGTAGCAATGGCATTTACAAACACTCTGTTATACAGTGCATCTGGAAAGTATTCATAGTGCTTCACTTTTTCTACAATTTGTTATGTTACAGCCTTATTCCAAAGTGGATCAAATCATTATTCATTATTTGCCTCAAAATTCTACAAACAATTCCCCATAATGACAACGTGAAAGAAGTTTGTTTGAAATCTTTGCAAATTTATTAAAAATAAAAATATAAAAATCCCATGTACATAAGTGAGTAAGCCTTTACTCAATACTTTGTTGAAGCACCTTTGGCACCAATTACAGTCTCAAGTCTTTTTGAGTATGATGCTACAAGCTTGGCACATCTATTTTTGGACAGTTTCTCACATTCTTCTTTGCAGGGCCTCTCAATCTTCATCAGGTTGGATGGGGAACGTCATGCACAGCCATTGTCATATCTCTTCAGGGATGTTCAATCGGGTTCAAGTCTGGGCTCTGGCTGGGCCACTCAAGTACATTCACAGAGTTGCCTCATAGCCACTCCTTTGTTATCTTGGCTGTGTGTTTCATCTTTCATTGTCCTGTTGGAAGATGAACCTTTGCCCCAGTCTGAGGCCCAGAGCGCTCTGGAGCAGGTTTTCATCAAGGATGTCTCTGTACATTGCTGCATTCATCTTTCCCTCGATCCTGACTAGTCTCCCGGTTCCTGCCGCTGAAAAATATCCCCACAGCATGATGCTGCCACCACCATGCTTCAATGTAGGTATGGTATTGGCCAGGTGATGATCGGTGCCTGGTTTTCTCCACACATGATGCTTGCCATTCAAGCCAAAGAGTTCAATCTTTGTTTCATCAGACCAGATAATTTTGTTTCTTATGTCCTGAGAGTCCTTCAGGCAAACTGTCATGTGCCTTTTACTGAGGAGTGTCTTCCGTCTGGCTACTCTACCATACAGGCCTGATTGATGGAGTGCTTCAGAGATGGTTGTTCTTCTGGAAGGCTTTCCTCTCTTCACAGAGAAATGCTGGAGCTCTGTCAAAGTGGTCACCTCCTTGACTAAGGCCCTTTTCCCCCGATTGCTCAGTTTGGCCGGGCAGCCCGCCCTAGGATGAGTCCAGGTGGTTCCAAACTTCTTCCATTTACGGAAGATGGAGACCATTGTGCTCATTGGGACCTTCAATGCTGCAGAAATGTTTCTATACCCTTCCCCAGATTTGTGCCTCGATACAATCCTGTCTCAGAGGTCTGCAGACAAATCTTTGGACTTCCTGACTTGGTTTGTGCTCTGACATGCACTGTTAACTGTGGGACGTTATATAGACAGGTGTGTGCCTTTCCAAATCATGTTCAGTCAACTGAATTTACCACAGGTCGACTCCAATCAAGTTGTAAAATGATTTCAAGGATGATCAGTGGAAACAGCATGCACCTGAGCTCAATTTTCAGTGTCATGGCAAAGGCTGTGAATACTTATGTACATGTGATTTATTTTTTTATTTTTATTTTTTTAATACATTTGCAAAGACTTCCACCAAACTTCTTTCAAGTTGTCATTATAGGGTATTGTTTGTAGCATTTTGAGGAAAATAATAATTTAATCCATTTTGGAATAGGGCTTGTAACAAAAGAAAATGTGGAAAAAGTGAAGCGCTTTGAATATTTTCCGGATGCACTGTGGGTGTGTACTTCTTCAGCAGACTGTTGGCTGTCTTGTGTAAGTGGTTCAGGCAGCCTTCACTTCTATGGGTATGGCAACATGTCTACCACCCCCACCCCAATGTATCAGGGGCTGTGCTGCCCCTGCTGGGTGCTTAGGATTGCCATGGCGGGTGCTAGCAATTAGAGCAGATCGTCTCTGTACTGAATTAACCCAGGAGTGATGAGAATTTTGTCACTTTCTGGGGTTGGAACTGTCATTCTGTGGCTGCTGTGGCTGGGAAGGCAGCTCATCAAGCACCATCTGTGCCTGATCAGCTTAAATGGGGTACAGAGGTGACATTGGGGATCTAATATTTACACAGTATTGCAACTTGAACTTTAACATTTAAAAAAAAAAAACGGCTAAACTATTGTGTTTCTGTGCACTAAAATTACCTTTAAGTTTTTTTGTTTTTTTTTTTAAATATGGGTTTGATAAACTGTTGCGCTAATGTAGCACCCTCTACCAGAAGGTAGGTGCTAGAAAGGGTTGTTTTACTAGGTTCATTCAGCACAGGCAAATTTAGGCAGGCTGATGCTGCGCGCTAGGCCTGTCTGTTTTGATTCTGGGGCTGGGAGTGTTTAGAGTAGCAGTGGGTGTGACCACCTTGGCTCCACTCTGAGGGAGCTGCAGGAGAAGATTTCTACTTAGTCAAGTGTGTACATTCTATCTTCAGGCTCTAAATGGATAAAAGTATATTGAAACTTGTAAATATGATGGCAATGACTAATTTTATGGGCATTCCATATCCTAATCCCTATCCAAGTTGTACCCCCCAATAAAACAACAAAAACAAAGCTCGCAAATGACTGCTCATTGTCTCTGGAAAGGATGCATGAAGTCTGGCAGTGGGGTGATTTGGCGGATCGTTTGTCAGTAGTGCTCACACCATGGCTACACTAATATTTTGTGACATAACAAACTTGCATTTGCCACCATCTTTACCACCTATTGGGACCCTGATTTCAGAAAATATATAATGATTTAGGGATTTTAACTAATCTCCAGTTCTAAAATGTGTATTTTAACACAAATGGCTCTGGCAGTGAGCGGATTAAAGTTTTACTAAACTCAGAACAGTAAAATCAGTTTGTATATGCAGTAAACCACATTTTACTCACTGTGAAACCTAAGGGGTTAATCCTCCGCATTGTGTGAAAAGGCTGTTTGATCCTGTCTTCTCTGATCCTCCCTTCTTCCACTGCCCCCAATCCATCTCTCCAAAGGCTCTCAAGACAGAGCCTTTGGAGTCATTCTGCACATGCTCAGTTTGGTGTGTATTGCTAGAGAGTTCTTTTTTTCTTGGTAGGGTGCATGTGATCAGCACAGGGCCAAACAGAACTGTCCAGACAGAGAGTCAGGGGTCCTGAAGCGTCATGGGACAGTCAGAGTAGAATGAAAACTTCTCCTACAAGCTTTAACCAGACACTGATAGAAGTCACAAGACTGCTATATACTGGTGATGAGAAAAAGTATTTAGCAGTTTATATTTAGTAAAATCAGGGCTTTTTTTCAGCAGGAACTAGGGGGAACTCAGTTCCACCACCTCTGGCTCAGGTCTTCTGCTCCCTGCTCACCATTATCACTTGGTAACACTGAAGTCCAGCTTCTGCATTTACAAGTGATAGCTTATCTCCCAGTAGCTCCCACAGGCCAGATCTCCTGCGCAGATCCCACTGAGTGCCGGACAGGAACAAGGGAGATACAGAACAGGTGCACCCTAGGTGGTCTTCATTTTTTCCCTGGTGACCAATTGTTGATGCTCCTACTGCATGATCTCCCTTGCAAGTGACTGTAGTGTAGTATAGTATGGTGGGAGGTACTACAGCCGGATAGGTGCTTCAGCTTAATATTGCAACAAAGCTAAGACATATGACAGAGGGTGGAGCTTTTAAGGAGGGGGTGGGAGATGAGGTCAGTGGAGGGAGGGGTTGTATGCAGAGGGAAGAGCTACTATTTGATGCCATTTGGCAGGTATGTGTGTGTGGTGGGCATGGTTGAGTTCCTGCACCTTTTCTCTGAGAAAAAAAGCCCTGACTAAAATAATTGCCTTTCCATGTTCTATGTACTGTGGCAGACCCGATATAGAGAATGCAGGCTCCTGGGTTTAGTAAAACTTTAAAGTCATTATATAACTTAACCACTTCCGGACCGCCGCATGCCGATGTACTTCCCTATTTTGGGGACAGATATCATTCTTATGGCAGCAGCTAGCTGCCATAACCCCGGTATCCCTGTGTTCGGCCGGCGGTCCGGTACAAGATAAAAGTAGTCTTTGCGGCGGATTTGCTGCAAGATCACTTCTATCGGTGGTGGGAGAGGCCCCCCCGCCGCAATCCAGTGCCCTCCGCCGCTGCCGTAGGCTCCGGTAAGCGGCGGAGGGCACCGGATTGTGGGGGGAGGGGGCGATCGCATCTGTCCCTTGGACTGACATGGAGACGAGTGAGGGGAAGATGGCCCCCACCTGTCTCCATGACACTGCAGGGTGGAAGCGATGTCAAAACGTCACTTCCGCCCATAGCTCTTAAAGGGCCAATTAATTTTTTTCATTTTTTCAAATGACAATTTTTTTTTTTTTTTTCTTATTGCATTTTAGTGTAAATAGGAGATCTGAGCTCTTTTTGACCCCAGATCTCATATTTAAAAGGTCGTGTCATGCTTTTTTTCTACTACAAGGGATGTTTACATTCCTTGTAATAGGAAAAAAAGTGACACATTTTTTTTAAACAGTGTAAAAATAAAAAGTAAAAGGTATAATAAATAAGAAAAAAAAATTTAAAACGCGCCCCGTCCCACCGAGCTCACGTGCAGAAACGAACGCATACGTGAGTAGCGCCCCATATGAAAACGGTATTCAAACTACACATGTGAGGTATCGCCGCGATCGGTAGAGCGAGAGCAATAATTCTAGCCCTAGACCTCCTCTGTAACACAAAACATGCAACCGGTAGAATTTTTTAAATGTCGCCTATGGAGATTTTTAAGGGTAAAAGGTTGTCGCCATTCCACGAGTGGGCGCAATTTTGAAGCGTGACATGTTAGGTATCAATTTACCCGGCGTAACATTATCTTTCACAATATAAAAAAAAATTGGGCTAACTTTACTGTTGTCTTATTTTTTAATTCAAAAAAGTGTATTTTTTCAAAAAAAAGTGCGCTTGTAAGACCGCTGCGCAAATACGGTGTGACAGAAAGTTTTGCAATGACCGCCATTTTATTCTCTAGGATGTTAGAAAAAAAATGTATAATGTTTGGGGTTCTAAGTAATTTTCTAGCAAAAAAAAATGTTTTTAACTTGTAAACACCACATCTAAAAAAGAGGCCCGGTCTTAAAGTGGTTAAATGTTCCTGTTTTTTGTGATTGTTGTTGACCTCCCTGGCGGTTTTCCCGAGTGTGGCTGGGGGTTAAATTTCAGCACCATTAGCGGTAACCCCGAGCCACACTCAGGATTGCATCTCAGGATCCTGGTGCAGTGTTACTTACCTTGTCCCCAGAAACCTGCGATGTCCCCCCGCTGTGTCTGCGGGCTCTGTCCTTCTCCCGAAGCCTCTCTGTGCCAGGCTCCGTTCCCTGCAAGCGTCGCGACGCACGGGGGCAGAGCCTAGCGGCAAATTCAAAAAAGTGAAAATTCATAACACATGCAGTACACTGTAAACTTACAGATTACATAACTGTATGAAATCATTTCACATCCCTTTTGTCCCCAGTGCTTTGTCCAGTGTCCTGCATGCAGTTTTATATTATACATACTGTTCTTTCTGCCTGGAAACTGGAGATTGTCCATAGCAACCAAAAAGTGTCCCTTTACGTCAAAAGTGGTTTTAGACCAGCTAGAAAACAGCGATAGTAAATTAGAACACTTGCAGAATTGAGTGATAGTGAATCGTGGGGAAATGTATTTTATTATTATTATTTTTTATAATTATTTATATTTATTTATTATATCATAATGTATGATTTTGTGTTTCAAACTTCATCATACCCGGGATATCTACTAGACTCTTGGTGGACAGATTTAAGTGTGTTATTGTTAAGAATTACAGGCCTACAATATAAAACCCAAATTTCTATGCAAAATAATTGTACCGCTTTGAGACACAAAAATCTGAAATAATCATATTTACAGACAGTTGAGGTTAGTCAGTGGTTTACATTTGGTAATGAGAAACTTCCCACTATATTTCTCACTTGTGAAAGAAGAACATTACCCGGTAGACTTAAATGCTGGCTAATAATGATGAGTCTGAAGGAACATTTCCTTTGCTCATCACAAATGTCTATAATTATGCTAGATTGTTCCTTTTTTCTGTTTTATATAAATAGGGTAGTGAATGACAGACACGCTCACTGGGATCACCAGCTATAATGCAGCACAATATACCTTATCACACTCTTAAACAGAGAGAGGATCAGTAGTAGAAAGCACTCTTTCGTCTTGATTATCTAGTGCTTCCCTGATTAAGTACTTGTTTTTATGTGGACAAAATGGCTAACATTCATTATTCTCCCTCCTCGTTGCTGCTGCCACGCTCATCCACCTTACCAATTGTTCAGTGTCCACCACTCTGCTAATTCCTCCATTGGCAACAAATAAAATTCAAGACAACTAACAACAACCTACAAAGCTATCCACAACTCTGCTGTCAGCTACATCACCAATCTCGCCTCAAGGTACCAACCAAACCGCTCTCTTCACTTTCCTCGAGACCTTCTGCTCTCTAGCTCTTTTGTCACCTCCTCACATGATCACCTCCAGGACTTCTCCAGAACTTCTCCCATTCTCTGGAACTTCTTACCCCAATCTATTCGACTATTTCCCGCTCTGTCCACCTTTAGTTGATCCCTGAAAACCCATCTTTTCAGAGTCGATCCTTAAAATTACCGCTTGCCTCCCGCCCACCGTCAAATGACGGAGGGTGGTGCGGCTCTCGCTCTGGGTGGACGCCATATGACGTCGTCCCAGAACGGCTGCTCGTGCATGCCCGTGGCGATCTTGGCCATGCTGCGTTGCTAGGATACGGCCGTGGCTCTTTGGCATGTGTCCAATCACAACCGGTCACATGTTAACATGGAAATACTGGTAATCTGCTCTCATCGTCTCACACTGAAAGAGATTGTGGCAAGGAGAGCGGATCAGCAGCATCTCCTCGCAGGGGACATCCAGACATGTAATCAGGGCACTGATCATAAGTGCCCTGATTAAAATACAGCGCCACCAATGCCAGCAACCAGTGCCCACCAGTGCCAGCAATCAGTGCCCACAAGTGCCAATCAGTGCCCATTAGTGATGCCAGTCAGTGCTGGCTATCAGTGCTGCCCACCAGTGCCACCTATCCATGCCACCTATCAGTCCCCACCAGTACCGCCTATCAGTGCCCATCAATGTCACCTATAAGTGCCCACCAGTGCCACCTATCAGTGCTCATCAGTGCCACATATCAGTGCCACCTATCAGTGGTCATAAGTGCGGCATATTAGTGCTTCCTCATCAGTGCCACCTAATCAGTGCCCATAAGTGCCGCCTCATCAGTGCCCATAAGTGCCACCTCATCAGTGCAGCCTATCAGTGCCCATAGGTGCCACCTCATCAGCACACATCAGTGAAGGAGAAAAAGTACTTATTTACAAAATTTACTGACAGAAACTAAGAAAAACTTTTTTTTTTCAAAATTTTCTGTCTTTTTTTTTTTCCAAAATGTTCTGTCTTTTTTTTGTAAAGTGGTTAATAAACTGTGATGTTACTTTCTCCATCAGCTCATCCCTAACAGTTATTTCTTTTTGTATCACATGACCCTTCTTTTTTAGATTGTAAACTCTAATAAGCAGGGCCTGCTGAACCCTCTTGTAATTAATTGTATTGTAGCACCCTTCTAGATAAGTGGTAGGATTAGGTAAATTTAGTGATGGCTCACAGTACCCAGTGGAGCTGATGTTCGTTGTTAGGCAAATTCTGCCTTGCTGTAACACATGTGGTTATGTTGATTGTTTTGGTTAGTTCTATGTTTCAGTAGTTGCAGGATTAAATGCTTCCCCTGGATTAGTCCAGAAGGCTGTGGATATTGGTGAACAGGAAGAGTCTAATTAGCAGCTAACTATTTATGCAGCCCTGGCCAGTCCCTGGGGAGGGTCGCCCAGATAGTAGCTGGGAACCTGTATAAATACGCTAAGACACAGAGCATCCAGGTCTTTTTCCTTAGAAGGAGATCACAGCCTAATGAGGGGGCTGCTTGCCCCCTTGGGCCATCCTTCCATGTGCCTGCGGAGTGTCAATGCCTCAGAAAGCTGACTTAGGGGCTGTTGTCTGAGGATTTAGTCTGGTCTCACAGGGAGAAAGTGTTGCAAGGATATTGGAAGGAGGCAACCAATCTTCCAAGGACATTTTGTAAGTACAGACTGGGGAGAGAGATCCTAGAGACTGTGGGCTGGCGCCATTCTCCGTATGTTAGAGTCAGCTGTGTGTGTAAAGGGGACATAAAGTCCAGTGTCCTGAAGAGCTTATGCCGCGTACACACGGTCGGACTTTTCGTCTACAAAAGTCCGACAGCCTGTCCGACAGACTTCCGGCGGACTTTCGGCGGACTTGCAGCAGACTTTCTAACGAACGGACTTGCCTACACACGACCACACAAAAGTCCGACGGATTCGTACGTGATGACGTACACCGGACTAAAATAAGGAAGTTCATAGCCAGTAGCCAATAGCTGCCCTAGCATGGGTTTTTGTCCGTCGGACTAGCACACAGACGAGCGGATTTCGGGGTCCGTCGTAGTTACGACGTAAAGATTTGAAGCATGTTTCAAATCTAAAGTCCGTCGGATTTGAGGCTGAAAAAGTCTGCTGAAAGTCCGGAGAAGCCCACACACGATCGGATTACCAGCCAGCTTTAGTCCGTCGGCGTCCGTTGGACTTTTGTAGACGAAAAGTCCGACCGTGTGTACGCGGCATTAGTCTATTTAATTCCCTGTGAAAGGACTTTGCTTGGACTATTTATCAGGGGAAGATTATGCTTGGGCTCATAGTTCTACAGTGTCCTCTTATTGTACATAGTTTTTGAAGTTTCCAAACCCCATCCAAGTTACCCAAAAATGAAAACAGTAAAAAAGAAAAACTCGGGACTGTTCATTGAGCCAAAGAGTGACTGTGATGGTGTGCCTGGCTGTGGGGCAACTACTAGGGAAAGGACTCTGGACAATCCACTAAGCAGCTTCTTGGGGGGTAATGCTACAGTATTATAACTGTACGGTCTCTCTGTTTTGTAAAGCCCTGAGCAAACTGCTGCCGCTTTATAAATGATGTGTTATATTAATATAATAGTAATTTTTGTACATGGATGAACATTGTTGCGCATCTATCACAAGAAGTCAGATATTGGACTACTGTTAATCTTTACAGTAATACGCTGTTTTGAGTCATTTTCTTTTGATTTATACCGAGGAGGAACACTAAGGGATGATGATCTGCTGACCTACCTGGAATAATATGATAGGCGGTTTTAATTTGATTATTTGGTAGGAGGCTGAACAAGTGGCGTGTGGGGCACTTTATCACTGGTGGTGCACTGAATAAAGGAGAAGACACACAGTTGGTGATTTTGACAGTTTAATGGACCCATTTGGCATAAGTGGATTGCAAATCTGGTAAGAGCCTTGGAAAGTTATCTGCTGCAGGATAATACTCACCTTTTATAATTGTTCCTGAAGCACTGGACATTCTCTTGAATATTTTTTAATTGAGTACGCCGGGGGGCGTTGGAGGTCTGTTCAGCTGCTTGGGAGATTCTGGGAGGCACTTGTGCGCTGGTGGACTATTTAAATCGAAGTTCATTGTGACATGTCTTTTTAAATCTTCCAGCATCATCTGCCATTGTGCGCTCTTGGCATTCGGTCACATGACATCACAGAGCCACACAGGAAGTCGGTGCTGGAAGACGTCCCTGGTGGGGCACATGTCTTATTGACCCCAGCTCAGTCCTGATAACAGACGGGTGTAATGAAAACAATGTGTATAATAGAAAAAAATTTAATGACACCATAGCCTATAACAGTGGTAAGCAATAACTGAATTGCATAAGAGAGGTGTAATAACAACAGAGTGTGTAATAGAAAGGTGTTAATGACAACACAGTGTGTGTGTGAAAGTCAGAGGAAAGGAAAGAGCTACAGGGGATTTTTTTTTTTAATTAGTTACAAGTCCTCAAAGATTTCAATACCAGGAAATAGTTTTATCACAATTGTCCTTTTAGATCTGTCTTACTTTACTTATTCTGTATTATACCTTTCCATTAAAATGCCTAGACTGAATAAACAGTGCTGAAACAAAGCACAGTCGCTCACATTTGTGCATATAGTCAAAATTTATGACGCTTCTTCTATTTTTCCTTTAATGTTTTTTAATTGGTTCTCCTGATTCCTCTTGCCTTTCTTCCCTTCCCCTTTATCGTCCATCCCTTCACTTTTGAACCATGAAAACTGATCAACTTCTCTCTAATGTACAAGTCTCATGACACTTTCTTTTGAAAATCTTGTGGAGTTCGTTCTGGTCAGCTTACCTGTTTTTGATTTATGTAATATCTCTGTTAGATGTTTTGATCCCCTTGACATATGTTGGTTCTAATGCTTATGAGCCTCGTGACCCCCTTTTCCCGATGAATAGTATCCAATATCTACGCAAAGCTGTCAATATTAAGTTGTCAGTCTGGCCTTGCTCCTTACATGATATTTCTATATCACCAGTATGCGATGATTTATTAAATGTTTACTGGATTTAAAGACGTTTTGTGATGGCTTGGCATGTTGAATTTGAAAAGTTTTGCCACAGTAAAATAATTACGAAAAATATTTATGAAGCTATGATGATTACTTTATTTCCAAAATACAGTTGTGCTCATAAGTTTACATACCCTGGCAGAATTTATGATTTCTTGGCCATTTTTCAGAGAATATGAATAACACAAAAACTTTTCTTTCACTCATGGTTAGTGTTTGGTTAAAGCCAATTATCAACCAACTGTGTTTACTCTTTTTAAATTATAATCACAACAGAAACTACTTAAATGACCCTGATCAAAAGTTTACATACCCCAGTTCTTAATACCTCGTATTGACCCCTTTAACATCATTGACAGCTTGAAGTCTTTTGTAGTATTTGTGGATGAGGCTCTTTATCTTCTTAGATGGTAAAGCTGTCCATTCCTCTTGTTAAAAAGACTCCAGTTCCTGTAAATTATTGGGCTGTCTTGCATGAACTGCACGTTTGAGATCTCCCCAAAGTGGCTCAATGATATTGAGGTCAGGAGACTGAGATGGCCACTCCAGAACCTTCACTTTATTCTGCTGTAACCAATGACAGGTCCACTTGGCCTTGTGTTTTGGATCATTGTCATGTTGGAATGTCCAAATACATTGCATGCGCAGCTTCCTGGCTGATGAATGCAAATGTTCCTCCAGTAGTTTTTGATAACATACTGCATTCATCTTGCCATCAATTTTCACCAGATTTCCTGTGCCTTTGTAGCTCACACATCCCCAAAACATCAGTGATCCACCTCTGTGTTTCACAGTAGGAATGGTGTACCTTTCATCATAGGCCTTGTTGACTCCTCTCCAAATGTAGTGTTTATGGTTGTGGCCAAAAAGCTCAATTTTGGTCTTATCACTCCAAATGACTTTGCGCCAGAAGGTTTGATGCTTGTCTCTGTGCTGTTTGGCGTATTGTAAGTGGGATACTTTGTGGCATTTGCGTAGTAATGGCTTTCTTCTGGTGACTCGACCATGCAGCCCATCTTTCTTCAAGTGCCTCCTTATAGTGCATCTTGAAACAGCCACACCACATGTTTTCAGAGAGTCCTGTATTTACCTGAAGTTATTTGTCTTCTTTTTTTTGCATCCCGAACAATTTTCCTGGCAGTTGTGGCTGAAATTTTAGTTGGTCTACCTGACGGTGGTTTGGTTTCAACAGAACACCTCATTTTCCACTTCTTAATTAGAGTTTGAACACTGCTGATTGGCATTCTCAATTCCTTGGATATCCTTTTATATCCCTTTCCTGTTTTATACAGTTCAACTACCTTTTCCCACAGATCCTTTGACAATTCTTTTGCTTTCTCCATGACTCAGAATCCAGAAACGTCAGTGCAGCACTGGATGAAAGAGGCAAGGGTCTGTCAAGAGTCCAGAAACACATTGACCTTTTATACACATACACTAATTACAAGCAAACAGATCACAGGTGAGGATGGTTACCTTTAATAACCATTTAAACCCCTTTGTTTTAACTTGTGTGGATGTTATCAGGCCAAAATCACCAGGGTATGTAAACTTTTGATCAGGGTCATTGGGGTAGTTTCTGTTGTGATTATGATTTAAAAAGAGTGAACACAGTTGATTGATAATAAATGGCTTCAGCCAAACACCAACCATGAGTTAAAGAAAAGTTTTTGTGTTATCATTCATATTCTCTGAAAAATGGCCAAGAAATCATAAATTTTGCCAGGGTATGTAAACTTATGAGCACAACTGTAATATACCAATGCAGCCTGACTACTCAATTAGAATGTATGGCAAGCAGTCAACAAATTCTCTAAATAAAAGTATATTCTGCAACATCAGTTTCCAAAGGAAAATAATGGTTCCTGTACTATTCACCGCATGTATACCCAGGCAAGGCCTGATCTTTACTGAAAACCTTCACTTTGCACATGCTGAAGGGAAGAATTTGCATTTTAAACTGTGTTTAAGGGCCCATTTAGATCTATGTGTGTGCGTAGAGGTGTGTTTTGTGTAGGATTAGACAAGTGCATTATCATGTGTCAACATGCATTTCAATGTTGACGTGTTTTCAATCTGTGTAATAGGGTTAACGGCTATTGACCAATACTTGTTAAAAGAGATGTTTGAGAGCATTTTGGAATCATACTTACCCAGGTGGATGCAGCATCAGTCCGATGCTGCATCTGTCCCCCGCTGGCTCTAACACTGAGAACTGAGCGATCAAACACTGCTGATCGCTCGGTTCTCAGGGCTCACTGTCACTTCAGTCACCGGCTCTCTGCTCAGCCCCTCCCTCGCTCACTGGAGCGTTGGGCTGGAAGAGGTGGGAGTGGCTGCCTCAGGCTCTCTGTGAGGCTGAGCCGGGTGCCAGTCCAGGCTCCTGGGAGGATCCCCGATCACATGGTCATGATCTTTCCCGAGCCTGGACTGCTACCGCCCACTGTCTGCTGAAAACGGGTCACAGGAGTGCAGAACGAACTACACTCTTGTGATGCATAGGAGAAGTACAGCCAAACAAGCTTTGGCTATACTTCTCCTTTAATACATACTACCAACACAATAAAATGCGTGTTATATGCATTTTAATGCACTATTATTGACCTCTATGGACCTACTAATGGCCTAAAATCCAGCAAAAAAGGACAGGTCATTTTTTCAAAACACACTGCACTGCAGTGATGAGATAGGCACAGACACTCTTTTTATTATGGGGAAGTTGGACACAATGCATGTGTTAAAACCCACCAGTGTAAATGGGCCCTACAAACAAATCCTGTTGGTAAAAATGCATTCCTTACCTTTTTCTTAAAATTAGGAATTTTAGTTTACCTGTAAATCCTTTCCTGGGAGTACATAACAGGACAAAAAGGACTTCAGATTCTTGACTACTAGGTTATTCTGCCTCCTTTAGGTGGATGGGCACTGGCCAAAAATGTCAGGAATCCCAGCCCATGCATAACCCCACCTTAGCTAAGCCTCGGTTTTGTAACGAACAATGAGGAACAGACAAGTGGGGAGGGATAGCTGTGTCTGGTAATGTGCTACAGGAAAAGGATTATATAGGTGAACCAATAGGTGAACCTAATTTTTTAATTGTAATGTCTAAAAGCACTGAACATGAGGGGAAGCAACAGAGCAACAAGGCCAACGCGCCAAACTAGAAAAACAGAACAGGTAAACGCACCCTACTACAAAGCCACCTGCAAGATCCTTTGCCAAAAAAAAAATTAGCATCTGCAGAGGTTTGAATCTGTAGTAAACATTCGAAGAGAAGACCATGTACCATCTTTACAAATCTGAACACAGAAGCTTGATGCTGAATCATGCAGGAATCACTGAACCTCCTGATGGAATGGACCTTGACTGGGAGGAACCTTGCTCTTGATACAATAGGCCTGAGAAAGGAGCTGATGAATCCACCTATAAATAGTGGATTTAGAAGCAGCCTGACTCTTGCAGGGACCTTCAAGCAGAACAAACGGACTAAAGAGTGTTGAAATAAAGATATCAGATAAAACTGAAACTGCTCTAATAACATCCAAAGAGTGATGCACTTTTTCCTTAGGATGCTTAGAATTAGAACAACAAGATGGCAGCACAATGGAAAGGTTCCTTGCAGGAAAGCACAGCCAACTCCAAGACCCTGTGAGCACTGTAATGACAACCTTGTGCGTAAGGAGCAACAAGGGAGTCTCTTGGAAAGGTTCAAAAAGAAGGCCAAGTTAAGGTTCCACAGAGACAAAGGGGGTGACCAGATTGAACAATCTGTGGGACACTCTGCATTATAGGCTTTTACCAAGGAATGAGGTGCGATAGGTCTCTGAAACAGAAAGGTCAAGATTGAGATTTGCTCCTGGACCGTACCTAAAGTGTTACTAAACCCAGTAATATGAAAATAGTTCATCCGACCCAACCCCCCCCCCTTAGTGCCCACACATTATACATCTTCTTTTTACATTAAAATACTGCCACTATATACCTTTTTGGCTGATCTGTATACCACGGTCACGTGATAAACTGCAGGGTCTGAGTGCTGAGTGTTCAGGTAGGAGGAGATTTCCAGTACAGCCTGTCCTCATGTTGTTATGGGAGGCGGATCATCCATGAATCAAGATCCCACCCACTGTGTTCTTTTTTTAGTTACTGGGCGTGGAGGAGGGAGGGAGGGACTGGACTGTCATTTAGGATCTGTATACATGCCCAGATGTATGATGTCAATATCATGTGACCTGAAAAGCTCAGCTCAACAAGGAAATATTCCCTCCAGCAATAGAGACCAAACTGAGCGTATGCAGCCTTATTACTCTGACTGTGTCTTATCTGGCTTTGCCCAGAGTGACCCTGCAGTAGGGGGAGGATCTGTGCATACAGGATCAAAGAGCCTTTTTACACAATGCAGATGATTAACCCCTTAAGTTCCACAGTGAGTATAACAAGCAAGCTATTCTGCATATACTGACAGATTTTACTGTTGTGGGTTTAGTAACACTTTAAAGCCTGACACAGGTTTACACCAAACTGCAGAAAAGCCAAGATGTGCCCCATGACCTATTGTCGGGGGTGAATCTTACAAACCTTACACCAGATGAAAAAGTATTTCCATGTAAGGTGGTACACTTTCCAGGAGGTTGGCTTTCTTGCTTTGAGGAGGGTAAAAATTACATATCCAAAAACATCCCTCATGCTCAGGATTTGGACTTTAAACAGACAGGCCATCAAATCCAGTGACCGTAAAGCAGAATGGAAGATCAGACTCTGAGACAGAAGTCTTGACAATCTCAAAGAGGCCACAGCTTGTCTGCCAAGAGATTTCTGATCTCCATTTATAATGTTTTTCTTCACAAAGCAGGTGTGATCAGGATCACTACAATGCCCTCCACCCTAATCCTGTGCAACAGGCAAAGAAGAAGTTGCAGTGAAGGGAAGACCTAAATCAGGGAAAACTAATACCAAGGAGACCAACCACCAGGTCATCTGCCACAAAAGCCTGAGAAGAAGGCTTGGGACAGTTTGTTGTTGAACCTGGATGGCAGGAGATCCACATCTAGCATCCATCATCACAGATAAACAGCTGTGACCCATTCGCCTGGATTCAGCTGCTAGCGGTTGGGAAAATCCACCTGCCAGTGCCTGAGCACTGCAGCATCTTGCCCTTTCTTAATGGTTGATGTATGCCAACCATGTCATTGTCCGATTTCACCCTACAAAGATGGTAGATAGGCAGACCAGTGTAGGAGAGCCAGCGGAATTGTACAGTTCCAAGATGGTGATCAGCACCTTCCAAGAGCCAAGAGTTTCTCCAGAACACCTCCCCAAACCTTCTAACTCACTGGAACAAAGAATTACCCGCTGTCCAACCACTGCGTAGATATCCACCATTCCAGAGCTGACCTGGCCTTGGAAGTCAGATACATTGCACATGATTTTGAATTCAAGAGCTCTGGAGTGAAAATGGGGATATGGGACTTCTTCAAAACTGGTCTAGCATAAACTGGGCATCTCTGTTTGGCTTGGGAAACGTAAAGAGATTGGAATGGAAGCCACAAGAACTCTCCCCCTCAGTACATGTGTAATGACACCCTGGGAAAGCAGCTTTTCCAGAGTTGCAAAGAAATTTGCTCCTGTTTGGGGCTGCGAAGATACTCTTGAGTGCATAAATTGTGGAGGGGGAAAGTAACAAAACTCCAGCTTGTAGCCCCTGGACGCCATGCTGCAGACCCAGTCGTCCATGACTTCCAGGCAGCCACGAAGGCCGATAGATGTCTCCACACCCATGTGAGTGGGAGTGTCCCTTCACTGTGAGAAGGATTTGCCTCTGGAACAGGACTAGGGAGTCGAGTTCTTCTTTTGGATATTAGCTTTCGCTTAGAGGCTTGTTGCTTATGAAAGAAATGTAGATTCTGAAGGAGTCACTGGATTCGGAACTCTCACCTATGCTTTCTTCTTTAGGGGTAAGTGCGTGCTTTTAACCACAGTCACAAAGGAACTGGCTCTTTGCCACTTGGGTCTTAGCCAGGTATCCCATAATTTCTGCATGTAATACACTACACTATTAAAAAAAAAAAAAAAAAAGACATGTAATGTTCCCTCCACAAACACTCGAGGCTCATATATCCCTCATCCCAAAGCCGGACAAAGACCCAACTTTATGCGTAAATTATAGGTCAATATCTTTGATTGGTGTCGACTTAAAAGTCTTCGCTAAAATACTGGCCAATAGGTTGCAGCCATTGTTACTTAGATAAGGTTGGATTTGTGAGTGGCCGTGAAGCTAGGGACAACACCCTGAAGACCCTTCTTCTAACTAACCCGGACCCATGACATTCAACTATGCCTCTTAACAGTCAATGCTGAGAAGGCATTCGACCAAGTGAATTGGCACTTCCCTCGGTTATCCCTGCAACAAATAGGTTTGGGAACTAACATGAAAGCAAGGATAATGTCCCTTTACTCCTCTCCATCTGCTAGGATCAGATTAAATGGTTGTCTCCAGCCTATTCTATCTCTACTGGAACGCAACAAGGGTGCCCCTAGTCCCCCCTCCTCTATGTCCTTACTATGGAACATTTGGCTATCGCTTTATGTAACAATCCTTCTAGCCAAGGTATAACAGTTGGGCCCACTCATACTAAACATGCCCTCTTCGCAGACAACCTGCTCCTATTCATTCCCCACACACATCCTTGCCCTCAGTGTTACAGGAGTTCCAGAAATTTGGGGCAGTCAGTAATTTCAAAGTGATTTACAGTAAATCGAAATCCTTAATATCTCCCTGCCTAAGTCGGACTTACAAAGACTTTCGACTACTTTTTCCTTCAAAACCGGTTCCACTTCCATCAGGTACCTCGGAATTCAAGTACCCTCGGATGCATCCCAGCTCTTTTCTCAAAACTTTACTCCCTTGCTCCTTAGAACCCAAGCAGATTTATCTACCTATGTGTCCAAACGGTTCTCATGGCTGGGTAGAGTGAATGCAGCGAAAATGGATGTTCTCCCTCGGTTCCTGTACTTATTCAAACCACCCCTATACACATACCTAATTCGTACTTCCGGAAACTACGCCAGATGTTTTCCAAATTCATCTGGAATGCTCCCCTTCCCAGAAAACAAGAAGAAACATTATCTCTTCCAAATGTTCGGGGGGGGGGGGGCTAGAGCCCCAGACGCCTCACTAATACCATAAGGCAGTGGTGCTCACTCACATATTAGATTTGTTTCATCACTCTTCAACCAAGCTTTGGGTTCACTTGGAAAACCATATGAACCCCATTGAACTCTCCGCTCTGCCAAGGACCTTGCCCACGCATCAAGAGGGCTCAGGCCCCCTCAATGACCTTACCCACCAAATGATTCCGAACTGGGATCCCATGCTGTCCAGAGGGGGCTTATCGAATCACCTGGGGCCTATGACTTCCTTCTTTGGGACCCTGGCCTTCCCACCGGCTATGTACATAACAGGATTTGGACCATGGCGAAAAGAATAACACTGGAGACGTGCCCAAGTCCTTAGAGTAGACCCCACTCTAAGGACAGATATCCCTACTGGTTCACTTTCCCAACACCCCATGCAGTGGCTTCAGAGACAACAAACTACTTCTTACATTTGGACTTTCCTATCCATACCAGACACCCTAGATGAACCGACAGGATATGAGGAATGGCTCATGCAGGCAGAACCTCCAACGCATGTGGTCTCACCTTTACTCCCTCTTGATCAATATTTCTTCTCCTGACCTTCCACCATTTACGGAGGCCTGGAAGGCAGAACTACAACACTCAATCTCCCTTATTGACTGGCAAAAGTGCTTTATTCTGACGCACAAGCTATCCCTAGCCACTAAGACCCAGGAAAAAGGATTTTAACTGGTAATGAGATGGTACAGATGACCTTTGACTATACACCATCTTGGCTCCTGGGGTACCATGCTCCACATCTGGTGGGAATGCCCCCCTGTACAGGGATTTTGGCAACAAATCTTCAAACTATGCTGTAAACTGATGGTAACATCTATACAACCTTCACCTGAGGTAGCTCTCTTATCTATATTCCCTGGAGAGTTCAAATCCATTAAAAAAGAAGTATTGCAACACTTTCTGGCAGCGGCCAGAGTAGTGATTCCCTGTCACTGGAGATCAACAACCATGCCTTCCCTGGGGGATTGGGCTACTGAGGTGGACCGCATTAGGGACCTTGAACATCTGTTGGCTGAGGAATATGGTAAAGATGAACAGTTTTCTCTCACTTGGACTTCATGGTCCATATTCCAATACTCCTTGGAGTTTATCTCCTGGGCCGAGAGTAGCCTAGACGACATCACCTCATGACTAGGCTGGAGTGCTTCTTGTTCCTAATCTTTCTGCCCCCTCTTTTCTACTTCTATTCCTTTTCATCTATGTCTATATACACCCTTAGGAATCCATTTAGCAAATGTACCATGACTATGAATTACCCATTGTCACTGATTAAGAGTATGACCCCTACAACATATTTTTTCAGAAGGACATATTTTCAATTTAACCTTTACTGATGTATCACGTATGGGACGCCTATGATTTCCTTCTCTGAAATGATGGTGACTCTTACTTTAACCTGTAATATTTCCAGGTGTTGGTCTCACAGGTGGACTCCTGATGTGCCTTATGAACATGTTTTCATTTCATTCTAAAGTAACCTGGATACGCATTTGTTCCGCTGTAATTGATCATTATTGTTGGTGTACCTTACCAATTTATGTAATGCTTACTTCTTTCTTTCTTCTTCTCTATATGAATAAAATAAGATTGAATTAAAAAAAAAAAAAAACATGTAAGGAATTAAGGTCTAGGCAGTTGATGACTTGATGCGAGTTAAACCACAACTCTTATCTATTCACTAAAGTCTTTGTTAACTATTAAAAGCAACAAATCTTATTGTATGAATTTGAATTAAGGATCCATGCACACAGGACGTTCAAAAAAGTCTTTCTGGACGTCGGATTGCTGGCTGGAAAATGGTGCTTTAAAAATGCGCTTCTAACAGTGTTTATGCCCATTTGAGCGTTTTTCAGTGTCAGCATTTTTTAAACTGACACCCAGCTTACATTCAGCTCTGCAATGTAAAAAACGCTGATAAAAGTGCGTTTATGCACGTTTTTTCAGTGTTCAACATTTTCTGTGGTCAGAAGAACTGCTCTTGAATGCGATTTTAGGGCGTTCAGACAACAGCCCATGAACACCCCTGGTGATTAACTTCAATAAATGTCCATGGACACATAGGATAGCATACAGGAGAGTTTAAAGGGGTTCGTGTTTTTTCACCTTAATACATCCAATGCATTAAGGTAAAAAAAAACTTCTGTCACTGGCAAGCCCCCCCCACCGTTTTGCTCACCTGAGCCCGTTCATTCCCATGCCGGAGACGCGCTCACGCTCTCTGCCCATTGTCTCGGCTCTTGATTAGATAGATTGATAGCAGCCATTGGCTCCCGCTGCTGTTTCTGAAATCCAATGACGCGGGCGCCGGGGCAGAGTCCGGCATTCTGTGTCTATGGACGCAAATGCTGGACTCGGGAGCCCGCCCGCACGGTAACCCTCAGGGAGAGCACTTCTCCTAGGTGGTTTCCTGATGCAGGAGGAGCCACGAGCGCCGCTGGGGAACCCCCAGAAGATGAGGATCAGGGCCACTTTGTGCAAAACCAACTGCACCGTGGGGGTAAGTGTGATATGTATGTCATTTAAAAAACAAAAACAAAAAAAAACACAAGGGTTTAGTAACCCTTTCAGGGCTGTTAACAAAAAAATGTCCAAACTCCCAAAAAGATGTCAGTTTATCAGCTTCAGTGTGCATGAGGCCTAAGCGTTAATTAGCTTATATATCAATTCATTGCTATTACGTAGAATTAAAATCAGTTTAAGTGCATAAATTATTAAGTATAGAAAATTTGGGTGGGGTACACTAATAATACACATACATATACACACACTTTTTTTTTTTAAAACTAAGTTAGACCACAGACGAACAGAACTTAATACACATTAAGTGGTTTTACATACTCAAAAGCCAAAGATAACTAAACATGTTCCAAGGAATGAGAAATAATTCATCATATTTAGATAAAAAGACCATTATCAAGGACTAGCAACCAGCCCATGTTCTAATCCTGTGCTACTTATCAAAGTGTATTTTTCTTTTTATTGTCTGCTCAATGAACTTTGATACACACAGTGTTTGATGTCATTGACTTGTGTCAGTTCAAACCATTTTAGCCATCAGGAAGGTATGCATTATACCACTTTCTTCAACGTTAGTGATTTTTTTTTTCATTTTCCAGCAAACAAGCAGGGTGCAGCTAAGTGTGGTATAAAAGTGCTTTAATATGATAAATGGTAATAAAAAAATGCTCACTTGCAAACAAGAAGAACAGCATTGTATATAAAGGATGTATAGCTGTACTTGATATGGACCATGTACCCTCAAATGATCTTTATTTAGACGGTTTACTTTTCGAATTCTCACTTTATTCTTTCAATAAAAACGAATGAAAGTAAAGAAAAATGGCCTCTCACAAACAAGAACTGCGCATGTCAAAAATCAGTTGCTTTTCCATAATACAGGGGCCCAGCACAGCAGATAGATTTAGCTGGCTTAAGTACTTTTGTCTTTCTTAATTTTTCCATTTTGATGACCCCTGACAGCATCACCAATTTCGCTGCACTGCTTGACAGTAATGACATGCGGCGTTCCTTATGTGGTGTCCTTTCTAGCTGAACTTTTTTTTTTTTTTTAATTCTGATGGACTATCCCTTGGATCTGGGCCTTTTGACCTCATTGAGATATTGTTACTTTGTCCTTTTCTCTAGCACTTGCTCTCAAATACAGTTGTGGCCAAAATTATTGTCACCCCTGCATTTCTGTCAGATAATGCACCACTTCGCCCAGAAAATTGTTGCAATTGCAAATGTTTAGGCATTCTCATGTATACTTATTTTGTTTGTATTGGTATGACACAAATAAGTGGAGAAACAAAATGCCAAATTTCACACATTCCACGCAAAACTCCATTTAATATTTGGTAACACACCCCTTGGAAAAAATAACTGAAAATCAATGGCCTATAACCATCAATGAGTTTCCTACACCTCTATGCTGGAATTTTGGACCACTCTTTTGCCAGCTGCTCCAGGTTTCTCAGATTGGAAGGGTTCCTTTTCCCAACTGCTGTTTTGAGATCTCTCTACAGGTGCTCTATGGCCATTGCTGGCCAGTTCAGGACTCTCCGGCGCTTTGTCTTAAACCATTTTTGGATGCTTTTTGCCATGTGTTTTGCTGTAAGATCCATGACCTCTGATGGAAACCTAACTTTCTAACAATGGACCCTACATTGCACCCCAGAATTCTTTGGTAGTCTTCCGATTTCATAATGCCATGCACACGATCAAGACATGCAGTGCCTGAAGCAGCAAAGCAACCCCAAAACATCAGTGAACCTCTACCATGTTTGACTGTAGAATGATGGGCTTTATCAAAAAGCTGTAATTTGTCTCGCCTGTCCACAGCACATTCGCCCAAAAGGATTTTGGCTTCCTCAGGTAAGTTTGGCCTCTTGATCAGTTTTTCTCTTTTGTCCACATCCAGGGAGATTAGCTACAGTGCCATGGGCTTTAAACTTCATGTTGCGCACAGTGGACACAAGAACATTAAGATCTCTGGAGATGGACTTGAAACTTTGAGATTGTCCATGCTTCTCCACAATTTTTGTTCTCAAAACCTCAGAAAATTCTTTGCTGCTCTTTCTCTTCTCCATGCTCCGTGTGGCACAAAGACACACAACAGAAAGGTTGGGTCAACTTTTCACCATTTTAACTGGTTGCCGGTGTGATTTCTATATTGTCGGCACCTGTTAATTGATACAGGTGAGCTAAATTACAAAATTAGCGGAGCATCATAATCTTGGAATGCAATTATTTATTACAATTTTGAGAGGGTGCCAATAATTTTGTGCAGTTATGGAGTTTTGCGTGGAAAGTGTCAGATTTGGCTTTTTGCTTCTCCACTTTTTTGTCATACCAATACAGACAAAATAAACACGAGAATGCCTAAACATTTGTACTTGCAACAATTTTCTGGGGGAAGTGGTGCATTATCTGACAGACATGCAGGGGTGCCAATATTTTTGGCTATGACTGTATGTTATACAAAAGGATCTACAAGGGGACACGTGATATCTAGGTGACAAATTTATATTGCTATTTATGACCATTGATGATCAGAAGAGGTGTATTCTGTATCTACACTGGCTTTGAAGATACATTTGTGGTCTTTGCGAACATTTGACATAGTAGTCCTACACAGGGCTTCTCTGGAGTAGATACTGGGTCAATTCACTGATTTGGGTGACCTGAACATACTACAGGCGCTCATCAAGTTATTTAGCTAGGAATATACATGATGTTACCATGATGTTTGTGTGAAGCCACTTTCTAAGGTTATATATACAAATTACTGAAGTAATGGACTTACTGAAGTGTCAATGGACTTTTTAGAGCCGATAGACTGTTCCAGATTATGTATGCTTGACCTGATTGTCAATACAATATGTCCTTTTCAATGGATTACTCCTAAAACATAACATATTGCTACTTACAGAGTTTATACATCTTAGGGCTGTTTCCTCTCAGGCCACAGAATATATTAGTCATCTCAGTAGGGCACAACTATGGATGAATACATTGGAGCTTTTTAGTGAAACCCCCAACAGTGCATGATCCAATGTATCTCTTAATTTGAGAGCTATAAACTCATTCCAGTTATATTGGGAAGAATATCCTTCTCCTATAAGGGTCATTGAGGACAACAAGTGAAGGAAAGATGCAAGATTTAGCCACAAAATGTAAACAATTAATGAATTATATATTTTTTCTTTTCACGTGCAGCAAGAATATTTAAACATTTTAAATTTGTAAACCAAGAATAAATATATATTGGCTCTTTTTGTGTTTTCTTAAAATAAGTTTGATTACTCAACTTGTATATCTTTACGGTTTGCTTTTTTTCTGCCTCTGATCATATATAGTTTACCTTGATAAGCCTTTATATTTTTGTCCCCCTATATAAATTTAAAAACTACCATTGCAGTGGGCTTTCCCCCACAATGCAAGGGTTAAATGTTTAATTTTGTCTAGGGTATGATTACAAAGCAGTTTCACTAATCACATCCCTCGCATCCCCGGCAGTCAGCTTTCTCCACTTCCCGCCCATGCTCTGGGTTGTGGGTGGGCCCTTGGTGTCCTGCATTGTACAAGATGATGCCAGAGTGTGACCAGACAAAGCGACAAAGAGAAGTGACTTTAAGCCTGGGCGAGCGAGGCATAAGGCGCATAAAACTGCTTTATAAATGGTACCCTAGGCAAAAATGGGCATTTACCTTTGCACTGCAGGGGAGCCCCACTGCAGGGGTCGTTTTTTAAAGATCAGCTTTAAAATAGAAAGTCTCCCTATACCTGATAGCGATTTCTATCACTATACACCCTTTCTGGATGGGGAACCTACAAAGTCCGTAAGATCATGATGCACAGACTCCAATGTTCACTTACAGGAAAAATGATTCTTCTCATCTCTGCTGTCACAGGCACAAAAGGGGAAACCCCCGAGCATAAGCCCAAACCCATCCAAAATGTTTCATTACCATTGAAGAATAACACACAGATTTATTGTAAAAATTATTTATTGAAAAACAAAAAGCACAAAAATATATAGAACTCTGTAAACAAAAGCTGGGCACCAGTACTGGGTTTGAGAGGACAGAATTGCATTTCAAGCACCCCCTTCCACCACCTTGGCATCAGCAAGAGTCCCTCTATAGTCAGGAAAGGTTTAATCCCTCAATGTTATCAAACTTTTCTATCCTATAAGAATTTTTCAATACTGCTATTACTCCAGAGAGTTGTTGAAGATTACATTGCCGGGCAATATACTAAAGTGAGGTTGACTCTTCCATGGGAGTGCAGCTCCACATTGTGCTCTGTAGAAGTCACTGTCGTCAATACCACTTAATGAAAGTTTCTGATCCATTAGAAAGATACCTGGTTAGTTTATTGAATATCAGATTATGTCTACTAGAAAGGTCATGTTACATTTGGGCACTAGAAGTACCAATATCATTAGGAACTCAATTCCTTCACCTGTGCTAATTACTGTACCAGGGCGTGTACACCATTAGAAGTCTAACTTTGCTTGCTGCCCTTGGCAATCAAATGACACTGTACTGCTTTTACAGCTTTGAGGTTGGGAAAGAAAACAAAAAACAGGAAAGCTTACTGGTTGCTATTAGAGATAAACTCAGGCTTATTCAGATCCTAATTCAAACCCACCCCGGCAAGCTTGCCCAGAAGCTGTCACTATGCTGGGTCAATCATAAGTGGATGAGGCATTCCCTGCCCCCCCCAAGTTGAATATATACACAGCTCTTGCAGAGGATTGGCTCAGTACAGGTGACAGCTTCCTGGGGGGGGCTCACTCAGGTGGGTTTGGACTAGGAGCTGAACATGCTTGAGCTCATCCTTAGTTGCTATGAACAAAATGAAAGTCACTCTTTCATAAGTCAGACCCATAGTACGCAGTGGTCTGAGCTTTCTGCAAATTTTGCAGAATAGGTGGTCACCCACATCAAGTTTTGGTTTAACAGTGAGAGCTAAAACATATTACAGAGACATATAAGCAGAATTCTTGTGGCTCAATAATTGTGTGTTTGGTCTGCAGAACCTCAGACAAAGAGCACAGCTGAAATCCATGTAAGTAATTAAGAAAAATTAATATATGCTTTATCAATAATTAAAAGACAATATTGGGTTCTTATATTCTAATGTTAGATTCTTAGGTTCACTTACTAGAATGTGTTATTTTCAGAAAGAGGTTTTTAGAACAAGTGCCCTTGGAAGATCTTGTTATGCAATCTTTAGAGAGAGAGTAGTCCAACTTTCTACAGTGCTCTCAGGCTGATTAGGTCTTTCAAAATAAGAGATTAATGAGTTTTGGAATTGTTGATGTGCGGCTTGTGGGAATTCTGTATAGGTGTTGATATGTAAGATGTTTAGGGAGGTCTTGCATGGCAACTGTCTTGAAAGTCCACATTTCTGTAAAGACACTAGGTTTTGGGACAATGAACTAAATCTTCTGATCTTTTACTTGTAAATGAACGTTCAAATCGTTCACTGTGGGCAAAGGTTGTTGTTTATCGTAAATGCTATGTTTCAATAGATTTGCAAGTCTATTCAGAAAATTTTGATAACTAGAGTGGCGGAATACAATTTCAAATCCTTTACCACCTAAAATAGTAAACATATACAGTATCTCACAAAAGTGAGTACACCCCTCACATTTTTGTAAATATTTTATCTTTTCATGTGACAACACTGAAGAAATGACAATTTGCTACAATGTAATGTAGTGAGTGCACAGCTTGTATAACAGTGTAAATTTGTTGTCCCCTCAAAATAACTCACACAGCCATTAATGTCTAAACCGCTGGCAACAAAAGTGAGTACACCCCTAAGTGAAAATGTCCAAACTGGGCCCAATTAGCCATTTTCCCTCCCCGTTGTCATGTTACTCGTTAGTGTTACAAGGTCTCAGGTGTGAACGGGGAGCAGGTGTTTTAAATTTGGTGTTATCACTCTCATACTGGTCACTGGAAGTTCAACATGGCACCTCATGGCAAAGAACTCTGAGGATCTGAAAAAAAAATAACTGTTGCTCTACATGAAAATGGCCTAGGCTATAAGAAGATTGCTTAGACCCTAAAACTGAGCTGCAGCACGGTGGCCAAGACCATACAGCGGTGTAACAGAACAGGTTCCACTTAGAGAAGGCCTCAGCATGGTCGACCAAAGAAGTTGAGTGCACATGCTCAGCATCATATCCAGAGGTTTGTCTTTGGGAAATAGACATATGAGTGCTGCCAGCATTGCTGCAGAGGTTGAAGGGTTGGGGGGTCAGCCTGTCATTGCTCAGACAATACACTGCACACTGCATCAAATTTGTCTACATGGCTGTCGTCCCAGAAGGAAGCCTCTTCTAAAGATGATGCACAAGAAAGCCCGCAAACAGTTTGCTAAAGACAAGCAGACCAAGGACATGGATTACTGGAACTATGTCCTGTGGACTGATGAGACCAAGATAAACTTATTTTGTTCAGATGTTGTCAAGCGTGTGTGGCGGCAACCAGGTGAGGCGTACAAAGACAAGTGTGTCTTGCCTACAGTCAAGCATGGTGGTGGAAGTGTCATGGTCTGGGGCTCCATGAGTGCTGCCAGCACTGGGGAGCTACAGTTCACTGAATGTCAACATGTATTGTGACATACTAAAATGGAGCATGCTCCCTTCCCTTCAGAGAATGGGGCGCAGGGCAGTATTCCAACATGATAACAACCCCAAACACACCTCCAAGATGACCACTGCCTTGCTAAAGAAGCTGAGGGTAAAGGTGATGGACTGGCCAAGCATGTCTCTAGACCTAAACCCTATTGAGCATCTGTGGGGCATCCTCAAATGGAAAGTGGAGGAGTGCAAGGTCTCTAACATCCACCAGCTCCGTGATGTCATCATGGAGGAGTGGAAGAGGACTCAAATGGCAACCTGTGAAGCTCTGGTGAACTCCATGCCCAAGGGGGTTAAGGCAGTGCTGGAAAATAATGATGGCCACACAGAATATTGACACTTCGGGCCCAATTTGGACATTTTCACTTAGGGGTGTACTCACTTTTGTTGCCGGTGGTTTAGACATTAATGACTGTGTTGAGTTATTTTGAGGGGACAGCATATTTACACTTTTATACAAGCTGTACACTCACTACATTGTAGCAAAGTGTCATCACATGAAAAGATATAATAAAATATTTACAAATATGTGAGGGGTGTACTCACTTTTGTGAGATACTGGATGTATATCAACTATGTAGAAGCTGTTTGCCTGCAGTTCCACATCAAATTTTACCCATTTCCACAGTGAAGGCAACCATTTGGGGAGTATTTGTGGGGAAAGGCATGCAAATCACTTTAAATAAGTAAAATTTCCCAACACAGTACTACACAAGCATGTAGGTCGTTGAACTTCTTCACACATGTGAGATTTGAATGCTATTGGTGGCTGAGAGAAATGTCTTAAACCCCTTTCACACTGAGGAGTTTTCAGGCGCTTAAAGCTAGAAATAGCCTCTGAAAAGCACCTGAAAACTGCCTCCCATTCATTTGCATGAGTACTTTCACACTCGGGCAGTGCCCTTGCGGGACGTTACAAAAAGTCATGCAAGCGCAGCATCTTTGGGGCAGGTTTGGAGCAGTGTAAAAAGCGCTCCAAAAACACCCCTGCTCATTGAAATGAATGGGTGTTTTTTGTTGGATTTTTTTTTTTTCTTTTTTAAGGTCACAACGTGAAGTTGCAGCTGAAGTTGGCCCATTATGCAAGTGTCCACCAGGACCTTGACATCAGTTCATTGGGATTTAAGATAAGTGAGGGACCGCAGATCCCTTAACCTGATCACGGATCCTGCGGACATTCCATGTCACTGGAGACCTTTAACTCAACTGTATTGTACTAGCCCCAGTAACAGCGATCCCACTCTCTCAGGAGTTTTGATGGCCTTAAAATACCCATGACATTTTTAGCATAGGAGCTTAAAATTTTGGTTGCAGTCAGGTTATGTATTCGCAGTCAACTGTCCTGGTAGGTCTGCTGGTGACTTAAGTGAATTTCTGTGCTCACCTTAGCAGGTAAAAGGTGTCCTAGGTTCACAGAACAAATGCCCATGCCCAATTTCATGTGATCTTCAGAGTTTCTCATAAGCCAAAAACCATGGATTCTCTGTTTGATCCCAGGCCAACCCTCTCTCACAGCTTTCTATTGGCTGCCAATTACAATAGGTAGCCTCACTAGCCAACAGGAACGCACAGGTGCCAGGCCAAAAATGAACCATGGAAGTAACTTCATGCAGAATACCCAGTTTTAACTTGTGCGTTCATCTGCTAATGATTGTAGTAATAAAAGTAGGGAGTATAAAGAAGCCCTCAAAGAATGGATCATTATTTTATCTTTAACTGGATTTTCATATTGCATTTTACTGATCAAAATGTGAGGATAGGGGGAGGCCCATGCTAAGTGAACACTTTATGCAGCTTGATACTAGAGCAAATCTCTTAACCTAAAAAAAAAAAAAAATGACTCACTGACCGGTTTCTCTATGAAGATTGTTGGTCTGTAGCACCCGTTTCTCCTTCAAGCTTCTGACATTATCACCATCAGGTTTCCTGTTAACTGATAAGCTTTACCTTTTGTTCCTGTTTTTGGTTGCGCAAAAAAGGGGTTTATCTCAGAAAACCAACCAAACATCTTACTTCCCCATCCATAAAGTTAAGAGCATAAGGCCAATCTGGAGTCACCAATTTATTATTCACGTTTTTTGTACTCTGCACATTTCACCCAATCTGGAGTCACCAGCTGCATCATTACAAAATGATGCTCAATATATTCATCAGACAAGAAAACACAGCACGGCTTTGCTCTTGGAATTAGAGAACTTTAGAAATGTCAAGCAGTTACAATACCAGCTTGAGTAGATAGGAAATGTGGTCATTTAAAGCGGGAGTCCGGTGACCAATTTTTTTTTTTTTTTTAGGTCATTGAGACTCTTTGCGAATCCCAAAATAATACTCACAGTTTGGGTGTAATATTTCCGCCTCTGTCTGTTTTTGTACTGAAGAATAACTTAAAAAATGTGATGCTGGCTGTTTCCATCTTGCTTGTGGGCATGTGAAGCCAACAAGCATTGATTTCCTGGATGCGGTGACAGCTTGTTCACATGCATGATCATTGTTCCCGCACTGAATCTTGGGAAGCCTGACACTAAGCTGCCAGGAGACAGTGCGGCGCCGGGGAAAGGCAATAAACACGCCTACTCCCATGGGAGGAGAGACAGTAAGTGCCACAATAAAGTACAATATAAAGGTAATTACAGCAATAAAAAAAATTTTTCGTGCGGCATTTGAACATCTATGCAATTAATTGAAGCGGGTAAGATTAAGTTAAAAAATTTGAGTGGAACCCCGCTTTAAATACCACAGCCAACTTCAGAAGCTTCAGGAATTCAACTCGACATCAATCATGTGACCCAGGCTGTGCATCCCTCCAAATCTCCAAAGAAAAGAAAAAAACAGACCTTTTTTTAAGAACCGAATTCCAAAATCGCCATAGGAAGACCCAATGAGGTCCAAGTTTCCTACTCAGTTCCTCTAAAAACACCAGGGGCCATATATAAAGCACCATCAGAAAAATGATATTCGTGCCCCCCAAGGGTACTGGAAGTATGGCACACAGCGATACAGGCATACCCCACTTTTAAGTACACAACTGGGTTTATTTACTAAAGCTGGAAAGTGCGAAATCAGGCTCAATTCTGCATAGAAACCAATGAGCTTCTAACCCCAGCTTGTTCAATTAAGCGTTGGTAATAAAACCTGGAAGCTCATTGGTTTCTATGCAGAAGTGAGCCTGATTTTACACTTTCCAGCTTTAGTAAATAAACCTCATTGTGTACTTAAAAGTGGGGTATGCCTGTATATAGTATGGAGTTGGGGTTGGATACACAGTGCAGACGTCCTTCTTAAAGCCTTCTAGAAGACAACAATCAAGGGTAGGCAACATAGAAAGCTGCATTGTTGAAGCAGGAATTAAGTTTAGCATGTGCCTGACTGTAGAGCGCTACAGGGGTGCAAAAATCACACGACTGGATTTACTAAACAGCAAACATGTAAGTATTTAAGTATGTATTTTGAGGTTTATCTGCAGTTTAACTTTTTCAGACAGCCATCAATAGCTTTCAAAGGCTTTTCTGGCACTACAAAAAAAAAAAAAATCAGCTGTGCATTTTATGACAGAAGAGGGTAGAGACTTAATGTGGACCTTGCACAAGAACAAAAAGGTCTGTTTATTTAGTGTGCCTCCCTCCAATCCAAAAGATAACCTACTTGCCTTAGCCCCGTGGCACATCAAGGATGAAATCCGGTGGAGAAGATGGTTCAACATGTGCTGTGGCATCTTTTCACCAGATTTGGGCTACTCGTCATTCCCCGGGCTCTCACTGGAAGGAGAGTACCTCACTACCAGAGTATGGAAGCCAATGGCAAAGTGACTATATTGATGCTAAACTGGATGACGGGTCAGTCGGGACCTTGGGGATTATTCTTTTGGCTGCTACCGGTGGAGACACTTTTTTTTTTTTTTTTTTATATTCCCATCTGAGGATTGACTTCTTGAGATGGAGCCTGGAGATGGATTTCAATTATATCCTCAATCACTAGTGGTGATAGAAGAAGTGATAGATATAACCATCCGGAGTTAATGTTTTATATTTTATTTGATAGCTCACCAGATTGTACAGCACTTTTTGAATTGGAGTATACCCCTTAGGTTCCATTTACTGAGGCCTTTACCTATGGCCCACAGGTGTAGAAACATCTCACAGCACCCATTATTTTTATGGATTTTACCTCCATACATCCCTGGAGGTCTCACCTCCTCCCACAAGCCAGGTATGGGGTCTTCGTAGGAGCTCCATTATCACGCCTGTAGCAGGTAGAAGGGTTGTATAAAGACTCGCTATTTTGTGGTACGATCACATAACACAAGCTGGTCATATTTAAAGTCCATTATAAAAGGCAGAGTCCTACTTTTGCATGCATGATTATGCGAGGATGATGCCCTCTAGTGTTAATTCTCAGACCATAATACAGGAATCCCTTCATACCTATGTATTTGTAACTATACTAACCCCACCACCCCCTTTTTTTTTTGCAGGCGGCGATAGTAAATAAGCAGACCTTGCTTTGAATGCTTTTAGATGCTCCCATCATTGTTTAAAGTGTATCTGAACTCAGGAATAAAATGTAATATACTGCAGCTTACCAGGCCTAGATGTGGTGGCTGCCTTTTTTTTGTCCTTTAATTTCACCTGGTGATCCTGCCAATAACACTTCCTGCCCTGGGGTGACAACACTCACTAACTTTACTGCATCAATGAAGCATTGTCTCCCAGGGACAGAACTACACAACTCTCCCCTCTCCATTACAAGAGGTGGTGATCTGTAGTTCACAGAAGATAGCTTGAACAGGAGACAACATTATTTGGTTCAATTCACAGGAAGTTACAAGGACACTGATATTATTTTAGAATCCACAATGTTCTGTACTTGCTGAAAAGTGTCTTAGCATTAAGCTCCAACAAGCAGGGCTCTCTGATTCCTCTTGTTCCAAATTATATTGTATCTGTAATGTCTGCCTTCATTTTGAAAACTGCTGCACAAACTGTTGGCGCTATATAAGGCTGGGTTCAGACCTATGCGAATTGGATGCAGATTTTTCCGCATTCGCATAGCAGGAGAATGTGACTGTCTCTCTATGGAGCCGGTTCACATAACTCCGCAGCAAGTCTGCTGCATTTTGCAGGAAAAACGCGTGCTTTTTTGGTCCATTTCAGGTCCGAATTCAGCCCAAAATTCAGGCTGAAATCGGACCTGAAAACGGTGAACTAGGACGCACCGGACGCATCCTTTGCGACGGATCCGTCTTAGGTGTGAACCCAACCTAAATCCTGTATAATCATATATTATAATAATAATACAGATAACACATCTAAAAACGGGAAAACTGCAATATATTACATTTTTATTCGTGGGTTTAGATACACTTTGTGTCCTTGTGCATAAATGTTCAAGGACTTTCATTTTGTCAGTTGTTAGGAACCAGTAAGTAACACCCAGAAACAATTGTTGGGCTGCAACTGACCGATAAAAAGTAGCGTCATTAAAGTATACCTAAAGGCAAAACTTTTTTTTAGATTTGGATAGAGTGGAGAGGGATTAGAACACCTGCCAGTTCTACCAAATTTTGAGGTGTCCCCAGAAAAGTAAGAGGGGAAATCTTCCAATGGGGACACTAGTTCTGGTGACCTGGGGGTCCCCAAGGAATTACTTTAATTTGCAGGGATTTCCTCTCACTTCCTGTTTGACTATGGGATTGGACGTGAAGGGAAATCTCTGCAATGGGACACAGATGGTGGAAAAAAATAAAATAAAAAAAAAAAAATCTGACAGGGGAGATAACCTTCCCTTGCTCGAAAATGAAAAAAAAAAAGTTTTGCTTATAGTTATACTTTAAGGGTTTAGGAACTCCACTGTTAAACTTTAGCTTCCTTACTGCAATAACTGATTGCTTAAAAAAACAAAAAAAACAAAAAACAAAAAAACAGCCACATGTGCAGGAAGACAGGGGTGCAAAAACCTGAGTGCTCAAAGTCCGGGGACACGGACACACTTTTGGGACTGCCCTCATTAAGAAACAATAAATGAGACAGGTTGGGGTTTTCTGCTGACCGTGTCAAAATCTGAGATTGAACACTGCCCTTGTGGACTGGAGCTGCACAGCACTGACCTAGGACAACCTATTTTTTTATGTTGACCTCCTGGATTTCATTCTACCCATCATGCCCCTGAACAGGAAGCTTTATTTTAGGGCTATTGCCATTTAAAGCAATTCTAAAAAAAACAGTCCTGCTGCTCTTTTCTGCATCCACAAAGATGCAGCAGATGGGGACTGTTTGCTCTTGCAATTACATAAATAATTAATTATTATTATTATTAGTATTAACCCCGACCTCATAAGAAAAAAGACCAGGCCTTCCCCAAAGATAGCTCTGCTCCCAGCTGGGCCGTTCCATGTGAAATCAGCAGAGGAGTAGTCGGTCATACAGGTGCGCATATCTGCACGTTCTTTGGTCTGTCACAAAAGGTCCCATAGCCTCACCGTTAGTAATCAAACAGCTCGCCCTGCACACAAAGCTCAGATGCTGGTTGGGATTGTGGACTTGGTGCTGAGGTCATAGCTCGTCTCGGGCGGCGCTGTCAAACGGGGAGCGGAGAGACGGGGTGTTTATGGCTTCACTGCGCAGCTTCTCCTGTTGTTGGGTCTTTTGGGACTTGGCTCTGTCCCAGTCAGTGGTCTCAGTCACGTTGTCCCACAGTACAGAAGTCTCCGTGTCACTGACATAGCCTTCGTCTCCGGTGTAGTGGGTTGGGTATAGCAGCAGAGGCTCCACAGAGAAGGCTTGCAGGTCCCGCGGTGAGAAGTGAGAGGAGTAATCCAAGCTGTATGCAGACAGAGAAATGAATGAAGAAAACCTATTATTCTCACTCCATGTTATCTTTTTAACCACTTCAATATGGATTTTGCAAAAGCATTTGACACAGTTCCCCATAAACATTTACTGTACAAAGTAAGGTCCGTAGTTACGGACCATAGGGTAAGTAGATGGATTGAAAACTGGCTACAAGGGCGAGTTCAGAGGGTGGTGATAAATGGGGAGTACTCGGAATTGTCAGGGGTGGGTAGTGGAGTTCCCCAGGGTTCTGTGCTGGGACCAATCCTATTTAAATTGTTCATAAACATCCTGGAGGATGGGATAAACAGTTCAATCTCTGTATTTGCAGACGATACTAAGCTAAACAGGGCAATGACTTCTCCGCATGATGTGGGAAACCTTGCAAAAAGATCTGAACAAATTAATGGGATGGGACTACATGGCAATAAGGTTCAATGTAGAAATATGTAAAAATGCATTTGGGTGGCAAAAATATGAATGCAATCTATACACTGGGGGGAGAACCTCTGGGGGAATCTAGGATGGAAAAGGACCTGGAGGTCCTAGTAGATGATAGGCTCAGCAAGGGCATGCCATGCCAAGCTGCTGCTAACAAAGCAAACAGACCACTGCCATGCATTAAAAAGGGGATCAACTCCAGAGATAAAACGATAATTCTCCCACTCTACAAGACTCTGGTCCGGCCGCACCTAGAGTATGCTGTCCAGTTCTGGGCACCAGTCCTCAGGAAGGATGTACTGGAAATGGAGCGAGTACAGAGAAGGGCAACTAAGCTAATAAAGGGTCAGGAGGATCTTAGTTATGAGGAAAGGTTGCGAGCACTGAACTTATTCTCTCTGGAGAAGAGACGCTTGAGAAGGAATATGATTTCAATATACAAATACCATACTGGTGACCCTACAATAGAAATTAAACTTTTTCACAGAAGAGAGTTTAACAAGACTCGTGGCCACTCATTAAAATTAGAAGAAAAGAGGTTTAACCTTAAACTACGTAGAGGGTTCTTTACTGTAAGAGCGGCAAGGATGTGGAATTCCCTTCCACAGGCTGTGGTTTCAGCGGGGAGCATCGATAGCTTCAAGAAACTATTAGATAAGCACCTGAATGAACGCAACATACAGGGATATACAATGTAATACTGACACATAATCACACATAAGTTGGACTTGTGTCTTTTTTCAACCTCACCTACTATGTAACTATGTAATAACGGACACTTTCACCCCCTTCCTGCCCAGGCCAATTTCATCTTTCAGCTGTCACATTTTGAATGACAATTGCGCCGTCATGCAACTCTGTACCCAAATGAAATTTTAATAATTTTCTTCACACAAATGGAGCTTTCTTTTGGTGTTATTTAATCACTACTGGGTTTTTTATTTTTATTTTTTTAAAAAAAGAAAAAAGACCAAAAATAGAGAAAAAAAAGTTTTTGTTTCTGTCAGTAAATTTTGTAAAGAAGTAATTTTTCTCCTTCACTGATGTGCGGTGATGAGGTGGAACTTATGGGCACTGATGAGACAGCACTTATGGGCACAGATGAGGTGGCACAGATATGTCGCACTTATTGGCACTGATAGGCGGCACTGATGGGCAGCACTGATGAGCACTGAAAGGCAGCAGTGACTGGCATCACTAATGGGCACTGCTGGCCATTTTACTGTAATCAAGGCACTGATGATCAGTGCCCTGATTACCTGTCCTATTGTCCCCTGCGAGGAGATGCTGCTCTCCTCGCCACACAATCTGACACAGCCGATCACATGGTTAAAGAGCTGCGTCATCGGCTCTTTACAGAGATCAGGGTCGGGTCATGTTCTAGGAACATAACACGGGAGCAATCAGTATGCGAGAGCGGTTGTTCTGGGGCGACGTCATACGAAATCCTCCCAGAATGAGAGCTGCACTGTTCCTCCGTCATTTGGCGGTGGGCGGGCAGCAAGTGGTTAAATTCATATAAATAAAAGAGAAAAAAAAAATTGTGTTACAAACACTTTAAGATTTGTGACCAATTTTTGTTTAGAGAACACTGCAGTGTTCTCTGCCAGCGGGGCGGAGTAACAGCCACACCCTTCAGCAAGTGTCCTCACACAGACTTATATTGCAGGGAAAAAGAAAGGGCATGTCTGAAATCACCAAGTCTAAAGCTAGCTAGTTATCCAATTTTTTTTTTTTTATTTCCTTTACCAAAATTTACCTCCAACTATATAGTGCAAGGGCCTACCTGATTGCTTACAAATGGAAAGTGACTGACCTCATATTATATGGTTTTGGTAAATCTAAAAGGAAAGGACAAGAAAATTGTATAAATGTGTAGCCAGCTTTAGGCAAGCCATAGATGAATCAATTTTCTTTCATGCAACACAGTCAGTGCCTCCCACAGAGCTATTGTGTTCTCCCAGCAGGGAGCCCTCCCTGCCAGCAGAACACAATGATTACTGCTGGTGGCTACGGCTACCCCACTAATCTAGTATGTAAAGAAATTGACAGGCTGGTTGTACCCAAGTCAATCGATGGATCAAATGTTGGCTGGTTCCTGTAGACCCAGACAAGATCCACTTATGGCTGGATTAACTCTCGTTTCAACTGGAACAGGGCTTCATTTTAGGACACCCTGCCCAAATGTTGTAACAGGGAAGTGGAGGCAAACTATGAAAATTGAGCTGGTTAGTACAATCTCCATCTGACGGAATAACAGATTGATAATATTTCTGTCAGTTCAATTCGGTTTTAAAGTATGGCAAATTGTGGTTTTCTAGATCCAGAGTGCTCTTGGAATGGTTTAAAAATATTTAAAAATTGTCATTTGTAGAGAAGAATTTTTGACGTGATTTTAGGGAATACCTGTGTAAAACTGAGGTCTATGGACCTCAACTCGCATCAAAGTCGGACCAAAGTAGTGCAGGGACTTGAAGTCGCACCGATATGAATGGTACTCATTGGAAATCATGGGGTACAACCTGTCATGTGACTCTGCAGTCCCAAGTCGCACAAGTGTAAAAGGTGCCTAAGAGGATCTAAATGCCTGGAGGTGGAGTTGAGCTTTCCAATCATGTGACCACTGTGATAGGCTGTCATGTGATTGGAAGCTTCCAATTCTAAGCGATGATCTGAAGCTGTCCATGACTGGTTATTGGAGCATACTCTCAGATCAAAAAAGTAATTCCCCGTGGATGCATACTGTATTTGTTATGGCTCGGTGTTCTAATAAAGCTCATCTGTAGGTTCAAGGAATATCTCCTAAACGTGCACCATTTAGGAGATTTTCACTACTTCTGCAGACAGTGACATCACTGGTGGCATGCGCACTGAAGGGAAGGCATGCCGTTCCTTTAAAGCTCTGCATCGCGGCAGGACACCCGTGCGCATGCGTGAGAATGACGTAATTGCGGCTCGGCCATTCAAACGACTGAGTCCGCAAACCCGGAAGGAAGATGGAAGCCCTGTCAGCGTGCCGCTGGAGGGCTTTGTTATGAAAGTACGTCTTCCATAACTCAGTTATTGGTTGAACTGGATGATCTTGTGTATTTTTTCAACCAGACTAACTATAATGCGATGCATACTAGCAGATTATGCTCTTAACTTGCAAGGGGAAGATTTTTTTTTTTTTTTTTTTTAATAAAAACGGCCTTTACTACCACTTTAAAGCCCACCCACAACATGCATGCGGCTGGCAGGAATAGATTAACGCCGACTGACTGGGGACAAGTACACAGATCAGGAATAGCTGAGCAAAGTCAAAAGTTCTTATCTGCATACTAGTTCTATGTTGGAACTTCAGAATACTGATGCAAGAAGGTCATCATGTCAGCCAGGCAACTAGCATTTTCAGAAGTAGAGGTCCACAATGGCAACCTTGGTTTCTCAACCACCAAGTGATTTTTATTGATCACAGTAAAGTCACTATAGCAGCAATAAGTTTGCAGACCATGCTGGACCCCTTCCTTTTTTGCTGTGTGACTGAGAAGTCCTGTGCATCCCCTAAATATGGTACTAGTACAGAGACTAAAAAGAAAACAAAAATCACTTGGTTAAGGTGTTCTGACAAAATATGTTCTTTCATGTGGGTGGTCTGATTGCTGATGCACCCACTGCTACAAGGTCCGAGTAAGCAAACAATTTAAGAATTCCAGGTTTAACCCCTTCCCACCAACATAACATATATGCGGCCCCACTGCACTGGGTTTTTTTCCGTGGGGCCACAAATACACGTATCTCCCTTTGTGCTGGGAGTGCGCCGCATTGAGAGCCCAGAGCCCTGTACTAACGATTGGAACCTGGAACTCCCGATTCTAGGTCACCTAAATTGCTGTGATAGCCTCTGATTGGCTACTACAGTGATCAGTCACTGTGAAGCCCGCCCTGGTGTGTCTCTTTCTGTGCATGGAGAGGAAAGATACAATGCATCTTTCTTTCGTTGCAGAGAGGAAAATGTAAAAAAAAACATAAAACAAAAATAATAATAAATAAATAATACCTAGATCAAGGTTAGTGTCAGGGTTGGTGTTTGGGTCAAAGGTCAGGGTCAGAATATTTTGAGCAGGATTTTTTTTTTTTTATTAGCATCAGTGTGTTTTAGGTAGGCCAAAAAAATAAAGCAAAAATGTGCACTATTGCTTCCAGGCTGTACTACGGTTACAAATCACAAATAACATATGTGGTATTGCTGCGATCGTCAGGAGAAGAAGCAGAAATTTATTTGGGTTGTGTAGGGTTAGTAAGTTATCTAATAACAAGAAATATACATCTAAAAAATGTATTTTTTAATATTTTGTGCCAGATTTGCTCAATAGATAAGAAAAAAAAAATCAGGAGATATCCATAACCATTTACTACTAAATAAAAGCCCAATTTGTTCTGAAAAAAAGGGGGGATAATTCACCTGGATGCACAAAGTAGCAAAGTGTCAAAGTTGCAAAATTGTGCTTAGGCGTTACGATTTGTTTTACCCTTAGGTGGGAAGGGGCTAAAGAACATTACAGTACAAAATAACTTTTGCGACAATTATATACACATTACATCAATTAAACATATAGTATAGCAAAACAAAAAAGTGTACTGCAAAGTGAAACTGCTGCACTCACATTGGATGCTTGTCATACATGACGGGCAGGAATTCATCCACAGGAAGCATCTTAGTCAGAGGTTCGGCGTTAATCAGCTTTTTTGCTCCCTGAAGAGAGATCAGGTACCCCAGTGTCCAGTATGAATAATCGGCAATGACCAGGTTGCGGACCCCTAAAACGGACTCTTCAGGTTCCTCTACCTGCATTCGTTTCCGGCCCATATAGCTGCAAGACAGACAAGAGGCTCAGATCAGTGCAATTTATGGAACAGTATTACTGCAACTTTATAGAGGAAACGGGACAGGAGAAAGAGGGGCAACTCAACACAACACAATAGCCTATGTACAAGGGGGACAAGAGGGACTGATCAGTGCATTGTGCTGAACAGCTCCAATGTAAATATACTGAGGTGAGGGGGGGGCTGCGCTGATTGAGAGATCAACTGATCGGCTCTCCTCTACTGTCAGTGCAGGTGGAGGAAACGTTGATACACGGCTCTTCCTGTTTACACTGTGATCAGACACAGCAGTTCCAGCACCTCCAGCACTGAATGTATGTAATGGCAAGGGGTGCTGGATTGTCTTACAGTGTCTATTAATGCTGGCTGCTGGGGGATCTATTGTTACTGGAGGTGCTATTTTTTTGCAGGGGTTTATTGTTGCTGGGGAGGTTTATTGTTGCTGCTGGGGGACCTATTGTCTCTGGAAGCCATTTTTGCAGGGGGGAGGTCTGTTGTTGCTGGTGGGGGATGTATTGTTGCTGGGGGGTCATTTGTTGTTGGGGGGGATTTAGTGTTGAGGGAGCAGTCTATTGTAGCTGGCTGCTGGAGGGTCTATTGATGCTGTCTGTGAGGGGGAGATCTGTTGTTGCTGCCGGGGGTCTATTGTTGCTGGAGGGGGGTATTTTTTGCAGGTGGTCCATTGTTGCTGGGGGGGGGGGGGGGGAATGGGGTCTATTGGTGGCTGCAGGGGATTTTTTTTTACTGCTTACTGCTTTTCTTATCATCATTAACAAATTCCATACAAATTACTTGGTTCCACCCCCTATCTACCTCCCAATACTGCCCCTTTTAGAAAATAGAGAACCAAGGAACGGTGCTCGGAGGTGGGTAGGAGCAGAGACAAGGGCTAACTCCGAAAGGCGGAGTTCCTGCACCTATTCTCTGAGAAAAAAAGTCCTGGTAAAGAGCCCACGTCCGAGCCTTTTTACCGAGACGGGTTTTGCGGTGCGTCAGACTGCGGGTGCTGCTTTTCCTGCTGGACATTATATGACGTCCAGTCAGGATAACTTAACCACTTTGCACATCATAATGCTCTGCAAGAAATCGTTGCAGTTTTTGGCAACATGGTGTTTGAGTTTTAAGCAATACCTGCATTCTCATTGGGTAATATTATCATTCCTCTCTTAGTGACCAATCTCAAGTAAAGGAAGGGGGGGAAACATACCTAAAGGGACAGCAGACAATAAAAACCTGGCAGAGACCCATGTCATTTCGCACTATCAGGCTATTGCCGTTCTTACTTTACATTTGGGGACCAATATTTGTACAATCTGTATTGATACTTCATGTTTCCGCACCGCTTTTACCTCTTGTTTTTTTTATTTAAAAAAATCTCAATAAATTTCAGTAAAAGAAAAACCTGGCAGAGGACTTTCTGGCTGGAGTTCAGCTTAAACAAATCAAGAGTATGAGAGCCATGAAGCAGGCTGTAGGAACATTGCACGCATTCCAACTGGAATTCCTCTATTCATGAAGGTTGGAAGACTGTTCATCGGGACGCAGAATAAAGTGACTGTATATACAGTGATGTGAAAAAGTATTTACCCCCTTCCTGATTTTTTCTTTTTTTGAATATTTGGCACACTTAAATGAGTAAGATCATCAAATGCTAAATTTACACAAAGATAACCCGAGTAAATCCAAAATGCAGTTTTTAAATGAGAATTTCATTTATTAAGAGAAAAAAGCTGTCCAAACCTGCCTGGCCCTATGTGAAAAAATAACTACCCCCTAAATGTAATAGGTTGTGCCACCCTTGGTGGCAACAACTGCAATCATATTTTTGAGATAACTGGCAATGAGTTTTTCACATCGCTGTGGAGAAATTTTAGCCAACTTATATTTGCAGAATTGTTCTAATTCAGCCACATTGGAGGGCTTTTGAGCATGAAGAGATTAAGGTCATGCCACAGCATCTCAATCGAATTTAAGTCCGGACTTTGACTAGGCCACTCCAATAATTTAGTTTTTTGAAGCATTCAGAGGCGGACTTGCTGGTGTGTTTCAGGTTGTTGTCCTGCTGCATAACCCAAGTCCGCTAGAGGTCACAAACTGATGGCCAGACATTCTCCTTCAGGATTTTCTGTTAGAGCTCAGAATTCATGGTTCCATCAATTATGGCAAGTTGTCCAGATCCTGAAGCTGCAAAGCAGTCCCCAACCGTCACAATGTTTGCCTGTTGGCATGATGTTCTTTTTATGAAATGCTGTGTTTGTTTTATACCAGCTGTAATGGAACGTACACGTTCCAACAAGTTCAACTTTTGTCTCATCAGTCCACAGAATATTTGCCAAAAAGTCTTGGGGATAATCAAGATGTTTTTGGCAAATGTGAGATGAGCCTCTGTGTTCCTTTTGGTCAGCAGAGGCTTGCGCCTTGGAACTCTCCCATGGGTGCCAATTTTGCCCAGTCTCTTTCTTAATGTTGAATCCTGAACACTGATCTTAACTGAGGCAAGTGAGGCCTGCAGTTCTTTGGATGTTGTTCTGGGTTCTTTTAGGACCTCCTGGATGAGTCACGTTGTCCTCTTATGCCCCGTACACACGGTCGGAATTTCCGACAGAAAAAGTCTGATGGGAGCTTTTCATCGTATATTACGACCGTGTGTATGCTCCATCAGACTTTTTCCTTCAAAAATTCAGACGGACTTTCTTCTATATATATATGTTCTATATTTTTGCTGACGGAAAAAATTACTATGGGAAAAAACGCTCATCTTTATGCTGTTCCGACGCACCAAAAACGAAGCATGCTCTGAAGCAAGTACAAGACGGAAGTGCTCAGTCTGGCAAAACTAGTATTCATAGTGGAGATAGCACATTCCTCACGCTGCAAATTCTGTGATCTTTTAATGCAGCGCATTCTTTTGTGCTTTATAATGCTAGAATAAAGAAGTTGTTTTGCTGCTGATATTCACACAGAGTTCTGACAAACTTATTTCTTTATTATTTCCTGTGATCTCATGAATAATCTTTTATCTTATACGATCTGAAAAGCGCAAATCGTCTCTCACCAAACTTCTAACACCAGATAAAAAACGAGATTAGTAGAAGGAGCCCAAAGGGTGGTGCACTGGGTATTGAACTTCCTTTTTCTAGTCCCGTCGTATGTGTTGTATGTCGCCGCGTTCTGGACTGTCGGAATTTGGTGTGATCGTGTGTATGCAAGACAGCTTGAGCAGAATTCCGTCGGAAAAACCTTCAGGAGTTTATTCCGACGGGAAAACCGGTTGTGTGTACAGGGCATTAGAGTAAATTTGTTAGGCTGGCCACTCCAGGGAAGAAATACCACTGTTCCAAATTTTCTCCATTTGTGGATAATGGCTCTCACTGTGGTTCCCTGGAGTCCCAAAGCCTTAGAAATTGCGTTGTAACCCTTTCCAGACTGATACATGTCAATTACTTTGTTTCTCATCTGTTCTTGAATTCCTTTAGATCATGTCATGATGTGTTACTTTTTGAGATCTTTTAGTGTGCTTCATTTTGTCAGACAGCTTCTATTTAAGTGATTTCTTGATTCAACAGGTCTGGCAGTAATCAGGGATAGGTGTGCCCCCCCCCCTTAATAAATGAAATCATAATTTAAAAACTGCATTTTGTTTTTACTCAGGTTATCTTTGTACAATATTAAAATGTATTTGATGATCTGAATCATTTAAGTGTGAGGAATATGCAAAAAATACATAAAAAAATCAGGAAGGGGCAAATACTTTCACAGCACTGTATGTGTTACTAGAAGGAAATTATAAGAGAATTCCCTACTACTGTACACATTCCAGGACAGCCATGTTTACTATATATTATGACACTACTAAATATTTACTATGTATTACGATACTACTAAATATTTACAACACAGTAAGAAAACTGCTGTTCTTTCTTGATGACTGTCCTAATTCCACTTGTAGAACTAATGAATTCATTACATAAATAACTTTCTCTGTCCCTTCCCCTCATTCTGCACTCAAACATCTCTCACATGAGGTCCCAGTCCAGCTGTGCCTTCTCCACGTCCTGCAGCAAATTCTCCAGACGCCTCTTAAAGAAGATTTCAAATCTCAGGTCATCTTCCAATACGGCAGAGATGGCGAGTGAACGTTCCACAATCTATGAGAGTGGGTGAGATTACGACGAGCATTAGGCTGGCAATTTTCAGAAAGAATTACATTTTTGTAAGATTAAGAGAAAATTGAGTACTGTCCGTGATACTTTTTCTTTATTTGCACTGAGGCACCTTTCACACTGGGGCGGGGGCATTGTCGGCGGTAAAGCGCCGCTATTGTAAGCAGCGCTTTACCGTCGATATTCGGCCGCTAGCGGGGCAGTTTTACCCCCCTGCTAGCGGCCGAGAAAGGGTTAAAACCACCGCAAAGCGCCTCTGCAGAGGCGCTTTGCTGGCAGTATAGCCGCGCCGTCCCATTGATTTCAATGGGCAGGAGCCGTGAAGGAGCGGTATACACTCCGCTCCTTCACCGCTCCGAAGATGCTGCTAGCAGGACTTTTTTTCCCTTCCTGCTAGCTAGGAATTAAAGCAGCGGCACTTTCGGGTCGGTTTGCAGGCGCTATTATTAGAGCAATAGCGCCTGCAAACCGCCCCAGTGTGAAAGGGCCCTAACATCCAATTTTTCAGGACAAGCTTGCGGGGTATGTCCCATTCAATAAAGACAACTGTAAGAGTAAGAATATATATACAGTGGGATCTTGGTTTACGAGTAATGCGGTTAACAAGCGTTTTGAAAGATGAGGAACTTTTTTTAAATGGAACTTTTCATGGAAAAAAATGCAAAAATTCACCAAAAACGCAGTGGACCACACCAAAAGCGCATCTGGAACGCATCCAGGGATGCGTTTCTATGGTGTAAAAAACCCAAAAAACCCCATACATAGCTTTTAAACTACTACACCATCACCGGCTTTCTGTTGGCTCTTTGTTGAGCTCCATCTGTTCCAAAGGGAGTTGCCTTTTGCTGCTGGAGTGATTTTGGAGCGGAACTGCATACAGCTGGGGAAGATGTGCCTGAGAAACAATGCTGCGTCCGCCGTACCTGCTACAGCTTATATTCTGGCGAGCGTGCCTTTGGTTAAAGTGTTTGTTAACCCTAAGAATACAAACACTGCCAGACCTTCTGTTAGAGCCTGGCAGACTGCAGTAGTCTTTCATAAAAACGAGCGTTGTAAATACTCATGACCGCTGTATACATCGGATGGATGACTTTTGCAGGAGGGGCTGTGATCTCCCTCTGACGTCAGCCGGGAAGATCACGCCTCTCCTGCAGTAGCCCTGTAAACCTGGCCGAGAGACACGTGACCGGCCTGAAGACAGCGCTAAAACAGTATTTACAGCGCTCATTTTTATGAAAGAATAATGCAGCGTGGTATGCTTAGATGTCATAGAGGGGCTGGCAGTGTCCATTTACAATTTTTAAATTTGCGGCGGGGGGGAGACATACAGACACAAGATGACAAGCAGGAAGGAGAGGGTGAGGGGAGAGAGAGGAGAACAGAGGACAGCGTCTGACGGAGAGACGCATTTTGATCACAGTGATCAGGGCGGAGCAGCTCTGATTTTCGTGATTTTAGAGAGGTCATACAGGAAGTGGCAGATTCGGGGTTTTTTTTTTTACAGTTTAGAGGGGGCAGATTACAGAGCACATGCACTGTGCAATCTGCTTTAAGGCCCCTTTCACACTGGGGCGGTTTGCAGGCGTTATTGCACTAAAAATAGCGCCTGCAAACAGGGCTTTCACACTGGAGCGGTGCACTGGCAGGAGAGAAAAAAAAACTCCTGCAAACAGCATCTTTGGAGCGGTGAAGGAGCGGTGTATTCACCACTCCTACCCATTGAAATCAATGGGGCAGCGCGGCTATACCGCAGGGCATAGCGCCGCTGTAGCGGCGCTATGCGAGCGGTTTTAACCCTTTTTCGGCCGCCAGCAGGGGTTAAAACCGCACCGCTGGCAGCCGAATACCGCCGCTTAAACGACGGTAAAGCTGCGTTAAAAATAGCGCAGTTTTACCGCCGACGCCCCCACCGCCCCAGTGTGAAAGGGGCCTTAGACCCCTTTCACACCAAGGTGTTTTTGCAGTGTTTTAGCGCTAAAAATAACGCTATTAAAACGCTCATAAAACGCTCCCCATGCATCTCAAAGGACCCTTTCACACTGAGGCGTTGCGCTGGCGGGGCGTTGAGAAAAGTCCTGCAAGCAGCATCTTTGGAGCAGCTTTTGGGTGTTGAACAAAGCTCTTCAAAAACGCCCCTCTCCATTGAAATGAATTGAAAACGCTGTAAAAACGCCTGAATAACGCCTATAATCCGCCCTGAGCTGTAGAAAAGTCACATGAACTCACAAAAAGGTAAACATGCAAGCAGAAATGAGAGCAACAACTACAACAACAGGACTGAAATTGTGGGAAGGTCAGAATGATTAAACAGACCATCAAAGTGCCCAAAAAACAAAATTAAGATGTCAAAAAAAGAATTAATCCCAGAAAAATGAAGATTTGAAGTAAAACAAGACACTGCTTGTTACTTTGCAAGACACTGCTTGTTCTGGTTCTGGTTTTGGGACTAGTGGGAGCGGGATTAGGGATTTGGGACTAGTGGGAGCAGGATTAGGGACTAGTGGGAGAGGGGTTAGGATTAGGGTTCTGGTTTTGGGACTAGTGGGAGCGGGATTAGGGTTGAGATTAGGGATTTGGGACTAGTGGGAGCGGGATTAGGGTTAGGGTTCTGGGACTAGTGGAAGTGGGATTAGGGATTAGTGGGAGGAGGATTAGGGTTAGGGATTTGGGACTAGTGGGAGCAGGAATTAGGGTTAGGGATTTGGGACTAGTGGGAGTGGGATTAGGGTTGGGATTAGGGATTTGGGACTAGTGGGAGTGGGATTAGGATTAGGGTTCTGGTTTTGGGACTAGAGGGAGCGGGATTAGTGGGAGCGGGATTCTGGGACTAGTGGAAGTGGGATTAGGGTTAGGGATTTGGGACTAGTGGGAGCAGGAATTAGGGTTAGGCATTTGGGACTAGTGGGAGCGGGATTAGGGTTAGGGATTTGGGACTAGTGGGAGCGGAATTAGGGTTCGGGATTTGGGACTAGTGGGAGCGGGATTAGGGTTAGGGATTTGGGACTAGTAGGAGCAGGAATTAGGGTTAGGGATTTGGGACTAGTAGGAGCAGGAATTAGGATTCTGGTTTTGGGACTAGTGGGAGCGGGATTAGGGTTGGGATTAGGAACTAGTGGGAGCGGGGTTAGGATTAGGGTTCTGGTTTTGGGACTAGTGGGAGCGGGATTAGGATTCTAGTTTTGGGACTAGTGGGAGCGGGATTAGGGTTAGGGTTCTGGTTTTGGGACTAGTGGAAGTGGGATTAGGGATTTGGGACTAGTGGGAGCAGGATTAGGGTTAGGGATTTGGGACTAGTGGGAGCAGGGTTAGGGTTCTGGTCTTTGGACTAATGGAAGTGGGATTAGGGTTAGGGATTTGGGACTAGTGGGAGCAGGATTAGGGTTAGGGATTTGGGACTAGTGGGAGCAGGAATTAGGGTTGGGATTAGGATTCTGGTTTTGGGACTAGTGGGAGCTGGATTAGGGTGGGGATTAGGGATTTGGGACTAGTGGGAGCGGGGTTAGGGTTCTGGTTTTGGGACTAGTGGAAGTGGGATTAGGGATTTGGGACTAGTGGGAGCAGGATTAGGGTTAGGGATTTGGGAATAGTGGGAGCGGGATTAGGGTTAGGGTTCTGGGACTAGTGGGAGCAGGATTAGGGATTTGGGACTAGTGGGAGCAGGAATTAGGGTTAGGGATTTGGGACTAGTGGGAGCGGTATTAGGGTTGGATTTAGGGATTTGGGACTAGTGGGAGTGGGATTAGGGTTAGGGATTTGGGACAAGTGGGAGCGGTATTAGGGTTGGATTTAGGGATTTGGGACTAGTGGGAGTGGGATTAGGGATTTGGGACTAGTGGGAGCAGGGTTAGGGATTTGGGTTAGGGATTTGGGACTAGTGGGAGCGGGATTAGGGTTAGGGATTTGGGACTAGTGGGAGCAGGAATTAGGGTTAGGGATTTGGGACTAGTGGCAGTGGGATTAGGGATTTGGGACTAGTGGAAGCGGGATTAGGATTCTGGTTTTGGGACTAGTGGGAGCGGGATTAGGGTTGGGATTAGGGACTAGTGGGAGCAGGGTTAGGATTAGGGTTCTGGTTTTGGGACTAGTGGAAGTGGGATTTGGGACTAGTGGGAGCGGGATTAGGGTTAGGGATTTGGGACTAGTGGGAGCAGGAATTAGGGTTAGGGATTTGGGACTAGTGGGAGCAGGATTAGGATTCTGGTTTTGGGACTAGTGGGAGCGGGATTAGGGTTGGGATTAGGGATTTGGGACTAGTGGGAGCATGGTTAGGATTAGGATTCTAGTTTTGGGACTAGTGGGAGCGGGATTAGGGTTCTGGTTTTGGGACTAGTGGAAGTGGGATTTGGGACTAGTGGGAGCAGGATTAGGGATTTGGGACTAGTGGGAGCAGGATTAGGGTTCTGGTCTTGGGACTAATGGAAGTGGGATTAGGGTTAGGGATTTGGGACTAGTGGGAGCAGGATTAGGGTTAGGGATTTGGGACTAGTGGGAGCAGGATTAGGGTTAGGGATTAGGGACTAGTGGGAGCGGGATTAGGGTTCTGGTTTTGGGACGAGTGGGAGTGGGATTAGGGTTCTGGTTTTGGGATTAGTGGGAGCTGGATTAGGGTGGGGATTAGGGATTTGGGACTAGTGGGAGTGGGGTTAGGGTTCTGGTTTTGGGACTAGTGGAAGTGGGATTAGGGATTTGGGACTAGTGGGAGCAGGATTAGGGATTTGGGACTAGTGGGAGCGGGATTAGGGTTAAGCAGTGTCTTGTAAAGTAACAAGCAGCGTCTTGTTTTACTTCAAATCTTCATTTTTCTGGGATTAATTCTTTTTTTTTGGCACTTTGATGGTCTGTTTATTCATTCTGACCTTCCCACAATTTCAGTCCTGTTGTTGTAGATGCTCTTTTCTGCTTGCATGTTTACCTTTTTGTGAGATCATGTGACTTTTCTACAGCTCAGGGCGGATTATAGGCGCTATTCAGGCATTTTTACAGCGTTTTCAATTCATTTCAATAGAGAGGGGCGTTTTTGAAGCGCTTTTTTCAACACTCAAAAGCTGCTCCAAAGATGCTGCTTGCAGGACTTTTCTTAATGCCCCGCCAGCGCAACGCCTCAGTGTGAAAGGGCCCATTGAGATGCATGGGAAGCGTTTTATGAGCGTTTTAATAGCGTTATTTTTAGCGCTAAAACACTGCAAAAACGCCTTGGTGTGAAAGGGGTCTAACGGACCAGGAAATCAATTTTTTTTTTTTTGGGATTAACAAACACTTTAAGGTGGCGAATATATATGGACTTTGATTTAAACGAGATTTCAGGTTTGGTACATTGAACGCCATTTACTTCTTTTTTTGCATGTTTTTGTTATATTCACTGGAGCTGAATCATTTCATGATATTACAATTTTGGGTTTCCCTTCATTTACTCTTGGTCACAATGGTCACGTGGACAAATAGGGAGGATGAAAGAGGGTCCAAGTAGTTAGGAAATTGTGGTAAAAATGTGATTCAAAGCCTTACCGACTCTAGCCAAAGCTAAAAGGTTTTGGCTATATATAAACTTTTAGCAAAAATTTTAATTCACTACATTACTTAAAGCGTTACCAAACCCAGGAGCCTGCATTCATTATATCCCCCACAGAACATGGGAATGCAATTATTTTAGGAAATATAAACCGCTAAATACCTTTTCTCATCAGCAGCGAGAGCAGTCTTGTGACTTTTATCAGTGTTCAGCCAAGCGCTGGTTAAAGCTTGTAGGAGGAGGAGTTTGCATTCTCCTCTGACTGTTCTATGAGGCTCAGTGACCCCGACCACCTGTCTGGACAGTGCTGATTGGCTCTGTGCTGATCACATGCACCCTCCCAAAAAACAAAAACAAAAAACCTCTCTAGCAATACGCACTAAACTGAGTATGTGCTCAGGGCTCTGTTGCCCAAGGCTCTGTTCAATCAGCAGATAGATTGGGGACAGTAAAAGAAGGGGAGAATCAGAGAAGACAGGATCAAAACAGCCTTTTTTACACAATGCGGAGGATTAACCCCTTAGGTTCCACAGTAAGTATAACAAACATGCTTTACTGCAAATACACACTGATTCTACTGTTGTGGGTTTAATAACACTTTAATAGTGCAGTTTTAACAATTATTTTAGCTTTGTTTTTTTGTCCAAGTCTGACACTTTAGGCTTAGTATCAGTTTAGAGGTCTGATCATTGCTGACCTGCCAACCGCCTAATCCAGCACACTGTCCCCCAGATCCTGAAAGTGCATAACAATGTCAAAGACAGAAGAAGGCCAATTTCAACCTCCTCAAGTTGAACTGCCCAGACCCATCTTTTCCCATGAGGTCCCCCTCCTCACCTCCTTCCAGATGTTGTAGTGACTGAGGAAACAGCCCATCTCTCCTCGCGTCAGGGGACGGCCGTGATAAGGATCCTTGTATCCAGGGAGCATCTTTATACCCATAGCTGTTACCTGAGACTCATTCAATGACCTAGACAGACAGAGATATGGATAGATCAAAACAGACTAACCCAGTTCTCACAGTGATCTTTACAGAGCAGGGATCCTTCACCAAGGATATACATACTACTTGGGGGTATGGGAACAAAAATGATGAGGGGTATAGGACCGGATCTCTTATAAAAAAATAAAGATACAGATATAGATATAGATATATATATACACACACACACACACACACACACACACATTATATATAAAAACAAGAATAATACATAATAATGTGTTCTCTTCACCACTACTTATCACTCTGAAACAGGATTTTCTGCATCATTGAGCTTATAATCAAAGTGGAGAAATTAATATATTAAAATAATGTGCAATATATGGAAGTAACATTGTAGTTAACTGGTCCCCCGTTCCAATGTTTTGATAGATATAATATATATTTGAGATTTTTGCTATATATAATAAAAGCTGTTTTATTACAGCTGTTCCGTTTCTAGCTAGCCATAAGTAAAGTAAAACATAGCTACTGAAATCCACAAATCATACTGGTACCAAATACAACTGGTGATGATGATGCAGATTTCAACAGTCTGGTGAAGGGGGTATGGGGGCAAACCACTGAGGGCCTTAAAAATTGTAAAAAGGTCAATGACATGCCAATGCCTGGCCAGATTATTAAAGCGGGGTTCCACCCAAAAATGGAACTTCCACTTTAAGTGATGGTTGGGGGGGGGGGGGGGGCAGATTTTTAGGAGGCATCCAGCTCCCACTTCCTCCTGGGGCTCCACGGTGCAGGAAGAAATTTCACCTCTCCCCCTCCCTCCCTGCAATCTTCTGGGACACGTCGCAGGTCCCAGAAGATTGCCCGGCCATTCACAGCGCACAGAGTGGCTCGCGCATGCGCAGTGCATGCCCGGCTGTGAAGCCACCCACAGATGGGCACCCACAGTTACAATGGCGCTGGCGCGGAGAGGAGCGGGGCTTCATTTGCCCGCATTGCTGGACCTTGGGACAGGTGAGTGGCCGATCATTAAAAAGTCAGCAGCTACACTTTTTGGAGCTGCTGACTTTTAAATGGGTGGAACGCCGCTTTAAAGACACTCTGTTTCCAGACTATTAATTTTAACAAAAATCTCAAGATTATATGTACAGTTTATGTGAAAAAGGTTCTCTTATGCAGACATCAAAAGCCCTCAGACTGATGCTGGGTGCTGCCATATTGGATAACAGCCCCAGCAAAATCAGAGCTGTCAGTCAAGTGACACTAACATTCTGCATTGCTCCTCCACTGCTGGTTACATAATAGGTTATGTAGGGAAGTGGAGGAGCTGGGCCAAAACTACCAGGAATTAAAACACTCTTTTAGAAGAGCAGAAGGCTATGATATGGCAGAAGTGGGTGGGCTGTGCCAGAAAACTGACTTGTCCTGAAGCAGATAAATATGCTAACAAGTTCAGAGGCATATTATTATTGCAAGGGAAAAAATGTTTGACACATAAAATAAAATGGACTGAACATGGATCTTACTATCAAATATTTTTATGACCATTCTCATCTCTGCGATTCTTTCCCCCTCATGTTTCTACAGTGTGGAAAAATAATAACGATTTCATCCCCTGCAAATTTTGTAAGTTTGCCCACTTACAAAGAGATGAAGGGTCTATACTTGGCATCATAGGTGTATTTTGAATGAGAGACACAGAATATCAACCAAAAATCCAGAAAAAACATATGATACAAATTTATTGGCAGTTCAGTGAGTAAAATAAGTATTTGATCCCCAAGCAAAACATGACTTAGTACTTGGTGGAGAAACCCTTGTTGGCAAGCACAGAGGTAAGACACTTCTTGCAGTTGCATGCCAGGTTTGCACACATCTCAGGTGAGATTTTGGTCCACTCTTTACAGATCTTCTATAAATCTTTAAGGTTTCTTGGCTGTCCTTTGGCAACTCAAAGTTTCAGCTCCCTCCATAAATTTTCTATAGGATTAAGGTCTGGAGACTGACTAGGCCACTTCATGACCTTAATGAGCTTCTTTTTGATCCACTCCTTTGTTGCCTTGGCAGTATGTTTTGGGTCATTGTCCTGCTGGAAGAACATATTTGGGGGGCACACCATACAATGCATTTAAATTCAAGATGGTGCTGCTGTAAGACCTATAAACAGTACAAAATATTTTACAGCGCACACATACAAGAATGACATTTCCTGCAGGGCTAGTTAAAAACACCTGAACATATTCAAAAAAATACGGGGGTTTGGTCACACTATATGGTCATATAGTGCTAAGCCCACTTACTGCGACAAAGTACCCCGAATTAGTGGGTCCTACACTAGGTGTTCAGGTGTTTTTAACTAGCCCTGCAGGAAATGTCATTCTTGTATGTGTGCGCTGTAAAATATTTTGTATTGTCCTGCTGGAAGACCCATCTTCAGTGTTCTGGCTGAGGGAAGAAGGTTCTCATCCACAATTTTACAATACATGGCCCGCCCATTGGCCCCTCAATGTGGCACAGTCAGCCTGCACCTTTAGCAGAGAAAATCGTAATGTTTCCACCTCCATGCTTGACTGTATGAATGGTGTTCTTAGGGTCATAGTCCGCATTTTTCTTATTTCAAACACGGCGGGTCGAGTTAATGCCAAAGAGCTCACTTTTGGTCTCATCTGACCACAGCACTTTCTCCCAATCCTTCTCTGAATCATTTAGATGCTCATTGTCAAACTTCAGAGAGCCTGTACATGTGCCTTCTTGAGGAGGGGGACCTTGCGGGCGCTGCAGGATTTCAATCCATGGCGGCGTATTGTGTTACCAATGGTTTGTTTGGGGTCTGTGGTCCCAACTACCTTGAGATCATTCACAAGCTCCTCCTGTGTAGTTCTGGACTGATCCCTCACTTTTCTCATGATCACCCTTACCCCATGAGGCGAAATACTGCATGGAGCTCCAGACCGAGGGCGATTGATGGTTATTTTGTATTTCTTCCATTTGCAAATAATCGCTCCAACAGTTGTCTCCTTCTCACCAAGCTTCTTGCTGATGGTCTTGCAGCCCATTCCAGCCTTGTGTAGGTCTACAATCTTGTCCCTGACAACCTTTGACAGCTCTTTGATCTTGCCCATGATGGTAGGTTTGAATGGAAGCAGGAGTCTGTGGGCAGGTGCCTTTTATACACATAACGAGTTGTAGTTAGGAGCACCTTTTTAAATTAACAGGACTAATCTGTGTACCACATGAGCACATACTGCAACCAGTCTGTGGGAGCCATAATTCTTGTTGGTTGGGAGGAGATCAAATACTTATGTTACTGCATGGTATACACTCTATATTGTTGTTACCACTATATTGTGCATTGGCTGTCTAGGTGTCCTGGCCTCCTCACTGCCCATGTTCATTCGGTGCGGGAGCTGTGATGCACACTGGGGCTTTCCTCCCTCCTGCCCTTGACGCTCGGGGGAGGGGGGAATACGCCACCACTGTGTATCGATGTCACACAAATTCCTCCCGGACGTTGGCGTCCCCACCCCCTCCCTTCCACGCGCGTGTCTGTGGTGTGGGGGGCATAGCATGTATTTATGGGCGGCAGCCCGGGTGTGGCCTGAGTTCCTCTGAGCCCTCCGTCACATTGGCCTTACACCATTACTGGACTGGTTCCCTTCTCCTTTCAACACAGGTACATCTTACACACTCACTCTTTTTTTTAAATTTCCTCCTTCACTGGGTGTTTTGGTGATGATCCCTCATATGGTCCTCCACCTTCACTCCCGGTTGGCCTCCATTTCATCTTTTTATCCCTGGACTAACCACTTTCCCCACCCAGTCCACTTTATCATTAAATTTTTATCATTATTTTACGCACATAGCCTCAATATTGTTTTACTTCACTGTTCTTATCACATTTCACCATTCCCTACATTTACACTAGGGGTGTTTGGGGGGCCCGGATCCGCCTGGATGGTTGTCTGTGATGCGTGCCACCATTGTACATGCCCTCTTTGCTCCTGACACTGATGCCCTTGGGTGGCCCACAGTCCTTTACACCATGCCTTCTAGTGCACACATATCCGTAAGTTATCTTGTCTTATCCAGTTTTTGGGGGGTATTTACCTATCCTCCCCTACCCTGACATAGTAAACTTACGTAGTTAATTCATTCTCCCATTGCAGATACCTCACATGTCTGCTCTTGAAGAGCAGTTTAAAGCCGTGAAACGCGTCGAGCTACCAGATATCGTGTACGAGCTACACACCCACCAAGATATGTGTCCATATTTTTATCGTGATAGGGATCAAATGACTATTGACCGTGCAAATGCTATTATTTTAACATATATATCCAACTATGAATACGGTGGACCCCTTTATTTTACCATGACTACAAATATTTGTAAACATGTTATTACTAATGATTGCCAGTCTAGAAATTGGCACCATGTCATGGGTGCATTTCTTTGTACATGGAATTCAATGTATGTAAACATGTTTTTATGCATTATTAAACCATTTATTTTTTCCACCACTCTATTCATTTTGTCATCATGAGCTTCATATAAAGTCCCACCTCCTTTTTTGCATCACTGCTGCTCTTTGCTGCAGTGGTATTTTTGTCGTTATTTATTTTACTCACTGAACGGTAACTCAATTTATAACATTTGTATCAAAGGACCACAGATATATTTGTTTATTTTGTTGATACTCTAAAATCGGTAGATTGACTTCTGTAGAACCACAGTGCCCATACATGAACTGAAATCCGTTCGGTCCCTGCTGAACCAGCCGAATTTCGATCCATGTATGGCCAGCTTTAAATGAAAACATTCTACTGGTGGCCCAGGATGCCTCATATCATTTGTGGCTCACATCAGCCAGGGTCTAACAATCTCAAGAAGGGCATCAAATGTAGATACCTTCAGGTGTGTATAATCAAAGAAGTTTTGAGAAAGAGTATAGAAATACCCCTTGGACATCCTCTGCGAGACTATGAAATGCAACCAATACCAGCATAACACCCTATTTTTCCGCTAGGCCATTCTTTCGATGATTATCTTGAACTGGACCAAACCAAGTGTCAAAGAGAGCAAAATATAGGAATACATCTTGCAGAGAATTCACAAAAATGCCCGGCATGACACCACAACCTAACCACACCTCAAAGCAGATCATTTCCTCTACATCACTTCCCCTTTAAGCACTTCCCTAGAGAAAAAAAAAAAAACACTTTATCTACATCCAACAAGCTTTCTTGATGCTTTTTTAACGCTTCAAAAACAACAAAATTGTGTCAAAACCACCTCATAAAACACTACGGGAGCTTTCATGAGCATTGCTTCATTCTTCATAAATCAACACGTGTGATCGAGCCGTAAGAGATGAATTTTCAAGGACTAACACAAGGCCACTGTCCTCACCTATAACTGGCCTTTGCAACAAGGAGCACATGAAAGGGTGACACATGACAAACAAAACCAATGAAAATTCCCAGCTCAACTTACCGACCAGCTTGCAACCAACCAAATTATCCTGCCTGATAGTATGCGTATTTTCAAGGACTGCCTGTATGACAGATAGATAGCCGGATGGAATGAGAAAGGAAGTTCAGATGATGGGAGAAATGTCCTGGAGTTGAGCATGGGAGGAAGCGATGAGGGAGATAGAGAGCAGGAGGTCTTGGAAGGAGCAAAGTGGATGATTTGGGTGGTATTTTGAGGTCAGGTTGGCGACATAGCTGGGGACAGAGATATGGATGGCTTTGTATGTTAGCAGTTTGAATTTCATATGCTAAACAAGAGGAAGCCGGTGGAGGGATTGGCAGAGAGGGGCTTTCGTATAGCAGGTGCCTATTAAAAAAAAACAAAAAAACAGACCCAAACCTACTTTTACATAGCTGGGGCAACTTATATCAAAACATAACCGGCAGCTCTCTTAAAAGAGCTATAAGAATAAAAGCTCTCCCTTTTCATACAAGTCCCTTTTCAGAATTTAAATCAGATTGAATTTGCACATAGATTAAACTCATTCATCCACACAAATGATTAGCATAGCAATCTGTTCATGTGTGTGGACCGATTTCATTGATGTTTGCATGGAAAGTGTGTGGCTTCCTTGGGAATTCAAGCTGCCTTAGGAATTGTCATTTCCCACTCATGGTTGACTCACTCAAAACTGAAATATTTAGAACCAAGGGTGGTAGATAGCTGTGGTTGAAAGCTGATGGAAAGCAACAAATGTGCCAAATGCATAGTCAGTGTTATGCTTGTACAACAGCAGCAAAAAAATGATATAGAACATTAACGTTAAATCATACATTTTATTTGTTTTCTATCAATTTGCATTAAGAATTTGGAAAAAAACAAAAAACATTGCTATATCAGTCCAATTTACTCTTTGCAGCATTTAAAACCTGCCTATTGCCAAGGACAAAGGAGGAGGAGGAGAAACTATGACATCACATGACCAGAGAGAAGACCACCTCCCCGCCGCCAAGAAATGTATACAGATCAAAAAAAGTTTAGGAGTTGCTCTATGATGGTGCTCATGGGGTTTAAATGTAGATGGATTGGGCTTCAAGCAATATACATTCCCATTGGCCTCTACAGGGAAGCCTGATTGATCAATAGAGCAATATGCAGGGAAGCAGAAGGGAGAGTTGATCTTTTTCACTACTAGCAGTTAAAGATACAGCTATCACAGGTAGGTTTAGGAGGCCGCCCTGATAAAGTCTCTTTAACCACTTGACCTCTGGAAGGTTTTAGCCCCTTCATGACTAGGCCATTTTTTGCCATTTGGCACTGTGCTACTTTATCTGACAATTGCGCGGTCATGCAACGCTGTATGCATATAAAACTCACACAAATAGAGCTTTCTTTTAGTGCCTTTTGATCACCACTGCGTTTTTTATTTTCCATTACATACACAAAAAAAAGACCGAAAATAATATTTTACACTTTCTGCTATAAAACATTCAATAAAAAAATCTAAAATTTCTTCAATAATTTAGGCCAACATGTATTCTGCTACATAATTTTGGTAAAAAAAAAAATCCCAATAAGCGTATATTGATTGGTTTGCGCGAAAGTTATAGAGTCTACAAACTATGAGATATATACTGGAATTTTTATTTATTTTTTTTTAATACTAGAAATGATGGAAATCAGCGACTTATAGTGGGACTGTGACAGTATGGCAGGCAATCTGACACATGTGACAGCGGGAACCATTGACACTAATCCAGTGATCTGTGCCAGTGATATACACTCTCACTCTACTAATGACACTGGCTGGAAAGGGGTTAACATCTAGGGGCGATCAAAGGGTAAACTGTATGCCCAACATTGCTTGGTGCATTCACTGTGTGCGGTTTTTACAAAGGGATGCGTCAGTTTTTAATCCTCTGCTTTGCAGGGAAAAACAAAAGCCAGCACATCCCTGCTGACAGGACAGAGCTGTGTTGTTTACATTCATTTCTCTTTACCGATCAGCGGGTCCCGGCCAGCAATCATTGGCCAGGACCCACTGATCAGCTTGCGCTGTGACTAATAACGCACGCGTGTGCCCCCTACCCGGAGGAGCTGGATCACGTATTAGATATGTGATCCAGTGCAGGAGAGCCACTCTGCCGCTGTACTACTTGAGACGGTCATAAATCCAAAAGCAAACACTTATATTGCAGCTTACCAATTCTTAGATGTGGTGGCTGCATTAGTTTTCCTTTATTTTCACCTGGTGAATTGGCCATTAAGTCGGTTGTTTTTCAAAAGAACAAGCTGTTCTGCAGATGTAAAAAGTTAGAGGGGTGCTTACAATGATCAGTTTTTGTTTACTTACAACCTTTATTTCAAAAGGAAAAAAAAAAACAGTTCGCTCTAACTGCTTATAAACTGTAAAGTATAAAGTGTTAGCTGGAGTTGAGCTTCAATTTGTTAGTGTAAATAAATCTGCTAGTACAGCTAACATTCCCCCAGACAGACAATGATGTTGTCCAACGGTGGCCCCTGTGCTCCTTCATCCAGAGTGTATGTGAATGTAGATACCACATCTAATGACTGGTAAGCTGCCATATTACATTTTTGGTGTTAGATTTAAAGCGCAACTCCACTTTTGTTGAGAAAAACACATTCCCCTCTGGGTGATCTATGTACATTACAAGGATTTTAACAAACTTTGTTGCAGACTCCTCCATTTTGTTTTTCTGAAGAAATCCGTGTGTCCATGTAGTAAGAGAATCTAATGGGAGTGGTTTCATAATTATCAATCAGCTACAGCACCTGCAGGCCTCCAATGAGGAAAGCTGCTGGGCCTGCATCCCTTTAGACGTGATTTCCTATTGGGAGTATCTCACCAAAAATGACATTTTTGTTGCAGGGGATGCCTGAAATCTGAATTGTATCTTAGTCCAGACCTCTGGGAAAATTGGTGAGCCAATCACACAAGCAGGAAATGAGGTTTCTGGGGGGGCGCTCTGTACACATTCAGTGTACAGAACACCTTCAGGTAGCCATATTGCATTTTCAGAAAATGACAGAGCTGCAGATTGAAAAGGAAAGGTCATTTTTAAGAGCATTCAATTACAATATGACTTGAGTCGCAATTGTATACGTTGTATTATTTTTTCTTTATTTTCTATTTTTTTCCCCATGAAAGTGGAGTTACCCTTTAATAACACTTTAAGTACTTCGATTTACTGACTCGGTACAATGCCAGCAAAATCACAACAGTTGATCTTCATACTGAACCCATGATGACAAATCAAAGTACTGAAAGTATTCAAAGTGGTGAAACAAGAGGATCAGCATGACAGCATCCAGAATTTTTTAAAAGGAGATCAACACTGGCAGCCTCCAAATTTCCCTGAAGGTAGATTTTTCCAAGCATGCTGTCATCCTTTGGCACACACTTGAATCTAATATCAGAACAGCATTGCAGCTTCGTAGGATGCCGATAAATGAAGCTCACTGTATGCAGTCACAGCACATTGCATACAAACAGGTGGGGTTCTTGCGAGCCACAAGTGGACCAATGCCTCTAAGGAGTAAAACAACTATATTTAAAGCAGCAAACACTTCACCACGTTTCATTCCGTGTATTTGAATATAAATAAAATCAATTGTGCTCGCGCTCAAAATGTGAATTGAAAAAAATATATGAATATATATATAAACTGAGTATAAAATATAAACTAATTGTGCAAAAATGTTAAACCATAATTAGTATGCTAATAAAAACATACATGTAAATATATATAATGTGCAATCCTTATATATAAAATTCACAAAGTGCATCCACATAAAAGTGCAATCCTTATATAAAATGCTGAAAGTGCATCATGCATGAATATAGACCTAATTAATAAGTGCAAATCCTGTGACAATCAAGTGTCCAAACAAAATACGATCAGTAGATTCAAACTGAAACAAAGAAGTGCAAGAAAACAGTGTCCATGAATGAAGTGTTCATCAAGCTTCTCCTGAAAAGTGTCCAAATCACAACAAGCTGGATGTGCTCTCCCGTGATCCCCCACTTGTGCTTGCGCTCACCTCTATTCGTGTGACACGGTAGTTAAACAGTGTCAAAACACGCATTGGGGCCACTCCTGGGCTCACTCAGGATGCAATGATGTATGTCCAATCCTCACAGGTAAAACATCATTCATAAAAGAGAAAAAGAAAGCTCCATGGTGTAATATAGTAAGGGATTTATTTAAAGTAAAAGAAGTTCCTCCAGGAGGGTACTCACAGTATGCAGGTGCTACAGTGCACCAAACTATACAGGTGTATTTCGTTTAGCAGCGGCTCGTATGGCGTGCGGTGTGGTGTATATTCCTCTGCTTCCCTGCTGACAGCTCCGTCCTACCCCTCCCCGACGCGTATTCAGCACAGGGATCACGTGCCTTCCTCTGGGGGATATCCCCCAGAGGAAGGTGTATATTCCTCTGCTTCCCTGCTGACAGCTCCGTCCTACCCCTCCCCGACGCGTATTCGGCACAGGGATCACGTGCCTTCCTCTGGGGGATATCCCCCAGAGGAAGGTGTATATTCCTCTGCTTCCCTGCTGACAGCTCCGTCCTACCCCTCCCCGACGCGTATTCGGCACAGGGATCACGTGCCTTCCTCTGGGGGATATCCCCCAGAGGAAGGTGTATATTCCTCTGCTTCCCTGCTGACCGCTCCGTCCTACCCCTCCCCGACGCGTATTCGGCACAGGGATCACGTGCCTTCCTCTGGGGGATATCCCCCAGAGGAAGGTGTATATTCCTCTGCTTCCCTGCTGACAGCTCCGTCCTACCCCTCCCCGACGCGTATTCGCCACAGGGATCACGTGCCTTCCTCTGGGGGATATCCCCCAGAGGAAGGCACGTGATCCCTGTGCCGAATACGCGTCGGGGAGGGGTAGGACGGAGCTGTCAGCAGGGAAGCAGAGGAATATACACCACACCGCACGCCATACGAGCCGCTGCTAAACGAAATACACCTGTATAGTTTGGTGCACTGTAGCACCTGCATACTGTGAGTACCCTCCTGGAGGAACTTCTTTTACTTTAAATAAATCCCTTACTATATTACACCATGGAGCTTTCTTTTTCTCTTTTATGAATGATGTTTTACCTGTGAGGATTGGACATACATCATTGCATCCTGAGTGAGCCCAGGAGTGGCCCCAATGCGTGTTTTGACACTGTTTAACTACCGTGTCACACGAATAGAGGTGAGCGCAAGCACAAGTGGGGGATCACGGGAGAGCACATCCAGCTTGCTGTGATTTGGACACTTTTCAGGAGAAGCTTGATGAACACTTCATTCATGGACACTGTTTTCTTGCACTTCTTTGTTTCAGTTTGAATCTACTGATCGTATTTTGTTTGGACACTTGATTGTCACAGGATTTGCACTTATTAATTAGGTCTATATTCATGCATGATGCACTTTCAGCATTTTATATAAGGATTGCACTTTTATGTGGATGCACTTTGTGAATTTTATATATAAGGATTGCACATTATATATATTTACATGTATGTTTTTATTAGCATACTAATTATGGTTTAACATTTTTGCACAATTAGTTTATATTTTATACTCCGTTTATATATATTCATATATTTTTTTCAATTCACATTTTGAGCGACAGCACATTGCATGTCTTGACACATATGGTGGATGTTGGAAAGGTGGTGGGCCGTCTCCGCAGAAAAACTCAAAGCAGAACCGTGAACCATAAAAAGCCACTTCCCCGGAGATGCTGAGCAGATGGAGATCTGGAAGGTTGCACACTTGGAGGAGTTCAATACAGCTGGACATAAGCAGAGCAAGATTTCCCCAAATGCAGCCAGTCACTGCCATGGGAAGTTATAAGGAAACAAATATGAGCACATCGACATAAAATCTGCGGTGAGGACAGAATTTCCTGGCTGATGTCCAGAACATCTTGTGCTGAGGGATTTCTACAGAGAAGTCACAAGAACACTAAGAGGAACCTGGCCTGCCTTGTTCTTTTCTAGAAGAGTAAATCCAAATTACACACGCCCAGGTTCCCTTAATCAAAACGTATTATCAGATGCAGCAATAGCCAACGCCATGGAGAATTCAGAGGGCAACCTACCAGCTGAGCTTTTAGGGCCCTTTTTTTTTTAAGGCTGCGTTCCACCAAGAACTGTAAAAAAAATGGTATTTGTTTCATTATAACCAAGATAGTTATAATGCTCTATGCCAAGAGTAAGAAAAAAAATAAAAAACACACACACAGGAAAAGAAAAAAAAAAAAAAAAAAAATGCAGTCAAGCCTACCACCACCCACACTTCACCACCCATACTTCAGCCAAAGGCTTTGGAGTGACAGACGGTTGAGAATTTACTCTCCATTTACCATACTGGGAGGTTAGTGTGGGAACAGTTACTTTTTTTTAGTTTTGGAAAGTCCTTCGAAATATGAAAAGGAACACTATTAAGGCAAAAGTGAATCAAGCCATTTTTACGAACATGCCACTTTAAGGCTATGGTATCACATAGTGCAGGTCAAAATATTCCATGAACTTTAAATAACCCCCCCCCCCCCAAAAAAAAAAATAATAACTGTGTCCCTCTATAACCCTTTCCCTAGCAGAGACATTTTTGCGTTTTAAAAATATAAATTTTACTGAAGATTAGCTATAACCCCAAAACCATATGTATTTTTTCCAAAAGCAGAGACCTGGGAGAATTAAAGGGTGGTATATGTTACACGGTATTTTTGCAATTGTTTTATCAAGTGCAAAATTTCATTTAAAAAATGGAAGTACATTTTTTGGGCACAAAAATGCAATATACTGTATTACTCAATATATGGGGGGGGGCACATTCCAGTGGTAATGAAAAGCCTGCCTGCAAGCGGTAAATCCTGTACTGACTCCGCCTCCCAAAACTCCTCCTCTTAGCACCTCTGAAGTTCAGAAGGCAGGCTCTGTGAAATGTGTGACACAGCGGAGCCTATTCACAGGGCATAGTCATACCTACCAATCATTCCAGATTGCGCAGGACTGCTCTGGGATTTCACCAAAAATCCCGTCATCGTGCAAATCCAGGCTGCAATCCGGCTGGTTGTCACTTTCTGGTCCAGGCAAAGGTAAACGAGGCACTGATCTGCTTCTGGCACTGTGTTGCAGAAGGCACGTCTGGTGTGGAATTCTCTTGCATTGCCTGGATGACAAAGTGCAGTAGAGAGCCCAGATCACCTTTGAGGGATGGGAGAGGGGTGACAGGAGTGATGCTCTGCAGAAATGCAAGAGGAGTAACAGGACAGATGAATATACGATTTGACATTTTGACCAAAGATATACTATTTTATTTTTTAAGCAACAATAAGCCTCAAACCAAAAATGTAATGTAATCGCAGCTTGCCACTCATTAGACGTGTTGGCTCCGTGAGTTTTCTTAGATTAGGTTTTTTACCAGTTTTCCTCCTGGTGATCTGGCCAATAACACACCTGTATTATGCCCCGTACACACGACCGGACATTCCGACAACAAAATCCATGTTTTTTTCCCAAACAGATGTTGGCTCAAACTTGTCTTGCATACACACGGTCACACAAAGTTGGTCGGAAATTCTGAACGTCAAGAACGCGGTGACGTACAACACGTACGATGAGCCGAGAAAAATGAAGTTCAATAGCCAGTGTTGCTCTTCTGCTTGATTCCAAGCATGCGTGGCACTTTGTGCGTCGGAATTGTGTACACACGATCAGAATTTACGCGAACGGATTGTCAGAAAATTTGAGAACCAGATCTCAAATTTTGTGCAACGGAAATTCCGATGGAAACTGTCCGATGGAGCCCACACACGGTCGGAATATCCAACAAAAGGCTGTCGGAAAATTCGGCCGTGTGTATGGGGCATTAGAGTGTCTCCGATCTGGATGGAGGAGCACATAGGGCACCTTTGGACATCAGCATTGTCAGCCTGGGGGGAGTGTTATATGTACTAGCAGATTAAAAAATTGAAGCCAAACTCAAGCTCACACTTTATAAGCAATTACAGCAAACAGTTTTTTTTTCTTTTGGAATATTTTAAAGTAAATAAAAGCGGATCATTGTAAGCACCTCTGCTAGTGTTAAATTGTTTGTCTCATCTCTGTAACTGATACAGTCTGATAGGGAGCTTGTTATTTTGAAAAAGACATGTATACGTGACAGAAAGATCACTCCAAATCAGTTTCTCGTTAAAGCCAAATATTCTCACAATAGTAAGCAAAAAAAGTCTTAACGGACGTTCAGAGAACTATTTTCAGAATTACACAATCATCCAACGTCCTCTCATAAGGGTAAACACACCAACATCTACGGCCTTTGCAAGCTTGAAATTCATAAGAGTGGCCTTGTGAGCGCCCTCTAGAGGAATTGCTGCAGAGCCAAAGCTGTACAAAAAACAACCAAATAATTGAAAAGGGTTTTCAAGAAGGATAGCTAGATTTCTGGTCTGAAATACAGTATTACTTCGTTCAACGCTAACATTTCAAGAACACCCTCCTCACTACTTCTATCTAAGACCCCACTGTGGAAAAATCCTCTGACCCTGTCCTTCTACTTCAATTACTGTTCCACTTGGCTTCAGGCCTAGAGGGGTCAGTGGGCCCTCAGATGAACTTCTCATTCATTGCAAGGCCTGCTGGTGAATGGAACTACAGTCCGTACTGCATGCACCTGGCTTCATTCACAGCACTGTTATTTGTCTGCTTTCCCTAAAGGTTTAAAGGATAGCAAAAAAAAAAAAAAATTATATATTTTTTCAATTAATGGACCGCATTCACATGTGAACACGTGGCAGCAAATGTACCATGGACATAACTACAAGTATGGAAAATACTGAGATAAAGTTAGAGAACTGCTATAATTTCAGGCATGTTATTAGATACTGTACATGCCTTGGCTGCCCCTCTCTAAACAGCTCGATTATTATACTGCAGACATAAGTTTAAAATTGTTAAAAACTTAAAGCAGTACTAACAAAAACTATAAAAAAAAAATTTGTGGTTGAAGTGGAAAAAGTCAACCTCTGCCAGATTTTTCAGCTGTGTCTTCATTGGAGGGTATAAACCCCACTTCCTGCCCTACAGATACCAATAATGATGGAAAGTAGACAGTTGTCACTAGAACAGTGGTCCAGAATAGACGTTCACCCACAACTCCTTTTTTAGTGACAGAGCCTTCTCCCATAATGCAAAACAAAAAAAAAAATATATATATTTTTGTGCTCATGGTTTCTTGGAGTGAACTGAGGGGCACAGGACATTTTATCTTCAGGTTATACTACCACCTACAAGAGAATTAGACACTGGCAAAATAGACAATGGCAAAAAAAAGCAAAAAAAAAAAAAAAAAAAAAAAAAAAAACTGTAGGCCAGCCCAGGATAACCTATCCTACTACCGGTATGTCTCAGCTTTGTAGTAAAGCAGTACGGAGAGCATAATTATAAAACACAAAGGGGTGGGACCTGTGTCCCCCGACTCCAAGAAAATAGGAATTTTGACTTACCTCATCTTTGAGTATAGTACAGGGACACACAGCTTGTATTCATAGACCCCAAGTTACATGCAGGCTACCTTCAGATGACTGGACACTGGCAAAGAAACTTGCTAGGACTGCCCCTAATGTACGCTGGTATGACCCCACTTTGGGGTTTGGGAACAGTGGACAAAATGGAGTATAACCCCTGAAAATGTACTACCACAGAAACATGGTTCAGAAGTACAGAGAGAGCTACCCAAAGATCAGCTAATCTGTGATGATAAAATAAGGTTGGAAGTGAGAAAATGAGGAGGGTAAAGCCCTTGGAGACCAAACCCTGTGTACCCCAAGTATCCGAGATTAAAGCAGTTCAAATGTCCATACAAACACTCCACCCCCACTCTGAAAAGTGGGGGCGTATCTTCATTCTGAGAAAGGTTTGTCTCAGGATTTTGCAGACTGAGATCCAAACCATGCTGGTGGACTGGGAGCCAAGCCAAGGGGTGGTCTAAAAAACATGTTTGGCACGTGTGTAAAGAAATTAAAAGGGTATTTTTTTTATTGGCTTGCAAAGGAGGGACTTTGCAGACCGTTCCTTAGGATTTTTCCACTGAGAAAGATGGGTACTCTTGCCAGAAGTAGATCTGAAGAGATGTTGTCTATGAAAGCCATGTGAATCTGGCATTTTCTTAAAAGCAAGTTCAGCAGTACAGCACTTTTTAACAAATGTCCTCCACATGTGTATGGACAAGGGAAATATGCCGGAGAGGAGATGGGAAATCTAAGCAGTCCATCAAAATTGTAGCTTACAGATACATTGCTCCAAAAAAGTTCTATACAAAAGGGATCAACCACATCAATGGAAAGACCTCTTTTAAGGGACTTTAGTCAGCCAAGGTTTGGCAAATCAAGGTCACAAGATGGAGCAGAGAGCAGGGCCTTCCAGCAAGAACAATGAAACCCAAACGATAAATTGCCTTATGGCTCTAAAGAACCCAAGACTGGGAATAACACTCGTAGAAGCAACAAGCTGATCTACTTTCACAATGGTGTGTACCACATCAATAAAATAAAAAACAGTCTCTTAAAGCGGACCTGCAGTCATTTTTAAACTTCCATCTATTACATTTTCTGCCCTTATTGTTTTAACTTTGGATATTAAAACATTTTTTTTCTGCAAGTAAATACCTTATACAGCCCACTTCCTGTTTCTGGTCTGGTAGAAAGCCTAGGCTTATGACATCATGCACAGCTCTCTCTCTCTCTCTACTACTCTAGTGAGTGTTTGCCAGGAAGGGAGGGGGATGAGTCATAGGAGGACCAATCAGAGCTGCAGAGCTGAAGGTGTGCCTCTGTGTGTCTGTGTAAATCCAGGAAGTGAACGGGCAGCAGCTTCAGCTGCCCACAGTTAAAAATGGATGCAGCCAGACTCAGTGGAGAGAGATTTCTGCAGCATATTTGGCAAGTACAGAATATATAAAGTCCCAGTATATATAAAATAATATGCAAAGTGGTTGGAGGGAAGCTTCAGAATGGAAAAGATGTTTTTATTACAAATTATGCAAGCAGACTGCAATTCCTCTTCAATTTAAAAGTAATGGCAGAAGGCTGACTCCTCGGAGGCAAGCTTATCAGACAAAGATTGGAGTGGCTCAGAATCAGACAGTCTGCACGGCTGATGGCTCAGAGGCTGCAAGTAGATCAGATACAAAATCTGGGGGAGAAGGTGTGGGAGCATGCTTATGGCCTCTGCAATCACTGTCAGCATATACCCAGTGATTTGGGATAATGTCTTGCTTGACTGTAGTAAAAACCTCAGCCAAGATGGCAGAAGAACCAGCCACAGCCAAAGGAGCTAAGATAGATTCCTAAGAAAGAACACCAGGATTTAAGGCTATGGACAATGCCCACATCAGCAAGCAGCACTAGAGCTGTTAGTAGATGTGAGCTTACGGCACCCAGTACAACGGTATGGTCTCTCTCAGTCCCTCCCTGATGCCCAGCGACCCACATACTTGAGGTAGCTGCTCCCAGTGCTCGGCCCAATCACAGTGAGCCTTCAGAGACCGTGCAAACAATGCGACAATGCCAATAGCTCTGGACCCAAAAATTGTTCTGCAGCAACTTTCTATCAAAACGTATTCTGGAAAGCACCCTTCAAGGAACCCAGTGTCCAACAGTCATTTCCAGGCTTTACCCGCAATGTTCCAGTCTAGCAGGTCCATATACGGCACTCCAAAAGCCAGGCTGACAACAGCTGTGGCGGATATCTGCAATTATAGCAACAGTGTAGAGAATAGTCTTCATCAAATAAAAAAAAAAGGTCCACCTTCCTGCTAGCAAAAAACCGAAGTATGCTGGTAGTAGGATGGCTCATCCTGGACTAGCCTACAGGTTTGTTTGCCAGCATGCAATCCTCCTGTAGACGGCAGTACAACCCGAAAGTGAGACTTCCTGTGTCCTTCAATGGACAAGAAAAAAAAAAAAAAAAAAAACATTTTGGCTGGAGTATCACTATAACAGAGACAGGTTAGGTCATGAGTAGTTCCAGACAGGATTTTCAACACAAAGGAAGCCAAACTCTTTGCTGAGCTCAAAAGCAGGCAAAATCGAGGATCAGCCTGAAACATTAAAAATATTATTCCAAAAAGTCAGGCAGTGAAAAGAAGCAGCTCCAAGTATGGCCAGGTACAGTTAAGCTTTTCTGTCCTTTCCTGAATCCCAAGAGAAGATCAGCCCCAGCTGTGTAAGGACACAGAAGTCAATGATATGTACATATTTCCTACTGTTACATATGTGAAGCAGAATGTTTGCGTGCTGAGGATACCAAGCAGAATCTTGAACTATTAACAACTTATAGATAAAATGTACTATTTTTTTCCTTTTCCTTTTTGAGGACTGATGTATCCTTAGAACACATTTCAGCTTGAAAGTCGCACATTTTACTCACCCTGACTGCCCTGTAGTTTTTATGGAGCTTTGAGCACGGGAAAGCCTAGTGCACCCCTACCTTTGTTGCATTTCAGAAGTTACAGACAACTGGTTAAGTCATTTAAACGAAAATCAAGATAGGGATGAAAAATGAACCCTACTGAGCCTCCAGTGTCCATAAATAGATGTTCTGACAATTCCTCCACACCTAGCTAAAAATGTTCTGTCAGTTCCTTCACACTTAGCTAAAATAAGCGATACAAAGACTGGAAGGGGCATCAACCTACCCTCAGCAAAGATGTGTTGGGCCAAAGCATTTTCACAGGAGCTCTGAACCCATCACAATTATTTTTATAAAGGGAACCTGTCATGATAGATTTATAGGAGCTACCACTTGTGACTTAGTTTACAAACCACAAGTTTCTGGGATGTTCTCCAAATCCTTTGAGTCACAGGATTAGCATAACTGTCTGGGAACTTACATCTATCTTGTAAGAGAAAAAAAAAAAAAAACTCTGCTGTTATAGATCCACCTAAAGACACCGAGGTTGATTTACTAAACCTGGAGTACAAAATTTGGTGCAGCTCTGCATAGAAACCAATCAGCTTCCAGGTGTTTTGTCAAAGCTTGATTGAACAAGCTGAAGTTAGAAGCTGATTGGCTACCATGCACAGCTGCACCATATTTTGCACTCTCCAGTTCTAGGAGGGCCCCTTTCACATGGGGCGGACTCCGTAAAGCAGATCAGCAGGGGATCTGTCCGCTGAGCAGCCCGCTCTTCTCTATGGGGTGGTCGGATAGAAACAAAATGCCTGTAGAGTTCTATCCAACGGTCATCCGATCCGATTCGCCAAATGGATGGGGAATAGATCCCCCATCCATCTTTTTGAATGACAGGGGTTCGAAACGGATGTCGACGAATGTCAGAGGATCTGCTGTTTCATGGGTGAGACTGGAGGGTCCAATCAGGTCCACCTGAAACATGGACAGGTGGACCTGATCCAATCGCCCGTGTGAAAGGGGCCTAAATCAACCCAACTGTCACTGGTAGGAAGGGGAAAAACTGCTGCAGGCCCCTAGAGGTATACATATCCTGCAACAGATTCTTACACCATCCGACAGGCAAAGCCTCAACATCTCCCCACCTGCTCAAGCTTTCCTGCACCTTCCTCCACCATTCCCATTCCCTGTGCAGGCTGCTATCATAGTGATCTGCCAATAGGAATGCATGTGGGGTGGGGGGTTAGCTGCAAGCTCCAACATTACCAGGAAGTGCTCCTCCAGGAGAGTTTGAGGCCACTGCATGTTTGTGACCTTCATTTTATATCTGTAGCAGTTTGTCACCAACTTTCCAGTCTCTCTAAACCTTTTTACTGTTGTAACAATTTCCACACTTGCACAGACGTGCTAAACTGCATATATTTGGCATGAACGTTAAAGTGGTTGTAAACTTCTGACATGAAATAAAGCATACCCCTCTATAGTGTGTACTTGTCTCAGTTAAGAGCACTACGTGTCATTTTTGGCTGTCAGCATCACTTCTGACAAGTTTTCCTGACACCAAGAGAAAAAAAGGTAACAGGAGAGGGAGCTCCAACACTAGGGATGAGCTCCGGCATGTTCGCATGGCGCACGTGCCGAGCCCGCCAGGAAGTCGGCACGGGGCAGCGCTAATCACAAGCAGTGAGACATTTCCCGATGTGCGGCTGCAGAGATCGGGAAATGTCTCCCTGCCTGTGATTAGCGCTGCGCCGTGCCGACTTCCTGGCGGGCTCGGCACGTGCGCCATGCGAACACGCCGGAGCTCATCCTTATCCAACACACAGCCTGTGATTAACAGCCTCAGCTGTGTGCGGTGTGGAGGGGAGAGTGTCCCTCCTCTCTAATCAGCTCTCCTGATCGAGTTCTGCAGTGTGTAATTTCAGCTCTCCACCCTGTTTTCTGAAAGCTCAGACAAGCTGTTTAAATTCTGGACTTTGAACAGCTGTAGAGAAAAAACTGCAGATAAACAGGTATAATTTATTTTGGGGGATTGGTTTCATCTCTGTGTATCACCTGAGGTCAGTCACTTCACTGGATATATGCAAGGATTTACAACCACTTTAAACCCTCTGAAACTAAACAGTTTTCTGAAAGTAGAGGAACCATAGAATAAAAGGATGGTTGTTTCACAATAATAGAATTAAAAAAAAAAAAAAAAAAAAAAAAAAGTATGTTGCGCGAGATCGATTTGCTAAACCATTTTTCAAACCAATATTTTTTCACGTAAAAAAACTTAAATTAATTTTAGTGAACATAAAACACATCTCCAATATCCAAAGGTTTTGCAAAATATAAAAAGATGCCGCTGTGTCGAGGTAATAGATACCAAATATGTCAAGCTTCAAAACTGCATGCGTCTGATAAATTAGGAAGAGCGAGTAATGCCACCAGCACACCAAGATCTCCAAAAATGAGTCCAAACCTTTAATCAGCCATCGCATCATTACAGCAGAAAGCAACGTTTTGGAGCCACGCAGGACCCCTTCATCAGGCATGTGCATGGCTCCGAAACGTTGTTTTCTGCTGTAATGATGTAAATAAAGCTTTGAAGATCTTGGTGTGCTGGGGACTTTACGCTCTCTGACTACACACGTGTCCAGCCGATGGTCACTTCAGCACCCACTTACAAATACAGCCATCTCTACAGGAATGTGTGCGTTGGGAATAGTGCATTGATAATTTGGGAAAATACAATGGCCAAACTGCTAAAAAAATAAAAAAAGTCAATTTAGAGTTAACCATAAATACTGACATGCATTGCGTAAAAGGGCACTTTTACCCTCTTCCTGCCCAGACCAATTTTCAGATTTCAGCGCTGTCACACTTTGAATGACAATTACGCAGTTATGCAACACTGTACCCAAATGACATTAAGCTTTTTTTTTTTTTTTTTTTTTAGACAGATAGAGCTTTCTTTTGGTGGTATTTAATCACCACTGGGTTTTTATTTTTTGCTAGACAGCCTTAACTACTTCCCACCCAGCCACTGCACATAAACGGCCGGATGGTCCTTCTTCTCGTTCTGAGTGGACATTCAGGAACGTCCCTCAGAACAAGTGCTTGCAGCGCGGCCATGATGCGCTCTGCAGCTTGATCCTGTGATCAATCTGATCACAGGATCCAGCTGAGCAGAGATTGGGATATGGGCGCTGTGATTGGCCCTCCCAATCACCTGACGGCTGTGTCCAATCACAGCCGTCACAATGTAAACAGAGACACATGTCTCTGTGACAGGTCTCCCCGCCGAGCTCAGTGAGAGCTCAGTGGGGGGGGGGGAATCTGCAGATCTGTGACAGCTCTCTGTGTGAGGATGATTTTACACAGAGAACTGTTACAGATCACCATACAAAAGTACACCAAGCACCACTGATATACCCCTGTCCCTATACACATTTATTGTCCCAATAAAAAAAAAAATCTGTCTGTCCCCCATCACTGCCAACACCAAATAAACACTCATTTGGGTTATTTTTACCAAAGAAATGTAGCAGCATCATTTTTGGTCAAAATTCATCAAGAGAAATTACTTATTTGCAAAATTTTATAACAGAAACTAACAAAAATGCTTTTCTTTGGAAAATTTTCGTTCTTTTTTTATTTGTAGCGTAAGAAATAAAAACCCCAGCGGTGATTAAAGCAGAGCTTCACCCAAAAGTGGAACTTCCGCTCATCGGATTCCTCCCCCCCTCCGGTGTCACAGTTGGCACCTTTCAGGGGGGGGGGGGGAGGGGGGGTTGCAGATACCTGTCTAAGACAGGTATCTGCACCCACTTCCGGGAATAGACTCCCATGGGAGTCATGCCCCCTCCCGCACTCCCCTGCTGTCTCCTGGGAAAGACACAGGTCCCAGGAGATAGCGGGGACCATTGAGAAAGCGCAGCGCGACTCGCGCATGTGTAGTAGGGAATTGGGAAGTGAAGCCGCAACGCTTCACTTCCTGATTCCCTCACTGAGAATGGCCGCGGCAGCACCCGAGGATCGAGGGACGGTTCGGTCTCGGGTGCCGACATCGCTGGACCCTGGGACAGGTGAGTGACCTTATTTTAAAAGTCAGCAGCTGCAGTATCCCGCTTTAAATACCACCAAAAAAAAAAGCTCTATTTGTGTGAAAAAAAAATGATAAAAATTTCATTTGAGTGCAGTGTTACATGACCGCGCAATTGTCATTTAAAGTGTGACAGCGCTGAAAGCTAAGTATTGGTCTGGGAAGGAAGGGGGTGAAAGTGCCCAGTATTGAAGTAGTTAAGACCAAAAATTTTGAAAAAAAAAAAAAAAGTTTCTAGTTTGTAACATTTTCTAAATAAGTAATTTTTCTACTTCGATTATGTGCGCTGACGAGGCTGCACTGATAGGCTGCACTAATGGGCACCGATGGTACCACCTCAGTGCCCATTAGTGCAGCCCCGTAGGTGCCCCTTTGGGCAGCCGCCAGTGCCTGATGGGCATAGATTGGCAGCACTGATCATCAGGACTGATGATCAGTGTCCCGATTATCAGTGTAGATGTCCCCTGTGTGGATTTGCTGGTTATCGGCTCTCCTGACAGCGTGTGAGGAGAGGACTGTTGATAACCGGTTTCCACTATGATCAGCTGTGATTGGACAGAGCTAGTCACATGGTAAAGAGCTGCTGTGATTGTTTTTTTTTACCCCAATCTGTGATCAGCTGTGTGTGGAGGACACAGCAATCACAGATGCCCTCCCAGCAATGTGAACCCGCATTGTAGCCATCTTTCGGTTATAGCGCGGGTGGGAGGTGGTTAAAAAAGGTTTATTATTTTTTAAAACACCTTTTTTTAATTTTTTTCAGTTAACTTTGTTGATACCACAAGGGGTATTCGACCCCTAATGCCTCCTTTGTACTGAGGGCAAACAGATCTGGGATTAGCAGTCCCCATACACTCCCACCAGGCCACAGCACCTGGGAACGCAAAAACACTGAAAGCTGATGAAGTGAGAGGCACATTTGTACTTTACAGCCACCCAAATCTCTTCTCCATTAAACAGCAGAGCCAGAACATTCATTTCAAAATAAAAGCTTGTTTAACCCCTTGACTGCCATAAGATGGTTGACATATCCTTGGCAGTCAAAGGGTTGAATGTATTTTACACGCAGACATCCTTTTGGAAAAGATAAGAAGTCTGTGCTCACCCAATTTACATTAAAGATTGTTAAATGATGCTAAAAAAATCACCAACCAGGGACCATCACTTTCCAATCTGCACTAAAACAGTGACAGCTGATAGCTCAATACTGTGAATACATTCATTTGAGCTCTAGCTGTCAAAATGCAGGTTCAATAATCCGCACTTGTTCCTTTCATATCCAAGAACTCACTTGCCATCCACAGCGTCTGATAGCTTGTAGTCAATCTGCAGCTCGTGCAGCACCCACTTCATACGCTCTCTCCTATCCGGACGACGCTTCAGATTAATGAGAAAAATCTGAGAAGAGACAAATGGCGGATGAAATAAATGAGAACTCCGCTCTTGAAACCATGGCTAGTTTGGAGATATATACAACTCTCCCATAAGAGGTTATGGGAAGCCTAGAAACATGAAAATTAGCCAGAATAATTTGTTTTATGTGCTTGCTTTAAATCCAAACTCCGGAAAATCAACAAAGCACATAGTTGGAATACATACAAAGGGAGCAGTTTTACCTGCCAAAAGGTTTGTATTTTTACCTATCTAGTCCTGAGATTTACATAGCTCTGCCAGATAACCAGGTCAATGAACCGATGTTTCTCTGCATCAGTTAAAGTGTTACTAAACCCAGAACTTGAATTCACTATATCTTGTCTCTCACAGTAAACAGAACATGGAAATGCAATTATTTTAGTAAATATAAACTGCTAAATACCCTTACCAGTATATAGCAGTCTTGTGACTTATATCAGTTCTTAGTAAAGCTTATAGGAGAAGTTTTCATTCTCCCCTGACCTCCTGTCTGGACAGTGCTGATTGGCCCTGTGCTGATCACATGCACTCTCCCAAGAAAAAAAAAAAAAGGAAAACTGTCTCGCAATAAACACCAAACTGAGCATGTGCAGCCTGACTCCTAATTTTCTGTTCTATTACGAAATGGGTTGGAGTCAGTTAAAGAAGAGGAGCATCAGAGACAGGATCACACAGCCTTTATACACAATGCAGAGGATTAACCCCTTAGGTTCCACAGCAAGTATAACAAGCATGCTTTACTGCAAATACACATTGATTTTACTGGTGTGGGTTTAGTAACACTTTAAACCAATACAGCTTGGATTGTGATTGGACAGTGACAGAGCAGCAGCAATTCATGAGCTCACCTCTCTGCTCTCTTCTCCAATCAGCATATTCCATGTCAACATATGTAGAGTAGACCCGATTGGTTCATACTGCTATATCATTCTCTCCCAACCTAAGCTTTGCTGTAGAGGGGATTACAAAAGGTTGATACTGAGACAAATTACAGGAGTTCTTTTTAATCTCTTTAATGTATGTGTCCACTACCACTGCTTCCAGACATGGTCTGCTGACTTGAGGCTTAGTCATAGAAGTGCTCAGCCCAATGCAGAGTGTTTACTTTTTGTACTAGCGCTGAGCTGTGTGCGCATAGTCTAAATAAAGTGAATGGACACAGATTGTCTGTACGGACTTTCGGTAGGGGCATGTAGAGGTGTGTTTTTCAGGCTAAAAAGAGCACCTGTAAAGCGACTAAAAAACGGCTCCCCTGCAGTCTCAGTGTGAAAGCCCGAGTGCTTTCACACTGAGGTGATGCGCTGGCAGGACGTTAAAAAAAACTCCTGCAAGCAGCATCTTTGGAGCGGTGAAAGGAATGGGCAGCGCCACGGAAAAAGTGCCGCTGCAGTGGTGCTTTGCGGGTCCTTTTAACCCTTTTTTTGGCTGCTAGCGGGGGTTAAAAGCCCCCTGCTAGTGGACGAAAACCTCAGCAAAAACGACGGTAAAGTGCTGCTAAAAATAGCGGTGCTTTACCGCCGACGTCCCCGTGTGAAAGCAGCCTAATGCCAGTGATAGAGGGTAGGAGGGGGTGAATGTGAACTCAGAGTTGGACTTTAAAGTTAATTTAATGGATCATGCTCGTGATACAGTGCATGTATGAACAAAAAAAATGTAAAAGAAAATTATTCATATATAAACAGCACTTGCAGGATGAATGTGCGAACCCACACGATGTGAATAAACACGAACAGTGGTATAAAATAAATGTAAAAAAATCTATGCGGTACAAATAAATACCAATGTGGCACAAATGAATAAATGGATAAATGAATAACACAATCTATTTAAAAGATTCAAAGTGCTGAGTGCGTCAAAAATAAAGTGCATAGGTGCTCCAAAAACAGCTGGTGTCGAGTGGCACGCTCCCCTCTGTTTTTGGAGCACCTATGCACTTTATTTTTGAAGCACTCGGCACTTTGAATCTTTTAAATAGATTGAGTTATTCTTTTATCCATTTATGCCACATTGGTATTTATTTGTACCGCATAGATTTTTAAATTTTATTTTATACCACTGTTGGTGTTTATTCACATTGTGTGGGTTCGCACATTCATCCTGCAAGCGCCGTTTATATATTAATTTCAACACTGTATGTATGGCTAGTAGCTGCAGCACTGAGCCAGTCTCCTGCTTTGCCAATCCTGATAATGTATACAGCCAAGGGGTCAGCAGTCAATGCTTACCTCGTCCAGTGTCATCTTATCCGCTACTTTTGGGGGGAGGGACAGGAAAGCCGATGGCTCAACAGGGGGACCCTTCACTGCAGGCAGAGGAGAACACAGTAACTAGATGGATCAGCAATTACATACAATAGTCTTTTATTATGATCTATCCTATCATCGATAATAACCTGGACACGATTTACATTAACTACATTAAAAACTACAAAATCCAATACAAATGGGAAAGTTAGTTCACCCTTGTCTACCCGGTGCATGTGGCAACACAGTTTAGAAGAAAAGAAGCAAAATATGAATTCTGAGCCAAAGCCCCCTTTCCACACAGCAACATGTCATTGCAAATAATGCAATTCCATCCAGCAGTAAAGCCCCCCTATATAAACAATTTGACTTCTTCTAAATCAGGGGTCTCCAAACTAAATCAGGCGGCCCAGACTGTGGCCAGTGGGAGTAGAAAAGGACCTCTTCCCGACAACCCTGGCCGGTTGTTGTCGGGGTGTGTGGGCGGGGGGGGCTTATCGGAATGTGGAAGCCGGCTCCCAGATCCCCCCCCCCCCCCCCAATATGAATGGGTATCGGGTTTATCATACCCCTACCCATTCACCCCAAAAAGCAGTGAGATGTAAAAAAAGAAGAGAAAAAACAAGAGACGGTTTTTGACAAGAAGACAGCGGCGGCGTGGGAGAAGACGGCTCGGAGCTATTTTTTTAATAAAAGACTTGTCAAAAACCGGCTCTTTTTTTTTTTTAACATTTCACTGCTTTTTGGGGTGAATGGGTAGGGGTACGATGCCCATTCCCATAGGGTGGGGGGGGGGTTTGTGGGCCTTCTTAAAGGGGGCTTCCAGATTCCTTTAAGCCCCCACCCGCAGACTCAGACAACCACTGGCCAGGGTTGTCAGGAAGAGGCCCTGGTCCCCATCAACACAGGGGCAAGGTGATTTGGGGAGGGACAGAACTCCCCCAAAGCACCCATGTCCCCCCATGTTGAGGGCATGCAGCCTGGTATGGTTGGGGGGGGAGGGTTGTTTGCTCATCCCCCTCCCTTTTCTGACCTGCCGGGCTGCATGCTTGGGACAGGCCTGGTATGGACCTGGGGGGGGGGGGACCCCACGCCATTTTTGCCGCAATTTTTTTTTTTTTACATTCAGCCGACAGCTGAGGACTCATCGGTTGTTAAGGACATGGCAACCGGCTTCCTGGCCCCCTCCTTAGCAACCAGCTAATATACAGCGAGGGAAAAAAAAAAAAGGGGGGGTTTAAAAACGGATGTCAGCAGGTCGGATGTAAGCGGATGTCGTCCACTAACATTCGTTTAGGGCTTTCATCCGTTCAGAAAAAACGAATGTTGATGGAAGCACATGAAAATGAATGATCGTTCGTTTTTCCATAGGAATGCATTAATGTACATTTTTCATCCATCAATGCCTGAGTGGTATGTTCACAAAGCTATCCAACTGGGCTCCTCGGATGTCCGTAACAGGACCGGCTAGCTGCCACAGGATCCTCCCTGGTCTGTCTGGGTAGTTCTGAAACTAAATGTGGCAAACCTGCCAGGAACTAATGCCAGGTACGGACAATGATCTGTAAATGGAAAACCACTTTCTTTCCATTTAGCTGTAACAAGAGCCAACTGATAATCTACAGATTTTCTTACATTGGGAAAAAAGCCATTTCCTAGCAAACCTTCCAACAGTGCTCCTCTTGAAGAACATCTTCCCAGAATTCTCATGTAAAGGCTTTTCTCGGAAGTTTGCACAGGGCTGGAGGTAAAATGTAATATATTCTCTGCAATATGCTTTGTGTTTTCTGCTGTATGCTTCTCACCTCTAGTGAAAAAACTTGCACAGGTGAATACTGGTAATACATAAATCCCTGGTATGACATAAACCCCCCACACCGCATTGCACTAAAGCGCAATTTAGCAAGAAGTGCCCAAAATTCAAGCCATTGGTGATCCTGTAAGCACCACCCAAATTTAGATTCATAAATCAACCTCACCTGGGTGGATAATTATCAGCCGAACGGTGACTGGCTATCAATGACGTGACAAGGTCATCTAGAGCCCAGGGCGAACACAGAACACACCCATGCCAACCAACCCCCCCCCCAGATGTATGAGCATTATGTGTCAGTGAAAAAAAAAAAAAAAAAAAACCACACAAAATCAAGCATATGCTCATCCCAAGCATAAATCCCCCCCCCCCCCCCCCCCCAGTACAAATCTGCCCCCTGCTGAAATCCCCCTACAACACAAAATGTTTGCCTGTCAAACCCCCCCGCTCCCTGCTCAAATCCTCTCTCTCTGCATATGCCCCCAGCACAAATCCCCCCCCCAAAAAAAAAAAAAAAAATCACCTCCTAGCACAAATCCTCTCACCCTACTCCAAATCCACCCCTGCCAACAAAAATTCCCCTCCCCCATCAAATTTCCCCTCCTGGCAGAAATATACCCCCCCCCCAATCATCCCTATTAGCACAAATCCCCTCTCACCCCAAAAAATATTTCCCCTCTACCATATTACTTTAAGGGCCGGTTCACACCACATGCAGTCCAGTGCATTTTTTTTCTGCATCAAAAACGCATGGAAAGTAGGTTTTATGGTTTTCAATGACATAGTTCACACCAGTGCTTGTAGTTCCAGAAAAAAAAAAAAAGTAGAACATGCTGCATTTTTTCTGCACTGAACTGTACTGGAACGCTGTAAAACGCATCAAAAACGCACTGCAACACACTTGTCCTTATTTAAGGTTAAGAAAAAAAAAAAAAAAAAAAAGGGGTGGGGGGGTGGGGGAGAACTGGACTGCATCAAAAACGCACTGGAACGCATCAAAAATGTGCATGCAGAAAAGTACCTGGAACGCATCTGGACTGCGTTTCTATGGTGGGAACTGGCCCTTATAGCACACACCCCTAGTCCCTCCCTTCTAGCACAGATCTCCCCCCCCCAAACTACCACTCCTAGCACATCTCCCCAAATTTGCCCTCCTAGAACAATTCTTAATTTCTTACCCCCTGCTGCTCCCCAGATTCCACTTTCCAACACAAATCCTCCCCACTCTCCTTGTTGTGCCCCCCCTACACCTCACATGATACCACAGTGCCAAGGATAGCCAGCCCTCTTGCCCACCACTTGTCCCAGCCCTGCTGGTTATCCTTCAGTTCATAATCAGGGACAGAAACATGTAAAGCTAGCCTAACACAGGTAGGAGTTTCTCATTTAGCCTGCGGGCTGAACAGGAAAAAGTTACCCGATTCCCTCATTCATGCTAAAGGGTGTGAGTGGAGGAAATCAAACCTGCCGGCTTCTCTATTTAGGCAGCCGGCACCCACAGCTGCCCAAATACCCAAACAGGGACCACATCTCCTAGAACACGTGTGCAGTACCTGCACTGCCATTCTGATGATGCTCAAGTACAGAGTGACCATACCCAGCAATACTCATTATAACCTTCATTAGAAGAATAATTCCACACACCACGGTCACCAGCCTGGTCAGATCAATGTGCAGACCTGAAGAAGGTGTTCCTTTTCAGACCTTCCTCTTAGTTCCTGGATGGGCACTCACCCGCAACCTCCAGTTTTGTGTGCAGAAAGTTGTCCACTTCATCAACCAGAGTGCTGTGTAATCGCAGAGGGACTGGGAGGTGCCCGTAAGCCTCTTTATTGCAGATGAACATCTGAACTTCTGATGGAGACACAGAAAGCATCTTAAATGTAGCAATCAATCTGAAAACAAGCCAAGTGAGATCCCAAAAGGGACTGGTGTTCAACAGGACCCATTACTTTACAATAAAAAAAATAATTAAAATTCCATTAATAGGTTGGGAACAAAAAAAAGTGATACAATAGTATGAGCAAGAAATAGCTGCACACCCCAATGAAAACATATGAAGCATGGAAATTTCTCTAGCGGGTTTTGTACTGCAGCAAAATAAGTCCAAAGAATTTTATGAAAAAAGTTTACAAAAGATAATAAATACAAACACAGCTGTCCAGCAAGACAAGAGCTCTAAAACCAAATACTAGAAGGCGTAAAAAAAAATGCATAATTATACAATGGTACAATAGACATATGAATGGCATAATAACTGTAAAAAGTCATACAGAAAAACTCCAACGCGTTTCGACCATAATATAGTAGCGGTCTTCTTCAGGGGGGAAAGATATGGACTTCTAAGGGATACAATATATCAATCAGTATGTTGAAAACCAAACAATGACATCGATTAACAAAAATTACAAAATAGGTAATGAGATTTATATTTACCAAAGAACAGCTTTATTTTTGGCCTTTTGTCATAAACTTTTTTCATAAAATTCTTTGGACTTATTTTGCTGCAATACAAAACCCCCTATGGAAATTCCATTAATATGAATTCAGCATATACTGCACCTCGCTAAAAGCTTGTACAAACCTATAGTCAAAGTAGCATTAAACCCGCAGCGTTTTTTAGTCTAACACATTCAGCACAATAAAATAAACATTCCCCGGTGAACTAAAACTATCTCTCCAGCACTTGGTTTACAACTTTCAATGCTGATGGCTCCTGCTCTCTTAGTGCCGCTTCCCTCAACTCCCAGTCTTCACAAGTAAGAGCAGTGCAGCCTCCGGTCAGTCTATTAGCTTGGAGAAGGGAGGAAGGGAGGAAGGGAGGAAGGGAGGAAGGGAGGAAGGGAGGAAGGGAGGAGCAGGCGATTGCCATCCTAGGCTATTGGGCTGTGTGTTTCTATTGATGCACAGTGTAGGGAGATACAACTCGAGTCCCTGCATGCAAGGATGACTTTATAGCACACAAAAGAAAGAAGCCACCCTGAAACAGGAAATCTGGGGGAGTGATATAGCACCAAAACTAAACTGGAACATAGACAAGGAATAAAAGATGAAGAAGCTGCATACTCAGTAATGATTACATCAGCTACTAAAAGTAATTAAAAAAAATAAATAAAAAAATTAGGGTTTAATATCGCTTACAGCGGTTGTATTGTCCGCTTGGTCATTTTTACCTACAGGTAAGCCTATAATAAGACTTACCTTTAGGTAAAATGAATATAACCCTGCATGCAGCCGCTGACTTCAGCGGAGCATGCGCAGTGAAGGTCCAGCGTATCGTGCTAGGAACAGAGGGCTCCCATGCGCATGGCTCTGGCCACTCATAGCACCGGAGCCGCGAACCCGAAAGAAACGCAGAGGAAACATGTCAGCTCCCTCAGTGGTGACTGGGCAGCCCTGTGGAAGCTTCGTTCTAAGGCAGGTATTTCATAATTCTTTGGTGCGGCACAGTGGTGTAGTGGGTAGCACTCTCACCTAGCAGCAATAGGGTCGCTGGTTCAAATCCCAACCACAACACCATCTGCCTGGAGTTTGCATGTTTTCCCTGTGCCTGCGTGGGTTTCATCCGGGTACTCTGGCTTCCTACCACACTCCAAAGACATGCTGGTAGGTTAATCAGATCCTGTCTATAAATTGGCCCTAGTATGTGTATATGTGTATGTGCTTGTAAGTGCGTCGGGACCCTGCGGGGTAAAGGACCGCGCTATATCAAGATGCAACTCAACTCATAATGCCACTGCATACTAGCTCATTATGCCTTTGCCTTAGTTTTTTTGGGCATACAACCGCATTAAGGACTTTCATTAATATGTATTCAGCTTGATAAAAGCTTGTATAAAACGCTATGTGTAACACTTTAAGGGCTTGATAAAAAAAAAAAAATAATAATAATAATAATAATAGAAAAAAAAAAAAAAAACTCCGAAAACCCCCAAAAAACAAATATTCGTCTCCGGAGCAGGTCAAAAATCATTAAGTGGGGACTCCTGTTTCGGAGTTTGCTCTCAATTCCTGTTGTGTCTCTGGGCCAGGAAGTGAAGGGAAATCAATTCAATCAGATAACACAGAAAACTACAAAAAGTTATAGTTTTAGTAAAAAAAACAAACAAAAAAAAAAAAACCCATCATCTTGCACTAAGGATTTAACCACTGGTTGGCAATCTGCATTACTCAGATTCTGTAAAAATAAGCCAGCATGCTGCCTGACTCGCCAACAGCCATCCAAAACTAAATTAGCAGTTTTTGGGGTAGTTTCCCTCAAACCATCAACCTAATACTCTACACTTCCAGTGTCACCTGACTTACCAGCTTGCCGGCAGGAGAAGGCAAACACTATGATGTCATCATAGGCCCAGGTGTAGTCTGGATGGGGTGGGTAGAAGTCCAGGTGTCGGCTGGATTCCTTCCGCAGGTCAATAAGGAAGGTGGAGTGAACCATGGGGACAGCAAAGCAGCCACGGCGTTCTCTCCGTCGGATAGGCATGTAGGCTGGGGTACGTCTATAATATCCCTAAATGTAGACATAGAGCAACGTTTAAAAATATGATCAACACTGGGGCGACAAAAATATTAGAGCAATCCAAAGCCCTTCCATGCTGGGTATACACACATATAACACAGACAGAGAGGGAGATTTTGTGTGTACTATGTAAATCTTGTGCCTAAACGTCCTCTCCCCCTTCACTACATTCACTTAAATTATTTGTGTATACATAGTTACTTACTCAGTTCTCCAGTCTCATGGTGTAATAATTTTTATATTTACTCATCTTTTAAAAATAGAAGATCTAGGTCTATTGAGCAGGGTATACATGCATTTTTTTTTTGGTCAACCAACGGGTTGAAAGAAAGAAGAAAAAACAAAAAAAACAAAAAAAAAAACCTTCACAGATCCCCACATCAACGCAAGTGATGTGGATGCAGGGATCTCCCCCATTTTGTCTTTTTATTCTGACTGCAGGGATTCCTTCCCTGTCCGAATACAAGATCAGCACTGCAGCCTTTGCAGCCTTTGGGTGCAAAGCAGATCTAATGCCGGTTTTCCAGCATTACCATTCAACAGAAGACTGTCATTAGACTGGTTTCCGTTGAACAGACAGCGGCACGCATGGACCGAAATTTGTCCGAGTCCTGCTGAACCGGCTGATTTTCAGTCCGTGTATACCATGCTTTACTCCCATAGGAATAAAATTGTTCTCCAAAGTAGTGGCTAGCTTTTTTAGAATATGCATTTTGAAATTGTTATTGTCAATTTTTAAAAATTCCACGATTTAATGTTTTGTCCTTCTAAAAAAAAAAAAAAAAAAAAAAAAAAGTTTTTAACATTTTTAATTCTATTGTGGCAGCTTTGGCATGGCTTTATCCATAGTACTCATATGGGATTCTTTTACACCTAATAAGTAGCACATCCTTGGATGTACTTTGCACCTGAATTTTGCTAATCTACAGTGCATTGAAAAAGTATTCATACCCCTTGAAATTTTCGACATTTTGTTACTGTAGCAAAGTCTTTAGCCTCTTCCAGTCTAATGAGGACCTCCAAGGCCAAAGATAGCCGACATCCTTTAATATGTAGTGGGTTGTGAGACATAGTGGGTGCAAAGATGGTGAAAGTTATTGGGCACCAGACACTTCTTGGATGTAAAAGAGGTTTTATTTCTTTTAACAGTCCTTTTTATAGTTTTGGGGGAAAGGGGGTTAGGGCCATGACACCCTTAACTAGTTGTAAATTCAATTGGCAGAATCTGAGACTTCCCCAGCAAGGCGCCACATCTGCACATGCAGGAATGCTGTCCCCTTTGGCATCAGTCTAACAGTTCCTAACACAAACGTAACAGTTCCTTCAGCTTCACTACAACTGCTCCTTGTAGTTCTTCAACACTGAGCTCCCGGTCTCTCACTAGACCCACAGATTCACTGACTCGGAATACCTTGAGCTCCTCCAATCTCTGCAGTGGTATCTCCCTCTGCAATAGGGTCGCTGGTTCAAAAAAAGCGTGGAATATTTTTTTAAAGCCCAACCCTGCTATAAACTTTCTACAACTTTATCCCTGACCTCTCTGGTGTGTTCCTTGGCCTTTATGATGCCGTTTGTTTGCGAAGGTTCTCTAACAAACCTCCGAGGGATTCTCAGAACAGCTGTATTTATACTGAGATTAAATTACATACAGGTGGACTCTATTTACTAATTGAAGGCAATTACTGTAGTTCCACTAGATTTTATTTAGAGGTATCGGAGTAAAGGGGGCTGAATACAAATGCACGCCACACTTTTCAGATATTAAAGCGGGGGTCCACCTATCTATCGTTTTTTTTTTTTTTTTTAGTTCATTCAAACTTTTCTTCTCAGCATTACATACTCACATATTGTGTGTGATATGTTCGCCTGTGTCATATTTCGTCGGAAAGAATAACTTATATTATTCACTGCAGGCGGTTTCCATCTTCATTGTGGGCATTTGAAGCCCACAAGCATTTATTTCCTGGATGTGGTGAATGCTGTGCTCCCAGAATTCACCGCTCGTTCCCGCACATGCTCAGTGGCATCCTGGGAAGCCTGAGACTAGCTCCCAGGAGTCTGGGAGAGGCTAGAAACACGCCTACTCCCACGGGAGGAGAACCAGGAAGTGCAAAGAAGAATAGAAAAATAAAAAAGGTAATTACGGCGATTTAAATTTTTTTAAATGGCATGTCAGCATGTAGGCAAGGAAGAGAATACATACAGATATTGTTCAAAATTTGGGTGGAACCCCGCTTTAATTTTTAAAAAGTTTTGAAAACCATTTATCATTTTCCTTCCACTTCACAATTATGTGCCACTTTGTGTTGGTCTATCACATAAAATCCCAATGAAATACATTTACGTTCTTGGTTGTAACCTGACAAAATGTGGAAAATTTCAAGAGGTATTAATACTTTTTCAAGGCACTGTATCTACTGGTTTAAAGCCATCACTGAGCATACATATAAGATGATCTTACAAAATCTTACATTAAAAAGTTAGTTTTGACCTTCTAAGTGGGGCTAATAGAAAATGTGAATAAAGGTTGAGCTTTAAATCTGATCCATTTCCACAACGCTCTGCTCACCTGGGTGGTCATTCCGCACCAGAAATTGGAGTAGGCTGCCCTGGACTCCAACATGGGGGCCACCACTGTCTTGTTCTCCGCAATCAGCAGATTAAGGGTGTCTGGGTTAATCAGCAAGTTGTCAGCATCTATAAACTGAAAAAAAAAAAATGATATGTCCATAAAAAAGCTGCAAAAAGACAGAACATACTAAAACAATATAGACCATAACATACAAAACAGTGGGTGCCCTTTGCCTGTATTTGCTAAGGTAATATACGCAGACCTCCCTCTAAAAACACGAGCTCTGGCCTTTGGGTTCAAAACAAGCATGCAGCTAGTCAAGTCAGAATTTCTGATCCACATACCTGCTCCAGGTTAGTGGCTCAGAAATGACTGAAGTCAGAGAATCGGAATGACAAGTAGGCAACTAGCATTTTGAAATACATCAGCAAAAGTAGCCTACATAGATTTCTCACGCTACAGGTTTTCTTTAAAGTGCACGTGCATTCATAGGCTAAGTTCACATGTCCACCTTGAGGCCGCTGCTACACAAATGATCCCCTGATCCCCTCAGACCAAATAATTCCTTCTGTCTAAAGCAAGGTACCCCAGAATACCAGCAGCCTTACTATTCTATTTGTATCTGGATGAAGCCAAGCAGCTGGTTGGTTGTTCAGACAAAGAACTAAAAATAAATAAAAATGGTAAATTTTATCTGAACCTCCAACCCAATAAAGGGGCTTAGCCATAATGAATAGATCCATATCACACTAGCTAGAGCACACAGAATACCGCAAGACATTGTTCACCATCTGACCAAACCAGCAAAACGTCACCCCTTGCTTCCTTGTTGACGAGTCCATCAACAAAAGCGTGAGTCTGTTAAGAGCAGGTGAGTCGTCTTTAGCGATCTGGTTAGTGAGCATTTGCCACTAGCGTCTAGTGTATTAACATGGTCTGCAGACAGAGGAAATGAGGCAGCTTCTGGCAACCGTGGAGGGGGATTTGCTTCAAGGACACAACCAAGTATTTGGATCAGGGGCCACTTTATGAAATGGTAGGTGGAGAAACCCTAAAGTTTTTTTTTTACCAGTCTACTTTAAAAGGGAACCTGACACCAACTTAAATGCAGGTAAAAGCACAGAATAATAAGTATTTAAAAATGCAAACTTGCTGAGTTTCTTCCCATAAAGGATTTTTTTTATTCTCTTGCAATCGGCCTCAAAACTCGCTGCCAAAAAGTAACTACTCCATAAAGAGCCAATTCCTTAGCACAGTCCCCTTCTCTCTGCCACGTCATAGCCCTCTCCTCTTCCAGAAGTGTCTATTTACTGTGTGTGCTGGCCCAGCATCTCTGTACTTCCCCAAATGACCTTCTACTTAGCTATAGGAGCACGCGTCATCAACCTTTTTACCCTGGAGTAATCTTAAAAATCGTAATCCTAAAAATACGATTTTTGAGGTCATGGGAATCTCCTCCTAAAAATGATTACACATACAACTCATGTTACATTAGCACGATCAGCAAGTTGTAAAGGTGTAAATACAGTATTTTACACCCAGAGCAGACTTTTTTTTTTTTTTTTTAAACACTTCTCCCTGCTCTGTACAACAAAATTTTACAAATAATTTTGAAATGAAATTAACTTAAAAATTACAGAAAGAAAACATTAAAACTGTGGTAACCCTTAACATTAATGGTTGGTGTAGAAACGATCCCTTACTTTGGTGGTAAAACCATATTAAGCATTGGTGGTCAGTGAAGGGTAGAAATCCACTTGCTACGGATCATTGCCCAGGGAACTCCTAGCAACCTCAGATGGAACCCTTACAGGATTCCAGGGAACTCTGGTTGGGAAAGGCTGCCATAGAATGTCACATGAGTGACAGCTCAAAGTCTGTTTGGCTGCTGACATCACATCCAAGATGGCGGTGTCCAGCAGCAGTCTTAGGGGTTTTGGATGTCTACGCAAGGGGGCTTGTACAGCTAATTAACAAGCACAAAATACCTTAAATCAGGGATCCTCAAACTACGGCCCTCCAGCTGTTACGGAACTACATATTCCATGAGGCATTGTAAAACTCTGACATTCACAGACATGACTGGGCATGATGGGAATTGTAGTTCCTGAACAGCTGGAGGGCCATAGTTTGAAGACCCCTTCCTTAAATGTACAGGTACTCTTATGGGGAGATTGCTGTTGAAATGAATGGTCTGACGACATGATCCCTAAATATGACCAAGTGTTATGATATACGAGAATATTTCCCCATTGGAGTCCAGATAACTATAAGAAGCCAGCACGTGATGCAGCTTGCTAACAACCATACAAGATTGAGTTCTGGGAAGAGTTGGCATTGAACCACATTAGGCTCCATTGTAATAAATCAGAGCTTCACAAAGTCTGAATTTTCCAGCAAGCAAGGTACCAGATGTCTCTCCTGAAAACAAACTGGAACAATTACAAGCAAACGATGAGGGAAAATCTAGATGAAGATCGTCTGATTACTGTTTCTTTATTCCTCCTGAAGTCATTGTAATGTCAGTGAAACCAGAACTTCTATTAACAGGATCAGCTTTCAAAATCACTTGCGAGGCCTCAAGAGGCTGAATCACAATCTGCAGCAACCATCCGTGAACAAAGCAAACACACGGTGTCCTCACAATATTATCGGATACGGTTACCATATTATAAAGTGTACAGAGCCGTCTACAAAATATTTGGCTGAAGGAAGATACGAAATGCAAGCCAAAATGGGAGCTTTGCCACTTTTCAAAACATAACGGAAAATTGAATAGAAGCTTCCATTACCAGTAAACACATACTACCAGCCTCTGGTCTACAGCCAACCTGAGTAACTTGGAAAATAGAACTCAGCTGTATTTAAGGGGCGATACAAATATCTAAAACCTTAAAGCTTAACTTCAGGATTATGACCAGTTTTCAACCTTAGACCCGATCTCCGAGGTCAAAATAAATGATCCTAAATGATCCAAAATTATAGCTTACTTCTATGTTGCGACTAGGAATGCAACAATATAACAGCCGAAAATAGGGTTATCAGAATTTTGCAGACAGAAAAAAATGTTTTTACGTTTTTTGGATAGCTTAGGGAAGGGTTAACATCCCTGTAATGTTTGTTTTGCTGTCCGTGTCCCTGTTCAGAAGATTGCATCTCACTTTCTGTCCCTGTGACAATTGGATTTTGAAAATGTTGGGCTGTGGTGGAAACAAGCCTTGGTGGTAAACCTTCAGACTGGGTTCACACATGTCCGGTTGCGGGTTGCAGTCCGGAGTGTTTGCATTTACCGGTTCGGGTGTGATTCAGGACCGAATTTTTCCCTGAATTCGCACCTGAACCGGACACAAATACATACAGGACCCTTTTCAAAACGGCACCACGGCTACCTCAGACATGTGTGAAACTGCTCCATAGAGAGCTGGACACATTTACATGTCATGTGAATTGTAATGCTGTCTAAAACGCATACAAATTTGCATATATGTGAACCCAGCCTTTGTGGAGACACTTTTTAACCCCATGATAACTATTACAGGAGTGAATTTCCCTTCCTAGGGGTAGATTTCCTCTCACTTCCTGTTGTCGCCCTCCGTTTGCAAGTATGAGTTGTATGCAAGTCAAAAGGTTTTTAACTCGGGGACTGCCTGTATCTTTTAAAAACTGTCCATTTTGGTGCTAGTTGTGACATTACAGTTTCCTAGGATTCCATGGGAATACATTGTTCTGCTGGCCATTGTTTGATTCTTCTTTGGAGGTAAATGCTCACATAGCCAGCCAATCAACAGCTGTGGACAGGTTGGCCTCTGGTGCTGTGGAGATTGAACCAACTCAAAGAAGGAAGCATGGCATGAGCACGTTACTGCTTTATTCTATAATCCACATGTGTCAAACACAAGGCCCGTGGGCCGAATCTGGCCCATCAGGCCATTTCATGTGGACCTCGCCTCTCTCCTGCAGCTGCGGCACCACCCCTAATCTCAGCCCCCACTCTGTTTCAGAAGAGCTCCTCCTACAGATCCTACACCCTTCTGTGCAGCAGCAGCACCCACCCACCCCATCTCCGTCTCCCCTGGTCTCAGCATTCAGCAGAATCTGGCAGCTGCCTCCAGCCCTACTCCGAACCTCCTCCAGACCCTGCACTTACTGCTTCCCAGATCCACCCCCAGCTTCTTCCCTTCAGCAGCACAAGAGTGGGGTGCACTGTAATGTATGGGTGGGGAACTCGACTTCTGATATTGGGGGCACTCTTGAACATCTGATGTAAGGAGGGTTGGGGTGCTCTGGACATCTAGTTCGGCCTCTTGAGGGCAACAATAATGCTGATGCGGGCCACGATGAAATTGAGTTTGACACCCCTGCTATAATCTACTGGAGGAGACGTGACCAGGAATGGTTTCGCCATAGGGAGAAAACAGCAGCACCTAGTCGCACACACTGTGGAAAAGCAGAGAAACAGCGGGAATAAGTGGCATGTTTGGGGGAACACAAGAGAGGGAAAGGATGAACTTTAAAAATATATAGAGTTTTTTTCTACCAAAACAGCATCTGAAGTCTGCAACTGAAATCTAGGTGGGCATAGCCCACCCCAGCAACCCCTTAGATCTGGCCATGCAGCACTTACTTGGCCGGCGCTAGCTAGCGGGAGTCCCTGAATGTGCCACCAGTGCTACTGCAAACACGGCATCCCAGACATCCTTTCAGTCCATTCCTTGTCTGTGCCGACCAGTGCTGCGGGTGCTATGCCAACATGGCATCCCTCCAGACGTAACCATTCATAGCTGCAAGTTTACAATTTTGTGTTGGGCTGAATGCTTAGCCCTCTTGGGCCACGAGATAGACACCCCTGGTCTAAAATGTTTTTGCATGCTGCAGAATTAACAGTATCCTTTACTGAGGTCAGTTGTATAGAGAGGTGTTCTCATTTATACTGGCAACTTTTGGAGGTCAGTAAATGAGGTAAACCTCCGATGATTGGGTCCTTGAGATGATCACAGAAGAACTTTTCATAAACATTTAGGCTTCATGCACACAGGATGTTTTTTTTTTTTTTTTTTTTTTTTTAACTCTCCTAGAAGCCAGAAGCGTTTTTGCTGAAAAAATGGCTGACACTTGTAAAAAAGGACGTATAACTTTTACAAGCTTTTACAGGCGTCAAGCTCTTGGGTGTTAATTTCACTGGCCAGAATAAATAATTTATTCTGGTCATTGAAATAAATTAATGCTCAAGCACTAGCGTTTAGGCACGTTTAGCAGATTTAAGTAGCATCAAGCGTTTTTTTTCTGCCCTAACGCTGCTGCTCTTGGACGCACTGGCTTTTTTTCCTGCCTCTAAAAGCTGTTAAAAGCCTGTGTGTGCGCGCATGGATACAAAAGCGAACATGGAGGTGCATTTAGAGGCTGGAAAAAGAAAAAAAAAAAAAAAAGCCAGACGTCTCTAGAAGCAGCTGTAAAAATGTGCATGAGGCCTTAAAGGATAAGTGCACCCTAACACTAAAATCTCTACATCTACAGACATCCATGATCTAACACTAACCTATCTAGCCCTGTAAAGGAGAAATGACTATACATACCTTTTTTGAAGCCGATCTGACCTGATCCCATGCTGAGCTGTCAGGAGCGGCTTCGCTGTGGAGACAGGTGCAGAGGACACAGCCGACAACGGAAGCCCCATAGTAAGTCAATGGGTGACGTCACTTCCTGTTCATTTCACAGCCATTGTGGCTGTGTCCTCTGCAGAGCTTCTGCCGCTGGAGACCAGAATGGATCAGCTTAAAATAAAAAGGCATGTATACGGATTTCTTCCTTACAGGGCTAGATAGGTTAGTGTTAGATCATGGATGTCTGTAGATGTAGTGATTTTAATGTTAGGGTGGACTTCTACTTTAAGCCTTGGCATGGTATTCCTACAACTGTGCTGCATATCATTATAGCCAACAGCCTCAGTGCGACTGCCATCACTACTCTGCCATTAACTAAGGAGGAAAATCAAACAACACTCTTGGTTTGGCTTTACTTGTTTTGGGGAGCCAAAAGCAACAAAATGTCTCTACTGCACTCTTTTGGCAGCCACAATCATATAAAAGTAACAGTCCACGTTCAGAAACGTGCAGCAACCAGCCACCCTTCATTACTTTAACTGCTCTATGCTGATACAAGGTGAAAGGTTACTAGTTAGAAGTAAATGTACTTTGTACACGATGTATCACGCACAGGTTTGACCAAGAACCTCTAAACAGGTCAGTTTAGAGGTTCTTGGCCAAAACCTGGCCAAACATTAGCTAATATTTTGCAGACAAGAGACCACATAAGTCAATGGATTGTTTTTTCTGCATTCTTATTTCTACATATATAGTGCAGCGCTACTGTATCCTTAAATCTTATAGATTTAGAATAAATCCTTAAAGTGGATGTAAACCCAAAATTTTTTTTTTTTTTTTTATGTCATATTGTAGAGTATAAGATTTGCTATCATTTGAGCCCAGTCTTGCCACACAGAGTTAATCCATCTCTGAGCAATCCCCTTTTATTGTTCAGTGAGAGAAATCTTGACAAACTGAGAAAAACTTTGTCAAATCCTCCCCCTTGCTGTGAGTGACAGGTGATTTACATCTCATGCACTAGCCTAAGTAAGACACAGGCACTAGTTAATTGTCTCCCACTCATTTCTTCAGCAGCTCTGCCAGGATTGGCTGTTCCACATAATCTCAGCCCTGGCTGCAGACACTCCACTGGTCTGATTGGGGGTGGGGGGGGTGGGGGGTTTGCTGCTGGACACAGCTATATTACACTTACATTTATATATATTTACATACTGTATATAGCTGTGTCCAGCAGCACTCCGCAGCCCCCCCCGTAAATGACATGTATCGCGTTTCCGTCCTTTCCTCCGCTCTCCATCCTGACAGAGCCCACTGGATGGAGGGTTGGAGGGGAGTCGGCAGACACAGCGGGCGGATAAGGACAGGAGGGGGGGTCATAGAAGAAGGGGAGGTGGTGGTGGTGGAGAGAACATGTCAGGCGCTGGAGGAGGAGGACACAAGGAACAGTCTGGGGTGATCGGTGCAGCGGAGGGACAGCCGTGAGCACTGATCTCCCTGCATGGCGTTTGATCAGCTGCTTCTCCTTCTCTGCCTCCTCAGGGGGATCTGTGCTCACAGCTGTCCCCTCCGCACCGATCATACCCGACTGTCACTGGACAGTGATAGGAGCCATGAGCGCGCTCCTCTTCTTCTGTGCGCGCACTCTTCACTCCGGCCAGGTGCGAGTAGAGGTGGGCAGGGAGTCTGGTGATGTCATGACTCCACCCACCGAGCGCCGTACAAGGGACCCGCCCACTGAACCCGGCATTTTTGGGGGCTCCAAAACAGCTAAAGGGGAGACATTTGAAAGGTAAGGATACATGCAGGAGGCATGTATATCCTTATAGATCACCCCTATGGCAGTACTTTAAAAAAGATGGGAGTGGGTTTACATCCACTTTAATAGGCAAAAAATATATAAATAAAAAGTTCTCATAAATCCATATAAAATGCAAGTCCATAAAACGTGTCTATTCCCCCACCATGTTCTTCCGTCCTCAGTCTGTTAATAACACCCAAAAGTGCACGCCGCCACCAGCCAAAAAACCTGTTCACCTCAAGGATGAATGTAATGGGCACTGACTAGAATCACTCCAGTGATAAACTCCACCACGATCTCTTTCCTCCACTCCTGGGATTCAGCTCAGTGTCACGTCTCTTATGTTCAGCGGGCAACATGTAATCACAAATACAGACTACATATTGCTCTCCATTTTACAAGTTTATTAAAATTGCCCCATAAAAGTACACATACAAGATAAATCACATAAAAACGCCTGTATAAATCCTGTGAAGACTGAAGAAGCCCAATGAGCATGGGCGTCCACAGAACTTTTTTCAGGGGGGGGGGGGGGGGGGGCGGCATAATTTTATGGACACCCATGCTCAGTCCCTTTTTGACAATGGTGCTGGGGGGCAGGGCCAAGCCATACACTTGGCGTCTATGGACGCCGAATGAATGAATCAGGAGCGAGCCCGCAAGGTAACCCCCTCGGGAGAGCGCTTCTCCTAGGGGGTTATCTGATGAGAGGGAGGAGCCGCGAGAGCCGCCGAGGGATGCCCAGAAGAGGATGTTCGGGGCCACTCTGTGCAAAACAAGCTGCGCAGTGGAGGCAAGTACGATATGTTTGTTATTTTTTAAACAAACCTTTAGTATCACTTTAAGGGCTCGTTTATACCAGAAGGTGGTGCAGGAAAGCCATGTTCCGTGTGCGTATGTGATCTCCTGCAGGTGTATATATATTTTTCTAAGGACACCTCAAACACAGATCACAATTGCAGTGCTTTTGCCTGTCCCAGATCTCATGGTACCATAGTACCATGCAATTTGGTGCAGTACGCTTTTGAAAAACTAGTGTGTGCATTACATTTTTGTGCGATCCAATGTGATTTCATCCCAGTTAAATGAATGAGCTGAAAATTGCACCTTATGGAGTTGCACAGGAATCCGAGCTGCGCCGCTCGGGTGGAGAATAGTAACAGGCCTGGTGCGGCAGAGCAGCAGTGGTGGGAGGAGCGAGGAGGAAAACATAGACCAGACCATTGCTGCCGCAGCGCAGGGGCCGATCAGAGAGAGCTCAGAGCAGCCAGCAGAGAAACAGATGTAGGAAAAAAAAAAAAGTCAGCAGCGGCCACGGCAGACATTTCAACACACAGTCTGCAAGCCAACAACACCTGATGATTCCAGGGGAGGGGCAATTGCCCTGCCTTGCCCCCATTTGTGGACGCCCATGCCAATGAGAGGACGATATGAGTATGGGATGGAGGAGCCGAGGCTGTGACTTCACGCAGCCACCGCAATCCGTGTGGAGTGGTGAGTGAGCAGACATAGGATTTATACAGGCGTTTTTATGTGATTATCTTGTAAGTGTACTTTATTTGGGCAATTTTAATAAACTTGTAAAATGGAGAGCACTATGTAGTCTGTGTTTGTGATTACATGTTGCCCGTTGAACTTAAAGTTTTACTAAAACCACAACAGTAAAATCAGTCTATATATGCAGTAAAGCATGCTTGTTATACTCACTGTGGAACCTAAGGGGTTAATCCTTTGTGTATAAAGGATGTTTGACCCTGTCTCTCTGATCCTCCTCATCTTCTACTGTCTCCAAAAAATAACCTGATATTTACAGAGCCAGGGGATGGGCTGCACATGTTTGGTGTCTATTGCTACAGTTTTTTTATTTCTCTTGGGAGGGTGCATGTGATCAGCACAGGGCCAATCAGCACTGTCCAAACAGATGGTCAGGGGAGAATGAAAACTCCTCCTACAAGCTTTGCTAGGAACCAATAGAAGCCACAAGACTGCCATATACTGCTGATAAGAAAAGATATCTATCAGTATAAATTTACTAAAATAATTGCATTTCCATGTTCTCTGTACTTACTGTGGGGGATCAGATATAGTGAATGCAGATTCTGGGTTTAGTAACACTTTAAAAAAGAGAAGTATGGGAATCTGTTTTTTTCCCTAATCATACTTACCTCGGTGGATGCAGCATCAGACCGATACTGCATCTGTCCCCCGGCGTCTCTGCACTGAGAGCCGAGCCATCAAATACAGCTGATGGCCCGGTTCTCTCACCTTTTCGAGCAGAGAGCTGCTGACTGTCAGTCAGCATCTCTCCTCTCTGCTCCTCCACGCTCATTGGAGCGCTGAGCTGTGGAGGGGCGGGGAGCAGCGGCTTGCTGAGAGGCTGAGACTGCAATCAGTCCAGGCACCTGGCGGATCCAGACTTCTGAAGTCAGATGACGCGCTGCCTCAACTGATCCTGGTGACGTCAGCGGAGACCGGACTTCAGACCGCTCTCCGCTGAAAACGGGTCACAGGAGTGCAAAACTAATTGCACTCCTGTGACCCAGAGGAGAAGCCCAGCCTAAAAAGCTCAGGTTGGACTTCTCCTTTAAGCCTAGGTTCACACTACTGCAATCACAGACATCACATGTGATTCACACCCACATCTGTGAGATGCGAGTTCAGCCATACAGTTGTATAGGTGAACTCGCATTAGATTTGCAGGAAAAAAGTGCAGGGACCCCCCCCCCCGCACTGAAATCGGATCGCATGGGTGTTCTCACCTATGCGATCCAATTTCTGTGCGAGTTCACACCGCGATCTGTGAACCGATCTGGGAGGTGTCATTAACAATGTAATGACACCCGCAGCGGTTCGCAGAAGGCAGTGTGAACTGCCTGCGGGAGAGGAACGATGCGGGAACCCGCGCTGTAATCGCACTGGTTCCTGCATCGCATTAGTGTGAACCTAGGCTGAGAGACGTGACCCTGAGCTGAATCCCAGAAGTGGAGGAAGGAGATCGTAGTGGAGTTTATCACTGGAGTGATTCTAATCAGTGCCCATTACATTCATCCTTGAGGTGAACGGGTTTTTCACCTGGTGGCGGCGTGCACTTTTGGGTGTTAACAAGTTGAGGACGGAAGAACACGGTGGGGGAATAGACATGTTTTATGGACTTGTGTTTATATGGATTTATGAGAACGTTCTATTTATATATTTCTTGCCTATTAAGGATTTATTTTAAATATATAAGATTTAAGGATACAGTAGCACTGCACTATATGGGTTAATTTATGCATGGTTTGGTGTAGTGAAATCACAGAGTGTACAGCAGCAACTAAACATATTTTATAATTTATATTTTGGATTTGTTTATTTTTTGATTTTTGGTCACAGAATTTTGTAGTACTGTACCGTATGTAACATTTTACACGTTTTACCAGTAGCGCTGATTGTAACATATACATTGGCAGCGAAAACAAATATACAGGTATACCCCACTTTTAAGTACACATTTTATTTACTAAAGCTGGAAAGTGCACAATCAGGCTCACTGCTGCATAGAAACCTATGAGCTTCCAGGTTTTATTACTAAAGCTTAATTGAACAATCTGGGGTTAGAAGCTCATTGGTTTCTATGCAGAAGTGAGCCTGATTTTGCACTTTCCAGCTTTAGTAAATAAACCTCATTGTGTACTTAAAAGTGGGGTATGTCTGTATTACACTTTAGTCACTATGGCAAGGAAACATACATGGACTGTCAGTCAGGGTCCTACCTCTTAGCAATGGAAGGTACAGAATACAGCCTGTACACATGCCTAATGTACTGACTACTAAAAAGCCATAGCTCCCAACCGTCCCTGATTTCGAGGGACTGTCCCTGATTTGTAACAAACTCTCTGTCTCTTTCCTCCTTATTTTGGTCTCATCTATATAGTTGTATACAAAATGCTAAATATTTCAAAAAGTGTTTCCCAGTGCTAAACCTTTCATCCAATTTCTGAATTGCTGTCTCTATAAAATGCCAATATAAAGCAATAGTAGTGGTTAAAAAAAAAAATAAATAAATAATAAAGAAAAAGTACTTGGTTGTTTACATAATCATTTTTTTGTATACCTCTCCTTTAAAGGGGGCGTGACAGGGGTGTGTGTCCTATGCCTACATACTTTTGCTAATAGGTGTCCCTCATTCCTATCTCAGAATGTTGGGAGGTATGAAACAGCCGCCATCCTATTCCTACTATTATAAAACTGAATACCTGTGTGACCATAGACGCCACTGTAGGACTGAGAAATTGTCTGATCTACAATATATATAATTAGTTCCCAGTTAATAACCACACAGAAGTACTAAACAGGATGGAGATTGTGAGTCAGATAATGGCAGACTCCATCAGAAAAGGTATTTAGCGAGATGACAGATTCCTGGTAACGCGAACGAACGTATATTTTGGTAACCCACACATTTCCGCAACCCAATATTACAATATCAAAATGCGGCACTTCAGCCAGAATAACACTGATAACAAATACATGGTCTTCCTGGGGGGGATCCTGAGGGGGTCTCAGGCCATTAGGCTGCATTTACAAGAGTGATTAGCAAAAACTGCTATTTCCAGCAACAAGAATCTTCGATTTATTGAAGCTAGAATAAGTGTGTGCAAATAGCTGCAGCCTCTCAGACCATACAAAACAATGATGGGCTGGTGGCAGCCGCAGCTATTGGTGACTGTTCACATGGCCAGCAATTATCTGCAGGGATCATGGCTGGACACACTGGAGGGGGGAGGATTTGCTAAAACTGGTGCACACAGAATCTGGTGCAGCTCTGCATAGTAACCAATCGGCTTCTAAGTTTTATTGTCAAAGCTTAATTGAAGTTAGAAGCTGATTGTTTACTATGCACAGCAGCACCAGATTCTGTTCCAGTTTTAGTAAATCGCCCCCACTTTGTCACAATCAGTATAGGTAATCACTGGCCGTGTGAACAGTCACAAATAGCTGCCACCACCAATCAGCCCGTCATCGCTTTGTATGAGCTGAGCAGCCGCAGGTATTGGCACACACTGGGTGTGCTAATCGCCTGTGTGACTGTAACCTAGGGAGAAATAATGCATAGATTTCTGGACCTACTCTGAAAAACTTCAGATCAGTGTGACTGTATACATTGCAATAGGAATCTCCCAGAGGAACCTTCTAAGATGCTCAAACCTCAACTGGTTTCAGTGGAAATCATATGAGCAAATCACTACTTAGACCCCTTGCATCAGCTAAGTGGCAGCGACAGTGCAGTATCCATTGAGATTAATGTAGACCATCACATCTGCCCGGAAGCTCCTTTCAGCTGTATCTTGAGATGTAAACCAATGAACCGTGACTGGCTCCTAAAAAGGACCAGACGGGAATGTCATTGGGTTTATTCTACCAGGCACAGCATGCCTAATAACTGCATGAAAAGCGTATCTTCCAAGAATTTGACACACAACAAAGCACACTCGAAATTTATGGGCTAGTCTGGGACAAAATCATTGACGTGGCTTTTTGTTTTCAATGATGCGGAGAGATCAAACTACCCTGTTATTAGTCTGGACTATATTTTTCATGAAATTGTTCACAACGTGTTCATGAAACCTTATATCCATTTACCGCAGTCATGATCCCATCCTTTTTAGCGATCACCTGTAGCTCATGGCTAGTGAATTTATGGAAATAAACCATTTGTGGTCAGGTGGAAACCCTAGTAGCCAGGTACATATTGTTGAACCTTCCAGTTCCAGTTAAAAGTCTTCCAGACTTTTAAAGTGACACTGGGGGAAAGAAGGAGCAAACTACTGCAGGTAAGAATTGTAGGTACCCGGGAGTAAACATCTTTAACAGCATCCCAAACCTTCCTGCCATGGAAGAAAGTCAGGTTGCTCTTGTAGGCAAAGCTCTTGACACTTCCAATCCCATTGGCACCTCACTTTGAATGACAGGCTCACTAGACAATAGAAATATGCAAGAGGCAGGAAAATGCAGGCAAGATGTAGCCTTAAAGTGTAATGCCAGCTTTCAGTCCCTTCCTTCTCCCCTTTCTAACACCTATGCTAACTAAACTGTAGGAAAGATCTATATACTTGTGCAGGCCAGTCAAGTTTCTCCACCCCAAACTCTAGCATACATGTCATTATGGACTTTGCTTTGTGCACTGGTGCGCAGTTATGTTGGAACAGGAAGGGGCCATCCCCAAACTGTTCCCACAAAGTTGGAAGCATGAAATTGTCCAAAATGTCTTGGTATGCTGATGACTTAAGGAGTTCCCATCACTGGGACTAAGGGGCCAATCCCAACCCCTGAAAAATAACCCCACACCATAATCCCCCTTCCACCAAATGATTTGTACTAGTGCACAAAGCAAGGTCCATAAAGACATGTATGAGCGAGTTTAGGGTGGAGGAACTTGACTGGCCTGCACAGAGTCCTGACTTAACCCCAATAGAACACCTTTGGAATTAATTAGAGCAGAGACCACAAGCCAGGCATTCTCGTCCAACATCAGTGCCTGACCTCAAAAATGTGCTTCTGGAAGAATGGTCAAACAGTCCCATAGACAGTCCTAAACCTTGTGGACAGCCTTCCCAGAAGAGTTGAATCTGTTATAGCTGCAAAGGGTGGGCCAACTCAATATTGAACCCTACGGACTAAGACTGGGATGCCAATAAAGTTTATGTGCGTGTAAAGGCAGGCGTCCCAATAATTTTGGTAAATATAGTGTACATCTTTCTTACACAGGTTAGTTGGCAGAGGTGTTAGGAGGCGGAAGAGGAGAGTTATTTTTGTAATTCCTTTATTTATCCAAAAGGCCACAATACAAAGATGTACAAAACATTGTTGGAACATGTACAGGGTGCAATCACATAATCCAAGTTATTATGAGCTTGCAAGATCTAAGGCACTTATGCTGGCCATACACTATACGAAAAATCATCCGAAATTCAGTCATTTAGACCATTTGTTCGTTTTTTTGGCCAGTTAATGGGCACAAATTGCAAATGCAATGCAAAGTACAAATGCAGCACACTGCGACAAAAGGCGATATCCTCAGGTTTTCTTACATCCACCTGATAGAATTTGGTGAATGTATGGACTGAAGACCAAGTTGCGGCCTTGCAGATTTCAGCTATGGAGGCCCGGTGATGCACTGTCCATGAAGCACTAACAGCCCTAGTGGAGTGCTCTTTGATTTGAAAAGGTGGAACTTTCCTCTTCAAACCATAAGCTTGAACAATTACTTGCCGAATCCACTTAGCAATAGTAGATTTCGAAGCTGCCTGTCGTTTTCTAGGACCTTCAGGCAACACAAACAAAACATCCGTTTTCCGAACCTGAGCAGTCACCTCCAAATAGATTTTGACCGCTCTTACTACATCCAGAGAATGTAGTGACTTTTCTTCCGTAGAACAGGGTTCTGGAAAAAATGAAGGCAGAACAATATCCTGGTTTAGATGAAAACCTGAAACCACCTTCGGTAGAAAACTAGGGTGAGGACGCAATACTACTCTATCCTTGTGAATGATTAAATATGGCTCTTTACAAGAAAAAGCCGCCAACCCTGATACCCTTCTTGCAGAAGAAATGGCCACCAGAAAAACTAGCTTTCTTGTCAAAAGGACCAAGGGAATATGTTGTATCGGCTCAAAAGGCTGTTTCTGTAATGCCAACAGAACTAAATCAAGTCCCAAGGGTTCAGGGATGCTCTAACCGGTGGATTAAGCTGCGGACTAAAGAAAGCGAAGCAAGCGGACGTTGAAACAATACTGATAAAGCCCGTGACCTGGCCCTTGATAGTACTCAAGGCCAGCTTAATCTCCAACCCCATTTTTGTAGAAAAGCAAGGATTCTACCTATGACATACTTTCTGGGATGCCAACCCCTGGATTCACACCAGGAAACATATGCCTTCCAGATTCTATAATAAATGACTCTGGAAGCTGGCTTCCTTGCATTATTCAAGGTAGATATGCTACTGCAGCCTGGTAGCAATAGAGGACTTTTAGGGCAAAGTGGAGGACCTTCTTTTGTAGGACTGGAAGTTGGGTACCAGGTCCAACACCCATATCAGCAGGAAAGATGGGGTACAGTCAAGTTTTTGCCAGACTAGAAAGGCATTAATGATGATGAAGAGACAGTGGAGTATCGGTTCTCCCTTGTGGAATATTTTCCCAAGCTCTGTGAGAGGGCATGTAATGCCCTTCTGCTTAGAAAGTGTGTGAAGTCGCAAAGCTAGAAACTACTCCAGAAGTCCAAGGGGGGTTCCGCTTATTGGGTTACATCGTTTAAGAGAAGGCAGCCATCTCACGTCAGGAAATCCATTAGGTGGGAATACCCACAAGACCGGTGGTCTCCAAACTGCGGCCAAAGGGCTGAATATAGCACTCATTGAGCCTTTGGGGCACTATTCCCTCCCACTGACACCAATGATGAGGTACTATTCATCTCCTTGACACCAATGATGGGGCACGATTCCTCCTAGTGACACCAATGATGGGGCACTATTTCTCACACGGATGCCAGGGCATTATCTAATCCCACTAGCCACAGTCCAGCCCTTCTAAAGTATAAAAAGGCAGTAAACTGGCCCTTTGTTTAGAAATTTTGAAGAATGCTGCACTAGACAGAAGACATTGAAAATGTTTATTATGTAGACCGAGGAGGGAACTCTGGGTTGCCGAGAATGAGTACGAAGGGTAATGGGAGGGGTGAAACTTGGGTGCAGCGGAAAATTTCTCTGGAAATGGGGAAGGGGATACTTTTATAAATTTTTTACTAGAGTCAACTTTAAAAAAAAAAAAAATTAAAAACAAACATGTTGTACTCACCTGTTCTGTGCAGTGGTATTGCAGAGCGGCCCTGATACTCCTCTTCTTGGGTCTCCTGGCAGTAATCCTGACTCCTATTCTTCTTAGTGTGTCCTCATAGCAAGCTGTTTGCTATGGGGGCCCACGGTGTCCCCTCACTTCCAAGCTGTGTGTGCATGGAACCATGCTCCATAGACAAAACTAAACCCCGCCCCTCCACTTCCTCCTGACTGAAAATTTGATTGACAGCAGCAGGAACCAATGGCTCCTGCTTCTGCTTGAGTCCTGTGTGAAGAGGAATAGATTCCCTTCACACAGGGAAGGGGGAGGACAGCGGATTAAAAAAAACACTTTTTATCTTAATGCAAGAAATGCATTAGAAGTAAAAAACATTTTTAGCTTTAGTAGCACTTTAACCACTTCCCGCCCAACTACGTCATATGACATCGTTGACTGAGTGGTGATATCTGAATGATGGGTGCAGCTACAGGCATCATTCAGATATCTTCTTTGAGAGCCGGCGATTCCCTGCACCCGTAAGAACAATCATAGCGGCTGCTCAGCCGCTTGATCGTTCTTACAGGCAGCAGGAGGGGATGTCCCCCCCTCCCGCCGCGTCTTCTGGCTTGCTTGTACGATCGGCGAGAGGGAAAAGGAATCGTCCATGCCGGAAATTTACCATAGACAATCCAGCGGGTCAGATGGCCCCCGGATGTCTCTATGATCTTTCGGAGGCCGGGTGCGATGTTATGACGTTTGAAAAAAAAATACTGCACAAATACCATGCAAGATAAAAAGTTGCAACGACCACCATTTTATCCCCCACCCCCCCCCCCCCCCCCCCAGTGAGTCTCCTATCCGAAAACTGCACTAACTTCCCCATGTACTTTACAGGAACATACGCAGGCCATTGCACACGCCTCTTACAAAAACCAAGCTCCTAGTTCCTCTCCAGAGACCGGCACAAAGCCCAGGAAGACTCTTGTATGAGTGACTGTCACATACCATGATGTAGTCAGCCCACATTTCCCGCGCTGAGTTTAGAGCCGCCTGGCGAAGTTTCATGACATATTCATAGCGAGAGTGAGACCAGTGCTTGGGACCTTCCTCGTCCTGAAACCACCTGAGGAGACAAAATGATTGGTGGAATCGTCAGATCCATCACGGGAGACACACTATGACCTATATGGAAGAGAAGCATAGCAGTGCAAGCGTTAATATTTAATAAAATGCTGAACAAAGGGTATTTCCTAAGACAAGAGGATGTGTGTTGTGTCACACTGAATACATGCTGTGTGTGCATAAGAGGAAAAAGAGGAACAAAACCCAAGGGATTATGTATAACTCGATGCTCCTTCGTACTTGGAGGGGATTTCTCATGAACAGCTGAATCCTGTGTTTGCTCAGGAGAGAGTTTGGCCAGGACAGCTGCATGGGGATTATCTGCATAACTTTGATGGAGAGACAAAAGAAAGACATCGCATTACTGTAATAGGCTGGCAAATTGCATGCACATACCATACAGGGTTAAAAAAATACCTTTCCTGGCTGTCTATAGCATCAATTTCAGACCAAGCAAAAAGGATGGAGAAGGCAAAGGCAGAAATAAAGCCGATCACAAGGAACAAAAACTTTATATTTCAAAAGTCAGAAAGCATACAAATCCATTGTGTGTGCACCAAGTGCCTTTGCACACCCAGATATTACCTTGTAAATGTAACAGTGACATCATCATTGTGCTTGTACATAGCCTAGCAAGCTTGGAAACTAGACCATGATGTGTCTGGAAATGGTTTCATTCTTTGGTAAGTATAGCTTCAGATCAGAGGAGAGAGGAGTTCACTTAAAGCTTAGAAGCCCTTTCATGTATTATTTTTTGTATTTTATTGCTGTTTGACTATTTTCACCAGGACTGAAAGTGAGGGAAAATCTAAGACTTAAAAATTGACACCAGAAGGGGGAAGCCTCCAATGAGGACACACATTCTGGTTACAACCCTCTGAAAGAGATTTCTCTCACTTTGGTCAGGGAATGGACAGCTCACTGCCACTAGAAAGCTCAGATCACATTTAGAAGTAAAGAACCAACCGGAGTGGCTCTGTACCTTGCGATCACTGAACCAGTCACACACTGTTTGTAAGCCCCTGTAGAATTGATGAGGCAGGGATTGGCAGTGTGTGTTGTATAAACTACTGGTCCGTCTGATCCAATAAAAAAAAAACAAAAAAAAAAAAAAAACACACCAGGGTATTTAATTATAAACATACAATAAAATTGCAAATAGCAAGAAAAGTACAGTTACATAAAAAATGTGTGTAACAAATATACTCAGATAAACATTGGTATGGAACTCAGCTATCTTGTAGACAAAGTTTGGCTAGTGAGAGCACATCGTTCATATCAGCTTGCATTCTTATAATATTTTAGAAGTACCTTTTCTTCTTACACCCCGATTTTGTTCATCTCTTTCTCTTTTACATATACAAAGAACCATATAGAGCAATTTCCTGCTGCACATATCGAGACTCCATCTGTTTTTGGCCAGGATCTTGTGAGTTTTTTTACTCCACACGCCTGAAGTCCTTGCAGTTGGGACGGTTGCCGCCTCTCTGCTCTCTCGCCCTCCTGTGCATGCCCATCTCTTTCCATCCGCTATATATCTGAGGCCTTGACTTTGCGTTCACCCTGTGGGAATCTAGTCTTACCCCCTGGTCGCTTTTATCAGCAATTTGTTCATCTATGTAAGTATAGTCTCTCTTGCTGTTATGTTGATAACAAATGTGATTGGAGGTGCATGTCTGTTTTGACTTATAGATAGAACTGTTATACCAACTTATTATCCTACTAATGCATTATTATATCTATATTCTGGAATACTCGTGATTTTACCATCTAAAAATGACATAAGCCTCCGAAGGACTACAAGGTCCGAAACATGTTAGGCGTCATTTGCAGTATGTGCTCTCGCTAGCCCAACTTTGTCTACAGGACAGCCGAGTTCCGTACCAATGTTTATCTGAGTAGATTTGTTACACGCTTTTTTTTATGTAACTGTACTTTTCTTGCTATTTGCAATTTTATTGTATGTTTATAATAAAATACCCTTTTTTTACTGCATTACCTGGTCTGTCTATAAAGTCCAAATGGGTATTACCGTGTTCAGCACTAGGTTTTCCTTTTTTTGTCCCCTGTAGATTGTACACAGAGCTGCGCATGTACAGCTCAGTTTACATTCTGGCATACTGCCTGTGTGCCAAGATGGCTGCACTCCTGTGCATGTGCAAGAGTGACATCATACCGCTCTGGCCAATCAATATAGCTGAAGACTGGAACTAGCTGAGGAGAAGATGCCTGCACCGGCCAGGGACCTTGCAGGTGTCAGACCGTTGGAATTAAAAAAAAAAAAAAAAAAAAAAAAAAAAAGAGTCAGCAAAAGACTTGAGACTGGGGAGGAGGTTCACCTTCCAGCAGGACAACTACCCTAAACATACAGCCAGAGCTACAATGGAATGGTTTAGATTAAAGCATATTCATGTGTTAGAATGGCCCAGTCAAAGTCCAGACCTAAATCCAATTGAGAATCTGTGGCAAGGCTTGAAAATTGCTGTTCACAGACACGCTCCATCCAATCCGACAGAGTTATCTTGCAAAGAAGAATGGGCAAAAAAATGTCACCCTCTAGATGTGCAAAGCAGGTAGAGACATACCCAAAAAGACCTGCGGCTGCATGTGCAGAGAAAGGTGATTCTACAAAGTACTGACTCAGGGGGGCTGAATACAAATGCATGCCACACTTTTCAGATTTTTATTTGTAAAAAAAAATCTTGAAAACAATTTATCTTTTCCTTCCGCTTGACAAATATGTGCCACTTTGTGTTGGTCTATCACATAAAATCCTGATAAAATACATTTACATTTTTGGTTGTAACCTGACAAAATGTGGAAAATTTCAAGGGGTGTGAATACTTTAAGGCACTGTGTTCGGTAGGTGACATGCCATGTTAGTTCCAGGTCCTGTGACTATAACATCAGCAACGTCTGCAACCAATGTGAATGCTGATGTCTAAGATACCATCTTTCTGCAAGTCTCCGTCACATGAACTGCAGTACTGTGGGACCACTGACAGGTAAGTCTGTATGTTTTTAACAGTCTGTCTCTGTAGGTGGACCCAAACTCAGAGTTAGAGCAAACTTCAAACAAAATTTGTCCATAATTCTATCCGCAACCTATTGGGAAATTTCCTTCCATTCCTGTTAACAGGAAGTGATGGTAAATCCCACCAGTGGGTACACAGTCTGCAACAACACACTTTTTTTTAACAAAATGGGGAAAGGAGTAGGATGTCTGTCATGCAGTTATTAGAAAGTGGCAAGCATTCCCCTCAAATCTTTTACTGGATTTACAAGGTGAGGTAATGAGGTTCAAACCTCTCAATAGGGTTAAAAACGACAATAAAAAAAACAAAACAAAAAAAAAAAAAACACAACACTTCACACACAGAAAAAGATGGTATCGTAGGCATCAGCAGAGTCTGCATTCACATTGGCTGAAGACGTTGCTGATGTCATAGTCACATGACCTAGAACCAACATGGCATGTCACCTACCGAATACAGTGCCTTGAAAAAAGTATTCATGCCCCTTGAAATTTTCCACATTTTGCCATGTTACAACCAAAAAACGTAAATGTATCTAATTTTTAAAACTAAAAAAAGTGTTTAGGCTTTGAGGTCAGAGGTAAAAAAAAAAAAAGTTCCTAAATAAAACCGTGCAAAGAGCATGGTAGAATGTGCAGTAACCCGATACAGTCAAAGGTTATACTGCCTCAATAGGTGAAGATATTGACTAGGAAATCCGGAATCTTCTCGGATCGGCATGACGGAGTCAGGTAAGCAGTCTTTGCGAAAGCAGATGCAAAATTATCTACTGCGATAATAAGGGGATAACTAGAGAAGTTTCCATTTACTTTTACTGCAATAGCATTATATAACTAAATAAGTTAGCAGACCATAGGATCTTTCTTTATATTATAATAACTTGTCATTTAATAAAACATTTTTAATGACAAAACCTACTCGCCCAACGTGGGGCTCGAACCCACGACCCTGAGATTAAGAGTCTCATGCTCTACCGACTGAGCTAGCCGGGCTGTTAGACCACCACCTGCATGTCTAAATGGAAGGTTCCTTCAGAGTTCATGGACCAGGTCTTCTTACAAAAGAGGCTGTCCTGGTCTCCTGCGGTGCTCCTGAGGTGAAATCCATTTCAATGTAAAAGGGACACAGCAGGATCGTAGAGCAGTCTTTGAACCACACACAATCTGTGTAAGTCCCAATATACACAGTACGTACAGCACTACTTTTTCACTTTTTGTCTATATATTAACTGGTATTTTCTTCTGTATACTTTGTAACAAGCAATCTTTTTATGAGCTTACATTCTACTCCCTATTTTTAATTATGTCGCAGCGTGAATTTTCTTTTTCATAAGGTTAGTTTTGGGGAGAGGACTGTTGAAGTCCTTTAGGGGTATTTAAAATTAAAATTATAGAATATACCATTCAGTGCAGACCCAGGTAGTAGTTGGGGGACCCTGATTTTTTTTCTTTTGTCAGATGTTAGTTAACTTTTCTTTTAATAACTTGTAATTTAACAACATGTTTTAAATGATATAAAAAAAAACACACGCCCAACGTGGGGCTCGAACCCACGACCCTGAGATTAAGAGTCTCATGCTCTACCGACTGAGCTAGCCGGGCAGTTGTAGATGTTTAATGGTTTATTTTTGTGTTGCCAACCTGGGTCTTCAGAAAAAATATAAGAGACTGTTCTGGTACCTGGGGTGCTCCTGGGGCCTCCACTCCACGTGATGGTACTGGCTCTGGACATTGACGAGCCATTCTCGTAGTATGCTGCTTGTATTATCCAAATTGTGATCGGTGGCCACCCTGTAGAAGAGCAAACAAATAGAAAACAGACCCAATCAGATATTCTGGTATAATATAACAAAAGCCATCCATCTGAAACAACAACTTTCAGAAAAATCTATCCAGCTCAATTGCATACGGTGAGAGGACTGGGAACCATCTAGGTCAATAGTCGCCAAACTGTGGCCCTTTGCTTGCCTTTATCTGGCCCTTGGGGCACTTTTCCTGCCACTGAATCAATATACAAATTCCTACCACTGACACCAAAGGGGACATATTTCCTGTTACTAACATCAACAACGGGGCACTGTTTCTTCCATTGACACCAATGATGAGGCACTATTCCTAACACTGAAAACAATGGGGTACTATTCCTCACCCTAATGCCAAAGATGCATTGTTTACTCCCACTGACGCTAGTACAATTTCCACTCCCGATGGCCACAGTCTGGGCCTCCTAAAGTCTGAAGGACAGTAAACTGGCCCTTTGTTTAGAAAGACCATGGATCTAGGTTAACAAGTTTGGCTATGCCTTCAAGTGAATCTGTAACTGTGTAAACCAAAAGGAAAACCATGGGAAAGTAGGCTCTAACTTTTTTTGTAGGAGCCTGAAAAGCATTGCACCAGCGATCAGCAGATTGCGAGCGCAATGATGCAGGACTCCTGCAGAGTGCCACTGTAAGCTGTCTGCTCATACACCATATGGATAGGCAGTTTCACACCGACAGGTAGAATCAATGAACTACCAGAGCCCTTAACAGCGCCATGGTAGTTCATTGAGAACTACAAGCTGACATCTGCATGAGGCCATGTGGGCGGTGCCCTGCATGGACACGCTCTTTTCAAAAAGGTCAGTTGGCATTGACCATAGGGTGAGTACATGGATTGAAAACTGTCTACAAGGACGAGTTCAGAGGGTGGTGATAAATGGGAAATACTCGGAATGGTCAGGGGTGGGAAGTGGGGTCCCCCAGGGTTCTGTGCTGGGACCAATCCTATTCAATTTATTCATAAACGACCTGGAGGATGGAGTGAACAGCTCAATCTCTGTATTTGCGGACGGCACTAAGCTAAGCAGGGCAATAACTTCTCCGCAGGATGTGGAAACCTTGCAAGTAGATCTGAACAAATTAATGGGGTGGGCAAATGCATGGCAAATGTGGAAAAATGTAAAATAATGCATTTGGGTGGCAAAAATATGAATGCAATCTACTCACCGGGGAGAGAACCTCTGTGGGAATCTAGGATGGGAAAGGACCTGGGGGTCCTAGTAGATGATAGGCTCAGCAATGGCACGCAATGCCAAGCTGCTGCTAACAAAGCAAACAGAATATTGGCATGCATTAAAAAGGGGATCAACTCCAGAGATAAAGCGGTAATTCTCCCACTCTACAAGACTCTGGTCCGGCCACACCTGGAGTATGCTGTCCAGTTCTGGGCACCAGTCCTCAGGAAGGATGTGCTGGAAACGGAGTGAGTACAGAGAAGGGCAACAAAGCTTATAAAGGGTCTGGACAATATTAAATATAAAGAAAGGTTACGAGTACTGAACTTATTCTCTCTGGAGAAGAGACGCTTGAGAGGGGATATGATTTCAAATACCATACTGGTGACCCCACAATAGGGATAAAACTTTTTGGACGACGGGAGTTTAATAAGACACGTGGTCATTCATTAATATTAGTAGAAAAGAGGTTTAACCTTAAACTGTGTAGAGGGTTCTTTACTGTAAGAGTGGCAAGGATGTGGCATTCCCTGCCACAGGCGGTGGTTTCAGTGGGGAGCATCGATAATTTCAAGAAACTTGAATTAGATAAGCACCCGAACGACCAAAACATACAGGGATATACAACGTATTACTGACATAAAACCAAACAAATAGGTTGGACTTGATGGACTTGTGTCTTTTTTCAACCTCACCTACTATGCAACTATGTATGGTGGAACTTCCCCCCGTACTTCTGTCACAAAGAGGGAATATGTTACATGTTCCACCCTAAAAACAGGTGGAACATGTAACATGTTCTAGAAGGTGAACTTGTCCTTTAAGTATAAAAAGATATCTTAAAGACATGCATTATCTCTACTCTGATAAAACAACATCGCAATCTTCTACTGAATGTACACTGATGTAGCTTAGCACATCTCAGCGCAGGTTCTGAGTGCCAGGATGATTGACAGGCACCCGCAGTACACATGGTACCCACTGGTCAATCAAGACAACGAAAGACCAGCCTCCAGAAGAAACAGTGGCATCACTAGAACTAGAACATAAGCGAATATCTGCGGGCTTCAGTTCTGCTTTAGGTTGTACCATTAAACTTCCATCCCTTTGTATAAGCTAGTTACATGAGAAGCTCTAGGAATGGATAAGATAGATGTTGAATATGCAATGGCAGCCTCCAAATTTCTCTCCTGACAGGTCTCTTCTAACATGAAACTACCATAAGCAAAACAGCCATCATGCAGGCTCGTCAGCCAGACTAATCTAGGATTCACTACAAACAAGCATGCAACAAGTGAAACTCAAACTTCTAGCCTGCATACTTATAACAAGTAACAGTGACTTGCCAGGCGGTGAAGTCAGAGGACTGGCAATGTCTGAAGGAATCAGCAAATAAAGAGAGTGTCATTACAGTCTACTTTCAAAACACACTTCTCAAATACACTACAAAACTTCATCTACTCCAAAGATGAATTGTATGGTGTCCTGGTGAGCAAAACATACAACCCTACAGATTTGACAATTGTTCCAGAATGGCAGTACTGATGTATTGTGTGTAACAGAATAACGGAGAAGGCTCACGTTTCCTTCAAATGACCACAAGAAAGCCGTCATTTGGTTGAGATCATCAGAGACCAGTGAGGTCAGCCAAGGGTATGCCAACCTTTTGCTCTGCAAGACAAATCCTGAGAAGATGGAAAACAAAGAACTTCAGAGTTTTGTGCTTCAGTTTCCAGGTGTACATCTGCTGTGACCATTATGAGCGAGTGCCTTTCCTCTGATCCAATTTATCATTTAATTCACATTATGAGACAGTCTTCGGTTACATTGACATGGGTGTTTGTGTACGGATAGTTTGCTGTATTCAAAGGCAGGTGTCATTTGAGGGGACGGGTCATATTGTTCTGGCATTTTTATAACATAGCAAGAAAAGACACGTTTTTATGTTTGGTCTTTTTTTCTTAATATAGTTTTAAGTAAAAACTCAATGGCTAGTACATACCACCGAATGTTCCACCTGCAAGTGCAAGTTTCCCTTAAGTGCCAAATATGCTCACCAAAATCAGCAATCACATGATGTGTTGGGTGCAGAGTTTCTTCCTCGCTACACAGTGAGAGGGGCCTTCAGGTGCCTACGTCACTGCCTAGTGACATGTACACCCCTCATTGGCAGTCTATAAGTGGGGTCATCACTGTCTTGAAGACTCCAATGGCAGTTTAATATCACGGCAAGGGGCAGCAACAGAACTGGTAAGCAGCAGATCCAGATTGCCCCGTTGGATCATGGCTCTCAACAAGTGGAAGAGATGCAGCAGTGGGTCACATGGACCAGACAAGTTGAATATGGTTTAGGAGGGCTTTTTCCAAAATAGAAATAAAAGCCCAACCCCACCTGAGATGGGCTTTAAGAACAAACTTCCATGAAGTCTTGATAGCCTATATAAAAACTAAAGCTAAACAGAGCTGTGTCCATCTTATGCTATATTACACTGATCACACAAATCCTTTGTCTACACTGCCTGATGTTCTGAAAATACTTTATTTGTGAAAATTTGTAAAAGAAAAAAAAAAAAAAAGAAAAAAAGGAGGATATATAGATAAAATAAATAAACAGTGTTTTGTAGCACAACCCTGTGTGGGACGAGGGGCCTCAGCAGGACGAGCTGTATATGGGAATAAACAATTCATCTTACAAAGTTGCAGAGGCACATGCTACTTGCTCCATCCTACACACTGCCCTGATGATAGAATACAGCAAAACTCTGATTATTGTAAATATTTTAACAGATTCTCTGGCGTCCCAACAAACCATAATTGTAAACTTGTGTGACCTGGTCAGACAGCTTCCTATTGGTTCATACAGGACAGCTTTTTCCGCTAGAGTTAAAGCTTCTGCCTCACCCTAGCCAAAGATGTGTCCACACCCAACCATGAGAGAAGTTCTGGTTGACACGGCACAGCTTTTTCCACTGGAGTGAAAGTTCTTATTTCACCGCAACAAAGGATGTGCCTACTCTCAACCATCAGTGACGTTCTGGTTGATACAGCACAGCTTTCTCCAGTAGAGTGAAAGTTTCCACCTTATGTTAACCAAGGATACGTCCACACCTAACCATGACTGAGGTGTTGGTTGATACACCTCGGCTTTCTCCAGTAGAGTGAACGTTTTCTTCTCACCTTAACCAAGGATGTGTCTACTCTCAAAAATGAAAGAAGCTCTGGTTGATACAGCACAGATTTCTCAGGCAGAGTATAAGTTTCCAGCTCACTCTGACCAAGGATGCATCCATACCCAAACATAACTGAAGTTTTGGTTGATACAGCACTGCTTTCTCCACTAGAGTGAAAGGTTCCACCTCACTTTAACCAAGTATACGTCCGTAGCAAACAATGACAGAAGTTCTGGTGGAACAGCACAGCTTTTTCCAGTAGAGTGAAAGTTTCCACCTCACCTGAACCAAGGATGTGTCCACACCCAACCATGAGTGATGTTCTGGTTAATACAGCACAGCTTTGTCCAGTAGAGTGAAAGTTTTGACCTCACCTTAACCAAGGATACATCCACACCCAACCATGACTGAAGTTCTGGTTGATACAGCTTGGCTTTCTCCAAAAGAGTGAAAGTTTCCTCCTCACCTTAACCAAGGATGTGTCCGCACCCATTCATGGGTGAAGTTCTGGTTGATACAGTTCGGCTTTCTCCAGTAGAGTGAAAGTTTCCACCTCAACCAAAAACATAACCATGAGGAGTCTCATTATTAAATATGCGTGAAAAGATCTCATCAACCAGAATGATTTCTAAGTGAATAGACTGGGGACAAAAAGTCAGCCTAAAAAAACTCTGGTCTCCCCACAATCTGCTTTTTAGATGTCAGACTGCATCTAAAGCCAACCCTTCTTTTTATGTCTCTGTTCCATTCCATTTCTCTCCTGGAGACATGGCAGTGAGGGTATCTCTCTAAAGTGAGAAGATATCCTTTTAGGCAGTTTTTACTAGAACAATAGTCCTCACTGGATGATCTCCCCTTTGCTCCTGTTGTAGTGACAACTGTAAAAATATGGATTTCCCAACTAGATCTGTCCCAAGGACAAATCACCTGGACATATAAAGAGGGTGAATCTCCCAGGACATATAGCAATAAAATATAAGGTTTCAACACAATTTCACTCTCCTGATAACTAGAAAAAAGTTGATAGATAAGCTTCAACTGAAAGGAACTGAGAATCTCTGAAAGTAGCTAACAGTCAGCGGAAAGTAAAACAGCCCAATCTGATACTTGTTCTGGGTCAATGGAAATATCGAAAAACATTGGATCAACATAACCAGGCAACAAGTGTTTTCAAAAAGAGAACTCACCAATTAAGCCAACATATTTCTTCATCACTTCTATTCACGGAAGTATCCCTAGCCCACACACAAGCCTAGGTGGAAGGGTAAAGTCGAAGTTCACTTTTTTCCATTTCCAGGAAATAGCCTATGCAGTGAAGGGGCACCAGTAGACATTAAACTGTGTAGTTTGTAAATCTTTTACATTTTATTGTCATACATGTAAGCCATTTGGGTCCCCCTGGAAGCCTGGCTGAAAAGAGAAAAAAAAAAAAAAACTCCCTTTTAGCAATCCTCTGCCTTTGATGCTACAATGCGAAAATTGTTGGGTTTCACTCCAGTAATGCTGGACGAGACTGTCCAACGGTTTTCACATCCTAGCAACAATGCAGGACATGGGGATTGCCAACTGGAAGGTAGTCTTCCAGAGAAGGTCAAAATGGGATGTTGAATATTTTACAAAGCTGATCAGTTTTTAATATTTACTGGGGCCCCTTGACTACATAGGCTATTTTCTGCAAGAGGTGAACTTAGCCTTTTATGTGTTGATCCCAGAATACTGTTCCTGCTGGTTCTCTCACCAAGCTCATTTTTCTATTCAAATTTCCCTGACCACATTCTTACTATGGCATCCCACACAGCTGCCTTTGTAGCACTACTGTTGAAACGTACCAGCCCATCCCAAAGAACCATCCCGGGCTGACCTTAGTTGTAGTGAGCACTTTTCCAACCACAATTGGCACCTATAAACTTTATTCCCTATAAATTTGACAGCAGATTTCACCTATATGATCCCATTACATCACAAAATGTGATGCCCTTTACCCCAATGATGCAACACCTATGATCCCAACCCATACCTGATCACAGATGTAACACCTATGACCCTCTCTGACCAGCAATGCAACAGACATGATCCTAATCGCTAACCGACAAGCCATGAGACACCTATGACCTTAACCCCTATTTGACCACAGATGCGACACCTATAACCTCATCTTCTTCCAGACTAAAAGAAGACACCTATGACCCTCACCCCTATCTGACCACAGTTGTGACACCTATGACCCCAACCAATATCTGGCCACAGATGCAACATCCGTGATCCTCACTCTTATCTGACCACATATTTGATACTTTTGAACCTTTCCCTCTGCCAGATCACAGAGAACACCTATGACCTCATCCCCTGCCAGACTAACAACGACACCTATGCCACAATCCCCCACCAGACCACGAAGATCCCTATGCTCCCATCCCCTACTAGATGAAAGAGGACACAGATGACTCCATCCGCTGCCTGACCAAAGATGTCATCAATGACTCCATCCTCTGCCTAACCACAGATGACCCCTAAGACACGGTCTCCTGCAAGACCACACCTAGGACCTTGCCTGCTGCCAGACCACCAATGATCTATGGCCCCATCCCCTGCAAAACCACAGATGTCACCTATGCCCTCATCCCCTGCCAGAAAATAGAAGACTACTATGCCCCCAGATGTCACCTATGCCCCCATTTCATATCTGACTGCAGAGGACATCTCTGCCTCCATTCCCTTCTGGGCCACAGAAGACATTTATGCCCCCCAACACCTACTGGAAAGCAAAGAACACATATGACCTCGCCCCTAACAAACCACCAATTAACCCTATGGCCCCATCCCCTACCAAACCACAAATGACCCTACGCCCCATCCCATATCTGATGACAGATGTCCCCTATGCCTTCATTCTCTGCTGGATCGTGGATATGCCCCATGCACCCATTTCATATATGAGCACAGATGTCCCCTATGCCCCTGCCCATATATTATAACAGATGTCCACATCCCATATCTGAGCACAGACGTCTGCTATGCCACCATCTTCTGCTGGACCACAGATGTCCCCCTATGCCCCCATCTCATATATGACCACAAATGTGCCCATCCCATATCTGACCACAGATGTCTGAATCCTCTGCTGGACAACAGATGTCCACAGTGCCACCAGCTCATACCTCAAGACAGATGTCCTCATCCCTTGCTGGACCCCAGATGTCCCCATCTCATATCTGAACACGGGTTTTCCCTATGCCCTCATACCATATTTGACTCCAGATGCCCCCATCCCATCTCCATTCTGGACCACAGATGTCCCCTATCCCACACCTGACCAAAAATATCTTCTATGCCCCCATCTTCTGCTGGACCACAGATGTTACCAGCTCATTTGACCCCAGATATTAACTGGCATCTGGGGTCAGAAATGTCCCCAACCCATTTCTGACCCCAGATGCCCCCAATACCCAAAACAATTTCTAAGCCCAGATGTCACCCATGTCCCTATCCCATGCCTGACCACAAATGTCTGCTATGCGCACCCCCCCCCCCCCCCCCCCCGAACCCCAGATGTTCCAAGCTCATATTTGACCCTCAGATGTTCTAACGTCCTCATCCCCATCCTATACCATAGAAGTCCCCTATGCTCCCATTCAATATCTGACCACAGGGGTCCCCTATGTCTCCATCCAATACATCACACATCTGCTATACCCCCAAACAATTTCTGACCCCAGATGTGACCCATGTCCTTATCCCATGCCTGACCACAAATGTCTGCCATGCGCTCCCCCTTCTCTGCTGGACCCCAGATGTCCCCAGCTCATATTTGGCCCCAGATGTCCTCATCCCCATCCTGGACCCCAGATGTCCCCAGTCTGGATTGGACCCCACATGGCCCCTATGTACACAGGGGTCCCCAGCCAGCTGCCAGGACCCCAGCCTGTCCTCACCATAGTGAGATCCGGTCCTTGGGGTAGCGGAGCCGGTCCAGCGCCCCCAGCACCTCCGGCAGGGACCCCTCGGCGTTCCTGGCCAGCAGGGAGAGGAGGACGGTGGGCGGCCGTAGCGGGGACTCGGGGTTGTAGCGTTCCTCCGGGAAGTAGGCGGCACTCAGTCCGGCCAGTACGGCGGAGAGCAGCCACAGCCGCCGCACACACTCCCAGCACCTCCGGTACATCGCTGCCGGTCCGGTCACTTTCTGTCCTCCGACTACAAATGCCTGGCCAGAGAGGAGGCTTAAAGGAGAGGCGGTGTCAGCGGTGCCCGAGAGCTGCGATTGGCGGCCACAGAGGCGCTCCCTTTAAGCCGGCCAATATTTCTCCGCCGACTCCCAGGTTTAAAGGGGAGGTGTGCTGTCATTTGGGAGAACTCTTAAAGGGGTGGGCTCACTGCCAACTCAAAGCCGTAATACACGTTGTAGCGGCGAATCATCCAGCGTGTGGGAGGAGGAGGGGGCATGAAGGACCCCATTCACTAATCACACACTGACAGCTTCCCATTGGTCAGGAAGTGACACGTGGCTAAAACTGCCCATACACTATGCAATCAGTCCTCTGAAGAGCGATCTGCATTTGGATCACTTATCAAAGGTTCAGATTCTACTTTTGGTGACCCTGTTTGATCAAATGGTTTGCCCTCCACTGATATTTACATGTCAGGCAGAAAGAAAGCAAAAAAAATCCTGCAGTTCTGCTTGGGGGGGGGGGGGGGGGTTATTGTTAAAGCAGAATGACTTCCTTTTGGGAGTTTAGCCCTGATTTATATACCACCCTTTAAAAATGGCGGAGCGCTTGACCAAATTAGTATATGATGAACAGATTTTATATATATATATATATATATATATAACACAGAACCAAAGAAAAAACATCTAATTAACAATATCTATCTATATGTAATTTTTTTCAATTTTTTATAATTATTTTTTATTGAGTTTTAAGATATAACAAAAATAAATAAATATATATTACATTTATTTTTGCTATATTCAATTTTCATTAACCCCCCTTAAAAATGGCAGAGGGTTTGTACCAGATCAACATATAATGGACTAAAGCATAATCATTTCCTGGGTCTAAAGCTGGTCAGACACTAAACAATCTGTTTGTACAATCTGCTTTGGATCCACCATCAGCTCTGTAGTGCAAGGGACTGCCTTGCTGGATACAAATGCAATGGATTGATTTGTTTTTGTCTGTAGGTTACATCGTTTTGGTAATACTTAAGAAGATTGTATGGAAATAGTTCATTCTGATTGTATAGTGTATGGCCAGCTTTGGCAATAAAAGTAAAAGGTGCCCGTGAATGTTAAGATTTCCCATTTCAATAAAGTTTTCTAATCCTATCATTAGATGATTGGGTATGAAAATCTTCAATTCGAATTTTGGATCACACAAAAAAAAAGAGAAATAAAATATCTGATGGCATTGAATTGTGTGTGGTGTGCCAACATTGAGGCACAGCGAGGCCAAGAATCCATACCAGACGCACCCCCCACAGCTCAGCACAGTATTGTTCCCCTGTACACACAGCACAGTGTTATTGAGCTGGTTGCTAGGATGCTGGCAGCCGGGCCTCACAGTCTCATTGGTTGTTATAGAAAGGAGGGAGGTGTCGTCCCAATAGGCACTGTATATTTCTAGAGGTGAGCCCCCATCCCAATTTTTTACCAAACACAAGCACCCCCTAGGGGAGTGCAATTCCTCTAACGGGACTTTTTAACTTGGTTACCTCTAATAAAGTAGAAAGTAGTAGAAATTTTTAGTTTTTGTAAAAAAGTATTGTAGTTTATTGATTTAACATCTAAAAATCATTACACATGACCTAACCATATATACAATAAAATGGATGCATGTAAATGGGAAGAAATAATTCTATGAATAAATGACCAAATGCAATGATACGGGTAAGTAAAAAACCAATGATCATAGAAACCCGACGTTTCGAGGTAACCAAAGGGGTTGACCTCTTCTTCAGGGGTAACGACAATTGGTCAAAGTGGGTATTTCATCTAAAGAGTTAACAAAAAGCAGGGCAAATGGTTGTTATGGTGCTGACAGCCCAGCTGCGTGCATCCTAGCAACTAATGACCTTGTGTGGCCGGGCTGCCAGCTTCCTAGCAACCAGTGTTGTTGGTTGCTATGATGCTGGTGGCTGGGCAACATCATCATTTGTAGAGTGGGTGTCCTACAACCAGAAACATTTAAAAGCTGGTATACGATCCCCAGAGGGGATCCCTGTTACCATGGCCACCCACAATCCAGCAAACAAGGGTCAGAAACGATGCTTTTGCTTCTCAGTGGATTGTGGGTAAGTTGCCATGGTAACAGGGATGCCCGCCAGAGCAAGTATTGGCTCGGGAAGGTCGGGGGGGAGACTTGCAAGACATGGCAGGTCCCATCAACGTGGGGACAAGATGCTTTGGGGTAGGGGGGCCCCCCTGCCATAAAGCACCCCCCCATCTTGAGGGCATGTGGCCTGGTATGGTTTAGGGGGGCTCACTTGTGGCCTGCTTGGGCCCTTTTCTGGCCTACCAGGCTGAATGCTAAGGCAAGGGTCTGGTATTAGAGTTGCCACCTCATCCCTTTAAATCCGAACACATTTGAATTACACAGGTTCTGGGGCTAATTAAATGCAGATAAGGCAATAAGTGAGTTTAATTACCACCTTAATCAGCCACAGAACCTGTGTAATTCATATGGGTTGGGGTTTAAAGGGATGAGGTGGCAACCCTATCTGGTATGGATTCTGGGGGGACCCCACGCCTTTTCCTTTTTTTGGCATGGGGTTCTCTTAAAATCCACACCAGACCCAAAGGGCCTGGTATGGATTGGAAGGGGACCCCCACGCCGTTTTTTGTTCTCAAATTTTTCTATTGCCGGCAATGTTTTATTTCTATTCAGCTGTCAGTGGGGAAGCTGTTTGGGTCCGAACCGATGCTCGGCCCGCACAGTTCGCCCACCTCTAGCGGTTAGTATAGCCGGTAGCAATAATCGCTGTCTTTGTGGGCTCGGCGGAAGGGATTCCCCTGTCTGTTCTTTCCTGCAACCACACTGTCTGTGGTTACAGGAAAGAAATTTACTCAATGCATGGGCTGCTGGCCATACATGGGTCAGTTGATAGAAAAAACTGAACAGATTCCTCCATCCACACAATCGAGGTGGATAGAATAATCCTTCCCTTGTACCATTGTATTCTGACAGCGGGAACTCCTCCACTGTCAGAATACACAGATCAGCGCCTCAGCACCGATTGAACAAACATTTTCCAACAAGCCTGCTTGTGAGAAGTGGAATATGAACGGGAACGGCCATAGATGGATCGAAATTCATCCAGTCCCTGCTAAACCGGCTGGATCCATCTAGGGCCAGCTTTAGTAAAGCAGCCGCACTGACTGCAGATGTCACGTTAACCTTAGTAGTAACGGATAGGTCCTCTATCAGGAGCAGTGACCTCCACTAAATGGATTTTGTAGTTACTGATTGAACAGGCACATTTAGGAGGAATTTTATGGCGACACTTATCAAATAGTTTCAGTTCATTGACATTTCATTGGATTATTCTGACATGAACTGTTTTCTATAGGACATGCCTCGTCATTTCAATTAGCTTGAGGTCAGGACTCATCCTACAGTACAGATTTTCTTCGCCTTAATGTGAGCCTGTGTGAAATTCGCTTGATTGCTCATATGGCAATTCAGAAAAATCGCTCAGCAGAGCGTATGGAGATAGCATTATAAGCTTGACAAATTTCATATGAAAACCCTGAAAACTTTTGTTTTATTGCCATGCTGACGTTTTTAATTCTATGCTTTATTTTGGGATGCACATGTGCAGTACAATAAGTACAATTTTTCCCAAAAACGAAAACCCCATCCACAGTTTTCCATCCTACTAAAATTTTCTACATCACTATGGTTGAAAATGATTGTCAATTTGATCCCATTAAATTAGAATTCCAGGAATTCATCCACTTTATAAAAAGTGAAGGCACATTATGAGTTAAGTCCAAGGAGCTGCATGACATTTACTGGGCTTATCTCTAATATTTATATCTGATAGGTTTATTGCTCTGCCCGAAATACACTGGAGACACTCGGGGCTGTGAAAGAGGAGGCACACAGAGCAGATATACACTCTTCCCCTCTGCTGCCTATTCACAGAAGCCTTTGTATTTTGTCAAAGTGTTTCCATACTACAAAGGCTTCTGTGAATGGGCAGGAGGAGGGGAGGGGGGGGAGCTGGTATAGCAGCTGTCGGACTCTCCTGTTTAGGATTCATAGCTCACTAGGATCAGCGCTAGGCGCTAGGCAGATCTACAGCAATAGCCGTTGTCCAGGAGTACTATAAAGCTGTCAGATATAGATATTAGTGCTAAACCCAGGAGGTGTCACTGGACTTTACTCATGATGTGCCTTCATTTTTTTTTTTTACAAAGCAGCTGAATTCCTGGAATTCAGTTTTAAATATTAGAGAATCAAACAAATGTTCAGAAAACAAACTTTCCCTTCTAACCATGCTGTCCTATGAAACGATTCACTGGACAGTTTCTTACTCCTACTGAATGGAGCAGAGAAGTGAAGGAAAGGTCCTGCATAGGCAAAGCATTGATTTGCATTAAGCCAATTTATTGTTATTTTACCCCTGTGTTTTAGGGTATCGTCTTGTTGCATCACCCGGATATACTAAGCTGCAGGCAATGATCCACTAGCATGGATTACATTTCATGATAGGCCTTATTCCCAGCTCTTCTAAACGGCCTTCTTTTGGCAGGAGAAAAGCAGTGTCAAAAATGCACACAAAGCTGCAGTTTTTCACACAAGCAGGAAATTATATTTCTGGGGGGCGTTCTGTATACCATTTGTGTACAGAACGCCTCAATTTTTCTATAGTGCATTGAATTTTACATAAACTTACAGAGCTGCAGATTGAAAAGGAAAAGTAATCTATATTAACATTCAGGTAAAATATGACTTGTGTCGCAATTGTATATGATATATATATATATATATATATATATATATATATATATATATATTGCTATTTTTTCCCCCACAAAAGTGGAGTGATCCTTTAACCACTTCAGCCCCGGAAGGATTTACCCACTTCTTAACCAGGCCATTTTTTGCGATTTGGCACTGCGTCACTTTAACTGACAATTGCATGGTCGTGTGACGTGGCTCCCAAACAAAATTGATGTCCTTTTTTTCCCACAAATAGAGCTTTCTTTTGGTGGTATTTGATCACCTCTGTGTTTTTAATTTTTTGCGCTATAAACAAAAAAATGAGCGACGATTTAAAAAAAAAAAAAAAAAAAAAAAAGTGTTTTACTTTCTCCTTTAAAACATTTCCCAAAAAAAAAAAAAACAAATTTCTTCATCAGTTTAGGCCGATATGTACATATTTTTTGAAAAAAAAAAAAAAAAAACCCAGTAAGCGTATAGTGATTGGTTTGCGCAAAAGTTATCAAGTCTACAAAATGGGGGATAGATTTATAGCATTTTTATTATTATTATTTTTTTTTTTTTTTACTAGTGATGTGGCAGCAATCAGTGATTTTTAGCAGGACTGTAATGTTGCGGCGGAACAAATCGGACACCTAACTGACATTTTGACACTTTTTTGGGAACCAGTGACATTATTACAATGACCAGTGCTAAAAATATACACTGTTATTGTACTAATGACAAAGGCAGGGAAGGGGTTAACCACCTCTGGCTCAGACCCTGGGGGGGAGGGGGGTGCTCACCACAATCACTTGTAAACACAGAAGTCTGGTTTCTGTGTTTACAAGCGATGGCTCTGCACTCTGTGTGTAACCCCCCTGAACTCTGCACTCTGTTATTAATGCAATCCTGGTATTTAATGCCCCTTTAAGACCCTCCTACTGTTTGTGAAATTTGACTGACCACACCCACTATTTGATGTAAATGGAGGGTGTGTTTGTGTGGGGGGGGAGGGGATTTGAGGGGTCGTGGTTGAGTTCCAGCACTATTGTTTGAAAAAAAAAAATCCCTGGTTAAATGTGTTTCCACACTGTTTGCTCTAACTGTATGGGGGACTGTGTGACTTTCTGCATAGCAGAAAGAGAGGATCTGTGTGATCTCCCCTTGTCAAAACGGACATGTGCCTTGTTTACACAGGCAGATCCCCATTCTGTCACTGCGGGGAACGATCGTGGGTGGTCGGCGAACATAGAGTCTCCCATGTTCAACATCAACTCCCACAGGGCTGTTAAAAAAAATGTCAAAAAGATGAACAAAAAATATTTGGAAAATTGTAAAAAATAATTAAAAAAACACATAATCAAGGGGTCATCCTCACAGGTATTCTGGTTGCATGAATGAGTGGTTTGTTAGGGGCTAGCTCACAGAACAGTGAACCAAGCCCAACAGGTGGCTCCAGCCACATTAACAATCCACTCTACCTAGGGACAAAAGATCAGCCCCTGAGAAAGAAGATCCTCCTGGATAGGCAGAATCCAGGGAGGTTCCACAGCCAGGTCCTTCAAGATGGAGAACCATGGACTCCTGGGCCAGTGTGGCGCCATTAGAATGAGAGTTATGTTTTCCGACTGAAATTTTCTCTGCTGGTATCAGTACAGGAGGGGGTAAGGCAAAACACCTGGAGAACTACCAGCTCTGAGCCAATGCATCCACTCCGATCGCCCCGTCCCATCTGCTCAGGGAGAAGAAGAGGTGCGCCTTTGTATTCTCCCTCGAAGCGAAGAGGTCCACACATGGCACCCCCCCACTTTCGAGTCACCATCTCGAAGATGTCCTGGTTCAAAACCCATTCACCCTCCCTCAGCATTTTCCTGCTGAGAAAGTCTGCTACCTGGTCCTGTTCCCCCTTCAAATGTACCGCCGAGAGGGATAGAACGTTGGCTTCAGCCTACTTGATGGTTTCCGCCAGGACCCACAGGGATCTGCTTCTGGTAGCCCCTTGCCTGTTGATATAGGCCACCGCTGAGGAGTTGTCGGATGCGGACCTGCACATGCTGTCCCTGGAATTCTCTCTGAAAGGCTCTGAGTGCCAAGGCTTTTGCTCTCAGCTCCCTCCAGTTTGAGGACTTCTTTGCGTCCTCTCTCACCCAAGTACCTTGCACCATTCGGGAATCTAGGTGCGCCCCCCAACCTGTGCCGCTCGCATCGGTCGCGACAGTCCTGGAGACCAGTAGGACCCACTCCAGGCCTTGTGACAAATTTGCCACCTTTCTCCACCACCAAAGGGACCTCCTGACTTGACTCGGCACAAATATCAGGGAGCTCTGGTCCCAAACCCCCAGAATGAACAGTTGCAAAGGGAAAAATGCAGCCCTGCCCACTGCACTGCTGGGAGTGTGGATGTTAGTAAACCCAAAGCTAACATGGCTTGTCTTGCTGAGACCTGACAGCTGCAATGGAGCAACAACATTGCCCTCTCCACCTTCTGGATCTTCTCTAAGGGAAGGAAGACCTTCTGCTTTGTTGAATCCAACAGGTAGCCCAAGAAGGTGACCTTTTGGGATGGAACCAAGTTGGATTTCTCCAGGTTCAAGAGCCACCCCAAGCTTTCTAGGATGCCTCTTGCCACCTGTAGATCCTGGGACAACTGCTCCGGGGAAGAGACAAACAGGAGTAGATCGTCCAAGTATGCGACTACCAAGATGCCTCTGAGCCGCAGAAAAGCCAGGAACTCCACCATGACTTTGGCGAAGTTGCGGGGGGAATGGATAGACCAAAGGAGAGGGCCCTGAACTGTAGATGGAACGTCCCTTCTCTGTTTTTACCGCCAACCTGAGGAACTTCTGATAGCCTTCTGCGATGGGGATGTGCAGAAAGGCGTCTTTTAAATCTATCGATGCCATGAAGCAGTTCGGGGGAAGAGGTGCCTTCCCAAGTAGACCGAGTCCATTCGGAACCTCCTGTAGGTTACTGAGACATTCAGAGGCTTCGGGTTCAGGATAAGCCTGAACTTTCCCGAAGGCTTGCGGACCACAAAGATGTGGGAATAGAAGCCTCTGCCGGTCTCTCCTGTTGGGACACATACCACCACCTCCTGTTCCTCCAACTCCTGTAGGGAGGATAGAAGAGCTGACAACTTTTCTGCGCACTTTGGCAGCTCAGTGACCAGAAGTCTGAGCAGGGGGAGGTTTTGAAAACTCCAGCCGGTATCCTCTTCTTATGATCCCTAACAGAAACTGGTTGGAGGTGATCATCTCCCACTGTGGGAGGAAAGCCCCCAATCTTCCTCACACCTTGGTTAATCCGTCATTGGGTCTTTTTGGGCTGTTCAGGAGGGCGAAAAATCGTGCCCCCACGCCCTTTGCCCTTCTTCCCCCAAACCTTCTGATCAGGTTTTGGGGCTTCAAACTTCCTCTGAGGGTGAAACTTTCTTTTAGTCTGCTCTCCATATTTCCTTCTAATGGGAAAGGCCTTTTTCTTGTCGGCCGTCCGATCTAAGACAACCTCCAAACCTGGCCCAAACAACAAATCCCCTGTGAGTGGAATCCCACAGAGCTTGACCTTGGACGCACTCTCCCTGCCACGTCTTAAGCCATAGGGCCCTCCTTGCTGAATTGGTCAGGGCTGTGGATCTTGTGGACATGCGCACTGATTTACCTGAGGCGTCTGCAATGTATGCCACCCTTTTAAGGAGCATGGGGAAAGAAGTCATGATCGTTTCTTTTGGCATTCCTGCTTCAATGTGCGCCCTAATCTGTGTCAACCAATATTCCATGTTGCAGGCCCCCACTGTGGCCGCCATGGCGGGCTTGAGGTTTCCCAGTGACGAGTCCCAGGATTTCTTCAAGAGCGAGTCCGTCCACTTGTCCATGGGGTCCAAAAACGCCCCCATGTCCTCAAAGGCCAGGTCAGTATGTCTGGAGACCTGTGAAAAGGCTGCGTCTAGTTTAGGCAAATTTATTCCAGACTAGCGCCACCTCTTCCACAAAGGGAAACCTGCTTCTCAGAGCCCTTGAAAAGAAAGGTTTCCTTATGGGGTCTTGCCACTCCCTCTTGATGACATCGACCAAAACGTCATGGACTGGAAACACTCTGTGCTCCCCAAGGCCCTTGTACATCTGGTCGTGGAGCGACAGCTCCTCTTTTCCTCCTGGATTCCTAAAGTAGTATGAATAGTTTCTAAGAGCTCCTCCGCTTCCTCTAGGGAAAGTTTGTAGCGAGAGGATCGTGTGGATTCCCCATCCACCCCTCTCCCTCTGATTCCCCTTGGGAGACTGAAGAGTCGCTGTCTGGCTTTTCCTCATTTTCCTCTCTGGAGCCCCCTGGTCTCTCTGCTCACGGAGGGAGCATCCGCTGAGCTTGGTGCAATGCTCTGCTGTGCTGGTGGAGGATTAACCTGGGACTGCAGCATCTCGAAGCGAGAAAAGAGTGTCTTAAAAGACTGGAAGGTGCTAGAAAGCTCCTTGACAGACGCTGCTAGGTCCGTACATTGTTCTGCTGACTGCTCCCTCACTAACCCCTCAATGCACTCTTTTCAGAGTGCCTTGGTCCAAGATTCCCCCATCGTGGCTCTGCATGATGGACATTTCTTCTTGGAATTGTGGGGAGCCTTGACTTTATCCGCAGCCTTGCCCTTAAAAATACAAACCCAACAGAGAGAGCAGCTATAAATGCCTGCACTGCCCACCAGTGCTGAACACAGAGGGCCACTAGGGGTGCCCTCCCCAGGACCGACCACCACCAGAGTCCCAGATGCACGCCCCCACCCCCCCCCCCCACGACTACCAAGGGGGACAAACATCCGTGGAGCTTCCAGGACAGGGTAACGGAACACCACCCCAGGGTTCCTCTTACCTTCGAGTGGCTGGTGTTGGAGTCTCCATGAGCTGCTTGTGAAGCCTCCGCTTCCAACATTTCCCACTGAGGATCGGTGGTTTCTGCTGTCCCCACAGCAGAAACAAGATTCCGTGGCCGGAACTGACATCACCCGTCTCCATCATTGGCTGCAAAGTGCAGGGCAGCCTTGGTGCACTTCCCGCAATGCCTCCACCTGGGCAGAAGAAAGCGGACCCCCCCCAGACTTTCTGCTTCCCCAAGAGAAGCTGGGGTGCGCGCAAGATGCAGTCATCCAGGTACCTCCCTAGCCTACCAGACTGTGGTAGTATTTAATTACTGCTGGGTTTTTCTATTTTTTGATAAAAAACAAAAAAAGACCGAAAATTTTGAAAAAATAAAACAGTTTCATAGTTATACAATGGTAATTTTTCTCTTTCATTGATGTGCGCTGATGAGGCTGCACTAACGGGCACTGATAAGGTGGCACTGATGAGGCCCTAATGGGCATTGATAGGTGGCAATGGTAGGTGGCACTGGTGGGCACTGCATAACAGCATTGCCTCTCCATGTGAGAGACTGATGTCCCTCTGACAGAAGCCAGTGATCGGCTTTTTTTTCAATAGCGTGAGGGAAAAAAAAAAAACGATTACCGATCTTCTGTAACAGTGAAGGAAAAAAGTATTTGATCCCCTGCTGATTTTGTACATTTGCCCACTGATGAAATGATCAGTCTATAATTTTATTAGTAGGTTCATTTTACCAGTGAGAGACAGAATAACAACAAAAAAATCCAGAAAAATGCATTTCAAAAAAGTCATGAATTGATTTGCATTTTAATTAGTGAAATAATTATTTGTCCGCTTCGAAAAACATGACTTAGTACTTGGTGGCAAAACCCTTGTTATCAGTCACAGAGGTCAGACTTTTCTTGTAGTTGGCCACCAGGCTTGCACACATCTCAGGAGGGATTTTGTCCCACTCCACTTTGCAGATCCTCTTCAAGTCATTAGGGTTTCAAGGCTGACGTTTAGTAACTCGAACCTTGAGCTCCCTCCACATATTTTCTATGGGATTAAGGTCTGGAGACTGGCTAGGCCACTCTAGGACCATAATGTGCTTCTTCTTGAGACACTCCTTTGTTGCCTTGGCCGTGTTTTGTGTTATTGTCATGCTGGAATACCCATCCACAACCATTTTCAATGACCTGGCTGAGGGAAGGAGGTTCTCACCCAAGATTTGACGGTACATGGCCCGTCCATTGTTCCTTTGATGCGGTGAAGTTGTCCTGTCCCCTTAGCAGAAAAACACCCCCAAAGCATAATGTTTCCACCTCCATGTTTGACGGTGGGGATGGTGTTCTTGTGGTCAAAGGCAGCATTCCTCCTCCTCCAAACATGGCGAGTTGAGTTGATGCCAAAGAGCTTGATTTTGGTCTCATCTGACCACAACACTTTCACCTAGTTCTCCTCTGAATCATTCAGATGTTCATTAGCAAACTTCAGATGGGCCTGTTTTTTTTCGAGCAGGGGGACCTTGTGGGCGCTGTAGAATTTCAGTCCTTCACGGCGTAGTGTGTTACCAATTGTTTTCTTGGTTTCTTCCATTTGCAAAAAACAACTGTTGTCACCCTCTTACCAAGCTGCTTGGCGATGGTCTTTTAGCCCATTCCAGCCTTGTGTAGGTCTACAATCTTGTCCCTGACTTCCTTGGACAACTCTTTGCCATGGTGGAGAGATTGGAATCCGATCGATTGCTTCTGTGGACAGGTGTCTTTTATACAGGTAAGTTGAGATAAGGAGCACTCCCTTTAAGGCCCCTTTCACACGAGGCAGACTCTGTTTCTACAGAGCCCGCCTCGGTCCGCCGGCTCAGCGGGAGATCTGTCCGTTAATCTCCACTGAGCCGGTGGATGACAGGTCCCTCTCTGCTCACTGATCGGAGGAAAATGGACAGCATGTACGTTTTCATCAGATCTCACCCGATCCGATCCGCCAGCGACGGACCTGGACGTAGAGCCATCCGTCTGCTTTTAGCGGATCGGACGGGGTCGGATGTCAGCGGACATGTCTCCGCTGACATCCAACGCTCCATAGACTAACATGGAGCGCCCGTTCAGGTCCGCCGTCAAAACTGACAGGCGGACCTGAACGGTACGATCGTGTGAAAGGGGCCTAAGAGAGTGCTCCCAATCTCAGCTCGTTACCTGTATAGAAACACCTGGGAGCCATAAATCTTGCCGATTGATAGGGGATCAAATACTTATTTCACTAATTAAAATGCAAATCAATTTATAACTTTTTTTTAAATGCATTTTTCTGATTTTTTTTTGTTATTCTGTCTCTGTGTTAAAGAAAAAAACCTACCATTAAAATTATATACTGATCATTTCTTTGTCAGTGGGCAAACGTACAAAATCAGCAGGGGATCAAATACTTTTTCCCCTCACACTACATCAAGTGATCAGCTGTCATTGGCTGACAGCTGATCACATGGTAAAGGGTCGGGATCGGCCCCTTACTCCAATCTGTGATCAGCCGAGTCTCATAGACTTGGTTATCACAGAACGTGCCGCGCGCGCCCTACAGGGACACACTGACAGCGCATGCTCGGGAGGACATCTATGGACACCCTCCCAGCAATTAAGGCCCATTCTGTAGACGTCTTTCGGCTATAGTGCAGGCGGGAGGAGGTTAGCAAACTTTGTTGCAGATTCCTACCTTTTGGAATTCTGAAGAAATAGCTGTCTGTGCCCAGGTAAATGTAAATGGGAGGGACTTTGATCATTATCAATCAGCTGCCACACCTGCAGGCCTCTGAGGAAACTGGTAGGGTCTGCATCCCTTTAGATGTGATATACCCTTTGATATTGCTGTTGCAGGGGATGCCAAAAATCTGACTTGTATCTTAGTGCAGACTTCTGGGAAAATCAGTGAGCCAATCACACAAGCAGAAAACAACATTTCTGGGGGCCTTCTGTACACCACCTGTGTACAGAACGCCTTCAGGTAGCCATATTGCATAGAATTTTACAAAAAAAAAAATCAGTGCTGCCGAATTAAAATGAAAGGGATTTTTTAATAACATTCAATTACAATATTACTTGTATCGCAATTATATATGCTAGATTTTTTATTTTTTGCTATTTTTTTTCCCACAAAAGTGGAGTTATCCTTTAGATGACACCTGTATTAAAATAAAGTCAACTGTACCCACCCATCCTTCAATACATATACCCCATTCTAGTCCATAGCGACCTACCCGTTTTCTGTTTAAAAATACGTTTCCTGACAGTCTATTCAAGAACATTAAAAAATATTGAAAATATTTACCTCATCAACAGGATTTCATTTAAGGTATTTAACCTCTTACGCACGTATATGCGGCTGCTCGGCAGGTGGGCCTTAATGTCGAGCAGCCGAATATATGTGGCCCTGCTAAAACAACTTACCACGCTGAGAGTGCACTCCCTGCACAGTAGCCGGTAGGGATCGGTAAGCTCCAAACGCATACTTGAGATCAGGAGCTTTCCGATCATGTAACAACCAATCACAGTGGTTACATGACCTGAAGGCCCACCTCCACCTCCAACCTTTTAGAACTCTTAAAGGGCCTGGAGGTGGTTGGCGTGAAACGGTTAAAAAAAACTGAAATCATGTTTTCGCCTGCTTAAAGTAGGAACTTCACTTTACTTAAGCCCCCCAAAAAATAAAGGTCTCCAACACTTGCCAAAGAAATAAAAATAAATACTTTCCCGTGGTCCCTCTTCCTCAGCGCTGCAATCCTTAACTGAGATCTGGCACGTGTACAGACATGCCATGAAGCTGTAACATCTATGGGACTTGGCAGAGATGCCCATGGCATGTGTACACATGCATCAGATCCCCTGCGTTTGCTGCATACACACATCAAAGATAACTCCTAGAGACTCTGAAATGTTTATGCACATGCACATCTTGCAAATGGCTCCTGGGATGGCTACATCGCACATCCCAGGAGGCAGTTTGTGAGCTGCGTGTGCGCACATGTGTCGGGGTCTCTTCCAGAGAACTGGCAAAGACTAGCAGCATGTCTGCGGATGACGGGGAAGTTGTGGTGATGTCATCCTGGCCTATGCCAGGATTTAGGAAGTGAAAAATAAAAAGAAATAAGCCCACGTGAACGAGGCCAAAAAGTGAAATTGGATTGACTGCAATGGGTCAACCCATCTCTACACCCACACCGCTTTGTGTAGCTTATACAGTTGCAACAAGAAAACACACAATGTGAACCAATTGGCATTTTATTTTCTGTGTAGCCATGTGATCTTGTTTTGAATGTGCAAATCTTCTGGAAGTTGTGGCTCCTCGGGCAGTAAGGAGCAGATCCTAGCAGGAGGCAGATGTGAGAGGGGGACAGATCGTTAAGGGTACAGTGGGCAGAGTCAAGAATATGGATGGTGAGGATGCAGGGCAGATCTTCAAGCTACATGTTCTGCTCATGATGTGGTCTTCTGGTTGAGGAAAAGTCTGAGGTTCTGTTGATGGTCCTGTGGCGTCATCTCTGGCTACATATCTCTACTTCTGTGGTCCTCTTTTTTTGGTGCTCATCCCATCGTTATTTGTGGCTTTGGTGGTTGAGTCTATGCATCCGTGGCTTTAACTTTTTGGTCCAGGAAGTCACTGCACCCATGTCCATCAATATGCTGAGTACAGTCACTGCTTGTAGTTTTTGTATTGTGTGACACTGGCTGACCTTTGCTTGTCTTGGCTTGACTTTGACCTGTATCTCTGCTCTGTCCGGCTCTCTACTTCTGCCTGTGGCCCTGGCAGCACCAGGGATGACGTGTGGGGAGATCCGGACTGTGGTTCTGAACCCGCTCCGGATTATGGAGCTCTAAGTGCAGTGCTACAGGACAGAGTGCTTCTCCACGGGGCATGTTAGATCCCGGGCAGCAGGCTCATCAAGGAACCAAAGGAGCTTACCATTCACTGGGGAGACCCGTGCAGCCGGCAAAGGATCAGACTCTTCTTCCTGAAGGATACGCTAAGAGACACAAGCAAATGTCAATTGCAAAAGCTTTGGCTGGCAGCAAGTAAAGTCAAATAGGGAACAAAAATTCCTATAAAGCATACACTAAAGCCAAAAATGCAGTTCATTTTCTTTCAATCTGATTTTTTATTTTTTTCCAAATCCAACACATTTAGATTTAACAGGGTTATCTCAGAACATTTGGGCAGAACTGAGAATTTCTGTTAAGATACCTACCATTTATGCCCTAAGAGAGGAGCTAATCTATACACTATTTCTCAGATTCCAGTGCCTTGCATTGGTTTAAATTGAAAATGTTGATTTAAAAAAGAAAAAAAAAAGAAAAAAAAACATAAGAATACCACTCTAAGGCTCCTTTAACACGGCATCTTCCATTCAGATCAGCAGGGGATCTGTCCGCTGATTGGAGCAGAGTGGATGACAGGTCTGTGTCTGCTCAGTTTATGCAGAGCGGACATGGACAGTGCCTACTTTGCTCTACGGGACGGCAGGTGTAAACAGACTTCACTGTTAGTTTACACCCAAGCGGCCACTGATATAGTAAAACAAAAACAAAACAAACAATTGGCAACCACCCCAACCTGGCCTTTGCAGCAAGGAGCACATGGAAGGGAGACACATTTAAAAAAAAAAAAAATACCCAGCTTACTTACCAGCCAGCCTGCAGCAAACCAAATAATCCTGTCTAACACATTTGCAAATGCATGTGTAAGCTGCAGAGGCCATGTCACGGCACCTCAGTGTACTGCAAGCCTAACTCTATAATTGAGAGTCTCCAAAGTCGGTGCACATTTATAAAAATAGATAGTTTAAAGGCAGGTATGCCTGGAGGGAGCCCACCCCTCAAAGATTTAGGGACGCACTGGACACCCAGCAATAGGACAATGGCAGCAAAAGTATCCAGTGCATCCCCTCACCAAATAACCAACAGTACAAACAAATGACAACCACCCCAACCTATAACTTAGCCATTGCAGCAAGGAACACATGGAAGGGCAACGCATGTCAAAAAAACAACAAAGAAAAATTCCCAGCTCACTTACCAGCCAGCCTGCAACAAACCGAATTACCCTGTCCAACAGTTCACGTTAAGACCAACGGGTTTTGTTTGCGCACAAAGGCCAGTTATAGGTCGGGGTGGTTGCCATTTGTCTGTACCATTGGTGAATTGGTGAGGGGACGCACTGGATACCTTCGCTGGGTGTCCAGTGCCTTCCTATACCTTTAAGAAGGGGTGGGCTCCCTCCAGGAATACCTGCCCTTAATCTATCCATTATTATATATGTGTTCCAACTCCGCAAACTCTCAAAATGTATGAGTTAGAACTGTAGTACACTGGGGTATCGTGACATGGCCTCTGCAGCTTACACATGTATTTGCAAATGTGTGCATTTAAATATATATGCTTTGATCTAAACCAATCCATTGTAGCTCTGGCTGTACGTTTAGGGTCGTTGTCCTGCTGGAAGGTGAACCTCTGCCCAGCCCCCAAGAAAAGCATCCCCACAACATGATGCTGCCACCACCGTGCTTCACGGTGGGGATGGTGTGTTCAGGGCGATGTGCAGTGTTAGTTCTCCGCCACACATAACGTTTTGCTTTTAGGCCAAAAAATTCAATTTTGGTCTCATTTGACCAACCATGGTATGGCTTTCTTTCAACAATGGCTTTCTTCTTGCCACTCTTCCATAAAGGCCAGATTTGTGGAGTGCACGACTAATAGTTGTCCTGTGGACAGATTCTCCCACCTGAGCTGTGGATCTCAGCAGCTCCTCCAGTGTTACCATGGGTCTCTTGGCTGCTTCTCCGATTAATGCTCTCCTTGCCCGGCCTGTAAGTTTAGGTGGTAGGTGTGCAATTGTGCCATACTCTGTACATTTTCGGATGATGGATTGAACAGTGCTCTGTGAGAGGTTCAAAGCTTGGGATATTTTTTTTAAACCTAACCTTGCTTTAAACTTCTCCACAACCCTTTCCCTGACCTGTCTGGTGTGTTCCTTGGCTTTCATGATGCTGTTTGTTCACTAAGCTTCTCTAACAAACCGGTAAGGGCTTCGCAGAACAGCTGTATTTATACTGAAATTTACCTACACACAGGTGGACTCTATTTACTAATTAGGTGACTTCTGAAGGCAATTGGTTCCACTAGATTTTAGTTAGGGGTATCAGAGTAAAGGGGGCTGAATACAAATGCACGCCACACTTTTCAGATTTTTTTTTTTTTTTTTATTTGGAAAACCATTTATCATTTTCCTTCCTTATGTGTCACTTTGTGTTGGTCAATCACACAAAATTCCAATAAAAAAGTTTTTTTACGTTTTTGGTTGCAACATAACAAAATGTGCAAAATTTCAAGGTGTATGAATACTTTTTCAAGGCACTGTACCTCCACCTGTGCTGTAAAGCGTGGATGGGGAGTTCTGTTAGATTATTTTTGTTCAGCCTGTGGGATTAACGAAAATAATCCATGTGTGTATACCCAGCTGGAATAGAAAAACTCCTGATAAAGGAGTCAATCACATGAGCAGGAAATATCATTGCAAGGAAGTGATCTTTGCAAAACTGCTTTTAAGCAGTTTTGAACAGTAGCTTGTTGCAAACTGAAATGAAAGATTTTTTTAAGCAACTCTGTTGCCATTTTTTGAAAATCTGAAAAGCAGTGATGCACACAAAGTAATCATTACTTACTTTTCCCACTGCCCATAGCGCTAAGAACCTCAAGCTTGCACAAAGATCTTTCGATGTCTGTGTCTCCCGTATCGCTCTGCCAGTCCTACGCCATTACAGTCCAAGACAATATCCCTAAAGCCGGGACCACACTATTCGTTTTTTTTTTTCTCATTCAACCCGTTGGGTTGAACGGAAAAAAAACTGTTAGCTCCAATTGGAGCTGCTATACTAACGATGTGAGGTTAGTTCAGCGATCTCCCCTGCTGAGCTGTTGTGTTCTGACAGGGGGAAGGCCCCCCGCCAGAACACTCCGATCAGCGCTCTCTGCCATTGGCTGAGAGCGCTGATCGGGAGTCGGTCGGATGCTGGTTTTCCAGCATGCACGGCCGGCTTCCATCGAACAGACTGACATACACACGGGCAGAATGTCTGTGTTTTTTGTTTTTTTTTAACCCGCAAATGTCTCCCGATATTCTGCCCGTGTGTGTGGGGCTTAACGCATACAGTGCATCTGGAAAGTATTCACAGCGCTTGACGTTTTCCACATCTTGTTATGTTACAGCCTTATTCCAAAATCGATTACATTTATTATTTTTCCTCAAAATTCTACACATAGTACCCCCATAATGACAACATGAAAGAAGTTTGATTGAAATCTTTGCAAATATTAAAAAAAAATAAATCACATGTACATAAGTATTCACAGCCTTTGCAGTGACGCTCAAGATTGAGCTCAGGTGACAGGATTGTATCAAGGAACAGATTTGGGAAAGAGTACAGAAACATTTCTGCAGCATTGAAGGTTCCAATGAGCACAGTGGCCTCCATCATCTGTAAATAGAAGAAGTTTGGAACTGCCAGAACTCTTCCTAAAGCATGCCGCCAAGCCAAACTGAGCGATTGGGGGAGAAGGACCTTAGTCAGGGAGGTGACCAAGAACCTGATGGTCACTCTGATAGTTTCAGCGTTTCTCAGATGGAGAGAGAAGAACCTTCCAGAAGAACAACCATGTCTGCAGCACTCCACCAATCAGCCTGTATGGTAGAGTGGCTAGACAGAAGCCACTCCTCAGTAAAAGGCACATGACAGCCCACCTGGAGTTTGCCAAAAGGCACCTGAAGGACTCGAAGAGCATGAGAAACAAAATTCTCTGGTCTGATGAAACAAAGATTGAACTCTTGTTGCTGAATGACAAGCATCATGTCTGGAGGAAACCAGGCACTGCTCATCACCTGGCCAATGCCATGCCTACAGTGAAGCATGGTGGTGGCAGCATCATGCTGTGGGGATGTTTTTCAGAGGCAGGAAATGGGAGACTAGTCAGGATCGAGGAAAAGATTAATGCAGCAATGTACATAGACATCCTTGATGAAAGCCTCCTCCAGAGTGCTGTGGACCTCAGAAACTGGGGCGAAGGTTCATCTTCCAACAGGACAACGACCCTAAGCACAACTCTGAATGTCTTTGAGTGGCCCAAACAGAGCCCAGACTTGAACCCGATTGAACATCTCTGGAGAGATCTGAAAATGGCTGTACACCGATGCTCTCCATCCAACCTTATGGAGCTTGAGAGGTTCTGCAAAGAAGAATGGGAGAAACTGTCCAAAAATAGGTGTGCCAAGCTTGTAGCATTATACTCAAAAAGACTTGAGGCTATGATCGGCGCCAAAGGTGCTTCAACCAAGCATTGAGCAAAGGCTGTGAATACTTATGTACATGTGATTTTTTTTCATTTATAATAAATTTGCAAAGATTTCAAACATACTTCTTTCATGTTGTCATTATGGGATATGGTTTGTAGAATTTTGAGGAAAATAATGAATTTAATCCATTTCGCAATAAAGCTGTAACGTAACAAAATGTGGAAAAAGTGATGCGCTGTGAATACTTTCCGGATGCAGTGCATGTTTCTGAAAATTTAAAACGTCAGTTTTGCCGCGCTTACATGCGGCGTTTGCGTTTAGAAGCGTTTTGAAAAAAATTTTTTTTTTTCAAAATAGCCAAAAACGAAAAAACGCCTGTAAACGAAATGCAAGTTACCGCATTTAGCCGCGTTTAGAAGCGTTTGGCGCTTGAAATGCCTCTAAACTCAGTGTCTGAACTCATTTTTTTGCTTTTCAAAAAAGGCCTCTAAACTCAACTGCCTAAAAACGACATTAAACGAACCTGTTTACATGTACTGATAAGATAACATTGGATGAGTTCAGGGGCAGCTGAAAAAAGCATCCAACTGCCTCTGAACGTCCGTTTACCAGCAGCAGTGTACATGATAATGCTGACTACACAGGAGCTATGAGTAAGCACTCGTCATGAGTGCGAAACGCGTCAGTGATCCCTGTACACTTCTGCTGTAGTGTTTTGTATTCTTCTATGATCCAGCTTTTTATTAATAAAAGCACTTATCATTAGACCGGTGTGCGGCTTCCAGTTTTCCTCGGTTTCTCTGCTACACAGGATGTGGTATAGGGGCATGAGTGATTTTTTTCTGCATGATCACAGGTATGGAAAATGATCCAGCAGACAGACTTTGAAAAGAGTTGGGAATTCTTGTCCTGTAGAATATTAGGCTCATGTTTAGGTGTTCCCATAAGAAGTGTGCTCTTTATCTTTGTGATGACGATAACATTAATAATTTTTCACTGAATTATCTATATGGACCATGTATATATTTATTACAGTGATCACATCCCCCTAAGGGTTAAATCACACTTGTGTGTTGTGGTAATATGCACATTACTGCAAAGCAAGGTACAGCAACATGTATGTGCTTATTTTAGATGGCAACTCAGCATACTAAAGCAACAACCCTGCATTTCAGTGCATCGCAACGCAGGGTAACGCACTACTGTGAACTGTTTTGTGCTGAATCAGCAAAAATATTGCTGGTGTGGTTTTTTTTTTTTGGTTCATGCTGGTGTTTTGGCTGTACATTCATAATGCATGTGCTGCCTTAAAGCAAAGTGTGTGTTAGCCACTTCAATACTGGACACTTTCACCCCCTTGCTATCTACCCAGGCCAATTTTCAGCGCCGTCACACTTTTAATGATTATTACTCACTCCTGCAACACTATACTCAAATAAAACATTTTTATATATATTATATATATATTTTTAAGAACTTTATTTTGGTGGTATTTAATCACCACTGGGTTTTTTCGTTTTTTGCTAAACAAAAGGAAAATAGACTGAAACTTTTTTTTTTGTTTCGGTCATAAAATTTTACAAATTGCACAACAAAAGGTGTGGGGTGGCATTAATTACTACTCTCAAGAAAGAATACATTTAGTCCAGTTAAAATTTTTCCATGCCCCTTATTATTTTAGTTGTCCTCTGCAAACATTCCAGTTCCAGGACCTCCTTTTCATGAACTAGTGTATATTCAACATGCGTTCCTCCTAACAATTTCTACTGAAAAACCCCTTGTGTTTATTCCTTTTTGAATACATTAACTAGAATTGTATTACTTTTAGAAACTAAAAGGCAAAACCTTTTCTTAGTTCTAGATAGAGTGGAGATGGATTAGAACCCCTGTCAGTTTTTATTGCTGTCTGTGCCCCTGTTAGAGAGATTCACCCTCTCTATTTGGTGAAAGTAAAAGAAAATCCCAAATTTTGGGTTGTCCCCTGAAAAGTAATAGAGGAGAAATCTTCTAAAATGGGGAAACTAGTTCTGGTGACCTGGGGGTCTCCAAGGAAGTCCCTCAATTTGCAGGGATTTCCTTTCACTTCCTGTTTGGCTATGGGACAGGACATGAAGGGAAATATCTGCAAAGGGACACAGATAGGAGATAAAAATCTGACTGGGGTTATAAACTTCCCTTACCGCATCCAACAGGATTTTTGGGTGAGTAAAAAAAAACTGTTTCAGTCTCATCCACAGGAAGTCTTAAACCTTCATGACAACAAAGCAATCCAACTGGGGGGTGGACAACACAGCAAACAACCGTTAACAGGCCCAATGAAAATGATAAGAACCGGCTACTTCCTGTAGCCCAAAGAGCCACCTGAAGGCACTTACACCCAAAGCTGGCATAACATGAGGCTGCAAGGTGCACATGGTAGAACTTAAAGAGCATGTAAACAGATGGCCAGGCCTTGGAAACCTGGCTTCTCATTCCAGCACCTAGACAAGGATGAATGAGAAAGCAGGGTGAGCTTTCTTGGCCCATCTGGGATAACAAAAAGGAAATCAGTCTTTGTGAAAGAAACAGTGGCTAAGGGATCAACTTACACAGTCTAAACCACATCCAAACCATGAAAGTAAATTTTTCTTAGATGAACTGAACCAGAGAGATGGGAGAAGAATGTCCTGATTAGGGTAGAAAGCAGATACTATCTTGGGAAGAAAAGAAGTCCTGGTCTGCGATACCACCTTGTCCTTGTGCAATACTTTAAAGGGTTCCTTGCGCGATAAAGCCCCCAAAGTGGACACTCACCTAGCTAGGCTGATGGAACAAGAAAAAATATATTTTTGCGTCAGTAGAGAGAGGAACAGCTCTGTGAGGTTCAAATGGGAGCGTCTGATGGTAACCCCTCTTGAAGACGTCATTACGACGAAACGTACATTGGGGTGGAGCTACAGGAAGCAGCGTTGTTCCATTCTGTTGGGGAGACCCGGAAGCGGTGAGGTATTGGGGACAGACAGCGCTCGCACTCAGGTGTAGTGGAGCCAGCCGGCAACAACGTAAGGCTGTGATACACAGGTGCAGAGCAGAATGCACAATATAATGTAAGCGCATTAACAGATGTTTTTAGCTGCAATGAATTGGCATAATAAAAGGTTTTACACTATTGGAGTCTATCTCCCCTCTGATTTTATGGTACTCCTGGTAACGCTGTGAGAAAGAAGAAGTGATGTCCTGGATGTTTCTAACCCCTCAGGGGACAAAGGGTATATATAGACCTTACTCTTAAGTGAGAGGTCATGGTCATTTGGTGAGTTTTCCAGTGTCAAGGATTCACGGTGGTGGATTGAAGCACGGAAGAAATTATTATAATAAAGAACCATTTAAGAGAGCTATTTACATGTTGCACTTTATATAGTGAATTTAATATTTTAAAAAGGACTATTTTTGAAATGTGCATCTTGAATGGAGCACTAATTTTGTAGTACACATTTGAATAGTAATATTGTGTTGTGGTTAATGCACTCTGCAACTAATTTAGATATGTGTTGGAATCAATGCACTGTATTTAAACATGAGTTTTATGTGATTTATAACAAGCAGCGCTGTATCTTGAGAGTACTGGCAGTTTTTTAAGGGGGCAGCACTACACTTTCTAGTTATTTGGTTCTATTAGGTGTAGGAAAACATTTCCGTGATTAGCAGCAAGCCCATTATATATTTTGGCAATCATTTTTTTTTTTATACATATGGTTTTATTATCACAATAGTAACGCGGTAATATTTGCACATAATATGTATCCAGGGCTCGACAAATCCCATCAGTGCAGCCTCAGCAGTGCCCCATCAGTGCAGCCTCACCAGTGCCCCATCAGTGCAGCCTCACCAGTGCCCCATCTGTGCAGCCATACCAGTGCCCCATCAGTGCAGCCATACCAGTGCCCCATCAGTGCAGCCATACCAGTGCAGCCTCACCAGTGCCCCATCAGTGCAGCCTCACCAGTGCCCCATCAGTGCAGCCTCACCAGTGCCCCATCTGTGCAGCCTTACCAGTGCCCCATCAGTGCAGCCTTACCAGTGCCCCATCAGTGCAGCCTCAGCAGTGCCCCATCAGTGCAGCCTCAGCAGTGCCCCATCAGTGCAGCCTCAGCAGTGCCCCATCAGTGCAGCCTCAGCAGTGCCCCATCAGTGCAGCCTCAGCAGTGCCCCATCAGTGCAGCCTCAGCAGTGTCCCATCAGTGCAGCCTCAGCAGTGTCCCATCAGTGCAGCCTCAGCAGTGTCCCATCAGTGCAGCCTCAGCAGTGTCCCATCAGTGCAGCCTCAGCAGTGTCCCATCAGTGCAGCCTCAGCAGTGTCCCATCAGTGCAGCCTCAGCAGTGTCCCATCAGTGCAGCCTCAGCAGTGTCTGTCAGGAAGGGCATGCCAGCAACCAAGATGGTAGCCGCAGAAGACATCCTGAACCTTCAATTTCTGTTAGGAGAATGCCGCAGGTGCACCTGCGCGTGCCGGTGCACACACCTTTTAACAGTTCATGGCGCCAAAATAGGCTATTTAAACTGGGTCAGCACCCAGACTCAATGCTGTCTGCTCTACAGCGTTCCCCGCGTGTCCCTGTTAACCAGTATCTGATATCTGTTCCTGTTGTTTGACCCAGCTTGTTCCTGACGTTCCTGCCTTCTGCCTGCATCAGACCCCGGCTTGTCTTTGACTCTGCACCTGCCTGCTCCTTCTGCTACTTTGCTGCCAGCACGTTACCGATCCGGCCTGTACCCTGACCCTGAGTCAGCCTCTGCATCAGTTCCTGACTTGTCCATCTTTGTATGACCCGGCCTGCCTGTACCTGCCTTCTCTCCAGCCCTTTGGGAGCATTCATCCCACCTGCAGCTGCTCCTCAGCCTGTGGTGTTCCAGTACTAGTCTGTTCCAGCTTCCTGCTTACCGCTGTTCATAGTCTTCCACTGTGTCGGTGTTCCTCCAAAGTCCCACTAGGAGTTCCAGTCCAGCTCTGCTGTCAGCGATCCTGCCAGGCACTTGTGCGATTCTGCACTCCCGCGCCTCCTGTCTGCTCCACCAGGGGCCTCGAGTCAGAGGTGTAAGAGAGGCCGTCCTCTGCATATCAGGCTCTACCACCAGGTACGTGACAGTGTCCCGTCAGCGCAGCCTCACCAGTGCCCCGTCAGCGCAGCCTCACCAGTGCCCCGTCAGCGCAGCCTCACCAGTGCCCCGTCAGCGCAGCCTCACCAGTGCCCCGTCAGCGCAGCCTCACCAGTGCCCCGTCAGCGCAGCCTCACCAGTGTCCCGTCAGCGCAGCCTCACCAGTGTCCCGTCAGCGCAGCCTCACCAGTGTCCCGTCAGCGCAGCCTCACCAGTGTCCCGTCAGCGCAGCCTCACCAGTGTCCCGTCAGCGCAGCCTCACCAGTGTCCCGTCAGCGCAGCCTCACCAGTGTCCCGTCGGTGCAGCCTTTAGCAGTCTCATCAGTGAAAGTGCAGCTACATCAGTGCCTATCAGCACAGCATCATCATCACACATTAGTGTAGAAGAAAAATTATTTATTTGCAAAATTTTATAAGAGAAATAAAAGAAAAAGTTTTTTTTTTTTTTTTTTTGGTCTTTTTTAATGCATTTAGCAAAAAATAAGAACCCAGTTGTGATTAAATGCCACCAGAAGAAAGCTCTATCTGTCTGAAAAAAAATACTAAAAATGTCATATGGGCACAGTGTAGCATGACCGCACAATTGTCATTCAAAGTGTGATAGCGCTTAAAGCTGAAAATTGGTCTGGGCAGGAAGGGGGTGATAGTAATCAGTAGGCAAAAAAAAAAAAACTGGCTCCTAACTTTTTTTTAGCTGGCTCCTACATTCAAAGCAAATTTGTCAAGCCCTGTATGTACCGAAAGTAATGCAAAAGTGGGCATAACATTTTTATTAACTTTCATAGGTCGTTCAGATTTCACAGTAACGCCTCTTTTTTTCATTGCAGATAAAAAATGTATTCCAAGCAGAAGCAATGTGCCGTCATTTAGTTCTTGAGGTAGGAGGGATGCAGACTGTCTGACATCTACAGAAGGCTACAGAATGTTTACAGAGATGACACCATTGACAGGGGCAATGTACACAGATGGATGAAGACATTTAAATGGTGCCATCTCTGTAAACATTCTGTAGGTTTCTGCAGATGTCTGACAGCCTGCAACCCCCTCCTGTTTCAAGAGACAGCACATTGCTTCCGCTTGGAATCCATTATTTATCTTAAATGAAAAAGAAGGGTTACTATAGAGGAAGAGAAAAATGTATAGAAAAAAAAGGGCAAAGAGGGAAAAAAGGGGAAAAGAATGTAACCCCAATTGGTGTATGTTCCCCCATGGGGTCCCATTCTGTACCCCCCCCCCCCCCCGCCTTTCTTTCCATTTTTTAATAATTTAATTTTTTTTTTTTTCCATCTGTGCATCATATCTATACACATTTTTTGTGCCTGCTGTAGGATAAATGGATAGTATTTTGTGCATATTTTTTGCATATATTGTATTGTTCATTGATTCCATATGTTATTCTGGATTTGAATATTCCTCATATATTTCAGCCGGTCATCATCAAGCGTGGACCTGAAGAAGCAATTTGTTGCGACGTGTCAGTTCGATACGCTTATCTGCACAGTATTTTGTGTGCTACCTGTTTGATGTAACCAGTATATTATCCTGTCAATTTGCTTTTAAAAGATACCACTATGGTTTTAAAGAATTTAATAATAAAATCTATTTTTTATTGAGGTTAGTTTATATTTCCTGTCTTGACTTCCCGTTGTTTTGGAACATTTAAAGTCCCTTTATTTGTTGGCGGGAGGAAGGGGATTTGTTAGCCCACCCCCTTTTTGGGGGATTTAGGGTTACATGCCTTTCCCCTTTTTCCTTCCTCCCCACTTTTTCTTTCATAATAATAATTAAAAAAAAGTTATGCCAAACTTTTGCATTACTTTCGGTACAGCCCTTTAACAAGGAAAAAGTGTAACGGTGAGCAGGCTCTGCTACATTGCACGATTGCTGATAGGAATCATGCTGTCAAGAGGATTGAGTAGAGTGAGCAGAGGGAGGATCTTATCAGTGTGGAGGAACAGGAGCATGATAGACAAAATTCCAGGAGAAAGGCAGCAAATGAGGGTCAAGCATGCTACAAAGAAGAGGAAAATAACACGCAACGTGGCAGCTAACGAAAGTTTTGAGAAACTTAACTCACCATTGAACAATAGAACTTAATACGAGAAGTACAGCCAAATGAGCTTTGTTTCCTTCTCCTATGGATCACAAAAGTGCAGTTTGTTCTGCACTCCTGTGACCCATTTTCAGCAGACAGCAGGCTGAAGCCCCCTGTCGGCTGACGTCACAGAGCCAGTCCAGGCTCCTCAGGCAAGATCATAACAATGAAGTCGGGATCTGCCCACATGCCGGGACCGGAACCCGCTGAGAGCCTGAGCTGGCCGCTCCTGAACCCTCCACAGCCCGGCACTCCAATGAGCGCGGGCGGGCAGAGCAGAGAGCTGGTGACTGACAGTTACCAGCTCTCTGCTCGGGGAGCCCTGAGAACCAAGCGATCGGCCATGTTTGATCACTCGGTTCTCAGCCTTAGAGCCGGTGGGGGACAGATTCAGCATCGGGCTGATGCTGCATCCATCTAGGCAAGAATGGTTCTGAAAAAAAAAATAACCCAGCCTTCTCTTTAAATTTTCTGCTGTACTTGTAAAGCTGCAGCTAGGCCGTGCGCCATACAAGTACTTTCATAAGAGAAAATGGTAAAATAGTTCAACAAACAACTTACTTTCAGGACAGCAGCTTTGCTCTCTCCAGTGGCTACAAACACCACAGTTTTGGCTGCATTGATAACCGGGAGAGTGAGAGTAATTCTCTGCGGAGGAGGCTTGGGAGAGTCGTGGATCGGAGCTACAATCTGATCTGTTACCTGCAGGGAGACAAGAAATGAGAAAGGTGCACCAGTCATCCAGAAAGTGATGAAAACTTCTGAAATACTTGTTCCTGTACTGAGGAAGTATGAAAACTACAATTACCAACTATTTTGAAATTGCTAGTTGCCTGGCTGTCAGACTGATGCGTTTTTTTCCGGAATTTTTGAGGCACTGACCCAAAAGAATGCACCAGGATTTCTGACTTTCTTATGACTTTGGTTGCTGTAAGGCAGTGAGGCAAACTGCTGAAGCCAAGGTAAGACAATCAACAAGGTGATTCGTTAACCCTTTCCCAGCAAATGAGCTTACACTCTAATGACTATACAAATGAGTCACGTGAGCTGACCTAGTACACACCTGAAGCTTGCACTTGTCAGTCATGTCTGTTCTCAGATGATTTCTACCTGGTATTTTCCTCTACCCTGCCACCCAGACAAAAACCCACCCGGATACAAGGAGAAGAAGGAGATGCACAGTCTTTGGGGGAATGCAACCAATCCCATCACGGGGCCCTTGCTATAGCAACACAATGTTGAAACTTACTTGTAATAAGGGGTGTCCTGGAAACAGGGACGCTGTGTGACCATCTGGGCCCAGTCCTAAAATCAGCATGTCAAAGGCAGGAAGGTCATTGCCTGGGAAGATCTAGAAGAAACAAAGAATATCCAGAAAACACAAAATACGCTGAGGAAGAATACCATACCATACCATACCATACAAACCCGCAGATCTGAGAAGACAACAATGCTATAGAAGAGCATCAGCATGTACCACTTAGTATATGAGCAAACATTTTTGTCTACACTGGATCTATCGTAATAATATATACATATATACCCGTATGATTGATTTAGTGTAGACAGAAAACGGGTGTTCACATACTGAGTGGCTCTCTGGAGAATATATACACACATACATATATCTATCTATACAGAGAGAGAGAGATCTCCATCTCATATTATATATATATATATATATATATATATATATATATATATATATATATATATATATATATATATAGAGATAGATAGATAGAGATCTCCCTATCTATCCCAAAACCGAGCTTATAATATTTCCTCCCCCACCTGCCTCTTCCCCTGACTTCTCTGTCAAGAGCAATGGCAAAACCATTCACCCGTCCCCACATGTCAGGGTACTAGGTGTTAACCTGGATTCTGAACTCTCCTTTCAGCCCCACATCCAATCACTTTCCAAAGCTTGCCGCCTCAACCTCCGCAATATCTCTAAACTACGTCCCTTTCTAACCAAGGAAACCACAAAGCTCCTGATTCACTCCCTGGTTATCTCTCGCCTCGACTACTGCAACTCCCTCCTCATTGGCTTACCTTTAAACAGACTATCCCCCCTTCAGTCCATCATGAATGCTGCTGCCAGACTCATCCACCTTACAAACTGCTCAGTGTCTGCTACTCCTCTCTGCCAATCCCTCCATTGGCTACCACTCGCCCAACGAATTAAATTCAAAATACTAACAATAAGTTACAAAGCCATCCACAACTCTGCCCCCAGCTACATCACTAACCTAGTCTCAAAATATCAACCTAATCACCCTCTTCGTTCCTCCCAAGACCTCCTGCTCTCTAGCTCCCTCATTACCTCCTCCAGGACTCCTCCCGAGCCTCACCCATCCTCTGGAATTCCCTACCCCAATCTGTCAGACTGTCTCCAAATGTATCCACTTTTAGGCGATCCCTGAAAACTATCCTCTTCAGAGAAGCCTATCCTGCCTCCATCTAACAACTGCACTATTTTCTCCATTAGCTCATCCCCCACAGCTATTACCCTTTTGTATAACTTGACCCTCCCTCCTAGATTGTAAGCTCTAACGAGCAGGGCCCTCTGATTCCTCCTGTATTGAATTGTATTGTAATTGTACTGTCTGCCCTAATGTTGTAAAGCGATGCGTAAACTGTCGGCGCTATATAAATCCTGTATAATAAATAATAATTATAACCTGTATGGTGCCTGTATTGTAGGTTATACCTGATGCATGTGTACAAAACTGTAAGGAAGGCTCCACATACATACTGGAATATAGAGACCTATAATACATGACTGCATACATCATATAAGGCATTAGATACCACATATATGGAATATATATACCTCTAACTCAGAGTCCCCTATACTCCACATAATACCCTATATAAAGTATAGAAAATCTTAAACTGGTATTAAAGGCAAGTTTTTTGGATTCTTTATAACAAACATGTTACCCTTACCTGCTCTGTACAGTGGTTTTGCATAGAGCAGTCCAGATTCTCCTCTTCTCGGGTCCTCTGCTGGTGTTCCTGGCCCCTCCCTCTGCCAAGTGCCCCCACAGCAAACAGCTTGCTGTGGGGGCACCCGAGTAGGCTCGCTCCTGAGCCGCTGCTCTGCGTGTCCATGCAGACACAGAGCCATGGCTCGGTCCCGCCCCCTCTCTCTTCTCACTGGCTCACTGCCTGTGATTGACACCAGCGGGAGCCAATGACTCCCACTGCTGTCTCAGCGAGTGAGGAGGGAGAGACCTCAGAGACCCGAGGTTCTCGTGCACATCGCTGGATAGCGATGTGGCTCAGGTAAGTATTAGGGGGGGGGCTGCTGCACACAGAAGGTTTTTTTACCTTCATGCAAAGAATGCATGAAAGTAAAATGCCTTGTGCCTTTAGAGCCTCTTTAACGTTCATGTCATATGCAGAACTGTCACTGCACAGCGCCCTCACATACAGCCAGCAATATAAACCCTACACATGGAATACAGAGACACAAACCCATATTGCACAGCTGGATTCTCACCTCTCTCAGTTTCTTGGTATAGTCAGATGCTGCCTCATCCACAGACAGAGACGGGTCAATGGTGATGAACTGAGACTCTGAAAGTACTCCATGTGGAACAAGCTGACGCTGGGACAAAAAAAAAAAAAAAAGGAAACTGAATATGGTTATGTTGTTCCTAAAGAAATGATACTAGAGAACCACTAACGGCTCCAAATTCTGGTACCTGATGGCCAATGTTCTTCCTTTCTTGCTGTGGTCTAAGCCAACAACACAAGCCGGCAATAACTAAACCACGAGAGGAGGAAGATGATGGCCAAGAGCCTCTATGATTGTGGTTGGCTGTGGCTGTGCTCTAGGAAACGGCTTGTTCTATCCCCTGCCTGACATTGGCAACCTTTCATCTGCTTCAAGCACAGATGACAATTAAACATGTGGCTACAAACCCGGAATGTGAGGATACACGCGTCAATCTGCTTATTACATATACATCAATCTGCATGCTTCCTTATGGAGCTGGCCTTGCTCTGTGCTTTGTTATAGCAACCCTTTATTAAAACACGGCGTACACCAAAGGAAACCAAAATTACATATACACAAAACTACAGTATATGATTTGTTACCCAAGAAGGAACTCCAGGTACACAACTAACATACAACAAATACATATTTTGCTTGCTAAAGAGTTTTATATCATTCTTGAGTATGAACAGAACGGATTTTTATACTACTTAGCAGCGATCCAAACATGGGATTTAAGTCATTCAGGAATTTTTTTACATTTTTTTTTCTTTTTTATTAATTTTGATTAATTTAATTAGAAAATACATTACATAACATTACATTCATATTCAATATATACATGTAGTACTGCTTGAGTATGCAAACCATAAAACATTTAAAATACCCTTTATGGAAACTTTTTTGTACACATGTGATTTATAAAAGATAAGGTTGGGCCGAGTACATAGATACCCAACATGCCAAGTTTTAAAATTTCCGCACGCCCCCAAACGTCAACGAACTTTGGTGCTCTATATTTTCATAGGCAACGCTTTAACCCCTCGATGTCAGCTGCACACATATGTGGCCGCTCGGGGGGGGTGGGGGGGGGTGGGGGTGGTCTTTAATGCTGAGCGGCCCAGTTAAAACAGCTTACCATACTGAGAGCGCGCTCCCAGCATGGTAGTTGGTGGGTATCGGAAATGCCCCCCGATGCATACTAGCAATCTCAAGCTTTCCAATCATGTGACAGCCAATCACAGCGGTCCCATGACCCAGATGCCTGCCCCTGCCTGCAGGCTTTTAAGAACTCTTAAAAGGGCAAGAAGGAGGTCGCTGTGAAGAATTTAAATGCCCCCACCGGTCATTAGTTTAGAAATAGCTGTGAATAATGGGCCTAGATTACTTAAAATACTTAAAATTACTTAGAACCCCCAAACATTATATATATTTTTTTGAACACCCTAAAGAATAAAATGGCGGTCGTTGCAATACTTTCTGCCACACCATTTTTGCGCAGAGGTCTTACAAGCGCACTTTTTTTTTTGGAAAAAATACACTTTTTTGAATTAAAAATAAATAAGACAACAGTAATGTTAACCCATTTTTTTTTATATTATGAAAGATAATGTTACACTGAGTAAATTGATACCCAACATGTTGTGCTTCAAAATTGTGCCCGTGGAATGGCGACAAAATTTTACCCTTAAAAATCTCCATAGGCGATGTTTAAAAATTTCTACAGGTTACCAGTTTTGAGTTACAGAGGAGGCCTAGGGCTAGAATTATTGCTCTCACTCTAACGATCGCGGCGATACCTCACATGTGTGGTTTGAACACCGTTTTCATATGCGGGCGCTACTCACGTATGCTCGTCGGGAGGGGGCTTTAAAAAAAACAAAAAAAAAAAAAAATTGGGTCACTTTTATTCCTATTAAAAGGAATGTAAACATCCCTTGTAATAGAAAAAAAGCATGACAGGACCTCTTAAATATGAGATCTGGGGTCAAAAAGACCTCAGATCTCAAATTTACACAAAAATGCAATAAGAAAAAAAAATAAATAAAAAAAAAAAAATTAAAAAAAAAAAAACAAACGTTCTACTTTAAGCGATATGGGCAGAAGTGACGTTTGACCATCTTCCCCTCAGTTGGCAGCCAGACATCCACGGGAGAGGATGCGATCGTCTCTGCCGCTACCGGCGGGTCCGGTAAGCGTCGGAGACGACTGGAGCGCGGCGGGAGGGGGGGTGGGCACCTCTCTAGCCGCTGATAAAAGTGATCTCGCGGCAAATCCACCGTGGAGACCACTTTTATCTTAAAGAGAAACGCATGTCGTTCCCGAAAATACCGGGATTACGGCAACTAGCTGCTGCCATAACCCCGGTATTTAGCACAAAGTACAGACATATGGGTACGTCGTTTTGCGTGAAGTGGTTAAAGTACAGCCAAAGTTTGGCTGACGTCGTGGAGCCGGTCCAGACTCGAGCAAGACTGCAACAATAAAGTCGGGATCCGCCCACATGCCTGGACCGGCACCCGGCTCAGCCTCTCAGCGAGCAGCCGAGAGGCTGAGCCTGCTGTTCCCGCCCCCTCCACAGCCCAGCGCTCCAGTGACCGAGGGGAGGGGCAGAGCAGACAGCAGTGACTGACAGTCAGAAGCTCTCTGCTCAAGGAGCTGTGAGAATTGAGCAATCAGCGGTGTTTGATCACTCAGTTCTCAGTGTTAGAGGCATTGGGGGACAGATGCAGCATCGGACCGAGGTACCGAGGCACCTAGGCAATTACGATTCATAAAAAAACAAAAAAGACAAAACAAAAAAAAAAAAACCAAACAAACATACTTCTCTTTTAAGATGAAAAGTTAAAAAAAAAATTTAAAAAGGGTCTACTTTTAGTTGCACTTTAAAGCGGAACTTCACTCTCACAATCAAAATGGACTGTTTTTAATCCTCATGCTGCCAGTAAATATAGGAAATTATATTATATTTACTTGTTTTAACTTTTTTATTTATTTATTTTTACATTTCTTTAGTTACTTTCTGGTTTCCATATCCAGCCAAATGATGTCATACATCCCAGGAATCTTCAGGAGGTGAGGAGGAAGTTTCTCAGCTAAGCACACCCTCCTGCCTGCATGCCTGAGTTAAGGGCAGATGGATTCCAGATTCAAGGAAGTGAATTCATCTGCGCTTACTTAAAGTGGTTGTAAACCCTTACAGACCACTTTGACCTACAGGTAAGCCTAGATTAAGGCTTACCTGTAGGTCCAAGAAATATCTCCTAAACCTACATGGTTTAGGAGATATTTGCAAAAAGACAGGCAGAGGTGCGCAGGCGCACTGAGCATGCCGCTGCTAGCGGCGATATGCCGTTAGTGGCGGTTCCCCTGCGCATGCACGGGAGTGACGTCATCGCGGCTCCGGCCAATCACAGCGCCAGAGCCACGATACCCCGAAAGAAGATGGACGCTCCGTAGCAGAGGGGACAGCGGTGACATCGCAGGCTTCTGTGTCAGGTGAGTGACACATAATGCGATGCATAGTAGCCCATTATGCTTTACCTTTGCAGGGAAACAGAGGAAGTAAACTCATCAGGGTTTACTTCCTCTTTAAGATGGCAGCAGCCAGAAATGCTACAGGGGGCGTTTTTCAAAAGTGATTTCTTAGCAAAATAAAGCATGGAGATATGGATGGATGAGTCAGTTTGCTGTGAATATTAAAAATGAATTAAATGGTGCTTTTGGTTTGTGCAGCTCAGATATAGTTTAGTTCCACTTTAAATCTTTTGTTGCCACCAACATATGTCATAGGTCGGCAGCAGTGGTGGGTTGTACACAGAATCTGTGCAAGTAAATACCCATGCGATCCGATTCTGGAGCGGACCAAAAAAAAAAAGGGGGTCCTGCATGACTTTGGTCCGAATTCGATGTAAATTCAGCCATACAAGCATCGCACAGACATCGCATGTGATTTGCACAGCAGTGTGGTGCGAATCACATGCGTTGTCTGACATTGCAGCAGTGGGAACTGGCCCTTAATCTGACAAGCTGACTGATGGAAGTGCTCTATACAGCTGCTGGATTTCTTCGGCACACCCTATCAACATTGTGCCCCTGCCCCTCACCCCCGCCATGTTTCCCGAGCTCCCATTGGTGGACCTGGGAAAGGCATTTCGGGTGCTGCTGGGTAGAGGGGAGGGAGATCAGGTAACATTCACTGATCTCCCCTTCCTACTAAGAACCACAGTTTCACAGGCGCACACAATTTTAAGATTTGACATGTTGGGTATCTATTTACTCTGCACCATTTTTTTTTTGCCAAAAATGGGGTAATATATTGTGTTTTAGTGCCCTAAAATTAACTTTAGTCTCAGATCACACTGCCGCGACCTGAAAGTCATGCGATTTACAGTGCGACTTTGCCAGGCGACTTCCTGGCAATTCGCTGACCACTTGAGTACTACTTGATATGACTTTGAAGCAACTTTCTGGGAATGCCTGGGTAATTTTCCTATAATGTCGGATCCAAATCACATCAATATAGATGAGGATCTGACTTGGAGGCAACTTCCTTCCATTCAGGGTGGATAAAAATCAAGGATTTAAAAAAATAAATAAATAAATAAATCTGATTTTTTTAATTTTTATTTAAATCAGATTTTTTTGATTTTTATCAAATTTATTTTAATAAAATGCTTTTGAAGTAAAAATCTTTCTAAGGATAGTTTTCTATTGAAGATACATTAATAAGTTAATTTATTCAGCATGAAATGAAGCTTAGTTATGTAGCATGACGCTGTAAATTCTGCAATATTTACATTTTTGGTAAACTCATTCAATAAATCCAAGCTCTGCAAGCTGAGATAACATGCACTGCATTGATGCATTCACACAATTTCACAGTAACCGTGAGATAAAACAAAGTTCAGGAATATTCCTTTAGCCCAGGGGTCTCCAAACTGCAGCCCTAGGGCCAGATGCGGCCCTTTGCTTGCCTTTATCCGGCTCTTGGGGCACTATTCATCCCACTGATATGAGACACTATTCCGCCCTCTGACACCAAAAATGGGGCATAATTCCTGCCACTGACATCAACAATGGAGTGATATTCCTCCGCCTAATACAAAAGATTGGGCACTGTTTACTCCCCCTGATACCAGAAAAATGTTCTATTGCCACTGGCCACAGTCCGGCCCCCTCTAAAGTCTGAAGGACAGTAAACTGGCCCTTTGTTTACAAAGTCTGGAGACCCTTGCTTTAGCCCATTGCTTTGCAAACCTATGTACACTACAAATTGTATGACTGACTCGGTTCTGATATCGCTGTTTTACTAAACCTGACAGCCTATTATTCCAAATAGGAAACCTTCATTTTGTTTGCAAATATTAAAGATTCCAAGTACCAGCAAGAATGAGTCCTTATATTTAAAGAGCACCTGTCATTTCAGATCCATCATGGCGGGGCCTGTTAGCGGGCATCCACTCACCTGCTGCCGCCACGTCCCTCACCTTGTTGTGTCACTGCTGCATCACCAGCCGTCCCATTAAAGTGAATGGGACTGTCGGCGAGTCAACAGCGGGTCAGAGGAGGAGCCACTGCGGGACAGAGATGACAGCTGCTCTTTAAAAATTATGATATAAATCCAGTCGATTTAAATCAAGCCCTTTTTACTAGTAATCTAAATCAAATCCACTCAGCTTCCATTAAAATCTATGGGCACAAGTCAGATAGAAGTCGCCTTGAAGAACCTTTTCTAAAGTCGGACTGATTTCAGTAGTGCTAAGGCAGCCATCAATGACCAACATGGGATTTCACATGTCACATGACTTGGGGTCTCGCAAGTCGCATCCCAAGTCGCAGCAGTGTGCACCAAGCCTCTGTGTATCTGTTACGGAAATATTGCGATCGATAAACTGTCGGGCTAATATCATGTGACATAAAGATCTGGAACTACCACTAAATTTACTCTTTAGAAAATATGTTTTGGGGGTTTTAAGTAATCTTCAGGCCTAAAATAATTGTTTTAAACGTTAAAAAAAAAAAAAAATGCAAAAAAGGCTCTGGTAGCAAAAGGGTTAAAATTTAACAGAAGAATACAATTCACATTCTGTACAAGCTTTCTGCAACTTCCTGCATTGCAAAGCCGGTCTTGTTTCTGTAAGGTTCTAATTATGAAATATCATGTTCATGCCGCAGTGTGAGGTCACCTATCAGCCTGCCTACTGGTATGTTAAATGGACCTCTAATCCAACGTTAATGTAAAGCCATAAAAATGGATTTGCAGAGATTGATAAATAAATAATGATAGATGAGCTGCATGACTTCCTAATCTTCGAGAAAAGACGCTGAGCTCCATTTGTGCCGGCCACATCTGTAAAAACCTAAACACTGGGTCATGTGATTGCCAACGAATGGCAAGATCTGATTGGCTCATTTACCCGCTCAGCAAAGATCATGTGACCAAAACTGACAGGACTGTTGCATTATGTTACAGTAGAGGTAAATCTCAAATGATATTTTCAAATGCATTATGTATTATAAGCAATTGCCAGTTTGTCTTTTATCTTAAAATACAGTTTTCACCTTTTTTTTTTTTTTTTTTTATCTTTTATTGCACATTGGCACTGTTGATCTCCCGCAGCCTCTTTACAGCTACATCTTGCCCTCCAGCATGTGGCACTAAAATTTCTCAGGGCAGGTCTATTGCTGAATCATGCCTGTGTAATGTGTGTGGGTATGGCTGTTTGTAGCCCCCATTAGGAGAGCATGTGACATGATAACCACGCAGGTGTACAATAGGAAGCCAGGGACAGAACGTAATCACCCTAGAACAGAAAGTACCTGAACAAGGACCTTCAGGCTCCATTCACATCAATGCGTTTTTCATGCTTTTTTGCCATAACGCAGGACATTATTTTTAGCATGGGCTCCTATGGAACACATTAACATCAATGCATGTTTGTGCATTTTTGGAAAGAGTCAGGGACTTTTTTTTTTAAATGCACAACACTGCTTTTTTTTTTTTTTGCTTTTTTGGTTCAACAGACTTCAACGGAGGAGCTGCAGAAAAGCAGATTTTTTTGTTTTTGCTTTTACTACATTATTGCCGCTATTTGCATTTTTAAATCTGCCCAACAACAAATTTGCCTTTGTTGTTGGGCATTGCATTTTGCCGCATTTGCCCTTTGCTTTTTCACATGGCAAAAGTAGTAATTTTAGGTGTATAAAGGTGGCCATATACTATACAACACACATTTTGCCTGTGAAAAAACGAGGGGCAAAATGCTGCAAAACGCACAGTAAAAAAAACATGCACCCCACAAAATGCCAAAATGTCCCATAAGCCACATGTAGTGCAGCCAATTGAAATCAACGGGCTGCCCTATGCGTGTCACAGGAAAAAACAGCCACAAAACGTTCGCTCCCACTATGTTCGATGTGATTGCGCTCTGAAAGTGAAATTGGTGCCGTAACACAAGAACAATGAGGCTCCACTGACATCTGTGAGTTTCCTTGCATTTCAGAAATGGGCTACACCAAAAATCGTAGTAAAAACGCACCAAGCTCCACTCTATAAAAAAAAGTTGCGAAGCTTCTTTGGGGCGATTTCTGTGTGTAGAGCAGCCCATTCAGGTGGATGGGCCGCAATATGTGTGATAAGTGAAAATGCTCCAAAACGCCTCCCCACCTCGCAAAAAAAAAAAAAGGACGCATGTGGGAATGCGAGTTCCCGCAATGCAGAGTTGTGAACGGGGCTTGACAGCTGAGTGTTTCTGTCCACTCCCTTCTATGTACTTGTATAAAGATGGCCATACACTATGCAATCTGATTGTATATTATCTATTTAGTGAGAAGGGTGAGCACTGATTGATTGCATTTCATTTAAAAAAGGTGCAGCTGGGAATAGGAGGGTGGATGATGCAGGGTGTATGCTAATGAGGTCAGCTGGTCAACTCCTTCCTGTGTCATGACCTAAAGTCTGTCCAGGAAGTAAGACATTACTAATGGATACGTCTGGAAACATGGATGTGGACAAGTAAAGTAAGTGTATGCAGAATTAATGTAAATAGATTTTTGTCCAGAATGTATAATTTCCAATGTGATTAGAGTGATAAAAGATGGTAGTAGTGACAGTCCCAGTAGCACATCCCTTGAGTGTACATCCACCACCGATACGGGTACTGTGCTTACTGGAACAAGTGGACTCAGATACCATGGTATTGAGTCAATAAGGCGTGTGTAATCCAAACAATGGTTACATAGGTTATTCAGTAGGTATCGCGTGTCACCGCCTTCCGTCAGGGTTGCCACTCACTTGATTATATTAAGCATTCCGATGAACCATGTAAACATAAAAGAGCCTCCACCTACTGAAAAACGGTATTGGTAACTTTATGTAAAAATGGTTGAAAACTTACATCACCTCCAAAAGCCTGTCATATTAGCCAGCAGGAAACAACAGCATATACAACACAACTTCCGGGATAGAGCATGGACCCGACGCGTTTCGTCTGTTAATCCTGGACTTGAGCTGACAGCAAACTTTAATCCGCTGTCAGCTGAAAAGAGGTCACGGGGTGCAGAAACAAAATGCACTCCTGTGCCCTACAGAAGTATAGCTAAAATAGCTTTGACTGCACTTCTCTTTTAAGGCATATAAGAGATTTTATAAATACAGTATATGTATGCTCCAAGACCCCTTTCACACGGGGGCACGGGCCGCGTTACCGGTAAAGTGCCCCTAGTTTTACAGCTGTTATAGCTGCGCTTTTCGTCCACTAGCGGGGCGCTTTTAACCGCGCTAGCGGCCGAGGAAAGGGTTAAAACCGCCTGCAAAGCGCCGCTGCCGAAGCGCTATGCAGGCGCTTCAGCAGCGCTGCCTATTGATTTCAATGGCAGGAGCGGTGTATACACCACTCCCGTGCCCCCCAAAGACGCTGCTTGCAGGACTCCAGCTCCAGTGTGAAAGCACTGTGGCTTTCACACTGGGGAGGCTTGAGATGCACTTTTCAGGTGCTATTTTTAGCGCTAAAATGCCCGAAAAGTGCCTTCAGTGTGAAAGGGGTCTAAGGCTCACTTCTTTTTTTGCTTCTGCACATAATGAATTGATAATGGGGTTATATAGTGACAAAACCGGGTTGATAGAAAAGCAGAATAGGCACCCTCCATGGGCGCCAAGCTGCTGAAGGCACTGAGGACAGCTCAGTCCTGCAGATTACAGCTCTCCCCTTGTAAGCTGTACCAATCTGCTCTGCTGGCGCTGAGTGACAGTCGCCTCCTCAATTTCAGGAGAACCCAATAAACAGAGCACAATGCCTAGCTGCCAGTGAGCTCTGACGATTACGCAGGGAGAGTCGCGTTCTTCCTGTGTAATCTGCAGGACTAAGCTGATCCCTCTGGTCTTGCTCTGTATCCATTTATGAATGAAAGCTACTACTAGTCAGCTCACCAGGTGAAAACAGAGGGAAAAAGACTAAAAAAAGAAAACTAATGCAGCCACCACATCTAATGATTGGTAAGCTGCAATATATTCCATTTTCAATTTTGGGTTTAATACGGTTTTAAAAACAAAAATTGTGAGCAGGTTGCTCTGTATTGCACTACTTTAATCAAGCTTCTTCACCTTGAGTGTCAGAGGTGCTACAGTTTTGATGCAAATAAAAGGAAAAAAATAAATAAATAAAAAGCACATTTTGGTAGCAGTTATTGAATCAATTATGTTAATTCATGCTGAGAAGTCATTTCCAGCATGGGGAATTTACTGAAAACTGACACCCACGTTATCACACAAGTTAAACGCAAACAGAAGGGCACTCCCTATCAAAACACTATTATGCCATCTGGCATTCTGTGTATGCCTTGGCCTTACCGTGACCCGCGCTGAACGAGCAGATTACCGTACTGAGCCACAGAAAGGCCAATTCAGCGTCACACTGCAAACAGACATCTGAGCCTAATGAATGATAAATCAGGGCCGGGCAAATCACAGGGACCAGACAGCACTATTCCTGCTGATGTAATTTCATCCCCTTTAAGTACACCTGTCTTCAGAGAACCATGGAAAGTGCCGCTGCTAACCTTGCCTTCTGAAAGTAATAGTTCCCCAACTATCATGGTGATGCTTCCACTTACTCGCTGACCTCAAACAAACCTACAGATAAGCAATTCTGACACTCTACTGGCACCCTTTACAACATTCTTTCTTCAAGATCTGTAGTATTAAAGCCAGACAACTAGCATTTTCAGAAAAGGGCCAGCGAGAGGAAGCCCCATACTTTTCTAATTAAAAAGGGAACCTATTAGTATGAAAATACTGAAACGGCCATTACAGACTTATTCTTAAAGGTGCAGGCTGGAGCTAGGATCTGAACCCTTAAGTCACTACCTGGTGAGTCACTCACCTGGAACAAGCAGGCAGCCAGTGAAGTTTGAAATTTCGAAAGTCCCTTCCTGGAAGTTTGTTCAAAGTCAGTGACTCAATAGTCGTGATTGTTTGGACTTAAATCCACATTTGTTCTGCTTTAAGGCCCTCATAGACAGTTCAAATTTTGTCTGATTCCTGCAGAATTGGCCAAAATTCAAGAAATGGTTGGCTCTGGAAGCACCACCCAGCGAGACAAAAGTCACAAATTTTGTTTTGACTTAAAGTAGAGTTCCACTCAAAAGTGGAACCTCCACTTACCTGTCTCCTTCCCCCCCTCCGGTGCTACATTTGGCCCCCTTTCGGGGGGTACTTGTTTTTGACAGGTACTGTTAGCCACTTCCGGCATACGGGGCCGCGGCCCAGTCTCTCGGAAGCTCAGCCCCCTCCTCTTTGCTCCGCCGACGGACCAATTAGAAAGCACAGCGTGCTTCGCGCATGAGCAGTAGGGAACCAGCTGTGAAGCCGAAAGGCTTCACTGCCGGGTTCTTATACCAGGAAGGCGGCGGCTGCACCCAACAGTCGATACGAAGATCGGCTGGGGTGCCGACATCACAGGCTCCCTGGACAGGTAAGTGTCCATATATTAAAAGTCAGAAGCTGCAATATTTGTAGCTGCTGAATTAAAATTTTTCATGGGGGGTGGAACTTTGCTTTAAGCAGGCCACAGATTACTCCATTTTCTTTCCTTCCATCACAGGTGGAAGAAAAGAAAAATGTTTGATTTCCCCATGAACACAGTCAGTGTTGATTAGAGAACCCCTTTCGCAGCTCTATGTTGTTCTCCCGGGTGGCAGAAGACACTGATAACTGATAGTGGCTCTAGCCGTTGGCTGTAATTGCATGCCAAAAATCAGACAGGATGGTTTACGCAAGTCAATAGATGAACTGACTTGGGTACAATCAGCCTGCCCACACGCAGAACGAAATTCGTCTGGTCCCTGCTGAACCGGCCAAATTTCGATCCATGTACGGCCGGCTTAAGCCAGGTAGAATATTATTGGACGAAGAGTGACTGCACCCTATCAGATCTCAGATTCCAGTGTGACTGCATCCTGCGCCATTGAACTCAGGCAGCCATGGGTGTTGTGACTGCCTGACTACAATAGTCAACTTTGTGGGAACAGTTTGGGGATGGCCCCTTCCTGTTCCAACATTACCGCGCACCAGTGCACAAATCAAGGTTCATAAAGACATGGATAAGCAAGTTTGGGGTGGAGGAACTTGACTGGCCTGCACAGAGTCGTGACCTCAACCCAATAGAACACCTTTGGAATGAATTAGAGCAGAGACTGTGAAACAGGCCTTCTCATCCACATAAGTGCCTGACGTCACAAATGCACTTCTGGAAGAATGTATTGGGACTCCTAAACCTTGTGGACAGCCTTCCCAGAAGCGTTGAAGTTGTTATAGCTGCAAAGGGTGGGCCAACTCAATTTTGAACCCTATGGACTAAGACGCCATTAAAGCGCATGTGCGCGTAAAGGCAGGCGTCCCAATACTTTTGGCAACATAGTGTTCATGGCAGATTTAAAGCAAACCTGCCATGAGATTAAAATATGCAGGACACACCTGCCGGTCCTTCCTTCTGAGAATGCTAACTGCAGACTGTACTTGTCTTTGTTATTTTCAGAGTTACTGACCTTCATTTAGGGTTTGGCTTTGTCCTCTCCCATCCCATCTACTGGTCAGTAAGGTCACCCCTCACAATAATTGACCGCTAGTGAGGGACAGGGAGGAAAGGGTCAAATGTGAACGTCGAGGGAGGAAGTTGATAGTTGCATAATGGTGCACCCTGAAATTTAAGGCTCCTGGAGACCTCACAGTGTGCATTTCATTCCCATTATCAGTGTAGATGACTATAGATTGTTTTTTTAGCATTCAAATTTCATATTGACAGCTGTAACCACACTACTTGCTATAGTGAACACATTAGCAAAGTCTCTCCCCAGCCAGCTACATACCAGATACTCTCCATACGTGCTCTCAGGATCCGTGAAGGGAACAAGCCTCTCGTCGCACATGGCCACCTTCCAGCCCTCTGTATTGAGCCCGGCTGTTTTGGGCAATTCCCGGCTGAGCAGCTGTACCAGACTCCCTCCAGACAGTCCCAGGCTGAAGTTACTCTTCCCCCGGGATTCATGGACCAGGAGCTGTGACAAAGAAAGCGCAAGCTCTGCCGGAGAGGGGAACTCGCGGATCTGACGACTGGAAGACATCACGGATCTGGAGAAAAGAAACCACCAATAATACATTATACAGAGATATTCAAATACTAAAAGCCTAAATCTGATAACACACTATATAATGGAATTGTACATCTTCTTTAGATCTACCAACAACTACATAAGGTCTGTTTTATTGGAAGCAAATTGAATGGATTGTTTAAATTTGTGTTCAAATTACATAGTTTTGGTAAATCTAAAGCTGGCTATGTATGTTACCATCTATTTGTACAATCTCCTTCAGATCTACTACACAACTACATAATGTGAGGGTCTATATCAGGGTTTCTCAACCAGGGATTCTCCAGAGGTTGCTAGGGGTTCCTTGATCAATGAGCAATTTTTTCATCTCAGATAAGTTCCCATTGACCCTTTTAGCCATCTGTAAGGTGGTAATTCTTCCCAATGACCACAAGTGTAGGGCGCATTCTTCCCACTGACCATACAACTAATGTAGCACGAGTTGTAGATTTAGTCAATTTTAGGAGGTGTTCCCTGATACCGTAACGTTATTTTAAGGGTTCCCGTGTTGATAAATTTGGAAAAGACTGGTCTATAGTTTCTAATTAAATCTAATCAGTAAGGCCCTCACACTACATCGTTTTTGGTAGATCTTAAGGAAATTGTACAATTATATCACAAGGTGTGCATGGTCAGTTTAAAAAGACACGGTCACCTGTCCATTACAAGCAAAGTGACGGTACCTCCAAATTGCCCAGTCCTCGTCAGCAAGGATATTTATCCATCCACATTCCTTTACTGCCTCCCCACTGCAAGAGTCAACCCTGGGTAGAGTCAACCCTGGACAGGCATAAGTGTGTTTTAAAAATCTTGACCCGATAGCACGTAAAGTACGGGGTGTCATGTACTATGTTCCCATCCATCCCAAACATGTGCTGGAGGTGCAATTCAGACTCAGATAACATCTTACATATCTCCTGGTCTTGCCCCATTATCCAGCCCTTCTGGATTGCTGTTCAAAATCTATATTACCCTCTCCTACATGACCCAGTCTTTTTCTTATTGCATCATAACAATATTCCTAAATTAATACACAGGAGATCAATTCATCCTCATTTGATCAATGTGGCCAAAAGTAGCCTCCCTGGGTCTTAGAAACAATCTCACGCACCTTCCGTTGCCATGTGGGTGACAAAAAAAAAAATCAATGTAATTTAACAAATGAAAAACCGAATAGCCTCTGACAAAAGTATACATGACAAATTAAAAAAACCTTGTACTACTTTATATTCACTTCCAAATACAAAGCATTGTTACAGGATGACTCTACCGTAGGCGTTCTGCCCCCCCCCCACCCCCCTCCCCTCACTGATTCATACAGTGGCCTTCCTTCTACCAGACCAGAACAAGCATAGCTGTACATAAAAAAATTAAAATTTTGCTAATACGTTTTATAGAAGCATTACTTTGGTCTTATTGAAGTCATGTACTACTACACATGAATATTTGTTGAGACTTGGCCTATACTAAAGTTATGTTCTATGAATGTTATAATACTTTGGTTACAAATGTCAATGACAATATGTTGTTAATCAAAAATAAATAAAGAAAAATGGTTATAAGAGATCAATTAGGTAGGACACTGACCGTGCATATATTCCAAAATTCAGACGGCCAATGAGACACACTAGACTTCCCAAAAAAAGGTAACGGAAGATCTGCATCATATTTGGTATCTAACAAATTGTAATTTCATTCTGCTAAATATGCTGTTTATCAGATTATGAAAAGGTATATTTAAGATAGTTGGCTCTCACCAGTTGGGGGACTTTACCCACATATTTTGGTCCTGCTATCACTCAATATTGGGAGGAGGTTGTCTGCGTTATTCATCTGGTCTCAAGAATCACATTTCCACCCCTCCCTACGTGTCTGCCTACTAGGTTTAGTGGAAGATTTCGCCCCTACAGTGGCTGAACAAACACTCTTGGGGCTGCTATTATTTTACGCCAGGAAGTCCATTACCCTTACTTGGAAAAATTCTAATTCTCTAATGGTCAACTTATGGAAACAGCTGGTCAATGCAGCTTTACTATTATATAAAGACCCACATTCTAACAAAACGCGTTGGTTGGAGTCCATGTCCATGAGGTACCACGCACATCAATCCTGTATACTGGTCGATCAACTTCAAGGGTGTCTTGGATCTATTAATGCTCATTTTGTACCCGGTTTCTGTAAGTGTTTAGCACTGATTTCTTTTAATAAACTGTCAAGCAGTTTTACACTATGTGGCTGTTTTATCTTTTCTGCATGGGCCCTACTAAGGAGTAAACTTTACCATCAGCCATGACAGTACCACCACCTGCAATATAATAGAGGAAGCCGATTGGCTCTTCTATACTTGCAAATCACACCTGTCTAGACTCTTATACAGGCATACCCCACGTTTAAGTACACAATTGGGTTTATTTACTAAAGATGGAAAGTGCAAAATCAGGCTCACTTCTACATAGAAACCAATGAGCTTCCACGTTTTATTACCAAAGCCTAATTGAACAAGCTGGGGTTAGAAGCTCATCGGTTTCTATGCAGAAGTGAGCCTGATTTTGCACTTTCCATCTTTAGTAAATAAACCCAATTGTGTACTTAAAAGTGGGGTATACCTGTAATTTGGAGTCTAGACCTCTGGTAAGGAGGCATTTTATATTGATATCGGTGAAGGTGCACTTGGGTGATCAAAACGCACATCAATTATACTTACTGTTACTGGATCTCCATCCAGGAATTCATCTGCACTATTTAGAACAGCACTAGTTGTTCACACTTTATGGACACTTGTTTATTCATTATCTACAGTATGTTTAGTCTGCAACATTTTTATTGTCTCATTATATAAAGACGCCTATAGCAATAGGGGCTGCCCTAAAAAGTTTGACATGGTGTGGTACAAATTGCACCTTGGTTTGTGCACTGGTGAGCAGTCATGTTGGAACAGGAAGGGGCCATTCCAAACTGTTCCCACAAAGTTGTGAGCATGAAATTGTCCAAAATGTCTTGGTATGCCGATGCCGTAAGAGTTCCCTCCATCGGAGCTAAGGGGCCAAGCCCAACCCCTGAAAAACAACCCCACACCATAATCCCCCCTCCACCAAATGATTTGGACCAGTGCACAAGGCAAGGTCCATAAAGACATGGATGAGCGAGTTTGGGGTGGAGGAACTTGACTGGCCTGCACAGAGTCCTGACCTCAACCTGATAGAACACCTGTGGGATGAATTAGAGCGGAGACTGCAAGCCAGGCCTTCTCGTCCAACATCAGTGCCTGACCTCACAAATGTGCCTCTGGAAGAATGGTCAAACATTCCAATAAACACACTCCTAAACCTTGTGGACAGCCTTCCCAGAAGAGTTGAAGCTGTTATAGCTGCAAAGGGTGGGCCAACTCAATACTGATCCCTACGGACGAAAAACAAAGTTCATGTAAAGGCAGGGGTCCCAAAACTTTTGACAATTTAGTGTATGTTTGTTGGTGAATTATATGCAGGGTATTTCACATAAAGCAGATATGATATGACCAGAACGCTAACCTGACGTGACATTCTGTACCAACAAATAAGTCATGCCCTGCTCATTAATAAAGTGATACGAAACCCTCCCATTGCTTTCAGCCAAGGAATCTGCCATTTTAAGCCTCTGTTTCAAGTGTAACTGCCATGGTGTTGCACATGTGATCGGTTATGACACCAGCCATTTGATAAATTGACAGTTTGGTTGAGAGCACAAACAAATGTGACAGTTATGATTCCTGGCATGCTTTTTTTAAACCATTAAATGAAGACCCCTTTCACACTGAGCCGTGGCAGCGCTAAAGCGTCACTCATTTTAGCAGCTTTTAAGCGGCGATTTACGGCCGCTAGCGGGGAGCTTTTAATCCCTGCCGAAGAAAGGGTTAAAAGCGCTTCCGAATCGCTGCCCATTTCAATTAGCAGGGCATTTTGGGAGCGCTGTATACAATCGCTCCCAAACCGCCCCACAAATGCTGATTGCAGGACTTTTTCTAACGTCCCGCAAGCGCACCGCCCCAGTTTTCAGGCACTTTACAGGCGCTATTTCTAGCACCAAAACGCCTGAAAACTGCCTCAGAGTGAAAGGGGTCTAATGGGTTTGATTCAGCTTATTACTTAAGGTTCAGAAAAAAGAGGAGGGGAAAAAAAGCACTGGACTGCTTAAAAGATGCACTGGAACACATCAAAAACGCGCATGCAGAAAAGCACCTGGAACACATCCGGACTGCATTTCTATGGTGTGAACTGGCCATTAATAAGGACAAGTGTGTTGCAGTGCGTTTTTGGTGGATTTAGGTGTGTTTTTGATGCGTTTTACAGCGTTCCAATACAGTCCAATGCAGAAAAAATGCAGCATGTTCTACTTTTTTTTCTGGAACTGGAACGCACTGGAACTGCAAGCACTGGTGTGAACTATGCCGTTGAAAATCACATAACCTACTTTCTATGCGTTTTTGATGTAGAAAAAAAACGCACTGGACTGCATGTGGTGTGAACTGGCCCTAAGGGCTGGGTCACACCACAAAAACACACTCTAGATCCGTTCTGGATGAGTTTCTACATGCATTTTTTTTAACATCCTGGAACTGATCGCGCTGGTGTGAACTATGCCATTGGAAACCATATGACCTACTTTTTTTTTTTTCTGCATCAAAAAAGCATGAAATCACTGGACTGCATATGGTGTGAACTGGCCCTAAAAAAACGAAATACATTCCAGTGGCATCAAAACAAAAGGCGTTCAATATCTTACAGTTTGTTTACTTTAAAAAGCTGCCTGCATAAAAAAGCCTGTCTCCTGCCAGCATTCAGCAGAGAACAACCTAAAATACTCCCTGCTGAGTCACAGCTACAATTGTAAAATCAGTGGGGAACACGCGCTTTGCAAAATGCAGAGCTAAAAGGTCTGACTCTGTAAGGGGCATGCTGGACCTCTGCAGAGAGACCACTGCACCCCCACAGAGTGCAGAGGTTCCCTTGTACACCATGCTGGCAGAGGACGGACTTTTCTACAAAGGCTGTGCCTGCTTACTAACCACTTCCGGACCGGCTCACGCCGATATATACGTCGGCACTTTGAAGAGGAAGATCATTCTTATGGCAGCAGCTAGCTACCATAACCCCGGTATCCTCTTCTTCAGTGAGCGGACTGGTTTCCGCTAAAAGTGGTCTCTGCGGCGGATTCGCTGCTAATTCACTTTTGTCGATGGCGGGAGAGGCCCCCCCCCTCCTGCCGCTCTCCCGTGCCCTCCAACTCTTACCGGAGCCATCGGTAGCGGCGGAGACGATCGGGTCCTCTCCCTTGCTTGGTATGGAGACGAGTGAGGGGAAGATGGCCCCACATGTCTCCACACCATTGCAGGGTGGAAGTGATGTAAAAATGTCACTTTCGCCCATAGCTCTTAAAGAGATTTTTTTTTTTTAATGTAAATATGAGATCTGAGGTCTTTTTGACCCCAGATCTCATATTTAAGAGGTCCTGTCATGCTTTTTTTTTCTATTACAAGGGATGTTTACATTCCTTGTAATAGGAATAAAAGTGATTTTTTTTTTTTTTAAACTGTGTAAAAAAAAAAAAAAAAAAAAAAAAAAGGTAAATTAAAAATAAATAATAATTTTTCAACGTGCCCCGTCCCGCCAAGCTCACGTGCAGAAGCGAACACATACATAAGCAGCGCCCGCATATGAAAACAGTATTCAAACCACAAATGTGAGTTATCTCCACGATCAGTAGAGCGAGAGCAATAATTCTAGCCCTAGACCTCCTCTGTAACTTGAAACATGCAACCTGTAGAATTTTTTTAAACGTTGCCTATGGAGATTTTTAAGGGTAAAAAGTTTGTCGCCATTTAACGAGCGGGCGCAATTTTGAAGTGTGACATGTTGGGTATCAATTTGCTTGGCGTAACATTATCTTTCACAATATCAACAAAAAAAAAAAAAAATGGGCTACTTTTACTGTTGTCTTATTTTTTAATTAAAAAAAAGTGCATCTTCTCCAAAAAAAAGTGCGCTTGTAAGACCGCTGCGCAAATACGGTGGGACAGAAAGTATTGCAACGACCACCATTTTATTCTCTAGGATGTTAGAAAAAAATATTATATATTTATTGTTTGGGGGTTCTAAGTAATTTTCTAGCATAAAAAAAATGTTTTTAACTTGTAATCTCAGAAAGAGGCCCGGGTCGTTAAGTGGCTAAAGAACACCAACTGCAATCACATGTCCACAAAGGAAGTGCACTGTGCAATCTATGCTTCCTGCATTACCAAACTCAAACGTCCAAGGCAGAGTTGAATTTGATTAATAGCTGTGAGAATCTTTTTAGTACTTCTTATTAGTATATTTAAGTGTTTTGTGAGAGGCAGTTGGGGGTTACAGCATCTCCAGCAGACCTCATCCAGGATCACCAGATAATGGATACAATGCAGAGGGTGGACTGATGAAGCACAGAACTGTTTGAATAAAATACTGAACTACTATCTATGCTCCTTATGTGTATCTCAATTATGACTAGCGTGCACATGCAGTATCGTAGTGGAGAAGGGATTTGTGGTGCCTTTTGGTGCATATCACCATAATGACTGGTTACCCATTCTTTAAGAGGAACTCCAGCCCTCTGCGGAAAAAAAAAAATGTTAGAAGCTACAAATATTGTAGCTGCCAACTTTTAATAAACAGGTACTTACCAACCTAGAGATCCAGCGCTGTCATCACCTGGGCTGGTTCTTCGCCAGTCCTTGGGTCCATCTTGAGTGTGGGAAGCCAGCTTTGACTTACTACTGGCTCAAAGTCAACTCCCCACTGTGCATGCGCAAGTCGCGTTGTCCCAGGAGGTGAAGGATCGTCGGAAAGGGGAGTATTAACCACTTTAGTTTTGTTTTAATGCATTAACACACTAGGGGGGTCCTATGTGGCCGCTGTCTTCTCCTGAAGACTCTAGGGTTTGGCACGCTCAACTATGTCTTATAAATCCCAGATCTCTTCAGAATACCTGGCACAAGGATGTTTACAACCCTTATGACAGCAATTAAAGTGATCGAAAAAAAATCTAAATTAAAACAACTGAAATGGGTGAAGGATGTGGGTGATATAGACGGGGACCAGTGGTCGGAGGCCCTGGAATCGGTCTGCGGCTGTTCTTTAAATGTACCCCAAACACTGTCCCAACTATATATATTATTGCGGGTTCATCACACCCCACTTCAATTGTTTGCTCTTGGACTTCACCCAAATTCATTGTGTGTTAGATAGGGTGATTGGCTTCCCTAGGCAAAAAGAGAGCAGTGCCACATCCAATAACTACATATGTATGAGAAAAAAAGACAATTCCCCTGGGTGGACTTTACCGGCACTTGCTAATAAATTCTGAATTTTGAATAGTGAGTACATATAACAGAGTGTAAAGAGTAAAAAAGATTTTTATTTTAACATAACATAGATTAAAAATATATTATATCATATATTCGACGGAACATATTACAGGAACAAAAAATAACAGTTTTGTTACCAAGCAATTAATTGTACGAGGGCTCTTGTTCACACCCAACGCGTTTCGAAATAAATACTGTTTTTATCCTTCTTCAGGGATGTAGCACAAAAGAGCGCTTCGTCTAAAGTGGTTAAAATATAACACAATGAGTGGATTGTTATGACATATGAGTATGGGTATGTTTAGTCAATCTATGTTTAGGTAATGGGTCACTCACTTCTTATATGTTTCGTTGAATTACTTTAAAACTTCCGAATTGGAATAGCATTGGACATTTTTTTTTTTTTTTTATTTAATTTTATTTTATTTTTTTAATAATAATAATATTCACTATTGTTTAAATTATGTATTCATATATGCATATATGTTATTACCAATAATATTATAAATATTCTATGATATCACCATGCCATATGTGAATGGCTTACTATAACCATAATCAAGTAATATCACATAAATTAAAGTTGCCTTTATTCCTAAATTTCAAGATCATGTACATGTATTCTAAACACATAGATACACTATCAATTACATATACAGTATATATCCTTTCCTTAAATTGCAGATACATGATCTCCTCATAGTAATAAACATTATTTCCCCCTTTTTTTTTTTTGATATTCTGTATACCTAATTTGTGAATTTTCATTTAAATTATACGTATAAATACTCACTCTGTCTACATTACTTTACCTCTAGGGGTTTCCTCTCCTCTTGCCTCAGTACATTGCTCTGGTCTGCACGCGCCCGGGAGGGACGGGGGTTGGTGAGATTTTATGTCCCAGTAAAGGGGACTTCCAACAAATAATACCAACTAGTGATAACCATTATGTTTCTATGATAATAACTATACCAGCAACAATGTCCAATGCTATTCCAATTCGGAAGTTTTAAAGTAATTCAACGAAACATATTAGAAGTGAGTGACCCATTACCTAAACATAGATTGACTAAACATACCCATACCCATATGTCATAACAATCCACTCATTGTGTTATATTTTAACCACTTTAGACGAAGCGCTCTTTTGTGCTACATCCCTGAAGAAGGATAAAAATAGTATTTACTCCGAAAAGCGTTGGGTGTGAACAAGAGCCCTCGTACAATTAATTGCTTGGTAACAATACTGTTATTTTTTGTTCCTGTAATATGGTCCATCGAATATATGATATAATATGTTTTTTTAATCTATGTTATGTTAAAATAAAAATCATTTTTACTCTTTACACTCTGTTATATGTACTCACTATTCAAAATTTATTAGCAAGTGCCGGTAAAGTCCACCCAGGGGAATTGTCTTTTTTCTCAATCCATTGTGTGTGAGATGCAAGGGAGCCAATGGGGACCGGATACATCTCCTTTGGCAGTGACAAAGTTGCATCGGTTTTGGACTGGCTTAGTAAACACCATCAACAATACTTTTCAAGTAACCATCTCCCTTGACCGTAAACCGTGTTTATTGGTTATTGCTTATTGTCAGAGAGGCGGTGTCCAGAGCACTGTTCCAAGCTCGAAAGCTGATCTTGCAACCTTTCCAACTTTAGAGATGTGGTTAGCCAATAAGGGATTAACTTTGCGATATGAGCACTTGATACATCAGCATAGAGGCAGCCCGAGCCGGTTCAATAAGATCTGATGATGCTGGCTAGCTACCCCTAGCTTGGCTCCGTTAGACCTAATTCTTGACAGACTATTGACTTAACAAGGGAACTCAACTGCTCAGTGTGTCCACACCCTTGGAGTGAGTTTAATTTAAAGTACTGGGGAAGAGATATGATGAGAATGTCTTCTTAAAACATATTAAGGGATGCATACACTGTCATGCCCCGTACACACGATCGGACTTTCCGACAACAAAAACATGGAATTTTGTTCGAAGGGTGTTGGCTCCAACTTGTCTTGCATACACACGGTCACACAAATGTTGGCCAACAATTATGAACATAGTGACGTACAAGACGTACGGAGAGCCGATGTGTTATCGTCATTACGAACGCTAGTTTTACAAGACCGAGCGCTTCCGGCTAGTACTTGATTCCGAGCATTCGTTGACTTTTGTGCGACGGACTTGGATACACACGATTGGAAAGTCCAACAATAAACATTTGTTGGAGGAAAATTTGAGAACCTGCTAGCCAACCTTTGTTGGTGGAAAGTCCAACAAATGTCCAATAGAGCATACACACCGTCGGAATTACCGCCAACAAGCTCACATCCAACATTTCCCGTCGGAAAATTCGACTGTGTGTACACGGCATCAGATATAACGACTAATGACATCTCAGGTTCAATCGGTTTTATAAACCTGCTTTGGCTATGTACAAGAACATTATTTTACTTTGTATTCTTTGAAGGTATTGTATAAATGTAATACTTCGGAATGTTTGTTGTACTGTTGCTTGTAAAGTTAAACTTTATTCTGATTTAAAAAAAAAAAAAAAGTAAAAATAAAAATATTAAAGTGCCCCTGTCCCCCCTGTGCTCATGCGCAAAGGCAAACGCGCGCCAGTCCCGTACACAAGCAAACGTCCAACACATGTAAGGTATCTCTACAAATGTCAGCTCAACCAGACCTCCTCTGTAAATCTAAAGTGGTAACCTGTAAAGGTTTTTAAAGCATCGCCTATTGACAGTAAAATTTTGGATTTTTGCCGTTACATGGGCGTGCACAACTTCAAAGCGTGACATGTTAGGTATCTATTTATTCAGCGTCACATCATACTTTTTATTTTACCAAAAAATGGGTTATGTATTGTGATTTTTTGCATTGAAGAAGAAAACATTTTTGTCAAAAGAATTGCTTTTAAAAAAGCACTGCCCAAATACTGTGCCATAAAAAAAATTGCAAAACCAACAAATTTATTCTCTGGGGTCTCTGCTTTAAAAAGAATAATAATAAAATAATGTTATATATAACGTTTGGGGGTTCTAAGAAATTTCATAGCAAAAAATACTGATACGTGTAAACAAAATGTGCCAGAAAAGGCCTGGTCTTCAAGTGGATATAAACGTTTAAAGCTGTTCACCGTGAGCAGAGGCTGTGGATTCCTTTATCAAAGCTTCTGTAAGCTCTAACCAGCAGGGCCCTCTGATCCCACCTGTATTGAATTGTATTGTCACTGTACTGTCCCCCCCCCCCCCCCCCCCCATGTTATAAAGTGCTGCGCAAACTGTTGGAGCTATATAAACCCTGTATTATAATAATAATAATAATAATAATAATAATAAGAGCGAACTTGACATTTTAATGATTGGGTTTACAGACTTTAAGATTCACATCTTCCAACATTTAACCACTTCCCGATCGTAATACATACATATACGTTACGGTTTGCAAGTGATTTACCAGGATTATGGCTAAAGATATCAGCCATAACCCCGGTACCATTTTTTTCACCAGACGACCGGCTTTCTCATGAAACCCGTCCGAGCGGCTCACCAGTGCTTTCAGGGCTTATCGTTGTAGCCGGTTTGCCAGAGAAACGATCCGACAGTGCAGCTGTCTGCTCCCATAGGTGATCAAAAAAGTTAACACTCTTTGATCGACTCTATGGCCTTGGAAGACTGGAGTGATGTCATGACGTCACTTCCGGTCCAGGCTGGAAAATTTTTTTTTTTTTTTTTTTGATCTTTTGCTTTTAAAAGAAAAAGAAAGAGATTTGGGGTATTTTTGACCCCATATCTCTCCATAAAGAGGATCAGTAATCCTTTTTTCTATACAAGGGATGTTTTCTGTGACAGGAGTCACTTTTGGGCACAGGGTGACTGAGAAAATATATATTGGATTACTTAAAATGAGACAGTAATATTTATCCACAATATCTCCCAGGATATATGTAAAGACTATTCTTGGTTTGTTTGATTCTGAACTCAACATGTTAGTTGAGAGAGCTGATCACATTGGCCTCTAGAACTGGGTAGGAGTCGGACAGTCTACTCATACTATAGTTTGTTGCCTCGGGGGAGATCACGGTTTGTATTGTTAATTGTAATTAGCTCCTGCTATTGTGAGAAGGTGTCCTGTGTTTATACTAATGTGTGAGGCTCAGTGACAACAAGTCTGACCTGTAGTGAAATCCTGATTAAACATACAATGCCCACGAGGGCACGGAGTCATATCAGCTGCTTTAAGAGGTTAGTTAATTTGTTCATGTTAATTCTGTTGCTGGTTACAGTTGTATTGTTAGAGTAATATGAGCAGGAGGGGGGACCTCCTCTTCTACTGTATATAAGACTGTATTCTGGTTCTAAATAAAAAAAAAGAGTCTGATTCCCGTTTGACCCTCCGTACAGAGCCTTGTCTCGTACTTGGGGGGGAAAGAATTATTCATATGGGTTTCTTGTTCGATTGCTTGCTGATTAGAGTGTTCGGTAACTGCCTTTGTGTTCGGAAATGGAATGTCCTAAACGGCTTTAACCCATTTCATACTCGGGGTGTCGTTACATTTTCATCCCTTGTAATAGGAATAAAAGTGATAAAAAACAAAATGTAAAAACGGACAGTATAAAAAAAGAAAAAATGTAAAGCGCCCCTATCCCTCTGTTCTTGCACACAGAAGCGAACGCATAGACACACACGTATATGTATTTGAACCACACATGTGAGGTATCGCCACAAACATTACAGCGAGAGCAATAATTGTAGCATTGAACCTCCTCTGTAACTCTAAACAGGTAACCTGTAAAGGTGCTTAAAGCGTTGCCTACAGCGATTTTTAAGTACCGTAGTTTGTCGCCATTCCACGAGTGTGCGTCAAATCGTGACATGTTAGGTATCTATTTACTCGGCGTAACATCAGCTTTAAAAAATTGGGGTAACCATTGTTTTTTTTTTTTTTTTAATTAAAGTCTATTTTTTCCCCCAAAAATGCATTTGCAAAATCGCTTCACAAATACCATGTGCCATAAAACATTGCAGCGATCGCCATTTTATCCTCTGCAAAAAAAAAATAAATAAATAAATTATATATATATATATATATATATATATATATATATATATATACACACACATACACACATATATTAATTATATAAAGTTTGGGGGTTATAAGTAATTTTCTAGCACAAAATGCTGATTTATACTTGTAAACAAAAAGTGCCAGAAAAATCCTGTCCGGCAAGTGGCTATAATGCCGCGTAAACACGACCGGTTTTGCAGTCGGAATAAACTCCGAAGGTTTCTCCAACGGAACTCCGACGGAATTCCGCTCAAGCGGTCTTGCATACACACGGTCACACCAAAGTCCGACCAAAGTCCGACCGTCCAGAACGCGGTGACGTACAACACGTACGACGGGACTAGAAAAAGGAAGTTCAATAGCCAGTAGCCAATAGCTTCCGTCTCGTACTTGCTTCAGAGCATGGGTCGTTTTTGGTCCGTCGGAACAGCATACAGACGAACGGTTTTCCCGATAGGAATTGATTCCGTCGGAAATATTTAGAACATGTTCCATTTCTAGGTCCGTCAGAATTTTCGAAAGAAGAAGTCCGATGAGGCCTACACACGATCGGAATATACGATGAAAAGCTTCCGTCTGACTTTTTCTGTCGGACATTCCGCTCGTGTGTACACGGCATAAGTCAAAAACTTGGACCCATCTTCAATATCTGCCCAGCTGGCAATAATCAGCCAAAGCCATAAAAGATAAAAATAATCCTTATATATGACCAGAAATCTGGATAGCCCCACAGAAATCGGAACAGGGAAATGTCCGGTAACAATGTAGAAGCTTTAACTGTGAATGCTAACTAGATAGTATATATATAAAAAAAAAACGATAAACACACCTTGGTGATTCTCTAGAGCCGCTCTGTATAAAGACCGGCGCCCTGCACACACAGACGCTCCCAGCCAGTGCCAGCTGTAGGTAGCCGGGATGCTGGAGGAGATGCAGTTTCCTAGGTAACCAGAAAACCCTTGTGGCGCCTTAGACACAGCGGGGCTCCCTCCAAGGATGTGAAAGAATAAACAGCTATTAACTTTACACCTGTTATGACGGCTGGATGCCTCTTGACATATCCGAGAAAAACATTTCCACAGGCTGAGGTTTTATTGGGTTTTCTTTTTTTAATTCTTTTTGAAGACGGCTGAATCAGTAAGAAAGTCATTCACTTTGGTTCTAAGAGTCCACTTATTATCTAATTGTCCTTCGGAAGAAGGCAGAAGATCGCTACCGAGACGATAACAGCCATCTCACATAAAAGGCGTACTTGTAATAGCGAGATTTGTGAAGGAAGATTAATATTAAAAGCAAAATTCTTCCCACGCAGAATATACGACAAACAGACAGCAACATGAAAAACTGTCACTATGTATTCTAAGGCTGGAGGACTACATATAGGTCTACACTCTGTTAATCAATCACCAATAATAAAAACATAAATATAATATACTACATAGACAAACCCAATAACAGACGACATGTAAAAAAAAAAAAAAAAATCAATTAAAAAAAAAATGTAAGAAAGATTATTATTCATTCTAATGTTAAGGCGGGATTCTAAAAATATATTATAAATATAATAGAAAATTCTTCATATGTATAATATTTTACATAATGAAACCCACAAAAAGACATATAAAAAAAAAAAGATTAATAATGATAATATAGCCTTTATAAAGTCTATGTGCAATATTATAACTATGAATATTTTGCTATTTTTTTTTTTAAAGATTGTTATTAATATTCATAATAATAATAGCAAAATCTTCATAGGTATAATATAATATTTTACATAGACAAACTTTTAAGACTTTTTAAAAGATAATTATAATCATTACCTTTATTATTATTTTTATTATTATTATTATTATTATTATTATTATTATTAATAAAAATAATAATATTAATGAGAAGAAGAAGAAAAAGAAGAATGAATAATACATTTTTAAGTTTATTTTTGTGGGTTTGCAAAATATACCTAGGATGATTTTTCTATTAATATTAATGGTGTTGTTGTTATTATTAATAACAACAATAATAGAAAAATCATCCTAACAACAACAACATTATTATCAATAGAAAAATCATCATCCTAGGTATATTTTGCATAGACAAACCCACCAAAAGAGATTTAAAAATGTATTATTCATTCTTTATCATTATTAATAATAGAAAAAAGATAATGATTTTAATAATCTTTCAAAAACTCTTAAAAGTTGGTCTATGTAGAATATTATACACATGAAGATTTTGCTATTATTTGTATGAGTAATAATAATTGTAAAAATAATAGCAAAATCTTCATGAATTTTGCTATTATTATTTGTATGAGTAATAATAATAATAATAGTAAAAATAATAGCAAAATCTTCATACATATGATATTGCACATAGACAACCCCACAAAAAGAGACTTTAAAAAAAAGATATATTATTATTATTATTATTATTAATAATAATAATAATAAATAGTAATAATAATATTTTTAAAGTCTCTTTTAAAATTTCTTTTTGTGGGTTTCCCTATGAAGATTTTTCTATATATTATTATTATTGACGATTGCCAGAATGTGTTTTTTTTTATTATTTTGTCAATAATAAGATTAATATTGATGATTGCCAGAATGTGTTTTTTTTAATTTGTTGATATTGATGTCTGGCAATCATCAATAATAATAATATTATTATTATTATTATTATTAATATGAAGAAGATTATTATTATTAATGATGCTTGCCAGAATGTGTTTTTTTATTTTGCTGTTATTATTATTATTATTAGGAAATAATGTTAAAAATATCATATATATTATCATGATCATATGTAGTATAATTAATAATGAGAGCAAAAAATATAATATATATTATGTAGTATAATTAATGACAGCAAAAATGTTCACACTTAAAATATTTTATATAACAGACTTAAAAAAAAAAAAAAAAATGTTGGTAATAATACTACCAATTACGAAGAACATAATTCTAAAAATAATATATTATATACGATAATAAGCATCAATAATATTAATACTAATAACGGCAATATTGTCATACATATTATATTTTATGTAAAAAAATTGATAATAATAATAATAATACTAGTAGTAGTTCAAATGATACGAACTTGACACTCTAAATATATTTCACATTTTGACAATCAAAAATGTCACTAACAAAAATGTAAAAGTAAAATCTGAACATATTATTACACAATAGACACATGTAACAAAGACATTTAAAGCAAATGTAAAAAAATAAAAACAATAAAAGTGAAAGAAGTTCCTATGACTTGTAGTGATCAGCACAGATCACACACATTACATGAAGAAGAGCCCCCCGGGTTTCTGTCTCTGATTTCCAGGGAAGACCCCGGGAGATTCTTTTCTCCATGAAGTGTGAGCTCTCAGTGCTCTTCTTCTCATTTCTACAAACTTTTCAATGATTATTTTTCTTCAAGTGCTAAAAACAGAATGAAAACACATGTAATAACCCGAGTTATGAACCCGCCATGATCTTCCCAGTGCTTCAACCACAAAGGTGAATGTTTAGAAAGCAGACGATCTGACATTCCCTGCGTGTGAATCTTTCGGGGGGGGGGGGGGGGGGGGCTGACCCCCCCCCCCCCGGTGAATATTTGGTGAAAGTCACAATCACTGATTTACAAATAAGCTCCACCGTGTCCCTGGAAATCATCGCTGCAATGAGCCCCCCACACGGCATCCCCCAATACCAAATAGGACGGTCACCGGTGTACAATATAAATGCAGTATTGATTATGACCTGATCAATAATCAATAAATCAGTGTCGGTGACCCCCACCCATATATAATAATCACCATCATCCATACAATCTCCTCCCCTTCTATCAGCAGGCAGCCCCTCACCTGTTACATGCACACAGACCACCGTAGGAGGACAATGCAGAATACAATGACAGCTCCCACCCCACACCCACACACTGCTACACTCTCCCCATCCCTCCTCCCCCTCCACCGTCCCACACAGGGGAACACATGGCCCTCCTATGTACACACACAACACAGCACCGTACTGTACCGGGCACTCACTCTGCTGCCGAATGAGATGAAGAAAGACAGAGAGGGAACTGCCAGGTGAGTGGGCGGAAGTGACGTCTTCACTCCCTACCTGTACGGCTTCAGTAAGGGCGGAAGCGAATGAGAGAGAATTACACCGCACGCTCTGCTGCTAGTTTCTTCAGAGAGCAGGAAGTGACTACAACTAAGGGCGGAAGTGGGGCTAGGGCGTGGGACAGAACTGGCAAGAGAGAGTTGCATGGCGCTGAGTCCTGAGGGATTTGAGATGCTTGTAGTGCATGTCCTACATGTTTTGTGAGAGTGTAATAAATGTGATAAACACGAGTGTAGGCAAACAGGATATTTGGATGCATAGAAAACGTATTGTTAGTCATGTGTCCTATGAAAAACGCACCATAAATGCAGCAAAAACTAGGGTTGTCACTTTTTGTTCAAGCCGGTGTTCTGACGAGAAGTGTCCTCCTATCGGATAGTGTCCGCCCTGTACTGCGCAGGTGCAGCGCTTGCGCAGTACGGAGGACAAGGAGACGCCAAAAGTCTCCGAAGTTGACCAGCTGACCATTAGCTGTACACGGCGCTTGGGCACTTAATAGTGAACGCTTTGTAACAGGGCCCCTCGCGGGCTCGCTTCGCTCGTCACGCTTCAGGCATGGCCTCGCTGCGCTTGGCATCTTTTTATTCTAACTCTATGTCCACTTGGATAGTGGGGCATGAACCTGGACTCAGGGCAGAATAAGTGCGCATGCGCCGTGTACAGCTGACGATTAGCTGTTTAACTTCGGAGACTTTCGGCGTCTCGTTCGTCCTCCGTACTGCGACTGCACAGTACAGGGCGAACACTATCCGATGGGGGACAGTATTCGACAAGACACCGGCCCCTTTCACACTTTTAAGGCCCCTTTCACACTTATACGACTTGTCACACAATTTTGTGCTGCAAAATCGCATTACAAGTCATTCTCCATGATTTTCAATGACTACTTATCATATTGGCACGACTTTAAGTCGTGCCGACTTCAAAGTAGTCCCTGCACTACTTTGGTCCAACTTCCATCCGGTCCCATTGAAGTCTATGAGGGGGAATTCGCACCACACTGGATCAAACTCGCACATGACCCTTTCCGTATCAGAATCGCACCGCATTGATGTGAACTGCCTTCATTGAAAACAACATTATTTCAGATGATATGCGAATCTATGTGTAGCGCTACCCCCGTAGGGGCTGCTGGTAAATGTGGTCCATCTCCCACCCTGCACAGCCAGGCACACAATCCTCCAGTCACTAAGCAGTCCTTGCAACTTTGTTTTTTTTGTTTTGTTAGGTGAATAGAACTTGGATTGGGATAGGGTGCGTATGGGATGCCCACTTGATTGAAGAAAATCGGTAAGGACTTAAAGCGGAACTTCAATTATTTTTTCATCTTTCTATCTATTAAATCTTCTGCTCTTGTTGTTTTAACTTTGGATAGTAAAACATTTTCTGCCAGTAAATACCTTTTACAGCCCACTTCCTGTTTCTTGTCTGGTAAAAAGCCTAGGCTTATGACATCATGCACAGCTCTCACCCTCACTCTCTTGAGAGTTTGCCAAGAAGGGAGGGGGATGAGTCATAAGAGGGCCAATGAGAGCTGCAGAGCTGGAGGTGTGTGTCTGTGTAAATCCAGGAAGTGAACAAGCAGCAGCTTCAGCTGCCCACAGTTAAAATGGTTGCAGCCAGACTTAGTGGAGGGAGATTTCTGCAGCCTATTTGGCAAGTACAGAATCACAGTATATATAAAATAATATGCAAAGTGGTTGGAGGGAGCTTCAGAATGTCAAAGATGTTTTTATTACAAATTATGTGAGCAGACTGCCTTTCCTCTTTAACTATATACTGTCCAGTATATACAGTATCTCACAAAAGTGAGTACACCCCTCACATTTTTGTAAATTATATTATTATATCTTTTCATGTGACAACACTGAAGAAATGACACTTTGCTACTATGTAAAGTAGTGAGTGTACAGCTTGTATAACAGTGTAAATTTGCTGTCCCCTCACAATAACTCAACACACAGCCATTAATGTCTAAACCGCTGGCAACAAAAGTGAGTACACCCCTAAGTGAAAATGTCCAAATTGGGCTCAAAGTGTCAATATTTTGTGTTGCCACCATTATTTTCCAGTACTGCCTTAACCCTCTTGGGCATGGAGTTCACCAGAGCTTCACAGGTTGCCACTGAAGTCCTCTTCCACTCTTCCATGATGACATCACGAAGCTGGTGGATGTTAGAGACCTTGCGCTCAACCACCTTCCGTTTGAGGATGCCCCACAGATGCTCAATGGGGTTTAGGTCTGGGGACATGCTTGGCCAGTCCATCACCTTTACCCTCAGCTTCTTTAGCAAGGCAGTGGTCATCTTGGAGGTGTGTTTGGGGTTGTTATCATGTTTGAGTACTGCCCTGTGGCCCAGTCTCCGAAGGGAGGGGATCATGCTCTGCTTCAGTATGTCACAGTACATGTTGGCATTCATGGTTCCCTCAATGAACTGTAGCTCCTCAGTCTCGGCAACACTCATGCAGCCCCAGACCATGTCACTCCCACCACCATGCTTGACTGTAGGCAAGACACACTTTTGTTTTGACTCCTCACTTGGTTGCACACTTGACACAATCTGAACCAAATAAGTTTATCTTGGTCTCATCAGACCACAGGTCTGCTTGTCTTCAGCAAAACAGTTTGCAGGGCTTTCTTGCGCACCATCTTTAGAAGAGGCTTCCTTCTGGGATGACAGCCATGTCGACCAATTTGATGTAGTGTGCGGCTTATGATCTGAGCACTGACAGGTAGGAATGAGCCCGATGTTCGAGTCGAACATAAGTTCGACTCGAACATCGGGTGTTCACCTGTTCGCCGAATAGCGAAGAATTTGGGGTGTTCGCGGCAAATACGATTTTTTTATTATCAAAGGCAAACTGGCCCAAAATAGTAAAAAAAAAATTCCACCAAAGAACAACCCAAGTTAAATTCTCCTGCTCTGGACGATTGCAGCAATACCACAGTATGTGTAGATGTATGCAGCCCAGCATTTTGCTTAAAAAAAAAATCCTGTCCAAAAAAAAAACTGACCCTGACCTTTGGCCCTGATCTAGGTTTTTTTTTGGATTTTTTTTATATTATTTTATTTTTATTTTTTTGACACACTTTTTTTTTCTTTTTACTCTGCAAGGAGAGAGAGAGAGAGAGAGAGAGAGAGAAATACAATATATCTCTCTCCTCCATTAACACAGAAAAAACAGGGGCGGGCTTCACAGTGACTGATCACTCTGATAGCCAATCAGAGGCTATCACAGCAATCAGGTGACCTGGAATCTGTAATTCTGTGTCCTGATCATTAGTACAGGGCCCGTGGCTCTCTTATTTGCTACCTTTTGTTCTATTAAACATACAATTGAAAGTGTTTTCTGGTCAACAAGTCCCAAAAAAAAAGTTAGCTATGCATCCTGCTAAAAATGTTGTGAGCTGATAACTTCCTGTGCTGTCTGCCTCTGGACTGTTATCAGTTAGCATTGTTCCCTGCTATCTCCGTGGACTACAAAACACCTCCCATTGTTAAGGAGAGGAGAGGGAGGTGGTATATAGTCCTAACACAGTCCCTGTCCCAGGGCGACAACACTGCTCAGTTTGGTTATCAACCTAGGGGAGGAAGTGAATTTAATAAATTTGTTCTTTTTAAATCAGCACAAGGGACAGTACTTACAGTCAATGTAAAGTGTCAATTGTGCTGTTGGCTGCTGTTCCATTTGAAATCCAAAGTTCTCTGATCCTCCACCGACAGCCTCAATCTTCTAGTGCTGTGGGAGTTATTACAAGCCAAAAGACCTGTCATAGATACTAATAAAGAGTGTCTACTAAGTCCCAGCCCCCTCCGGATGCCAGTCCTAGACCTTCCCACCACATTCTCCTGGTCACTGCACACAAATAACCCCTTCACACCCATACTACTCTTACATAGGTCCATGTTTTCCGTGATCCAGATAGCAGCTCTAGACTTCCAACCGACCATCTGGTGCCCATGAGACATGGGGGCCCGGGTCACCTGACGCATAGGGATGCCACTTGGGTTTTGAATTATGTGTCCAGGTTTCAGCCGCCTAAAACCCAGACACAATATTAAGACTAGAATGATACTCAGAACAGGGCCTAACAGGAGGGTGAGGGGGCACTATGCATGTCGCATTCAGGGCCGTCTTTAATATTGATTGGACCCTGGGCAAACATTTTCTTGGGCCCTCCCAAATCCACTTGTCAACTATTTCAGACAGTGTAGGCTCAAGGGGCAGCTGCTTTGGGCCCCACAACAAAGACTGGGCCCAGGGCAGCTGTGCCTTTTGCCCTGCCCTAAAGATGGCCCTGGCCGGATTAGTATTCTCTTTGGGGAGCCCAACAGTGTCCCAGGTCTGTTATCCTATAGTGTATGCTAAAAAAAAAAAGTCTGTTGGGTGCCACTAAGGTGTTCAGGTTTGGCTTGAAGAAAAAGTGGCAACTCTACTAAAGCATAATACATGATACATTTCCTCAGTCACCACGCACTGCAGAGCCAACCAGGTTTGCACCAGTAAAGTACACAACTCTTCACCCTAGACAATAGTAGTACTAAAACATCAGTAGACCATCACACAGAGGCTTCTTGGTGCATAAGTAACTTTCTTACTGGGCAGCAATATAATGAACAGTCCACCTCAATGGCAATAAACTTGTCCAAATATTGGCAATGCAGATGAGTTCAAATGGTCACATCATTGAACCATATTAACCGGGAGGTTTGGACACAGCTGATCACGTGTTAAAGGGCCGCTGTGATTGGCTCTTAACCACGATCTGTGATCAGCTGTGTCCAAAGGACACAGCGATCACACAGTGCGCCGGATGTGCGCAACAGGGGGCGTGCAAGGGGAGTGATCCTGGGTGGTCTTCTCCTCCTGGAACAACAGAGCCGCATTGTCTTTCGGCTAAGGCGTGATTAGAAAGTGGTTAACCTCTCCCTCACTGAAGAGTGTCCGGTTGATACTGGCAGGAGGCATCAAGTGATTCTGTGACATTGTACAGACCTTAACCGCTTGGTGACCGCCCGCCATTGATCGACGGCAGCAGAATGGCACTCCTGCACAAAACGCCGTAGCTGTACGGCGGGAGTTTTAAGGAGTATAGGGGGCGAGCGCACGCGCGGCGTGACCTAGGAGCTTGTGCGTGTGGCCGGCGGCCCCGATTGCCACCGGATACTCGCAATTGCTCCAGAGAAGGAGAGAATGGAGATCTGTCAATGTAAACAGACAGATCTCCATTCTGTCAGGGGTGAGGAGAGTGATCTGTTGTTCCTAATGCTTAGGAACAATGATCGGTCCCCTCACCCAGGCAGTCCCATCCCCCCACAGTTAGAATCACTCCCTAGGTAACACAATTAACCCCTTGATCGCCCCCTAGTGTTAACCCCTTCCCTGCCAATGACATTTGTACAGTAATCAGTGGCTATTTATAGCACCGATCGCTGTATAGATGTCAATGGTCCCAAATAGTGTCAAAAATGTCCGATCTGTCTGTCGTAATGTCGCAGTCCTGATAAAAATTGCAGATCGCGTTTACTAGTTTTACCATTACTAGTAAAAAAAATAAATAATAATAAAAATGCCATAAATCTATGCCCTATTTTGAAGACGCTATAACTTTTGTGCAAACCAAGCAATATCCGCTTATTGCGATTTTTTTTTACCAAAAATATGTAGAAGAATACATATCGGCCTAAAGTGAGGAAGAAATTCATTTTTTTATATATTTTTGGGGGATATTTATTATAGCAAAAGTAAAAAATATTGCTTTTTTTTTAAAATAGTCTTTTTTTGTTTATAGCGCAAAAAATAAAAACCGCAGAGATGATCAAATACCGCCAAAAGAAAGCTCCATTTGTGGGAAAAAAAGGATGTCAATTTTGTTTGACTACAGCGTAGCATAACCGCGCAATTGTCAGTTAAAGCGACGCAGCGCCGTATCGCAAAAAATGGCCCAGTCAGGAAGGGGGTAAATTCTTCCGGGGCTGAAGTGGTTAAAGAATCACTCCACTTTTGTGGGGAAAAAAATAGCAAATAAAAAATATATATATGTATGGCATATGCCATATACAATTGCGACACAAGTCATATTGTACCTGATCGTTAATAAAAATTACTTTTCCTTTTCAATCTGCAGTAAGTTTATGTAAGATTCAATGCAATATAGCAAAATGGAGGCGTTCTGTACACAGATGGTATACAGAACGCCCCCAGAAATAGAATTTCCTGCTTGTGTGAATGGCTCATTAATTTTCCCAGAGGTCTGCCTAAGATACCTGTCAGAGTTTTGGCATTCCCTGCAACAAAATGTCAATTTTGGTAAGATACTCCCAAATGGAATTTACCAGTGACATCCGCTCATGCAGGGTGCAGGGGCGCCGACCCCCTGATCCATGCGCCAAGCCTCTAATCTACATGCAGGGCACCGGACGCATGAATTTCAGTGGGTTTTTTTTTTTTAAGCGGATTTTTTCCCCCAAAAATTGCGTTTGAAAAACCGGTGTGCAAAAACCATGTGACATAAAAAAATTTCAACGACCGCCATTTTATTCTCTAGGGTCTCTGCTAAAAAAAATAAATATGATGTTTTGTGGGTTCTAAGTCATTTTCTAGCAAAAATACTGAAACAACAAATGTCAGAAAAAGGCCTGGTCCTTAAGTGGCTAGACTGATTATTGAATCAAAGTGAACAAACTGTTTCTGTGTACCTGGCTGCCTCTGCGCTAATTCTGGGAAAGAACTGATTAAATGACAGCGGCTCCTAGGGGGGTAGCACTACATGAATGGTTAATAAAAATATGTTTTATTGGTTAAAAAAAAGACACATAGGATGTTGAATGTAAAACTCCTCCTGTATTGTACATAAAAAATCTATTCACTATTTGGCGTAACAAAGAGGTTATCTATGAGATCAAGGTAACATTTGAGCTCTGCAGATACTGACATAAGCTGATTACACTCCCAGAATCCTTTGCACCAGATCTGCTCTATTTATAGGGGCCACTTCCTAAATCCTCTGCAGCACTCTCCGATCTTTCTAATAGGAATCTAATAGGAGGCGTATTTTAGGAATATAATAGGAGGCGTATCTTTTTTTTTTTTTTTTTTTTTTTTTATATAAGGTCTCGTGGAACTCCTTAGCAGGTAGGTGATTCTGTAACAAACCCCTTACCAATTTAAATGTCCAGTACACGTTTCAGCAATGTAAAAAAGGGCAGCAGTAGTGACGGGCAATAATCTTTTAACAACTCATCTGACTACCATATCGTTACATGGGACAGGTTGCTGCATTTTCACACCGTTGTAGGTGGATGCACTGGCTTATATCATACATTTGTATTTGCACAAACTAGGGAAGACGTCATTATGGTGAATTTTGCTGTGACAGACAAAATATAATGGATGTGGGGAAAAGGAAAAGAAACAAAGTAGGAGGCTTTTTTACCTTATAATGGTGTTTTTTTTTTTTTTATTAAGAAAAAGACACAGTATTTAATTTAGATTTATATGATGAAATATATGTATTGCATTAATATTTTATCACATGATCATATTAATGTAAAGTAAAGCCGCGTACACATGATCGGACTTTCCGACGGGAAATGTTCGATGACAGGCTGTTGGCGGTAAATCCGACTATGTGTATGCTCCATCGGACAATTGTTGTCGGACTTTCCGCCAACCAATGGTTGGCTAGCAGGTTTTAAAAATTTCCGCAGACAAATGTGTGTTGTCGGATTTTCCGATCGTGTGTATACAAGTCTGTCGGACAAAAGTCTAAAGTACAAACACGCATGCTCGGAAGCAGAAGCGGTCACTCTTGTAAACTAGCGTTCGTAATAGAGAATTAACATTCGTGACGTGGCAAATTATGAAATCTCCAAATGCAGCGCACAATTCTCTTCTTCTTTAATGGGATAATAATGAAGCTGCTTTGCTGGTGATACCGATGGAGTTATTTCAAACAAATTTTCAAAGGCTTTTTTTTCTAGTGATATCAAGAATACTATTATTATGCTTTTTATTTTATTTGGGCACGTTACCACAACACCATTATCCTGTAGTTTTTAAGAACAAAGATACAACTATGTTGGTGTCCCTTGTTATTTTACATTGTATTTTTTAAACATAACTGCCTACTCCCAAACTGTCATTTGAAGTAAAACACATAGCCAAGTATTATTCTCCACAATTTTTTTATTGTGCATTAAAAAAGAAAACAAATAAAATTAGACATGCTGTCTGTCAATAGAACTTAACCAAAAAGTGCATTCTATGCATCCAAAAATATAGAAAATATAACAAATCAAATCATTATTCAACCCAAAAAAATAATGTCAAAGCAATAACTCCAAGGCCAATAAATAAATAACACATTATCTCCTCCGATTCCCCAACATGGCTGGTCGAAGAACGGCCGTTCAGAAACTAACTGAAAAGCACGAAATGAAAAGCGCGAAATGAAAGCGCGAATCAACACTCACCAAACTTCTACTACACAAAATTAGCAGAAGGAGCCCAAAGGGTGGCGCTAAAGAGCTAAAAAACAATGTATTACGTTCGTAATTGTTGGCCAACAATTGTGTGGCCGTGTGTATGCAAGACAAATTTGGGCCAGCACCCTTCGGACAAAAGTCCACGGTTTTGTTGGCCAACAATCCGATCGTGTGTACGGGGCTTTAGCATATGGCTCACTGACGTGGCACCCAATGGAAGGAGGAGTGGACAGCACTGGCAGGGAACTCCAGAAGAGAAGAGAAAGGACCGCTTCGTGCAATACCATCGCACAGACAAAGTAAGTATAACATCTTTTTTACTTTAACCTCTTGCAGACCATCCCACGTACATGTACTGCGGGGCGGAAGCTCCTGTGTGCAAAATCGTGTACAGGTACGTGGTTCTGCACTTCTGGATCTGCAGCACGAAAGTTTTCCTCTCACTTACCATTGTGTCTCTAATGTGTTCCCATTGGGTGCCGTGCATAAAGAGTCATGGGTTCCAAGGTGGAGGGGTTCCACTATGGGCTCATTGGGGATTGGATTCTGGAAGCACGTGTTGCTGCACCGCTGCCCTATAAATTGCAGTTGCTCTTGTCATGGCTGCAGCTCAAAGGAGATCAATATACTGGAGCTATACTCACATATCTGAAGGGGCATGTGCAGTACTGACAATATCATGATCAAATATGTACATTATTTGAACGTATGTCCCTCACATCCAAACTAGTTCCTGTGCATGTGGGCCAGGCTTTTTTTCACCAGTCCCCACAAATGATTCTAAATAATAAAAGGTTTGTATAGAGTCCAGTAATAGTTTGCAGGCTAAAGATCTGGAGGAGGAGGGGCACACTTGTTTATTCAATGCAAATTAATGTCTGGCGCTGGCACTGCATCTAATCGCTCACATGAGTTGTTAAATGCAACCAGTGCCTCTCACTGAGCCGGATGGGGTGGCCATTGCCCCCTGAGCCACTCTGATGCCTAAAAAGGGCGCACCACTTCCACCACAGACATGCGTAAAGGCTGCTGGTGAAGAAGAGTAAAAAGTCCCCTGGTGTCCTACTGAGTGCAGGATAAGGATGAGGGCAGAGCGCATGCCGCCCCCTCTCCCCCGGCATGGATCATGTATGAACAGAGCCTGGTTCCGTGCCCCACTTTAGGCTCTCCTTCCCTAGCCAGCCCTGACCGTGCTGCCCCAGCTCCCCCCCTGCACCACCCAGTTGCCCACTGCCGGTCGGTTAGGGAACCTGGAGTCGGTGCAGCTGGCGCTGTCCAGACCAACCCGCCAGGTGAGCAGAGCGTACCTAGAGCTAAGCTTTAGCCTTGGATGGGGGTCAGGACGAGGAAGGCAAGAGGGAGAGGGGGAAGGGGGCCAAGTCGCTGCACCATGGGCCTCTGGGTTGTACTTGCTCCCTGAACCAAAAGTTGAGAGTCAGCCCCTGGTTTGCGTCCAGGGTCACTGGCTTTGGACATGTGCAAATGGACGCTTCTAAGTGCCCAGTGTGTATGCATCCAGAGCATAAATTGGTGTAGTGTAAAGTTATGAAAGGGGCTCAACTTATGATATTGCACACAGGCCCAGTGTATTCTGAAAACTCCCCTGGTTAGGCAACATTCCATAAAGCTGCTGATCTTGAGGCCATCAAAGCCTCTCTCACCTCCTTATAACAATGTTGCGGGGAGTACAGTACACGACTACACTACAATGACATATATATGGGAAAAGCGTAGGAACAGCCACATCTTGCTGTGTTAATAATGAACTAGAGTTTTACTTTCTTCCAAGACTTCAGTAATAAGATCCCTCTGGAGCTGCCATTGTGGTCTTAACAATATCGTTTATTTTCAAGGAAGGATGATATGTGACCTCCAATGGTAGATTTCTTCACTAACTCTTCAAAAGTAGATAAGAACTTATATTTTATTTAATAAACCAATGCTTCTCAATGCTAAAATTTTGGAATGGGCTGAAATTAGCTCTTAAAGTGGATCTCCATCCATCCTTACTACCATGACCTTGTTGCAATCTTCTGAACTTCTAACTTAGTTTTTCTGTGGCTCCATACCATGGGTGTGGAAAAAAATGATCCGCACTACGGTTGTTGTTCTTAAAATTTCTTAATTTTATTGAATAGCCGCAGTGAAAAAAATGCAAATTATATCAGTTGACGCGTTTCAGCCTATGACTAAGGCCTTATAGGCTGAAATGTGTCAACTGACTTAATCTGTGTTTGTTCACTGTGGCTGTTTAATAAAATGAAGAAATTTTAAGAGCAACAACAAGTGCGGATCATTATTTCCACATTACTCTACTCAGCCAGCGACTATGGATCGAGCACCTGGGAGCTCTGCTATCTATGTGTTATTTGGGTAGTAGCACTGACTTTTCTGTTTATACCATGGGTGTACCTGAGCTGCATTAGCCATTAAATGGAGTGTTATCAGGGTCTACCATTGAAGGCTCCAGTTGGAATTTTTGAACCTGCACACACATTTTAGGGCCAATTTAGACAGTAGCTAATTACCCTAATAGCATGTCTTTGTGCAGCACCCTCCCGGTGTAGGTACGGTTGTTCAGTAAATTTATTTGGCTCCACTGTAATCAGTGGAGCAGGGGTTGATTGGTTTGGGCTGCCTAGGTTTTCACAGGCTTCTGCTCTGCTACCTCTCCCTGTATTCTGGAGATTTCCAGAACATAGTGGGAGGGACAAAGAGGCTGAAGTCAGAATATTTATGGGACTTCCACCAATCCCTGGGGAGGTGTGGCCAGAAGGTGGAAGGAGAGCCCATAAATAGTTTTAGCCTAAGTAGCAGGGGAGAGATTGCAGCATGCTGGTGTAAAGCAGCGTTCCAGGGTCCAGCCTGGAGGGGACCCCTGCTGAGGATCCTTGCCCTCCTGGCAGAAACCAGGGAAGGGGCCAGAAGAATACAATGAGGTCCCATCCAGCCTTAGCTGGGGGGGGGGGGCGTCTTTACGAGGAGCATCCCAGGAATCTAAGGGGTCAGGAGAAAGCTCACGGGAGGAGAGTTGGGAAAGAAGCTGTGGGAGAAAGCTCAAGTTGACTCCCTGTGAGTCTTCATCTTCCTCACAGGGAAATAGTTTGGTGGATATCGGCAGGAGGCAACTGATGATCCTGTGGCTAAGAGAGTACAAGACCCCAGTGCTGCAAGAGTGACTGTGTAGGGCAGGGGTCTCAAACTGGTGGCCCTCCAGCTGTTGCGAAACTACAAGTCCCATCATGCCTTTTCCTGTGGGAGTCATATTTGTAGCCCTCAGCCTTGCAATGCCCCATGGTACTTGTAGTTTTGCAACAGCTGGAGGGCCACCAGTTTGAGATCCCTGGTGTAGGGCTTTCGTCTTTGGGAAGAAGACAGATCACAGGCAGCATAGGGATTCTGTGGGACTTTTGCTATAAGAAGTACAGCCTGAAGTGTGCCAGTACAACCAAGCAGGGGTGCAATACCATCAGGTGTTGTGCAGGTGCAGCTGAAGGTTTACAAGCCTTTTGTCAAGAAGTGGACAAGTGCAGCCAGAAAGTTAGTAGTCCTCAATCTGTTCAAGTTCTGCAGTTCCAGGGTATCCCATGCTCCATATCCCCAGCCTAGTTCTTCATTCCCTAATTTAAAGCGGGGGTCCACCTATCTATCATTTTTTTTTTTTTTCAGTTCATTCACAAACTTTTCTTCTCAGCATTACATACTCACATATTGTGTGTAATATGTCCGCCTGTGTCAGATTTCGTCGGAAAGAATAACTTATATTATTCACTGCAGGCAGTTTCCATCTTCATTGTGGGCTTTTGAAGCCCACAAGCATTTATTTCCTGGATGCGGTGAATGCTGTGCTCCCAGCATTCACCTCTCGTTCCCGCACATGCTCAGTGGCATCCTGGGAAGCCTGAGACTAGCTCCCAGGAGACTGTGCGGAGTCTGGGAGAGGCTAGAAACACGCCTACTCCCACGGGAGGAGAACCAGGAAGTGCAAAGAAGAATAGAAAAATAAAAGGTAATTACGGCGATTTAAATTTTTTTAAACAGCATGTCAGCATCTAGGCAAGGAAGAGAATACATACAGATATTGTTCAAAATTTGGGTGGAACCCCGCTTTAAAAAAAAAAAACAAAAAAAAAAAAACCCCAGACTTCTTCTTGAGCCAGAGAGAGACTGCCAAAAATACTGTGTGCCTGGGTGTGAGTGCGCTAAGGGGAGGAAATAGGCCCAAACTAACAGTGGCTCTCTAGGGGGTGCGCTACATTTGCAATATGTAAGGAAACCCACACAAGCTCAGGGAAAACATGCAAACTCTGAGTCTGTCAAACCAAGAACCCCAATGGTTCAAGTCATAAGTGCTAACCACTAAGCCACTGTGTTGCCTCAACTCTATCCAACACATTTTTTTATTTTTTTGACCAGAGCAGGTAAAGTTTGGATCCTCTGTCTGTTTTTGTTGTACTGCTGTCTGTGTCCTCACTGTAGAGATTTATTCTCACTTTCTGTCCTGGCAACACCCAGAATATAGAAATTTTCTATTTTCTCCCCATATAGGTTCTCTATGAAGCAATGTATTAGCTATGGACTCCAGAGAAAGGAAATAGAAATGGTGTCACCAGGACAGGAAGTGAGGGCAAATCACCACGAGAGGGACACAACAAAAGAGGATCAAGCTGTTCCTCACTCTATTTCAAAACTCTGCACAGATTTTAAAGTGACACTAAACTCTGGTTTAAAAAAAAATTATATTCGAGTATATATTCTTAACTCAGAAACGTACCTTCTATTGCTTTCAGCCTCCTCCAACTCTCCAAATTCCCTTTTTTTTTTTGCGTCTCTGATCTGACTGCCCATTGGAGAGTGGCTACGTTTATGAGGTGGGAATATGAGCTATGGGAATTTTAGTGTGCACAGGGCAGTGCACACAAAAAACGAATGTGCACTACTCAAAAACCTAATGTGCACTGCTCATTCCAAACCAGTGGAAGTGCGTGGGGTCAGAAGAGGCTCGGGAGATCATGAAGGACATTACAAGGAGGCAGAAAAACACAGTAAGAAACAATGAAAAATAGATTAAAGGGCCATTAACTACTTGCGGTCCGCCCACCCACAATGTATTGCAGATGTGTGACCCGTACAGGCACAGGCATGTACTGGTACAATGCTACCTGTTCCTAGGGATGGGCGAAGGCCCGAGCATACTTTTGTTGTTTGGGCGGTCGGCGAACAGCACAAACGGGTCGTTCAACCGTTGGTTCAGCCCCCCCCCCCCGAACCGACCACAATGCAATGAGCAGTGCATTGCAAGCCCTGATTGGCTGAAGCAGTGAAAGCTTGAGCCAATCAGGACACAGAGCACTGTCAGAGTCATGACAGTCATCCTTATCCAATCATGGCTCATTCCCGCCCCACAGTATAAAAGTATTCTTTCAATGGCAGCCATTTTCAGTGTAATTTCGGTGTGGAGAGAGATAGAACAGGGCTCTGTTCAGTGCTATTAGTTAGTTAGTGTGCTATACTGTGCTATTTTGCTTTAATTGTCAGTGTAGAATATTAGTTTAATGTCAGTCTAGAGATAGTGTGAGGGTAGTGAGGAGGACCATCATTCAGCTTTGCATAGTGTGCAGCTAGAGTAGGGACAGCTCAGATAGTTTCACTGTAGTGTAGTGAGACCATGTCATTCATACATACATTAGTGTAGAGTAGGGACAGCCCATATAGTTTCAGTGTAATGTAGTGAGACCGTGTCAGTAATCTTGACATTAGTGTATAGATAGAGTAGGGACAGTTCAGATAGCGTTAGTGTAGTGACGGTTGAACACCATCTGTTTGATTGCGTTACTGCCAGTTTAACGCCATTTACTTCTGTGTGCGTTACTGCCAGTTTAACGCCATATCCTTTTGTGTGCATTACTGCCAGTTTAACGCCATATAGTTTTGCGTGCATTACTGCCATTTTAACGCCATATAGTTCTGTGTGCGTTACTGCCAGTTTAACGTCATATTGTTTTGTGTGCGTTAATGCCAGTTTAACGCCATATAGTTTTGCGTGCATTACTGCCAGTTCAACGCCATATAGTTCTGTGTGCGTTACTGTCAGTTTAACGCCATATAGTTTTGTGCGTTACTGCCAGTTTAACGCCATTTACTTCTGTGTGCGTTACTGCCAGTTTAACGTCATATAGTTTTGCGTATGTTACTGCCAGTTTAACACCATATAGTTCTGTGTGCGTTACTGCCAGTTTAACACTATATCGTTTTGTGTGCGTTACTGCCAGTTTAACGTCATATAGTTTTGCGTGCGTTACTGCCAGTTTAACGCCATATAGTTCTGTGAGTGTTACTGCCAGTTCCCTTGGCACTGTAAGGGGGCCAGCAACAAATGTGTCCACAGGCAAAGCTGGAAATGGTGGTCAGTCCTCGGGCAGGGCATAATTTCCTCTATTTAGTGAGTTTGCCCATGCTATCCAGCCACAGCATGCAGAGGAGGTGGTGGACTGGCTTACTAAACCTTCCTCATCCTCTGTCACGCAAGCAGAGACAAGTGTGCAGCCCCCTGCATTTGCCAGAGTGCATAAATCTGACTCCTTGTCCACATCAGCCATTGAGGAGTCAGCTGAGTTGTTTGACCACAGGGTCAGCGACTTGCTCCTTGATGATACCCAGGCATTACTGGGTTCAGATGTTGGTTCTGAGGTTGAGGATGACAGGAACATGAGCCTAGAGAGAGGGAGGAACACTGGTAGACAAATTGGCATTCCTGTTCCCCAAGCCAAGTTGTCTCCAGTGGTAATGATGAAGATGGAGGAGATGATGATGATGATGAGGTCACTGATGCGACTGGGGTGGTAGAAAAGAAAAGAAAAGAGGAAACTGAAAGTGAGGCGACACAACCCCAAGTAGGCCAACATCAAGAAAGAGTAGAGAGCAGCCACCCTATTCCATCACATTCTGCAGCTGTTATCTCAGCTGTCTGGGCTTTTTCAGCACATCTGCAGCAGATCGCACTGTTGCTATCTGCAAACTGTGTCTGGGGCACATCAAACTTGGCAAAAACACCAACCACTTGGGTATCACATGCTTAACAAGGCATTTAACATCCAACCACTCAGCCCGTTGGCAAGAGCACCTAAAAGCCACACAAAAGGGGCACAAATCTGTCCCTCCTCCTCCTCCTTACCCACTTCTGTCTGCCCCTGCGATACAGAGTCATTACCTTTCAGCAGACTCCACTGACAGGGATGATGGTATAGCACAGGGTGTCCCAGGTCCTAGGAGCACATCTGCCAGCAGCACACCACCAGCTGTAGACTGTAGCCGGCAAATTTCTCTGCCCCATCTGCTGCAGCGGAAAAAAAAATACAGTCCCTGCCACCCACATGCCTAGCGTCTAAATGCAAGCTTGTCAAAGCTGTTGGCTCTCCAACTTTTGCCTTTCAGCCTGGTGGATTCTGCCCCCTTCTGTGAATTTGCACAATGTGCTGTACCATAATGGCAGGTTCTGAGTCGCTACTACTTTTCATGCAAGGCCGTTCCATTTCTCTATCATCACGTGGAAGGGAATGTTCTGGCATCGTTGGGCAAGGCAGTCAGTTGTAAAATCCACCTTACTGCTGACATATGGTCCAGCAAGCATGGGCAGGGATAATATATTTGGTTCACAGCACACTGGGTAACGCTGTTTGCGGTGCTTCAGCTGCTGTGTTTAGGGGACAGGAGCCACACCGGAGGAGAGATTCTTGTAGCTCTGCAGGGACAGGCCCAGAGGTGGTTCACACCACGCCAGCTTGAGCCAGGAATGGTGGTGTCCAATAATGGCTCAAACCTCCTGTCCACCCTTAGACAGGGAAAGTTGACACATGTGCCATGCCTGGCACATGTCCTCAATTTGGTGGTCCACCGTTTCCTAAATACGTACCCAGGGTTGCAAGATGTACTAAAGCAGGTCAGAACAGTCTGTAGCCATTTCGGGTGGTCATACAGCCAGTGCTCGGTTGGCTGAAATTCAGCGTGAATTCCACCGGCCTGTAAATTGCCTGATTTGCGACATGCCCACCAGGTGGAACTCAACTTTGGGAATGCTGCAGCGGCTATACAGCAGAGAGCTGTCAACGAGTACCTATGCCATTACTGCATGACGACAGGCTCAGGCGGCTTTTTATTATTAATTATTGTTGCAGCAGATTCTAGACATGGTACAGATCTGCCACTTTACACGTAGACTAAGGGGACCCCACAGGCATTATATTGGAAGGAATTTTTAACTTTTATGCTTTCACTTCAAAAATAAAAAAATCACTGCTCATTTAAAAATGACGTTTTTCACAAACTTTTTTTTTTATCAAAACATGTCCCCCAGGGCAGGACCCGGACCCCTATAACCATTGTACGCCCAATTAATTGCATATACAGTAAGCCTTCAAAATGGCACTTTTGATTTTTGAGGTCCCATTGACTTTAATGGGGTTTGTTATTCAGGTCCGAACTTTCACGGTGTTACCGAGTTCTGGTGTAAACCGAACAGGGGTCCGTTCAGCCCATCCCTACCTGTTGCCGGGGTTTAGGGTGCATGCAATGATTCATGCTCATCCTGAACCTGCTGATCGGCTGTGTTCAATCACAGCCCAGAGCCCTGTGTTGACAATCAACACAGGGCTCTGTACAGAGGAAATGATCTCTCTGTTTCTTATCCAAAGCAGGGATAAGAAAAACAGAGATTTATAGTAAAAAGCAGCACATAATACACACATTACACATTGTTAGGCACACACATAACCCCTTAATCGCCCTAGATGGTAACCACTTCCCAGCCAGTGTCATTAGTACAGTGACAGTGTATATTATTAGCACTGATCAATGTATTACTGTCACTGGTGATATTAGTGGCAGTTAGTCAGTTCCCACCCAGTGTCAAATTGTCCGTTGCACTATTGCAAACCCATTATAATTCGCTCATCACCACCATTAGTAGTATAAAAAAAAAATGTATTAAATAAAAATTCTAGTATATATACCACAGTTTGTATACGCTATAAGTTTCATGTAAACCAATCAATATATACTTATTGGGGTTTTTTTTTTTTTTTTTTTTTTTTTACCATAGATATGTAGCAGAATACCTGTTGGCTAAAAATGTATGAAGATTTTTTTTTTTAATTTTAATTTCTTTATTGAATATGTTTCATAGCAAAATAAAAAAAAAAATCTAAATTTACTGTTTTTTTTTTGTTTATATAGTAAAAAACAAAATAAAATCAGCAAAAGAAAGCTCTATTTGTGTGAAAAACAAACTACATAAATTTCCTTTGGGTACAGTGTTACATGACCGAGCAATTACCAGTTAAAGTAGCGCAGTGCTAAATAGCAAAAAATGGCCTGGTCATGAAAACCTTCCGCAGCTGAAGTGGTATTTGTGTATGGATTCTTTTTGGAGAATAATAATATGGTTCAGCGTTACTTTAAATCTCATGGTCAAGTTTTAATTCAGTTCAGTTTTACATTTTGAAGAACACTAAGTGGTAACACATTTCGTCTTTTCTAATTAACTTTTGGTTCGACTGCACAAGTAGCATTTCATTAATTCATTTTAGGTAATTAACAAAGTTTTGTCGTGTACAATTTACAGGAACTTCAATGTCTCGGTTTAACTATAAAACTCAGAAGCACAGACAATTAGGATATAATGAATATTTTTAGGCGATTAAAAAAGAATTTAAATAATTAACAATGCCGAAAGCAGATTGAAGGTTGGCTAAGATTGAAAACAAACTAATGAAGTCATTACAGGAATTAGACCTGAGCAGTTTTACAGCAGTAACCCACGCACATGTGCAGTTTAGTGGAATAATGAAGAATTGACAGGCTTGCCTATTTAATTACTCTGCATAGGCTTATGTACTGCATGCAGATGTACGCTATGAACTTTTGCTGCACTGTATTTATTACTAGATGAACTTGATCAGTTTGCTGAGTGAAATCTATTTTGCAAAAGTGAATGAGCAGCTATCACCATCCCACTGATGAAGATTGACGTGGAGTATTCTTTGTATCTAAATAGCTCTTAAAAAAGATCTATAATCATAATTTTTCACATTTCTTTTTATCTATGGGATACAGTACAAGTAGTACTTTGTCCCATGTTTCTAAGTACTTTCTAACCCTAGTTATGAGGTTCGCTCTGCCCCCCTACCATGACTGATCTGATAACAACTGGGAAGGAGATGGCTGATTCATATATGCAGCTTATCCTGGCTGTGAGCACTTTCTCCAGACAAGCAACAGCAAGAGGAATGCAGAGGCTAACACGTTCCCCCTCCCTCTGCATTGTGCTTACCATTGCTTGTCTTGGGAAAGTGCTCACAGCCACGATAAGCTGTAGATATGAATCAGCCGTCTCCTTCCCAGTTGTTGTCAGATCAGCCATGGTAGGGGGAGGGGGGCAGGTCGATCCTCATAACCAGGGTTAGAAAGCTCTTAGAAACATGGGGCAAACTACTATACAATCAGGTCCATAAATATTGGGACATCAACACAATTCTAATCTTTTTGGCTCTATACACCACCACAATGGATTTGAAATTAAACAAACAAGATGTGCTTTAACTGCAGACTTTCAGCTTTAATTTGAGGGTATTTACATCCAAATCAGGTGAACGGTGTACGACAATTGGCTGCTTAGCTGTTCCATGGCCAGGTGTGTGTTATTCCCTCATTATCCCATTTACAAGGAGCAGAAAAAAGGTCCAGAGTTCATTTCAAGTGTGCTATTTGCATTTGGAATCTGTTGCTGTCAACTCTCAATATGAGATCCAAAGAGCTGTCAGTATCAGTGAAGCAAGCCATCATTAGGCTGAAAAAACAAAACAAACCCATCAGAGAGATAGCAATAACATTAGGTGTGGCCAAATCAACTGTTTGGAACATCCCTAAAAAGAAAGAATGCACCGGTGAGCTCAGCAACACCAAAAGACCCGGAAGACCACGGAAAACAACTGTGGTGGATGACCGAAGAATTCCTTCTCTGGTAAAGAAAACACCCTTCACAACAGTTGGCCAGATCAAGAACACTCTCCAGGAGGTAGGTGTATGTGTGTGAAAGTCAAAAATCAAGAGAAGACTTCACCAGAGTGAATACAGAGGGTTCACCACAAGATGTAAACCATTGGTGAGCCTCAAAAACAGGAGGGCTAGATTAGAGTTTGCCAAACAACATCTAAAAAAGCCTTCACGGTTCTGGAACAACATCCTATGGACAGATGAGACCAAGATCAACTTGTACCAGAGTGATGGGAAGAGAAGAGTATGGAGATGGAAAGGAACTGCTCACGATCCAAAGCATACGCCCTCATCAGTGAAGCATGGTGGTGGTAGTGTCATGGTGTGGGCATGTATGGCTGCCAGTGGAACTGGTTATCTTGTATTTATTGATGACGTGACTGCTGACAAAAGCAGCAGGATGAATTCTGAAGTGTTTTGGGCAATATTATCTGCTCATATTCAGCAAAATGCTTCAGAACTCATTGGACGGCGCTTCACAGTGCAGATGGACAATGACCCGAAGCATACTGCCAAAGCAACCAAAGAGTTTTTTAAGGGAAAGAAGTGGAATGTTATGCAATGGCCAAGTCAATCACCTGACCTGAATCCGCTTAAGCATACATTTCACTTGCTGAAGACAAAACTGAAGGGAAAATGCCCCAAGAACAAGCAGGAACTGAAGACAGTTGCAGTAGAGGCCTGGCAGAGCATCACCAGGGATGAAACCCAGCGTCTGGTGATGTCTATGTGTTCCATACTTCAGGCTGTAATTGACTGCAAAGGATTTGCAACCAAGTATTAAAAAGTGAAAGTTTGATGGAGATTGTTAATCTGTCCCATTACTTTTGGTCCCTTGAAAAATGGAAAACACATATACAAACTGTTGTAATTCCTACACCGTTCACCTGATTTGGATATAAATACCCTCAAATTAAAGCTGAAAGTCTGCAGTTAAAGCACATCTTGTTCGTTTCATTTCAAATCCATTGTGGTGGTGTATAGAGCCAAAAAGATTAGATTTGTTTTGATGTCCCAATATTTATGGACCTGACTGTAGGTACAGTTCTTTATCCATAGGAGGCAAAACTGAAGGAAATTATTATGATAGATCTTTTTTAAAGCTAGACTCCAGGTAAACAGTTAATCACACAGATAAATTAATACCTAGGAGGGAGCTATTTTACCTACCAAAGAATTTGCATTTCTGTCCATTCAGTCCTGAGATTTACACAGTTATATCAAACAGCGCAGCCAGAAGGAAGGCATCACTTTTTTTGTTACATTTAAAGTGGTTGTAAAGTCAGAAGGTTTTTTATCTTAATGCATTAAGATAAAAAACCTTCTGTGTGCAGCAGCACCCCTAATACTCCCCTGAGCACCATATCTCTCCAGCGATGTCCACGAGTTCCTTGGCCTTCCGGGACTCTCCTTCTGATTGGCTGAGACATAGCAGCAGCGCCATTGGCTCTCGCTGCTGTCAATCAGTCAGTTAGCCAATCAGGAGAGAGAGGGGGTAAGGCCGAACCTGGGGTCCATGTCTGAATGGACACAGGAAGCTGTGACTCAGCTCGGGTGCCCCCATAGCAAGCTGCTTTCTGTGGGGGCACTCGACAGGAGGGAAGGGCCAGGAGGGCCGAAGAGGGACCCGAGAAGAGGAGGATCTGGGATGCCATGTGCAAAACCACTACACAGAGCAGGTGAGTATAACATGTTTGTTATTTTTAGAGAAAAAAAAAAAACAAGACTTTACAATCACTTTAAGGAAAACACTGGTGTGATTTCCCCACCCAAGACTGGTGATTGGACATTGAAAAAGCAGCAGCAGCATCCTTCTGCTCATTCCACTCTCTCCTAGGATCAGGATGTTTCTTGTCAGCACATTTGCATTAAGTATATTTGTTTGGACCCCAGTGTTGTCCCTCTTTCTCCCAGTCTTAGTGCTGTTGCACAGGGACTGCAAGGGGCTGATACCAGAACAACTCAGGTACTTAAATTAGATGAATATGAAAAAAACATTTAATAATTTATTAAAAAATGTATAGCTACATCAATGTGTGTTCTTTATATCTGCTTGGATTTAAAATGGTAGTAAAGGCAAAATCAAAGATGACATATAATGTATAAGGCCTCTTTCACACGGACTGTCCGTTCAGGTCCGCCTGTCAGTTTTTTAAGTGGACCTGAACGGACACTCCATGGAGGTCTATGGAGCGTCGGATGTCAGCGGTGACATGTCTGCTGACATCCGACCCGCTCCGATCCGAAAAAGTGTAACGGAGGAAAACCCTACCTTTCCATCCGTTTTCGGATCGGATCGAGTGACGACGGACTCTACGGTCCGTCATCACCCGATCCCCCATAGGGGAGAGCGGCGCTCTGACAGGTCCGTCACTGCACAATGTGCAGCGACGGACCTTTCATTTTCCTGCTCAGCGGGGATCGGCGGAGCGATCCCCGCTGAGCAAGCGGATATTCACGGGGCGGACTTAGTTAACTTAGTTTTTCTACCTGTTAATCCTGACAGTTATTTTTTAGCTTCTTTTAACTACTTCTCACTCAAACCAATTCTGACATTCCTCTCCTACATGTCAAAATCATACATTTTTGCTAGAATTTGCTTAGAACCCCCAAACATTATATATTTTTTAAGCAGAGGCCCTAGAGAACAAAATGGTGGGTTTTGCAATTTTAATGTCACGGTACAATACAATATAATACCCATATTTTGGTAAAATATAAAAGATGTTGTTATGTCGAATAAATAGATACCTAACATGTCACGCTTTAAAATTGCGCACGATCGTGGAATGGTGCCAAACTACGCTACTTACAAATTTCCATAGGTGACATTTACTAAGCCTTTACAGGTTACTAGTTTAGAGTTACACAGGAGGTCTGGTGCTAGAATTATTGCTCTTGCTATAAAGTGCACTGTGATACTTCACATGTGTGGTGCAAACACCATTTACATATGCGTGCGTGACCTACGTATGCATTCACTTTTGCGCGGGGGGACAGGGGCTCTTTACATTTTTAAAAATTTTATTATTGATTTTGTTTAACTTTTTTTTTTTTTTTTACACTGTCTCATTATTTAATCCCATCCCATGCATGGGCAGTGACAGGACAGGGACTCTTTACTGAGACATCTGGGGTCTATCAGAAAAAGTGGTTGTAAACCCTCACACATACCCAATGAAGTGACTGGCCTCAGGTGATACACAGAGATGAAACAAATCTTCCTACATACCTTGTACCTGTTTATCTGCAGTCTTTTCTTCCCTACATCCGTTCAATGTGCTAAATGTGAAAGCTTGTCTGAGAGTTCAGAAAAAAAAAGGTGAAGAGCTGAAAGTGAGGAGTAAGGAGAGCTCTGAGAGCTGATTGGAGGGAAGGGCTCCCCCCCCCCCCTTTCACACGGCTCACAGGAACAGAGCTGAGGCTATCATTTGGCTGGAGGTCCCTTCCCTGTCACCATTTTTCTCTTGGTGTCAGGAGAACTTCTCAGAAGTGACTCATGCTAAGAGAGGAGTAATGTCAGAAATGACATTTAGAGCTCCTAATTGAGACACACTATAGAGGAATATGTTTTGTTAATATTTCATGTCTAAAGTTTACAACCGCTTTAAGGATTTAAATGATCAACATTGCATCCTTAGTGGAAGCTGAATGCCTCTGTTTAAATGCAAACATTTGATTAGTTGTATTTTTTTTTCAGGATACTATTTCCTCAGCACCAGGGGATTCCACTGCAAATGTTGCCAGCATCATCCAAATATGAATTGTGTTCAAACCACTTGGAAGTAACATCAGATAACTACAAAACCCAAATAACTACAACAAAGATGTTTTAGGACTGACGACAGTTGGTTTCCATATGAAATCAGTTATGGCTGATCCTATGAGAACATATGTTATCACATTTTTATAAAGAACATATTTTTGCAGGCTTTAATCAACTGTAAATCCATGTTTTCTTTATTTTAAATTAATACCATTTTAAAGCTTTCTACAGATAGGATGGCAGAACTGTTTCTTGGCAAAGTCTTGCTTAAAAACAACCATGATCAGGACGAGCTGGATACCGATAAGGAGTTGTGGGAAAGGCTGGAGAACCGTGTTCTCCTCTTGTACTTTGCTGAGTCCGGTTCTTCCCGGTGTCAGGAGTTTGCTCCACTCTTGAAGGACTTTTTCACCAAACTGACTGATGAGTTCTATGTGCACCGATCCTCGCAGTTAGCCCTAATCTACATAACCCGGGACCGCAATGAGGAGGAACATGACAGCTTCATAAAGGACATGCCAAAACGTTGGTTACTGGTTCCCTTTGAGAATGAAGCGTTCAGAAGGTAACAAGATACCCACCTGGATTTACACTCCATCTGACAATAATGAGATAGCGCTGCTCCCGTAGGAATTAGGCTTAATGTACACCAGATGTTTTAAAACCTCTCCTGAATGATTTAACTTGACAAATAGCAACCAGCGTTTAAAAACGTCAGTTTTGCCACGTTTAACCATGTTTGCGTTTAGAAGCATTTTTTTTTTAACCACTTAAGCCCCCGGACCATTTGGCTGGCAAAAGACCAGAGCACTTTTTGCGATTCGGCACTGCGTCGATTTAACTGACAATTGCGCGGTCGTGCGACGTGGCTCCCAAACAAGATTGACGTCTTTTTTTCCCCATAAATAGAGCTTTGTTTTGGTGGTATTTGATCGCCTCTGCGGTTTTTATTTTTTGCGTTATAAACAAAAAAAAATTTTGAAAAAAATGCATTATTTTTTACTTTTTGCTATAATAAATATCCCCAAAAAATATATAAAAAATTTTTTTTTCCTCAGTTTAGGCCGATACGAATTCATCTACATATTTTTGGTAAAACAAATTGCAATAAGCTTTTATTGATTGGTTTGCGCAAAAGCTATAGCGTCCATAAAATAAGGGATAGTTTTATGGCATTTTGAGTAATCATTTTTTTTTTTACTAGTAGTGGCGGCGATCAGCGATTTTTATCGTGACTGTGACATTATGGCGGACAGATCGGACACTTTTGGTGCTATTTTGGGACCATTCACATTTATACAGTGATCAGTGCGATTAAAAAGGCATTGATTACTGTGTAAATGTGACTGTCGTTAAAGGGGTTAACCACTAGGTGGTGCTGTTGGGGTTAAGTGTGTCCTAGGGAGTGATTCTAACTGGGGGGGGGGGGCTATGTGTGACATGACACTGATCACCGCTCCTGATTACAGGGAGCTGTGATCAGTGTCCTTGTCACTAGGCAGAACGGGGAAATGCTTGTTTACATCAGCATTTCCCCGTTCTTCCTCTCCGTGAGACGATCGCGTGTATCGATGTCCGCAGGACCCGTGATTACACTCACGGAGCTCGTGGCGGGCACGCGCCCGCAAACCTTTTCTTGGTGGGCAACGTACAGGTACGGTAATATGCCTGTACCTGCCCTTCTACCGACGTATATCGGTGTGAGCCAGTCGGCAAGCGGTTAAATAGTCAAAAATGTATCTCCATTAAAAACGCCTGTAACGTAAATGTGGCTAAACCTGAGTTACCCCGTTTACATGCGTTTACAAGCTGTTACAGGCATTTGGCGCTTGCTTTCCAAAAAATGCTTTTAAACTCAACTGCCTAGAAACGACTATAAACCACCCTGTGTACATGTACTGATAAGATAACATAGAGGAGAGTTCAGGGGCAGCGGGAAAAAAACACCCAACTGCTCCTAAACGTTCGTTTAAACATTTAATGCGGGGGTCCACCTATCTATCGTTTTTTTTTTTTTGAGTTAATTCACAAACTTTTCTTCTCAGCATTACATACTCACATATTGTGTGTAATATGTCCGCCTGTGTCAGATTTCGTCGGAAAGGATAACTTATATTATTCACTGCAGGCGGTTTCCATCTTCATTGTGGGCATTTGAAGCCCACAAGCATTTATTTCCTGGATGTGGTGAATGCTGTGCTCCCAGCATTCACCGCTCGTTCCCGCACATGCTCAGTGGCATCCTGGGAAGCCTGAGACTAGCTCCCAGGAGTCTGGGAGAGGCTAGAAACACGCCTACTCCCACGGGAGGAGAACCAGGAAGTGCAAAGAAGAATAGAAAAATAAAAGGTAATTACGGCGATTTACATTTTTTTAAATGGCATGTCAGCATTTAGGCAAGGAAGAGAATACATACAGATATTGTTCAAAATTTGGGTGGAACCCCGCTTTAAACATCTCTATCCCAGCGACAACAGTTTACACCTTCAGTCACGCAACTCCAACAACTAACACCTATCTCATACCTAAAGGCACCAGGGGATTGGATTATAAAATCAGAACATGGCGGTTTGCCAACTTTTACACTTTCCATTACGTCCATGGACAATCAATGGACACACCCCATAGTGATTGGATAAAAGTGACTAAGTTGCCTCTGTGGCTTTAAATACTGGGGTATGTTCCTTGAAACAAAACCTCTTCAACATTACAGAAAAAGTTCAGTTGAATGGGACCAACTACTAATAACTATTCGTTGATATGGTTGCCATAACTTAAAATCTGAATGGTCACTGTGGGTTACTACATTTTGCTCCTTGATAGACTTCCTTACATAGAAAGATTGTTGTCTCAGATATGAAAAGGCTTCTAAATGAAAGTTTCCACATTATCCAGTCAACCTCCCAATGTGAGTGTTCCATGGCAAATTAGAGAATGAAAGATGTTTGAAAACATTTATGAAGTATAGCCTTTTACAAAAGCCTTTTTGTAGTCACCCTCTTTGGTCAGGATCTTCTAACACAAGTCCCTAAACAAGAGCCTGAGGGTGAAAGTTACAAGGCCAGACAGAACCATCGGCATACATTTCTCATTGACCAATTCAATGAAAATAGTTGCTTGGTACTGTAGCCAGCATCATAGGGAAAGCCAGCTCACCAAAGTTGTAAATGTGGTGTTACCCCTGTTGGAGCTGCTAATTAGGAGGGGTCCTCTGTTCTTTGCCTTATCTTTTTCCAAAAACCCCAGCCCCTCTAACACACCAGTTGCACAAACATACAATATCGCAGGAAATCACTGAAAGTAATACTTGGTACCCAGTAGCAGAGCTATATCAAAGAAAACAGGCACCAAATTAGGTAGTAAAGGCAAACTGAATATATTGTCACTCAATAAGGTTGGTAATTAGGCAAGCATAGCATGGATTAACAATGGTAATAACACAATTTAGCATACAATTTAGGCAATTTAGGCATAAGATGCCATTCTGTGTCCAGATCAGCATAAACAGTAGCAAGGGCGCCTCAAGTGCAGCAGTGAGCAGTAATAAAGGTTAATCTACCGACTGCCAGAGCTATGATGGTTTATGATGGTTATGGTGGTGATGCTAGTCCTAGACTAACTAGGTATGCACTGTCCAAAAGAAAAGGAAGATGGTAGAGAAGAGGGCAAGGGAACAAAGGGGACTTGCAGAATAATTATCACGGGAGGGGCAGTCCTTTGAGATGTTCTTCTGCCGGCTATTGTTAGGGTCTTTTAAGAGCTTCTTTGCACTTAATGACAGTCCCAGTTAACCTGCAAGCAGTATAGGTACAGTATAGTCTTGGCACAGGTGTGAGGTAGATGTGCTTCAGATGAGGTAAAGGTTCAGTATAATGAAGTATAAGGTTGGTATAGGTTTGGAATAAGTCTGGATCAGAAGGCAGTATTGATTGGGAACACTTAGTGTCCTGCTTTGAGTGGCTCAGTCCCTACTAGCAGTATCAGCAATGGGCAAATAGCCCTCTCACAAGTCCCCAGAATGCTGTGGTGATCTCTTGTTGTAGAAGGGGGGCCCACTCGGTCTCTCCCTGAAGGCATCAGGCTTGGATCTCCACTAATATGCTCACCTGCTGCTGGCTGGAGGAGAATGGTGTAGCATAACATTAGTATCAAAGTAGAGGGAGAGAAAAATAAAAAAACAATGTCTCCTTTTAACATATTGCTGTAGCCCAGCAACTGGCTACATAAAGACAATGCTTTTTTACCTTGAGTAAAACATTGAGCCACGAGTAAACCCTTATGAAGCCCTATAGGACCCCTTTCTTAAAGAGGAACTTCATTTTATTTAAAATGTTCTTCTTTTCTACTAGGGAGATCATAATAGGTAATTATTTACAGCCCTTGGAAACTATTACTCTAATGCCGTGTACACACGGTCGGATTTTCTGACAGGAAATGTTCGATGGGAGCAAGTTGTCGGAAATTCCGACCGTGTGTAGGCTCCATCGGACATTTTCCGTAAGAATTTCCTACAAACAAAATTTGAGATCTGGATCTCAAATTTTCCGACAACAAAATCCGTTGTCGTAAATTCCGATCGCTTGTACACAATTCCGATGCACAAAGTTCCACGCATGCTCAGAATCAAGCAGAAAAGCTGCATTGGCTATTGAACTTCATTTTTTCTTGGCTCATCATACGTGTTGTAGGTCACCGCGTTCTTGGCGATCAGAATTTCCGACAAGATTTGTGTGACCGTGTGTATGCAAGACAAGTTTGAGCCAACATCTGTCGGAAAAAAAACATGGATTTTGTTGTCGGAATGTGCGATCGTGTGTACGAGGCATAAGAATGTCTACCAAACCAAAGAGAGCCCATTTTGGGGATAAAAGCAGTTAGTTAACTAGGTGTGAAGTTGCAGCTCACTTTTAATCCAGAATTGTTTGATCTGTGGACATGTCCAGAATGCATTGTATCAATTTAAATCTGAAAGTCCATGTTTAAGACAACAGGAGGAAGGGCGTAGGCCCATAAGACAGGATCGATGTTTGGATATGTAGGGGTGGTAGAGGAACAGAGAGTGTCATTTTATGATACAACCTGGCTTTAATCATTCCCCAGGATAATCATATTGAGTTTAATATGGTATCAGCATGTAGTTGGAGGAACGTTCTGGGCCATTTATTGAGTCCGGTTGCAGTAGAGGAATAGTCCAATGTAAAAATTATTCAGGTTCATAGGAGACGAACAGATATCAGAGCTGAAACAGTTAATATAGGTACTGAAAATTTTCTATTGAAATCATGATAAATGGCTTTAATTCTTTAAGCCCAACCATGAGATATAATATTAAACAGATTGTTCCCAATCCTAGTAATTATGCTCTTACTGTACATCATTGCTGTTCCATTTCCAAGTAATCCAGGTTTAGTTATGGATTAGCGCTCTTTGGATGTGTTTTTTTACTGGAGCTTTATATGATATGGACTGCTTAGTGTCACTGAGTAATTATCTTTTATTTTATGATGTGGTAATTAGACTATATTTTATGTGTATGGGGAGGACTGCCTTTTAGCCAGATTCTTCCTATACCAGGCTAGATTTTACAGCGTGTCTCTGGGTCTCTACCAGCAAAGTCATTCAAACAATGGAGGAAAATTAGGCACTTTAATTGTGTGCAAAGCTTAATTACCTTCTCTCATTTGCTCTCTTTTGTTCTTTAAAAGCTCAGCTCCAGGCAAACAGCGAAATACATATATGAGAGCTGTTTTACTTGCCAAAGGATTTGTCATTTTGTCTTTTCAGCAATGGCGACCCGTTCAATAGGGGAGCAGGGGTGCCGCCCCCCTAATCCATGCGCCTGACCCCTAATCTAGATGCAGGGTTCCGGACGCATGAATTTCAATGTTTTTTTTTTTCTTCGAAGCACATGATTAGAGCCAGAGGCTCTATTTGGCTTCAAAAAGGGTGGGTTCAGGGGGCAGAGCACTGTGACCGGAGCCCACGCAGTTGTGTGAAATTAGCGAATTAATATTTGCTAATGTCTTCCTGTTTCTATTCCCGGCCAATCGGGTCTCAGGACACTTCCTAAGACCCGATTGGTTGTGAGTGCTAAGTCGTGATTGGCTGGGAGGAGAAGTGACTGCCGGGACTCGGGATGAGACCATGGGGGGTGGGGGGTGGGACGGAGCCACCGAAGATGCAACCTGGATGGGGTAAGTTTGCAAACTGGAGCTGAATGGTACTTTGAAAGCTTCAACAAAGCTTGCTGAAATCTCTGCAAATGTTTTGTCAATACTTACTGTTCACACTGCTCTTATACAAGCTGAAGCCCATCTGAAACAGGTCATACTTTGTAGCAAGTCACAAAGTGGGAGGCTGCAGCAACAGCTGATCTGTGTCCAACATTTGTGAACAGAGCCAAGAACTGCACAAGCACTATGACCTGTGTCATCCTTGGGCCTGTATCTCAGTCTAAGTATAACATCCTGACCCTGAATAATGCCTGAACAAAGATAACTCCATCCTTCTGGAAAGAAAGGAGGATGCAGGTATTGCCAGCCACAGTACTGTGATCTTTTTGACAAGTAATAGGTAACTGTAAAATGATGCATTTACATTACTTATCAAGCATGCAAAAACATATCAGATGGTGGGTCCACTTTAATGCTATAACATAGTTTAAGAAATTTTAACCCACTGTTCTGTAACCTCCTTGTATTATTTTTTAGGGACCTTGAAGTCCAGTTCTCAGTCTCAGACGTACCGGTCCTTGTAGTCCTCAAACCCTCTGGACAGGTGATCTCCCCTAATGCAGTGGATGAAGTTGTACGCCTGGGTCCTCCATGCTTCCAGAACTGGCAGGAAGTGTCTGAGATGATTGACAGGAACTTCTTACCAGCAGAATTCTGTGATTCCACTGCCTCCAAGAGTATCAGCGACCCGATCCGCAGGATAAAGTACAAACTGGAGAGCCCTGAGAATAAGAAGAAGAAGAAGAAGAAGAGGGAGAGGGCTGGAGGGGACGATGATGATGACGGTGGTGGTGGTGGTGGAGGAGGAGACTTCTTCTGAACAAAGCTTTACTTTTTTACATATAATGACTTCTACTGGATCAACAAAACCCTAAATCTGAACACAGCACACAACTTAAAAAAATTGATATTTATCATTTTCAATAATATTATAATTATTTTTAGTTTTTTTCAGATAACTTTGTAGCTCCAAGATTTGGATAAACTTCTGTCAAGTCTTCATTGTTGTCCATGACCCCGCCGGGGAGACTTCACCTCACTTCCTGTCTCTGTAACAGCCCGTGAAAGCTGGACAAAAGATGAGAAGAGCAGTTTGGTCCCAGGACAGGAAGATGAACATTCCCTTTAGGCAGCCCTTGGAGGCCAGGAGCCATAGAAAAGCTTGTATCTCAAATGCACCATCAGACATATGCAGAGGAAAGTGAGGTCTATAAAGTCCAGAATTAATTTTATTTAAAAAAAATATGCATACAGTTTCTTATTTTTGTCTTTTTCCTCACAAAATGTTAATAAGATTAATGATAAAAACATATTCAACCTAAAATTATGCATACAGTAAAAGGAGCCAATGTATTCGTAGGTTCGAAAGGTCCCCCTTTGTGAAAACCTGGTATGGTAAAGACAGGTTTCATCTAGAGCAGTGGTTTTTAACCTTATTGATGCTTTCCAAAACCTTCCATACCCCAACAGTACAGTAAAAAAAAAGTTTATATTCACGCAATAAAAATATGGGAATACAAAATATCTATTAAAATTCTGAAAGGTTCTGGATGGGTCTGGGTGTCACTGTGGGGGGACGAAGGTTCTTGAGGGGTGAAGGAGACTCTGCATCTGACTTGGTGGCCCTGTAGGGAATGCAGCGTCTGGAGGGAGCTGTGGGCAACTTTGGGGAGTCGGGTCTCTGGAGGGGGCTGGGGGTCTGTCACAGAGGCTGGGGGTTTTGCAGGGGCAATGTGGGAAGCTAGAGGATACTGAAGAGGACTGGGGGCACTGGAAGACATGTTTGGGGGCACTGTGGGAGAGTGGAGGCTATGTAACCACCTAGGGGGTACTACAGGAAACCAGGGGGCACTGTGGGAGGTTGGAGTGCACCGTTGGGACTGAGGGTTCTTGGGGTGCCAGGGGGCACTTTGAGAGGATAAGTGCCACTGCGGGCCACTATGGGGGGTTGGATGGCACTATGGGAGCTGGGAGCCTAGGGAATTTGGAATTTAGGAAGGAGGGAGACCACGACCTGCTCTCTGGTCTAGAAACAGAGACAAAATGCTCCTTTGGAAATGGAGGAATGTGCTCTAGTGTATTCCATTAGAGAAAAAAAAGTCTGCTCTAGTTGCTGGTTTTTAACAGTAATTAAAAAAAAAAAAAAAAAGGTTTTATGGTATTGAATAGAATGTGGAAAGCATAGAACCACTGCTATCTGGGACTACTGGGTATATTCTATCACTTCCTGTTCAACTGACAAAGCTTCCACCAGTCAGGAAAATCTTGGAAAATCTGCAACAGGGACAAGGGGTGGGGGGTAAACAATACAAAATAAAAAAAAGTATATATATATATATATATATATATATATAAAATTTATGCCGTTGTAGCTCAAACATTTATTTTGTACAAGACACTGATCTGTGGCTCATAATTACTATTATATTTCTGTAGCAACCCCTGTAGCACCCTCCTAGTTAGGCTGCAAGAAAAAATTAGTCTTTAGTTCCTTCTGTAATCAGGGGAGCAGTAATTGCTTGGTCTGGTCCATTCAGGGCTTCATGAGCTGGGAGTCTGATTGCTTCCCTGTTCCTCCAGAAGATTCAAATGATCAGCCTGAATACTGAGCAGGGCCTAGCCAATCCCTGGGGAGGAGTGCCCAGATGGTGGCTGGGAGGCTGTTCCAAATTAATAATAACTACTGCAGTAGGGAACAGACACAAAAGATACACTCAGTATCTTTCCAAATAACTGTTCTCCTTTATTATGACGCAATTGAAGGTTTTTATACACATGATTACGTAGGTATCACATTAATATTACAATTGTACGTTTATGGTAACAAGGGGTGTATCATAGGCAGGCTAATTCTAATCAGGACTCAAAAGAATGTAAACATGTACTGAAAACATTATTAGTGCCGTGTGCACAGTGAGGGCAGTGTGCGATACATACAAAATACAATACAATTATATACAGAACTTACAAATTTCCATTACAATAGTCTGGAGCCTTGGAGAGAAGGTCTTTTCCCCTGTGAGGGAATGGGTTGATGAGCTCAAAGGGAGGGAGGGGGGGAGCTGCTGCCCCCGAAGCACTTCGGACTGAATGCTGGACTACTCTACAAGGGGCTGCACCTATAGACTGATTCTGTTCCAGGATTCTGTAAGTAGAGACTCCTTTCTGTGCTGCACCTCAGTTCACGGCCCCCAGCCATGAATATATAGACTGTTCCGGGCTTTTTCTACTTGTACAGCCAATTACGTTGCGGTCCTCAGCCGTGAGACTACAGACTGTTTCAGTCTGACAGACTACCTTATAGCATCCAGCTGTGAGAGACAAACTGTTCTACTTTGCTGGAGATGAGAGTGTGCTCTGTCTATTTTGCTCAGGTGTTATGGAGTATCCCACGTCCCTTCATCCTCTCCTGTTACAAGTTCTACAAGCAAATAAACTTAAAAAAGATATTCCCGAGACTGTTCAATGAGCCTGTGTGAGCAGACTAATTTGGAAAAGAACCTGTTGAACTACAGGCATACCTCCCAACTGTCCCTGATTTCGAGGGACTGTCCCTGATTTGGAACAAAGTCCCTCTGTCCCTCATTCCTCCTCATTTGTCTCTCATTTTGGTCTGCTCTATATAGATGTATATAAAATGCACTATTTATCTTTCAAAAAGTGTTTCCTTAGTGTTGCTAAACCTTTCATCCAATTACTAAATTGCTGCATTTGTACACTTCAAATTCCAAGATAAAGCAATAGTATTGGAAAAATAAAGCACTTGTGGGTTTAACAAATAATTTTTTTGTATAATTCTCCTTTAAGGGGGCGTGGCAGGGGTGTGTGTCTTATGCCTACATACATTTGCTAATAGGTGTCCCTCGCTCCCATCTCAAAAAGTTGGGAGGTATGCTACAGGGGCTTCTACGGTGGTAGTACTACATTTATTAAAGCAGAGCAAAACATAGAGAGTCAATAAGTGAAGTGTGGAAACCCATAGCAACTAATCTAATTTCAGTTTACTGAAATTCTGATTTGCTGCTGTGAGCTGCTGCACTGTACAGATTCTGTGAGTTTGGTTTGCCTAGCAGTATTCTCTACTATGCTATTTGACCACTAGGTGTCCACCTAGAGACCATCAAATGACCAGTCCACTCTGTTGTAGGCAATATTTGTACAGCAGAATTCCTCTTAATCAGATTTTGTTGGACATAGAATGTGCAAAGCTTTACATCACATAAACAAGGCATTGTAGAATGGTGAGCTTGAGAGTGCGATGCAGGTGCGTCAAGAGGACAGATTATGTATTTCATTTACACTGATGATTCACGTGGTACTTTTTAAACACTACAATTTATGTCCCCTATCAAAATCATCCATAGAATTTGTATATAAGGCACTTCATTGTTATTTGTAGACTTAAAGTGGTATTAAACCTATAAACAAAAATGTACTATTTTGCAGCTCACCAATTCTTAGATGTGGTGGTTGCATTTGTTTTTTTTTGAGGGGGGGGGTCTTTTTTCTTTTATATTCCGCCCAGTGATCCAGCCAGTAAGTCTGTTGTTTTCTTACTTACAGAGCAAGCTGTCCAGCAAAAGTGGCAGCTAGGGGATGAGACAAACCGTTTACCACTGACATGGGTGTTTACAACAGTCAGCTTTTATTTATTTATGTAAATCATTTATTCCAAAAGAAAAACAGTTGCTGTAACTGCTTAAAAACATTCTCCAGCTCCCCTCCCCCCCCAAAAAAAAATAAAAAATAAAAGTCAGCAACTAAAAATACTTTATTTAAATCTGCTAGTACATCTAACACTCCCCTGCCCCCAGACTGAATATGCTGCTGTGCAAAGGTGCCCCCTGTGCTTCTTCATCCAGAGTGGGGGCACTCTAATACAGGAGGTGTGTTACTGGCCAGATCATCAGGTGACAACAGAGGGGAAAAAGCAGGAAAAAAAGAAAACAAATGCAGCCGCCACATCTAATGATTGGTAAGCCGCAATATATTACATTTTTGATTTGGAGTTTAATACTGCTTTATTAACTATATTTTTTCACTAAATATTAGTTACTGCATCAACTTTACTTTCATCATTTTCTGACGGTAATAAGGCTGAACTTCAGACAGCTTTGTGCACAGCTAAGTATATCCCATCAATAATAGTTTTCTCAAAAAGAGCACTAGCCACTTTTTAAATTCAGCACAATAAGCTCATTACTAAAAAAAAAAAAAAAAAAAAAAAAAGAAGACATGTATTAATTATTCAGATTTCAACCAAACATAAAATAATGATTCTAAATATATAATATAAAATGTTCATAGTTATGCATTTCACATTCTCTTCACAATTTTGGTCATAGGGCCCAACAAGTGTTCTGTTCTACAGTATGTTATTTGACCACTAGATGTCACTCTAGAGGAGAGTAGCAGAAATGGATGCCCAGGGTGCCACATGGCTGAGAATTCATTCGCTTATTGGAAAAATAAAAATGACTGTAATGGGCTGGTGTACAAAGGGTTGGACAGAAAAATGGTTTGCATTCAAGATCAGTTTGAGATCAATCTGGGGCATGCCTGAGATGCTTTAATTGATTTGTATGATATTTATTTGTATGATCAAGCAGTGCATTACGTAAGCAGCAAAAAGGGAAGAGTAAACTCAATGAGATCACAAAAAACAAACACTGCATTCCACAAATTTCAACTTTGCTTCACAGGGTGAATCTGTCTGGGTTTTATTCTCCAAGGGTTTGGAAAAAAGGCATTTGCCAGGTGTCTTTAGCAGTGATACCTGCTTTTTTACCAAATGGCAATAGACCTGTGTTGGCAGGTGCCTACATTAAAGCGGACCTTCAGTCATTTTTTTCAACTTTCCATCCAATAAATCTTCTGCCCTTGTTGTTTTAACTTTGGATAGTAAAACATTTTTTTTTCTGCCAGTAAATCCCTTATACAGCCCACTTCCTTTCTTGTTTCTTGTCTGGCCACTACCCTAGGCTTATGACATCATGCACAGCTCTCTCTCTCACTCTGGTGAGAGTTTGCCAGGAAGGGAGGGGGGGGGGGAGTCATAAGAGGGCCAATGAAAGCTGCAGAGCTGGAGGTGTGCCTCTGTGTGTCTGTGTAAATCCAGGAAGTGAACAGCCACCAGCTTCAGCTGCTCACAGTAGGAATGGATGCAGCCAGACTTGATGGAGGGAGATTTCTGCAGCATGTTTGGCAAGTACAGAATCACAGTATATATAAAATAATATGCAAAGTGGTTGGAGAGAAGCTTCAGAATGGCAAATATGTTTGTATTACAAATTGTGTGAGCAGACTGCAGTTCCTCTTTAAGTTCTGGATTTGTGTATTTATTCTGCAATGTGTACTGTTACTTTATAAGTGTTGGCTGCTGTTGCAGGGGTCAAGCTATTTGTGGCACAGTCTCCCCTTCAGGTAGGTCACTTCCCCTTGTGAGGGGAATACATGCAGAGGAGCCAACCTCATGGAGAGGAATCCAGTGTAGGAAGCAGACAGAGAGGACCTGTATCATCATGTAGTTCTTCTTCAGGCCGCAGGACCCTCCAACGGGACCCTTTCTTCAGAGCGAGCATGTGTTATGGACTTTTGTTGTCATAGACCACCACACCTTAAAGTGAATCTTTACTGTAGCTACTGGCTTTCAATAAAAGGACACTTACTTGCAGTGGCGGCCCATCCATAGTTGCTGCACCCCCCCCCCCCCCCAAAGCTAGTAAGTTAGTCAACAAAAAATAAATAAAAATTAAATAAAAATAAATTAAAAGTTCCTTAAAAAAAAAAAAAGTCCTTTAAGTGCACTGTGTACGGGTGCCGGACACTCGATCAGTGCCACTGGCTATAGCCAACAGCACTGATCAGTGTATTCTGATGGCAGGGGAAGTCACTGTCAGAACACAATAGCCCAATGCGAGGATTCCCCCATTCACATCGCATGTATGGATAGGGAAATCAGGTCACCCTGCTGAAAAGCGTTCGCTGTGGATCGCTTTTCAGAGCCATTTGAAGTCATGAGGAGAGGATACGTTGCCTCCTCATTCCCTGTTTTAACCCTAAAAATGCCAACCCACAGCACCATAAATGCATGCATTTCATGCAGTTGCAGGGCAGTTTCTGCATAGCCCCATTTACTGGGAATGGTTGCCCCATGTGTACAGTCCTGATCAGCTGCTTGCCCTTGTTTAGGCGGGTGGTCGGGAGTGGTGAAACCGCAGCTAAACCACCCGCTATGGCTGCCTGTGTGAACAAGCCCTAACAGGTAAATTCCTATCACTTTGTTGAGATTTTCTTGCACTTCCTGTTGCCCCTCAAGGGCAGGAAGTAAAAGGAAATTAATGGGACAACAACAGCAATAAAAATAAATTATAAGAAGATTTTAACCTGTGCCTATTCTTTCCAAAAAAAAAAGCTTGGGTTGTACATACACTGCAGAGCAGTCTGCATAAAGGTCAAGGACCTGACTGTGTTGTCTGGCAGGGGTGTCTGGATCACAGGACTGGCTGAGTAGATGTACAGTATCTCACAAAAGTGAGTACACCCCTCACATTTTTGTAAAAATGTCATATCGTTTCATGTGACAACACTGAAAAAATATGACACTGCTACAATGTAAAGTAGTAGACATGTGCGGTTCGTTTCGTACGAATTTCCGAAAATTCGTACATTCGGAAGCATCTGAAATACGAATTTCTATGCTTCCGAATTGTATACGAAATACGAAATTTCATTGACGAATTTCAGATCCAAATTTCGTTACAACGGAAATGTGACTTGTTTTGGTGTTTTGTTGACCAATCAGAAGTTTTCTTCTGCTGCTGAGTGAGGGTTGGGAAAATGACCTTTTTTTAATATGGGATTGGGAGACTGGTACTGGTAGTCGATGGGAGATTCAGAATCGGACAAAATAAGAATGTTCGTTAATATCGTTTCATTATTGTCATAATAATTACGATTATTCGTTAAGATAATGTTAAAAACCCAGGAAGTCAGCACAGCACAGGGATGGTGGGAGCCCCTCATAATGAGTACAGCAGGGGTACAGCCCCAGGAGGAAGTCAGCACAGGGATGGTGGGAGCACCTCATAATGAGCACAGCAGGGGTACAGCCCCAGAAGGAAGTCAGCACAGCACAGGGATGGTGGGAACCCCTCATAATGAGCACAGCAGGGGTACAGCCCCAGAAGGAAGTCAGCACAGCACAGGGTTGGTGGGAGCCCCTCATAATGAGCACAGCACAGGGATGGTGGGAACCCCTCATAATGAGCACAGCAGGGGTACAGCCCCAGGAGGAAGTCAGCACAGGGATGGTGGAAGCCCCTCATAATGTGCATAATGAGTCGACGACTGCCATATTGAGAAAGGTTTTATTTGCTTTTTAAATTCATCATAACGAACGTTCGTAATTGTTACGAAAAGTTAATGAACCTAACGAAAATTCGCATTTCGTACGAATCCAAATTGAATTTCGGACACGAATTACGAAATACGAATTAACGGCTAATACGAAATGGAAAGGAACGAAACAAATGTATTGACAGCGCACATGTCTATAAAGTAGTGAGTGTACAGCTTGTATAACAGTGTAAATTTGCTGCCCCCTCAAAATAACTCAACACACAGCCATTAATGTCTAAACCGCTGGCAACAAAAATGAGTACATTCCTAAGTGAAAATTATGTGACTCGTTAGTGTTACAAGATCTCAGGTGTGAAAAGGGAGCAGGTGTGTTAAATTTGGTGTTATTGCTCTCACTCTCTCATACTGGTCACTGGAAGGTCAACATGGCTCTATATGGCAAAGAACTCTCTGAGGATCTGAAAAAAAGAATTGTTGCTCTACATAAAGTTGGCCTAGGCTATAAGAAGATTACCAAGACCCTGAAACTGAGCTGCAGCATGGTGGCCAAGACCATACAGCGGTTTAACAGGACAGGTTCCACTCAGAACAGGCCTCGCCATGGTCAACCAAAGAAGTAGAGTGCACATGCTCAGCGTCATGAATGCCAACATGTACTGTGACATACTAAAGCAAAGCATGATCCTCTCCCTTCGGAAACTGGGCCGCAGGGCAGTATTCCAACATGATAACGACCCCAAACACACCTCCAAGACGACCACTGCCTTGCTAAAGAAGCTGAGGGTAAAAGTGATAAACTGGCCAAGCATGTCTCCAGATCTAAACCCTATTGAGCATCTGTGGGGTATCCTCAAACGGAAAGTGGAGGAGCACAAGGTCTCTAACATCCACCAGCTTCGTGATGTCATCATGGAGGAGTGGAAGAGGACTCCAGTGGCAACCTGTGAAGCTCTGGTGAACTCCATGTCCAAGAGGGTTAAGGCAGTGCTGGAAAATAATGGTGGCCAAACAAAATATTGACACTTTGGGCCCAATTTTGACATTTTCACTTAGGGGTGTACTCATTTTTGTTGCCAGCGGTTTAGACATTAATGGCTGTATGTTGAGTTATTTTGAGGGGACAGCAAATTTACACTGTTAAACAAGCTGTACACTCACTACTTTACATTGTAGAAAAGTGTCATTTCTTCAGTGTTGTCACATGAAAAGATAGAATAAAATATTTACAAAAATGTGAGGGGTGTACTCACTTTTGTGAGATACTGTATAAATCTATTTGTTATATTTCAGCTGTACAGTTTATTTGTTTTCTGGAGTTCAGCTTACAGGCTGAAAGGAATAGATAAGGGCCGGTTGCAGTATGGCTGTGGTCGGTGTGTAAATGATGACAATACTTTATAAATGGCTGTAAGTGCTCCTATTATAACCAGCCCACACCCCTCTCTTGGCTGAGAAGTGACAGAGAGCCGCAGTGTTCAGTGTTTCCTGTGTGCAGATTGTGTCACAGCTGGTGAGGAAACACTTCCTACCACACAATCTCTGATGTAGATGCTCCCTGTGTCTTCATCATAGGCTTAACCTGCTGAAAATACAGCCAACGCATGGCACTCGGCATCAGTGCTCATTGCCAGGCTATGGACTACTGCGTCCATATTTCCCATAATCCCACTCAGAACCATGGACAGTGTCTGGGGAAGCTGGGCTCTACTGTCTTCTATAGTTGTGTTGTATTGGTATCAATTTCAGGGAAGAATGTTACAAGTGTCACTTAAGAAAATAAAAAAAAGAACTCTTATGCAGCGTACACACGGCCGGACTTACCAACAGGCTAAACTCCGTTGGCATTTCCGACGGAAAGATTTAGAACATGTTCTGTATCTGAGTCCATCGGAAATGCTGACAGAAAAAGTCCGATGGGGCATACACACGGTCGGAATGTCCGACCGAAAGCTCCCATCGGACTTTTTATGTCGGGAAGTCTGGCCATCTGTACGCGGCATAAGGCTGCGTTCACACTGGTGCGGTGCGGGAACCCCTGCGATTCCTGTGCGGGTCCTCGCATTGCATCTGAATTGCAGGCAGTTCACACTGACATCTGCAAACCGCTGCAGGTGTCAAAGTAAGGTTAAATGGGTTGTAAACCTACGTGTTTTTTTACCTTAATGCACCCTATGCATTAAGGTGAAAAAACACCTGGCAGCGACCGGCCCCCCAGCCCCCCCCCCCCCGTTTTACTTACCTGAGCCCTGGAACTTGACCCGACGGGGACACGCTGTCCCTCTGCCCAGGGTTCTCGGCTCTTGATTGGATAGATTGATAGCAGTGCAGCCATTGGCTCCCACTGTTGTCAATCAAATCCAATGACGCGGGCGCCGGGGGCTCAGGAGCGTGCCCGCAAGGTAACCCCCTCGGGAGACTGCTTCTCCGGGGGGGGGTTATCTGATGTGGGTGGGGAAGAGCCACGAGAGCCGCCGAGGGACCCCAGAAGACGGTGTTCGGGGCCACTGTGCAAAACGAGCTGCACAGTGGAGGTAAGTATATGTTTGTTATTTAAAAAAAAAAAAAAAAAAAAAAAAAAGAACCCTTACAATCACTTTAATGATCTGTGGAATCGATTACATAGGTCTGAACACCCATGTGATCCGATTCCAGTGTCGACCAAAAAAGAAAAAAGGGTCCTGCACCATTTTGTTGCGAATGCGATGTGATTTCAAACTGTTTGGCTGAATTCGCATCGCACACACGTCACATGTGATGTGCACAGCAAATGCAGTGCTAATCGCATGCAAAGTCTGGGATTGCATAAGTGCGGTCACGGTTCACACTGGTGCGATGCGGGAAACCCTACGATTCCTGTGTGGATTCCTGCATCGCACCTGAATCGCACACTGGTTCACACTGACATCTGCGAACCGCTGTGGGTGTCAATGTAAAGGTAATGACACCCCCAGATCGGTTCTCAGATCGGAGAGCGAACTGTGAAAACTGTGAAATCATCACACCCATGCGATCCACTTTCAGTGTGGACCAAAAAAAAAAGGGGCCTGCGCCATTTTGTTGCGGATGCGATTTCAGCCATACAAACTGTATGGCTGATTTTGCATCGCACAGACATCTGTTGTGCACAGCAATGCGGTGCGAATCACATGCGATGTCTGTGTTTGCACCAGTGTGAACCCAGCAGCCCTTAAATTATGCATTGCATTAATGCAAAGCCTATTTGTGGATTACAGCGAGCTGCGCTAAAGCAACCCATTCTTTTTGGCGTGGCATCTTACGGCAGAGAAGATCGCAGCTCACCTATTTTTTTTTAGATGTAGGGAACCGGAAAGTACATTGCTTTTAGGACCATTTTTTTTTTTTTTTTTGCATTTTAACACGTGATACTGTAACACCACGATTTACTGAGTCCTTGGAGCACAATTGAACTTTACATTTAAATGCTACCTCCAACTTTTGCAAAGATAAATAAATAAATGCAGTACAACCATGTTGATTAATAAAAAAAATGTGCCTTCATTCATTTTTATTTTTTTTGGATGTGTGCCTGCAAATAATTGCAACTGCAATTGGTGGATCGTGGGTGCAATGCTCCGGCTCCTGCAGACTATTCTCCAGCCCCAGGTCCATACTGAGCCACAGAACTTCACTCTCTCAGAAGTGACTATTTTTAGCCCTTGTTCACACTGAAATTGTGCGACTTCAGCTGAACTTGCACAATTTCAATCCCACATGTCAGTCCCGACTTTGGGGGGGGCATTTCAGAGACATCTGTGCAAGTTGCTGCTCAGATGTCTATACAAATCGCACCCTGAAGTCGCCAGAAGTAGTACAGGAACTACTTTTGGGAATCGGTGCGGCGCCACAAATTTGGATGGTGCAATTGCCGCCGGTTTGGAATACGATTTGACATGTCAAATTGCATATCGAATTGCATCAATGTGAACCTAGGCTTAATCCTTATGCTGCTAGCATAGGAGCAGGGCTATTTTTCTCAGAGAATAGGTGCAGGAATTCCCCCTTCTGAGTCACTTCTTCCCATTGAAATCCATGCGTCCTGCGCCCTGCATGTAGATTATTGGCTGGGCGCATGGATGGGGGGCCCGCAACAATAGACCTCTTATCAACAGTAGATCCCTTCCAGCAACATAATATCCCCCATCAATAACAATAGACTGCCACACAAAAATAGATCCCCTCAAGCAACAATAGATCCCCCAACAGCCAGCATCAATAGACCCTCCATCACATCCGAGCACTGCTTGCCTTTGCATACATTCAGTGCTGGAGGTGCCGGAACTGCGTTCCCCCGCATTCCAGCTGAAAAAATGCCCTGGATAGGAGGGTATATTATTATTATTATTACTATACAGGATTTATATAGCGCCAACACTTTACGCAGCGCTTTAAAATGTAGAGGGGGGACAGTGCAATTACAATACAGTTCAATACAGAAGGAATAGGAGAATGTATATCTTATTTATTTGTTATAAATAGGGTTGCACCGATACCGGATTTTTATAGGCAAGTACGAGTGTTGATGCTTTTGGTCAAGTACTCGCTGATACTGAGTACCGATAACTTTACGATGCTATTTGAGCCCATACAAAATTAATTGGCTCAAATCGCACTGCAAAGACTCACATTGAACAGGAATGTGGTGCAATTTCTGTCTGAATCGCATGCGGTTTCTCCACTGCTCCTGTGTGAACCCAGGGTAAAATCGCTGACAAGCCTGAGATCTCACAGGAGCGGTGTGAGAAGCTGCATGTGATTCAGACAGGAATCGCACCGCATTGCAGTTCAAATTGCATGCAAGTCCATGCAATTCAAATCACAGTGCAAAAGTATTGGTTTCTAGTATCGGAGCATTTTCACAAGTACAGTATCTCACAAAAGTGAGTACACCCCTCACATTTTTGTAAATTTTATTATAACTTTTCATGTGACAACACTGAAGAAATGACACTTTGCTACAATGTAAAGTAGTGAGCGTACAGCTTGTATAACAGTGTAAATTTTCTGTCCCCTCAAAATAACTCAACAAAAGTGAGTACACCCCTAAGTGAAAATGTCCAAATTGGGTCCAATTAGCCATTTTCCCTCCCCGGTGTCATGTGACCCGTTACAAGGTCCCAGGTGTGAATGGGGAGCAGGTGTGTTAAATTTGGTGTTATCGCTCTCACTCTCTCATACTGGTCACTGGAAGTTCAACATGGCACCTCATGGCAAAGAACTCTCTGAGGATCTGAAAAAAAGAATTATTGCTCCACATAAAGATGGCCTTGGCTATAAGAAGATTGCCAAGACTCTGAAACCAAGCTGCAGCACGATGGCCAGCCTGTCAGTGCTCAGACCATACACCACACACTGCATCAAATTGGTCTGCATGGCTGTCCCAGAAGGAAGCCTCTTCTAAAGATGATGCACAAGAAAGCCCACAAACAGATTGCTGAAGACAAGCAGACTAAGGACTTGGATTACTGGAACCATGTCCTGTGGTCTGATGAGACCAAGATAAACTTATTTGGTTCAGATGGTGTCAAGCGTGTGTGGCGGCAACCAGGTGAGGAGTACAGAGACAAGTGTGTCTTGTCTACAGTCAAGCATGGTGGTGGGAGTGTCATGGTCTGGGGCTGCATGAGTGCTGCCGGCACTGGGGAGCTACAGTTCATTGAGGGAACCATGAATGCCAACATGTACTGTGACATACTGAAGCCGAACATGATCGCCATCCTTCGGAGACTGGGCCGCAGGGCAGTATTCCAATATGATAACGACCCCAAACACACCTCCAACATGACCACTGCCTTGCTAAAGAAGCTGAGGGTAAAAGTGATAAACTGGCCAAGCATGTCTCCAGATCTAAACCCTATTGAGCATCTGTGGGGCATCCTCAAACGGAAGGTGGAGAAGCACAAGGTCTCTAACTTCCACCAGCTCTGTGATGTCATCATGGAGTGGAAGAGGACTTCAGTGGCAACCTGTGAAGCTCTGGTGAACTCCATGCCCCAGAGGTTTATGGCAGTGCTGGAAAATAATGGTGGCCACACAATTTATTTACACTTTGGGCCCAATTTGGACATTTTCACTTAGGGGTGTACTAACTTTTGTTGCCAGTGGTTTAGACATTAATGGCTGTGTGTTGATTTATTTTGAGGGGACAGAAAATTTACACTGTTATACAAGCTGTACACTCACTACTTTACATTGTAGCAAAGTGTAATTTCTTCAGTGTTGTCACATGAAAAGATATAATAAAATATTTACAAAAATGTGAGGGGTGTACTCACTTTGTGAGATACTGTATGTCCTTTTATTAAAAGTCAGCAGCTACAGTATTTGCAGCTGCTGAATTAATTTTTTTCTGGCCAGGCTGGACAACCACTTTAATTTAGGCTTTAATTCCATATATCTGAAGTTTTGTACGGGTGTGGGAATTTTACATACAGATTTGTGATTGGCATAATAAGCTCTCTTACATAAAACAAACTAGTCTTTAATTTTTTTCCTGGTCCTTTTATGGAAAGATGTTTGGCTGGTTAGGTTACTTATCCTGCTTAGCAGGTTATCTATAATTAATAGGATAATTAAAATCCCAGCACACACCTGTTAAGGGAATTTAACTCTTGGTGGTAATAGTTGAACAAATGCCAAGCAATATGTGGACCTCTCGGAATCATAGAAGGTCTATGCCCATTTTGATGAATCTTGGTAGCTCAGCGTATCTCCTAATCACTGTCTGGCCTTATCATCTCCTACTATAGTCCTTCTCCTTACCGTCTGCCACTTTGTTCAGCATCAGTGACATAGTTATTAAGGCGTTTCCATTTGTCACTCACATTTGGTTTGGCTTTAGATTCCAAGCAAGTGAACCTCATTTCCCCAGCCAGAGACTTTTAGAATGAGTGTCAACTTTATAAGCCACAGTTATTTCTTATGTGAGATTGATGAATAGTAAGAGTCAGGAGGACTGGGTGGAGTATTGCAGGTTGATCACGTCTTGTGTGAGAATGATTTCCTTCTATTCCATCTACAGGATTTCATTTTCAGCTCTGCTGTCAGGGAACTTGAGAAGGGAATGATGAGAAGGATGTCAACTGAGAAAATTAAGTTTATGGAAAAAGAAGAATTGGAATCATTCTATCAGCTGTCAGTTAAGGTATGATTTGAGAGACGGGTCTGTAGACCATCCAAACAACTAAACCGGATGAAAGGAGAACAGGAGATTTGTCAAAGAAATGAAAATTTTGCTGAGACAGTGAGATTCTGCTTGCGGTGAGTGGCAACCCTTCTTTACAGCCCAGGACATGAACTTTGCAGGGGTGGTTGGGGCACTGCCAAGAAGATATCATGCAGGGGAATGCTACCTGACTGCTCTCTCCTACTCAACCTGGATGGGGTGTGAAAGTCGCCCAATGAATTCACCAGAATTGGCCCAGTTCTGCTTTCGGCTCAGGAAAGTAGACCAGAAGCTGCAAGAGATGAGAGCCATCTACCAGGGGTCAGGTGAGAGAGCTGGGGAGAGATTGAAGTGGTCAACTGTTCATGATCACCAAAACCATGAAGTAGAGAGTTCAATTTCAGCAGCCAATGGAAGGTTTTGATAAAAGACAGTTGAGTAACTGTCAATTTTTTATACCTCTTGGGAACTTCAGTGGTGGGATCATTGATTTTGGATTCCCAAGTTTTGCCATCATTCAAAGAGGTTTAAAAAGAGTCTTGCTTATCCTGTAACATTGTATATTTATTTTATATTAGGTAGAATGTAACAGGAGGAGCAAAACTTCCAAGCAGGTAGGGAATATTTCCATGCAGCAAGTTAATACTAAGTAGAAGAAGGGGCCTGTGGTTGATTTGACTTTTAATGTATTAAACTGAAATGTCAAGATTAAGGTGCATGTAAAGGCAATTCTTCCTAGTTTTGATTGGAGTGTGGAATCTATGGTTTTTATTGCTGTCTGTGTCCTATCTGGGGAGATTCAACTCTCTATGTTTCCTGGTGACCATTGTCATTGAGATTGAAAATGATGGGAAATCCTCCAATTGTAACACTTGTTCTTATGACAACTCTCTAAAGCTGGCTAAATACTAATCGGCTGGCCCAGTAGGATCCGGCCAAATTTTAATCAGTATGTGGCTAACCCCACTCAACAGAAGTCAGTCTTTTGATCTACTGTTCTCAATCGGACATGTTCGAAAATTCTCCTTGATCAGTGGCTGCAGCAAATCAGTGGAAACCAGTGATCAGTGCAATCTGACAGCAGCGAGTGCCACTGTCAGGATACAATGTCTTGGTTTGGGGGGAGATTTGTGTGGATGGAGAAATCTGCAGCTGACTGAATGAAAAAATGAACTAATATTGTATGGCCAGAAAAATTGTGACTAATCAGATTTTATATATTATCATCTGGGAAAATCCATCACATTATCTCTTACCCATCTAAGACCCCTTTCACGCTGGGGCCCCGGCTGCGTTAGCGCTAAAGCTGCGCTCATTTTAGCGGCGCTTTAGCCCTGTTTAAGCGGCACTATTTGGCCGCTAGTGGGTTGCTTTTAACCCCAAAGAAGCGGTTAAAAGCGCCCATGCTTTTCAGGCGCTTTGGAAGAGCTACCCATTCATTTTCAATGGGCAGGGCATTTTGGGAGCACTGTATAGAGCACCACCCCAGTGTGAAAAGACACACTGAAATGAATGGGAGGCGGTTTTCAGGCGCTATTTAGAGGCTATTTCTAGTGCTAAAATGCCTGAAAACCGGCTCAGTGTGAAAGGGGTCTTAGAGAAACAACTTGTTTTTGTCCCAGTTTTACTTTCTCAAATGTTGTAAAAAAAAATTGTACCAAATTTTTTTTGTTGGCCTGACCCTTCAAAAAGTGGGATACCAATAATTAACACCAGCTTCCCTCTTTTCAAGAATGGTCTTAAGTGTTCAACTTTGACACTGTCCTTGATAAAGAACATCTACACAGAAGCATTGTTATGTTTATTAAAGGTCGTTCTTATTGTCCATCTGTTGTTAGGATCCTTAGACTTCACTATTTGGGGATTCCAAAATATGGCAAACTTAGGGTTTGTCTTGATGAGCTTCAATAGGCAAATGCAGCATGCTTTTTATATCAGCTTAAGGGCCTGTGTTGATGGGGTTTTGTTCACTGGGTTTGCAATTCCATACAAGTCTTTGAGAATACAAAGCTGCCATGAAGCAGGTCAAATGCAAGTCAGAAGAGGGTCATCTGCGTGTCAAATGAACTTGTCAGTGAGTTCTGAATGATCTCAGAACCATCTCAGTGTTATGTCAAACTGATGCCATTGACACAAGCCCAAAACCCATCGACACAGGCCCTTAAACATTTCTGAGATCATTCAGAATTTGTTGAAGTTGAGAAGTAGTTCTGAAGCGAACAAAAGCCAGTTAACACAGGCCCCAAAGATGGCCAAAGATTGACAGATGTCTCCCTGTGGATGATGGGTGGGAGAGATCTGCCTCTATTGTAACATATTATGGGAGCATTGGTTCTTGCCGTAGTAGAAACTCAGAAGAGGGATGGCAGAAAAAGACCTAGTGGTCTATTAAGTCTGCCCCATTTTTTAATGATTTTTTTTTTACTTTTTTGTCTGAGTATAGGTCTATGTTGAGCCAATTACGACACTGGCAAGTAGGCAACAATACATCTTTACACTTCACCAAAGGGAACGATCAGTGCCTGGTCACACAAACTTTCCAATGACAGCTGGGGGCTACAACTAGGGCCCTATCAATGTAAGCCATGCTTGAATAGCAAGCATTGCTTGCAAAAAAAAAAAAAGATTGTTTATGACTCCCTAGCGCTTAGTACTGTTTTAATATTTAAACCATGGCATCCCAGCCAATTAAGTGGTAAACAAATCTGTTCTAGTCTACAATTTAACAACCCATGGCTTTCCATTGACTAATAAGGCATATTGGGATTTATAGTTCCTTGGTGCCAAGTTGCCAACTGACAATGACCTTTACTTAGTAAGAAAATTAGGTTACACATAGCAATCAGAATATTTTTAGTCTGACAGCTGTATGCAGATGATTGGTGATGTAAGTTACACTACATTCTTTGGCAAAGGCATGTATTATACATGAACCATGCACCGGCATTTATTCAAATCTTTAAATGTAAAATTTGTCCTTACACAAATGTGTAACTGCTATCATAAATGAATGTACAACATAGATTCTGAAACATGGAAAACGTTTAGAAAAAAGCAAGAATTGTATAGATCATTATGAAGTGATGGGCTGCATTCCAAGAATGGACACAAGCCTCCCAATCCCACCCCTATATGAACATCTAATACAATGCATCAGAGAGCACTGGGCGATCTTGGGTTACCCTGGGGGGTTTTTTAGAGTCTTTCCAAACATCGGGTATGCTCATTAATGCTGCCAGAAAATTTTTTAATCTTTGTAAAATCTTTGTGTAACATGGTCAGTCTTTCTCACTGTGAAGAGGAACGGAAGGTATTAATCATATGTGTCCTGCTCTGGTCTTATAGGGCGAATAGCAGAAGAAACAGCAGCAGGACCCAGGCATCTCAAACCTTATTATTTTAACTGAAAACAAGTGCTGATATTGAGTGTTTGGGGTGTCTACAAAGACCGAAGTCTATTGAGGTTAACTTCAAAGTGGCCTGATATATGGTATGCCAAACCTTGGGGTGGGTAGTGAGGAGTAATGTGTCAAAAATAACAGCGCCACAGAAATGTGCTCAAATGGATAGCTGCTACTCTGATTATTGTAAGTAAACAATAAAAAACAATGTATAGTGATAAGAGTGGCGCTAGTCCACACAATAACCTAAAAAAATACAATCTTAATTCGTAAATAATCAAAACATATATCTATATATAATATCACAAGTGTGATAACAACACCTGTGAAAAAATATAGAAATTCTATAAAAGTGCTAGTGCATATCAAAGTGCAAACAATCGTATTGTGCAATATCATTAAAGTTTAAGTTTTTTTTTTTTTTTTTTTTTTTTATACTCAAAATAATTAATGATAAAGAGAATCAACAAAAATATAAAAATAACAAATTATTCAATTTATAAAAAAAATGTCTCTGCTTATAAGTGCATGAAGTACTCCACCGCTGTGTGAATCCTTAACCACTCTCACCAAAATGAACTCACCAGATCGATAAAATGGTCAAATTATGAACCAGCAAGAAGACAACGATCCCCAATCACAGTTTTACGGTCACATTCCCTTTACACAGGTCACAGTAAATCATGGGGAAGACAAAACAGAAGGAAGGAGGCTCCCATAGCGTAAAACCATCTCACAGGTAAATTAAAAATTCTCTGTAATCCACTCACATTTGAAGAGTGCCTACCCGGCACTAGGGGGTAGGGAGCTAATAATAGCCGCTCATCTCTGGACCTGTCATTGACCACAAGCGCGAGCCGGAATACGCAATGTCATCAGTGTCCTTGCCCCACCCTACGTCCGTTTCGTCGTGTAATGATTTAGTGTGACCTGTGTAAGGGGAATCTGACCATAAAATGGTGATTGCGGATCGTTTGGAGACACAGTGGTCCTCTTGCTGGTTCATAATTTTACCATTTTATCGATCTGGTAAATCCATTTTAGTGAGAGCGGTGAAGGATTCACACAACGGTGGAGTACTTGATGCACTTATAAGCAGAGACATTCTTTTTATAATTTGAATAGTTTGTTATTTTTATATTTTGGCTGTTTCTCTTTATCATTAATTCTTTTGAGTATAAAAAAAATAAAATAATTGTTTAGCACTTTAATGATATTGCACAATACGATTGTTTGCACTGCACTTTGATATGCACTAGCACTTTATTATCATTTATACATTTCTGCACAGATGTTTTTATCACACTTGTGATATTATATATAGATATATGTTTTGATTATTCACTAATTAAGATTGTATTTTTTGGGTTAATGTGCGGACTAGCGCCACTCTTATCACTATACATGAATATTGGGGACAAAGTTCAAATGACAAAAGTTTATAACACTTAAAGGTCAAATCAAAATGTTTATTGAAAAAAAGTTTTAGATGAAACCAACGCATTTCAGGGGAAATGTTTCTACTTCCTCAGGGCTGAAACTGTGGATCTGATTGGACTCATGATGAAAAACAGTTACGAGACTTATGTAAGGGTTTGATCCAAGGGGGTTGATTTACTAAAACTGGAGAATGCAAAATCTGATGCAGCTCTGCATAGAAACCAATCAGCTTCCAGGTTTTATTGTCAAAGCTGAATTGAACAGGCTGAAGTTAGAAGCTGATTGGCTACCAAGCACAGCTGCACCAGATTTTGCACTCTCCAGTTTTAGTAAATCAACCCCAAACTGTCAAGCCTTGACACATTGCAAACTACTGACCCCAAAGTTTGGCATCTGAGCGTTCCCTAAGACCCCATACACATTATTAGATTTTCTGCAGATTTTTGTCTTCAGATTTACCAAAACAATATAATATGAGGTCAAACTTTAAGAGTTTCCATTTGTATGCAATCAGGCAGGCCCTTGCACTGCATGGTTTTGGCAAATGTGAAGACAAAAATCTGCAGAAAATCTAATAGTGTATATGGGGCCTGAAGAGACTATCTATCAGAGAAACAGTGGCTCAAGACCAGAACAAGGTCCTCATACACTGCACCTTCTTGGCACATCAGCCTTTTTGAAGGAAGACTGAATTGTATGTTATATCCAACAATATCAATACCTGGCTTCCATTGCGTCGGTGCTATCACATCTATAAATCTGATATGTTGGATAATATACCCCAGCTGAGAGATGAAAATTATATTACCATTCTTGAAAGCATTTCACTGAACATTTACCATATAGACACTCAGTAGATGCGGTGTATTATAGCAGAGTTAGCATATGTATAATGTGTTTTATTTCTTCCCTCTCCATTGTCTCACCACCTTACCAGGTCCTTTCTCTTGTGACCATTCTGAGCTCAGGCTATCGGAACTGCTCCAGTCCGTTGTAATCCTCCTTTTCAAATATCCAGCTCTCAAAGCCCACTGCGTACAAGAAGCCATGACCAACCTGATCAACAGAGTGCGAGGTATGCTCCTACACCATGCTCTTAAAATAAAAATATAAAGTATAAGTAAAATAAGTCTAAAAATATAAAGTAAAGTATACAGTCAGTAAAATAAGTCTAAAAATATAAAGTAAAGTATAAGTAAAATAACTCTAAAAATATCAAGTAAAGTATAAGTAAAATAAGTAAAAAAATATAAAGTACAGTAATACCTTGATTTACGAGTAACGCAGTATATGAGCGTTTTGAGAGACAAGCAACATTTTTAAAAAAAAATTGTCTTGATATACAAGCACTGTCTTGATATACAAGCAGTAGTTTTACTGTGAAAACAAAAGAATTACACTTACAATGTCAAGGAGTCTGGTGTTCATCCATGTAAAGCCGCTGTGTATATGTACAGTAAAGCTGTCAGAGACACCCAGAGACACTCCGAGCTGAGTGGGGCGGGCGTAACGTGCGTTCGGAGCACCCGGAAGTGATGTCAACAGTTCCCGAGTGTCTCCGAGTTCTCCAGGAAGCGCTGGGAGCAACCATTGCCCCCGAATCTCTGGCCACATATAGCGCTGTATACTGTACACCAGGGGCTTTACTGTGATATACGCAGCGGCTTTACATGGATGAGCTCCAGACTCCTTAACATTGTGAGTGTAATTCTTTTTTTTCTATACATCAAAACTGTGATTCTTCTTTTTTTTTTTCAACACAGAGGTACAGTACAGTATTCCTACTACAGTACTGTACAGTATTTATATGAGCTTTTGCTCATATTTTGATCATTTTGTACATTGATAAATGGTTGTGGAACAAATTATCTGAGTTTTCATTTTTTCTTATGGGAAAATTTGCTTTGATGTAAAAGTGCTTTGGATTACAAGCATGCTTCTGGAACAAATTATGCTCGCAAACCAAGGTATTACTGTAAAGTATAATTAAAATAAGTCTAAAAATATAAAGTAAAGTATAAGTAAAATAATAAGCTGTACTTTATGGATGCTATAGGATCCCTATGCTGTGATATGAGTGGACTAGTGAACTTGCCCCCTCCATCTCACAAAAATCGTTCATTAGTCAGACAGGAAGTGCTCACAATATCGAGTGTACCAGTTTTTCTGCTTGGCACATATCTACAGGTATTTTTACCATGATAACATGTATAACATGTACAATCCTGTTCACTGTTTTTCTTTTATGGTAAGAGTACTTGAGCTGTAATGAAAATGGACGAACTCCTTAATTATAATGAGTCTACAACATATAACAATAGTTCATTGCTGGACTACAGAACACCTCCCTCTCTCCTTACCTCTATAACCCCTCCTTGCTTACATTCTCAGCATAAGGGAAAGAGTGCTGAGAATATAAAGAAGGCGATTATGGAGATGAGGAAAGTGGGTGGTGTTCTGTAGTCCAGCAGGGGAAAACTCAGGAAGAGCTGTTGACACTGCTTAGGCCACAGTCACATTGATGGCCACCGGAGAGAATACGTGGATTCTTGCGGGTGGAGCTAAACATTGCATCCACATAGTATTGAAGCAGTCTTCACCAGAATCAATGGTCTGTGCCGCCGCTGTTCTCATGTAACCACTCATCTGAGCAGTTACATGCATATAAAGCCTCTGATCAATTATGGATCCTGACGTTTTGCATCCAGGGATGGCATTTTAATGGCATTTCTGGACACAGAATCCAGTTTGTACAGGTCCATAGCACAGAATGCAGCAAACTATCTGGCTCTGGCCACCATGTAAATATAGGATTTTAGAAGAGAGACTGTGTTGTCAGCTCACTGGATTTATGGCAGCATCAACAGGTATTTTCTGTGCTTGAAGCATTTTAAAGAAACAAAACATAGAGAAAAGTGCATGTTTCACAGAAATGTACTTAATATGCTTTTTCTTTTTTTTTTTAAATATTTGCCCTGATATACACTTAAAACTAATATTCAAAAGATGAGAATTTTATAGTACAGTGCTGAAGATTAGGGGGATTCATTGCAGCATAACCATCAAGAACGTTGACCTTTGCTAGAAATCAGGGACAGTGGGCAATTATGCAAGTGCAGCATCTCAATAATATTAGGAAGTAGTATAAGCAGTAAGCCGAGCCCTGCCCCTCCGTATGAGATATACAGTCTCATTAGAGTGATTGCAATGCTCAGCACTCTCACTTTGCACTTCCTGATGTGATGTCTTCTGTCAGGAAGCTGTGGCTGTTTGTCACTACATCACTGAGCCCAGGTTCTGCAATTGATAGGGGTGGCCACTCCATCTGGGCCTGGGAAGATGGCGACAGGCCGAGGAGGGGGTAAGAAGCTGAGTAACCTGCCCCGTGTACTTGTCTTTGCTCAGTGTTTTGGCTCTCCATCGTTGTTTCTGTGTCGCTGTAGCTTATATACTTTTTTTGCCAGAGCTTGTTCCTCTTTATCCTTCACCGTCATGTAACCCATGGTGGCTTGTGCAGCTGCCCTATACGTAGAGGACTTGGTGTGACCACATAGGCAGTGTATATTCAGTAAGGCATACATGTGAGTTGCCATGCAGCAGTTTTGTTAGTGAACGTGTTTCCTCTCTATTGTGATGAAGCAGTTTAGTACAGAAATTAAGAGTTTGCTACCCTATCATAAGAGCAAAGGGGAGTGATGTACTCCTCAAAATTTTATATCCAGCAAATCGTTTCAGCAGGAGTGAATATCAATTGCGAAATGGCTATCAGCCCAAGTTAGTGCAGGTTGCATTAGCCAGTAGCAACCAATCAGATTGCACTACACTCTCCAAGCATACCCAAGTCCTAGGATAATCTGCTATGCCAATTTTAACCATAGTCAGCAATATTGTGCTGATCCCAATGACTTTTTGTAGGACCATCAATGTGTTGTGTGGCCTCCCTGGCCAATTTTGAGTCACAGAGAGGATGAGCTGTTATGCCAATATTAACCAGCTCTTGGTCTGTCCCACAAGACTTTTGTTTGACCATCAATGCATTGCGTGACCTCATTTGCCAGTTGTAAAGCCTTGTACGCACTACTACTTTTTTCATTTAACCCAGCTGACAGCTCAGGTCGAAGCCTTTGTACTAACAATCCAATGTTAGCACAGTGATCTCCCCTGCTGTGCTATTGTGTTCGGAAAGCCCCCCCCCCCGCCAGAACACTCTGGTCAGCACTTTCAGCCACCAGGAGCCGGTCGGCAGACCTTTTTCAGACATGATCCTTACATACAAGCGGGCCGAATGTGTGACGGTTTCTATTGAACGAGCCGATTCTGCCCAGCATTTGGCCCGTGTGTACTAGGCTTTAGCCATAGAGAAGATGAGCCAGTATGCCAATTTTAACCAGCTCTGACAGTCAAGAAGCTGGCCCACCTTCTCCTGCTCTCCACGGCTTTCCATTGGATCTTCGCTGTGGTGTGTGGCCTCACTGGCCAGTTGTAAGTCAGAGAGAGGATGAGCTAGTTTGTCAGTTTAAAATAGCTCCCAAGGTCATGAACCTCACCCTTCTTTCTTCTGCTCCCCACAGCTTTTTGTTGGACCATCACTGTGGTGTGTGGCCTCAGTGGCTAGTTGTGAGTCACAGAGAGGAGGGGTGTATTTAACTAGCTCTCATAGTCAAAAACCTGGTCCCACCTTCTGCTGCTCCCCACAGCTTTTTGTAGGACCATCAATGTTTTGTGTGGCCTCACTGGCCAGCTGTGAATCACAGAAAGGATGATCCGGTATGCCAATTTCAACCAGCTCCCATAGTTCTAGACTAATGCCGCGTACACACGAGCGGACTTTACGGCAGACTTTGACCGGCGGACGGGATTTCGTCGGACAATTTGATTGTGTGTGGGCTCCAGTGGACTTTGTTTTCTCAAAAGTTGGACGGACTTAGATTTGAAACATGTTTTGAAACTCGAGTCCGGTCGAAAAGTCCGCTCGTCTGTATGCTAGTTCGACAGACAAAAAGCCACGCTAGGGCAGCTATTGGCTACTGGCTATGAACTTCCTTGTTTTAGTCCGGTCGTACGTCATCACATACGAATTCGACGGACTTTGGTGGACTGTGTGCAGGCAAGTCCGTTCATTCGGAAAGTCCGTCATAAAGTCCGTCGGAAAGTCCGCCGGGCAAAGTCTGCCGTAAAGTCCGCTCGTGTGTACGCGGCATAAGTCCCACCTTCTTCGGACTCCCATGACTTACTGTTGAATCACTACTGTGGGGTGTGACCTTTCCGGACAGTTGTGGGTCACAAGGAGGATGAGCTGGTATGCCCATTTTAAACAGTTTGCAGAGTCAAGCCCCTGGCCTACCATCCCCTGTTCTCCATGACATTTTTTGCGGGATTATCACTGTGCTGTGTGGCCTGTCTGGTCAGTTGTGAGTCACAGGGACTAAGGGAACAAAGGCCAGGCTCTTAGCTCAGAAAGCCACTCAAAACCTTTCCATGGAGAGTGGCAGTGGGAGTAGAGGGATCATATAGATATGCAAGTATAGAAGTGGTTGAAGGAGTCTAACATAAGCACTATATAGCCAACATGTGTATGTTGTCATAGGGAATTGGTAATAAACCTTACGTGAGGGTGTTTGGTCGTAGTTAATAAAAGGTGTGTGTGGCTTTATTTGGCTTTTATTTTCAGTCAGGCCTCAAGAGTCCTAGGGCGCTCAAAAGGAAATCTAATAATAAAACTTACATTACATACCAGCAGGCACTTTAAATAGGTTGGATAGAACTTCATGAATGCCTTTCAGAGACATGTCACCTTGCCAATGCAATGAATAGGTCATCTCCTATCCCTTCATATACTTACCCTACCCACTTTGCCCCCTATTTCTTGCTCCTCCAAAGCTGGTGAGAATATCGAGCACTTCCAGGTTAATGGGGAGAATGTGACCTGCTGCTCTGTGACAGTGCCCAAGCCTAGCAGCTAGTCCCATGACTGGGGGAGAGATGTCATTACTCCCCTGGGTCACCGACGCAGCCAATCTCAGTGCCAGTTGAAGGAAAGCAAGCAGATGCGAGTGAGTGCAGATAATGTGGCATAGGCAAGGTGACAGAGTCTCTTTTAAGCTTAATTTTTATTTTAAAGAGGAAGTAAACCCTGATGGGTTTTACTTTCTCTTTGTTCCCTGCAAAGTAAAAGCATAATGGGCTAGTATGCATCGCATCCATCTTCAACCCCTCTTCGATATGGGGCCGTGGACTCCGGCTCTGTTACTGGCCAAAGTTGCGCAACGTCACTCCTGCGCATGCGCACGGAAGCCGGCGGTCATGGCACGGGCACTATAGAAACGGCACGATCTTGCCCTTTCTTCAGTGCGCATGCGCTGATGACGTCGGCACAAGTTTATATGGCGAATATCTCCTAAACCGTACAGGTTTAGGAGATATTTCCAGTACCTATAGGTAAGCCTTATTATAGGCTTACCTGTGGGGAAAAGTGGTTGTACAGGGTTTAAAACCACTTTAAATCTTTAAAGGTGAATTCTAGGCTAAGCAAAATACAAGCAGCATTTTTGCATTGTTACTTGGATCTGCGTGTGTTTTATGTAATTCCTCCAGATCTGAGCAGTAATACTTTTTTGCAGGAGCTTCCTATAAATAAAGACCAGTCACTGCTGCTCTCTCTCCTTTTGTAGGGTGACTGGTCTTGTCTCCGCCCCCTCATGTAGTTTTCTGTGGACACGCAGTCTGTAGTGGGTGGAGCCTGCTGGGTCCCTCCCACAGCTCTGCTCTTTGCACAGGCAATGTACAGCAGTGATGATGTCACTGGTACTTTTACAAAGTAGTATCTAGGTTTGATGCACACAAATTAGATTAATATTATTTGTGACTATTGAGGACTATATAAAAGTGCCAGTAGCTTAGATTTACATTTTAACATTAACACAGTAACTTTTTTAAAGTACTTCAGGAGATCTCTAAGCATTTGTGATGTGCTTTGTGATTGGTTAGGCAGAGAGGGTGGGTCTACGTCCAGGGGCGATCACTTGCAGGTGATTACAAGTGAGTGCCCACAATTAGCTGTGAGAGGTGGCAGCTTCCCATTGCTTTCAGTGCGGCTGTCTCCTGCAGCTAATCGCCGGGAACCCCCCCTGGGGTTCTCGCATGTAATCATTGTTGGGCCCATTTGTAAGTATAAATGTAGCTTTAAGAAAATAGCCAAGCTAAGAGTTGGGTTGAAAGTGTATCTAAAGTCAAAACTTTTTTATTTCTTTAGTTTTGGATGGGTCTAGAACCTCTGTCAGGTTTTTATTGCTGTCTTCCAAGTGGGCAGATTGACCCTCCAAAATCACCAGAACAGAATACAGGGGACATCATCCATTGAGGACATTTGTGATTTTTCTCACTTTGAAGAGATTTCCTCTTACTTCCTGTCTACAGGACAGGAAGTGAAGGAAGTGCTTACCAATGTGACACAGATAGCTAAACAAAAACTGACAGGGTTTGAACCCTTCCCTACTCTATCCAAAACTTAAAAAAAAAAAGTTTTGGCTTTATATATACTTTAATCATTGTTTGCATTAGACTTTTTCTTCCAAGTGGAATTCTTGTTTCCAAGTCTAAGGTTCAATATACCCTAAAGGAAGAAGTGTTTTATCACCTAGTGTTTGGCTGTAATAACGGAAAATCATATCAAATACTTACCGTAATTTTCCTTTCCTGACGCCAAACCATGGCAGCATACTAGTGATAGAGCTCCGCCTCTCTTCCACTCCCTCAGGACCAGTGAATAGTATAAATTAAAGGCCTAGTTCGGCCCCACCCCATTCTTTGTAATTAGCTACATACTGAAAACGTACAAGGGTGGGTCCATATGCTGCCATGGTTTGGCGTCAGGAAAGGAAAATTATGGTAAGTATTTGATACAATTTTCTATTTTCCTGAGGCTACCATGGCAGCATACTAGTGATAAATAACTAGCTGACAGGGTGGGTTCTACTTGTCAAAACAATTTTTAATTAGAATGGGACAGAAGACGCCTTCCTCCGCAGTCCACTAAGGGCAAGACCCCCAGATCTACTCCGTACTGCTTGAAAAGGTATCCTGGGGTGACCATGATACTTCCCTGCAGATGGATTCCATGGACGCCTTAATGGGCAGCCCATGAGACGGAAAACGCTCTGGGAGAGTATGTATCCACTGCTGAAGGAGGTTCACGAGGAGGAGGTAACCTCTTTTCCCTCACGAATTTCAGCTGGAAAGAAGAAAGGCTTATTACATGATCTGAAAAGCGCAATTATGTATAGGGACTTCAAGTTCTGTACATGTCCAATTTGTGTGACCCTCCTGAGTGATCCTCTGGAAAGTTAGGCAATGCCCAGATGACTGCTAGATGGAGGGCTGTTGCTACCCTTGATACAAGATGATCTACCGGACACAAGTCTACTCCTTCTGGAAAGAAAATAATATCTTTTTCTGAAGCTCTCGAAGCTTGAATTTCAGACATCCTTCTGCTTGAAGATCTTGCAATAAATACTGCCTAGTAGGTAATGTCACAAACTGAACACTGACCTGTTGGAGAAAATGGTCAAACCGATTTGAAATCCAGCAACACCGATAGATTCCACTGGGAAAGATCCTCCTTCGTGGTAGTTGAAACCTCCTGTCTTCAAAATTTGTGCAAACAAAAGGATTTCCGACACATTTAAGCCTCGTTATTGCCAACCTATTCGACACTTGCAATCTCAAGGAATATAGGCTAAGGCTCATGTCTAATCTGGTCTACAAGAAGTCCAGAACAGCTGTCACCGGAGGTGCAGTACTGTCAATATCTCGCCCTGCTGAAAAAAATAACGCAAACTTGTTCCAGATTTCGGCATAGATGTTGTTAGTAAAGTGCCTTTTCACACTCCACAAGGTAGAGATCATCCTGGAGCAGGCTGAGTTCTCAAGCTTCCCCATCAGTCGTCCTGTTTGCAGCCACGGCCTGCGTATGGGGAATTGGCTTCTGTCTCACAAGATGAATGGCCACGAAAACGCAAGGCCCTCATTGTCAAAATGGAGGAATGGATACGACTACCATGTTCACTCTCGACAGCCTCAAGAGGAATCTCATTACGAGAAATGTTGTTGGAAAATATATAGGCTAGATTGCAGATCCATGGAGAAAATCAAGGCATTTGTCCCCTCTGCCTTGGGGTGCGGAACTGATTCAGACATCCTCCTAAGTTTGAAATTGCTGTGAGAAGCAATGTAGTCTGTCTGTGGTTGGCCCCACCTGTGAACCAGCTCATAGAAGACCTACAGTGTAGGGCCCACTGGTGCTCTGGCAAGTTTGCATGATGGTCAGTCTGTCTGTGTGTTCAAGTCCCCTAGGAGGTAAACTGCTTTCAGAATTCGCAGTTGATTTCCTGACCCCGACAGTGTGGGGTTCACCTCTCTTAATAGCATATTGCCACAAGTTCCTCCTTGGTGATGAATATAGGCAACTGCTGCCATGTTCTTCAACTGCAGAGAGACTTATCTTCCCTTGATTCTGTGTAGTAAGGCAAAAGGTGCTAAAGAAGTTGCTTGGATTTCTAGGGCATTTACATCCGCCTTCCGTGGCTCTTGAACTTAGAGAGCATGAGCATACGCATGCGGGGCTGGTAAAAATTCAAAGCAATCTGCAAAGGGAGGCACTCTTTTCCTGAAACTTACCATATGATGGTCTCCCACCTTTGAATTTGAGGGTCTTTTGTATAAAGGGTGACTGACTCATGATCTGAGGACAAATGGGATGGCCAGCTGAGAAAAAAACAAGGATAGCTGAAAAGGAAATTAGCATCAGAGAGTGAAAGGTTTAGATGTGAAAGAGAAAAATATACATTGGTAACAAAAAAAAATGAAAAAGGGTTTTTTTTTTTCCTTCTTTTTTTCCCTTCTTATTTACCTTAGACAAAAGTCTAAGGTAAATAAATAAATTATTTCCCATACATACACCTACGAATACCAAAGAAATGAATGAACCATCTGGCCCCCCAAGCCTCAGCCCGCAGACACTTACTTACTGGCAGATTTCGTTTCTCTAAAGAGGAAACACCGCAGGACCCCATCAAGACCCACAGAAGGGGTTCCCAGGCTGCTTAGCGCAATTTAGCTAGGACTTTGCACTGGGAGAGGCTCAACCCAGCCGGATGATGCACGGAGTCAGAGGTGAGGACTGCTTACTCTTCACTAGTCCGTGGAGGTATGAGGAAAAATAGAAGAATGAGGTTGGGCCTAACTAGGCCTTTAACCACTTGCTTACTGGGCACTTAAACCCCCCTCCTATCCAGACCAATGTTCAACACACTTTGAATGACAATTGCGCGGTCATACAACACTGTACCGAAGTGACATTTTTATCATTTTTTCCCCACAAACAGAGCTTTCTTTTGGTGGTATTTGATCACCTCTGCAGTTTTTAGTTTTTGTTAAAAAAAATGGAAAAATACTGAATTTTTAAGAATTTTTTTTTTTTTATATTTTGTTCTAAAAAATGTAAAACAGGTAATTTTTCTCCTTCATTGATGTACACTGATGAGGCGGCACTGATGGGCACCGATAGGTGGCAGTGATGGGCACAGATGGGTGGCAGTGATGGGCACTGATGGGTGGCAATAATGGGCACTGATCAGTTACACTGATAGGCAGCACTGCTAGGTGGCACTGATTGGCACTACTGGTGGGCATTGATAGGTGGCACTTGTGGGCATTGATAGGTGGCACTTGTGGGCATTGATAGGTGGCACTTGTGGGCACTGAGAGGTGGCACTGTGGGCAGTTAGGTGGCAATGGCAGGTGGCACAGATGAGACAGATGTGCCTCTTCCACTTCAGGACCGATGTCCCTTGCACCTGAGCCGGTGATCGGCTTTTTTTTCTACTCACGCTCTCAGCGTGAGTAGAAAAAAAAAAAGATTACCGATCTTTTGTTTACATCATGTGATCAGCTGTCATTGGCTGACAACTGATCACATGGTAAGGGGCCGGGACCGGCCCCTTACTCGGATCGGTGATCACCCGAGTCTCAGTGACTGGGTGATCACAGCGCGCTCGACGCACGCCCTGCAGGGCGCGTGCACAGGGGAGGCCGTCATGACAGTCTCCCGGAAATTCAGGTCCGCGCTATGGCCGTTATTCGGCCATAGCGCGGATGTCAAGTGGGTAATTTATGCTATTCACTGGTCCTGAGGGAGTGGAAGAGAGGCGGAGCTCTATCACTAGTATGCTGCCATGGTGGCGTCAGGAAAGAACATTTATTTACACTAAGAAAAATGCATTTCCCGGGATAAAGTTTGTCCAAGAGACAAGAGGACCTCATTTCTCAAAGCCAAAGGAAAGCAGAGGTCCATGTTACAAACACGTGAAAAGCCACAACACTAGAAGGTCTCGTGCACACTGGAGCTCAGAGAAGCTGCTTCTTTGATCTTTTGAGCTGTTTTGAAGTTTTATTATTCTCTGCCTGTTAACTCCCCTCCATGTATATATATGTACACTATAGGGGTTTTCAGGTAGAGGAGCTTACAGGCATGAAAAAAAACCTCCAAAATCATACTCAGGAGAGGAGCTTTTAAGCTGCAAATACACATGGCGCTGGAAAATGTGCAAAAACGCAATTTTTTGAGTGTTTTGCATTTTTGGGTTATTTCCATGTACAGACCACTGTCTTTCATTGGATACCTTCCAGTAAGCCTTTGGAGTTACATATATATACATTATATTACCAAAAGTATTGGGACGCCTGCCTTTACACTTACATGAATTTTAATGGCATCCGGGGTAAATATAAATCAATGATTATTTATTTATTTTTTTTTAAATAAGAAATCAGATTCTTTTGATTTAAATATGATTTTTTTTATTTAAATTGATTTTTTTTTTATTTTTATCAAATTTATTTTTATAAGATGCTGTTGGAATAAAGATCTAAGGATAGTTTTCTATTTAAGATACATTAATAATTTAGTTTATTCAGCATGAAATGCAGTTTAGTTATGTAGCACAAGGCTGTACGTGTATATTCTGCAATATTTAAATTATTGGTAAACTCATTCAATGAATCCAAGCTCTGCAAGCTGAGATAACATGCACCGCATTTATGCATTCACACAATTTCACAGTAACCGTGAGATAAACCAAAGTTTAGGAATATTCCTTTATCCCATTGTTTTGCAAATCTATGTACACTACAAACTGTATGATTGAATTGGTTCCGATATCACTGTTTTACTAACCTGACAGCTTATTATTCTAAACGGGAAACCTTCATTTTTTGGCTAATATTAAAGATTCTAACTACCAACAAGAATGAGTCCTTACATTTAAAGAGCACCTGTCATTTCAGATCCATCATGGCAGCGCCTGTTAGCGGGCATCCACTCACCTGCTGCCGCCACGTCCCTCACCTTGTTGTGTCACTGCCACATCACCAGCCGTTCCATTAAAGTGAATGAGACTGTTGGTGAGTCAACAGCGGCTCAAAGGAGGAGCCGCTGCAGGACAGAGATGACAGTTCCTCTTTAAAAATTATGATTTCAATCAACCTGATTTAAATCAAGCCTTTTTACTAGTGATTTAAATCAAATCCACCCTGATGGCATCCGAGTCTTAGTCCATAGGGTTCAATTTTGAGTTGGCCCACCCTTTGCAGCTATAACAGCTTCAACTCTTCTGAGAAGGCTGTTCACAAGGTTTAGGAGTGTGTCTATGGGAATGTTTGACCATTCTTCCAAAAGCGCATTTGTGAGGTCAGGCAATGATGTGGAGGAGAAGGCCTGGCTCGCAGTCTCTGGTCTAATTCATCCCAAAGGTCTTCTATCGGGTTGAGGTCAGGACTCTGTGCAGGCAAGTCAAGGTTCTCCACCCCAAACTCGCTCATCCATGTCTTTATGGACCTTGTATGTGCACTAACACTGGGATGCCATTAAAGTTCACGTGTGTGTAAAGGCAGGCGTCCCAATACTTTTGGTAATATAGTGTGTATATATATATATATATATATATATATATATACTGTATGTAGATAGGTATAAATATGTGCATATAAATATGTACAGTCAGGTCCATAAATATTGTGACATCAACACAATTCTAATCTTTTTGGCTCTATACACCACCACATTGTATTTGAAATGAAATGAACAAGATGTGCTTTAACTACAGACTTTCAGCTTTAATTTGAGGGTATTTACATCCAAATCAGGTGAACGCTGTAGGAATTACAACAGTTTGTATATGTGCCTCCCACTTTTTAAGGGACCAAAAGTAATGGGACAATTGGCTGCTCAGCTGTTTCATGGCCAGGTGTGTGTTATTCCCTCATTATCCCATTTACAAGGAGCTGATAAAAGGTCCAGAGTTCATTTCAAATGTGCTATTTGCATTTGGAATCTGTTGCTGTCAACTCTCAATATGAGATCCAAAGAGCTGTCACTATCAGTGAAGCAAGCCATCATTAGGCTGAAAAAACAAAACAAACCCATCAGAGAGATAGCAAAAACATTAGGTGTGGCCAAGTCAACTGTTTGGAACATCCTTAAATAGAAAGAATGGACCGGTGAGCTCAGCAACACCAAAAGACCTGGAAGACCACGTAAAACAACTGTGATGGATGACCGAAGAATTTGTTCCCTGGTAAAGAAAACACCCTTCACAACAGTTGGCCAGATCAAGAACACTCTCCAGAAGGTAGGTGTATGTGTGTCAAAGTCAACAATCAAGAGAAGACTTCACCAGAGTGAATACAGAGGGTTCACCACAAGATGTAAACCATTGGTGAGCCTCAAAAACAGGAAGGCCAGATTAGAGTTTGCCAAACAACATCTAAAAAATCCTTCACAGTTCTGGAACAACATCCTATGGACAGATGAGACCAAGATCAACTTGTACCAGAGTGATGGGAAGAGAAGAGTATGGAGAAGGAAAGGAACTGTTCATGATCCAAAGCATACCACCTCATCAGTGAAGCATGGTGGTGGTAGTGTCATGGCGTGGGCATGTATGGCTGCCAATGGAACTGGTTCTCTTGTATTTATTGATGATGTGACTGCTGACAAAAGCAGCAGGATGAATTCTGAAGTGTTCCGGGCAATATTATCTGCTCATATTCAGCAAAATGCTTCAGAACTCATTGGATGGCGCTTCACAGTGCAGATGGACAATGACCAGAAGCATACTGCGAAAGCAACCAAAGACTTTTTTAAGGGAAAGAAGTGGAATGTTATACAATGGCCAAGTCAATCACCTGACCTGAATCCGATTGAGCATGCATTTCACTTTCTGAACACAAAACTGAAGGGAAAATGCCCCAAGAACAAGCAGGAACTGAAGACAGTTGCAGTAGAGGCCTGGCAGAGCATCACCAGGGATGAAACCCAGCGTCTGGTGATGTCTATGCGTTCCAGACTTCAGGCTGTAATTGACTGCAAAGGATTTGCAACCAAGTATTAAAAAGTGAAAGTTTGATGGATGATTGTTAATCTGTCCCATTACTTTTGGTCCCTTAAAAAGTGGGAGGCACATATACAAACTGTTATAATTCCTACACCGTTCACCTGATTTGGATGTAAATACCCTCAAATTAAAGCTGAAAGTCTGCAGTTAAAGCACATCTTGTTTGTTTCATTTCAAATCCATTGTGGTGGTGTATAGAGCCAAAAAGATTAGAATTGTGTCGATGTCCCAATATTTATGGACCTGACTGTATATATACACTCACTGGCCACGTTATTAGGTGCACCAATTCAATTGCTTGGTAATACAAAGTTGCTAATCAGCCAATCACATGGCAGCAACTGAATGCATTTAAGCATCTAGAAGTGGAGGAGATGACTTACTGAAGTTCCAATCGTGCATCAGAATGGGGCAGAAGGGGGATTTAAGTGACTTTGAACATGGCAGGGTTGTTGATGCCAGACAGGCTGGTCTGAGTATTTCATAAACTGCTGATCTACTGGGGTTTTCACACACAACCATCTCTAGGGTTTACAGAGAATGGTCCGAAAAAGAGAAAATATCCAGTGAGTGGCAGTTCTGTGGATGAAAAGGCCTTGTTGACATCAGAGGTCAGAGGAGAATGGCCGGAGATGATAGAAAGGTAACAGTAAATCAAATAACCTTTTGTTACAACCAAGGTATGCAGCGCACAACACATTGAACCTTGAAGCAGATGGGCTACAGCAGCAGAAGACCACGCCAGGTGCCACTCCTGTCAGCTAAGAACAGGAAACTGAGGCTACAATTCGCACAGGATCACCAAAATTGGACAATAGAAGATTGGAAAAATATTACCTGGTCTGATGAGTCTTGATTTCAGTTCTGACATTCAGATGGTGGGGTCAGAATTTGGTGTAAATAACATGAAAGCATGGATCCATCCTGCCTTGTATCAACGGTTCAGGCTGGTGGTGTAATGCTGTAGGGGGATAATTTCTTTGCACACTTGGGGCCCCTGAATACCAATTGAGCATCATTTAACACCACGTCCTACCTAAATATTGTTGCTGACCATGTCCATCTCTTTACGACCACATTGTCCCTATCTTCTGATGGCTTCTTCCACCAGGATAATGCACCATGTCACAAAGCTCAAATCATCTCACCACTGGTTTCTTGAACATGACAATGAGGTCACTGTACTCCAATGTCCTCCACAGTCACCAGATCTCATCCAATAGAGCACCTTTGGGGTGTGGTGGAACAGGAGATTCTCATCATGGATGTGCATTCGATAATTCTGCAGCGACTGCGTGATGCTATCATGTCAATATGGACCAAAATCTCTGAGGAATGTTTCCAACACCTTGTTGAATCTATGCCAGGGAGAATTAAGACAGTTCTGAAGGAAAAAGGGGGTCCAACCTGGTTCTAGCAAGGGGTACCTAATAAATTGGCCGTGTATATATGTATATACACATACGGTATGTGTGTGTGTGTATATATAGATATATATATATATATATATCTATATATATATATATTATTATTATTATTATTATTATTATACAGGATTTATATAGCGCCGACAGTTTACGCAGCGCTTTACAACATTAGGGCAGACAGTACAAGTACAATACAATTCAATACAGGAGGGATCAGAGGGCCCTGCTCGTTAGAGCTTACAATCTAGGAGGGAGGGTCAAGTTATACAAAAGGGTAATAGCTGTGGGGGATGAGCTAATGGAGAAAATAGTGCAGTTGTTAGATGGAGGCAGGATAGGCTTCTCTGAAGAGGAAAGTTTTCAGGGATCGCCTAAAAGTGGATAAATTTGGAGACAGTCTGACAGATTGGGGTAGGGAATTCCAGAGGATGGGCGAGGCTCGGGAGAAGTCCTGGAGGCGGATATGGGAGGAGGTGATGAGGGAGCTAGAGAGCAGGAGGTCTTGGGAGGAACGGAGATGGCGATTAGGTTGGTATTTTGAGACTAGGTTAGTGATGTAGCTGGGGGCAGAGTTGTGGATGGCTTTGTAACTTATTTTTAGTATTTTGAATTTAATTCGTTGGGCGAGTGGTAGCCAATGGAGGGATTGGCAGAGAGGGGTAGCAGACACTGAGCGGTTTGTAAGGTGGATGAGTCTGGCAGCAGCGTTCATGATGGACTGAAGGAAGGATAGTCTATTTAAAGGTAAGCCAATGAGGAGTGAGTTGCAGTAGTCAAGGCGAGAGATAACCAGGGAGTGAATCAGGAGCTTTGTGGTTTCCTTGGTTAGAAAGGGACGTAGTTTAGAGATGTTGCGGAGGTTGAGGCGGCAAGCTTTGGAAAGTGATTGGCTGTGGGGCTGAAAGGAGAGTTCAGAATCCAGGATAACACCTAGAACCCTGACATGTGGGGACGGGTGGATGGTTGTGCCATTGCTCTTGACAGAGAAGTCAGGGGAAGAGGCACGTGGGGGAGGAAATATTATAAGCTCGGTTTTGGACAAGTTGAGTTTGAGGAAGTGGTGTGACATCCATACAGATATGTCGGTTAGTAAGTTAGTAATGCGTGAGAAGACTGATGGAGTGAGTTGAGGGGTGGAGAGATAGATTTGTGTGTCATCAGCATAGAAATTATATTGAAAGCCGCGAGAGGCTATCAGCTGACCCAGGGAAGAGGTGTAGATTGAAAATAAAAGAGGTCCAAGAACAGAACCTTGGGGGACCCCGACAGAGAAGGGAAGAGGAGTGGAGGAAGTAGAATTGTAAGTGACACTGAAGGTGCGGTGGGATAGGTAGGATGAGAGCCACTGAAGAGCACAGTCACGGAGACCGAGGGAGTAAAGTTTTTTGAGGAGGAGGGGGTGGTCAACCGTGTCAAAGGCAGCTGAAAGGTCCAGAAGTAGGAGTACAGAATAGTGTCCATTGGTTTTTGCAGTTAGTAGGTCATTTGTGAGTTTTAAAAGAGCAGTTTCTGTGGAGTGTTGAGGGCAAAATCCAGATTTAAGGGGATCAAGAAGGTTGTTTTTAATGAGGTGGTCACTCAGTTGGTTGTAAACCAGGCGTTCGAGAGTTTAGAGGAAAAGGGGAGCAAGGAGATAGGGCGTAGGTTGTTAAGATTGGTAGGGTCCAAGGACGGCTTTTTGAGTATGGGGATGACCAGTGCTTGTTTTAGAGCGTCGGGGAAGATGCCAGAGGTGAGGGAGAGATTGAAGATGTGGGTTAGAGAGTGTAGGATGGGGTCAGAGGGTGACCGTAGCATTTGAGAGGGAACAGGGTCCAGGGGACAGGTGGTTAGGTGGGCGATAGAAAGGAGTTTAGCAACTTCATCTGTAGTAGCAGATTTGAATAGGGGGAGTGTCAGTTGTACCTGTTGACATGGGGTCTTAGCTGGGGGAGATACCTGTAGAATGGAGATTTCATCACGGATTGTATCAATCTTGTTTTTGAAGTGATTAGCGACTTCCTGGGCAGTGAGTGAGTCAGTGGGTGGAGGCGGTGGAGGACAAAGTAGAGAGTTGAAGGTAGAGAAGAGTTTATATATCTAAGATTATATATATATATATATATATATATATATATATATATATATATATATATATATATATATATATTTTTTTTTTTATATATATAAGATTTTATATAAGAGTTTATATATATATATATATATATATATATATATATATATATGTGTGTGTGTGTGTGTGTGTGTGTATATATAAACAGTGGGTATAGAAAAGAATCACCCCCGTAAACAAAACACATTTTTTGCAGCCTGATATGAAGACAGACACAGTTTATGTTTTATCCAGCTGTATTTACGCAGCAGTTCAACTTATAACATCCAAGTGAAATATATAACACCAACATATCTGAAAAAAAAAAATTCTAAAACAGAATCACTGAGTTGTAAAAAGGATCACCCCCTCCTAAAAACTCTATCAGGTGTAGCTAATCACCTTCTCAATGGCACACAAAGCCATTTGACTTTCAACACTTGACACCAAGAAAGAATTGGTGACAGGGGAGGGTCCTTCAGCTGATTGACAGCCAATCTGTTTCTGTGTGCTGTATGAAGGGGGTGTGTCCCTTCCCTCCAATCAGCTCTCAGAGCTCTCCTCACTGATGTAACTTTAGCTCTCCACCCGCTGACTTTCAGAGCTGAGAGATCCCTTGTAAGTTCTGCACTTTGAATGAATGTTGAGGAAAAACAGGTACAATTGATGTAAGAGGATTAGTTTCATCTCTGTTAGTCACTTCATTGGGTATATGTGAGGGCTTTCAACCACTATAAGTGATTGAGGCCCCATATACACCTAGTGTAGGGTGAACGCATGCTTTTTGTGCTCGATTTTCTTGTGTTATCACATGCCATACATAGGACAGCCCATTTACTTGAAGCTCCAGAACCTTTCCAAGCATAGAGCTTCACGCATTTTTTAAATGTGTGGTTTGGTACATTAGTAGCGTGTTTGTTGGGCATTTTGTAGACTAAAACGCACGTTTTCTGGCAGAGTCTGGGGTGTCATTGAGAATTAACGACACCCCAAGCGCAGCATACGTTTTTCATGTGTTCCTGGAACATTTGCAGAAACACGCATTTCTGAGCACATTCCAGAAATGCGCATGCAGCCTGTCTGGGATTCACCTGGACAATCCGGGTTTTGAGACATGTGTCCGGGTTTCAGTCCACCTGAAACCCAGACACATTATTCAGACAGGAATGTGGCTCAGAACAGGGCCTGACAGCAGGGTGAGGGGGCACTATGCGCCCTGCATTACTATTCTCTTTGGAGTGCCCAAAGGTGTCCCAGGTCTGTTACAATCCTATAGTGTGTATTAAAAAAAATAAATAAAAAAAACGTATGTGTGTCCCTAAAGTGTGAATGGGGCCTTATAATAAAGGTCTTTCGTATGAGTAGATACACATAGTTGCACAATTGTTCATTATTCATATTATTCATTGTTTGCTTTCTTTGGACAGAGAATGTATTAGCAGTCACAATAAGTTTAGGTCTGTGGTAGTCCCCATAATGAGGATGATGTCAGAGATAATTATGTGAATAACACAATTCCCATCTCTTCATATCTATCCTTTCATCTTTATTATCTATGAGGAAAGTCATGTTTGTTAGAGGCTGAATTTCAAACACGGCTGCCTTTATTCATCTCCATTACATGGTGAATTGATGGGATTAGTAGTTTACACAACAAAGGTTCTTTTTCTTTTATGCTCACATAAAGCGACAAGGACAAGATCAACAGGTATCTTCTGTACTTGCTAAAAATGTTCCTATGTTGGCCATACACTGTAGTAAGCTGAATGAAAGAAATCTCAAATGATTCCTCCATCAACACTAAACGGATTGGAACATTTTTTAGGATAAATGATCGACTTTTGACCAGCATAGTCACCCACTGAGGGAATTATGGACTTATGGACAGTTCATCAGGAACCGGCAGAAATTCACTCAGTGTATGCAGGGCCGGCGCTCCCGCTAGGCAAACTAGGCAGCCGACTAGGGCGTACTGCTGCCTAGGGGCGCAGCCATGGCCACTGACTTCCTCACTAGCCTGGCTGGGGAATACGAAGGGCCCTACACAGGGCTGGAGCACTGACTGACTGAAGGGCCCTACACAGAGCTGGAGCACTGACTGACTCTCCAGGAAAAGCAGCAGCCCTGGAGGACATCCATCACTGCTGCTGCAGAGGAGGCGGGCACGAGGACAGCTGGGGAGATGAAGGAGGCGGGCACGAGGACAGCTGGGGAGATGGATGAGGCGGGCACGAGGACAGCTGGGGAGATGGAGGAGGCGGGCATGAGGAGAGCTGGGGAAGCAGAGGAGGCGGGGCACAAGGACAGCTGAGGAGATGGAGGAGGCGGGCATGAGGACAGCTGGGGAGATGGAGGAGGCGGGCACGAGGACAGCTGGGGAGACGGAGGAGGCGGGCATGAGGACAGCTGGGGAGGCAGAGGAGGCTGGCACGAGGACAGCTAGGGAGGCGGAGGAGGCGGGCACGAGGACAGCTGGGGAGACAGAGGAGGCGGGCATGAGGACAGCTGGGGAGGCAGAGGAGGCTGGCACGAAGACAGCTAGGGAGGCGGAGGAGGCGGGCACGAGGACAGCTGGGGAGACAGAGGAGGCGGGCACGAGGACAGCTGGGGAGACGGAGGAGGCGGGCACGAGGACAGCTGGGGAGGTGGAAGAGGCGGAGGAGGCGGGCACAAGGACAGCTAGGGAGGTGGAGGTGGGCATGAGGACAGCTGGGGAGGCGGAGGAGGCGGGCACGAGGACAGCTGGGGAGGCGGAGGCGAAAGCGGAGGAGGCGGGCACGAGGACAGCTGGGGAGATGGAGGAGGCAGGCATGAGGACAGCTGGGGAGGTGGAAGAGGCGGAGGAGGTGGGCACAAGGACAGCTAGGGAGGTGGAGGTGGGCATGAGGACAGCTGGGGAGGCGGAGGAGGCGGGCACGAGGACAGCTGGGGAGGCGGAGGCGAAAGCGGAGGAGGCGGGCACGAGGACAGCTGGGGAGGCAGAGGAGGTGGGCACGAGGACAGCTGGGAAGGTGGAAGAGGTGGAGGAGGCGGGCACAAGGACAGCTATGGAGGTGGAGGTGGGCATGAGGACAGCTGGGGAGGCGGAGGAGGCGGGCACGAGGACAGCTGGGGAGGCGGAGGCGAAAGCGGAGGAGGCGGGCACGAGGACAGCTGGGGAGATGGAGGAGGCAGGCATGAGGACAGCTGGGGAGGTGGAAGAGGCGGAGGAGGCGGGCACAAGGACAGCTAGGGAGGTGGAGGTGGGCATGAGGACAGCTGGGGAGGCGGAGGAGGCGGGCACGAGGACAGCTGGGGAGGCGGAGGCGAAAGCGGAGGAGGCGGGCACGAGGACAGCTGGGGAGGCAGAGGAGGTGGGCACGAGGACAGCTGGGAAGGTGGAAGAGGTGGAGGAGGCGGGCACAAGGACAGCTATGGAGGTGGAGGTGGGCATGAGGACAGCTGGGGAGGCGGAGGAGGCGGGCACGAGGACAGCTGGGGAGGCGGAGGCGAAAGAGGAGGAGGCGGGCACAAGGACAGCTGGGGAGGCAGAGGAGGTGGGCACGAGGACAGCTGGGAAGGTGGAAGAGGTGGAGGAGGCGGGCACAAGGACAGCTAGGCAGGTGGAGGAGGTGGGCATGAGGACAACTGGGGAGGTGGAAGAGGTGGGCACAAGGACAGCTAGGGAGGTGGAGGAGGTGGGCACGAGGACAGCTGGGGAGGTGGAAGAGGTGGGCACAAGGACAGCTAGGCAGGTGGAGGTGGTGGGCACGAGGACAGCTGGGGAGGTGGAAGAGGTGGGCACAAGGACAGCTAGGGAGGTGGAGGAGGTGGGCACGAGGACAGCTGGGGAGGCGGAGGAGGCGGTCACGGGGACAGTTGGGGGAGGCAGAGGAGGCAGGCACAAGTACAGCTGGGGAGGGCACTATGTCTCTGGACGTAGAAGTAATTCTGCTGCACTGGTAAGCCTGCTCTGACCCTCTTGTAGTCACCTGCACAGCCCTAGGCAAGACTAACGCCCCCCCCCCCCCCCCCCCCAGCCCGGCAGCATAGGGGGGGTGTCAGTTTTGCCTAGGGCCTGAAATAGTCAAGCACCGGCCCTGAGTGTATGGCCAGCTTTAACCTGAAAAAAGAAAACTAAGGCCTGGGGTGTACATAACCATACTCTACCCAAAACAAAAAAAAAAGAAGCTTGAACTGGATTTTAACCACTTGACCTCTGGAAGATTTAACCCCTTCATGACCAGGCCATACGGCACTGCATTATTTAATTGACAATTGAGCGGTTGTGCGACGCTGTACCCCAAAAAAAAGCATGTCCTTTTTTTCCTCACAAATAGAGCTTTCTTTTGGTGGTATTTGATCACTTCTGCGTTTTTTATTTTTTACGCTATAAACAAAAAAAAAGTCTTACATTTAAAAAACAAAAACAAAAAAAAAAAATATTTTTTACTTTCTGCTATAAAACATATCCAATAAAAACAAATCTGATTTCTTCATACATTTAGGCCAATATGTATTCTGCTACATATTTTTGGTAAAAAAAAAAAAAAAAATCACAATAAGCGTATATTGATCGAATTTCACAATAGTTATAGCGTCTACAAACTATGGGATTTTTTAATTTATTTTTTATTTATTATTATTATTATACAGGATTTATATAACGCTTATAACAGTTTGCGCAGCTTACAATGTAGAAGGGAGGGTCAAGTGAAACATTTATTTTTTTACTAGTAATGGCTGTGATTAGCGACTTATAGCGGAACTGCGATATTGCAGTGGACATTCGGACACTAACTGACACTTTTTGGGGACCAGTGACACTAATACAGTGATCAGTGCTAAAGAATGTGCACTGTCACTGTACTAATGACAATGGCTAAGGGGTTAACATCACCAGGGCTGCTGTTAGAAATCATCGGGCCCTGTACAGCCTACCTAATGGGGCCCCCCAACCCCACCCTCAACCCCATCCTTAACCCCGTCCACCCTACTAAAGAAAACCTAAAGCCTGTTTTTTGGGGGGTTTTTTTGCATGATGATCTCATATCAAAAAAGAAGAGGTTACTAAAGCACGAAATTTCTCGTATGACAGAATAAAAATTCAGAAGTGATGTCATGTGTTGTATTGTATTTCCGGACGAAAACTGCAGTGACTAAAGGAAAATCATACGATCTGGTATTGTACGAGAAAAAATTTTCGTGTTTGTCCTTTCGGATAATTTTGGCTGAAAATTGCGTTCTAACGATCAGATTATCGCACAGTTGCTTAGATCATGGTATTTTTAGTCTGATTTTCAGGACTTTTGATGTACAGGACTTTAACTTTGTCTTTAAGTGATATTTATCTTTCTCCAGTCTGTTATAAACTCCGCTCAGCAGGGAATTTGTGAGCAGATACTCACAATTGGAGCTGAATTGGAGCAGAACGGGAAAGATGTTAGTGTTTGGACATTCGTGCCCACTCAGTCTTTGTCCGCATATACCACACAGATGACAGGGGTGGACTTATCATGTCTCTATGAGTGGCCAGATGTAAATGCACTCGTATCCATTTACATCAGGCTACCTCTGATCTGTCACATTTAGGTCTGGAAAAATAAGGGGGGGGGGGTAAAAACATGGCTCAGCTGTGAAAGATCTTACTGCCCCCCTTCCCCCAAACAGAAGTGTAAATCATCATGATGATCACAGCACTGCTCATACCGGTACTTTATGGCTCTGGATCAGTGTCACATGGCTGTTGGGTGCTGACTTCATAATGGCTGTACTGTAATTCAACCATAATACAGCCGTAACTTAACAAAGTTAGCACCCAACAGCCATGTGACACTGACCTGGGGCCATAAAGTATGTGATGTGCTGTGATCGCCTATCAGTGGCCCTGAACATCAGAGGTGATCTAAGGGTTAACTGTTGTCAGAAACTATGAAATCAGACCGAGACAGAAGTACAAGTACAAGTTAAATCACACTTGTTTAATAATAAAAGTAAAAAGAACAAACATAGTCAAAACATAGCCAGAGTTCAGTAACCGGAACGGATAGTCATCCAAGCCAGAAGTCAGGGATCAATGTAGTGGAACAGCAAGCAGAATCTGGAGCTAGAAGGGATGTCAGCAAAGCAAGTCTTTAAACAGGAACGCAGGAGAATGTCTTTGTGATGTTGACCAAGACGAAGGCAGAGATCCACTGGGCTAAACGGCTTAAGTAGGCAGGACTGACGAGCAGGATATCATCAACAGCTGAGTAACTGTGGAGAGAGATGGGAGCTGGCAATTAGCCGACAGTTGAGCGGCCAGCTCAGAGAAGGAAGGGCTGTACCCAGCCCTGACAACTGTGTGCCTAGCCAGTGTTTTTCTAAACTATGTGAGGTGCATTTACTAGGGGAAGACATGGAATGTATTCCCTGCTTTGAAGAGAGCGAAACACAGGTTCCATGCCTTCCCTCCTGTCAGAACGGTGATCTGCCTTGTTTACATCACCGTTCTAGCACCCTGCCTAATGATTGGCAGGTGTCGGCGGACAACAAGTCTGTGTACCCGCAGCTGTATAATCACAGCGGGAGCGGGCCGGCGGAGTCGCAAATTCACGGCCCCTACCCGGAAGTGTTGGATCACATATATATATATATATATATATATATATATATATATATATATATATATACATGACATATCAACAGTAAACACAGACTTACATCTTCACAGAACAAAGAAAAGCCATTCAGGCCATTTTTGAAAGTCCATCAGAAGTACAAATGGTAAAAAAAACAAAAAACAAAACCCAAACTTTTTTTCATTTTTTACTACCGCTTTATTTTAATATCATTTCTCAATAGCTGCAAAGACTATAAATCCACTTTCTGTGCACCAAATGCCTTTGCAGACCCATATAATACCTTGTAAAAAGTTGCAGTGATGTCATCACAGTGATGTACATAGCCTGTGCAGAGCTGTGGGAGGGGCCAAGCCAGCTCCACCCACTACAGTCTGCCTGCAGAAAAACGGCAGAAGGGGCGGAGACAAGACTAGTCACCCTGCACAAGGAGAGAGAGCAGCAGTGACTGGTCTCTATTACAGGAAGCTCCTACACAGAGGTAAAGATCTGGAAGAAACACACAAAGCAGATGAAGAGTCAAGTCAGAATACATATTCCTCTTGTATTTAAGCAATATTTGCTTATGTTAGAGTTCAGCTTTAAGATTTTGAACTTATGTCACTTGTTTACAGGCATGATTGGGGTATATGTAGAGAGTGTTGTCTTCTTTGTGTATTGTGATACAGGTGTGTAGGCTTCTATTATACACAGCACAGTTGTATATATACTATGCTGAGGATAGGTGTGTATAACAGTGTGCATGGGACTGAACTAGATTTTACGTGTCATGTTCTAACCACATCCTGCTTCTCATGTAATAAAACTGGCTGCCTGTCTGCACAAACATGTCCCTCATATAGAAGTGTGATGCCCTGACTTTGGTTTTGAATGATGTCCCTATACACTACATAGTCATCTTCTGACTCTGACAACATTGGCACAGTTATCAGTATGAATAGCGATTCTAAAAATCTCATTAACCACCTTGCTTAGTGGGCACTTAAACCAACCTCCTGCCCAGACCAATTTTCAGCTTTCAGCGCTGTCACTGTTTGAATGACAATTGCGCAGTCATGCTACAGTTTACCCAAATTACATTTTTATTGTTTTTTTTTCTCACAGATAGAGCTTTCTTTTGGTGGTATTTAATTGCTGCTGGGTTTTTTATTTTTTGCTAAATAAAACAAAAAAGGACCAAAAATTTTGAAAAAAAAACCAAAACTGTTTCATAGTTTGTTATAAAATTTTTACAACAGGTAATTTTTCTCCTTCACTGATGTGCGCTGATGAGGCTGCGCTGATGAGCACTGATAGGTGGCACTGATGGGCACTGAGAGACACCAATAAGGCGGCACTAATGGCCACTGATAGGTGGCACTGATAAGCACTGAGACGGCACTGAGAGGTAGCACTGATGGTTGGCACTTATGGGCACTGAGGTTGGCACTGATGGGTGGCACTGAAGGGCACTGATAAGTGGCACTGAAGGGCACTGATAGGCACAGATAAGGCGGCACTAATGGGCACTGATAGGTGACACTGATAAGCACTGAGTTGGCACTGAGAGGTGGCACTGATGGTTGGCACTGATGGATGGGCACTGAGGTTGGCATTGATGGGTGGCACTGAAGGGCACTGATAGGTGGCACTGAAGGGCACTGATAGGTAGCACTGATAAGCGGCACTGATAGGTGGCACTGATGGGCACTGATGATCATTGATGGGTGGCACTAATGGACACTGGTAGGCACTAGTAGATGATAGGCAGCACTGGTCTGTGGCACTGATTAAGAGACACTGATGGGCATTGATTGGCAGCACTGGTGGGCATTGATGGGTGACACTGTGGGCACTGGTAGGTGGCACTGTGGGCACTGGTAGGTGGCACTGGTGGGTACTGATAGGTTGCACTGGTAGGTGGCACAGTGGACACTGGTAGCTGACACTGGTGGCACAGAAAATGCAGCCGCCGTTTTCTGTGTTAGGGACCGATGTCCCTCTGACAGAGGCCGGTGATCTACTTTTTTTCCCCTCACGCTAATAGCGCAAGGAAAAAAAATACCGATTACTGAGCTTCTGTTTACATCACGTGATCAGCCGCCATTGGCTGACAGCTGATTACGTGGTAAGGGGCCGGGATCGACCCCTTACTCGGATCTGTGATCAACAGAGTCTCATAGACTAAAGTGGGGGAAGATGGTAGTTGCGCTGTGATGAAGGGGGGGGGAGGGAAGCTACAAAGATGACTAAAAAGTGGCAAAGTGAACTAAAAAAGCAGAAACGGGCCAATGCATGAATAGATCCTACATGCTAAAAGAACATGTGGGGATGCAGTGCAGTGCAACGTAGCTGATCAACATGACATGTTGCGGGCAGACAAAGCCTAATATATAAAGGTAATCGTGAAACAGTGACTGCTTGAATATAGCAAAACAAAAATGCATATACCAACACAAATAGGGTGAATAATGACACAATGCAAAAAAAAAAAAATATATATATATATATAATGCAAGAAAAATATATGTGGGCTAGTGCCCCATTAGCAAAAACGTGCCAGATCCTGGTGAACTACAAGTGACAAATCCCTAGGACAAACATGAATATTAGTTCTATCATCCAGTCCAAAAAAGCAAAAACACGTGATGAGAAACACAAAACAAGTCCAATCGTGAAGGGAGGGGGGATCTTCAGTGAGGACACCTCCGTGTTTGCAAGCCGCTTACCTTACAGCTGTAAGGTGTACAGCCTGTGTTGCAAATGACCCGCAGGTGTAGACGTTCCGTGTATACAGGCAGTGACAATGATGAACATGCCAAGCGAAATATAAAAAATAAAAAGTATACAGCATGTAAAATAACTCTGCAACGACCACAGTGGAGGGGGGGCAAGACACACACAGGGGGAGGTTGCACTCACTTTCATGAAGTGAGTGTGGGCATCAATCCACGAGCGCCGAGCTCGTATGCCTCCAGGAGTGTCACCAATCTGGAATCTGTCCCCGTGCCTGGAAACTGGAATATGTCCTCGTGCCTCTCTCCTCAGTGTTTGTCAGGTAGAGTAGTGATGTACAGTGTGAGGGGGAAAGAGACGCACATAGCGTGATCCCATATAAAAGGTATATTTATTTAATAAAACAAGTCCAATCAACTTACATTTAAAACAATGCTGCAGTGTGTAGTAACTACGAGCGCCGAGCTCGTCTCCTGTTGTTTGAGACAAAGGGATTTGTCACTTGTAGTTCACCAGGATCTGGCACATATATTTTTCTTGCATTATATATATATATTTTTTTTTTTTGCATTGTGTCATTATTCACCCTATTTGTGTTGGTATATGCATTTTTGTTTTGCTATATTCAAGCAGTCACTGTTTCACGATTACCTTTATATATTAGGCTTTGTCTGCCCGCAACATGTCATGTTGATCAGCTACGTTGCACTGCACTGCATCCCCACCATGTTCTTTTAGCATGTAGGATCTATTCATGCATTGGCCCGTTTCTGCTTTTTTAGTTCACTTTGCCACTTTTTAGTCATCTTTGTAGCTTCCCTCCCCCCCCCTTCATCACAGCGCAACTACCATCTTCCCCCACTTTTGTCCCATTTGTCCTGCCTTGGATCAGTACTTAGGTGTTGCAGCAGTGTCCTTTTAGCATAGCCCCCCCCCCCCCCGACAGCCCAGGAGTTTCCACTTTCACAGAGTCTCATAGACTGTCGCCACGTGCGACCCACAGACAGCGCTTGCTCGGGAGGATGTCCATGGACGCCCTCCTGGCAATTAAGGCCTGCGCTGCAGACATATTTTAGCTAAAGCGCGGAGCGGGAAGTAGTTAAGGACGGAGCCTCTTTCTGAGATTTATTGTTTACAAGTTAAAAACAGTTTTGTTTGCTGGAAAATTACTTAGAACCCCCAAAAATTTTCGTACACCCTAGAGAATAAAATGGCGGTCATTGCAATACTTTCTGTCACACCGTATTTACGCAGCGGTCTTACAAGCGCACTTTTATTGGAAAAAATACACTTTTTTAATTAAAAAAATAAGACAACAGTGAAGTTAACCCAATTTTTTTTTAGATTGTGAAAGATAATGTTACACCGAGTAAATTGATACATGTCACGCTTCAAAATTGCACCCGCTCGTGGAATGGCGACAAACTTTTATCCCTAAAAATCTCCATAGGCGACGTTTAAAAAATTCTACAGGTTGCATGTTTTCAGTTACAGAGTAGGTCTAGGGCTAGAATTATTGCTCTCGTTCTACCGATCACGGCGATATTTCATGTGTGTGGTTTGAACACCGTTTTCATATGCGGGCGCTACTCACATATGCGTTTGCTTCTGCACGCAAGCTCGGCGGGACGGGGCGCGTTTAAAATAATTTATTTTTTCTTTTATTTATTTTACCTTTTATTTTTTATTTTTACACTGTTCTTTAAAAAAAAAATGTGTCACTTTTATTCCTATTACAAGGAATGTAAACATCCCTTGTAATAGAAAAAAAGCATGACAGGACCTCTTAAATATGAGATCTGGGGTCATACACTAAAATCCAATTAAAAAAAAAAAAAAATTGTCATTTGAAAAAAAAAAAAAAAATGGCCCTTTAAGAGCTATGGGCGGAAGTGACGTTTTGACACCACTTCCACCCAGCAATGGTATTGAGGTTGGTGGGGGCCATCTTCCCCTCACTCGCCATACCCAGGAAGGAGAAGGATCCGATCGCCTCCGCCGCTACCAACGGCTCTGGTAAGCGGTGGAGGGCACTGGAGAATGGCGGGGGGGGGGGTCCTCTCCCACCGCCGATAAAACTGATCTTGCGGCGAAACTGCCTCAGGGAGGGAGGGCGAAATGCATTGACATAATTTCCTGGTTTGGCGTCACTTCCGGTCTATGGAACTCTATAACCATGCCTGTTTCTAACCGTCTTTTTTTAAGTACCGATCCCTATGTGCATTAAATCAACTTTTATAACAGTACTTCACTATTAGTCCATCCTGTTTTCATTTCTGGGTGCCTGTATATCCTGTTAAGAGCCTCCTATTGAAATCTATCATCTGATGTTTACACCGATCCATCATCTGATGTTTTGACACCAAATTCAGATGTGTGGGATACCATTTACAAACCTGAAGTTACCCCTAGACTGTAAAGCTGGGGGTCGTCCTGTTCTGGTGAGTGGGGATGCAAAAGGGGGTGTCACTGTACTCCTGCACGTTTGTGAAGCATTTTTTGCACCTACTTCATTGTGGACTAACATGTCAGTTGCATTTATTTAGATTTTTATTTGGACTTTTTTGTTGATTTCACTTATATTGTGTGTTGCGAGCGCTGTATTTTTGTATCCACATTTATCCGAGTGATTAGCACCTTGCCTACAGCAGCTGCATTTCATTATCACTTAGTTGTTTCCATCAGCGCGAGTTTATATTTAGTAATATATTTTCACATCCATATTGATATGTCTGTTAGTAAATTAATGATACGCGAAGAGACTGATGGGGTGAGATGAGGGATGGAAAGATAGATTTGGATGGCACAGAAATGATATTCAAAGCTTTGGGAGTTCATGTAATTTGATTTCTAGCAAGTGTGGTGCCAAGTGTCTGTGATTCCAGGCAGAGACTTCACCAGCTTTATAAGTTTTGCCCTTACTCATTGTGTGGAAAGATAAGATGGTCTGACTCAGACCTGATAAAATTAATGGCTGCAGTTTAATTTCCAACCCGCAGTGCCAAGGGTCTATAGTGGACTTTACCAGCTTTATACGTTTTGCCCTTACTCATTGTGTGGAAATGACAGTCCTGTTCTCTATATGTTGATATCAGTCAGACCTGTTACAGTTCATGGCTGCAGTTTAATTTTTAACCCACAGTGCCAAGTGTCTATGATTTCCAGGCAGATATTTTACCAGGTTTATACGTTTTTCCCTTACTCGTTGTGGAAATGATGGTTCTGTTCTGCTCAGATTCTTCATACATTGCTGTCAGTGTTTCCGCTGGCCGATCTCCCGGTGACCGGCCAGTAGAGAGACAAATTGCCACAGAGCACCTTTGACAGAATGGCTAAGAGGCTTCCCTGCAGCAGTCTATGTCTGTCCTGTCCATGAATGCCCTCCTCTTGATGGATGCCCGGGGCTGTCGCACCCTTGGTCCCACCCTCTGCACGACACTGCACTGGAGCTAGCAGTGCATGTAGACAAGCAGTGGCTAAGGAGGCCAGGGGAGATCAACAGCTCTGAGATCCAAAAAAGAAAAAAAAAAGGGTAAAAGGAAGGACATGTCCAGCTGAAGCTCCACATCTCTCGGGACTCCTCGGCTGAAAATGACACCCGCAAGGCATAGTAAACTGAAAATAATCTTACCATAAGCCTCCTCAGTGACCCTGGGATAAATAAAATGGTCTTTGGTGCCACCCGAGGTAAAAAAAAAACTAAAGAGTGCCAAGGATACACAGTCAAGAGGCCCCTGTAAAATGGCACAGCCTCCTTCCTCACACACAGGCACATCTCGTGCTGCTAAGCAACTGCAGTTACCTCAGGATGCCTATAATGACTCTGACTGTGACTACAGCGCCGCCTCACAAGAAAAACAAACACGTTCATTACATCCAAATATTTTGAGACGAATAGAAAAAATGTTACAGAAAGCCTTAAAGCAGACCTCAGACTATATAACTGAAAGTCTCACAAAAGAAATCCGTGAGTTAGACCAGCGCACTTCTGACCTAGAAATTAGAGTGGATGACATGGAAACAAATGTATTGTCCCATGATAATGAATTAGAGACTCTTTAAGGAAGAAAACCTTATTCTGCAAACACGCTTAGAGTACATTGAAAATAGAGCATGTCGATCAAATCTTCGGATACCAGAAATACCTGAGGCTATTGTCGACCTTCAATCTACTATCACCCCGCTTTTCCAAGAACTACTACTGTCAATCCCAGTCGATCGTTTGGAGTTGGATAGGATTCACAGAGCTTTAACACCACGCAAACCAGAAGGTCCTCCTCATGATATTATTGCAAAATTCCACTTCTATCGCACCAAAGAACAACTCATTGCTGCAGCTAGAGGAAAAGATTCCCTCATCTTTCAAGATCATCCTTATCAGCTTTTTGCTGACCTTTCCCCAATTAATGTGGTTAAACGACGTGCACTAAAACCCTTACTTCATAATCTACAGCAGTGGTTCTCAACTCCTGTCCTCAGGGCCCACTAACAGGCCAGGTTTGCAGGATAACTGAAATACATCACAGGTGATATAATTTGCTGCTCAGTGACTGCAGTATTCTAGTCTGCATCTCCCCAAGGTAATACTTAAATTCTGGCCTGTTAGTGGGTCCTGAGGACCGGAGTTGAGACCCACTGATCTACAGCAACGCCTTATCAATGGGTATTCCCATTTTCTATCCGCTTGGCCTATCAAGGCGTCAAACATTCCTGTAGATCCTCAGGTGAACTACAAAATACTCTACAAGAACTACATCTTATCGAAACATCTTCAACTAGCCCTGGTCGACGCACAACATCCAGCTCCCCTCAGGAATCTTCCAAATCTGAAAAAGATAGAGGCCGACAAAATTCCTCTAAGAGAAGTCGATTCAATTCTCCCGATACAGATCCTGTAGACACAATGGACTGAATGACTTTCACTCTTCATCTTGAAGTGTATTCAATCTTAAGGCTTTGCCTTTCTTTGGTCACTAAGTAATTTACCACCTTCAGTATAATCTGACTAAACCTATTTTAAATAATACTGTTCTTTTAAGTTTTTAGCTTCACCCCCACAACCTCAGATAAACATACCGGAATTTTATTTCTATCTATTTCTCCTCCTCCCCCGCCTTTCTCCTCCTCCCCCCCTTAAGCCAATGAGACACCTATTGTCTCGATTATAACCTTATTTACTTATATTTATCTTAGAGTAAAATCTAGTTATTTTTAAGATTTAAGTAGTTCTATTATTTTATATTTAATGATCCTGTTTATCAATATCACTATTTTCCCTTTTCACTACTGGCAATCCTATGATAAGTAATATTGCTATGCAAACTATACAGTTTCTTAATTTAATGTATTTTTTCCCTAGGGTTACCTGTAGGTATATATACTCACCTTACAGTATAGTTGTTAATAGCTAATTAACCTTTTATTTTTCTTTACCCTTGCTCATTTTTAATTTTTTTTTATCAACGGCCGAACTTGGGTGTCTTTCTCTTTTTCTGTATATATATATATATAGATCTAGGCCGTTGGGGTCTCGAGAGATTGTCACCGCTTTCCCTATCTTTCTGTCCTAGGATAAACCTCCATTCTGACCTATTATTGGAGAACCTCCTCGGATAGATACTAGGCCTCTGAGTTAGCGTTTTTTTATGCACTCAGTACACCGCCTTTTTACTTTTCTCATCCGCACAATTCACTTAATATTATTTTATTATATGACTCTTACTCTCTCTTTCTTCCTCTTTATTCTGTCCCTACTCCCCTCTTCGTTCTTGCCCCCCCCCCCCCGAGGTAATTGTGGACTCACACTCTATGAATGCAGTATACTACAATATTTCCTTTAAGATTTACCGATGGCCCCCTAAATGTCCTTTCGTTAAACATACAAGGTCTAAATATCCCACAAAAGAGAACTAAAGTTTTTTGCTCCTTAGCTTCCTCAAAAGTACATGTTGTATGCCTCCAAGAAACCCATTTCACAGATAAGGCAGCCCCCCAAATATTTTGGTTCAGCGTATCCCCAAGTTTTCACAGCCTCTGCCAAAACTAAACAAAGAGTTATAGCGGTTAGCTATTTAACTCATAGCGGTTCATCGTACTACACCCTTTTCCCTTCTGACAGAGATCAAAGACCCAGAAGGTCGCTATCTTATACTCACGGCATATCTATTTGATTCTCTAATCACAGTGGTATCCTACTATGCTCCTAACAAAACTCCATCCTCATTCCTTTCCCATTTATTATAGGTAATTAATACTCATAAAATGGGCACACTTTTAATCTGTGGAGATTCAAATCAAGTCCTTTATCCTTTTTTAGATAAATCCCCAACTCCTATTGCATCTAGTTCTCAATCTCGTAAGTTCCAACAACTTCTTCAACAACACTCATTATTAGGTTCTTGGCGTGAAATCAATCCTGCTAGGCGCCAATTTACTTTTTTTCTCATCCCCATAAATAATTTTCCCGTATTGATCCCATTTTGATTTCAATAGGCATGACCCCTGAACTCCTTTCTTCATCTTTTATCCCTTTTACATGGACTGACCACTGTGCTGTACTTTCAACTTTCACTTCTCTAATACCCAAAACACAAGATTCTACATGGCAAAATAATGACTCAATCCTATCTCATCCATCACACTCCTCTGATCTAGAAATATCCATAAAATATTACCTGGCAAATAATGAGACCCCTGATATATCCCCACTGATGGGAAGCTCATAAACCTGTTCTCCGTGGGGTTTGTATAAGCCAAGCCTCATTTCTTAAAAGAAAAAAACGACAACCAAAACAAAAATTAGAAGCAGAATTTAATACATGCCACACAATCCTACAATCCAACCCTACCCCTGTGACTAAATTACAGCTTGATCAAACACGTTTAAACCTTGACCTTTTTTATCAGAATCTGTAGATAAAATGTTGTGTAAGTCTAAACATAAATTTTATCTTAAAGCGAATAAACCAGACACTCTTTTAGCCCGAGCACTTAAAAAACGAAATCGCCCCTGTAAACCGATTCAACTGAAATTATCTCATGATACATTTACTAGTAATTCAGTAAAGATCCTCCACACCTTTCAAAAACATCTTACCTCCTTATATAAAAAGGAAGGATCTTTTGATCAAACTTTAGCAGAATAATTTTTTTCACAAATCAAACTTCCTACTATTCCTTTAGCCCAACGTGATTGTCTTGAAAGCCCCATTACATCTATCGAAATTAAATTAGCAATTAACTCTCTTAAACCAAATAAACGTCCAGGCCCAGATGGCTTCTCTGCTCTATACTATAAGAAATTCTCTCATATCCTTGCTCCAATATTAACAGACGCATTTAATTCTCTCCTTAACGATCAATCCTTTTGCCCCAAAACATTAACGGCTATAATTTCAATGATTGCCAAACCTCAGTCAGATGATACATCTTGTTCTAACTATAGACCCAAATCATTACTCAACCTTGACATTAAGTTATTAGCAAAAGTATTAGCGACCCGCTTAAATAGTGTAATAAGTTCTTTAATAAATAAAGACCAGGTCAGCTTTATTCCACAGCGCCAAGCGTCAGATAATGTATGCAGGACTACTCTACTAATTCAAGCATCTAAATCACGACAAATGCCCATCTGTCCCTTATCTTTAGATATCAAAAAAGCATTTGATACAGTTTCATGGAATTACCTACATTTGGTACTGCAGCGTTGGGGATTTGGTCCTCATTTTCTTAGCTGGGTCTCCTCATTATACAAAAATCCCAAAGCTTATGTTAAATATGCTGGATATAAATCAAACCTATTTGACATCTGTAGGAGTACGCGTCAGGGATGTCCACTTTCCCCACTCTTATTTGCCCTACTTATTGAAACCCTTGTTCAATCAATCCATACTGACCCCTCTATCAAAGGTCTAGATTTAGCTGGTCACCAACATAAACTTTGCCTATTTGCTGATGATATCTTAAGCTTTATGTCATCCCCTCATATTTTTGCTCCTAATCTTATAAGTAAACGTGATCACTTTGCCCACGTGTCTGGTCTAATTATTCTCTCAAAAATCTATAGCCTTAAATATAGCTTTACCTCCTTATATTTTACAACAAGCGCAAACATCCCTCCCTTTCTTATGGTCCACTTCATGCCTTCTTTACCTAGGGGTAACTCTCACACCCAATCTTTCTGACATTTTCACTGCCAATTATCCTCCAATTTTGCGTCAAATATCTAATCTTCTGACACAACGGTCCTCTCTACCATTATCTTGGATAGGTAAAATTAACGTAATAAAAATGGCTATACTGTCCAAAATTCTTTATCTTTTTCAAGTTTTACCTATCCCTGTTCCAGCATACTTTCTCAAAATACTACAACGTAAGGCATTAACTTTCGTTTGGGGCTCCTTGAAACCCCATCTGCCGAAACACTCTTTACCTTCCAAAGCCCAAAGGGAGACTAGGGTTTCCTAATTTTACCACCTATTACCATGCAGCTCAATTAGCCCATATCCCTAAATATCACGCAAAACATGAAATTTCGCTTTGGGTTGCGCTGGAATCAATAGATTGCGACCCACTTTCATTAACCAACCTCGTATGGTCCTAATTCCTCCGATCGTAAAAAACTCAATAATTCTATAACTAAACATACACAGCCATTTGGGATAAATTTAAATTAGTAAATGGACTACAATCTCCCCATATACCTCTTTTATCATTTCTTAAAAATCCACTTTGCTATCCTGCTTGGTCTTTCCCTAAATCTTTTAAAGCATGGACCTCCACTAATTTAACTCAACTCTGTGAACTAGCATCCTCTACTTCATTCAAAACTTTCCCCGACTTATGTGAAAGTCACAAACTTCCTAATTCAGAGCTCTTTCAATATCTTCAGATTCAAATTTTTTTTTATGCCCTATATACAAGGAAGAAATCTATTAGACACATTAATGTGCTTTGAAAATATATGTAAACGTGACCCACACACTAAGGGACTTATTTCAACTCATTACACTCATCTTATTACTAAACCCAACTCAGACCCACCATCATATGTGGCTAAGTGGGAGATGGATCTTGGGTTTTCGTTGGAAGCAGCCAATTGGGATAAGATTTAGATCACAACTAAGTCATCCTCACAAAACATAGCCTTAGAAACAAATTACAAAGTACTCACACGGTGGTATTTGGTCCCTGTTAGAATTGCGAAATATGCTCCAAATTATTTCCCATCTTGTTTTCGTGGCTGTAGTGATTTTGGATCTCATCTTCATACAGGGTAGCAAAAAAATTCTGGAAAGATGTATTTCTTATGATTTCAATAATGTTTAAAAGCCCTATCAATCCTGATCCTACAATAGCACTTTAAAACTTAAAACCGGCCACTCTCTCCTACCGTCAATTCAAACTCCTATTACAGATCACTGCAGTCGCGAAACAAACAATTGCCAAAGCTTGGAAATCCCTGTCCTTAATAGTTGCTGAAACTAAAAATAGAGTCAATCAAGCAATGATCCATGTCAAAACAGAGGCTATAACTTAAGATAAAATATCCAACTTTGAGAATATATTGAATCCCTGGGTGACTCACTTTTTGCCTTCCAATTTTGATGCTTCCCTACTAAGACCTCGGTAATCTCGATTTATACTTCCATTCTCTGCATTCCTGGTATGTGTTTATTACTATGTACTACCTTGGGGACCCCTACTACCTCTTATTTCTTTCTTCCCTATCTATTTTCTCTCCTACCTAAGATTACTTTTTCTTTTATCATCTTTCTCTCTTCTACTTTTTCCCCCTATTCTCTTTCTCCTCTTTCAATTTACTCTTTATATAGTTCTGGTAGCAGAACTTTTATTTCCTTGGTTATCATTATACCAATTGTACATAGTTCCAATATGTAGTATAAGATTTTAGATTCTATAATAAATTATTTCCTTTTTTTATTTTTATTTAAAAACTGTACTCTTGATAATAATTAAGACCTTTTTTTTTTTTATTTGAGGTCATCTTATACCTGGTCTAAGTTGTTTTTTTCTTCTCTTATACAATGTATGACGCAATATTTTGAGTAGTTAGATCCATGCTAAAATAGTTTTAGTTAAACTACTTTTAGTTTATGTTGGAACTACAACTCAATATTATTACCATATATGTGATCTTTTCTTTTGCAGCCACCATATGTACTTATGTATACTAATTGTTAAATTTCAATAAACAAATTTGACAAGGAAAAAAGGGTAAAAATTTAATTTTTATGAAAAAAGAAGGCAAGTGTTTTAATGTACAGTGCTACTTGACCATCCAAGGACCACGGAGATACACCATAAAATTTAATATACCAGAGATTTTAGAATGTATCTCTTCGTCCTGAATCTATCCCCCTGCTGCTGCTCCCACCACCACAAATACCAGTAATTTTGGCTGTCAAATTGACAGCTGTGAATTGCTATCAGCCTTTCTCAACCAGGGTGCGGTGACACCCTGGGGTGACATCCGAAAGAGAGACTATACTGTGGGCAGCGTTATCTCCACTCCCAGTAGAAGTAAAGTCTCAGCCTGTGCAGCAAGAAACAGTGCAGGAACGGGTGATGGGTAAATCATGACCAATGGGAGGGTCACCTTTCATTGCTATGACCACCAATGCCCGGCAGAGGATGAGGGGTTAAATGTGAACACAAATGCAGAGGGAATTAACTCTCACTGCCACTGATTACCAATGTAGGTTGGGTTAAATTTAACTGCCATAACCACTAATGCAGGGGAGGGATGAGCATGTTAACCTGTACTGCTACTGACCACCAGTGCGGGGGGGGTACATTTCTGTCAGTGACCACCTAGTGCAGGGGGCTATTACTGCTTTCACTGACACCAATGCTGGTGGTCTATTAGTGCATCCACTGTCACCAGTGTTGGGGGCTATTATTGCATCCGTTGACATGATGATCAGTGCTAGGTGTATTATTGCATTCACTGACACCAATTCTGGGCTTTAATATTGCATCCACTGAAATCAGTTCTGGGGGTTATTGTTGGTTTAATTTTTACATTCCCTGGCACCATTGCTGGTGGTTATTATTGCATCCACTGACACAAATGCTGGTGGTTATTATTGCATCCACTGACACAAATGCTGGAAGTCTATTAGTGCGTCCACTGACACCAGTGCTGACATGATGATCAGTGCTAGGGGTATTATTGCGTTCACTGACACCGATTCTGGACGTTAATATTGCATCCACTGATATCAGTTCTGGGGGTTATTGTTGGTTTAATTTGTACATTCCCTGGCACCATTGCTGGGGGTTATTATTGCATCCACTGACATCAATGCTGGAAGTCTATTAGTGCGTCCACTGACACCAGTGCTGGGAGCTATTATTGCATGTGTTGACATCAATACTGGAGGTTATTATTGCATCCACTGACACCAATGCTGGGGCTAATATTACGTCCACTGATACTAATGCTGGCAGCTAATATTGTGTTCACTGGCACCAATGCTGGGGGGCTATTATCTCCACTTACACCAGTGTCGGGGGCTAATATTGTGTTCACTGACACCAGTGCTTATTATTGCTTCCACTGATACCATTGCTGGGAGTTAATATTGCATCCACATGTGTTTTGTGCATCCCCACACAGGCAATCTAATTCATGTCTGTAGGTACAATGTGGCTGCACAGACACAGCCGCTGCTCCCTGTTTGACAGCCTGATGTCAAATTGGGAGCAGTGGCTGTGTCTGTGCTCCATGAATGGGACTGCCTATACCGGGGTGCATGCAACATCTCTGTGCATCCTCATGCGGGCAAACATGACCCTCACGTGGGTATATGCTTAAGGGTACCCGGGTGAATGAGGCCTGACCCCTTCACTCTACATGATCAGAACTGCTTTTCCCAGCAAGCGGTACTGCTTTTTACACTAGAGTGCCTTTAGACTGAAAGTATTTTTATAGGGTGCCATGACTGAAAAGATGTTGAGAAACACTATATTATCAGGAGCAGCCGTCAAAATGCAAAAAGTGTAAAATGACACTTGCAGATATAGTAGTCTACAAATTTTGGTGAGAAAATTTAATTCAGATGTACAATCTTTGATCTGCATATAACATCAGTTAAAGAAACCTTACAAGAAAATTAATATATTCATTTTTAATCCCTTATTACCCTTAGTTAACCCTAATAACTCCTTCCTCTGCCTTTCACCTTTAGTTGTTATTTTTCTGCCTTTTTTTAGTTTATTTATATGGTTTGTCTATGTGTTTCTTATTTTTTTTCATTGCTGCATAAAACATTGTGCAAAATGGAAAAAAATGCATTTTGTTCATTAGCAATTAACCTTGCCATGCTTTGAACCAAAGACTTAATTTTATTGTTTTGTTTTTTTATTAGATAAAGTATAGAATGAAATGCGTATTTTTGCTTCTCTATAGATTACCTATATAACTAAATGCATATTTTTGCTGCTCTATAGATTAACTAAAAAAAATATATATTTTTTTTTTTCGCAAAACAATATTGGTAAAAGAAAGCCAAATTTATCCTCTAAAAAATGCATTAATCAATTCTGTAGAAAGGCAAAGCAATGCTAAACAGGAGCAATAATATGTATTACAAGACAGATTAATTACAAGGTTACAGGCTGATAAATTACTCCATTGGCTGTTCTAACGTTTGCACTTGTGAGTTAAACCTGACCACTTTTCAAGTATGCTTCTGTTTGGAGTGGAAATCTGTCTGATCTTCAGTAATAAATCTGTCTTTTAATTATGTAAACTGTCGCACTTCACTGCCCAGGAATACAGAAACACAGATCTGTAAACCTGTTACAGAAAATTTTGTAAAGGAGACACAGCCTGATTTGGGACTACTCATGACGCTAATTTGCTTGATAAATGTCCTCCAATGCAAGCATTACTTTGTTATCTTAAAGAATATGTTCCCTCCCCACATTTCATATTCCCTGTATTTGTCTGTTGTACCATGTACTTGTGTTAAAAAGTATCCTACTCAGGTAGCTTTCAGCTCAGGCATTTTCTCCGCCAGTGTGCTAGTTTTCTGGTCACCTCCTGCCAACTCACGGAATTGGAGATTATTTGCCACAGGAACCGATACACCACTGCATTTCCACTATTTATGCTGCCTTTATCCAACCAAAGGAGGATTTCACCCCTGCTTTCCTTTGCAAGGCCTGGTTCAAACCTATGCATTTTGTAGTGTGTTTTCAGTTTTGCAGAAACACACTATAGTCCATTTAACATGGTTTCCTATGGGTAACGTTTACATCTTTGCATTTTATGGATAGGGCCAGAGACCAGCAGGTTGTGTTTTTGTGTTGAAAAACACAAAATGCACCTGGAAATTGTATCAACTGCAACCTGCATAGGTGTGAACCAGGCCCTAGTGGGAATCCGATCTCACCATGCATTTCACTGATTCACCAAAAGAAAATTCTTAATTTTGCTCATAAGACCTCTATTTCCACCAAGGTCCAAGCTATAAGATTTTGACTAGGTGGTATAGGGTGCCCATGACATTACACTGTATTTTTCCACAAGTACCAGACAGGTGCTGGCAGTGTGGCGCTGCTTGGGGCACGATGTTCCACATTTTCTGGGACTGTCCAAAAATCAGATCATTTTGGCAAGAGGTGGCCTGTACATTAAAGATATGACAAATGTTGATTTAGTGGGGAGCCTCGCAGCATGCCTGCTGCAACTCACAGAATGGCCCATCAAAAAATACAAAGTCTCTCTCATGATCCAGCTGTTGAATGCAGCAAAGGCTTGTATCCCTTTGTGCTGGAGATCCATGAATCCGCCTTCAAGGTCTTTTTGTTACTCCAAAATTAATGAACTCAGGGACATGGAGGACCTTACGACCACCTTGTTTTATAGGAAGGAGACCTTTCGGGACACCTGTAGGCCATGGCAACACTTTGTATACACCGATGCCTATTTATGGGAGGTTTTGCAACCTGGTTGAACCCCTGAGACTCGCTAGATTATGGGTCCAGGCGAGCGATTCTGCTTCTCTGGTTTCCCCATATATCTTTGAGTTTCTTTTTAGTGCCCTCTAGGCACCTGAAGGTTATTCCTCTCTGAGCTTTCCCTCTCTTTTTTCCTCTCAAGGGCTGCTGGTCTCGCTTTTTTATCCTCTCTTTTTCCCCTCCCCATCTTCTCTTTGTCACCTTTTCTTCACCCTCTACATTCCCTCTTGTAATTACCGGTATGTGACACATTATTTGCAGGTCTAAGCTGTTACCTTACCCGTACATGTGATCTTTTGGTGATTCACTCCCCGTAGATATTTTCCTGGGCCTTGGGGCCCTTTAAGTGACCCTAGTATTGTTTTACTTTTATATTTCCATGTTTGTATGCGTTTGTTGGGGACGTTATTCGTCGCCTCCAGCAGGGATATTGGCCGATAACCGATTTAAAGTTTGTTTGATTTCTAAGTCTTGTTGGCTGCTGATTTGAAGTTTGTTTTACTTTTGTACTTTTGTATGCACATTATTGCTAAGCAGACCCCGATGTCTACCCATCAAATTTGAAATATGGTTATCTTTGTACCCTTATATGCTTATTCTTGTCTAGGTTGTACTGTGTCATTTTGGGTAAATATATAAAGGAATTACAAAAAAAAGATATCCTGTTCTCTGTAATACCTCTTTGAGTGAGATACCTGGTAATCCTGCCATTTCTCCTGCTTTCCTATTTCAAACTGACCATGCTAGGCATGAGAGCACATCCCTCCCAGTGTGGTTGGTTTTCTGGCTGTATTAGGAGCACAGCCTGCCTGTCCTCCAATGGCCAAGACTTGTGCTGTTGTTTCTCCACCCCCACCTCTCTCAAGTCCCTTATGCAGCATATATATATATATATATATATATATATATATATATATATATATATATATACAGTAGCTCACAAAACTGAGTACACCCCTCACATTTTTGTAAATATTTTATTATATCTTTATATTATATCTTTTCATGTGACAACACTGAAGAAATGACACTTTGCTACAATGTAAAGTAGTGAGTGTACAGCTTTTATAACAGTGTAAATTTGTTGTCCCCTCAAAATAACTCAACACACAGCCATTAATGTCTAAACCGCTGGCAACAAAAGTGTGTACACCCCTAAGTGAAAATGTCCAAATTGGGTCCAATTAGCCATTTTACCTCCCCGGTGTCATGTGACTCGTTAGTGTTACAAGGTCTCAGATGTGAATGGGGAGCAGGTATGTTAAATTTGGTTTTATCGCTCTCACTCTCTCATACTGTTTACTGAAAGTTCAACATGGCACCTCATGGCAAAGAACGCCCTGAGGATCTGAAAAAAAGAATTGTTGCTTTACATAAAGATGGCCTATGCTATAAGAAGATTGCCAAGACCCTGAAACTGAGCTACAGCACGGTGGCCAAGACCATACAGCGATTTAACAGGACAGGTTCCACTCAGAACAGGCCTCGCCATGGTCGACCAAAGGAGTTGAGTGCACATGCTCGGCGTCATATCCAGAGGTTGTCTTTGGGAAATAGACGTATGAGTGCTGCCTGCCTTTCTGCAGAGGTTGAAGGGGTGGGCGGACAGCCTGTCAGTGCTCAGAACATACGCCGCACACTGCATCAAATTGGTCTCCATGGCTGTCATCCCAGAAGGAAGCCTCTTCTAAAGATGATGCACAAGAAAGCCCGCAAACAGTTTGCTGAAGACGAGCAGACTAAGGACATGTCTGATGAGACCAAGATAAACTTTTTTGGTTCAGATGGTGTCAAGAGTGAGTGGCGGCAACCAGGTGAGGAGTGCAAAGACAAGTGTGTCTTGCCTACAGTCGTGGGAGTGTCATGGTCTGGGGCTGCATGAGTGCTGCCGGCAGCTACAGTTCATTGAGGGTACCAAAATTGCCAACATGTACTGTGATATACTGAAGCAGAGCACAATCCCCTCCCTTCGGAGACTGGGCCACAGGGAAGTATTCCAACATGATAACGACCCCAAACACACCTCCAAGATGACCACTGCCTTGCTAAAGAAGCTGAGGGTAAAATAGATGGACTGGGCAAGCATGCCTCCAGACCTAAACCCTATTGAGCATCTGTGGGGCATCCTCAAACGCAAGGTGGAGGAGCACAAGGTCTCTAACATCCACCAGCTCCGTGATGTCATCATGGAGGAGTGGAAGAGGACTCCAGTGGCAACCTGTGAAGCTCTGGTGAACTCCATGCCCAAGATGGTTAAGGCAGTGCTGGAAAATAATGGTGGCCACACAAAATATTGACACTTTGGGCCCAATTTGGACATTTTCACTTAGGGGTGTACTCACTTTTGATGCCAGCGGTTTAGACATTAATGGCTGTGTGCTGAGTTATTTTGAGGGGACAGCAAATTTACTATTATACAAGCTATACACTCAGTATAAATCACACAAATAGGAAATATATATATATATATATATATATATATATATATATATATATATATATATATATATATATATATATATACATATATACTATATACACTGTATATAGCCACAAATGTGTTGTTTTTCATTTCTACTTTAAGCTGAATGGGTTATTTTACAAGGTAAGGGCTCATCAACATGCAGGCAGGAGGATGTGCTTATCTGAGAAAACCCCTCCTCCCCTACTGAAGACTCCTGGGATGTATGACATCATTTGCCTAGGCCAGAAACCAGGAAGTAACTGAACAAATACAAAAAGAAAGTTTAAAACAAGTAAATATAATATATTTTACTCCTATTTACTAATGCTATATTACTCCTATTTACTAATGCTAGCAGCATAAGGATTAAAAATAGTCAATGTTGATTGAGAGAGTGAAGTTCCCCTTTAAGCGGAAAAAAAAAAAACCCAGCCTATTTATGTTTCGGTGCATTCCTTCAGTCGTAACGTATTTAAGCATGTATGAGCAATTTTTCAAACACTTTGTTTTTTTTATAGCTACATTGAGGAGGAGGCGATGAGACTGAAATATTTCTTTCATTTTTCGTGTGATAGTACTGTGTTAGGCATATTCAGGGGAGAAAAGGGAATAATAAGCTATAAAGTGCAGGCAGGGAATTTTCCATAAAGTGAGTCACAGAATACATGATAGATCAGCAGAGATAATTCTCACTATAGATAGATGTCTTCCTGATTGTCGTTTTCTCTGAGACCTCTGCCTGTCTGTAGCTAGGACAAGCTAGGACAAGAAATAAATATTGTAAGGCACATCATATCATCTGCACAGAAAGGGCAACATATGACCAGTTCCCCTTTCTAAAAATAATAACTAGTTTAAAATAATCCTTCCTTTAATTCTCTGATCACTTGGTAAAGAAAAAAATCCAAGGCTTAACAGACTACGCCGAAAAGAGTTTACACTACAGATCCATTTCAATTTGAAACACTAAAATATTTTATGAAACAAATTATCAAAAAAATAATAATAGATGAACAGGCAAAATAAATCTGCATCTTCCTATTCCATTTAAAAAATGACAATGTTGTCATAAAACAAGGCTGCATTCACACCTGGGCGTAGCGTCTTTGAGCATTTTTCAGTTTATTTGTACATTTTTAAGCATGCTTTTAGTGCGTTTTTATGCACGACTTGCACGTTTTTGTGTGCAATTTTGAGCTTTGGTGTTTTTTCATTAGCCAATAGAGAAAACTCATCTGTTGCATCATTTGTTGCTAGGTATTTCAGATATTTTAGCTCCAGAACTTTTTTGAGTTTCAGGCGTTAGGCTTCAGGCGACTTGTGGAGATGTGAACCAACTCCATAGAGAATAATTGATTTTTTCTCATTCAGCGTTTTGGAGCTTCAAGCTACAAAACTCTGAGGTGTGAATGGGGCCTAACTAATAGTCTGGACCTGGATTGTATTCCTGCAAATGGAATTAATAGCCACAGCCATATAGTTCACCTTAATTACAGTATCTCACAAAAGTGAGTACACCCCTCACATTTTTGTAAATATTTTATTATATTTTTTAATGTGACAACACTAACACTGAACAAATGACACTTTGCTACAATGTAAAGTAGTGAGTGTACAGCTTGTATAACAGTGTAAATTTGCTGTCCCCTCAAAATAACTCAACACACAGCCATTAATGCCTAAACCGCTGGCAACAAAAGTGAGTACACCCCTAAGTGAAAATGTCCAAATTGGGCCCAATTAGCCATTTTCCCTCCCCGGTGTCATGTGACTCGTTAGTGTTACAAGATCTCAGGTGTGAATGGGGGCAGGTGTGTTAAATTTGGTGTTATCGCTCCCACTCTCTCATACTGGTCACTGGAAGTTCAACATGACACCTCATGGCAAAGAACTCTCTGAAGATCTGAAAAAAAGAATTGTTGCTCTACAAAAAGATGGCCTAGGCTATAAGAAGATTGCCAAGACCATGACACTGACCTGCAGCACGGTGGCCAAGACCATACAGCGATTTAACAGGACAGGTTCCATTCAGAACAGGCCTCATCATGGTTGACCAAAGAAGTTGAGTGCACGTGCTCAGCATCATATCCAGAGGTTGTCTTTGGGAAATAGATGTATGAGTGCTACCAGCATTGCTGCAGAGGTTGAAGGGGTAGGGGGTCAGCCTGTCAGTGCTCAGACCATACGCCACACACTGCATCAAATTGGTCTGCATGGCTGTCCCAGAAGGAAGCCTCTTCTAAAGATGATGCACTAGAAAGCAGTTTGCTGAAGACAAGCAAACTAAGAACATGGATTACTGGAACCATGTCCTGTGGTCTGATGAGACCAAGATAAACTTATTTGGTTCAGATGGTGTCAAGTGTGTGTCACAACAACCACGTGAGAAGTACAAAGACAAGTGTGTGTTGCCTACAGTCAAGCATGGTGATGGGAGTGTTATGGTCTGGGGCTGCATTAGTGCTGCCGGCACTGGGGAGCTACAGTTCATTGAGGGAACCAGGAATGCCAACATGTACTGTGACATACTGAAGCAGAGCATGATCCCCTCCCTTTGGGCAGTATTCCAACATGATGGTGACCCCAAACACACCTCCAAGACGACCATTGCCTTGCTAAACAAGCTGGAGGTAAAGATGATGGACTTGCCAAGCATGTCTCCAGACCTAAACCCTATTGAGCATCTGTGGGGCATCCTAAAATGGAAGGTGGATGAGCGCAAGGTCTCTAACATCCATCAGCACCTTGATGTCGTCATGAAGGAGTGAAAGAGGACTCCAGTGGCAACCTGTGAAGCTCCAGTGAACTCCATGCCCAAGAAGGTTAAGACAGTGCTGGAAAATAATGGTGGCCACACAAAATATTGAGACTTTGGGCCCAATTTGGACATTTTCACTTAGGGGTGTACTCACTTTTGTTGCCAGTGGTTTAGACATTAATGGCTTTAGTGGTAGCACCCAGTACCATAGTTGTGGGAATTTATTTAATATTTGTTGTATACAGTATCTCACAAAAGTGAGTACACCCCTCATATTTTTGTAAATATTTTATTATATCTTTTCATGTGACAACACTGAAGAAATGACACTTTGCTACAATGTAAAGTACATTGTAGCAAAGTGTCATTTTTTCAGTATATAACAAATACATATTAAATAAATTCCCACAATTATGGTACTGGGTGCTACCACTAAAGTCAAAAGATTATTTCGATACAGCTGGTGATGGATGTCAAAAGAATTGCTTACAAAGTAACAATTTCAGAATTACTTTCTTTAAGGAACTTACAACATATGATCCAGGTACTTTCCATCTCAAATTGGGACTATAATTTTATACTGTTTGGTTTTACTGCATGTAATGGAGCTCCTTGAAGCTTATTTTGTCCTCCTGCTAGTTTGAGGTAATTTCCTCGTGTTTTTTTCAATCTTAGTTTCATATTGAAAATACTGCACTCCTGAATCATTTTCACACTCTTCGTGTATTTAAGGGTTTCAATAATTGAAATTCAATTATGTTCCCTATTTAACTTCTTTCATCAAGACTTGACTTTATGTTCCTGCAGCATCACCTGATGCATTTTAGCACTAAAGCTGAGGCATAAAAATTGTGTTTGGTTCAGGAGGGACAATAAAAATTTCAATCAGTGTGCAGCACTCCCTGTTTGACAGAGATCGATTATTTGATCGACTTCTATCAAACAAGCAAGTTGGAAAACTTTTGTCAATCATCAGCTGCAGGTGCTGATCAGTGTATTCTGACAGTAGCAGGTCCTAATGGGGGGATTCCTCTATCCACCATTTTTGTTTGAATGAAGGAAGCTGTTATATTTAAGTGGTGTATAGCCAGCTTTTGATCTTTCACCATTTTTGCTGCTCATATCCAGACTTGTTCTATCTTATCAATATCTTCTTGCAAGTGAGGTCTCCAGAACTGGACAAAGTATTCTAATTGAGGCCTAACTAAAGATCCATGTAGGGACATCAGGAACTTCTTCCTCCTGCTGGTGATTTCTCTATGGAGGACTAAGCCCGGGTTCACACTATAACATCGCACTGGACCCCTGTGTGTCCCTGTTCCTTATTTCAGGGACAAATCAGGGCCGATTCTATGCCTGAATTCAGCCCTGAAACGGAGCCAAAGATGCACAGCGTTTTTGTGCAGTGCGCTCCGCAGCCGCCCTGGAGATATGTGAACCGGCTCCATAGGGAGCCAGTCACATTCTCCTGCTATGCGAATTAGATGCGGGGAAACGCACATATAATTTGCATAGGTGTGAACCCGGGCTAAAAGACCAGACCTATACAGAGAATCAAGACCTGCTTCTTCCTGGAGGTGACCCCCCCCCGTGATAATAAAAGATCTATATAGTAGAATCAGGACCTCCGTTCTCCTGCTGGTGATCCCTCTAGTGATAGCTAAAGATCCAAATAGGGGAATCGGGACCTCATTCCTCCTGCTAGTGATTCCTCTAGTGATAATGTAAGATCTATAGATATGGGAATCAGGAGCACATTCCTACTGCTGGTGATCCCTCTAGTGATAACTAAAGATCTATATAGAGAAATCAGGACCTCCTTTCTCCTGCTAGTGATCCCTCTAGTGATTAATAAAGATCTATATAGGATAATTATGAACTCCTTCCTCCTGCTTGTTATCCCTCTAGTGATAACTAAATATCCATATAGGATAATCACGACCTCCTTCCTCCCCCTGGTGATCCCTCTAATGATAACTAAATGTCATGCTTACCCCTAACGCAGGTGGTCAAACACTAAACCTGGCTACTGTGTTCTTCACCTATAGCACCCCCCTTTCCCATAAGGCCAGTAGGCCTCTGTTGTCCCCAGGACTTATACACAATGCCATCAATGCTATAGTGCCTTGACACCACCCCAGGGCAGGCGCGAATTGAGCATAGCAAACAGGTACTTGTGGTTGGCAGACAGGCAGAGTGGTTCAATGACAGTCCAGGTAAAAGACAGACAGAGTTCAGTGAATAGTCGATATCTGATCCGAGGTCATACATAGGGACATCCAATCTGGCAGAGCAGGAAAGACAAACAGGCAACTTGATCTGGTATTACACAATCTATCTGTCATGAAAAGGTTTACCCGTTGGTGGCGTTATCGGTCTCTTGGATCGCAGTACCAGTGTCCACCAGCGGGTGTCTTCCAACACCTAGGACCTGTAATAAGAGGACTCACCTGCTGGTGGCACTGTTGCACCCTTGGGCCGTAGTACCGGTGTCCACCAGCAGACATCACCCTCTGCGCTCAGGTGTAACGTGAGGTCAATTACTGCAGCCTTATAAATACCCGGCAAGCCCTCACATGCTTGCCTTGGTATCTTTCTTCCTTGCGCCCTGACCTGTACCTGCGACCTGCACCTTGTTACCTGTAACCTGAGCCTGCACCTGAGCCTGTACCCAATCCCACCCTGATCCTGCCCTTCCTGTGTTCCTATTCCCTTGTAGCCTGATTCCATTCCATTATCTCCCTCTCCTATCCTGCCCTTGTTCAGTTGCTGATCCCCTGTGTATGACCCTGGCCTGGCTAACGTGTTTGATTTCGGTACTTCCCTTTGGCTGTATATATTATCTGTTGTCTGTGGGTTTCTGTTGGTTGGTTGAGCACTATTTGTATTTGGGGTATTTACTTATTTATGTCACTTATCTTAAATAAACATTATTCTTATTCACTTTATATACGTTTTGGTTTCCTCTTTGCAGTCCATACACAATCTGGTTACACCTGTTCATGACACTATCACAAGCATGAGACTGCAGGCTTGGCTGGCTTAAATCAGGTTTGGTCTCCACCCAGAGTCTGGGCCACATCAATTACCTTGCAGGTGGAGACAGACAGTGCAGACAGACAAGGCCAGAACCATGATGTTGGAACCAGCAGCTATGATGGAGCAGAAGCGCATACATTCCTGACACTAAAGATCTATATAGGGGAATTAGGGCCTCCTTCCTCCTGCTGAAGATCTGTCTAGTAATGACTAAAATGTCTATATAGAGGAATCAGGACCTTCATCCCTCTACTAGTAATTCCTCCAGTGATAACTAAAGAAAGATCTATACAGAAGATTCAGGGCCTGTTTCCTCCTTCTGGTGACTCCTTTAGTGATAACTAAAGATCTATATAGGGGAATCAGGACCTCTTTCCTCCTTCTGGTGATAGACCCCAGAATTCTGTTTGTTTTCCCCACTGAAAGGCCACGCTGCTTGTTTTTCAATTATTTGAAATAAGCACCCCGAAATCCCTTTCCTCTGCAGTTCTGTTCAACACTGTACCCCCAATATTGTGTATGAAGCTGTACTAGAGCTTCCATCAATGAAAAGCACTCTATGAGCGGAAGACAGGCAGATAAATAAAAGGTCCATCTTCTCCTTTAATGCTACAGATTGTACTCTTGGTCTCTGTTGGGATGCAGTGATCTTTTTGCAGAGGTTTGACACACCCCATGGTCTGACTCAATAGTGGGCATGTTGGACCACTGTAGCGAAAGTGGGCTTCCTCTGGGTGCTGTTGTAGGCAGGGGTTAGGTATCCTTTAATTGGAACTACTCCCGACGGGTAGAGTTGTGGGTCATACTGCCTATTGAAGGCATGGTGGGGGGGGGGAGTCTTGAGAGGGTCAGACAGACTACTTGGAACCAGGAAAGGAGTACACTTGAGAGTCTTGTGTGCTCTCCCCTTTGGGGGAATGTGTGAGGAAAGACTACAGAATCCAGGCCTGAGGATGGGAATCAAGATACAAGAATTGTGAGCACTGCAACTATCCCTCCTACAATTGTTCGGTTATGTGAATGTTTGAACCAATTCTTCTTGCCACTATCTGGGAAATGTTGATACCATTGAAATGGAACTCCTGTTACTACTTTTTAAGTACCAGAAGCCTTTTTTTGATGTTCTTCTAAGAATAATCATCCAATACCTAGGGGGGGGAAATTATGTGTATTTATTGTTGCAAGCCTGGTTGGCTCAGGAGTGGGTGATGATGAAAGAAAAGGAGTCCCCCACCTGATGGTGAGAGAAAACCCCCTCATGTATCACACGTCAGGTTGCCTGAGCCCCAGTGCCGGGAGAAGGTCATCTAGAGCCCAGGGCGAACATGCTAAACTTTGCACATCCCCCTACCCAGCAATATGAGCATCAAGTGTCAGCAAATATACTCCCCCACAAAAACACTGAGCACTAATCTGCATGCTTACTCCCTACGCATAAATTCCCCCTACTCCCAGTACAATTTGCTCCCCTGCTAAAATCTTTGCCCCCTAACCCCCAAATGACCCCCCTCCCAAAAAAATCACCCCTCTTGGCACAAATCATCTACCCCTAAAAATTTCCCCTCCTAGTACACATTTTCTCCCCCACCATTTCAAAACTCTCCCCTCCCAGCACAAATGCCCCTAAATCCCCCTCCCCCTGTCAGATTAGGACCTTTGGCTGTGTTCCTACAGCTGCTGCATTCCCATAGCGTAACAAAGCCTGCCTACACACAGCTCCAACCACATAAAAATACCACACTGTACAGGCCACAACACCCATGTGTATGAGCCCCAAGGCCTCATTAACACACAGAACTTTATTAACTCAATATGTTTTTTTTATTTTAGATTTAGCAGGATTTTTGTAGGTTATGTTGCGTTTGTGTACTCTAATAATGATTTTAGTGTATTTTTAGTGAAAATATCATTCTGATATCGGGAGGGGGCACCCTATCAGGTAGGCTGTACGGGGCCTTGTGATTTCTAACAGCAGCCCTGGTAACAGTATATTGGTAGTTACTCCACAGTTAGGGTTCATTTTCAATGGTTCAGTGCACACCCACATTCCCATGCGATTCCATGCAGTACATTTTGACACTGGGCCGCGCAAAAAGTAGTGCATACACTACTTTTAAAAATGTGCCGCATCAGACTGACGGTACTGCGGTACGATACAATTTGGTAGCTGAAAACGCACTGCATTTGCGATTTCCATTCGGGTTACCGTTAACAATAATTGGCACCTTCATGCAGTTCGCAAAGGGCAGCATGTTCACCTGACTAACAATGTAATTGGGAATTTACACTGACCACCAATATAAGGGGGGCCCTACACTGACTCCAATGTAAAAGGAAACCATGCAGTGACCACCAATGTAGTGGGGAAATTAGACTAACCACCAATGTAAGGGGGATTTTTAAATTGACTATTAATGTAAGGGGAAATTTACACTGACCACCAATGTACAGAGAAATTTACACAGGCCACCAATGTAAGGGGGGACCCTACACTGACTACCAATGTAACTACGGCATTTACACTGACCCCAACACAGCAGGCATATTTCCCCTAACCACCAATGTATTACTAACCAGCGATGTAACAGGGGTATTTACAGTGACCTCCCCCCTCCAACTTTCTGCTAATCTCTGCATTCTTATCCACCCCTTCTAAGTACATATTTGCATCCTAAAACGCCCTGCTAACCTCTGCACCCTAACCCCCCTCTGCTAACCTCTGCACTCCAAACCACTCTCTGTTCAACTCTGCACCCCAAATTCCTCCTCTGTTAACCTCTGTACCCCAAGCCCCTCCTCTACTAACCTCTGAACCCTAAACCTCCCTCTGCTAACCTCTGCACCCCAAACCCCCTCTGCTAACCTCTGCACTCCAAACCCCTCTCTGTTCAACTCTGCACCCCAAATTCATCCTCTGTTAACCTCTGTACCCCAAGCCCCTCATCTACTAACCTCTGTACCCCAAACCTCCCTCTGCTAACCTCTGCCCTCCAAACCTCCCTCTGCTATCTTCTGCACCCCAAACTCCCTCTCTGTTTACCTCTACATGCCCCCTCTGCTCACTTTTACTCACTCTCACTTCCCTTCACTGTGTACCTCTGCCCCCCACCTGTTCACATTGGCACTCCTCAAGTGCACTATCTGGTGGTATTTTTTTTGTAAGAAGAGGCAGGCATGACTTCCAAGTATCCTAATTGTTTACATCTCCTATACGGGTGGAATTCAGTGGGAGTTATTTTCATATGAAATTAGTGGGTGTTTAAATGCCAACCTGATTTACACACAAATGCTCATATGATTTACAAACAAATAGCGGCGCGATTTACATACAAATGCTGGTGTGATTCATGCATTAACTATCATTATACATACAGCACACAGTAGGAGGGAAGGGCTGGGCAATAGTAGTGACAGCATCTGAGCTGCAGGCTGTGACTTCAGGACAAAATCCGGGATACAACCTGCAAGGGACAGATGAAAATAAAACTGCACTGTCCAGGCAAATCCGGGACTGTTGGCAAGTATGCCTTTCTATTGTAGAGGATGCCTAAAATCTGACTTGTATCTTAGTGCAGACTTCTGGTAAATCAGGGAGCCAATCACACAGCAGGAAATGATATTTTTGGAGGCGTTCTGTACACCAACTGTGTATAGAAGGCTTCCAGGTTGTCATATTGCATTGAACTTTACAAAAAAAAAATTACACTGCTACAGGTTGAAAATGGAAGGTAATTTTTTATTAACATTAAAGTATAACTGAAGGCAACACTTTTTTGGGGGGTTTTGGATAGAAGAGGGACAAAGAACCCCTGTCAGTTTTTATTTTTGTCTGTGGCCCCGTTAGGAGGATTCACCCTATTTATTTGTACTTTTTACTATTATCAATGAAAGTGGAAGCAAAAGAAAATCCCACATTTTCAGTTGACAGAACAGTAATAGAGTGGAACTCTTCTAAAGGGGACATTAGTTCTGATGACCTTGGTGACACCCCGGGATTCCCTCACTTTGGAGAGATTTCCTCTCACTTCCTGATTTGGCTATGGGACAGGAAGTTAAGGGAAATCCCTGCAAAGGGACACAGATGGCAAAAAAAGAAAACAAAAAAACGAACAGGGGTTATAACCCTACTCTATCTAAAGTTAAAAAAAGTTTGACCTTTAGTTCTACTTTAAGTCCTTCACGCATAAGGGTAAAACAAATCTAAATAAATGCCTAAGCACAATTTTGCAATTTTGTATATATCATCACAACTACTTAGTGTATTCAGATGGATTACACCTTTTTTTCTTTTTTTAAAGGGAAACTAGCCCAAAATAGTAAAAAAAAAATCTTTTTTTTTTTTTTAATGTAGCTGCATATTTCTTGCTATTATCATCATTTACCACCAAAGAACAACCCAAAATAAATTCTCCTGCTCCTGACGATTGCAGCGATACTACATTGGTGTATGTTAGTTGTTGTTTGTACCCATAGTACAACCCATACACAGCTGTGCACATTTTGCATTGTTTTTATCATGCCTAAAACACACTGAAACTGACACTAATACCAATTTCAATTTTTTTTTCAAATTCTACCCAAAATAGGCTGACTGTGACCTTTGTCCCCTGCCTTGACTTTAGACCCTGGCCTTGACCCTAACACCAACTCTGGCAAACTTCTTGTTTTTTTCTATATGTTTTTATTCTTTTTTTTTTCATTGCTATTAGATTTTTTTTTTTACACACTTTGGTTTGTTTACATTTCCCTCCTGCAAGTAGAGGAATATACAACATATCTTTCTCTTTATTCAGAAGAGGAAGTAAACACAGGGGCAGGCTCACAGTGACTGATCACTGTCATAGCCAATCACAGGTTATCACAGCGATCAGGTGACCCGGAACTGACAGTCCCTGGTCCCTATCGTTAGTATGAAACCTGGGGCTCTTCCAGCAAAAAGGGAGATACGCATGTATGGGCCCCCCACAGAAAAAAAAGGGGGGAAATTAATTTTATCATTATTATATTATTATTTTTTATAATTATTTATTTAATTAATTAATAATTTAATTGTTTATTATATTATAATTTATGATTTTGTGTTTCAAACGTTATCATACCCGGGATATCTACTAGACTCTTGTTTGGGCAGATTTAAGTTTGTTATTGCTAAGAATTACATGCCTACAATATAAAATGCCAAAATTCTATGGAAAACAATTGTACCGCTTTGAGACGCAAAAATCTGACATAATCATACCGCCAGGGTGGCTACGCAATACGTGTGTGGACCTTTTCAACTGCTATTTGAAAGCGGGTGATACCCCAAGTTATCAAAGGCACATGCATTGTGTACTGCTGGTAAGAGTCCAATCTGTATACACTAGTGGTGGAGCACGAATTGAAGTCATTATTTTAGGCACATTTTCTCAGAAAGCATGGTGGCTGGAGTATATAAGACCTTTTTTTTATGGACTTTTTGTATTATTTTTGATCATTTTAATATTGATTGACTTTTCTTTTTGATGGTGTTACTTATTCACTAATTATTTTGGTTGTGTGGTAGCGTCTTACTTTTTTGTTTTTATGGTTATTTTGAGGTGATTATTCACTTAAAGGGGCAGCTTCACGTTTTTTTATTGTAATTTTTTCACTTTTGGGTTGGCGCCAATTTTACTTACATTTCTTTAACTTAAGAAAATAGTTGTAGTGTTGCTTTTGCCCATCTATATAACTAGAGTGTAATGTTTCTGTTGTAGATGTCAATGCACACAGTGGCTCCACGGAAGGCCGCAAAAGATTCAGTGAAATATTTCGGGACCTGGATGCCTTGGAGATAAGCCTCGGCAATGAGTAAGTGCCACCTTTTTAAAAGGTCAGTCCACCCACGGCTGATACTTCAGTTTTTGGTAGTTCCTGGAAAGCTCAACTGCAGGCACAAAAACTTGAAATATGTTCCTCAATAGCAACAAAGGATATAAATGTACTTTGTGTACATCAGATTCCATTGCAAGCCCAGATACTACAGTGAAAAAGTAGTGGTGCATCACTGTGCTTTTTCGCTTATGTAGAGAGCAGAGCTGTGGGAGGGACCTAGCAGACCCCACCCACTACAGGCTGCCTGCAGAAAACTACAGGAGGGGGCGGAGACAAGACCAATCACCCTGCACAAGGAGTGAGAGCAGCAGTGACCGGTCTTTATTACAGGAAGCTCCTACAGAGGCAAATTGTCACAATGGATTACTGCACAGATCTGGAAGAAACACGCAAAGCATTTCAAGATTCAAGTATGAATACACATGCCACTTTTATTTAGACAATATTTGCTTAGCCTGGACTTCAGCCTTAAACCACCTAGCAGGTTCACATACCTGTCAGGGACTATAATAGTAAGTTCCCAGGTCTGCACACCTTCTGTGCTCATAAGGAGAGGCTTCCAGTCTCTGCCGGAGTTTTTTTTTTATTTTCTATTAGGGAGAAAGAAATAGGAGAAGCTGAGACAAGACAAAGGTAGGTGGAAACACCCAGAACTCCTAGGAGGACAGGAACAGAGTCAGGATTTATGGCAGGTAGTTCTCACTGTAAAAGTATCTAAGACAAACAAGAAGCCAAAGGATGATTCAGCCCCAGAGCCGTAACTAGAACCTTCAGGGCCCCGGTGCAAGAAACCAGGAAGGGCCCTCTGAGAGCCTGGTGGCGGAATGCCAGGGCCCAATTGCAAGTGCATCCTTTGCGATACTGATCGTTCCGCCACTGGACTGTCAGTAGTTTTTTATTTTTATTATTTTATTTTTACAATTTTATTTTATTTATTTATTGTTACAATATTATTTTTTACAATTTTTATGATCCCCATTGGGGGGTTTGGTGAGATATCAGGAGTCTTAACAGACCTCTGATGTTTCACCTTTGAGACAGAGAATGGAGACTGAGGACACACAGCCCTCAATCTTCATCTATGCTGCCTCAGCTGTACAGAATGAATGGACAGGAATAGCTCTGTACAGAGCTTCCTATTTCATTCATTCACAAACTGAAACATACTGTAGTAAACCCAGTTTATTATGCTTCAATTATGAAAGGACAGAGTCAGGGACATGTTGGAGGATTTTCCTTGATCAAATGCTGCCACTGATCAGGGTAATCGGACAGGTGCTGCGGTCAGAATACAATGCCCCGGCGGGAGAAAATCCACCCCATTTGTGTCAATGAAGGAATCTGTCGGCTGAGGAAACCTGCTGGCTGAATGAAAAAAAAGCTAACCATGCATGGCTAGCATAATATAGGATGCCCTTTAATCTGGAGAGATTTCATATCACCTCTTGCTGGGTCCTAGGGCAGGAAGTAAAGAAAAATCTCCCCAGATGGAAAAAAAATATCCGGCAGGGGCTCTAACCATTATCTACTTAATGCAATAAAAATTGTGGCTTTAGATATACTTTTAGGCCGGGTTCGCATATGTGTGGCCGCGGTTCACAGCCTGGGGTCTGGTGCATTCCTGTACACCGGATCAGGTGTGATTCAGGTCAGAATTTTAGCCTGAATTAGCACCTGAACTGGACCCAAAAACACACCAGACCCCTTTTTCCATCCGAACCACAGCCGCCCTCGAACGTGTGTGAACCGGCTCCATTGACATGACACTTGCCTGTCATGTGAATCAGATGCGGGAAAAACTGCATCCGATTCACATATGTGTGATCTCGGCCTCAAGTTGGCCATAGATGGGTCGTTTTTTATTTTTCAGCCAGGTGGATTAAGGAATCTTCCCCACTGAGACATTGTATTTTGACAGCAGGACTCTCTGCTGCCAGAATACAGTGATCAGCGACTGCAGTTGATTGGCTGCAGCTACTGATTGACAAATGTCTTCCAACATTCATATTTAACGAAAGTCAATATAACGATCGACTTCTATTGAACATGGACACCCACACATGGATTGAAATTTGGTCAGTCCCTGCTAAACTGGCCAAATTGCGATCCATCTATGGCCAGCCTAAGGTTGATAATAGATGTGTGAATACTGGACACTGATGCTCTTTGTTTTGCACAGAACGGTGGACATGTTCCTGAGTGATACTGGAACTCCAAACTCCGAGACCCAACCAGATGAGGAAGAAGAGCCTTTGGTGAGACAGATCTGCTATTCATTATTAACCTGTTCTAGTTATTTTGGATTTATTTCTGTACAGTGGTGGATTATTATGGAATATACACCAGGCCTTGTTTGTTTTATTGTACAAATGGAGCTGACACTAAAAGGATAACAGGGCTTCCTTCAGCCATTATAGCAGTGCATAGTCTCTGAATACGCCACTTGTCTAGCAAAAGTAAAGTGTAATGCCTCGTACACACGATTGGACATTCTGACAACAAAATCAATGGATTTTTTCCGACGGATGTTGGCTCAAACTTGTCTTGCATACACACGGTCACACAAATCTTGTCGGAAATTCAGAACGTGAAGAACGCGGTGACGTACAACACATACGACGAGCCAAGAAAAATGAAGTTCAATAGCCAGTGCGGCTCTTCTGCTTGATTCCGAGCATGCGTGGTACTTTGTGCGTCGGAATTGAAAAAAAAAACAATCCCACCTACTTATATTACTTCTGGGTGGAGTGTGTTACCCTTGCCTAATTTATTCCCATTTGGTTGTAGAGTAAAGCCTGTCTACACCCTATAACTGGTGCCGGCTTCTTTGGGTTCAAATATGTAACACTGGTGTATGGCATTTGTAGTCAGGGACTTCACAGGTTGTTCTGGGATGGGAATTGTTTGACAATTCTCCCTCCTATTTTCCATTTGTCTTGCTGTCATGTCCATCCTCTGGCTTCAGTACTTTAAAGCCCAACTCTGGGAAAACGTAAAATTATCCCTTGCATTGGGTCTGTGCCCGCAATGCAAGGGTTTATAGCTTATTTTGTCTGGGGGAGAGGAAAATCAGCTTTATTTACCTGATCGTCAGGCCGGCGACATTCCTCCACACTCCAGCGGTGGGCTGTCCTTCGGCATTATCACATCCAGTGCAGGGCTTTGGACCCTGCTCTTGGCTTGATGAAGTCAGGATCCTAGACCACTGGAGTGTGGGAGGAGAAGAAGCTTTAGGGAGGAGGGGAGGATCGGGTAGTTGAATCTTCTTTTTTTGTTCTCCTAGACTAGGGGTTTCCAAAAATTTCTGAACAAAGGGCCAGTTTACTGCCTTTTAGGCTTTAGGGGGACCAGACATTGGCCAGTGGGAGCATCAATGGGAGTGAAAAATGCCCCATCATTGGTGACAGTAAAAGGAATAGTGCCCCCTACTGCACTCAGTGCAGTCATCTAGAGCCCAGAGCGAACATGCCAAATTGCGCCCCCCCAAGATGTATGAGTATTTTGTGCATTATGTGTCAGCAACCCCCACCCCCCAAAATGAAACACTAATCTGCATGCTCGCCCCCTAAGTATAATTCCCCCTCCTCCTCCTCCCAGTACAAACCCGGTCCCTGCTGAATTCTCCCCTCCCAGCACAAATCTTTGCACCCCCCACCCACCTCCCCAGCTCCAATTCTCTCTCCCCATATGCCCCCAGCACAACACCCCTCCTCCCGCAAAAAAGATTTCCCCTCCAAGCACAATCCCCCCCCCCCCACACTCCAAATTTCTCCCTTTCAGCACAAATTCCTGTCCCCCAATCCCCCATCCTAGCACAAGTTTCCCCAACAAATTTCCCCTTCTAGCACAAATACCCCCAACCATTCCTACTAGCACAACACCCCCCCCCCCCCAAAGAAAATATTTCCCCTTTACCGTGTTACTTGTATAGCTATAGCATATACCCTTCCCAACCCAAATCCCCCCAAATCACCACTTCTAGCACACCTCCCCAAATTTGCCCTCCTAGAACAGCTCTTACCCCCTGCCGCCACTTAAATTCCCCTTCTCAACACTAATCCCCACCCCCTCAAACCCCTTGTGGTGCCCCCCACCTCAGATGATACCACAGTGCCCAGGGCAGCCGTCCCTCCTGCCCACCCCTTGTCCCAGCTCTAAATGCACTGCTTTGGGTTAAATGCTTATTGGGCTAGGGGGAAAGAAATAAGGTAAAATACATACCTTACTCCTCATTCCCACAGGACCGGTCCCCTAAAGTCGCTTCTTTTTGCTGGCTGACTAGCTGCAGCTCTCTGACATCATCATGTACAATGCAGGACAGCAGTCCTGCATTGTACAGGAGGGCTGTGAAGGGGTGTCCATATTCCAGAGCCTTCGGATGGCAGAGGAAAGTGCCGACTACTGGGGAAAGTCTTTATTCCTATCCCCCTAGACCAGGGGTCTCAAAACTATTGCCCTCCTCCAGTTGTTCAGGAATCATCATGCCTAGTCATGTCTGTGAATGTCAGAGTTTTACAATGACCCATGGGACATGTAGATCCACAACATCTGGAGGGCCCTAGTTTGGAGATCCCTGCCCTGGACAAACGAGCATTTAACCCATGAAGTGTGAAGGTACCCCACTGTATAGGTAAATTTATCTGGAGCCCAGAGTGGAGCGTTATGGCTTAGGTTTAAGGATGAATAAAAATGCATTAAAGTACAATATAGTGTGCACATTCAGCAAACATATTTTCAAAGCACATTTATTGTAAATATATATTAATGCCCCTTGTTACTGGTCTTGTTTTCTACTCATCTTTCTGTAATATTGCTCTATACAGATCAGCACTCCGCTGGAACTAGCTCGGACGGCATGTGACAGAGATGGGGTGGCCGTATCCAGTAAGTTTACTTTATGGTGTTCTTTCAATTACATAGTTATTCAGGTTGTAAAAAGACTCAAGTCCATATACCGGTAGTTCAACCAATGGAACAAATAAACTGCCATATACACAATCCTATACCCACAGTTTATCCAGAGGAAGGCAACCTTCCTAATAAAGCATGATCCAATTTGCTCCAGTAGTGGAAACAAATCCTTCCTGATCTACAAGGAGGCAATCAGATATTCCCTGGATTAACAAACGCAGGTGTCAATACCTATGGATATTAATCTCCAGTATTTTGTGCATTTATCAATGCATTCAACCCTTTTTTTAAAAGGCAATCTACTGAGCTGGCCATAACTAGTCCTTGAGGAAGTCTATTAAACATTTTCACAGCTTTTACTGTGAAGAAGCCTTTTCCTAGGTGATGAAATCTCTTTTCCTCGCTACGTAAAGGTTGCCCCCTTGTCCTCTGTAATGACCCTAAAGTGAATAATTCAACACCAAAGTCACTATATGGACCCCTTATGTATTTATACATGGTGATCATATCCCCCCTTAACGACAGTTACAGTTCAGTCGTCTAGTTCTGGGAGGCCATCATATGACGTCCTCCCTTGATCGCGCCCACTGCAGCACACGGGCGGCGCGCTCTGTGATTGCCGCGTCCACCGGACACGGGCTGATCATAGATTGAGGTAAAGAGCCAATTAGCGGCTCTTTACCACATGATCAGCTGTGTCCAATCACAGCTAATCACGATGTAAACAGAAGCTGGTTATCAGCACTACGTTCCTCATGCTGACAGCATGAGAAGAGCCAATAACCGGCTTGTGTATAAAGGGACATCTACAATAATCAGAGCACTGATTATCAGTGTCCTGATTATCAGTGCAGTCCCACCAGTGCTGCTATTCAGTGCCCATCAGTGCCTCCTCATCAGTGTCACCTATCAGTGCCACCTACCAGTGCCCATCAGTGCTGCCTACCAGTGCCCATCAGTGCCGCCTATTAGTGCCCATCATTGCCACCTATCATTGCCCATCAGTGTCACCTATCAGTGCAGCCTCATCAGTGCCACCTATAAGTGCCCATTATTGCTGCCTATCAGTGCCCATCAGTGCTGCCTATCAGTGCAGCCTCATCCTCATCAGTGCCCACCAGTGGCCCTTCATCAATGCAGCCTATCAGTGCCCATCAATGCCCATCAGTGCCTCTTCATCAGTGCCCATCAGCGCAGCCTATCGGTGGCCATCAGTGCAGCCTCATCAGCGCACATAGTTGTTGTTTTTTTAATTATCAGTCTTTTTCTATTTATTTAGCAAGAAAAAAAACCCAGTGGTGATTAAATACCACTAAAAAAAGCTCTATTTGTGAGAAAAAAGCTATAAAAATGTTATATGGGTACAATGTTGCATGACTGTGTATATCCCTGTTAAGAACTCGATGTCAAGAACATCCTCAGCAGAAGCCAAAGTGTTCCTCCTGAGCCGCTGATTAGGAACTTTTCTTTAATGCCTTTTGTTTCTCTCTACAGTAGGAGAAGCAGATGAAATTCTCATCCATAGTGAAGGAGGAGTGGAGTCTGCCCTGAACTATGCCAAGCGCTGGTGTAAATATATCCGGGAAGTAATGGGGTATATTGAAAAGAGACTCAGCTATGGTATGGTCCTTGCAAATTTTATATAGCTCTTGTTTAATGATAGCATTTTGTGATCCTATGTGTTGTACTCCATCTGAGATTGTATATAGCACTTCATTGCTAGCTGTTAGGACGCCCAGAATGTGGATTCTAGTTAGCCATGGCAAGTGTGTTGGTGTGCTATGAAAAAAACTGCTTTATTGAAGACTTCAGAGCAGAAGGTAAATTAAAGGAGACGCAGGGCCAAAGCTCTTTTGGCCCTAATTCTCCTGGGCATCACAGGATTGCACCTAGTTCTGCAGTCCTGTGACCTGTATCCGGCCAACAGTGGGCTAAAGCCTGCTGTCAGCTGACATCATTTAGCCAGTCCAGGCTCTGGAGCAATCCCGACTTTAATGCCGGGATCCACAGGACCGGCAGCTGGCTCAGTCTCTCAGTGTGCCGCTGGGAGACTGAGTCCGCCACTCCTGCCCCTCCCTGCTTTGGGTAGAGTTGGGAATGGTTAGTACCCCTCTCTGGGTAAAGGGTTAGTACCCCTGTCTGGGTGAAGGGTTAGTACCCCTGTCTGGGTGAAGGGTTAGTACCCCTGTCCGGGTGAAGGGTTAGTCCCCCTGTCCGGGTGAAGGATTAGTACCCCTGTCCGGGTGAAGGATTAGTACCCCTGTCCGGGTGAAGGATTAGTACCCCTGTCCGGGTGAAGGGTTAGTACCCCTGTCTGGGTGAAGGGTTAGTACCGTGTCCGGGTGAAGGGTTAGCACCCCTGTCTGGGTGAAGGGTTAGTACCCCTGTCCGGGTGAAGGGTTAGTACCCCTGTCTGAGTGAAGGGTTAGTACCCTGTCCGGGTGAAGGGTTAGTACCCCTGTCCGTGTGAAGGGTTAGTACCCCTGTCCGGGTGATTTTCTCCTACTTTCTATCTTGGTGTCACAGCCACAAAAAACTTTTTTTGTAGCCAGTAAAATACGAGTCTTGAAGTTAAACAATAAGAAGAAAAGAGGTCTACAGGTTCTCTTTTAAAGAGGTTGTAAACTCTTAAAAAATAAAAAAAACCTGCAAGACAAAGGCATAATGAGCTAGTATGCATTGCATGCTAGCTCATTATGAAATACCTTAGAACGAAGCCCTCTCAGCGGCGCCCGCACACCGCTGAGACGGCTAACATTTTCCCAGGTGTTTCCTCCGGGTTCGTGGGCTCCGGTGCTGTGATTGGCCGGACCAGTGATGACTTCACTCTCCTACATGCGGGAGCCGCTATTCACGGCACAGGGCTCAGAAGAAACAACACCCATAGCCACTCCTTCAGAGCGTGTGCACCGGTGATGTCACTGGCTGCATGTAATGTAAATATCTCCTAAACGGTGCATGTTTAGGTAATATTTACACTACCTATAGGTAATCCTTATTATAGGCTCACCTATGGGTAAATGTCAGCAGAGGAAGTTTACTTCCTCTTTAGGAAGAAGATTACATCAAAGACTTACATGGTATTTTAACCAAGTTTGGTTGGTTTCTATGATTCTAAATAAACAGGTAAAAAGGAAATGACTAATTATGCCATGATTCAATGATGTATTTCCTCAAGATAAATATTACCAACAGATAATCAGAACTTCCCATTTATGGTTACTGCAGAAGTCAACTTGCTAAACTTTGGGCAAACTGCTAACTATACAGATAAAATGGATATAGTTACAAAGTTTTCATTTTAAAGGATTGGTAATGCTGTCCAGCCAGTCTTATGATCCAGAATCCCTTGAATGTCATGTCAGTGACCTCGCTTTTCCCCACTGTAATTAAAGTGATTGTAAACCCTCACATATACCCAGTGAAGTGAACAGCCTCAGATGATACACAGAGATGAAACAAATCTGCCTAGTTTTACTTGTATATCTGCTGTCTTCCCCTTTTTACATTCTTTGGAAAGTGCAGGTTGTGTTAAAAATCTTGTTTCCTCATTCAGCAGTGGGTGTGGAGTCACCCCCCCCCCTCTCCACATAGGCAGAGGAAGGAAGGATCATGCAGAGCTGTACTCTGAATAGACAAGCTCTCTGCTAATCTACCTCTAAGCTCCCTCCCGACACAAATTTTCAGCTACTGTTATCTCGTGTGTCAGAGAGCTTGTCAGAAGTGCCTCATGCTGATAACAGAGGAAGGAAGCACCAGAGAGAAACTACATTTAGAGCTTTGGCTAGAGATAAGTCAACACTACAGATATATATGTGCTTAGTTCAACTTTTATGAATGGGGTTTACAACCACTTTAAGAAATAAAGCTTGGTCACTGACCATTCTCAGCCTGCTGATTGGACACTGAAAGCCATAAGTCTCTTCTTTTGTCCCCTCCTCCTGCCAGCAAGCTCCCTGTTATGCTGACAGCACTGCACAGTGCAGTTAGAGCGTGACTGGCTAATAATGCTGCTTCTTCCTTGAATTGACTCCCCTGGTATGCAGGGTGTTAGACTGCATTCACACCTCAGCGTTTTCAATCCTGGCCAGATGTTCCACGATTCTGCCCGCAATTTCAAAGCAGTGAGGTGTGAGCCTAGGTTCACACTAGTGCGTGCAAAACACTGCATGTGATTCACACAGGAATCGCACCGCATTCCACATGCAAAGTCTGTGGGGTGCGATTTGAGCCATATGTTTTGTATGGCTCAAATCGCATCCACGCCAAAATGGAGCAGGACCCTTTTTTCCCCGCACCTGAATTGCATTGCATGGGTGTTCACATCCATGCGATTCTCTCAATCACACTGCGTATTGGGATGTCGTTAATCTAACAGTGACGCTTGCAGCAGATTGCATGGACGCAGTGCAATTGCTTTGCAGTGCGATGCGGTTAAACACAGCAAATGTTGTGCGTTTCCCACATTGCATCAGTGTGAACCAGGGCTTAATGACGAATCGCAGAATGCACAGTTGAGACGCCATTCATTTGAATGGCACCTAAAATCACGGTGCGGCTCTGCCACGATTGTCGCACGATAAATTGTGCTGCAATCGTGGTAACCCGCATTGCGTGAATCATGCCGCCAAAAAAGTTCAGGAGTTACTTTTGGGCGACAAGCTTCACACGATGCGTGTTGCCGCGATTGCAGCGCAATTTATCTAGCGACAATCAGTGCCAATTTTAGGTGCCATTCAAACGAATGGCGTCTCAACTGTGTGTTCTATGATTTGTCATTCACACCTCGCCGCTTTGAAATCGCGGGCAGAATTGCAACAAATCTGCCTATGAGTCAAAACTGGTGTGAATGCAGCCTTACAGGATAATAATACTAAAACATATTTAGGTATTTCTACTAGCCATATAATACTAGCTAAAATACTTATAATGATTCCTATAGAATATATAAAGGCTTGTTTACACTTGCGGTTGGGGGGCAGTAAAAACATGTGGCTGAACCTGTTTTTAGCCTGAGGCTATTTTTACGACCCCCCCCCCCACTCCTCCTTAACCACTTGCCTACTAAGGCATTTTTAAAAATTTTTGCATACGTTAAAATCTACATTTTTTACTTGAAAATAAATTACTGCAGCAGCAACTGTGAGCTTGATATAACCACTTATCTACCATGCTGTTTATAAATGTTCCTTGATAGACAAGTTAAGTTGCAAAGACAGCAGCCAGGATTGTGCACATGCCATGGCAACGATTGCTTACTACTACTTGCTACTTTATGGCAGGAATTGTAGCCACTGTCACACCTCCCAAAATTTGGGATGGGAATGAGGGACACCTGCTAGCAAACGTATGTAGGCAAAGGACACGCCCCCTGTCACACCCCTTAAAGGAGAATTAACCCAAAAAAAGTTAATTAAATCCACAAGAGCTTTTTTTACCACTACTATTCCTTTATATTGGCTTTAGAAAATTACAAATGCAGCAATTTAGAATTTGGATGAAAGGTTTAGCACTGGGAAAGATAAAAAGTGCATTTTATATACAACTATATATATAGATCAGACCAAAATGAGGGACACATGAGGAGGAAAGAGGGACAGAGGGACATTGCTCCATATCAGGGACAGTCCCTCGAAATCAGGGACAGTTGGGAGCTATGCCCACTGTCGTGTTCAGCTGTCACTACTGCTGACGATTGCAATCCATTCAAATGATTGGGGCTGCACTACTACCGCCCTGCAATGTACAAGGCTGAGCTGCGGTAGTGAGCAATTTAGGGAGCTAAATAGGCCAATGAGGAGGTGATATATTGCCTCCTCACCGCTGATCAAACACCACTGAAAAATGATCTGAGACCTTGCCACAAGTGTAAACTAGGCCTGACCAGGTTAATACATTTGTATCTGTTTGGAATACAGGTTTTCATTTGCAGATTAGGCTGTACAAGTTTATTGTGTAAGCAAAAACTTTTATTTAAAAATTCCTATATGATTTGCTTGGAGCAATGTATACAGGGCTGCCTGTCTTTTCCAATGCAGGTGAGTGGATAAGCAAGGTTGTACTTTACCATAGCTCCCAACTGTCCCTGATTTGGAGTAATGTCCCTCTGTCCCTCTTTCCCCCTCATTTGTCCCTCATTTTGGTCTGATCTATATAGTTGCACTTTTTATCTTTCAAAATTGTTTCCCAATGCTAAAACTTTCATCCAATTTCTAAATTGCTGCATTTTTGTAAATTTAAAAGCCAATACAAAGGAATAGTAGTGGTAAAAAAAAAGTCCTTGTGGATTTAATTAACCTTTTTTTGGTTAATTCTCCTTTAAGGGGTTGTGTCAGGGGGCGTGTCCTATGCCTACATACGTTTGCAAGTAGGTGTCCCTCATTCCCATCTCAAAATGTTGGGAGGTATGACTTTACTGTTATTACTATTACTATTATACAGGATTTATATAGTGCCAACAGTTTGCACAGCGCTTTACAACATGAGAGAAGACAGCACAGTTACAATACAATTCAGTACAGGAGGAATCAGTGGGTCCTACTCATTAGAGCTCACAATTTAAGAGGGAGGGTCAAGTGGTACAAAAGGTAATAACTGTGGGGGATGAGCCGATGGAGAAAATAAAAGAGCAGTTGATAGGTGAGGGCAGGATAGGCTTCTCAGAAGAGAAATGTTTTTAGGGATCGTCTAAAGGTGGGTAGAGTTGGAGATAGTTGGACAGATTGGGGTAGGGAATTCCAAAGGATGGGAGAGGCTCGGGAAAAGTCCTGGAAGTGAGCATGGGAGGAGGCGATGAGGGAGCTAGAGAGCAGGAGGTCTTGGGCGGAACGAAGGGTACGATTTGAGACTAGGTTAGTGATGTAGCTGGGGCCGAGTTGTGGATGGCTTTGTAAGTTGTTGTTAGTATTTTGAACTTAAAGCGGAGTTCCACCCAAAAGTGAAACTTCCGCTTTAAGCACTCCTCGCCCCCATACATGCCACATTTGGCATGTCATTTTTTTTTGGGGGGGGGGGGGAGTGGGTATTTAGTTTAGAGTAGGACTTCCCATCCCACTTCCTCCTTCCTGCTCTTGGCCGCCTTGGTGACTCCTCTTCTCCCCCTAGGCGGCCCCTCCCTCTCTGCAATCTTCTGGGACACGTCACAGGTCCCATAAGATTGCCTGGCCACTAGTAGAGCGACTCGCGCATGCGCAGTGCGCACCCGGCCATGAAGCTGAAAGCTGTCACGGCCGAGTGCCCACAGTGGCTATGACGGCACCAGTGGAGAGGAGGGGGAGAGGAGCGAGGCTCTGGGGCACCCTCGCTGCTGGACCGTGGGACAGGTGAGTGTCTGTTTATTAAAAGTCAGCTGCTACACTTTTCATAGCTGCTGACTTTTAACTGCTTGCCGACCAGCTGCCGAAGTTTTACTGGACACTTTTGACACATTTTTGGGACCATTGACAATTATACAGCGATCAGTGCTATAAAAATGCACTGATTACTGTATCAATGTCACTGGCAGGGAAGTGGTTAACACTAGGGGGCGATGAAGGGGTTAACTGTGTTCCCTAGTGTGTGTTCTAACTGTAGGGGGATGGGACTGTCTAGGAGGAGAGAGAGAGATCGGTATTCATACTTGGTACGAACACACGATCTGTCTCTACTCCCTTGAAAGAACCGGGATTTGTGTGTATACACACACAGATGCGTAAGGGAACGTCGTTTCGCCTTTTGGCCAAGAGGAGCGAGCACGCGCAGCGTGTGCCTGGAGCCGATGTGAGTGCCCGGCGGGCACGATGCATGCCGGGCACCTGCGATCGCTCGTGATCGCTGTATAATTGTCAATGGTCCCAAAAATGTGTCAAAAGTGTCCAGTTTGTCTGCCGTAATATCGCAGTCCCAATAAAAATCGCAGATCGCCACCATTACTAGTAAAAAAAAAAACAATAATAATAAAAATGCTATAAATCTATCCCCTATTTTGTAGAAGCTATAACTTTTGCGCAAACCAATCAATATACGCTTATTGCTATTTTTTTTACCAAAAATATGTAGAAGAATATATATCGCCTAAACTGAGGAAAATTTTTTTTTTTTTTTTTTTTTTAAATGTGGGATATTTATTATAGAAAAAAGTAAAAGATAATGGGGGTTATTTACTAAAGGCAAATCCACTTTGCACTGCAAGTGCACTTGAAAGTAAAGTCGCTGCAGATCAGAGGGGGACATGCAAGGAAAATAAAAAACAGCATTTTAGCTTGCACATGATTGGATGATAAAATTAGCAGAGCTTCCCCTCATTTCAGATCTACCCCTCAGATTTAGAGCGACTGCACTTTCATGTGCACTTTCAGTGCAAAGTGGATTTGCCTTTCGTAAATAACCCCCAATGTTTTTTTTTTTTCAAAATTGTCGCTCTTCTTTTGTTTATAGCGCAAAAAATAAAAACCGCAGAGATGATCAAATACCACCAAAAGAAAGCTCTATTTGTGGGAAAAAAAGGACGTCAATTTTGTTTGGGTACAGCGTCGCATGACCGCGCAATTGTCAGTTAAAGCGACACAGTGATGTATCACAAAAAATGGCCTGGTCATTGAGCAGCCAGATCTTTCGGGGCTGAAATGGTTACTAAACTAAAAAACGTGTGGAACTCCGCTTTAATTCATTGGGTGAGTGGCAGCCAATGGAGGGATTGGTAGAGAGGAGTAGCAGACACTGAGAGGTTTGTAAGGTGGATGAGTCTGGCAGCAGCATCTATGATGGACTGAAGGGGGGATAGTCTATGTAAAGGTAAGCCAACGAGGGAGTTGCAGTAGTCGAGGTGAGAGATAACCAGGGAGTGAATCAGGAACTTTGAGGTTTCATTGGTTAGAAAGGGACATATTTTAGAGATGTTGCGGAGGTTGAGGCGGCCAGCCTTGGAAAGTGATTATTCCTGTTATTCCCACCCCTATTTGGTTGTAATTTTATCTTAGCAGCAAATAAGCAAAGAAAGCTTATTTAGTGGTAAAACAAATGGCAACCCAGTGGTTAGTACAAGTCCAAATACATAGTGCATTAATAGAAATATGAAACAGCAAGTAAGTGAAAATGTGAGACTTTCTTCAAAATCCCAGCATGCCACTCTACAACCAGTTCACATAATAAGGCTTCATGTACACTAACAGCTCCTAAACTTGAGTCTAGAAGCTTTTTGCATTTTTTTGCCAAAGCTCCATAACTCAATTCCATAAAAGCCTACAGTGTGTGTCCATGTACACATAGGGTGTTATTTACTAAAGGCGAATCCACATTGCACTACAGGTGCACTTGGAAGTGCAGTCACTGTAGATCCGAGGGGGACATGCAAGGAAAATAAATAACAGCATTTTAGCTTGCATATGATTGGATGATAAAATCAGCAGAGCTTCCCCTCATTTCAGATCTTCCCCTCAGATTTACAGCGACTGCACTTCCAAGTGCACTTTCAGTACAAAGTGGATTTGCCTTTAGTAAATAACCCCCAAAGTTTTAGCAGAGTTTAGGAGCTGCTGTGGTTAGGTGAGGTTAGGTGAGGTTCAACCTCCCTCAACCTCCCTCCCCTGAACGCGGAAGAATCGTATTCAGGATGGGAACATTTTGACTGTCAGCTGTGAGGAAATGCAAAACAAGGCAAAACCATGGCAAAATCGTGCTGCGATTATGCCACCGCGATAAATGTAGTTAGGGTATACATGAAGCCTAACTGGCATAGTGTCAAATCTGGTGATCTCTGAGGAGTCGGATGTATAATAGATTTTTTTTGGATTCCTTTCTTCCTTCTCTCTTTTCTGTAGAATCTGAATACGCCAAGAACATCATCCGACTATGTGAGTCTGCACGGAGTGCCCTCGGCCAGCAGGTACTGAGAATGTGGTCACAGCTGTGGCAGTTGCTAACAATGGAAAAAAAATGATTGTTACTGAGTTTAGGATTGTACATTTCGCTCTTTGGTATATGGCACCCTTCAACTGAGTGGGAATAGACAAAATGGGATTTCAGCCACAACTTTAAAAGGCAATAGAATCTTTCCTGTCTCTACCTTGTGTTTTTCAGCTGCCAAAGATGTGCATTGATCATGTAGTTTCAAGGTGTCATTTTTTGCCCTGTATGCAAAGCCTATAGTAGAGTAATAGCTAAACAGGAAGTGAGAGGAAATCCATGCAAATTAAGGTAATCTCTTGAGGACCCCCGGGTCACCAGAACTTGCGTCCTCATTGGAATATTTCCCCTCTATTACTTTTCTGGGGACCACCCAAAATTTGTGATTTTCTTCTATATTCACGTTCATTGATAACGGTAAACATGAAATAGAGAGGGGAAAAAACTGACAGGTGTTCTAATCCCTCTCCACTCTTTAAAGGAGTTGTAAAGCCATAACGTTTTTTATCTTAATGCATTATATGCATTAAGATAAAAAGCCTTCTAAGTGCAGCAGCCGCCCTCAGCCCCCCTAACATTTATATGAGCCCCATCTCTGTCTAGTGATGTCCACGAATGCCTCAGCCATCTGAGACTCTCCTTCCTGATTGGCTGAGACACAGCAGTGGGGCCATTGGTTCCAATCAGGAGAGAGAGGGAGCGGGGTTGGGCTGCAGCTCCATGTCTGAATGGACACAGGGAGCTGTGACTCAGCTTGAATGCCCCCATAGAAAGCTGCTTGCTGTGGGGGCACTCAACAGGAGGGAGGGGCCAGGATCACAGAAGAGGGACCAGAGAAGAGGAGAATCGGGGCTGCTCTGTGCCAATCTACTGCAACAGAGCAGGGAAGTATAACATGTTTGTTAATTTTATTGAGAAAAAAACAAGACTTTACAATCACTTTAAGTAACAGGCATCCTGAGGTGTGTGTAAGTATGAAGCACCTTTCATTTTAAAAGTTAGAAATGGAGTACAGGTTCCTATTAAAAAGAACTATACCATCCTACATATGTAGCTCTTTACAGAGTGAAAAGGAGGATCCGAGTAAGTAAATAGATAGATCTAGGAAACAAAGTACTAACCCCTTGGTGGAGTTGGAGTCCCCATTTTTGTTGGGGTTCCAGTTGGCATTGTAATAGTTTATGACCCTCGTTGACCCGTGACTGAAGCTTGTTCTATGGCTGGTCCATTCACCACATAGGCATATGGACAAATTATTCCACAAAGTGGTTTTTGGTTTAAGTTCCACTTATACTGAAAGCTACCTTCAGATGAACAATGGTATACAGTATAAATTTGGTAGATGTATGTATTTACCCTCTCAGCACTTACCAGAATGAATTCCAACCACGCTCATCATCTAGAGTTTGTTGTTCTTTCCTCAATGACCTTCATTTTACATTCACTAGAGGAGTAGCAACTTGTAGAATTTTCACTCTCCTAACTAATCTAAAGTAGATCTGGTGTATATGAGAATATATACAGTACATGAATCCAATTTGTAGTTTGCTTCTGGGAACCTTCTCAGTGATTCAGTCTCTTTGGACTTTTACAGCAATGTGTGCCTTTACAAGATGTCTACCTCCTCCTTTTGGACCATGAATCCCAGACAGGATCCTCAGCTATTGAAACAATGGCTCAGCTACAGTTAAAGAAGTATTGCCTGGTGAGTAGCTAGATTAGAGTCACTGAATTAAATGTGCATATGAATTATACATATATAGTATATAATATAATTGCATATTATTATAAATATTATATACAGTGGATTAACACTGCCTGCCTCTATCCACCAAGGGTAACTTACAAGCAGATTGAGCTCAAGAAGCTTGATGGTGGGTAGCACTGAATCATAGAGGATGTAGTGCAGAGGAAGGTTGATGCTTAGACTATAGAATTACAATGAGAGCTGGGTATAAGGAGAGAGAGAGTGATGTATTTTCACAGCCTGAATACCAAGGAATTTCCTCTTTGATGCGAGGAGACTGAAGTGTGCACATCAGCTTGCTGCAAGCCTGTGGCCATGTGCTGGGGACCGGTGTCATTTCAGGCAGATTCAGATGTGAGCTGACATCTGAACAGTGAGACCTCTGTTGCTGTATTGTTGGGACTGGTGAGAGGACACTGCTGCTATTAACCTTTTGCTGCTAGCAGAGACTGAGCACATAAGGACTGGCCTTTTAACTAGAAGCATTATTTACTGCATACAGACTTTACTGGTACTGTACTCATGTGCACCACCATAAAGATTGGGCCCCTATTCTAGCTGGCTGAAGAATTAGGGCTAAAGATTGCTCAGATAGCTGCTTCACAAGAACTTTCTGTTGTCCATAGTAAGGGGTACCTCTTTAGGTAATCTTACATTTCATTGCTGCTATTCATATAGATATCTCTTTAGTAGTTATAGCCTACTGTTTACAGAGGAGTTATTACATTATTGATTAATATTGCTGTTTCTGTTTTTTAATGCCATTACTTATTGGTGATTTTGTGGATTACCAGGTTTACTCTAATTTAGCTGCATAGAACTCCGTTCTATGCTGCTATAGCCTAGTGAGCATATTGTATAGTGAACAGCGATTGGTCTATTCCTTTACTAACTAATTTATGTGCATACTGCTATTTACTGCAACCTGTGACAATATATTGGGTTCATTTACCACCAACCAGTCTGGTGTTTGCTTTTGATACTGAACCTTAGTTGTATTCAGGGTATTTATTGAGGCAGAAGAACAGAGAACCCAATCTACTAAGTGACTCCTGCAGGAGTAGTGATATATACAATTATTATATTATAAATATAATTAAAATATACGATTAAAATGTAATCATAATAAATGTTCTCTATTAAAATGTAATTAATAACTATAAATAAAAATGATTATACTATAAATATAATTGCATAGAAACCATGCAGATAGGAAATATCAGAGACAGTCATGAGACCTACCTACTTGTTCCAGGTCTGTTACTTAAAGTATCAAAGCAAAAGTAGCATACATTTTCAACCCACTCAATTAGTTACTTGGCCTGCCATTACAATGTTCTCCTTCCCACATTAAAAACCTGACAGCTCACATATTACTGGCTGCAAGACACCAGATCCCCCTTATATAAAGACCTACACCCTCTCCAACAGATTTATTAGGTAGCATTTTAGAGGTTAGAAGGCTGGAAGAGCTTACAACAAGACTATACAGTCAATACATTTCAGAAAAGGTGTCTCCCCCCATCCCTCCTTCTTCCTTCCCCTGAAGTTGATACAACCCCATCTCCTACCCCTTAACTGATCTTGACAGGATCTTATATTTAATACTTGCCCCCAAGGGCATTGCTAGGTCTACAAAAGATCTGGGGCTAGAGCCCATAGCAACGTAGTAAAGAAAGTCGTACACTTGGGCGGGCATACACATGTATATAATATACGTGTGTGTGTGTGTATATATCCCCAGAGAGCCCCCCCCTTACATAAGGTTCCCCAGAGAGCCCCCCTTATATTAGAATGCACAGAGAGCCTCCCCCTTGCATCAGGGTTCCCAAAGAGCCTCCCCCTTAAATTAGGGTCCCCAGAGAGCCTCCCCCTTTAATCAGGGTCCCCAGAAAGCCTCCCCCTAAATCAGGGTCCCCAGAGAGCCTCCCTCCTGCATCAGGGTCCCCAGAGAGCCCCCCACTTACATCAGGGTCCCCAGAGAGCCTCCCCTCCCCTTGGGGACCCCTGCAGAGACTCAGGGCTATGGGCCCCAGATTCGGGGCTATAGCCCCAAAAGCCACCCCCTAGAGATGCCACTGCTTGCCCCTGTTACCACACTATTCATTTTAACATAATTCCCCCCTTTAGCTATATTATAAAGTTCTATGCAAACTGTTGGTGCTATATAAATTATGTATAATAATAATAATTAGGGTATATGTGAATTTATGGTATGCCATGCATGTTATTTACCTGTAAAAGCCTCCCTTGTGTAGACGTTCCAAAGCCCTGAGACTTCTGCAGCACTATACCGTCTTGGATGTGATGTCAGTAGCCCTAGCAGAGTCAGCTGTCACTTTATAGTATTCCCCTTCATGCCTCCATCAACTGTTATGTAAAAGTCTATATAAGGATAGGGTGGGAGGGGCGGGGGAGCTGGGTCAGCAAAGATAGTAATCAGAGACTCCAATTAGAGGAGAGGTCGTTGATATGCAAGAAGGGAGGGGGCAGTGCTAGGGAATTCACTTTCCTAGAATAGTCAGATTTTTGGTAAGTTTAGCAGCACATAGCGATTGAATAAAAATTAATTTGTGGAAAGGAAAACACTGCTGGTACCGGTTGATTTTTAAACCCCCAAATAAAAAACCATCCAACATACCAGTTATCTGTGTAGTTGATAAGTGAAACATCTTACCAAGAGATGAAGCAGATTGTACCATAAGAATAACATACTATATACATATAGTCAACATGTCTGGTTTGTAAATGCATACATTTAACTATGATTGTCTCTATAAATCAGGTACGAAATTCATCCCAGTTTTTGCTACCACTGAATGTGATAAATTGGATCAGGATTTATTTTTTGCTGCTGTGTCTTGTCATTCACATTGTTTAAGTTCATAGACATGCAAAAAATATATATAATTAAAGTAAGGTAGAGTAAGGGATGTTATGACTGCCAGGCAATTATTTTTACGAGGAGGACAGTAATGACAGCCTTGTTTCCTATAAAAACCACCAAACCTAAATTAAAAGTTAGTATTATTAGCAGGTTATTAAATAATGTGCTTGGAAGAGTAGCGCATGTTTCCCCTTGTTTATAACAGGAGTCTCGTTGCATCAGAGGGGGGGGCCGGGTCACCCGTACACGTCACTGGGAAACCCCGGCGTTTTCCCTTGTCAGAGGGGGATGGGGTCACGTGAAATAGGAAGAGCCGTTGATCGGCTTTACCTCACTCGCGTCTGACAGACACGAGTAGAGGAGAGCCGATCGGCTGCTCTCCTGACAGGGGGGGTCTGTGCTTATTGTTTATCAGCACAGCCCCCCCTCGGATCCCGCCCAGGACCACCATCATGCCGCCCAGGACCACCAGGATGGCCATTCACACTGGACCACCAGGTATGCCCCTCTAGACCCCCAGGGAAATACTAATCTGTGCCCAGGCAGCTGCCAATCAATGCCCAGGCAGCTGCCAATCAGTGCCCACTCACAATGCCTACCACTGCCAGTGCCACCAGGGATGCCTATCAGTGCCTCATATCAGTGCCACGTATCAGTGCCCATCAGTGCCATGTATCAATGCCTATCAGTGCCGCCTATCAGTGCCCATCAGTGCCGCCTATCAGTGCCCATCAGTGCCCAGCAGTGCTGCCTATCAGTGCCACCCATAAGAACCCATCTTTACAGCCTTTCAGTGCCCATCAGTGTCGCCTATCAGTGCCCACCAGTGCCACCCATGAGTGCCCATCAGTGCCGCCTATCAATGCCCATCAGTGCTGCATATCAGTGCCACCCATCAGTGCCGCCTACCAGTGCCCATCAGTGCTGCATATCAGTGCCCATTGTCAGTGCCCGCTCATTGGTGCCACCTCATCGGTGCCGCCTTATCAGTGCCTGTCAGTGCCGCCTTATCAGTGCACATCGGTGAAAGAGAAAACTTTTTTTACAAAATTTTATAACAGAAACAAAAAGCAAAACTTTTATTTTTTTCAAAATTTTCGGTCTTTTTTTATTTGTTTAGCAAAAAATAAAAACCGCAGAGGTGATCAAATACCACCAAAAGAAAGCTCTATTTGTGGGAACAAAATGATAAAGATTTAGGTTGGGTACAGTGATGGATGACCGCGCAATTGTCATTCAAACTGCGACAGCACTGAAAGCTGAAAATTGGTCTGGGCAGGAAGGTGTATAAGTGCCCTGTATTGAAGTAGTTAAAAATAAAAAATAAAAAGAGATTCCAGCGATATAATGCAATAAATCCATGCTCCTACTCCAGGTATGTAATCCAATTCTTGATCTCCAGCGATGGATGATCTCCATCGACTCCAGCGAGGAACATGCACAGGATCCTGCCTCCACCGGAGGCACCCAGCCAATGACGCGGTGCCAGCTTGACAGTTCTTATGTAGCTGAGGGCGGGGCCACCCGTCACGTGACCCCGTCCCCCTCTGACCAGGGAAAACGCCGGGGTTTCCCAGTGACGCGCCCCCCCTCTGATGCAACGGGACTCCTGTTATAAACACGGGGAAACATGCGCTACTTTACAGGCATACTATAGACACCCCCCAGGTATGAAATTTAAAGGAATATTTCACTTTTATTGATTCACTTTAAGCATTATTAAAATCACTGCTCCCGAAAAAACGGACATTTTTAAAACTTTTTTTTGTTTTGATACATGGGGCAGGACCCGGGTCCCCAAACACTTTTTATAACAATAATTTGCATATTAACCTTGAAAATTAGCACTTTAGATTTCTCCCATAGATTTTAAAGGGTGTTCCGCGGCTTTTGGAATTTGCTATCCCAAATCGTTCGCTGTTCGGCGAACGGGCGAATAGCCAATGTTCAACTCGAACAGATAGCTCATCCCTACTTGTGACATACCTTTGCTTCACCCACCTTACTATATTATGATAACCATATAATCACTGTTCAACTGGGAATTATTACTATGGACTAGTCACCGCCTTGATGTCACGTACCTGTTACATCCACCGTAGCCCTGGATATCTACCTATTTTGTTATCTACCTTGTTGCCAAACCCTGTGTGATGAATGCATTAATGTATGCCTAAGCTCCTGAAGAAGCATATATATATATGCGTAACATGTAGAGCCAAGCTACTGCAAAACATGACCAACTCCCATCAAGACTGATAGAAAAATAATTTGCTATTGCAAGAAGAATTTTGTTATTACTATTCAGGATCCTTTTCTTGGTGTATGAGTTGTGTGCGGTATCAGTATCTAGGCAACCTTTACTTTGCAAAGTTTTTTAATCATTGTCTATCTAATTGTTTTTCATTTTTAATCAATTTATAATAAAAACATTTTTAATTTTAACATTGTGCACCTCAGTGTCTATAAAGTCCAAGTAACAATTCTCTAATCATATCTCCAATTTAAGGGACGTGGCACATATTTTGATCAATTTTGGTATCCACAGTGCCATTCTGTGTTGATACCTTGAGCCAGGGGCGTTGCTAGGTTTACAAAAGATCTGGGGCTAGAGCCAATAGCAGCGTAGTAAAGAAAGTCATACACTTGGGCGGGCATACACATGTATATACAGTAATATACGTGTGTGTGTGTGTATATATATCCCCAGAGAGCCCCCCACTTACATCAGGGTCCCCAGAGAGCCCCTTTACATCAGGGTCCACAGAGAGCCCCCTTTTACATCAGGGTCCCCAGAGAGCCCCTTTACATCAGGGTCCACAGAGAGCCCCCTCTTACATCAGGGTCCCCAGAGAGCCTCCTCCTTACATCAGAGTCCTCAGAGAGCCTCCCCCTTTCATCAGGGTACCCAGAGGGCCCCCCCATTTACATCAGGGTTCCCAGAGAGCCCCCCTTACATTAGGGTCCTCAGAGAGCCTCCCCCTTAAATCTGGGTCCTTAGAGAGCCTCTGCCTTAAAATCAGGGCCCCAGAGAGCCTCTCCCTTGCATTAGGGTCCCCAGAGAGCCCCCCACTTACATAAGGGTCCCCAGAGAGCCTCCCCTCCCCTTTGGGGACCCCTGCAGAGACTCGGGGCTATTGGCCCCAGATTCGGGGCTATAGCCCCAAAAGCCACCCCCTAGCGACGCCCCTGCCTTGAACTAATCCTTTCTGTGAGTGTCCAGCCTTTAGTTTCTTGAAGTGACTTTAATTCTTCTTCTGCTGCCTTTTTTCATTTATTGGCTTCACAGTTTGGCAGTTTTTCTATGTCTTCCCAGTATGTTGGTTCAAGTATGCTGTGTGTTTTCACCATGTATGACAGCTTGCGGGGTGGTATCCCCTTTGTAGTCAGAGTGGATCTTCTGACTTCAGGCAGTTCAGCAGAATCTGGTGAGGAACTTGATTTAGGCAATGTGAATTCCAACTCTTGTTCTGACTCCTGCACAGGTTTGCTTTGGTCGACCTTTTCTTTTTCTTTCGACTTTGTCAGTCTTTGGTTGTAGGATTCTGTAACCCTTCGTTTAATCACTGTAGCCACTAGAACGGCTTTGTTCTCCAGGTTGGATCGCTTTTCACCTGGAATATAGGCATATGCTTTACATCCAAAAACTCTGATGTGCCCTATGCTAGGCTTTGATCCATGCCACATTTCAAATGGAGTACTTTTAATGGCTCTTGAAGGTAGTCTGTTTTGTAGGTGGGTTGCAGTCATAACTGCTTCTTCCAAGTACTTGTGAGGTAGGTTGGCATCCGACAACATGCATCTGGCCATTTCTATAAGAGTGTGATTTTTCCTTTCTGCTATACCGTTTTGTTCAGGAGTGTATGGTGTGGTTGTCTGTTGTACTATTCATTGTCTCTTCAGGTATGAGGCCACTTCTTTGCTTATGTATTCTCCCCCATTGTCGGTGCGTATTATTCCTGGTTTGCGTTGGAATTTGTTGCTAGACATGGCAACGAACTCTTGAAGTATCTCTTATGTTTCATTCCTGTGTTTCATCAGATAAGTAGTTGTGTACCTGGAATAAACATCAATAAAAGTCAATAGATATCTGTTCCCGCCTGACGTGGGACTGCATACGTCGCTGTGTATGAACTTCGGAGGGTGGGTGTTTTTTCTTTGAGATGCCTGTGGAAGGGGAACACGCGTAGCTTTAGCTTTAATACAGCACTTGCATTTCATGAGCACTTTGCAAGGCGCTATTGTTAAATATTCTGATAAACCTCTTTTTATAATGTCCTGTATAGCTTCTGGACTTCTGTGTCCCAGCCACCTGTGCCATAAGCAGGGGCGGAGTGACCATTGAGCCACTCGGGCACTGCCCGAGGGCCCTGGGCCACTAGGGGGCCCCATCAGGGTTGCCAGCCTTAGTAAAACCAGGGACAGTATGTATAAATCTGTGTTTTTTTACATCTGTCTGTGTATACTGTGTGTACATGTATGTGTATACTGTGTGTGTGTATACTGTGTGGCCCCATAATCTCTGATTGCCTGGGGGCCCCATAATCTCCTATTGCCCGGGGGCCCCATGAGTTTTCAGTCCGCCCCTGGTCATAAGTGAATACATTTGCTGTGTAGGTCATTAGAGACTATATTGGCTTGCTGGTCTGTGGTGATGAGCTTGTATAGTTGATCATCCAGTTTACCTTTTGCGAGGAATCACTTATCATTGTGAATTATGTATTCATCACCCTGGAACTTAACTGTGAGACGGTTGTTTGCAAGGCTTTCCACGGATAGAAGGCTGCCTTCTAGTTCTGGAACATACAGCACTTTCTTTACAAAGATACTCTGCTTGTGGTGTAATGCAGTTCAGGAAGCCCTGGCCTTTACCTTTGAATGTGATGCTTTTCCTGTTCGCTAGGAAAACTTTGTCTTTTGTATTGTAATCAATGTTTGTGAAGAAGATCTCATCGTTAGTCATGTGGCTTGTCGCACCTGAGTCTATGCACCAGCTGCATGGCTTGCTGCTCTGTGTCACTTTAAAGGTGCCACTCCATGATGTATCTGCAGTTTCCTTTGTGTTTGCTTTGACTCTTTTTTTTTTGTGAATAGCTCTAGCTTTCGCTGCTCGGCTTTCCAGATAGAACAGTCCTTTTTTAAGTGACCGGTCTTCTTACAGCGAAAACAGTCTCTGCTTTCTTTGTTGTGCTTTGTGCCTTTGTACATCTTAAGAGCTTTGTCATCATGGTACGTATTTTCTTTCCTTCTGTCATATTCATCGATTAATTTCCCTTTGACATATTCCAGTGTCAGCTCCTGCTCGGGTCTGGTTTCTAAAGCATTAATAAGAGCAGTATATGTCTCTGGAAGGTTGCAGATGAGCAGGGCAACAATATGGTTATCTTTTATATCCTCTACGATGGCCCATAGCTGCTTTATGATCTCTAGCATAGCTTTCACATGGTTACACATTTGCTGGCCTTCTTATAGTCTCATCTTGTACAATTTTCTTTGCAGAAAAAGCTTACTGTTGAGGCTTGAACGCTCATGTAGTCTTTGTAATGAAGTCCACATTTGGACGTTGTCTCTGTTGTCATCTTCTACTAACAAGCTTATAGTTGCTTTTGCCTGTCTATCCTTCCCATCCCATTCCACTGTCTCCTTGTTTGTGAGTCTGTCTGTATTCATTAGCGCTTGCCACAAGTCATCCATGCTAAGAAACATTTGTAGTTTAAACTTCCATAGCTGGCATTCTTCAGCTTTGCTATTGCAAACTTCACGTCTGAACCGCTTGCCATCTTTCAGTAGCTTGTATACGGTACTCACAGACTTCTATGTACTCACTGAGTATCCTCTCCAGTGCCTGAACTTGTAGTATCCCCTCCAATGCCTGGGTGCCTGGGACCCATAACCTATTAGCAGCTTTTTGAATCATGTGCTTGGAAGCTTGTTTTATAGAGAGAATACTTTACTTTCATGGAGGATTAGCAATGCATGTCTTATAGCATTAGGAAACATGACACAGGAAACAGGAATATACAAGTTCATGCACATAACATAGACAGAACATCCTGTTATTACTTTACCATGGAATAACACACTATAACACTGCAGTGCCACCTGATGGGTAGAAAGGTAGAATATATATATATATATATATATATATATATATATATATATATATATATATAATTTGTGAGGTCATGCACTGATTTGGACGATAAGGCCTGGCTCGCCGTCTCCGCTCAAATTCATCCCAAGGGTTTTCTATCGGGTTGAGGTCAGGACTCTGTGCAGGCCAGTCAAGTTCCTCCACCTCAAACTTGCTCATCCATGTCTTTATGGCCTTGCTTTGTGCACTGATCCAAATCATTTGGTGGAGGGGGGAAATAAGGTGTGGTGTTGGTTTTCAGGGGTTGGGCGTGGCCCCTTAGTTCCAGTGAAGGGAACTATTAAGGTGTCAGCATAGCAAGACATTTTAGACAATTTCATTCTCCCAACTTTGTGGGAACTGTTTGGGGATGGGCCCCTTCTTGTTCCAACTGCACGCCAGTGCACAAAGCAAGGTCCATAAAGACAGGGATGACTGCGTTTGGGGTGGAGGAACTTGACTGGCCTGTACAGGATCCTGACCTGAACCCGACCTGAACCCGATAGAACACCTTAGGGTTCTTCTCGTCCACATCAGTGCCTGACCTCATAAATGCGCTTCTGGAAGAATGGTCAAACATTCCCATAGACACATTTCTAAACCTTGTGGACAGCCTTCCAGTTGTGTGGACAGTTGAAGCTGTTATAGCTGCGAAGTGTGGACCAACTCTATACTGAACCCTATGGACTAAGACATTAAAGTTCATGTGTGTGTAAAGGCAGGTGACCCAATACTTTTGGTAATACAGTGTACAGGGAAAGCTACCCATGCCTGATAAGCTAATGTCTTTCAGCCCCTGTCAGCAAAGAAGACTGAGATTGAGAAGTGGCGAAAGGAGTTTCGAGAGCAGTGGTTAAGGGAACAGAAAAGAATGGTGAGTTATATCAAATGTGGTAAGTCACCGGCTGGTCTTTTACAATGTATTGAAAGCAGAAATGATAATCAGTTGCCCAGAAGCATCAAATCAACAAAAGGTCATCTTATTTGGTTAATTTGGCCTACGACACTTAGCACACTCCTCATATTAAAAGCTAAGTGGGTCTTATTAAAGAAAGTGAAAATTCGGATCAATTGCAGTGAGTCACTGAGGCTAACATTGCCGCACCTCTGAAAAACAATCCACCATGAATTTGACAGGCAGTGAGGAGGCAGTTTGTCATCTCCTCACCACGAGTTTTAACCCTGTAAATACTGCGCATTACACGTGGTTGTAGGGCAGTTGTGGTGAGGCCCCTCTCACTTGAATGGGTCATGTTCAGTGGCAGTACTGCCGGCCAGACATGATGGGGGATGATGGTGATTTTCTGTACTTGCAGGGTCTTTAAAGGAATAAATGGAAGAATGTACATTTTTTTTGCGAAGATGCATTGCATTTTTATTTTTTTTATTTTGCTTTGACATCTGCTTTAAAGAAATAAATACATACAATTTCCACATGTGCACATGCTTGCTTTTTCATATTGCTGTTTTTATATTAAAAATGTTATATTTTTGGATAGCCACTAGATACAGCATAGCCAGCCTGGGGATTAAAAATGTTTCTACTACAGTTAAGGGGGACGCATAGATCACCTCCCTTTTCACATTCTGAGACTGGACCGTGAAGGAGCAGCCGCAGACTGATGAGTAGGGATGGGCTCAGGCAAGTTCGGATCCTAATCCCAACCCAACTGAGAAATCCCACGAGGAAGCCATCACTGCACACCGCCAATCATGGGCCGTGACGCATCTCCCTACCTGCAGCTGCACATACACACGCTACTCATGATTGGCGGAATGCAGTGACGGCAGGATTACTCAGGTGGGTTGGGACTAGAATCTGAACACGTCTGAGCCCATTCCTACTGGTGAGATACATAACTGCATTATTTGGTGTTCCCTTTGAATACCCCTTTGAAAAATTCCAGCAAACAGAAAAACAGAGAGAGAGAACAACAGCCCCGTGCATTATCTTTAAACACCATTTATTAATAGAAAAATAGGTTATCAGACTCACAAACCAATAAAAATGGCATGCTCATTATGAAGATCCACATGGAGAACCACCAGAACTGCTACGAAAGCTTCTTATATGTTGGAAAGATGCCACACGGGTCTGCCAATACTGACACGTTTCAAAGGGAATTCCCTCTTTATCAGAGCCCAGCTTTTACTTGTGTGAAAATATTATAGCACAACAAGTCATCTAACCTTTCTAATGCTGTAAAAGTTTGTTCCACTACAGAACATTCAGATCTCAAAAGCATATTTAAAGTCCCTCTATTGCTCTTTTTTGGATTATTTGGTTATATTCCACTACAGCCTCACATTTGTTTATTTCCTTCACAGACAGACACCCTGAGCTCGCTGCGCAAGGCTCGACAACAATACATACAACGCTGTGAAGACCTGGAGAAAGCCAAGCAACTAAGTGCCAAGATTGAGGAGGAGCAGAATATGGGAGGCCACCCAGGAAGTGCAAATAAACTGGTGGAGAAACGCAGGAGATCCCGTGAGGAGGCCCAGACCAAGGTAACACCAAACAGCACCAGGAAGCATTAAACCAATCTTTGTGACTACAAGTAGGGTCAAAGCCTCATTTAGCTTAAGTGGTCAAGGCCACAAAAGATAATTCTGTTTCTAGTTGTAGTTAGGTAGGGTTCATACTGCTGCTGGGTTTTTAATTGTGTGTAGGACCTCTCAAATTCTATTCTCAGTCTAAACCAGTTGCACACCACTGAGCATTTATATAGTGCATTTTGCACACTGTCCCCTGACAAAGCCACGGTTTGTGATGAAACATGTAAGGAAGGATGGCTGTAAGATTTATAAGTTGGGGCTGACTGTCTGACAAGTTATAGTATTATTGTAGAAGAACAAGCAGCAGATACACTTTATTGTCAAAAGTATTGCAACACCTGCCTTTACACGCACATGAACTTGAATGGCATCCCAGTCTTAGTCTGTAGGGTTCAATATTGAGTTTTCCCACCCTTTGCAGCTATAACAGCTTCAACTCTTCTGGGAAGGCTGTCCGCAAGGTTTAGGAGTGTGTCAGTGGGAATGTTTAATCATTCTTCCAGAAGCGCATTTGTGAGGTCAGGCACTGATGTTGGACAAGAAGGCCTGGCTCGCAGTCTGCGCTTTAATTCATCCCAAAGGTGTTCTATCCGGGTTGAGGTCAGGACTCTGTGCAGGCGAGTCAAGTTCCTCCACCCCCACCCCAAACTCGCGCATTCATGTCTTTATGGACCTTGTTTTCTGCACTGGTGTGCAGTCATGTTGGAACAGGAAGGGACCATCCCCAACTGTTCCCACAAAGTTTGGAGCATGAAATTGTCCAAAATGTCTTGGTATGCTGATGCCTTAAGAGTTCCCTTCACTGGAACTAAGGGGCCAAGCTCAACCCCTGAACAACAACCCCACACCATAATCCCCCCTCCACCAAATGATTTGGACCGGTGCACAAAGCAAGGTCCACAAAGGCATGGATGAGCGAGATTGGGGTGGAGGAACTTGACTGGCCTGCACAGAGTCCTGACTGCAACCCTTTGGGATGAATTCGAGCACAAACTACGAGCCAGGCCTTCTTGCCCAACATCAGTGCCTAACCTCACAAATGCGCTTGTGGAAGAATGGTAAAACATTCCCATAGACACACTCCTAAACCTTGTGGACAGCTTTCCCCGAAGAGTTGAAGCTGTTATACCTACAAAGGGTGGGCCAACTCAATATTGAACCCTACGGAATAAAACTGGGATGCCATTAAAGTTAATGTGCGTATAAAGGTAGGTGTCCCAATACACTACAATATAGTGTATATCAGTATTTTAGGACAAGATTATAGTTGTAAAATAATGAAACATCGCTTTAAAATCTTGATCTCCAAATATGTTGTGGTAAAACACTAAATTAAAATTGCATTTATTTGGGTATGTAAATATAGGTTTTAATTAGAAAATAAAGAAGTTTTGTTTTATACTGGAGAAGTAGACATACAGTAACAAATAATGTATATTAATTCTCATTACATATCTAACAGAGGTGGCAGACAGCTCTTATGCCACGTACACACAATCGGAAATCTTCGATGTGAGCTTGTTGTCAGAAAGTCCGACCGTGTGTATGCTCCATCGAACATTTGCTGTCGGAATTTCCGCACACAAATGTTTGAGTGCAGTCTCTCAAATTTTCTGACAACAACACTTGTTGTCGGAAAGTCCGATCGTGTGTACACAAGTCCGTCGCATAAAAGTTAACGCATGCTCTGAATCAAGCAGAAGAGCCGCACTGGCCATTGAACTTCCTTTTTCTCGGCTTATCGTCATGTTGTACGTCACCACGTTCTTCACGTTCGGAATTTCCGATAACATTTTTGTGACTGTGTGTATGCAAGACAAGTCTGAGCCAACATCCTTCGGAAAAAATCCACGGTTTTGTTGTTGGAAAATCCGATTGTGTGTACGGGGCATTAGTGGCTTTGGGAGTGGAGAAAAATTTCCCTTGGGTCCCAGATACCTTGGCAGTTATAAGATCGGAACCTATTCAGAATAGACAGTTATCCCACAAGAGACTAATTGGACCATACAAAGGGCTGAGAGTGATATAAGTAAGTCACATAGGGGTTGATTTACTAAAACTGGAGGGTGCAAAATCTGGTGCAGCTCTGCATAGAAACCAATCAGCTTCCAGTTTTATTTTTTTGTCAAAGCTTAATTGAACAAGCTGAAGTTTGAAACTGATTGGCTACCATGCAGAGCTGCACCAAATTTTGCACTCTCCAGTTTTAGTAAATCAACTCCATAGTTTGCTCCGGATAGACATTTGTTCCATTCTCAACCAATTCTAGTAACTACTGTTCAGTCATTTTTCTACTTTAGCTTTCCAATATGGAGTAAATGTGGAAATATAACCTGTTATGTAACTGTGATGTAACTCATTAAAGGGTTCTTTAACATGATCATTTATGGAAATCACAAAGCTCCTTGTTCATTAACAATTATTCAGTAGCAGTAAGGATAGGCTCTGGCATGTTTCAGGGTGTTAGAATTATTTAAAGCTCATTAAATAAGAGGTATTATTGCTTAAGGTCTTATGTTAGTCAGTTAGAAAGGTTGTGGCATGTTTATAGTGACTCATGGGCTATGTTCTGTTCTATCTATTACATGTCAGGTATTATTGGATGTTGTAAGAATCCCTTTAAGTAGTGCTATTTGCATAGCTCCCAACTGTCCCTGATTTCGAGGGCCGGTCCCTGATTTGGAGCAATGTCCCTCTGTCCCTCTTTCCCTCTCATTTGTCCCTCATTTTGGACTGATTCATATAGTTGTATATTAAAATGCACTTTTTATCTTTCAAAAAGTGTTTCCCAGTACTAAACCTTTCATCCAAATTCCAAATGGTTGCATTTGTAAACTTTAAAAGCCAATATAAAGGAATAGTAGTGGTAAAAAAAAAAAGCCCTTGTGGATTTAATTAACCTTTTTTTGGTTAATTCTCCTTTAAGGGGGTGTGGCAGGGGGGCGTGTTCTATGCCTACATACATTTTCTAGTAGGTGTCCCTCATTCCCATCTCAAAATGTTGGGAGGTATGCTATTTGTAGGATTCCTATTTAGTCATGTTTTAATGCATCAAATCTACTGTCTACTAATGTTGGACAGCAGTCTTCTTGTGTCCATATGTACCCTCACAGTGATCTCTAGCACTTTGAGAATTTTTTTAATTTAGAAAAAGCAAGGTGTCACATTCAGGAGCATGCAGACTATGAAAAGTGTTCAGCAATTGCAATACAGCTAATTTGTCAGCTGAGGGATACCCGACCCTGACTAAGATCCATCCTGTGTTTGAGATTTGATAAGCACAGCCTGCATAATTGCTACATAACTGTGTGCTGGACCCTATTTAGGCGTCTGTACCCCAGTTGGTCTAGATGAGAGTACAGTGGGTATAGAAAAGAACCACCCCCTTTAAAATAATCACATTTTGTTGCTTTGCAGCCTAAAATGAAGACAGACATGGTTTTTCTTTTATCCAGCTGTATTTACTCAGTGCAACTTATAACATCCAATTGAAAGATATAACACCAACATGTCAGAAAAAAACAAATGAAAAAAACCTCAAAAACAGAATTATTGAGTTGGAAAAAGGATCACGTCCCTAAGAAAAATGACTTGTAAACTCAATCAGGTGTAACTTATCACCTTCTCCATGGTATACAGAGTCATTTGGATTTCAACTGTGATCAGCTGTGGTCATTTTGATTAGCTCAGCATGAAAAGAGCTTTCCTGGAGCATTTCAGGCCCTGGTAGTGCAACTGAAGCAAACAATCAACTATGGGTGGCAAGGCACTGTCAAAAAAATCTCCAGGATAAAGTTGTGGACAGACACAAGTTAGAAGATGGATACAAAAAAAATTCAAAGGCTTTATCAATGCCTAGAAGCACAGTGGAGTCTGTTATTAAGAAGTGGAAGGTATTTAGTACAACACAGACCCTACCTGGATCAGGACGTCGCTCCAAACTGGATGAAAGAGCCAGGAGGAAACTGGTCAGAGAGGCTACCAAGAGGCCTACAGCAACTCTGAAGCAGTTGCAGGAATTTATGACAAAGAGTGGTCATTGTGTGCATGTGACATCAATATCACAAGTCCCCCACAAATGTGGCTTGTATGGGAGGGTTGCAAGAAAAAAGCCACTCCTTAAAAAAGGTCACATGCAGTCACCACTGAGCTTTGCCAAAATGCATCTTGAGGATTCTGAGGTCACACGGAAAAAGGTGCTATGGTCAGATGAGACTAAAATTTAATTATTTGGCCTTAAAACCAAACAATATATCTGGCGGAAATTCAATACAGCTCATCATCCAAATAACACTATTTCTACAGTAAAGCATGGAGATGGTAATATCCTGTTATGGGGGTGCTTCCCTACAGCAGGGACTGGAGCACTTGTCAGGATAGAAGGAAAAATGGATGGGGCAAAATACCATCAAATTCTTGAGGAAAATCTGCTGCCCTCTGCCAGAAAGTTGTCAATGGGAAGAGGGTTTACCTTCCAACATGATAATGACCCAAAGCACACAGCACAGACTTGAAGACCGCAGTCCACAAACTGTTAACATCAAATTAAACTGAACTTGAGCAGTTCTGCAAAGAAGAGTGTGCAAATATTGCAAAGTCTAGATGTACAAAGTTAGTAGAGACTTATCCCAACAGACTAAAGGCTGTAATTAACGCAAAAGGTGGTTTAACAAAATACTGACATAAGGAGATCCTTTTTCCAACTCAGTGATTCTGTTTTTTTTACTTACAAGTTGGTGTTATATCTTTCACTTGGATGTTAAAAGTCGCACTAGTAAATACAGCTGGATAAAAAAAGCTGCGTCTCCCCACAGTCTGCTCCAGATTTGCTCTTTTCATCCCAGATGGACGACTGAGGTGCTGGCTATCACAGCCCATCTCCACTCTCAGTTAAAAGTAAAAAATATAAGCCGTACTCCAAAGTTTAGCTCTTTTTTCTGCATTTAATTTGTCAAAAAAAAAACCTACATACATTGATGTCTCCCCCTGAAACCAACCTTTATTGACGTGTTTCACCACTGCTTGCTTGCTCATAAGGAAGGTTGGTTTTGAGTGGAAACATCAACGTATGCAGTCTTTTTTTGAGAAATTACACACAGAAAGAAGAGCTAAGTTTTGGAGTACAACTTATATGTTTTTACTTTAAAATAAAAGCATGCTTTAAAACTTTAGCATTTGGAAGATTCTATTGAGATGCAATGCCCATAGGCTTCTCACAACTCTAGGGTACTTTGCAGTAGTACAGCAGAAGTTGCAAAACTTGGCACGGAAATTCTTATAGAGATATGCTGCTGGAGTTCTCAAGTCGTTAACCAAGAGGTTGGATAATTCAGCCCACCAGAGCCTATCGTTGTGATCAGTTTTGGGTGGTTTAAATCATAATATGGAAACCTGAAAATAAAACATTCTCAAAAACTCTGTCCTTTCTTTAGCCCATAATATGTGGTATATACCCCTGTATCAAATTATTCTTGGGATGCAGACTGTTTATTCAGATATAAAGTTCCTCTATTATTTCATTATATTTGCTCGAATAGGCTGTTGGGTTACTTATTGGAGTGTTAGAGGAGAAGCCATAACCTGGACTAAATCAAAGGCTCTCTATAGTTCTGGAAGTTTAGAGGGAAAGGTTAGTTAACAAAAGGTTAACTAACAAAGGGGGTGGGACTTTGTGTGAAGCAGGTTGGCAACAAAGTCCCACCCCCTTTGTTAGTTAACTTTTTGTTAACTAACCTTTCCTTCTAGATGTCAATGGGATGGATATCTATGACCTTACCAGGCCATGATGTCAACTAAAGTCCCTAGGGATGGAAATACTTGACCTCACCAGGCCATGGCTTCCTGAAAGTCCCTACCCCCAAACCCAAACTTTCTTTGTTTTATTGAATAGTTCTGGAAGTGATCTATATTTGTTACACATATTAGTGACTCACTAACTGAAGGCTATTTTTTTTTTGTCGCAGGCACAAGAGGCTGAGGTCCTGTACCGATCTTGTGTGGGGGAAGCAAACGCCAGGAGTGAGCAGCAAGAGAAGGTCCGCCAGAGAATTATATCCCACATCAGGAAACTTATTAACCAGGGGGACCAAGTGTTGAAAGAGGTGAAGTTCAAATATAATATATATTTTTTTTTGAAAGGGGAATGGCTTTAAACCTGAACTTATGAGAGATGATACAGTTAACATACATGTAAATGAGCTATCATAGGCTATAATAAAATATATTTCTGATAAGTTAGATTCACCCTTAATAGCATCCCCGACATACAGCACAGCCAGGTCAATGACCTTATTTTGCATTAAAGAATTCAACTTGGTCCTTGATATGCCCCACCCTGATGAGTATATGAATGGCCAGTCTATACGTTCCCTAACTCAAAGGCATTAGGAGCAAAAAATGTGGGAGAGGGAGACATTATCATAATATGTTCTCTTCTAAAATAAAAAAAAATAAGTTCCAAATACATTTAGGACCATCAAGTTAGTCTGACCTTGTTCATTTTTCTTGCTGTCCCTTAAAAGATAGTTACTGGGGTCATCAGATTGCAGTTTCCTTCTGTTTACTGATAAAGTAGACTGCGGATCTAATATTCTTTGTATGCAAAGTTATAGCAACGAAAGCATTGGTGACATCCCTTTATACAGTAAGTGCATGCTTTCTAGGTGAGATCACAGTTGGCTGGAAGGGATAAGAGAGGGCACGGAAATCTAAAGGGACGCTCTGAATGCCTTCTTTGATATCATCAGCACAATACTCTCCGAGTGTTATGGCTTTCTGCAGTAGGTGCCACCATTCTTTTCTATCCCTGGCTTCTCATTTTCCTGATTTATATCTTCCTTTAATGTCTGATGATTTTATACAGCCATCATCCTCTGGGTGAGTCAGAATGTCTTTATCCACCTACTATTGCTTCTTAGATCCTATTTGAAATTCTAATTTCAATCATCTGTTTAATATGACCAGACCATTTTAGATTAGCAATACATATTAATGATGATAGTCTAGAATCCTTATATTTCTCTTTAAACTCATTATTATATCTTGATATGCACATTCTATTCTCAAATAAACCTCCACATATTCCCCAAAGTGCTTTCTATTCAAATACATCAAGTCTTTTCTTATCTGCCTGTGACAGGATCCAACTTTCAGCTCCATATATGATAATTGTTCTTTAAAAGGTTTTTCTTCTGCTTAAGGTTTGTTTTTCTTGATAGAAAAGGGAATTTAATTATTACATGCCATAAAAATATCTACTGGCAATTATTGGATGTGCCTTTTTTCTTCACCAATATTATTCTCTGAATGTTCGCTTGAACCAGTATTAGAGGAAGATTTCACCTTTCTTTGTCCCTGCCTTCGGAGGTGGAAGGGTTTAGTTTGCTTTTTCCATGCTTACGTACACACACTTGGTACTTTTCTTCAGACTACAAAACGTACACTAAGTGCTTCTTTTTCCAGTGCCAAGAAATGATCCAGATTAATGACCTGTAGATCCTGAAACAACATCTAGTCTTTTTTCAGTATTGCATTTTTTTGACAAAGATGTGGTCCGTGGTTTATGGCTTATAATGGTCTTCAGTGGCACAATTGAACTTTAAAGTGGAGTTCCACCCAAAAGTGGAACTTACGCTTATGTGCTTCCTTATACGCTTCCTCCCCCCCTCCGGTGTCATATCAGGGGGGAGGGGGGAACGGGGACCTGTTTTTGACAGGTCCCCTTCCCCACTTCTGGGAGACGGGCCGCGGCTCCCGGATCTCCCGGAAGTTCGCCCCCTCCTCATTCCTCCGCCATGCGCTTCGTGCATGCACATTAAGGAACCAGCAGTGAAGCAGAAAGGCTTCACTGCCTGGTTCCCTTACCAGGAATGGCAGCAGCAGCACCGACCCGAAGATCGGCTGGGGTGCCAACATCACGGGCTCCCTGGACAGGTAAGTGCCCTAATATTAAAAGTCAGCAGCTACAGTATTTTTCACCCAGACTGGACCTCCTCTTTAAGGAGAAACTGCAGTCTGCTCACATAATTTGTAATAAAACATCTTTGACATTCTGAAGCTTCCCTCCAACCACTTTGCATATTATTTTATATATACTGTGATTCTGTACTTGCCAAATATGCTGCAGAAATCTCCCTCTACTAAGTCTGGCTACAGCCATTTTAACTGTGGACAGCTGAAGCTTCTGCCTGTTCACTTCCTGGATTTACACAGACACACAGAGGCACACCTCCAGCTCTGCAGCTCTCATTGGCCTCTTATGACTCATCCCCTCCCCCTCCCTTCCTGGCAAATTCTCATGAGAGTGAGAGGTAGCTGTGCATGATATCATAAGCCTAGGCTTTTTACCAGACAAGAAACAGTGGGCTGAATAAGATATTTACTGGCAGAAAAAAAATGTTTTACTATCCAAAGTTAAAACAACAAGGGCAGAAGATTTAATAGATAGAAAGTTGAAAAAATTACTGAAGGTCTGTTTTAAGTTTAAATCAGCCAAATACATTCCAGGTTTATCAAAACAAAAGGTGTGCAAAATCTTACAGTTTTTTTTTTTCATGAAAAAACAGCCACAGCCTGAGTAGTAAAGCTTATCCACTGCTAGCATGCTGCAGGGAGTGGCTCTTGCTATCCGCGGGGAAGCGGTGATCTCTTTGCAGAGGTCTGACACACCTCTATGGTATTACTGCCAGAGCTGTCCAATCAGCAAGGATCATGAGCTTCGCTGACTGCAGAGCTAAAGGTCTGACCCATTAGGGGCATGTCTGACCTCTGCAAAGAGACCACTGATTCAACACAGAGATCAAGGACCCTGCTATGCTGCTGCTGACAAGGGACCTGTAGGCGGGGTGCAGCACTGTGCAGCAGAATAACACACTCAGTACCAGTGCAATCACAGAACTTGTGTTGAAATAATGTGGAAACAGTTCACAAATAACCTAGTGGGAAGGCAGCCCAACCGGGAAAACTCACAGTTCCAGCAGTGTGTAGAGAGCAGACTGTAGCTGACTGTCAGCATTTGTAGAACGTGGCCTTACTGTCTTGTGCCCAATAGGCAGGTGTACAGAGAGATTGTCCTAGGATTTCCCTCCTTGCCAGGAATCTATCCCTGTCACTAGTGCTGTCCCTAACAGGCAGGGTACCTGTCCCTTCTCTACCGACTTGCAAATGCACACCAAACCTCGTTGCCAGGACCTTAAAAAGGCTCTGCCTAATCCAAGATGGCTGCAAGAGTCAAGTTCCTCTTGACTTCCTCTCCAACTGCAGTGCAGGGCGCCACCTACAGTGGAGAACATAGACTGCACCTGCCTACAGAGAGGCTTTTCAACTGGCTGCTTTGGAAAGAAAATAAACAGTAAGACATTAAATGCCTTTTGTTTTGATCTCCTGGAGTGTATTCAACTGTGGAAGTTCTCCCTTGACTTCCCTAAGGGTCCGTTCACATCTAGGCGTCCCGGATCGCGGGCAGAATCGCTGCGATTCTGCCCGCGATCCCGAATCACAGGAAATCATGGACACCCTTGCAATCCCCATCAATTCCAATGGCACCCCGATCATGGCACGATTGTCGCCCAATGAATCGTGGTAAAATCATGCAAACAGAATCGTGGAATGCAAGTGGGAAAGTACAAGAACTTTTTTTGGGCAATAGGCATTCCGCGATTCTGTTTGCGTGATTTTACAACGATTCATCGAGCGACAATCCGGCGATTTGCCATGATTCGGGAACATGGGCAGAATCGCAACGATTTTGCCCTCGATCCGGGATGCCTAGATGTGAACAGAGCCTTAGAATTACTCTATCAATATTAAACAGCCATATAACACATGTACCTTGATAAACACATAGCACCATGTTTGACTTCTGTCTAGCTCTGGTTGTCCACCAATCAGCATCAGAAACTGCTAAACATTTAAAACCGGTGTCTTGCCGAGAAAGTTCCTCGGGCGGATAAGGACCCCCCCCTGTACTGCGCAGGCGCAGCGCTTGCACAGTACGAACAACTAGGAGCCGCCGAAAATAGCCGAAGCTGAAAAACTTCAATCTGCTGTACACGGCGCCTGCACCCTGGGTCCAGGTTCAAGCTCCACCATCCAAGTGGACCTAGAGGGAGAATAAAAAAGTGCCGAGCGAAGCGAGGCCGTGCCCGAAGCTTGGCGAGCGAAGCGAGCCCGCGAGGGGCCCTCTTACAGCTGATTTCTATTCTATTTGGCTTCAGCTATTTCCGCCAGCTCCTACTGCGCAAGCGCTGTGACTGCGCAGTAGAGGGGGGTCCTCATCCGCCGAGGGGAACTTTCTCGGCAGAACACCGGCACCATGCAATTCATGGTGGCGTTCAGCCCCCCTCATGCAGTCTATGTCTTTTACAGCATCAGGGCATGGAAGAAGTGTTTCCCATTCAGGCTTTGCAATTGCAAAACTAAGATAGCGTGGAGGGGGGGTCTCTTTCTGTGAAAAATATCTTTTCCACAAAAAGAAAAAAACAGACAATGAAAAAAGTAAAATAAAATAGTATGCAATTAACAATCACATTTACAGAAAAATAAAGCATACACATACAAATGACACGATATAAATAAACTAAAGTACACTAAATAAACCCCATAAAAACACTGTGTAACTAAAAGGAATTTTTTTTTTTATTCAAGTAAATTTCCACCACGTAACTCAATAAATAAAACTGTGAGTTTCTACTTCAGTGAAGTTTCACTGACAACAAAATCAAAAATCTATTGTTCTAAGGTAATTCATTTTAGTTTTCCCTAAATCAATCTGCTTACCCCTACTCATGTCCTTACTCTGTTAAAACATGCTTCTTCAGTTCTGAGTAACAGGAACATACCCAGCATTTTGAACATTAGAACTGAAAAAAGTTGCTCAGATAAAGTTCAAAACACCTTCAACGTTACAGAATAAGTCAAGCTGAATGTGACTTACTACTACTAGATATTACATGTTTCCAATGTGGTGTTCTCCAGGTGCCCCCTATTTATAGTGTTATAAGGAAGAGGCCAAATCTAAAGCAAACACATGGGACACAACTAATAGAGAAGTAGCTTGTACACCGCAGATAGCACTGGTGCTGATCCTTCTAGGCCAGTGATGGTGAACCTCGGCACCCGAGATGTTTTGGAACTACATTTCCCATGATGCTCAACTACACTTCAGAGTGCATGAGCATCATCACTGTAGGCTCTGCTAAGAAGATCAAGGAGGGACTCCTACGCTTTTGTTCATCAGCTGCAAGGACTGTAATACCAACATTGTGGAGATTCCCTGATCCCCCTGGGAATGGTAGAGTGGGTAGAAGAAATGCAATATTTGTAGAAAATGAAAGAATTGACCGCAATGCTAAATTGCGAGAAGTTACTCACAGTATGGTCCTCATGGAAATCTTTTTTGTTCATTTGTGCATCCTCGAAAATGAGGAAGCTGTTGGAAGTGGGTTACATTGTAAATTAGTTGAGTGGGGCGGGGAGGTGCGGATGGAGATGACGGGAGAGAGACGAGAGAGAATTTCTTTCTCCCCCCCCCCTCCGAGTTGGCTGGGGGGTTGGGTTGATGTAGGAGAAGATGTTTCAAGAATTCTATAATCAAGAATGTAGATTGTGGTAGAACTATTTAGGAGTAGAGAGATACGTAATTGAAGACTGTGTGAAAGACTGTGTTTGTCTTAATATTGATGCAAAATTTTAATAAAAAATTTAATTGAAAGGAAAAAAAATAACATGTTTGCAGGCCTAAGAACTGATTCTTTACACTGTATTTTAAGGGATTACCTGGCCTTTACACCGAAAATTTGTCATGAAATTTTAAGTTGATGCTGTTATAAAAACAAATAAATAATAATAATAATAATAATAATAATAATAAATAATAATAATAAAAAGCAAACACATGGGAAATATTGATATTCTATAAGGTCGGCAGCTTCCCAATGTTCACAGTTCTGCCTCAAACTTGTTCTGCACAGTGTAACCAATTTTGTGTCTGACACTGTTGTGTTATTAATATGATTCATTACAGGGCTGTATTCAATCAAAACATGAACTCATCTTTTATTTTGACTTGTTGGCGTGTTGGGATATACACCCAGTCCTGTAATATGACTCCCAGTATTTGTATAATCCAATTATCTCATTAGACTCACCACATAATATTCATTTGGGGATCAGTTCTGGGTTCATGAGTTCATTTGGTGTTGGGGGATACGTCATAGGACAACACAGTGAATATTTGACTCTTAAGGTCAGTTCTCTCGAGTGTTATCATAAGCAGATCTACGCTGTGACCTCCTTTACCCTGAATAGTTCTTGATAAGAATAAAGGAGCCAACTGGAAAATATTACACTCATAATGTACATGGAAATAGATATTTTTAGAAAACAGGGCAAATAAGGCTTCTCAGAGGCAGCAAGCTTAGAGTTTCCCAAGAAACTAGTTTTTGATGACTTGAAAAAGCATCTGGAATAACTGGCACCAAAGTGAGAATACCAGAATGGATCTGGAGGCACAAGCACCAGATACCACCTAAGAAATGCTTGTAGTTACCAACAGATGTCATAGGTCACTACAAAGAAATCTCCAAGTATTACCTGTTTAACTGATGACTGGTAGAAGAACAAGACCTACTCAACACAAGTCATAAGACTTCACCTTGTCACTTGCTTGAATCGTTGCAGCTCTTTTTTCTCAAGACGTCAATTACTGAACTTCAGTAGGACCTCCTGGCCATTGCCCATTTGTACCAACACAGCCACATATTCCATAGCAACTCCAAGTGCTAGATTTTTTGCTTGCACTATGCACTGTCCTTCCAATCTTTTCTAAGCAGGCTTTTTGAATCATTGCAGGCTTAAGAGAAGAACTCTTGATTCTCTAGGAAACACTTTCTAATTGACTCTCTTGCCCCTACTGATAAAGAGAAAGTCCAAAAAGAGCCCTTGCTACATATTGCCAATACCAGTAAAAGGTTTATTATATTTATATATATATATACACATGAGTGCTGCTGTTGGGCACAAGCTCAGGCGGTGTGGCTCTGGACAGGGCTGCACAATGAAGATCGCTGAATCAAGGACAAAGGTAAGTATTTCTCCAAGTGGGCTGCACTCAGGGGCGTGGGGGCATGCCTTAAAAGATAATTTTACAATCTACGGCTACCCTTCCAATACCAAAAGATATGTTGCTGGAATCTCCTGATTTCATTAGAAAATATAGCATTGTACTTGTAGAACTTTGAGGGGATCCTGCTTATACAGCAATGCCCTTACCAAACAAGCTTCAATTTAACATAAACATGTTATGGTGGCACTTTGGGGTTGATTTACTAAAGCTGGAGAGTGCAAAATATGGTGCAGCTCTGCATGGTAGCCATTCAGCTTCTAATGTCAAGTGTTTGTAATGGCAATTTTCTAAAAAACAAACATGTCATACTTACCCGCTCTGGGCAATGGTTTTGCACAGAGCAACCCCAATCCTCCTCTTCTCGGGTTCCCCGCTGGCACTCTGGGCCCCTCCCACCTGCCAAGTGCCCCATAGCAAGCCACACGTGCGTGTTCGCTCCCGAGCCCTGCTCTGTGTGTCCAATAACACACAGAACGGGGCTCAGCCCCGCCCCTGATCATTCCTCACTGGCTGCGGTTGGCAGCAGCAGGAGCCAATTGTTCCCGCTGCTGCATGTCAGCCAATGAGGAGTGAGAGACCCGGGAGAGCTGCTGCTCTTGTGCACATTGCTGGATCGAGATCGGGCTCAGGAAAGTATTGGGGGGCGAGCTGCACACTGAAGGTTTTTTACCTTCATGCATAGAGTGCATGAAGGTAAAAACACCTTCAGCCTTTACAACCATTTTAAGCTTGTTAAATTAAGCTTTGACCACAAAAAAATGGAATCTGATGGTTTCTATGCAGAGTTGCACCAGTTTTGGACTCTTCAGTCTTAGTAAATAAACCCCTTAGTGTTCACTGCAGTAATGACCTTAGGGGAATTAGTGGAAGGTCAGGTAAAGTAAAATAATCTGATGTGTAATTCAACCAGCTCAGGTCCATCCATTTGTGGAGGTTTTGATAGATTTGTAAGCCATGATACTGAAACCAACCACTCCTATTATAAGTATATAGTAATTATATTTAGAAACTTTTGAATGTTATGTTTTTCTGAATGCATAAAAGAATTTACATAAACTTCCCTTGGTTAGCTGCAATGTTGGCTGTTTTGCAATTGAGTGATGCAAGTCCTCTGTTGTGGAGCCACCTTAGCTATTTAGTGCTGAGATGCAATAGTGCCAACACTGGAGCACCTATGTAGCCTAATGCTACTTTGCCATTCTGTTGGCTGTTGGAAGGTGGGGCTGACATTGCATGGCTATGTAAGGCTTGCACCCTCAATACAAAATGTAATGTGCGCAAAGGGGGATAAATGCCAATCCAATCTCTATATTACCTGTGTGTGCCAGTTAGAATTAAACTATCCTACTTTCTTCTGGCCATACCTTAAACAATCTTAAACACAATTTTTCAAAACAAATGTTTTCAATAGTTTTGACTAAAGGTTCTTGTGTATACATTTTTATCTTCCACAATGTTTCTGTGATGGTGCTATTATATACTGTTGTATGCTGAATATTAAACTGTTAGTTTCAGTGAAGCTTACAATCTATTATCTCTAACAATTTTGCCACCATGAACAATTGTATGGTTTGTCTCCTCACAGGTGACCCAGAATCTGATGCATTTGAAGAGGACACAGTGTGAATCTGTCCCCTCAGGCTACGGAAACCTGTTCAGCACTTGTGAACCCTATGAGGCTGGAGATCGATATCTTCAGTTTGTTGTGAGCCTGCCACGCAAGCATACTGAGCCAGAAAAATTCACCTTCCAGGAGTACATCCCTGCAGGCCAGAGGTGATGTCACCAGACCCTCGGGGAGGATGTTGGACATTATATTGTAGTTACTTACTTCATGGTCAACTTGTTGTGTACCATTTAGTTGGATCTTGAACCAGGGCAGGCAATTTTCATTCAGATGACAAAACAGCTCAGAGTAGGTGGAATAGGTTTATAGCCTGCATACAAGTCTTAGTTTGTTACCAGCAAGGTTGTTGTCAGGAACCAACCAGGGACAAATAGCTAGAAGTGGTTGCAATGAAGATATACCAGCCCAGACATACATGTACAGCATAATCAGATCACAGGCAGAATATTAGCATTTTATCATAACTGTTGAAGCCTTCTGCCACTGTCATGTCACATAGCTAGGTGTGCACATATTCTCTCATGTAGATGTACAGTATTTACTGTATGACCTCCAGACAACTTGGTAAGCAAGAATTCTTTCACTATGTAACCTAGCTTTACCCACCACCGGTAATCCTTAAAATTATGTCCCAGCTTAAAGACCAATATTGTTTATTCATTTTAAAGGATCAGTCCAATTAAAAAAGATATTTTATTTTAGACAGAGAGCACAGTGGGATGGGTCAGTCCCTGGTTTCCCTGGCTTTTGTCCACCTGGAAGTTATGTGTGTTTCTACACCACCTGTTTCCTTCTTCATGATTTAGGAAATATAACAAAAAAATAACAAGGAGAGTGGTAATCCCTCACACTCAGATAGCAAGCAATTGAGCTGCAAGTTTGAAAATTACTTGCTAAGCTATTGCTAGACTTGCCAGGCTTCACAAATTTGTTGCACAATTGCAGCAAGTCCGCATTGCATGACTCCAGATCAACTTTCTTAGAAAACATTCTGCAAGTTCTGGTTCAGTTATGTTGTGCAATAGTCATCCAGCCACAGGGGTAACTGTGGCTGAATTTCCATGCTGTAGGCTTGCAGAGCTCTTGCTGTAGACTCACCACTGCAACTTTGCTCTTGCTAAAGACTTGCCACGCAAATTTTCTACAAATTGGAAAAGTGTCAACTAGAACTTGTACTTCAAGTGCTCTGCAAGTATACAACTTGCCAGTGAAAATGTGCAGCAAGTTAGCACACTTACAATTCAACACTGCCACAAATTTGTGGCAAGTTATCCTTGCTATCTGGGTAATAACCACAGCAGGTGTGCAGTGTCAGGAAATTAAAAGTACATATCTCATCAATGGTATTCCAGAAGAAAATTATCAGATGGTTTAACGCTCCTTCATCTACCAAAAACTTTAAATGACAGAAGATGCTGCTGAAGTAAAGCTGTCCATACATGACGGATGTTCAGGTAGTTAGACAGCTGCTGGTTCTGGCAGTCTGAATAACATAGTCAGCAGGGAAGATGCCTCTATCCATGCTGTCTAGCATGGATAGAGAAATATACAACTATATGTCTAGCCTAAGACTTTTCAAAATTCAAGAAGTGCTACTACTGCTAAATGACAGATCTCCAGCAAGTTTGTTGACAAAGAGAAGCCGGCTGGGGATCTGTCATTTAGCAGTGGCCATGCTGTTCGTGAACAAAATATGTCACTTTTATGACCTCGTTCACATGGGTTTACTGGTCCCTTGCAAAGGGTATCTTCACCTGCACAGGTATTCCATGCAGCCTCGTGCAGGCTACCTGATCAAATTTAATGACAGGCGGGCAGCTGCACAGACCCGCAGGAATCCTCAAGCACATCTCCAATTGCACATCCATGCAGGATAGATGCACAGATAAGAATGCTGTCTGCCTGGTTCACCCATGTTAATGAGGCCTAAAGGACTACATTGTACTGCTACCTGACTTCACGGGCAGCTTTAAGACATCCCCCAAGCATGTTATTTTGTTATTTGAAGGATTTGTATATGTTGCTTTTTATGCCGCATTAAAAGACCCTTCTTGCTTAACTGTTTTTTGGGGTTTTTTTTGCACTGGCATATGTCCCCCATGGCAGAGCCCAGCTAGCCATGCAGTTTTTAAAGCAGAGTTCCACCCAAAAGTGGAACTTCCACTCATTTGTCTCCTCTCCCCCTCAGGTGCCAATTGTGGGGGGGGGGCAGGATACCTGTCTTTGACAGGTATCCTGTTCCCACTTCTGGGAGTCCGCACCGCGTCCCATGACGTCACATCGGGGCTCCCTCCTCCTCCTCATTCCTCCTCCCCTGTCCCCGGGCCAGTAGGAAAGAGGAGCGGGGCCTCAAGCATGTGCAGTAGGGTTCCCGGCGTGAAGCCGTAAGGCTACACTGCCGGGTTCCCTTACCCACAATGGCGGTGCCAGCGCCCGAGAGCTGATGGAAACATCAGCTGCAGTTCCGACATCGCTGTACCCTTGGACAGGTAAGTGTCCTATTATTAAATTCCAGCAGCTGCAGTATGTGTAGCTGCTGGCTTATAATTTTTTTTTTTTTTGGACCTCCACTATAAATAGATTGCAATATAGACTTCAAAGGCTAACAAAAATAGAAAGATTCTGCTCCTATAGACTTCAGTATGGTTTGGCAATACATTTTTGCAGGCTTCCTGTTGGGTTTGCCAACACTTCTGCAAACGGAACTTTGGTAGGTTTGTTTATCCCAAGATCTAACCTGTCCAGTCTTTGTTGTGTAGGTCGTCCCCTGGAGGCAAAAGGAAGAATGCCGTGCAGCTGGTTAGAGTGTCTTCCTCTTTGTCTGACCTAAATGTCAAGACAGATGATATTGCAAGGATGTCTGCAGGTGAAATTTTCATTTTATTGGCCATAATATTTCCTTAAAGGATAAGTACACCTTAAAAAAGCCAAATGCACAGTGTTAAAGGATACACGTCAATGTCTCTTTTCTTTTAGGTGAACGAAGCTCGTGGGGAAACAAGATTTTTCACAATGACTCTGAGAGTATCAGTGGCAGCAGTGAACCCAGGTCGCTGGAATCTCCTACAGAATGTCCAGGTGATGAGATTTAAAAGGCATACTAAACAACAATATTGACAAGCAGTTTGAATGTATTGCTTATTATCCATAGGGGTGAGAGTATTCTGCGTTCTGAATGCACCACTTACACAAAGTCCATTACTTTGAAACTGCCAGGGCTTTGTTTAACATCAGAATAAGACTTTGTACTGAGGAATGGGTTAACTTGGCTACAGTTATATTAAATGCTTTTGAATATATCGTAAAAGAGAATTACTTATGGGGAAGAAGGATATGAACCAAAAGGATACCTTAAAATGCAGGAGCTCTGGGCTTACTCTCTGGATAATACCTTCATCAGTGGTACCAACTGGGTCCTTAAAGAATGCAACAGGGGTCAGTTGGGTTGCAGTGTTTGAAACTGGGTCCCTGGTGTTGTCTACTTAGTCAATTCCAAAAGCCTTTTACATCTCCATACCACTGAGCAAGTGTGCAGGAGAAGGAGAGGCAAACTGTATAAAGTAGTGAGGAGTTATAAAAGTTGAGGGAAGAGTTGGTGCGAAAGAGGGCTTGGTGCAAAAGAGGGCCTATAAGGGTTGCTGATGTTAGATAGAGAAAAGAATAGCATGGACATATTAGCTGCAGTGGAAATGATATTGTTCTGGTTCTGGTTTGTTAAAGGCGCACTCAACCCAGTGTCATTCCATCCACTTTCTGCGAGCCCAAACCATTAAGGGTATGCCCTCTGGAGATGTGATTTTGGGCTGTAAAGTTGAACTGTGGCCAGAAACAAAACAACATTTAAAACAAGCCTCTATTGACCTCTGTAGCTGCAACCACTATGGAGTAATTTATCCTCAAAGCTTGTAGCTGAAACTTCTCAGCTTCCCTTTCTCTCAGTAGCACAGCTCTCTTTACTTCAGTGAGTTGGTAGTCTGCCAACTTTGTTATCTAATGTAAATAAATAGCAGGTGCCAGGAGGGACACAGAAAAAAGTGCTGAAACCTGATGTAAAGTATAGCCAAAGGCAAAAGTTTTCTTTTTTCCTCACCTTTAGATAAAGTGTAGAGGGATTAAAACACATGTCAGGTTTTATTACTGTCTGTGTCCAGTTAGGGTGATTGATTCACCCTCTCTATTTGTCCTGTTTGTTGTCAACATAAAGGGTGGAAGTGATAAAAATCCCACATTTTGCGTTGTCACCAGCACAGGTGTAGAAGGGAAATCTTCCAATGAGGACACTACTTCTGGTGAACCTAGTGACAACCAGGGATTCCCTCACTTTGGAGGGATTTCCTCTTCCTTCCTGTCTTGGCCCTGGTTGGTATCTTGCATCAGGGCCCAAGTATGCCAACCTACATCAATGCAAAGGAGATGCAGTGATTCCCCAATCAACAATCTTATGGAACTTGCTTGACTCTCAGTAGATCAGCAGATAAGGTTTTGGGTTGCTTCTGTCTTTAAGTTCTGCTCAACTTCTCTTAGGTGGAAGTACCTTTTGTTTTGGGCCTAAAGGAAATCCCAGAATCCCAGATGTGCTCCCAGGGGACTTTCCTTGGTACTTCTCCTGGGAAACCTCCTCAGGTACCCTCTAGAAGTGTTATGTGTCCATAACTTCTGCCCCTCTGAAACTTGATTGTCCTAATCTTGGGGCCTGTGTGACCTATGACATGTAACAATCCTTCTAATTGCAGGAAAGTGTAGTTTATATTGTGCTGTGCCGAGTACCACAGAAGATGCCATCTCATGTTATTCTAAATTATACAGGTCACTTTGGCAAAAAAGTTGGTAAAGCCTCTTCCACAGGGACCATGTCCTCTGATGACCCAGATGAAAGAGATTCCTTTCATGCAGAGGATGTTGGTGAGTAATGCAATGAGCAATCATACACAGCTAATAATGTTTTCTTTTCTAACCAAATTCTCTTTGCGATCGCACAGACTCTGTTGATGCTGCCTCTGAGAATGGCTTCAGTCTGCCAAGCTTGGTCATGTCACCAGCTGCCCAAACCCACCGTCTTCGACGTATTAGAGTGCCAACCAAGTGTAGGGAGTGTGAAGGCTTCATGGTCTCTGGTGTAGAATGTGACGAGGTGAGAAATGGAAACTCTAATGGTTTTTTGATCAGTTTTAGCCTGTTTTGGTGAACATTTACAAGTGTTTTATAAATCTTTATTTTTCAAGCAAATTTTGATTGCAAGGTGCATTGATGGCATTCTATTTGAAAGCCCCTCACCCACCCCTCGTCTGCGGTGGTTCCCAGGCTCTCCCATTCCTCCGGGAAGCCCATGGTAAGTTGTTGGAACGACTTCCCACAGAAGAGATGGAGGAACATTCTTTCCCCAATTTCCTCTATGAGGAAAGAAATTGGAAGTGAAAAATTCCTTAGGTCTCATGGCTGTCATTCCCCGGTTGTTACAGCCAGGAAAGCAGCTAATCAAATACAATCTGTGTTTGATCAGCTGCTTTAAAGAGCAGGGGAGACATCAGGGGTCTAATAAACCTCTGATGTCTCCATAGAGAGTACCCATCACCTGCCCAAGGCTTGTTCTCTCTTTGTGATAGCAATAAAGTTAAAAAAAAAGATAAAAAGTGTAAAAAAATGTAAAGAAAATAAAGAAAATGAAAGAAAAATAATAATTTAAAGCATCCCAGTCCCCGCAAATGCAAACGTGTACGTAGGTCTAGCACATATATGTAAATTGTGATTTTGACACACATCTGAGGTATCACAGTGAAAAAAATTATTCTAGGGCTATAAAAAAGGATTTTAAAGTTTCACCTAGTTTTAGGTACCGTAGCGAGTGCCCTCCTCTAGTGAGGTCGCTAGGTTAAACTTAGTTATGGGCTTTACTGTAGTGATTAGAGCAGTGATTGATTGTTTTTGTCTGTTCAGGGTTTCCTAAGCTGGGTGTTTGATTTCTCCCACCTGTTTCTGGAAGAAACTTCCATATTATAAGGCAGGGAGATACAAATGACCAGTGTGAAAATTTATCATGCCCAATCCATTCCCTGGAAGGAGGTGTCCAGAAGGTGGCTGGGGAGGTGATACATGTTTGGGAAGCTCTAGGGGAGTGTTCTTTCCTTTCCAAGGAGGGTTCCAGTCCCCTAGGGGGCTGCTGCACCTAGGAGAGAGAGCTTCCGAGACAGGAGATTGCAGTCTGGGCCTCAGTAGGGCCTGGGCTGAGGGCCTGGGGAAGATTGCTAAAGTATCGTATTTGCTCGAAGGCACTATCCTGAAGTCCTGGGACTGGAGAAGGATCTTCTTATCTCTCTCACTGAGGATCTACCTGTGAAAGCTGGGTGGCAGACAGCCCCTAGGACACTGTAGTAAAGTACTTTAGTAAAGTAAAGAGTAAAGACTTTGCTGTGGACTTTTAGTTGTGCAAGTGCCAGAAGGGAACTAACTTTTTGAAGTTGCTATATAGACTGGGACTGCTCTTATAGAGTCCTAGATGTACAGACCATTTTACCTCCAGGAAAGGTGGCTATAGAGAAGATTAGTGAGAAGTTTGTCCTCCTATTATTGCTATTGATCGTTTTAGGGTATCCTGTGACCCTAAACCCCTCTTATGTTAAAGTTAAAAATACTAAAATGACATCCCCTAGACTAAGCCTGAATTGTTGATGTATGTGGTATCTGTGCTTGTGCGGCTAGCAGCCTCCGCACTAGTAAGGGAGAACCTGTGTATCTACAGCAGCCCCTCTGGGGGTGAGCGATACAGTATCTTATTTTGTCGCCATTTCACAGGCATGTGCAATTTTAAATCTTGACATGTTTGGTATCTATTTACACAGCACATCATCTTTTATATTTTACCAAAAAATTCAGCATTATATTGTGTTTGTGTGCACCAAAATTAATTTAAGTGTATTTTTTCCTGAAAATTTGAATTTAAAAATGGCTTTGCAAGTATCATGTGCCACAGGGACCATTTCATTCTCCAGGACCTCTGCTTTCAGAAAATATACAATATTCGGAGGTTCTGGCTCCATGCACACTGGAGCTCAAAAAAGCTTTTTGTGGCCGCCAGATTGCTGGCAGAAAACGCTGGTTGAAAAACTCGCTTTTATCAGCGTTTTGTACTAGCGTTTATGCGCGTTTATCGGCGTTTTGCGTTTTTTTGTAGTCAGAAAAACGGCTCTTTGAACACGATTTTATGGCGTTCTGATAAAAGCTAAAAAACGTCCATGTGTGCATGGACACATAGGATAACATAGAGTGGAGTTTATGGGCTGTTAAAAAAAACGCCCAAGCTCCAAAGATGTCCATTTATGAGCTCCAGTGTGCATGGAGCCTAAAAGTAATTTTCTAGCAAAAAATGCAGATTTTTAACATTTCAAATCTTTCCCGGACAGCTAGTGGTTAAAAAAAAAAATGTTCTATTTGATGGGACAATGAACTCTCTCTTTACTGCCAATTTAGTTATGTTCAGCTGAGTTATTTGTTGTTTTTGCTTTTCTTTATAGTGCTATTTGATTTGTCACAAGAAATGCCTAGAAAGTTTACTCATCAAATGCGGTCACAAGAAACTGCCCAACAAAGTGCCCTTATTTGGTGTGGATTTCTGCAATTTCCCAAGATACTTCCCCGAAGAGGTGCCTTTTGTCATAAGCAAATGTACGGCTGAGATTGAGATGAGGGCACTGGGACAGCAGGTAAGAAAGATTTTGTTCTAGAACTTTTCTAAAGTTGTTAATAGCAAAGGATTAATTCCCTGTACAAAAAATAAACAACCTCTTTTTAGAGTAAACTTATCATTAGCTATAAGGAAAAACTGTTACTGATATGTCCAATATATGTACATATACAGTCAGGTCCATAAATATTGGGATATTGACACAATTCAAATCTTTTTGGCTCTATACACCACCACAATGGATTTGAAATGAAATGAACAAGATGTGCTTTAACTGCAGACTTTCAGCTTTAATTTGAGGGTATTTACATCCAAATCAGGTGAAAGGTGTAGGAATTACAACAGTTTGTATATGTGCCTCCCACTTTTTAAGGGACCAAAAGTAATGGGACAATTGGCTGCTCAGCTGTTCCATGGCCAGGTGTGTGTTATTCCCTCATTATCCCATTTACAAGGAGCAGATAAAAGGTCCAGAGTTCATTTCAAGTGTGCTATTTGCATTTGGAATTTGTTGCTGTCAACTCTCAATATGAGATCCAAAGAGCTGTCACTATCAGTGAAGCAAGCCATCATTAGGCTGAAAAAACAAAACAAACCCATCAGAGCTATAGCAAAAACATTAGGTGTGGCCAAATCAACTGTTTGGAACATCCTTAAAAAGAAAGAACGCACCAATGAGCTAAGCAACACCAAAAAACCCAGAAGACCACGGAAAACAACTGTGGTGGATGACCGAAGAATTCTTTCCCTGGTAAAGAAAACACCCTTCACAACAGTTGGCCAGATCAAGAACACTCTCCAGAAGGTAGGTATATGTGTGTCAAAGTCAACAATCAAGAGAAGACTTCACCAGAGTGAATACAGAGGGTTCACCACAAGATGTAAACTATTGGTGAGCCTCAAAAACAGGAAGGCCAGATTAGAGTTTGCCAAACAACATCTAAAAAAGCCTTCACAGTTCTGGAACAACATCCTATGGACAGATGAGACCAAGATCAACTTGTACCAGAGTGATGGGAAGAAAAGAGTATGGAGAAGGAAAGGAACTGCTCATGATCCAAAGCATACCACCTCATCAGTGAAGCATGGTGGTGGTAGTGTCATGGCGTGGGCATGTATGGCTGCCAATGGAACTGGTTCTCTTGTATTTATTGATGATGTGACTGCTGACAAAAGCAGCAGGATGAATTCTGAAGTGTTTCGGGCAATATTATCTGCTCATATTCAGCAAAATGCTTCAGAACTCATTGGACGCCGCTTCACAGTGCAGATGGACAATGACCCGAAGTATACTGCGAAAGCAACCAAAGAGTTTTTTAAGGGAAAGAAGTGGAATGTTATACAATGGCCAAGTCAATCACATGACCTGAATCTGATTGAGCATGCATTTCACTTGCTGAACACAAAACTGAAGAGAAAATGCCCCAAGAAGAAGCAGGAACTGAAGACAGTTGCAGTAGAGGCCTGGCAGAGCATCACCAGGGATGAAACCCAGTGTCTAGTGATATCTATGCATTCCAGACGTCAGGCTGTAATTGACTGCAAAGGATTTGCAACCAATTATTAAAAAGTGAAAGTTTGATGGATGATTGTTAATCTGTCCCATTACTTTTGGTCCCTTAAAAAGTGGGAGGCACATATACAAACCGTTGTAATTCCTACACCGTTCACCTTATTTGGATGTAAATACCCTCAAATTAAAGCCGAAAGTCTGAGTTACAGCACATCTTGTTTGTTTCATTTCAAATCCAATGTGGTGGTGTATAGAGCCAAAAAGATTAGAATTGTGTCGATGTCCCAATATTTATGGACCTGACTGTATCTCCTACATTGGGATGTTTAAACTGGAGAAGCTGAATACACGCATAAGCGGAACTAAATCCATCGATTTAACAGTTTCAAAAAACAATTACATTCCTGGAATGCTAACTGTCACATTTGTTTGTGCTCTCAACCAAACTGACAAACCATCAAATGGCTGGTGTCATAACTGATCACATATGCAGCATCATGGCAGATGAGGATCAAACAGCTTCCGTGGCTAAAAACGATAGGAGGGTTTAAGGGGAAAAAAAGAAAAAAAAAATATGTACAGTACCTTGAAAAAGTATTTATACCCCTGGAAATTTTGCACATTTTGTCATGCTACAATCAAAAATGTAAATTTATTTTATTGGGATTTTATGTGATAGACCAACACAAAGGGACACATAACTGTGAAGTGGAAGGAAAATTATTAATGGTTTTTAACATTTTTTAGAAATAAATATGTGAAAAGTGTGGGGTGCATTTGTATTCAGCCCCAATTACTCTAATACCCCTAAGTAAAATCTAGTGGAACCAATTGCCTTCAGAAGTCACCTAAATAAAAAATAGAGTCCACCTGTGTGTGTAATTTAATCTCAGTATAAACACATTTATTCTGTGAAGTCCTCAGAAGTTTGTTAGAGAACCTTTTTGAATAGACAGCATCATGAAGGTCAAGTAAAACAGCATACAGGTCAGGGATAAAGTTGTGGAGAAGTTGGACGTTTAAAGCAGGGTTAGGTTATAAAAAATATCCCAAGCTTTGAACATCTCACAGAGTAGTGTTCAATCCATCATCTGAAAATGTAAAGAGTATGGCACAACTGCAAACCTACCAAGACATGGCCGTCCACCTAAACTGACAGGCTGGGCAAGGAGAGCATTCATCAGAGAAGTAGCCAAGAGGCCCATGGTAACTCTGTAGGAGCTGCAGAGATCCACAGCTCAGGTGGGAGAATCTGTCCACAGGACAACTATTAGTTGTGCACTCCACAAATCTGGCCTTTATGGAAGAGTGGCAAGAAGAAATCCATTGTTGAAAGAAAGCCATAGGAAGTCCCATTTGCAGTTTGCGAGAAGCCATGTGGGGGACACAGCAAATATGTGGAAGAAGGGGCTCTGGTCAGATGAGACCAAAATTTTACTTTTTGGCCTAAAAGCAAAACGCTATGTATGGCGGAAAACTAACACTGCACATCACCCTAAACACACCATCCCCACCGTGAAACATGGTGGTGGCAGCATCACATTGTGGGGATGCTTCTCTTCAGCAGGAACAGGGAAGCTGATCAGAGTTGATGGGAAGTTGGATGGAGCCAAGTACAGGGCAATCTTAGAAGAAAACCTGTTAGAGTCTGCAAAACACTTGAGACTGGGGCGGAGGTTCCCCTTCCAGCAGGACAACGACCCTAAACATTCCATACAGCCAGAGCTACAATGGAATGGTTTAGATCAGGGGTCTCAAAGTACCGGCCCGCGGGCCATTTGCGGCCCGCGGACCGGTTAAAAATGGCCCACAGGCAGGGCCGATCCAGGACGTCTTTTTGCGCTGACAGAGGGGGAGCTTTACCTCTTCATCTGCTCTGTCCTCTCCGCTGCACGCTGCTACAGCCCAGAGAGAGAACAGAGCAGAGGAAGGATCCGCCCATCGCCCCGCCCACCTAGGCACCCACCTCAGGGCGGGAGATTGTGTTCTCTGGGTCCCTTGTCACTAGGCATGTGTGGAAGCCAGGAGGAGAGGACTCAGGAGGCGGATGACCCTGACTGCCAGGAGAGGTGAGTGAGCCATCACACTGAAGCAAAGTCCTTAGTGGGGTGACTGGGGTAGAAATGTGTGCAGTGTGGGGGGGGGTTTTGGAGTGTGAGGGGATTTGTGCAGTGTGGGGTTAATGCTGGGGGTTAATAATGGGTTTGCTGACATCAGTGCTGGGGGTTAATAATGCATTTGCTGACATCAGTGCTGGGGGTTAATAATGCGTTTGCTGACATCAGTGCTGGGGGTTAATAATGCGTTTGCTGACATCAGTGCTGGGGGTTAATAATGCGTTTGCTGACATCAGTGCTGGGTGTTAATAATGCGTTTGATGACACCAATGCTGGGGGTTAATAATGCGTTTGCTGACATCAGTGCTGGGGGTTAATAATGCGTTTGCTGACATCAGTGCTGGGGGTTAATAATGCGTTTGCTGACATCAGTGCTGGGGGTTAATAATGCGTTTGCTGACATCAGTGCTGGGTTAATAATGCGTTTGCTGACACCAGTGCTGGGGGTTAATAATGCGTTTGCTGACACCAGTGCTGGGTATAGTATATTATTGCTGGTATAGTTTATTGTTTTTTGAAGTTTTGAAAGTTTGCATGCGGCCCCCATGGGATATGAAAACTTGTCATGTGGCCCTCTGCCAATTTGAGTTTGAGACCCCTGGTTTAGATCAAAGCATATTCATGTGTTAGAATGGCCCAGTCAAAGTTAAGACCTAAATCCAGTTGAGAATCTGTGGCAAGACTTGAAAATTGCTGTTCACAGACACTTTCCATCCAATCTGAGCTATTTTGCAAAGAGGAATGGGCAAAAATTTCACTCTCTAGATCAGGGCCGTCTTTAATATTGATTGGACCCTGGGCAAAAATTTTCTTGGGGCCCCCCCCATGCAATTTCGCTCTCCACCTGCTCTGAGACATACAATAAATATCAGCTAGACTTAAAATCAGTTTACTGTATCAGATCAGGCAGTGATTGTGATGGGTTGCCAGAGGTAACAGCAGATCATTACCACTTACTGACTGGTTACTAGAGGTTACAGCACACATTAGAGGTTACAGCACATGATTTCTGCTTGTTGATTGGTTGCTAGAGATTACTGTACAGTAATACTGCTCACTGATTGGTTGCTAGAGGTTACAGCACATCATCTGCTCACTGCAGCGGGGCATGATATCCATATGAATGCCGCCTTTATTTACATATCAATGCCGCCAGCCACAGTTATTTACATAAAAATGCTGACGCTATTTACATATGAATGATGGTTATTTACATGTAAACACAGGGTCTACAAGTGAGTCATCTGTATACAATAGGGCAGAGCTGGGCAGCATTAGTAGCAGCACTTCACACTGAGATTTCGGGACACAGCACAGGACTAAAACTTCAAAGGACAAGGGAATTTAAACTGGGGAAGTTGGCAAGTATGAGGCAGCTGCTTTGGGCCCCACAACAATGACAGGGCCCAGGGCAGCTGCCCCTTTTGCCCTGCCTTAAAGACGGCCCTGCTCTAGATGTGCAAAGCTGGTAGAGACATCCCCAAAAAGACTTGCAGCTGTAATGGCAGTGAAAGGAGGTTCTACAAAGTATTGACTCAGGGGGGCTGAATAGAAATGCACGCCACACTTTTCACATATTTATTTGGAAACAATGTTGAAAACTATTTATCATTTTCCTTCCACTTCACAATTATGTGCCACTTTGTGTTGGTCTATCACATAAAATCCCAATAAAATACATTTAACTTTTTGGTTGTAACATGATAATATGTGAAAATTTCAAGGGGGGTGAATACTTTTTCAAGCCACTGTATATATATATATTTATATATATATATATATATATATATATATTTATGGTCGGAGCCCTATGTCCGATATGGACATAGATAACACTTAATAATAAAGATAAGACTTACCATCGGAAATAGACCTGGAAGTGTGGACTTACCATATGAAATGGACCTGAAAGTGTGCCTTGGTCTAATGGCCGGTATGCCAAAATAAGGGGGCATACCCTGGTTTTAAGAAATGATTATTCTGTAGAGAGAAATGAGATGAAATGAATGAAATGAAATGAATGCCTTGAAATGGGGATGGGAGGGTGGGTATCGCGCACAGGAAACCGACAAGCACCACAGGTGAGCGGGCTGCTTAAATACCCACCGGGCTCCTCCCATAAATTCAGGCCACCATACTGGCCTTCCTACTTATGGTCGGAGCCCTATGTCCGATATGGACATAGATAACACTTAATAATAAAGATAAGACTTACCATCGGAAATAGACCTGGAAGTGTGGACTTACCATATGAAATGGACCTGAAAGTGTGCCTTGGTCTAATGGCCGGTATGCCAAAATAAGGGGGCAAAAACATTCAGGTAGGGATATAATATATAATTGGTTTTCAGGTATTCATTGAGCCAATTTGGAGAATGCCTGTGCCATCTCTACTTGAGGATTGGGTATATACCGGGCGACGCAGGCTGATTTCCATCTGCCTAGTCTTTTGATGATGTGGTCTGGAACCCCCTGGCGGGTTGCTGCGGAGGCTGCTCCGATGCGGAAGGAGTGTCCGGAGTACTGACTGGGTTTAAGGTGAAGATTGCAGAGAAGTATCCTTATGTGTTTTACAAAGTGACATGCGTTTAAGGGTTTAACTGGGAATGGTAGAAGAGGACTGGTGTCCGATTGTTCAGGCAGGAGTGAGAGGAGACGGTTAAGTACGGTGACTGGACACCAGCTGTTATTGGTTCTGTAGAGGTGAAATGTCCACTCCAGAGCCTGTTTCCTGGGTTTAAGAAACCTCGAGGTGAAGGATGAAATGGTCTTGGTGGCGAAGCAAGTGCCGTCTGCGTAATACTTGGTCTGTGGGGTGGTTATAGGTGAACCCGTAGTAAGCCAACTATATGGCTGCTTGTAGGACCGTGCTGGGCAGGAGACCGAATGGCGAAGTAGCCAGAATAGTCGACATATCCCTGAAGATGGGCCCCGTAATGGGTAAGCGCTTAGTACTAATCACTGGTTGTTGTTTCTGGATGCCCCTTAGGATGGCTCGTATAGCGTGTGATGAGAACAGTGAAGATTTTGTGGGGTCTTCCAGGGTCACGAAATGTTGTATGCCGGCTAGGTATAGCCGAATGGTATTGTAAGATAAGGTCAGCTGAGTGTGGCAGTATGAAATGCAGGCCAATACCTGTTTGACATCTATTGGTCCTTTACGGCAGGATGTGAGAAATTTATTGAACGCCTTTCAAGCTGTCTGGTAGGCTTTGAGTGTGTTATGAGAGAGTGAGTGATTGATGAGCTGCGTTGCTCCTTGTAAATGTTAAACTAGTCCAGGGTCAGTTGTGACCAGGCAGGGATAGGGGCCGACACTGGATCGGCTCCGGGAACCTGTTTGGAAAGGAGGTGTAGTTAGAACGTGACAGTGCGTCAGCAGCTAATTGTGTCTGCCTGGAATAAATGCACAGTGTATGTTAAACTGATGCTGTAAGAACAGTTGTACCAATCTGCGCAGGAAGGACATGACTGCTGGGGAATTGGACCTGCCTTTGTTGATGTCTGCCGTGGCCTGATTGTCGGTGGTGAAGATTACGGTTTGCCCTGTCCAATGGTGACCCCAGAGTTGTGCAGCTGCCACCATGGGGTAGAGTTCGAGGAGGGAAGATGTTTTGAATAAGCCGGGTATCAACAGTATCTGTTGAGGCCAGGGTCCTGAAAACCAATGATGGCCAAAAATTGCAGCGAAACCTGTGGTGGCTGCAGCGTCTGTCACCACCTGGGGTGACAGGGCTGAAACCATGGGTATAATTAGGGATATGCCATTCCGGGAGGACGGAATTCGTCCCACATAGATAGGTCCGCTATTGCTGCGGAGTCTAGATTTAAGATCTGACCGGGGTCTTGTGTTTCTGGCAGGAATCTCAGCAGGCGTGACACGAAGGTGCGGCCTTGTGGAATAATTCGTATGGCGAAATTCAGCATTGCCAGGAGAGATTGCAACTGCTTCTTGGTACACCCCTTGGTGTGGGTGAATTTGTGAAGGACCGCCTTAATGCGGGTTAGTTTGTCGAGGGGGAGACTGGCTTGCATAGCGCAGGTGTCTAAGTTGGCCCCCGAGAAAGGTGATGTTATGTGCTGGCCTTCTACTTTGTGCTTGGTGATGGGAAGATTGGGTTTTCCGAATATCGCTCTGAGTTTGTCGAGGTCTCCTGGGGGCTTGCTGGGAGGTTCCATTAGTAGGAAGTCGTCCAGGTAATGGATGACTTTTGTCACTGAGCCTTGTGTAACAGTATCCAAGCAAGAGACTGAGCGAATGTGTCGAAGAGCCAAGGGCTGCTCTTCGAACCGAACGTCAGTTTTGTGGCCAAATAATATGCCTCCTTCCACTTGATGCCATGCCAGCACCAAAGGGATGGATGGATAGGCAGGAGCTTAAAGGCATCCAAGATGTCGGTTTTGGAAAGCCAGGCACCTGTACCTGCTTTGATGACTGCTTGTATCGGCATGTCTACGGAGGAATATTTTAGGGAGAATTCTTCGGAGGGAATCAGGGAATTGAGACTGGGGATGTGGGAAGAATGAGGCGCAGACAGGCGGTACCCCAAACGTAATTTATTTGTGAATTTGCCCTTGACGAGCCCCAAATAGGGCTGACTCTCCAAGTGCTGAAAGGGGGCTGAGTGAAAGGCCTATAACGTACTCTCGGTCTAGTTCTGTTTGTAAGAGCCGATCTATGGTTTGTTCGTCGATGGCTGCTGAACGAATATTCCCACATTCGTACGTACTGTGAGGTAGTGAAATGAGGCCTGTGTGAAAGCCGACAGAGGGGCCGTGAAGTCTTCGCTGCCGGCCTGTGACATGATTTGATCTGATGAGAATATCCTGTTTTTGAGCTCGTATATTTTTTTTTTTTTTTTTTTTTTTGTGAGAACGAAATGATTCGAAATGTTTGCCTTGATGTTTGAAATGACTGAACTGCATGACAAAGGTCCGGCCTGGCCGTGTCGTGACTGATGCGACCGTGAACCGGGCCCTGGAGCATGCACTGAAACGAGGCAACAGAAGAAACATTGGTGCACACCGGGACGGATCGGTGCTTGTTTGATGCATCTGGATTCGAATCGGAGCGCAGCATGAAATGAAATGAGAGAAATGTTTACCTTGACCGAGGCTTGAATTGGTTGTGCCGTGTTTTGCGACTGGCAACCGACCGAGCTCTGGTATAGGTATGGATTTTTTTTTTTTTTTTTTTTTTTTTTGAGGAAAATGAAAAGGTGACAATTCGTGAAGGGATTGCTAAGTAACTTGAAGCAATGATTTGTATGATGCTTGCAATCTTGTGACAATGAAATGATTCGAAATGTTTGCTTTGATTGTGAAATGAATGAACTGCATGACAGAGGTGCGGCCTGGACGTGTCACGATTTGTTCGACCGTGAACCGGGCTCTGGAGCATGTATTGAAATGGGGCAACTGAAAATATTGGTGCTCCTGGGACGAATCGGTGCTTGTTTGATGCATCTGGATTCGAATAGGAGTGCAGTATTAAATGACATGAGAGAAATTATTGTTTTGACCGCGGCTCGAATTGGTTGTGCCGTGTTAGCGACTGGCAACTAACCGAGCTCTGGTATAGGTATGAAATGCGATCGGAACCAGTGATGCATGCCGTGACGAATCGGTGCACCTCAGATGCGACTGGTTTCGAAACGGTGATGCGTTGTGGGAGTGAAATGGTAGAAATTGCATGACAGAGATGTGGATCAATCCCCCGATGTCTGCGATTAGCTATGATCTGGACTCTGGAGCATGTGTCAGAAATGTGGCCAATCCTGGGCACGCCGAGACGAATCGGTGCATTTTCATGCGACTGATTTCATGTCGGAATGTGACACGTGGAAATGAAATGATAACCATGACAGAGGTACAAATGACTGATAACGTAACTCTGGAGCATGTATAGAAATGAGGCCAATCCTGGGGCACGCCGAGACGAATCGGTGCATTTCATGCGACTGAATTCATGTCGGAACGTGATACGTGGAAATGAAATGATAACCATGACAGAGGTACGAATGACTGATAAAACGTAACTCTGGAGCATGTATAGAAATGAGGCCAGTCCTGGGGCACGCCGAGACGAATCGGTGCATTTCATGCGACTGAATTCATGTCGGAACGTGATACATGGAAATGAAATGATAACCATGACAGAGGTACGAATGACTGATAAAACGTAACTCTGGAGCATGTATAGAAATGAGGCCAATCCTGGGGCACGCCGAGACGAATCGGTGCATTTCATGCGACTGAATTCATGTCGGAACGTGATACGTGGAAATGAAATGATAACCATGACAGAGGTACGAATGACTGAGAAAACGTAACTCTGGAGCATGTATAGAAATGAGGCCAATCCTGGGGCACGCCGAGACGAATCGGTGCATTTTTCATGCGACTGAATTCATGTCGGGACGTGATACATGGAAATGAAATGATAACCATGACAGAGGTACGAATGACTGATAAAACGTAACTCTGGAGCATGTATAGAAATGAGGCCAATCCTGGGGCACGCCGAGATGAATCGGTGCATTTCATGCGACTGAATTCATGTCGGAACGTGATACATGGAAATGAAATGATAACCATGACAGAGGTACGAATGACTGATAAAACGTAACTCTGGAGCATGTATAGAAATGAGGCCAATCCTGGGGCACGCCGAGATGAATCGGTGCATTTCATGCGACTGAATTCATGTCGGAACGTGATAGATGGAAATGAAATGATAACCATGACAGAGGTACGAATGACTGATAAAACGTAACTCTGGAGCATGTATAGAAATGAGGCCAATCCTGGGGCACGCCGAGACGAATCGGTGCATTTTTCATGCGACTGAATTCATGTCGGGACGTGATACATGGAAATGAAATGATAACCATGACAGAGGTACAATTGACTGACAATAACGTAACTCTGGAGCATGTATAGAAATGAGGCCGTAATAACTGGGGCACACCGGAACGAATCGGCGCATCTTTGGTGCGACTGGATTCGAATCGGAGCGCGGTAGGTGACTGAAATGAGAAATGATTTGAAAATGTCAGAAATGAGTTCAGAAATGTTTTCAGAAATGAGAAATGATTTGAAATGTCCGAAATGAGAAATGATTGGTATCGAACTAACTTGATTTGATCTTTTACAAAATTGCGACTGGCTATGGCTGTCTACTGATACCGACATGCTAGAAATGAAGCGACGTCAGCGTCGCTGTGCTATCGAATTTGTAACATATCGAAAGTACGAGCGATATACATTGCAGTTTGTGAAATGCGGGTGAAACGAAATTTGAACTCACGGTTTAGTGACATGATATGAAAAACGAAAAGTCCGACGGGACCCTACCTGCGACAGCCAAGCCAGACGCGTGGTACGAACGATACGGATCGGTAAACACTGACACTCTCGAGCACGAAATAGCAAATGCGGGAACTTCGCGAGACAACGATTTACGGACGTTTGGTATTCGGATAGTCGGCCTAGTGACGTAACGTATCGCGCACAGGAAACCGACAAGCACCACAGGTGAGCGGGCTGCTTAAATACCCACCGGGCTCCTCCCATAAATTCAGGCCACCATACTGGCCTTCCTACATATATATATATATATATATATACACACACACACTCACCGGCCACTTTATTAGGTACACCTGTTCAATTGCTCGGTAACAGCTAATCAGCCAATCACATGGCAGCGACTCATTGCATTTAGGCATCTAAACGTGGTGAAGACGGCTTACTGAAGTTCAAACTGAGCATCAGAATGGGAAAGAAAGGGGTTTTAAGTAACTTTGAACGTGGCAGGGTTGTTGGTGCCAGACAGACAGGTCTGAGTATTTCAAAAACTGTTGATCTACTGGGATTTTCACACACAACCATCTCTAGGGTTCCCAGAGAAAGGTCCGAAAAAGAGAATATTCAGTGGAGGAAGTTGTGTGGATGAAAATGCCTTGCTGAAGTCAGAGATCAGAGGAGAATGGGCAGATTGGTTCGAGATGATAGAAAGCCAACAGTAACTCAAATAATCACTTGTTACAACCAAGGTATGCAGAATACCATCTCTGAACGCACAACATATCAAACCAGATGGGCTACAGCAGCAGAAGACCACTCCGGGTGCCACTCCTGTAAGCTAAGAACAGGAAACGGAGGCTAAAATTCGCACAGGATCACCAAAATTGGACAATAGAAGATTGGAAATACATTGCCTAGTCAGATGAGCCTCGATTACAGCTGCAGGTCAGAATTTGGTGTAAACAACATGAAAGCATGGATCCATCCTGCCTTGTATCAATGGTTCAGGCTGGTGGTGTAATGGTGTGGGGGATATTTTCTTAGCACACTTTGGGCCCCTTAATACCAATTGAGCATTGTTTAAATGCCACAGCCTACCTGAGTATTGTTGCTGACCATGTCCATCCCTTTATGACTACAGTGTACACATCTTCTGATGGCTTCTTCCAGCAGGATAATGCACCATGTCACAAAGCTCCGATCATCTCACCACTGGTTTCTTGGACATGACAATGATTTCATGAACAATTGACTTGGTAATTCCCATTTCCTCTGCAATCATTCTGATAGTGAGCCGTCAGTAAAAACTGGACAGAATGTGGATGCAGTGAGGTCAGTTTTCAACAGTGACCAACGGTTCACGATCAGAATGATTGCAGAGGAAACGGGATTTACCAAGTCAATTATTCATAAAATTGTGAATATGGGAAAGGACACCATTTTAGTAGTGTGGATAACTTCCAAAGAGCCACTATGCTCTGAACGCCATCCAACTTGAAGACTTCCAGGGATGATATAAAGAATGGGAAACTCGCTGAGAGCATTGTCTACACTCACAAGGTGCATACTTTGAAGGAAACAATGTTCAATTGTAAAACTTTCCAAAAAAAAAGAATTTTTTAAATATCCTTCTCACTACTTTCCGGACACACCTATATATATATATATATATATATATATATATATATATATATATATATATATATATATATATATATATATATATATATACTTAAAGGTGGGGTGGGGTAGATAGATTTTCTAACTTTTTTCCCCACATCCTTTTCTTTACTCTATTGCCTTTCATTCTAGGGTCTGTACCGAATCAGTGGAGCTAAAGCCCGGGTGGAAAAGCTTCTGCAGGCCTTTGAGAATGGACGTGAGCTAGTGGACTTGTCGGGGCATTCACCCCATGACATAACCAGCGCACTCAAACACTTTCTCAAAGAGGTACCGTAAGCCAAAGCCAAACAGAGAAGATTCTGGGAACAACCTTAGAATGCGAAAGTATAGAGCTGGAGCACTAGATACAGTAAATTATTTAACAAAGGTTTTTTATAAAGGCATTTTAAATCCACAAGATACATTGGGAGTGCTCAGTATGAATTGGGCTATTTAGTAAGTTTGTCATTTTTTGGAAATTTGACTTTGGCCAGCTGTCTGCAAGAAGGTCATAAAGGCGGATTGGTAGTTCCAAGATCATGGAGTGGTAATTCTTAGCACTAAAGATTCAGGTGCCAGATAAACAATAGGTTAGTGTGAGGGTTAAGGCTAAGCAGTCAAAGTTTAGTGGTAGGGATAAGGCCCCATTCACACGGATGGATAGAATGGTGCTTTTAGCTGCGGATTTTCTAGTTTTCTACAGCAGCTAAAAGCACACAATGCTTTCCTGTGGCCCCATTCACACACTGCGTTTAGCTGCGATTTCGTTACATGCGGTTCCGTGCGGATAGAAAAAATAGAATTGACTGCGTCCAGGACCGATTTAGCGCAGCTATCCGCACATAACTGCAGGTAATTGCAGTGTAACTATTTCTCCTGCGGATAGCAGCGACAACAAGGAAAGAAAAGCAACAGGAAGCAGATCAGAAATGGCAAGAATGTTCCAAACGCAGCTAAACGCAGCCGCATGTAAACGCAGGTAATCTCACTGTACAAATGCAGCTGATCGCAGTGCCTGGAGTCTTGAATTTCACAGAACATATTATATGCTTTTAACTGCGGCAGAACAGCCGTCCGTGTGAAAGACGCCTGAGAGCCCATTCACACAGGGACGACTTGTCAGGCGACCTAGTCGCCTGACAAGTCGCCTCCCGTTCTGTGCTATGGAACCGTTCTAAGGGGAGCGACGCAAGTCGCTCCGACTTAGAAAAAGGTTCCTGTACGACTTCGGGGGCGACTTGGGGCGACTTGCATAGACTTCTATACAGAAGTCGTTTTGCAAGTCGCCCGGGCAGTCGTTTGCAGGTCGCCTCGCTGAAGCGACCTGCAAGTCGTGTTGCCCCTGTGTGAATGGGGTCTAAGGGTAGGGTTTGGGCGATTTAAGTGATAAGAAACATGTTATGGTGCAGATTAAAGGTTACCGTCAGGGCTTTTTTTCAGCTGGAATGCAGTTCTAGCACCCCCATTACTAAATGTAGGTAATGGCAAAGGGTGCTGGGGTGTGCTGGAGGGTTTATTGTTGCCGGAGATCTATTATGTGTGGTGGTCTATTGTTGCTGCCGGGGGGACATATGTTGCTGGAAGGGATCTACTGTTGAGGAGAGGAGACTTATGATGCTGGCTGCTCAGAGATCTGTTGTTGCTGCTGGGGGTCTATTGTTGCTGGGGGGGGGGTCTATTTTATTGCTTGTTACCATTAACAAATTCCATACAAATTACTTTGCACCACAAAATGATATTTGACTCTGTGTTCTCTAAAAGGAGCAGTACTGGGAGGTGGGTAGGGGGTGGAAACAAGGGATGGTGCTCGGAGGTGGGTAGGGGGCAGAGGCAAGATGTGACCCAGAAGGGAGAGTTCCTGCACCTATTCTCTGAGAAAAAAAACCCTGGTTACCATCATTTTAAAGCACATCTGAGGTTCTTTTACAGAGGGAAAAGCCACCTCTTTAAAGTGGCTCAAAAAGTCAAAAGGTATTTTATCTTAATGCATTACATGCCTTGCTGTTTCTTCCGACCCTTTCCCAAATACTTACCTGAGTCCTCTGTCAATCCAATGCTGTGCCCATCTGCAGCAGCGTTGGTCTCTCTTCCCCTTTTTACAGAAAAGCTTGCAGCAGCAGGAGTAGGAGCCATTGGCTCCTACTGCTGTCAGTCAAATCCTGTGAGGAGGGAGCAGGGGGCAGGGCTGAGCTGTATGTGTCTTTGGTTGCACACAGCCCGGCTCGGGAGTGCGCCCACATGTGTGCCCCTATAGCAAGTGGCTTGCTATGGGGGTACACACAGAAGAGAAGGGAATGGAGAGCCCACGGGAGGATCCCAGAAGGGGATGTAAGGGGCCGCTTTGTGTAATATCCTGGCACAGAGCAGGTAAATATAAACCTCTTTTTTTATTTCAGGCTAAAAAAAAGTATTTAGTGGAATTTTAAGACTTTGTAATTCCAAGAGGCATTACATGGCATTTCCAATCATGTGATTACTGGAAATTACGCCACAACTGTGACGTTCCACAAGAGTGAACATTATATTAGGAATAACAATAACACTAAACATTACCACCTAGTGGCAGAAATAATAATTGCAGTATAAAATCTTCGAATAGAACAAAAAAGAGACAGCACACAGGCTTATAATGCAGTTACGTTATTAATTTTTATTAATATTTATTACCGAGAGACACGGACAGCAGCGATCACCCGGCAACCCCCCCCCCCTCACCCCCGCGGGAGACGAACGGCGGATGCCTATCCTTATGGAGGCAGGAGGAAGGAAGAGTCGGGGGCCGCTCTGACCGATTTTGCCAGGGAGCACACAGGAACAGGAAGTGTGTCCTGAGACACAATGTTCCAGGGAGTCTTAGGACAATAGGGGCTTCCTGATTAGCTGGGAGGAGACCTTTAATATTCATTCGCTATTGTCACGCAAGTGGGTGAGCTCGGGGCCCACCCTTTTTTGAGGCCTGTTAGAGCTTCTTCATCACGTGCTTCAAAAAAAAAAAAAAATGCATGGATGGGGGGTGCAGCGCCCCTAATGGATGGGCCGCCACTGGTTGAGACTTTGGTTCCCCAAGGTCTTCATATAGCTGCTGCAACCAACTATGTCTGTATAAACAGCATGCTAACATCTCCAAAATATAAATGTACCCACTGAAGCCCTCTAGGTCAGGAAGGGATACTTTTTCAGAATTTTTGCTTACTAAACAAACAAATTACTGGTGAAAACTGACATAATTCACAAGTAGATTACCCAAAAGACACAGGATAATAGTTTTGTGACTTACTATTACTAATTATAATAGTGATGTTTGCCATGTTCCCTCCAGCTCCCAGATTCTGTGGCCACCCATCACCTGTATGAAGAATTTATGACGTTCTCAAAAGATTTCCCTGAAGAGAGGAAAGAGCCAGAGGTTCAACAAGAAGCCATTCAACGAATGAAGGATATTCTTTGCCGCCTCCCACCCAGTAACTACAATACACTCCGCCACCTAACAGCGCACCTGTATCAGTAAGGAGAAGGCATTCTCACTACAAACTTAAATCCAATGTTTTTGGAGGACGCTTTATTTGTGAATAAGACTGGATTCTTGGGTGTTGATTTGTTGATCTGGAATCTTTAAAGCAAGATTCCAGGCAAACTGATAAACACACACACATATATATATATATATATATATATATATATATATATATATATATATATATCTATATAAATATAGATATAGATATAGATATATATATACAGTGGGGACAGAAAGTATTCAGAAATATAAATAGTGTAGCGCTAAAATATAAAGCTCTATAGAAAAAATATGTTTCAAGAGAAAAATGTTCTACAGTGAAGTAAAGAGTAATCGTATCTCGTCTCCAGATTACATATTTGTGAAAAATAGATATCAAATGTGTAGTCTAACAGCATATGAAAACACTTATTTATCAGTGAAATTAAGGGAAATATAAATGGTGAAATATAATAAAAAATAATAAATAATAACGTGATAAACTTATAGTGTCCACATTCCAAAAGGAATATAAATAACAAAACTAAGTGATAATAATAATATAGAAGTCCAAAATTAAAATGGGAGGTGTGGCCACCAAATGGGTCTGGTAGTAATCTAGTCCCAATGATATATTATGCAAATAAGGCGGGTTCCATGCAATGTAAAAGATCCATAAATATCTCCTCCGTAATGATCTGAATCAATGTAAGGGATAAAGTACTCTTACCAACTTTGGTGGACTCACAGGCCGTTGGCGGTGAGTCAAAAAGGCTTGCACTGTCTTAGGGTGGAGGACAGTATGGGAGCAGAACATGTGCTGGAAAACCTCTTCCTCCAAATGGGGAGCCAGGATCCTGCCCGGATGGTCTACACGATCTCCATCTTGGTCAGCATTGGTAACCATGTATAAAGAAAGAAACAAGGAGCCTCCACATGGTGTAAATCCAAAAATTCAGTTGGCATTTATTTGATCAATCACGATCATCAACAATCCATAAAAGTATAAAAAAAGTATAATAGAATCGATTCCAGTAGTAAAAAAGGCAAGCGTGGTGTGGGTGGCTGGGTACAGCAAGGAGACCCCCTTAAATTTTTCACTCTTTGTTATATTGCAGCCATTTGCTAAAATCAGGGTCTGAATACTTAGGACCATGTGATATTTCAGTTTTTCTTTTTTAATAAATCTGCAAAAATGTCAACAATTCTGTGTTTTTCTGTCAATATGGGGTGCTGTGTGTACATTAATGAGGAAAAAAAATGAACTTAAATGATTTTAGCAAATGGCTGCAATATAACAAAGAGTGAAAAATTTAAGGGGGTCTGAATACTTTCCCTCCCCACTGAATATATATATATCTATATATATATATTTAGATATATATCTATATCTATATATACACTTTCTTACCTACCATTTGTATTTCTGTTCTGAGATTTAACCACTTACAGACCGCCCGCCATCGTTTTACCTCGCTTCTTTGAAGAAGAACATCGTTGTTATGGCAGCAGCTTTTTTTTTTATTGCATTTTAGTGTAAATATGAGATCTTTTTGATCCCAAATCTCATATTTAAGAGGTCCTGTCATGCTTTTTTTCTACTACAAGGGATGTTTACATTCCTTGTAATAGGAATAAAAATGACACAATTTTTTTTTCTAAAAGAACAATGTAAAAATAAAAGGTAAAATAAATAAAAATGCGAGCTCGCATGCAGAAGCGAACGCATACTTGAGTAGCGCCCGCATATGAAAACGGTGTTCAAATAATTCTAGCCCTAGACCTCCTCTGTAATTCAAAACATGCAACCCGTAGAATTATTTAAACGTTGCCTATGATCTTTCGCAATATAAAAAAAAAAATTGAGCTAACTTTACTGTTGTCTTATTTTTTAATTTAAAAAAGTGTATTTTTTCCAAAAAAGTGCACTTGTAAGACCGCTGCGTAAATACGGTGTGACATAAAGTATTGCAAGGACCGCCATTTTATTCTCTAGGGTGTTAGAAAAAAAATATATAATGTTTGAGGGTCCTTGTTTACAGCACAAGCCAGTCTGGCTTGTGCTGCTTCTTCTATCCAATTCTATGTTATGCTGTATCCTGTATGGAACAAGGCTGATATCAAATTAAATGTAGGTACTTAAACTGCTTGAATTTAAAAATATACAGTGCTGTGCAAATGTTTTAGGCATGTGTGAAGTAATCCTGTAAGAATACTTTCAAAAGTATATTTTTTCTTTTTTTTTCTTTTATCAATTTACTGTACATAATGCAAAGCGAGAGAACAGAAGAAAAATCTAAATCAAATCAACACTTGGTATGACTACCCTTTAGCTTCAAACCAGCATCAATTCTTACACCTGCACACTTTCACAAAGTAAGGGATTTTGTAGAGTTACAGTCAGGTGTATGATTAAACAACTATACCAAGCAGGTGCTAATGATCATCACTAATGCTGGCCATACACTATTCGAAAAATCGGCCGAAATTCGGTCATTAAGACAGTTTGTTCATTTTTCGGCCAGTTAATGGGCACAAATCGGTAATCGGTTGGGACGTTTTTGAGCCGAAAAAAACAAAGGACAAGTTTGGAAATTTTCTGCCGAACGAACGATAAATTGAAAGGTTAATGTGTTTCCCGTCCAAACTGTTTGCACTAGGTATATGTGAAAAAAAAATAACAAAAAACAGATTCATTTATGTCCATTGAATGATTTATCAGTCATTACATGATGGCACTATCGTTTGCTCTCATGGCCAAATATTTGTTTTTAGAAAATGAGTTTGAACGCTTTTTCATATAGTGTATGGCCAGCATAAGAACAAAACCCTTGTAACTAGGTACCAGGCTAACAAACCAGCTTCTTCAGTGACAAAAATACACTTGGGTTTATTCAAAATATGTTAATTTATTAATGATATTATGTATCAAAAATTCTTATAGCGTAAAAAAGGTGGTGTATTAACCCCCAGCATCAGGGGATACACACAAGAACAGATAAGACATGTTAAAAACCGTGCATACCTGACAAACAAATGGAAAACGTAACACAAATACAAATAATGTCCGGATACCAAGTCTGTCAACACACAGAGCTGTACTATGGTAAAATAGCAGCTATATATTATTCTCAAGGGTCAGAGCTTTACCCGGTAACAACACATGTGTGTGGATCCCCTTGGAAGCTCAAACTGGGATATAGCTGGGATTATGTAAAGTCCCCTAAACTATATTCAGTGCATTATAGATCCCATGGACCTACACATTCCTCATCCGATGGGGTTATAGAGGTAATTAAATATTTCCATATGATGGATGGATGTATTCAATGTTTGCATTATACACCGCTTTGACCCATAATTATCTCCTACCTAGGGTTGCCACCTCATCCATTTAAACCCGAACACATATGAATTACTCACTTGGTGTCTTATCTGCATTAAATTAGCTTCAGAACCTGTGTAATTCATATGTGTTCAGGTTTAAAGGGATGAGGTGGCAACCCTAGTCCTACTGATAAATCAATGCCACAAATCCAAGTTCAGTCAAGGTAGGATAGTTCAATGAATATACAGCTAATAGATTCAAATTATTGCAGTGTCTCTAAGTGCAGCAAGGCTTAAGCAGATGATTTAAGCAGATTGTTGTAGCACACAGACAGCCAACAGAGACTAGCAAGGAGAGGAAAGGGAGCAGCAGCATATAGCAAAGGCAGCAATCAACATAAGTAACAACAGCAGAGAGCTCCAATTTGTCTCAATCCCATATATTGGCAGTCCTTGCTTGGACTCCTTCCTCACTGCTGCTAATAATATCAAAGGCAGAGTGCATAAGTCCCCATTTTGGTGGTGGTGTATATGTGTATACGTTACCGACACTCGTGGACAGTTTCCGGGCCACCCGATCCTATGATAGCTTGTCTGTTCTGATTGCTCTTAGTGTTATTCCAATTCCTTACAGGGCATGCTGCCACTTGTGCACTTAGTCCTTCTCCCGCTCCAAAACACCGGGCAATGCAACAGGTGGAGTCACATGATGCTGATAACGTCAACGTGTTTCACCAAGAAGTAGCGTATCTTCGTCTTCATATGTAGGTTGAAACACAGTCATTAAATGAAACTGAAACAGCTGTGTAGAAGGCTTAAAACTGGATGAGGAACAGCCAAACTCTTACTAAGTTGAGGTTGTGGAAGACAGTTTCATGTCACAGGTCATACACCATGGCAAGACTGAGCTCTGAAACAAGACACAAGGTAGTTATACTACATCAGCAAGGTCTCTTCCAGACAAAGATTTCAAAGCAGACTGAAGTTTCAAGATGTGGTGTTTAAGCTCTTTAGAAGAAGCACAAAGAAACGGGCAGCATTGAGGATTGTAGATACAGTTGTTGGCCAAAGAAAACTTAATGCAGCAGATGAAAGACACATCATGTTTACTTTCCTTTGACATCAGAAGATGCCCAGCAGTGCCAACAGGCACACCCATCCACTGCCTGGAGAAGTCTGGCCAGAAGTGGTCTTCAATAAAGATTTGCAGGCAAAAAGAGATACCGCTGACGTGGAAACAAGGCTAAGCAACTCAACTATGCACTAAAATATAAGAACTGGGGTGCGGAAAATGGCAGCAGGTGCTCTGGACTGATAAGTCAAAATGTAAAATATTTGGCTGTAGCAGGAGGCAGTTTGTTCACCAAAGGGCTTGAAAACGGTACAATAATAAGTGTCTGCAGGCAATAGTGAAGCATGGTGGCGGTTCCTTGTAGTTGGGGCTACATTTCTGCAAATGGAGTTGGAGATTTGGTTTGGATCAATGGTGCTGAGCAATACAGGCAGATACTTATCCATCATGCCATACCATCAGGGAGGAGTGTGATTGGCCCCAAATATATTCTGCAGCCGCACAACCACCCCAAACATACAGTCAATGTCATTAGGAACTATCTTCAGCGTAAAGAAGAACAAGGAGTCCTGGAAGTGATGGTTCAGCTCCCAAAAAACCCTGATCTTAGAGACAGAAAGATTTGAGGCAGCCTACATCCACAGAAGATCTGTGGTTAGTTCTCCAAAATATCTGGAACAACCTGCCAAGTTCCTTCAATATCTGTGTACAAGTGTACCTAGAAGGGTTGATGTTGTTTGGAAGGCAAAGGATGGTCACACCAAATATGGATATGATTTGGATTTCTCTTCTGTTCATTTACTTTTTTTTTTACTCATTTTATTAATTGATAAAAATAAAATATTAACACTTCTTTTTCTTGCTTTCTTCATTTACAGCATTTTTTACACACCTGCCTAAAACTTTTGTACAGTGCTGTACATTAAATGATGTATTGAGCTTTAAACAAAATGAATACAGAGCTGCATTAATTTGTGTATCTATATCTGCCTGGCGTTCAGCTTAAATTCTATCTGAATCCAGTGAGTAGAGAAGGTAACGTTTAAAAGCCCTGACAGGTTTATTTTTTTATATCTTTGTCTTGTTGAGGAGATTTACCTTCAGTTCCTGTCCAAAAGATCCAAAAGGAAGTGAGCGGAAGTCCCAATGAAGTGAGAAGATTACCTCTCTTAGATAGTTAGACAACAATAGATAGACAACAATGACATTTGAGCATGTGAGCACTGTTCTGTGAAGACGTACTGCGAGCCCAATCCAGCGTTGATGCAACCCTGGGGGTGTGTCTACTATGACCTGGGCTCACAGGAAGTGGGTTGAATGATACTGGATGGTACCTTGGATCACTGAGTTTGCGGGGAAACAGTACCAGTGAGGGACTTAGGGGTAAGGTAAGTAAAAGTGTTTTTTACTGGTACATTAAGTAAAAATGAGCATTCAACTCTTGCATCGCAAGGGGAGACCCATTGCAAAGGTAGTTTTTTCAGCAGTAAAGCCCAACTCTGGAAAACTTTAGAAGTATCCCTTGCAGTGGAAGGTCAACCGCTTGTTTTGTCTAGGGGGAGATGAGAAGCGCTTTTACTTACCTGATCTTCTGCTCCCCAACAGATGGCGGTCCACCATACTCCAGTGGTGGATTGTCCTTGTCCTTTGACATCATCATCTCCAATGCAGGACTATGGAGCCTGCTTTGGTCTTGATGACATCAGAACCTTAGACTATATTGTGGGGGGAAAAGGTCCTGCAAGAACCAGTCTAGTAGTACGGAGGAGAGGAGGATCAGGTATGTAAATCTTCTTCTCTGTGTCTCTTATACCTAAAAGAGCAATTTTTTTTTCGCAGTTGGGCTTTAATATAAAAAATACATGTGTGATTTCATATGTAGATTTCAAATACTGGAACATTTGAATGAACTACTGAAATCGTTTTGAGATTTTTATCTGAAGTGTGCAGGTGCAACATATCCCCCCTTTGTGTACCTCCAGTGTTTCAGAGAGATTTGAGGAGAACAAAATGAATCCTAATAACCTGGGAATTATCTTCGGTCCAACGCTGATTCGTCCATCTCCTGGACAGGACAAGCCTATGACCTGTCTGCTGGATTCTGGCTACCAGGCACAAGCTGTCGAATTCCTCATCAACAACTATGAGAAAATATTTGGAATGGATGAGCTTCCTGTATCCAGCCACCAGGGAGCAGTAGAGGAGCCATCTGAGGCAGAATTGGATTCTGTTGAGTTACTAGTGGCAGAAGTAAGAAATAATTGCACTTTACTCTTTTATATAACCTGATGTAACCTCAGATGTTTGCCAAGTACCCTACTGATGTTTACCAATACAGTGGAACCTCGGATTATGAGCATAATCCGTTCCAAGAGTATGCTCGTAGTAGGAGTATGCTCGTAATCCAAAGTACTCGCATATCAAAGCGACTTTTCCTATTGAAGTCAATGGAAACGAAAATAATTTGTTCCGCATTGACTTCAATGGGATGCAATACCGCATGCGGTCATAGGCGCGGAGTGCTGGAGAGCCTCGGAAGCGGCCGAAAAGGTCCGAGCACACTTCGGCTGACCTCGGCAAACCTCGGAAAGACTCCATTCACGAGCCTTTCCGAGGTTTGCCGAGGTCAGCCGAACTGTCCTCAGGCCTTTCCGTGCATTTCCGAACGCCGACGATCGGCGCTGTTTGGCTCCGCCGCCCCCCACCTCAGGCCAAAAACGGTACTGCACATCGCTTTTGGCCTGAATCCTGCTCATTTTGCAAGACAACACTCGCAAACCGAGTTTGGATTTTTAGAAACACAGTGCTCGTTTTGCGAAACGCTCGTTAACGCGTTACTCGCAAACTGAGGTTCCACTGTGTATGTAAGCTGAAGTTAGAAGCTGATTGGTTACCATGCACAGCTGCGACATCAACCCCATACGGTAGTTAAAGTAGAACTATGGGCAAAACTTTTGTTTTCATTTTGAATAGAGCAAGGTTGGGTTATAACCCCTGTCAGATTTTTTTTCCCCATCTGTGTCACATTGCAGAGATTTTCCTTCACTTCCTGTCCCATAGCCAAACAGGAAGTGTGAGCAAATCCCAGCAAATTAAAGTAAATTCTTGGGGACCCCCAGGTCACCAGAAGTAGTGTCCCCATTGGAAGATTTCCTCTCTATTACTTTTCTGGGGAAAACCCGAAATTTGGGATTTTCTTTTACTTTCAATTTTCATTTTCATTTGTTGTATTGAACAGCTAGTAAGAAGTGTGTATCACTGTTCACATGTTCAGGGATGTTCTTCTCATCACATGAATATAAGCCAAAATGCTCTTTGGTTCCCAGTCACTATGCAATGTTCTGTACCTGAAGTCCAGGCTATGTCATGGGTAACCTACCCCTAGTACAGCCGTGTTAACTTAATGGCATCCTATTGTAGTAATAGCCTTACAAGGGCCAAATTAGATGGTATAAGTACATATCCTGTGTAAATATCATCACATCTCCGCAGGGAATAAATATTGACCCCCCTGTCTGTAGGATTAGTAAGTCATTCTCTGGTAAATGTGGCTGCTAATTGCACATTCATACTTTCTTGGGTTGAATTACTCAGTCGGCAGATGCTGCCAAGCACAACTGTTCATTAAATAGGATTTGAATATTAACCTGAACTTATCTTATTTATTTTTACCAAAAAAAAAAAAATATATATATATATATATATATATATATATATATATATATATATACACAGTATCTCACAAAAGTGAGTACACCCCTCACATTTTTGTAAATGTCATGTGACAACGCTGTAGAAATGACACTTTGCTACAATGTAAAGTAGTGAGTGTACAGCTTGTATAACAGTGTAAATTAGCTGTCACCTCAAAATAACTCAACACACAGCCATTAATGTCTAAACCGCTGGCAACAAGTGAGTACACCCCTAAGTGAAAATGTCAAAATTGGGCCCATGAAGCCATTTTCCCTTCCCGGTGTAATGTGACTCGTTAGTGTTACAAGGTCTCAGGTGTGAATGGGGAGCAGGTGTGTTAAATTTGGTGTTATCACTCTCAATCTCTCATACTGGTCACTGGAAGTTCAACATGGCACCACATGGCAAAGAACTCTCTGAGGATCTGAAAAAAAGAATTGTTGCTCCACATAAAGATGGCCTAAGCTATAAGAATATTGCCAAGACCCTGAAATTGAGCTGCAGCATGGTGGACAAGACCATACAACGGTTTTAGGACAGGTTCCACTCAGAACAGGCCTCGCCATGATTGACCAAAGAAGTTGGGTGCATGTGCTTGGCGTCATATCCAGAGGTTGTCTTTGGGAAATAGATGTTTGAATGCTGGCAGCATTGCTGCAGAGGTTGAAGGGGTGGGGGGGTCAGCCTGTCAGTGCTGAGACCATACGCCACACACTGCATCAAACTGGTCTCCACTGGCTGTCACCCCAGAAGGAAGCCTCTTCTAAAGATGATGCACAAGAAAGCCCGCAAACAGTTTGCTGAAGACAAGCAGACTAAGGACATAGATTACTGGAACCATGTCCTGTGGTCTGATGAGACCAAGATAAACTTATTTGGTTCAGATAGTGTCAAGCGTGTGTGGTGGCAACCAGGTGAGGAGTACAAAGACAAAGGTGTCTTGCCTACAGTCAAGCATGGTGGTGGGAGTGTCATAGTCTGGGGCTGCATGAGTGCTGCCGGCACTGGGGAGCTACAGTTCATTGAGGGAACCATGAATGCCAACATGTACTGTGACATACTGAAGCCGCACATGATCCCCTCCCTTCGGAGACTGGGCCGCAGGGCAGTATTCCAACATGATAACAACCATAAACACACCTCCAAGATGACCATTGCCTTGCTAAAGGAGCTGAGGGTAAAGGTGATGGACTGGCAAAGCATGTCTCCAGACTAAACCCTATCGAGCATCTGTGGGGCATCCTCAAACAGGAGGTGGAGGATCGCAAGGTCTCTAACATCCACCAGCTCCGTGATTTCGTCATGGAGGAGTGGAAGAGAACTCCAGTGGCAACCTGTGAAGCTCTGGTGAACTCCATGCCCAAGAGGGTTAAGGCAGTGCTGGAAAATAATGGTGGCCACACAAAATATTGAGACTTTGGGCCCAATTTGGACATTTTCACTTAGGGGTGTACTCACTTTTGTTGCCAGCGGTTTAGACATTAATGGCTGTGTGTTGAGTTTTCCGACGGAAAATGTGTGATAGGACCTTGTTGTCGGAAATTCCGACCCTGTGTGGGCTCCATCACACATTTTCCATCGGAATTTCCGACACACAAAGTTTGAGAGCTTGCTATAAAATTTTCAGACAACAAAATCCGTTGTCGGAAATTCCGATCGTGTGTACACAAATCCGACGCACAAAGTGCCACGCATGCTCAAAAAAAAATTTTAGACATTAATGGCTGCCTGTTGAGTCATCTGTGCCACATCAGTGCTCACCTGTGCCACATCAGTGCTCACCTGTGCCACATCCATGCCACATCAGTGCTCATCCTGACAGTGTTTCCTGCATGTTGGGCCTCTGTATGTTGCCAGGCTGTGTAAAAGTCTCACATGTGGTATCGTCATACTCAGGAGGAGTAGAGAATGTATTTTGAAGTGTAATTTTTGCTATGTACATGCTATGAGTTAGAAATATCTTATAAATGTACCACTTTGTGTAAAAGAAAAAAGAATGTGTTTTCATTTTCTTTCCACATTTTCCAAAAACTTGTGGAAAAAAATGACATGTTCAAAAGACTCATTATGCCTCATAGATTATACATTGGGATGTTTGCTTTCCAAAATGGGGCCATTATGTGGGCGTTTCCATTATCCTGGTGCTTCAGGACCTTCAAAAATGTAATAGGTAGTCAAGAAATTAAATGTGTCATTTACTGTATGTCCCTAGAACACCTGACGGTGCTCCCTGCATGTTGGGCCTTTGTATGTGGACAGACTGCAAAAAAGTCTCACACATGTGATACTCGGAAAGAGTAGTAGAATGTATTGTGTGGTGTAATTTGTGGTATGCATATGCTGTGTGAGAGAAATAACCTGTTAATATGACAATTTTGTGAAAAGAAAAAAAAAGCTTCTTTTTGCAAAGGATTGTGGGAAAAAATTACAACTTCAAAAAACTCACCATGCCTCTTACTAATTACCTTGGAATGTCTACTTTCCAAAAAGGGGTCATTTGGGGGGTATTTGTGCTTTCCTGGCTTCTTAGTGTCTCAAGAAATGAGAGGCCGTCAGTACATTAATTGTGATCAGGTGTGGTCAATTTTCAGTGATTGGCACCATAGCTTGTAGACTCTATACCTTTCACACAGACCAAATAATATACACAGATTTTGGTTATTTTTACCAAAGATATGTAGCAGTATAAATTTTGGGCAAAATTTATGAAGAAAAATTACTAATTTGCAAAATATTATAACAGAAACGAAGAAAAGTACATTTTTTTTACAAATGTTCGGTCTTTTTTCATTTATAGCGCAAAAAAACCAACAACACAGTGGTGATTAAATACCACCAAAAGAAAGCTCTATTTGTATGGAAAAAAGCACAAAACTTTCATATGGGTACAGTGTTGTCATTTAAAATGTGAGAGCGCTGAAAGCTGAAAATTGGCCTGGTTGGGAAAGGGGGTATAAGTGCCCAGTGGGCAAGTGGTTAAGGTACAGAACTTCGTTTTGCCGTTTGGAGCTGTGCTGAAGCATGTTGCTCAACTGTAACTTGTAAGAGATAAAAAGGGACCAGACAGAAAAAAGATCAAGTAGACAAAATAATGCAAATGAAAAAAAAACAGAGACTAAAACATAATAAGAAAAAAATGTAAGAGAATGTAAAGGATTAGGAAGGGTTAGGTAAAATAAAGGGAAAAGAGACCAACATTGGTAATAGATAATAATAGGCAATTAGCTCACAGGATTTTTGAATAGGTATTTATCGTAGAAAAAAAATGTAATAAAGGATTTAGAAAAAATATAATAGTACTGTAATATATGAAAGTATTTTACATGGAAGTAATTCTGTATTGGTGATCTGTTTTAGGGTACAGCAGAGGGTGCTGAAGCCTGTCCTCAAACACCAGGTGACTTTCTATCTGTCTGTAGTGACTTAAACCCAATTGTCTCTTGTGTTATATTTCATTTTGTTTTGCAGTGTATAACACAGCCGATGTTCATATAAATGCACTGCCTACATTTAGCACCTTGTACTGGTACTTCTTGGGAACTACATGTGGCTCCTATACAGTACCTCTGCAGATAAGCGAATATTTTCATTATCATTTTAATATGAACAGAGAGTCAAATCAGTTTTACCATTTTACCTCCCAATATGTTTTTTTGTTAGGGTAAAGTAAAATATCTTGGTACACAAGGGATATGGGATGTTATCCCCAGTAAAGGGAACTGCCAGTACACGTGTGCCTTACTATCTTATAAACAGCCGAAGCAGGTGCTTCAAGATGTGGGTCTTTTCTTAGAACAGAAGCCCAGCATTAAAAGTGGCCAGACCATTTATCAAATTCATTGGCCAAATGGGAGGTGTCCAAGGGTTTATTTTCCCTTTTCTTGCTCCAAATAAGCCCATTAAAGTGTAATTCCAACTAGAGCTGCAATTAAAAGATAGGGTTCCAGTCTTCCTTTTATTTGCTAAAAACATATATATTTGTACTGTATATTTGTCAAACTTCAGATTCAATAAAAGACTGGTTGTTGGGATTCGGGTAGATTTCATTGTTAAATCCTTTCATGGATTGCTAATAAAGCCCTGTCTTGGGCATGGCTTGGCAACTTGAAGTACATATATCATCACTTGTGACAACTTCACTTGTGTAAAGCTGTGCTTTTCTTGGGTCAGTGAAGATAAAAAAGCACCTGGTCCCAATCAGAACTTGGCTCATGTTTTAAAAAGAAGGCCCATTTGATGGTGCCTGCATAGTTTGAGGACCAGTGCTACTTAAAAGAGCCAGCAGCATGACACCAATCATCTGTCTGGCATTCTGACCACCACTGTAGGGAAGGCATTTTTTCCCACAGACCACGGATGTAGGGTGCATTTTACCTAGTGACCCACAATGAATTGGCTTTAACAGGGATTCCCCTACACCGGGAAATTCTTTCAAGTGTTCCTTGGGGTGGTAATAAGGTTGAGAAAGGCTGCTGTAGACTATTTTCTATAGGATACCAACATGTACAGTTTACTTTATACATTGTATATGGTATCTATTTATCTCTCTTTTTATATATATGTATATGTATATATATATATATATATATATATATATATATATATATATATATATATATATATATAGAGAGAGAGCCATGCCCCCATTAGGGGTTGCTGAAAGTTGTCACCCTGCCCAGCCAGACGTCCATCTTACAGTCAGTCAGTAACACAGACCAGTCCATAGCTTGTTTTCTTTTGTTTTATTGGGGGGATTAAACTTGGATGGGTATTAGGGAATTATGGGATACCCCATTTTAGAACAAACAATTGTGAATTGTAGAACAGACAATTAGGACTACTATGTATACTCCCTGTACATACACCTCATATATATATATATATATATATATATATATATAGTATCTCACAAAAGTGAGAACACCCCTCACATTTTTGTAAATATTTTATTATATCGTTTCATGTGACAACACTGAAGAAATTACACTTTGTTACAATGTAAAGTAGTGAGTGTACCGCTTGTATAACAGTGTAAATTTGCTGTCCCCTCACAATAACTTAACAGGCAGCCATTAATGTCTAAAATTTATTCTGAGCATGCGTGGCACTTTGTGCGTCGGATTTGTGTACTCACAATCGGAATTTCCGACAACGGATTTTGTTGTCTGAAAATTTTATAGCAAGCTCTCAAACTTTGTGTGTCGGAAATTCCAATGGAAAATGTGTGATGGAGCCCACACACGGTCGGAATTTCCGACAACAAGGTCCTATCACACATTTTCCGTGAGAAAATCCGACCGTGTGTACAGGGCATTAGGACATGGATTACTGGAACCATGTCCTGTAGTCTGATGAGACCAACATAAACTTATTTGGTTCAGATGGTGTCAAGCGTGTGTGGTGGCAACCAGGTGAGGAGTACAAAGACAAAGGTGTCTTGCCTACAGTCAAGCATGGTGGTGGGAGTGTCATGGTCTGGGGCTGCATGAGTGCTGCTGGCACTGCAGAGCTACAGTTCATTGAGGGAACCATGAATGCCAACATGTACTGTGAAATACTGAAGCAGAGCAGGATCCCCTCCCTTTGGTGACTGGGCCGCAGGGCAGTATTCCAACATGATAACGACCCCAAAACACCTCCAAGACAACCACTGCCTTGCTAAAGAAGCTGAGGGTAAAGGTGATGAACTGGCCAAGCATGTCTCCAGATTTAAACCCTATTGAGCATATGTGGGGCATCCTCAAACGGAAGGTGGTGGACCGCAAGGTATCTAACATCCACCAGCTCTGTGATGTCGTCATGGGGGAGTGGAAAAGGACTCCAGTGGCAACCTGTGAAGCTCTGGTGAACTCCATGCTCAAGAGGGTTAAGGCAGTGCTGGAAAATAATGGTGGCCACACAAAATATTGAGACTTTGGGCCCAATTTGGACATTTTCACTTAGGGGTGTACTTACTTTTGTTGAAAGCAGTTTGGACATTAATGGCTGTGTGTTGAGTTATTTTGAAGGGACCGCAAATTTACACTCTTATACAAGCTGTACACTCACTACTTGTAGTGTACATTGTAGCAAAGTGTTATTTCTTCAGTGTTGTCACATGAAAATATATAATAAAATATTTACAAAAATATGAGGGGTGTACTACTCACTTTTGTGAGATACTGTGTATATATATATATATATATATATATATATATATATACATATATATATATACACAGTGGCTAAAATAATGATTTGATCCCCTGCAGATTTTGTTAGTTTGCCCACTAACGAAGAAATGAAGGGTCTATAATTGTGTATTTTAAATGATAGGGACAGAATATCAACCAAAAATCAAGAAAATAAACATGATACAAATGTTATAAATTGAGTTGCAGTTCAGTGAGTGAAATAAGTATTTGATCCCCTACCAACCAACAATAATTCTGACTCCCACAGACTGGCTAACAGTATGTGCTCATGTGGGACACAGATTAGTCCCATCAATTTAGGAAGGTGCGCCTAACGGCCACTCGTTATGTGTATAAAAGACACCTGTCCACAGAATCTCTTTCTTCAAACCTACCATCATGGGCAAGACCAAAGAGCTGTCAAAGGATGTCAGGGACAAGATTGTAGACCTGCACAAGGCTGGAATGAGCTACAAGACCATCAGCAAGAAGTTTGGTGAGAAGGAGACAACTGTTGGAGTGATTATTTGCAAATGGAAGAAATACAAAATAGCCATCAATCGCCCACAGGCTGGAGCACCATGCAAGATTTCACCTCATGAGGTAAGGATGATCATGAGAAAAGTGAAGGATCAGCCCAGAACTACAATGGAGGAGCTTGTGAATAGGGATGAGCTTCGTGTTCGAGTCGAACCCATGTTCAACTCGAACATCGGCTGTTCGCCCGTTCGCCGAATTGCGAACGATATGGGCCGTTCGCGCTAAATTCGTGTGGCGTGTCACGGCCCATAATTCACTGCGGCATTGCAGTGCATTGCTGGCTGATGATTGGCCAAGCATGCACTATGACCCGCATGCTTGGCCAATCACAGCGCCGTCAGTAGAGAGAGCTGTAATTGGCCAAAGCCAGGGTGGCTTTGGCCAATTATGGCTCAGGGGATTTAGTACACACCCCACACTATATAAGGCCGCCTGCACGGCGGCCCTGTGTAGTGTGTGTTCCGGTGTGCTGAGAGATAGAGAGAGAGAGAGACAGTGTCATTTGATTTGAGTTAGATAGATTAGGCAGAACAGTCAGTCAGTTAGCTGCACTTACAGTGTATTGTGTATATATATGCATCCCAGGTGTTGCATATATATATATACACTGTATTCAGTTTAGCTAGATCCGTTCCTGTTATCTTCTATCTAGACTATTTACATTTAGTGCAGTGCGTCCTGCTCACAGTGTTCAGCTAGATCCGTTCCTGCTATTTACATTTAGTGCAGTGCGTCCTGCTCACAGTGTTCAGCTAGATCCGTTCCTGTTATCTTCTAGACTATTTACATTTAGTGCAGTGCGTCCTGCTCACAGTGTTCAGCTAGATCCGTTCCTGCAATTTACATTTAGTGCAGTGCGTCCTGCTCACAGTGTTCAGCTAGATCCGTTCCTGCTATTTACATTTAGTGCAGTGCGTCCTGCTCACAGTGTTCAGCTAGATCCGTTCCTGCTATTTACATTTAGTGCAGTGCGTCCTGCTCACAGTGTTCAGCTAGATCCGTTCCTGTTATTTACATTTAGTGCAGTGCGTCCTGCTCACAGTGTTCAGCTAGATCCGTTCCTGCTATTTACATTTAGTGCAGTGCGTCCTGCTCACAGTGTTCAGCTAGATCCGTTCCTGCTATTTACATTTAGTGCAGTGCGTCCTGCTCACAGTGTTCAGCTAGATCCGTTCTTGCTATTTACATTTAGTGCAGTGCGTCCTGCTCACAGTGTTCAGCTAGATCCGTTCCTGTTATCTTCTAGACTATTTACATTTAGTGCAGTGCGTCCTGCTCACAGTGTTCAGCTAGATCCGTTCCTGTTATTTACATTTAGTGCAGTGCGTCCTGCTCACAGTGTTCAGCTAGATCCGTTCCTGCTATTTACATTTAGTGCAGTGCGTCCTGCTCACAGTGTTCAGCTAGAGCCGTTCCTGCTATTTACATTTAGTGCAGTGCGTCCTGCTCACAGTGTTCAGCTAGATCCGTTCCTGTTATCTTCTAGACTATTTACATTTAGTGCAGTGCGTCCTGCTCACAGTGTTAAGCTAGATCCGTTCCTGCTATTTACATTTAGTGCAGTGCGTCCTGCTCACAGTGTTCAGCTAGATCCGTTCCTGTTATCTTCTAGACTATTTACATTTAGTGCAGTGCGTCCTGCTCACAGTGTTCAGCTAGATCCGTTCCTGTTATCTTCTAGACAATTTACATTTAGTGCAGTGCATCCTGCTCACAGTGTTCAGCTAGATCCGTTCCTGTTATCTTCTAGACTATTTACATTTAGTGCAGTGCGTCCTGCTCACAGTGTTCAGCTAGATCCGTTCCTGTTATCTTCCTACTGACAGGCAGGCTTGTCTGGTTACAGTATATAAAGCTACCTGAAGAAAATTACAGGTGTTCTATTTGATCCTATTAGTACCACGGTCAGGCAGCTAGACTATTTACATTTAGTACAGTGCGTCCTGCTCACAGTGTTCAGCTAGATCCGTTCCTGTTATCTTCCTACTGACAGGCAGGCTTGTCTGGTTACAGTATATAAAGCTACCTGAAGAAAATTACAGGTGTTCTATTTGATCCTATTAGTACCACGGTCAGGCAGCTAGACTATTTACATTTAGTACAGTGCGTCCTGCTCACAGTGTACAGCTAGATCCGTTCCTGTTATCTTCCTACTGACAGGCAGGCTTGTCTGGTTACAGTATATAAAGCTACCTGAAGAAAATTACAGGTGTTCTATTTGATCCTATTAGTACCACGGTCAGGCAGCTAGACTATTTACATTTAGTACAGTGCGTCCTGCTCACAGTGTTCAGCTAGATCCGTTCCTGTTATCTTCCTACTGACAGGCAGGCTTGTCTGGTTACAGTATATAAAGCTACCTGAAGAAAATTACAGGTGTTCTATCCCAGCTTAGTGCAGCTACAGGCCATTAGTATGTCTGGAAGGCCAAGAAGGAGAGGCAGACAGTCACAAGCCAATAAGAGAGGGCAAGCAGGCTCTGTGTCTAGTGCTGGTCGTGGAGACGGTGCATCCTCATCAGCACGTGGCCATGGGACACGCTTGGCCTTTTTTTCGGCAGCTGGCCGTGTTGAGCCGCAACATGCGGAAGACTTGGTCGAGTGGATGACCAAGCCGTCCTCATCCTCCTCATCCTCTCTCACCCATGCCCAGGGTGCTTTGTCTGGCAAAGCAGCGGCCTCTTCCCTCAGCTCAATGTCATCAGTGACTCCTTCCCTAGCTCCACCATGTCCTCATGAGGATTCCCTCGAACTGTTTGACCACAGTGTTGGGTACATGCTCCAGGAGGATGCCCAGCGTTTGGAAGGCTCTGATGACGATACTGAGCTCGATGAAGGCAGTAACATGAGCACGGACAGAGGGGGTGCCCAAGAAGGACAGCAATCTGGCAGTCATGCTCCCCCTGCTGCAGCATACTGCCAGGTTTGCTCCAGTGATGAGGAGGGAGGGGATGATGAGGTCACTGACTCAACGTGGGTGCCTGATAGGAGAGAGGAGGAGGAGGAGGAGGAGGAGGCGGAGGCACATCACCAACGAGGCAGGATGCCCTCCAGGGGCCAGCCTAAGGGCAGCACATTGACTGCATCACACCCCAAAGCTCCACATGTGCAGGGCGCTGCAGTCTCTGCGCGTTATTCAAAAAGTTCTTTGGTGTGGGCCTTTTTTGAGACGAGTGCATCAGATTGCACCGCTGCTATTTGCAACATATGTCTCAAGCGTATCTCGCGTGGCCAAAACATCTCCCGCTTGGGTACCACATGCTTGACCAGACATATGTTGACCTGCCATGCAGTTCGTTGGCAAGCGTATCTAAAAGACCCACACCAAAGAACAAAGAGGATCTCTCCTTGCTCCTCATCAGCTGAGATTTCCAACCCCACTAGACCTTCAGTCCTCTCTGAGACCTGCAGTGAGAGGAATGAAGGTGTAGAATTAGGTGTGTCACAGCCAAGTACTTGTGGGCAATCTGCTTTTGGTACACCGACGTCAGATTGTACCAGGCAAATTTCCCTGCCCCAGCTGCTGCACCGCCGAAAGAAGTTTGCTCCCAGCCATCCACATGCCCAGCGGTTGAATGCTAGCTTGGCAAAATTGCTAGCACTTCAACTGCTGCCTTTTCAGTTGGTAGACTTTGCCCCCTTCCGTGAGTTTGTGGAATGTGCGGTTCCTCAGTGGCAGGTACCCAAACGCCACTTTTTCTCACGGAAGGCGATTCCGGCTCTCTACCGGCATGTGGAAGGCAATGTCCATGCCTCGCTGGACAGGGCAGTCAGCGGTAAGGTGCATATTACCGCTGACTTATGGTCCAGCAGGCATGGACAGGGACGTTACCTAAGTTTCACGGCGCATTGGGTGACTCTGCTGGCAGCTGGGAAGGATGCAGGACAAGGTGCAGTAGTGTTGGAGGTTGTTCCGCCACCACGCCTCCAAAATGCTGATTGTGACACACCTCTCTCCTCCACCCCCTCCTCTTCTTCTTCCTCCATGGCCTCTTCCTCGGAACCAGCGGTGCTCCGTAGGCATTCAAGGGGCTACGCAAGTACGCAGGCCAAAAGATGCCATGCGGTGCTTGAGCTGGTGTGCTTGGGGGACAGGAGCCACACTGGGGCAGAGGTTCTGTCAGCTCTGCAGGGGCAGGTTCAGAGGTGGTTGACGCCACGCCAACTTAAGGCAGGAATGGTGGTTTGCGACAATGGCACCAACCTCCTCTCTGCCCTCCGACAGGGACAAATGACCCATGTGCCCTGTTTGGCTCACGTCCTTAACTTGGTGGTGCAGCGGTTCTTGGGCAGGTACCCGGGCTTACAGGATGTCCTGAGGCAGGCCAGGAAAGTCTGTGTGCATTTCCGCCGGTCATATAATGCCAGTGCTCGGCTGACGGACCTCCAAAAGGAGTTTAACCTGCCCAAGAACCGCCTAATCTGTGACATGCCCACCAGGTGGAACTCAACGTTGGCCATGCTGCAGCGGCTGCACACGCAGCAGAGGGCCATCAATGAGTACCTGTGCGACTATGGCACCAGGACAGGGTCAGGGGAGCTTGGTTTTTTTTCCCCACGCCAGTGGGCCATGATCAGGGATGCATGCACTGTCCTGTCACCATTCGAGGAGGCCACGAGGATGGTGAGCAGTGACAGTGCATGCATCAGTGACACTGTCCCCCTTGTCCACCTGTTGGAGCACACGCTGCGTGGAATAATGGACAGGGCACTTGAGGCAGAACAGAGGCAGGAAGAGGAGGACTTCCTTAGCTCTCAAGGCCCCCTTTATCCAGACAGTGTTCCTGCGTGCCCGCACACAGGAAGAGGACGAGGAGGAAGAGGAGGAGGAGGAGGAGGAAGATTGTGTCAGTATGGAGGTGGAGCCTGGCACTCAGCATCAGCAGCAGTCTTTAAGGGATCAGTCCCAAGAAACACATGGACTTGTACGTGGCTGGGAGGAGGTGGCTGCGGACCATGTCGTTCTTAGTGACCCAGAGGACTCCGGACCGAATGCCTCAGCAAACCTACGCTGCATGGCCTCCCTGATCCTGCAAAGCCTGCGTAAGGATCCTCGTATTCGTGGTATCAAGGAGAAGGACCAATACTGGCTGGCAACCCTCCTTGATCCACGTTACAAGGGTAAGGTTGCGGACCTTATCTTGCCATCGCAGAGGGAGCAGAGGATGAAACATCTTCGGGAGGCCTTGCAGAAAGGTCTGTGCAACGCGTTCCCAGAGACTGGGAGGTTACAAACTCCTGTTTCTGGACAACGTGTTGCTGAGGCTTCGGTCAGTCAAAGAAGGAGCGGTGGAGAAGGTGGCCGTCTGACCGATGCGTTCAGACAATTTTTTGGTCCGCAGCCCCAAGGTATGATCGGTTCCAGCAACCATCGCCAGCGTCTGTTTTACATGGTGCAGGAATACCTAGGGGCAAGATCAGACTTGGACACCTTTCCCACCGAAAATCCTCTGGGTTACTGGGTCTTGAGGATGGATCACTGGCCAGAGCTTGCACAGTATGCAATTGAGCTACTGGCCTGTCCTGCATCCAGCGTTCTTTCGGAACGCACATTCAGTGCTGCTGGAGGCGTGGTAACCGATCACAGGGTGCGTCTGTCCACCGACTCGGTCGATCGGCTGACCTTCATAAAAATGAATGAGTCTTGGATCACCACCAGCTACCAAACACCTGATGCTGATGTAACCGAATAATTTTTTTTGAAATCTCAGATCCCTTCAAAGACTGCCTATGCTGATGCTGAGTGACTATCCCTGAGTAATTATCCTCTTCCTCCTCAATCATCACGCTGATAGCTTGTAAGAACATTTTTGGTTCTGGGCGCCACCACCAGTGCCTAAGGCACAATTTTTCAGCCCCTGTTTAACAGGGGCGTGTAATTACAATTTTTGATGTAATACTTTGCAGCAGGGCTCGTTCCTGCATTCCAACTAGAGTGTCTGTGAGGGGTTGCAGTGTTGTGGCACCAGCACCAGTGCCTAAGGCCCAATTTTTCTGCCCCTGTCTAACAGGGGCGTGTAATTACAATTTTTGATGCAATACTTTGCAGCAGGGCTCGTTCCTGCGTTCCAACTAGAGTGTCTGTGAGGGGTTGCAGTGTTGTGGCACCAGCACCAGTGCCTAAGGCCCAATTTTTCTGCCCCTGTCTAACAGGGGCGTGTAATTACAATTTTTGATGCAATACTTTGCAGCAGGGCTCGTTCCTGCGTTCCAACTAGAGTGTCTGTGAGGGGTTGCAGTGTTGTGGCACCAGCACCAGTGCCTAAGGCCCAATTTTTCTGCCCCTGTCTAACAGGGGCGTGTAATTACAATTTTTGAAGCAATACTTTGCAGCAGGGCTCGTTCCTGCGTTCCAACTAGAGTGTCTGTGAGGGGTTGCAGTGTTGTGGCACCAGCACCAGTGCCTAAGGCCTAATTTTTCAGCTCCTGTTCAACAGGGGCATGTAATTACAATTCTTGATCTAATATTTCACAGCAGGGCCCTGTGAGGGCTTACAGTGTTGTGGCCACAGCAACACCTAAGGCCCAAATTTCTGCTGAGTATATAGGGCAGGACCCTACTTTCAAACATCTAACTTACAAACGACTCCTACTTGCAAACGGAAGGAGACAACAGGAAGTGAGATGAAATCTACCCCTAGGAAGGGAAATTCTCTCCTGTAAGAGATAATATGGGAAAACAATTTCTCCTTTCCACTGATGCTTTCCAATCCTTGTTCCACAAAAAAACCCAAATTTTCAAAAAACATTTTTCATTGGGACAAAAAAGTGAGGTGAAATCTTCTGAAGAGGAGGAAAGACAGCAAAACAAATGTCACAGGGGTGATAACCCTTCCCTATGTTTTCCAAAAAGCTTAGAAAAGATTTTTTGGCTGGAGCTAAACACGTTAAAAATGTTCAAAATTACAAACAGATTCTACTTAACAACAAACCTACAGTCCCTGTCTTGTTTGCACCGCCTGTATACTGCTGTTCAGAGTATATAGGGCCTGGTGGCCCCACACCTTTCCTTATTTTAATTTGGGTGCGGGGTTCCCCTTAATATCCATACAAGACCCAAAGGGCCTGGTAATGGACTGGGGGGTACCCATGCCGTTTGTCTCACTGATTTTCATCCATATTGCCATGACCCGACATGACATTAAACCCGCAAGCAGTTTTAAATGAGATTTTTTCCTTTAAAAATGACATTTGGTGCAGGGACTGTTCTAAACATGGGAAACACGCGTCACTTTACAGGCATACTATAGACACCCCCCAGGTACGATATTTAAAGGAATATTTCACTTTTTTTTTTTTACTTTAAGCATCATTAAAATCACTGCTCCCGAAAAAACGGCCGTTTTTAAAAGTTTTTTTTGCATTGATACATGTCCCCTGGGGTAGGACCCGGGTCCCCAAACCCTTTTTAGGACAATACCATGCAAATTAGCCTTTAAAATGAGCACTTTTGATTTCGAACGTTCGAGTCCCATAGACGTCAATGGGGTTCTAACGTTCGTGCGAACTTTCGGTCCGTTCGCGGGTTCTGGTGCGAACCGAACCGGGGGGTGTTCGGCTCATCCCTACTTGTGAATTAACTTAAGGCAGTTGGCACCACAGTCATCAAACAAACCATTGGTAACACAATACGCCGCCATGCATTGAAATCCTGCAGTGGCTGCAAGGTCCCCCTCCTCAAGAAGGCACATGTACAGGCCCATTTGTCAATGAACATCTAAATGATTCAGAGAAGGATTGGGAGAAAGTGATGTGGTCAGATGAGACCAAAATTTAGCTCTTTGACATTAACTCGACTCACTGTGTTGGGAGGAAGAAGAATACAGGCTATGGCTTTAAGGTCATCATCCCTACAGTCAAGCACGGAGGCAGAAACATTATGCTTTGGGGCTGTTTCTCTGCTAAAGTTACAGGCCAACTTTGCCGCATTGAGGGGCCAATGGACGGGGCCATGTATTGTAAAATCTTGGATGAGAACCTTCTTCTCTCAGCCAGATCACTGAAGATGGGTCATGGATTGGTCTTTCAGCATGACAATGACCCAAAACATACCACCAAGATAACAAAGGAGTGGCTCAAGAAGAAGCACATTAAGGTCATGGAGTGGACCAGCCAGTCTCCAGACCTTAAACCTATAGAAAATGTATGGGGGAAGCTGAAACTTCGAGTTGCTAAGCGACAGCCAATAAACCTTAAGGAGTTAGAGAAGATCTGTAAAGAAGAGTGGACCAAAACCCTTCCTGAGATGTGTGCAAACCTGGTAACCAACTACAAGAAAAGTCTTACCTGTGTGCTTGCCAACAAGGGTTTATCCACCAAGTACTAACTCATTTTACTCACTGAACTGCAACTCAATTTGTAACATTTGTATCATGTGTTTTTTCTGGATTTTTGGTTGATATTCTGTCTCGTTTAAAATACACCTATGATAAAAAAAAAAAAATTATAGACTCTACATTACTTTGCAAGTGGGCAAACTCACAAAAATATATATGTGTATGTATGTATGTATTTGTATATATATATATATACACATATATATATATATATATATATATATATATATATATATATATATATATATATGTATGTATATATATATATATATATATATATATATATGTATATATATATATATATATATATATATATATATATACACACACATACATACACACATCTTGCAATAACTGAGCTGATTTCTACAATCTTCTTTTGTATGAATCAGAAAATAGAGGTTGTCTAGATTAATTGAAGTAGTAGTCACCTTCAGCTGGACTTGTTCTGTAAAGTTGGCTTGCTCCTTTCTGTTAGGAACATGTCCAGTTGAAAGTGACAACTACTATTAGTTATTCCAAAACCTGAATAAATTAGAACCTTTCCAGACAATCATCAGGAAAATAACTAATTTCTGATTACCGTTGCCTCTCTTTCTAGATGTAGATGGGAAAATTGGTGATGGAGTCTCCCAGGAAGAAGAAGACTTAGACGCTTCAAATGCAACTTACTCCAGGGGTCACTTCAGCCGGCTACCAGTGAAATCAGCTCGAGGGGAACCAATTCGGAGGTCTGATAGTGAAGGTGGCAATCAGCAGAATGACTGAGCTCTGTATTAAAAAAGACCAGTAGCTAATCAAGTGTTATGTAAAAGCTAGAAATGAAGAACACCTAGGATCTAGAACAGGCCAATCTGAAATTTTTACATGACATTGGAAATAATGAGAACTTTGGCCTAAATTTCCTCCAAAGTGCCAGTGAATGGAGGAATTCACAGAAGCGTTCTAGAACAAATTTTATTTTTTGCCGCTGATCATCAAATATTATAAAAAAAATGTGGACTTATTTATTTGTGAAAATGTTGGATCTTCTTGGCATCTCGAAGGCCAGTACTGGTGTTGCCAAAGGTCAACAGTGCTTTGTGAACCTGGAAAACAACTGTAGGTTTATAAAACAGATAATAATGAGATTAACATTAGTGAATGCAAAGTGAATGCTTACAGAAGACACTATCGGAAGAATCTCATTTATATGGATGCCTGTGGTTGGGCTTATGATGAAGAAGACCATTAGGTAACAGTGATTGGCTCGTACACACTCCTAAATATAGTAGGAATTGTCCTGATTTTACTGGGACAGTCCTAATTTGCCACTGGAAAAACATATTTAAAAAATACTTTTTGACTTTTCCTGCTTTATTTACATAAATCAGAAAATGCATTTTAATATGTCTGGGTACATTTTCATTGTAAAATGACAAGATGGGAATCCCTAAGAACAGATGTGTTCAGAATGTTATCATTCTAAAAATCATTGTAACATGTGGTGGTATGGAACAGTCCAGTGGCTGCCAGTGCTCAATATTTAAAGGGGGCGGGGGGGCGGCAAACAAACCTGCCCCCCTCACTTGCACTAATGCGATGGCAAGCATTTTAGGTTTGTTAGTGAAATATCAAACATCAATAAAATGGTGAAAGCATTGCATTTTACAAGCTGTTACTTAAAACTGAAATCTAGGTAGTTATAAAATACACAGAGTAATACAGCTCTGTGTTCATTAGTACATAAATGTATTTTTTTAATGTGACTAATGTAAGTATCTGAATTTGATATGGTATCAGCTCCTATACAGCAGAACTCAGACTAAAAAACAGAGGGGTTGGACTGGGAGTCAATTTGGTGTGCTTCATGTAAATGTGCTGATGAGGAACATGGAGGTAAGAGAAGAGAGCAAAGTGAGTAGTGCCGCGTACACACGGTCGGACTTTCTATCCTACTTGGTCCGGCACACTTTCCGACGGACTTTGTCCGCCAGGTGCGCCGGACTTTAAAACGGACGGACTTGCCCACACACGACCGGACTTTCCGGCGGGCTAAGTCCGCCCGTCTTTCCGACGGACTTTCGCCGGAGTTACGGCGGACTTTCAGAATGAACGGACTTGCCCACACACGGACAAGTCCGTTCATTTTGAACGTGACTCAGGTGCGACGGGACTAGAAAAGGATGTCAATCTTGCCGCTTTTATCGGCGAGATTGACACCTTGCGAGCCCCGTCGCGGGGCATACCAGGCCCTTAGGTCTGGTATGGATTATAAAGGGAACCCCCTACGCCGAAAAAACGGCGTGGGGTCCCCCCTAAAATCCATACCAGACCCCGATCCGAGCACGCAGCCTGGCCGGTCAGGAAAGGGGGTGGGGACGAGCGAGCGCCCCCCCCTCCTGAACCGTACCAGGCCGCATGCCCTCAACATGGGGGGTGGGTGCTTTGGGGGAGGGGGGCGCCCTGCGGGGCCCCCCACCCCAAAGCACCTTGTCCCCATGTTGATGAGGACAAGGGCCTCTTCCCGACAACCCTGGCCGTTGGTTGTCGGGGTCTGCGGGCGGGGGCTTATCGGAATCTGGGAGCCCCTTTAATAAGGGGGCCCCCAGATCCCGGCCCCCCACCCTATGTGAATGAGTATGGGGTACATGGTACCCCTACCCATTCACCTAGGGAAAAAGTGTAAGTAATAAAACACACTACACAGGTTTTTAAAATATTTTATTAAACAGCTCCGGGGGGGGATCTTCCTCCGGCTTCGCTTCATCTTCTCCCGGCGTCCGGTTGGTTCTTCTCCCGGTGTTCCAGTTCTTCGGCCGGCTCCTCTGCTGTCTTCAGGTAGCTCTCTTGCCAGCAGAGGTCCGGACTCCTGGGCTTCTGGGCTTCTGGGCTTCTTCTCTTCTCTTCTCTTCTCTTCTCTTCTCTTCTCTTCTCCAGATGTTGACACGACGCTCTCTCCGGCTGGACTGCTCTCCGAGGGCTGCGTTGTGACTTATATAGGTGGAGACCCCGCCCCCTTTTGAGGTCACAGTCCCTGGGCATGCTGGGACTGTGACGTTTTAGGGGGCGTGGTCACTGGGTGATGTTGACCACGCCCCCTAAAACGTCACAGTCCCAGCATGCCCAGGGACTGTGACATCAAAAGGGGGCGGGGTCTCCGCCTATATAAGTCACAACGCAGCCCTCGGAGAGCAGTCCAGCCGGAGAGAGCGTCGTGTCAACATCTGGAGAAGAGAAGAGAAGCCCAGAAGCCCAGAAGCCCAGGAGTCCGGACCTCTGCTGGCAAGAGAGCTACCTGAAGACAGCAGAGGAGCCGGCCGAAGAACTGGAACACCGGGAGAAGAACCAACCGGACGCCGGGAGAAGATGAAGCGGAGGGACCCCCGAAGCCGGAGGAAGATCCCCCCCGGAGCTGTTTAATAAAATATTTTAAAAACCTGTGTAGTGTGTTTTATTACTTACACTTTTTCCCTAGGTGAATGGGTAGGGGTACCATGTACCCCATACTCATTCACATAGGGTGGGGGGCCGGGATCTGGGGGCCCCCTTATTAAAGGGGCTCCCAGATTCCGATAAGCCCCCGCCCGCAGACCCCGACAACCAACGGCCAGGGTTGTCAGGAAGAGGCCCTTGTCCTCATCAACATGGGGACAAGGTGCTTTGGGGTGGGGGGCCCCGCAGGGCGCCCCCCTCCCCCAAAGCACCCACCCCCCATGTTGAGGGCATGCGGCCTGGTACGGTTCAGGAGGGGGGGGGCGCTCGCTCGTCCCCACCCCCTTTCCTGACCGGCCAGGCTGCGTGCTCGGATCGGGGTCTGGTATGGATTTTAGGGGGGACCCCACACCGTCTTTTCGGCGTAGGGGGTTCCCTTTATAATCCATACCAGACCTAAGGGCCTGGTATGCCCCGCGCTCGCCGCAATAGGAAAATGTGTTTTTCCTATTGCAGCGAGCGCGAGATGCAATACCCTGCCCTCGAGTCGTATCTGGTCCGTCGGACCAGCATACACACGAGCGGGCTTTCCGTCGGACCAGCACACACACGAGCGGACTTTCCGCCCGAAACTGAGTCCGGCGGAAAGATTTAAAACTTTCTTCAAATCTAGGTCCGGCGGGCTTTTGGGAAAAAGTCCGCCGGAAAAGTCCGCCGGCGCCTACACACGGGCGGATTGTCCGGCACACTCTGGTCCGCCGGACCAAGTATGCCGGAAAGTCCGACCGTGTGTACGCGGCATAGGAAGACCTCATTAGTCTGCTTCTGCTCTTTCATTGTCTAGTCAGCAGGCGGCAGGTAGAAAAAAAGGATACCAGTGCATTCCTTTTAAGATAAAGCTGGCAACACACTAGCAGATTTTTGAGAGAACATTCATTTGAATGTTCTTATGAAAATTCTCAGTACACTTGATGAATGTCCTTTGAAAGTACTTCAGAATTTTGTTTGCTTTTTACATTTGCGAATGAATGGACTCTCCCATACAAAAAAACACATACACTGTTAGAAATTTGTTTGTTCAAGAAAAAGTTCTAATCCTGCTGCTCCTTTGACTTTTCTTCTCATTGCGGTGAAAGACAAGTGCCGATTTGTCCCCATGAATGATTATAAAATCGAAAGAACATTCTTAAAACTAAAAATTTCCCCCAAAAATTCCACTAGTGTATGGCCACCTTAAGGAAACTTTCCTACAAAGTTTCCTTACCCTTTTGCCACCAACCCCCTGAACAGGTGTAGCCCAACCGCCACTTTGTTGTACTGAATCTCACTCCGAGACCCACGGTATAGTCCCTTGGTCCTTGATCTAATGTCTGTGTATGTGATGTACAGACCTGTAGAGTTGAACCGGGTGGATTGATAGTCTATTGAGACGAACTGCCCGTGTATGGACATTAAATGAACACAATACCTTGATTAGGTAAGTAGAGCTATTTTGGGGGGCTAAACCTGCTTGTGGGAACTTTGTGGGAAAGTTTCCTACCCTTTAAATGGAAGTGGTGTTAACCACCAGGCTATGCTGCATGTCAAGGATATGTAAATCTCAGGACTAGATGGACAAAAATACAAATTCTTTGGCAGGTAAAAAAACTGCTATTTAGCTATTTTTTTGGAGTCTAATTGTATTGCAGAAGAACATTTAAGGTATGTGTGTTCCTGGAAGAACCCTGGAAGAATTATAATATGTGTGGAAAGCTTTGCGCTCCCTTGGAATGAGTCTGTTCTCTTCTCTATGTCCATGTTTCAGTAGAGGGACAGTGTAGTCATATCTTAGCAGCTGAGAACAAATTACTATTATTTCCAACAACTTCTTCTTATTCCTCACTCTAGTTGGGAGAAATAATGTTGTGTTAATCATGGCCAGCTCCTACTGCAAGAGAAAAATGGCTCCAGATACAATCATGAATTTTGTTACACATTTATAAAGAATGTGGCATGCAATTGATGAACCTCCAGTGATGTCACATGACATGCATCCAGGAAATCTGTTGGTTGGCCTTTGCACTGAATTTGCATTTAATGCGTTTTACAGCTCTCTGTACCCCTCTGTACCCAGCGTTCTTCTGCCTGTCTTGAGAGCCACAAAAAATACTGCTGTATATACATACACTCAATGTTACAGACAACTGAGATGGTGAAAACGCATAAATAGGAGATGTTTAGGAGTCATGAGTACATATATTGAAAAAGTTGCTTAGCTGCCCCGCTGTGTAATGAAGATGAGGCGAGGGGTAGATGTTTGTATTTAAAATCAGGACAGAAGCTTAGAGTGACAACACTGCTCCTTTTGAAAGAACACATTCCCAGCATCGCTTTACAAATGCGGATTAGCTGTGCTATCTGCTAAATAAACTAAATTCTGCAATGCTAATAATAATATACTGGAAACCACATTGGCACAGTGAAAAACGTATGTGAAAAAATATATGTATATATAAATTATAAGTCTGTTTAAAATGTGCATAAATGAAAACAACAGCCCCCAATCAACATCCACCTGTTGTAGTGTGTAATGAGGAGTGTCTAAAAAAACTCTATATTCACCACATGGACCATCACCAGTAAATAAATGGCCTCTTACCAGAATCTTTGGACTCTATTATGGAGTCAGATAGGCCTGCAAATAATATCCTAGTATTCGGTAATGAGACCCAGATATTTACATCTAATCCTCATGATATCTCTGGTTCCTCAGGAATATAATGGATACATATGGCCACGATGGTAGTGCAAGACTCCTCATAGATTCAAAACAGATAAACCCACATAGTGGCAATCCATAAAACACATTTATTAAAAGTATAATGCAAAGCTACTCACATGTAGATCATAAAAACAGTGCTGTGTATACAAAACATAGTAGTAAACAATTCCAAGTATTCCAGAAACTGCATGCAAGCGTGGCAATGTCACATGCATTAGCTCTTTCCAATACGTTTCGTCATAATTGACGTCATCTGTAGCAATACCATGCAGGCTGTTACACTCTAGTGCAGGGGTCTCAAACTGGCGGCCCTCCAGCTGTGAAACTACAAGTCCCATGAGGCATTGCGAGGCTGACAGTTACAAGCAGGACACCCACAGGCAGAGGCATGATGGGACTTGGAGTTTTGCAACAGCTGGAGGGCCGCCAGTTTGAGACCCCTGCTCTAGTGTAACAGGACAATCCACAGGATCTAAAGTATAAACCCTCCTATACTGTTGATCTTATCACTGCGCCATTAATGGATGAGTAAAATAAATGAGGGAATATCTAGCTGACACTTTAAATAAACAGTATATAATAATAAATCTACCACAACATTTATATATACTGTAAATAGTGGCACTATAACAAACTAGTGAAAGGCGTACAAAAACCTTATGCCACGTACACACGGGCAGACTTTTCGACCAGACTGGTCCGGCGGTCTATCCGATGGACTTCCGACGGACTTTCCTAACGAACGGACTTGTCTTCACACGATCACGCCAAAGTCTGACGGATTCGATATAGAAAAAAAGAAAATAGAGATTTTTCTTGAAAACAAAATAATTTGATTGACAAAATGTTAAATCCAGGTTCATCGGGGGGGGGGGGGGAGGAACAGAGGAAGGTGTATATGAAGATATTACACTAGGGTGACAACACTGCTCCTTAAAGAGGAACTTTACCCAAAAGGTGAACCCCCCCCTTTCGTCCGCAGCCTTCTGGGGCACATCATAGGTCCCAGAAGCCTGCGAGACTATTCACAAAGTGCAGCGCGTCTCGGGCATGTGTAATGGGAAGTCTTGCAGCTTCACTGCCGGTCTCCCTTAGTTATGATGCCAATGCTAGGGACCCAAAACGCAGTAAAGAACCATGTCGGGTGAGGACAGTGCTGGACCCCTGGACAGGTAAGTGTCCTTACATTAAAAGTCAGCAGCTACAGTATTTGTAGCTGCTGATTTTTTTTTGGGGGGGGGAGACTGGAACTTCTCTTGTTGTATTCACATCTATGCCCTGTGCTAGCATACATGGAAAGGCGGGTGTTGTCTGTCGGTGCACTGTAGTGCCATTCACTCTTAATGCTACCCCAATGCACCTTGCCAACGCACATGTGTTGCACTGCACTGCAATGCATAGTAATGCCATGCATTGTGGTGCACTGCTTGAGAACAAGAAGTATCCACACCTTTGATCTGCAGAGATGGGCCATTCAAATGATGGGATGTCATAATGCAATGTGTAAAAACAAAATAAGTTGGGGTGAATGGCGCTACCTTCCTAGCTGTCACGTGGGGGTGAGTAAAAACAAGTGTATATAAATGAATATAACTGCCTATAGGCCAAGGAAAAACATATTAGCCCCAATAATGCAAGCAGCATACAGTCATATCAGTATAAGTGACATAAAAGCAAACAATAATATTAAAAACCTAGTGGGCCTATACGTGTGCAAAATGAAGTATAGATAAGTTGGTGAGATAAATCGAAGTGATGTAATTCACAATATTAAAGCCTGAAGTCATCAAAAGCTTTCATAATAATAATCTCAGAAAAATGTATGTAACACAAAAAATATATAAAAAAAACACAAATCCCAGATGTAGCAAAGTCCCAAATTGATATGGAAAACCATAAAATACTGTGATAAAAAAGAAAAAAGAAATATACTAGTGCAAAAAGAGTTTATATGTGAAGCTCCAAAATGGCCATATGTCCAAAAACATTCAAGTGACTCTTGTGTTTCCCCTGATGGGTCCCCACTCACCAGCTCCCTGTACCCCTACAGGGGTAAAAGGCATGTAGGGTAACTTTGGATGATGTCCCTTGGTGGCTCCACTCGTGGTCCTTCTCCAGCTTGTGGTGATCTGTAGGACCTCTGCAGTTCTGTCCACCCCGTCAGGGCATCCGGAGGGGTTTCACCGATCACTTGTTCCAAACAGCTTGTCAGGGATGGGTCAAGATATAAGTGGGAGTAATACTCATCATAAGTATATATTCCTGGCAGTTCTACTGCATCCCACAGGCTCCTCACACGATCCGGGTAGCTGGGAGAGGTTCTGGTGTGATGTTGTGCTGAATAGCTGTACATTCAGGCTACAGGGAGCTGGTGAGTGGAGACCCATCAGAGGGAGCACATGAGTCACCTGTATTTTGCTGAACACAAGAGTAACTTGAATGTTTTTGGCCATTTGGCCATTTTGGAGCTTCATATATAAACTCTTTTTGCACTAGTATATTTCTTTTTCTTTATTCTTTTTTATCACTGTATTTTATGGCTTTTCCATATCAATTTTGGACTTTGCTACATCAGGGATTTGTGTTTTTTTTTATATATAATTTTTTGCATGTTACATACATTTTTCTGAGATTATTTTTATGAAAGCTTTTGATGACTTCAGGCTTTAATATTGTGAATTACATCACTTTGATTTATCTCACCAACTTATCTATACTTCATTTTGCACACGTATAGGCCCACTAGGTTTTTAATATTATTGTTTGCTTTTATGTCACTTATATTGATATGACTGTATGCTCCTTGCATTATTGGGGATAATATCTTTTTCCTTGGCCTATAGGCAGCTATATTCATTTATATACACTTATTTTTACTCACCCCCACGTGACAGCTAGGAAGGTAGCGCCATTCACCCCAACTTGTTTTGTTTTTATTCTTTGTAAGTTTGTGCTGGGACGAGAGAGATTCCACCGCACAGGTAGATCCAGACCGGAATAAATGAATCCTTTACCTCCAGGAAAGAAGAGCCCCAGGTGCTGGCTAATGCTGAAGCAGGCAGGAAATGTACGAAAAGTTCTGGACAGTCACACACCGAGAGAAATTTCAAGTGTCTTCGTTATAGAAACTGGATCATGAAGTACACAAGAGACCACAGCAAGAAAGTAAAGGAAAACATCTGACGCATTTCACACTTATGCTAGGTGCTTACTCATGAGTTAGCACTTAGCATAAGTGTGAAACGCGTCAGCTGTTTTCCTGTACTTTCTTGCGGTGGTGTCTTGTGTACTTCATGATCCAGTTTCTGTAATAAAGACACTTGAAATTTCTCCCGGTGTGTGGCTGTCCAGAACTTTTCGTACATTTCCTGCTATGTTCCTGCTGGTAACTGAATAGGGGAGGCTGCAACCTTATACTATCCTGAGCGCGGAGCTTAACTCTACTCTATAATGCAATGTGTGTACAAACACACATCAATGTACATAGATGTGAAAGCACACGTAGTACATAGATGTGAACCTAAGCTAACAGATAAAGTGCAGAGTGTTGGTATTGTTACCCTAGGTCAGTGATGGCAAACCTTGGCACCCCAGATGTTTTGGAACTACGTTTCCCATGATGCTCATGCACTCTGCAGTGTAGTTGAGCATCATGGGAAATGTAGTTCCAAAACATCTGGGGTGCCAAGGTTCACCATCACTGCCCTAGGTCTACGACATGGAGTGTTACTGGCAGACCACCAGGTGAAAATAAAGAAAAAAATCCTTAAAAAAAAATGAATACAGATACCACCACTAAGAACTGTTAACCTGTATTATATTAAATGTTTGTTCTTTGGCTTTAAAAACACTTTAAGGACTTGTTCACATACCAGCACTCCACTGCAGTTCGCAGCACCTGAACCCCACAATGCTGCCCATTTACACCATGTAACCGGGCAGCCTTGATCTTTGTCAGAATAGCCAAGGTTTAGATCTCAATGGTTACCCAAGGTGCACTCTGATGGATCATTGACTGCATTTGTTTTCTTTAGGACTAAACCCTTATATACACTAAGGGACCATTTACATTTGTACACTGTGTTAATGCACTTGTGTTAACGTGTGTTTTTGATGTGCGCTAACGTCCATTAAAGTTATCGAGTTTCCAACGCATCAAATACAAGACGTTCCAATTTTTCTCTCCAACATGCTATGGTGTGCTGTCATGTGTTGCAGTGTCTTGCAATGCCTGTGCATTGCCTTATTGTGTTGGGGTGTTATTCAATATAAATGACACTGCAACACGTCAATACATGTAGAATAATTTGCCTTGCATTGTGGTTACGCACACGTTAACACAAGCGTAGATGTTAATCGTCCCTAAACCTTCTTTTAAACCTCCATGGTGCTGTCTACCCTGAACTCATAATAAAGCTCAGTTGTACAGCAATGCGGGTATAAAATAGATTTAGTGCACATTAAGGCTTAGAAACATTTTAGTATAAACTGCTTCCAGGTTAAAAAAAAACTCATCTTGAAAAAATATTGTTGTCATAAATTATAATTTTGTATTTTAATGCCCTTGTGTTAAAATGTCTAATTTGTAAAAAAAACAAACAAAAAAAAAAGAACAAAAAAACAAAAAACAATGTATATGTGGTGTATTGTAAAAAAATAAAATAAATGTATGGATCATTTTTTTCTTTATTTTTTTTTTAATATATAACTTACCACTCTTGAATGGCCGCTCGAGAAAAACAAATACTGAAATGAAACAGAGATTTAGAGAGTGGTTTACCAGTTGGCAAAAGATTTGTAAAGTAAAGCACATACTCCATTGATCTGCAGTCTGCAAGGGCCATTGCTCCAGAGCTTTGTAAATAAGGGGAAGCTCTGCTGACTTCCATCATCCAATCACGTACAGTAAAAAATGCTGTTATTTTATTTTTCTTGCATGTGATTGCGTATTCTTTGCAAAGTGAAGCTTCACCTTATTTACTAAGCTCTAGCGCAAATCCCCTTTCACAGTGCAATTGCACTTGCAAAGTGCACAGTCTATTTGCCTTTAGCAAATCCACCCTATTGCCTTCTGGTGCTATGCAATTCATGTGAAGTTGCGTTGGGATAGTACATTGGGTGCCATTGAAATTTTTTTTTCACTACAGCGCACTATATACGTAACATGTGTGGTTGTGGCAATGGGCATGTTAACAAGCATGATCCTGCAATATGCCGCAATAGAGAGGAGGGAATGGAAAGTATCATTTTCATATCCACTATCGCTAACTTTTCTAGCTAATACAATCTATAAAAAAAGTGTAAAAAAAAAGTGTTATAAGTATGAACATCCATAGATAAGAACAAATGAAAAAGCAAACAAAGCTTATCATCCAAAATGAAAATACAGTAAAACCTTGGATTGTGAGCATAATTCATTCCGGAAACATGCTTGTAATCCAAAGCACTTGTATATCAAAGTGAATTTTCCCATAAGAAATAATGGAAACTCAAATGATTCATTCCACAACCATTTATTCATAGGTCCTTCAGTTTATAGTCCATATAAAAAGATTATAGCAATGTTACCAGGTTGTGTAACCATAAAATGTCCATCCACAAATGGAAGCCTCCACAAGGGGATTAGAATCAAAATCCAGCAGGAGCTACAGAGTACAAAAGAGAAGAGAGGCGCCTCTAAATGTAGCAATATGGTTACATTTAATGAAGGTACAACATTTAGCAACCATATGAGTTGCTAAATGTTGTACCTTCATTAAATGTAACCATATTGCTACACTTAGAGACACCTCTCTTCTCTTTTATACTCAGTTGTGACGTGACGCTACTTGTATATCAAGACATCGCTTGTATATCAAGTCGAAATTTATTAATTTTGCTTGTCTTGCAAAACGCTCTCAAACCAAGCTACTCTCAAACTAAGGTTTTACTGTACTTTGTAAACCCTCAGAAATACAATAAAAAAAAAACGTTATATACAAAATACTTGCAAAGACATGTAGCCACTAGATGGCAGCATGTGATGGTACAAAATCAACTATGAGAATTTTTCATGTCATCTGTGGTTGTCTGTACTGCATCCACAGTCAAAACAGAGTTAAATAATCTCTTAAAGCAGAACTCCGGGCAAATTAATTTTTTTGTCCATGTTGCTGATCTCCTACCTTCACCAAGTATGTCACCCATGTTCTTCTGAGCTCTGTAGTTCCTCTGTAATAGGTTGCTGAACTTGCTGAAAAACCGTTATTTCCTGGTGACTTCCTGTTTGTAAGGCCGCTGGCTGCTAGTCCTCCCGTATCCATAGCCAGCGGTCGGACACTCCCAGTTGTAGTCCTCTGAAAGCCAAGCAGGAGGAAGCAGACATGTAGTGGGCGGAAGGGGTCTCATGGACCCCGGTCTGTGCCGCCCATGGAGGAGGTGTCCTCCTTCTCCTCTCTCCTCCCTCCTCAGCTCTTGCCAGTCACAGCCCCTCCACTCCGTCCCCCCCCCGCCCACCATCTCTGTGCAGAGCGGGATTATTATCAGAAATCACTTGTATGACACATTGGGATCTCCTGCTGTGTCAGGTATTGTATATGAGAACACCAATAGCTGATGTACCGCTTTCCGCCGGTACAGTGCGCTGTCAATCACAATATCGGCGGGAGGTGGACATCAGCGATCAGTGTTCTCATATACAATACCTGACACAGCGGGAGATCCCAGTGTGTGTCATACAAGTGATTTCTGATAATAATCCCTGATCTACACTGGTGGTCCCTGACATTCGGCGCTGGTGGTCCCTGACATTTGGCGCTGGTGGTCCCTGACATTCGGTGCTGGTGGTCCCTGACATTCGGCGCTGGTGGTCCCTGATATTTGGCGCTGGTGGTCCCTGACATTCTGTGCTGGTGGTCCCTGACATTCGGCGCTGGTGGTCCCTGACATTCGGCACTGGTGGTCCCTGACATTCGGCACTGGTGGTCCCTGACATTCGGCGCTGGTGGTACCTGACATTCGGCGCTGATGGTACCTGACATTTGGCGCTGGTGGTCCCTGACATTCGGCACTGGTGGTCCCTGACATTCGGCACTGGTGGTCCCTGACATTCGGCACTGGTGGTCCCTGACATTTGGCGCTGGTGGTCCCTGACATTCGGCACTGGTGGTCCCTGACATTTGGCGCTGGTGATCCCTGACATTCGGCACTGGTGGTCCCTGACATTTGGCGCTGGTGGTCCCTGACATTCGGTGCTGGTGGTCCCTGACATTCGGCGCTGGTGGTCCCTGATATTTGGCGCTGGTGGTCCCTGACATTCTGTGCTGGTGGTCCCTGACATTCGGCACTGGTGGTCCCTGACATTCGGCACTGGTGGTCCCTGACATTCGGCACTGGTGGTCCCTGACATTCGGCGCTGATGGTACCTGACATTTGGCGCTGGTGGTCCCTGACATTCGGCACTGGTGGTCCCTGACATTCGGCACTGGTGGTCCCTGACATTCGGCACTGGTGGTCCCTGACATTTGGCGCTGGTGGTCCCTGACATTCGGCACTGGTGGTCCCTGACATTTGGCGCTGGTGATCCCTGACATTCGGCACTGATGGTCCCTGACAATTGGCGCTGGTGATCCCTGACATTCGGCACTGGTGGACACTGACACGTTGCACTGGTTTGCATTTATATTTAATGCATTAAATTAATATTATATTAATATGCATGTATATTAAAAGGCTTTGCATTTATTAGGCTGTAACCTATCATACCGTATGTTACTGGGTAGCATGGATTGCTGGCTGCAGAATGAGGGGTGTGATTTATGTTGAAATGGGCGAGTTCACATTTTCATACAAGCCTAGTGTACCTCCCACATTCACTCTAATCCCAAGGATTCATGGGAAATGTAGGCTGATTACAGTTAGAGAGAGAGAAGAGGATATGATGAAATCACTGTTCTAAGAGATCCTCCCTGCCAGAATACAGGCTGCATTTTTTGAATCACAGAGCTGACAGCCTGAAAATTCAATCAGACATATCACTTAAACGGTAAGAAATTTCCCAAATGTAATAACTGTTTAGTGTTTTGTTTGGGGAATGTACTAATGGGGATTTTTTGAAAATCCTGGAGTTCTGCTTTAATGAATCTACTGGTATTCACAAATGCAATGTAAAAGGCAGACTGGTGTAACCTAAAGCAGATCCCAATCACCATTCTGTATCTGCCCTAAAGACTCATTCAAGCACATGATAACACAACGCTTTTCCATGCATTAAAGATGAATTCCATTCGTATTCCATAGCTGGCCGATCCCTGTGGAACCCAAGAATAAAAGGAAAAGGGGGGAAAACAGTTTTAAGCCCCCCTTCTCTCGTGGGATTGCCTCAGCGGGGTTTTTAGTATCCCCCTCAGGTTTAAAATTGGTTTAAAAACTAACTGCACAATGAAGGTATGACATGTTTGTTATTTAAAAAAACAAACCTTTACAATCACTTTAAGGGGTTAAAACAGGTGGTCAGGAGGCAACATATTGCCTCTTTACCGGCTGTCAAATGCCTCTGAAAAGTGATCTGAGCATGGATCGCTTTTCAGAGGAAAAGCATTTTGTTGCTGGTACTTTGAACGAGCAAGAAAAAAAAAAATCAGTCCTGATTGTACACATATAGGGTGTCAGGATTAAACATGCATACATAAAATGTGCATACATACATCTAAACAGTGGCGGCTGGTGCTCAAAATTTTTTGGGGGGCGCAAACATTTTTTGAAAAAAAATCATCAAATGCAGCCACTGTGCCCATCAAACGCTGCCACTGTGCCATCAATTGCAGCCACTGTGCCATCAATTGCAGCCACTGTGCCCATCAAACGCTGCCACTGTGCCATCAAACGCTGCCACTGTGCCACTTAAATGCTGCCAGTGTGCCATCAAACACAGCCACTGTGCCATCAATTGCATCCACTGTGCCAAACGCTGCCACTATGCCCATCAAACGCAGCCACTGTGCCCATCAAACGCTGCCAGTGTGCCCATCAAACGCTGCCAGTGTGCCCATCAAATGCTGCCACTGTGCCCAGTAAATGCTGCCAGTGTGCCCATCAAATGCTGCCACTGTGCCATCAAACGCTGCCACTGTGCCCATTAAATGCTGCCAGTGTTCCATCAAATGCAGCCACTGGGCCATCAATTGCAGCCACTGTGCCAAACGCTGCCACTGTGCCCATCAAACGCAGCCAGTGTGCCCATCAAAAGCTGCCAGTGTGCCCATCAAAAGCTGCCCGTGTGCCCATTAAATGCTCCCAATGTGCCCTTGAATGCCCCCAGTGTGACCCCCGACCGCTCACCGGCACTTACCCTGTCTTGGTGGGGCAGCGGGTGACTGCGAAGAGTGGGGTCCTCCATGCGTCTCCTGCTGTCCTCATCTCCCGTCCTCTCCTCCTGATAGGCATCCAAAAGCGGCGCCTGTCGTTTCAGCCAATCAGGTGACGGGTAACAGACCCGAGCACCTGATTGGCGGAGAGGCAGTTTAGTGTTAGGAAAGCGAATAGTCATTTGCTTTTCTAAAATAGCTGAGTGGCCTGTGAGGTCACCTTTTTTGATGCCTATTAGAGCCTATGGCTCTAATCCGGTGCTTCAAAAACACCCAACCCCCCCCCCCCGCCGCTGTAATTCAGGTTCCCTGCGCCCAAAAAGGGGCTGGGCGCTTGAATAGGGGGTGGCAGCGGCGGCCATAGATGGATTCATGCAATGCATGAATCTATCTATTGGTGATAGAGGAGGTGGCAGGAGAGAGGGGGCGGCACCCGTGCGCCCTTAATGCATGGACCACCACTGCATCTAAACACACACATACACATAGATAAACACACACATAATATACACACACATATACTGTATATACACACACAAACACATATACATATATAAATACACACATAAACACATACACAAACACACATAAAAACACACATAAGAACACATACATACACACATACAGAAAGCCTTTTCAAAAACGGCAGTGCTTTACCTTACCTCTTCCAGCCGGGTACTGCACTGTAGGGGGAGACAAAGAGCACCGCACACACTGTGCTTTCACTTTAGATCAGTGTGACAAGCTCCCTGCACAGTGCCGATTACAGTTCGGCTGACGATCGGGGAGATCGATCTCAACTGCCCCGCTCCTATCAAGATAAACAGGGGGGCCCGCAAGGGCCCCCTGCAGTATGGGGCCCAGTCGCCATGGCGACCTCAGCGACCCCTATACTTCCGCCACTGGCCTCTGGAAAGGTCAGGTGACCACTGTATCTGGGCAGTTTAGGGGAATTTCTGTGTGAAATGTCAAATAAAAAGGGGGTTCTGGGCCCCAGAGGTTCAGTCAACTCAGTAGCAACAGCTGTGGTGTTCAGGGAGTCTCTCCTCAGAGCAAACAGCGCTACTAAGGCTGAAGAAGAAATCCCATCTGAGGCGCCTAATTGATAGAGCCGGAGAAGAAGCGGAGGAGAACTGGATCCGAACATGCATCAACCTACCTCAACTGCGGGTCAAGTCACAGCTGAAGTTCCCGGAGCCTTCGCCAGCAGGTCTGCCTTCACCGCAACAGCCACCACAGACACCGCTGCCGCCGCAGCCACTGCCATTGTTGCTACAGCCAGGGGCTCCATCAGGGCAGCCAAGGCTCTGGAAGAAGGTGAAGTCGGCGGTCAGCTCAAAGTGTCACTTCCCTTCCGGCCAGGGGGGCGGCGAAGAGGCGCCGCTACAGGAGCCAGCGTTACTCCCCCTCACTGCCCTGCACTGTCTCCTCCCGTAGCGCCGAGGGTCCCCCCGTAGCGCCGGGGATCCCCCCGACACAAGGATAGCACAACTGCAAGCAGAGTGGGGGAGTTAAACGCGAGAAGAAGGAGCCCAGCAAGAATAGCATGCTCGGGACTCAAGGTGCGCTGGAAGAGAGCGGATCCTGGCCGGCGTATCAAGCCCCTCTGGAGGTCGGGCAACAACCCCCAAGGAAGTCCGATCCCGGTGGTCTGCGCTTCAAGGGATCAACAGGCAGATGCTGCTGCTGTACCTGGCACTGGTGACTTTGCTCCGCAATTAATTAGATTATTTTCATCAGTTCTAGTCAGGACTGTTAGGGAATTAAATTAATTAGAGAGAGTTCAGAAGTTTACGTGGTTGTAAAGATAAATTCATATTCCCACGCTACTAAACAGAATGCCTATTTAACTGCTGCAAGCAACGAAAAGGTCAGTCCATAACCACAAGAAGAAACCAATATACAATAAATGGTGCTGCGCTGTTATGTAAAATAAATAACCAAAAATAGATTACTAAAAATAAATGTGACCGTGTGCTACATAATTGGACAAAACGCGTTCATAAGTAAACCCTTCATAAAGTGCTGAGTGCTAGAGGTAGCAGTGTGCACATGATACAATTCACATAGGTAAATTTAAATAATAGTCTTAAAGGTGTATGTAGCACTAACTCTCGGTGGAGCTGCTGGTTTAAGCGGGCTTGTTACCTTCACTCTTGACACCCCTGTTTCACCGGAACCGGGTCTAGGGTTCCGTTAAGTTTACCTCTGGACGATAAAAGCACCAACACTTGAGTACGTTTTCAATGCTTTATTGAACCAAGTAACAAAGGAAGTAGCAGGAAAGAGGCAGGAGGGAAACTGCAGGGAAGCTCAAATACCTTTCTTTAGGATTCTTGAGAACGTCCTTTAAAGTTGAATATTGTAATCGGATGCAATCCCCTTGTGGGACACAATCTTTGCTCACCTGGATAGGCCTCTCTCACTTGCCTAGCAGCCAGTACGTAGCACGAACAAAAGTCTCTGCCACAGACTTGAAATAAACCCGTACGATCCTCTGCCACAGGATGTATTCAATTTTGCGATGAATATCAGACACAGTACTTGGACCTCTAAGCCAACCCGGCAGTACTATGCTGTAGAACTACTTTAGGATACGTCCTCCAACCGAGTCACCAGGCCCCTCTACAGACCAGCACTCTGCATGATCCTTCCATGACGGGTCCTCCCCTGGGATCTTCTCGGTTGTCCAGCTTCTTCACTCTGGATAGACAGCTCAGGACCATTCCTCGGCTGCTGTGGTAGGCCCCGGACATGCTTGATGTTCGTTTTACAGCCACCTGCTGGCCCTCCTGGCCGACAGGTATGCGTTAGAGTGCTACCTCGTGGTCCTCCGTTCCGGAGGCCCCCGGAATGGAGGACCACGAGGTAGCACTCTAACGCATACCTGTCGGCCAGGAGGGCCAGCAGGTGGCTGTAAAACGAACCCCAAAACATGGCGTCTGTCCCATAAATACCCTCTCCCAGAATGCAACTCGGAGGACCACCTCCACCGAGTTGTCTCCGGGACAGAGGAGCACCCATACGCTTCGACACGTTGCCCTTCCAACACCAGCCAATGGTAACAGCGACACCCACTGGCTCAGTGTGGAACCACACGCAACGTCAGCCAAGCTGGAACAGAGGCAAATCTAACTCCCCTAACGAGCAATTCAGTAATTTACCTATCAGATGGTAGATCATAAATCCACCAGCGCTACATGTATATTGGAGGGGCACTGGAACCAAGTGCTAGATTCCCTCCACAATATAATATATAAAGTGACTTGTCCTCTTCTGTGCAAAAAAGTGCAAGTAAACACAATGTGCCAGATGACTTGTCTTCTTCTGTGCAGAGAGGTTATGCAAATAGACACAAAGTTCAAAGTGACTTATCCTCTTCTGTGGGACACACTACGATGTAAGGTGGCCTCTTACCTTACAGCTGTAAGGTAACAGCTTGTATATATATATCATTGGAGATCGTGGGTATTCACAATAGTCTTCTTGTAATTCTTGTAAGTAAACATCCAGAGAATCGTCTTTATCCTGATGAGACACTCTCAGTATGGTAGTGTGTATTTGCTCCCTTGGAGCCAGTAACGGCAATGGCGTCCCTCTCCCAGTTAATGTATGTGCGATGTATAGGAAAGAAGAAGGGAGGGTTCCAAACAGTGTAGTATATAATTTGAACACTTTATTATTTAAAACAGCTTCAGGTACTCACATCTCAGAGTTGGTTATAATCACCACGAGCAGCGAGCTCGCACGCTATTGTCACTTCCGGTGCCTGTCTGTCCCGATGCGTATCGTCACGGTCACGTGACTTCATCAGGGAAAGTCACGTGACTGTGACGATACACGTTGAAAACAGATAGGCACCGGTAGTGACGTCAGGTTGCGAGCTCGCCGCTCATGGTGTTGTGTTTGTGTTTTATATTTTTAATGTGAGTGTCATATTGGCTGTTATTTTTAACCACTTCCGCCCCGGAAGATTTGGCTGCGCAATGACCAGAGCATTTTTTGCGATATGGCACTGCATTGTTTTAAGTGACAATTGCGCAGTCGTGCGACGCTGTACCCAAACAAAATTGACGTCCTTTTTTTCCCCACAAATAGAGCTTTCTTTTGGTGGTATTTGATAATCTCTGCGTTTTTTTTTTTTTTTGCTCTATAAACAAAACAGATCGACAATTTTGAAAAAAAAAAAAAAAATTTTTGTACTTTTTGCTATAATAAATATTCCCAATTTTTTTTAAAAAAAAAGCTAATTTTTTTCTCAGTTTAGGCCGATATGTATTCTTCTACATATTTTTGGTAATAAAAATCGCAATAAGTGTATATTTATTGGTTTGCACAAAAGTTATAGCTTCTACAAAATAGGGGATAGATTTATGGCATTTTTATTATTAATTTTTTTTTCACTAGTAATGGCGGAGATCTGCGATTTTTATCATGACTGCGACATTATGGCGGACACATCGGACACTTTTGACACATTTTTGGGACGATTGACAATTTATACAGCGATCAATGCTATAAAAATGCACTGATTACTGTATAAATGTCACTGGCAGGGAAGGGGTTAACACTAGGGGGCGATCAAAGGGGTTAACTGTGTTCCCTGACTGTGTGTTCTAACTGTAGGGGGGGGGGCTGACTAGAGGGGATGACAGTTCCTAGCTATTAGGAACTCACGATCTGTCTCTCTTCACAGAACAGAACAGGGATTTGTGTGTCCCTGTTCTGCCTCTCATGCCTGCGATCGCTCGTGGCCAGTGGTCATTGCGACCGTCAGCCACGAGCATCAGCACCCCCGCAGTGCAGCGCGCTCCTGCTATCCCGCTTAAAAGAGTCGATGTATAGCTACGACGGCTCGTGGGAACATGCCAACCTGCCACAGTATAATGACCGCGGCTGGTCAGCAAGTGGTTAATAAACATATCCAGTTTTAACATACTTTACGATCTGGGCCCCCTTTTCTTTTCCCTTATACATTGCTATTGGATCTGGAGCTCCTTTTCCATTTATCGCTGAGTTGCACAGAGGAGAAACCCCCAGTGGCCTATTGCAGGGGCCTGGATTTCTTTGGTCGTTACTGAATTTTTTTCACGCTGTTACCTTACAGCGGTAAGGTAAGGGGCTATTTCACATAGAGGGGTCATTGGACTGAAGAAACAAGTCACTGTTTACATTCCCTGATTTCCCTGATTGACAAAGTGTCAGTTGGAGCAGCACTACACGGCATCAGTTCACTTTTTTGTATGGCCTTTTTTTTTTTTTTTTATATGGACTTTATTTCTGCTAGTAGCACTTTAATATTTATCTGAAGCGTTTCATATTTGGACATTTTTACCACAAGCACTTTACCATTATCTATTTTGAAGATTGTATTTCACCTTTGCCACTTTTAACACTTGCACTTTATGCACTAGAACATATTTATTTATAGTGGTGGCTTTCAGTATTGTCAGATTAGCATTTAGCCTTAGCATTTCCCCTGATTTCTCTGTCAATATCAACCCATCCCACAACGACAAGGTCCTAGGTGTAATCCTGGACTCTGAACTAACCTTTCGGCCCCACATTCTATCACTATCCAAAATTTGCCGCCTCAACCTCCGCAACATCTCCAAGATACGCCCCTTCCTAACCAATGTCACCACAAAGCTTCTAATCCACTCCCTGGTCATCTCCCGCCTCGACTACTGCAACTCCCTCCTCATTGGTTTACCTCTAAATAGGCTATCACCACTTCAGTCCATCATGAACGCTGCTGCCAGGCTCATCCACCTCACAAACCGCTCAGCGTCTGCTACACCCCTCTGCCAATCCCTCCATTGGCTGCTACTCAGTCACTGAATTAAATTCAAGATACTAACTATAACTTACGAAGCCATCCACAACCTGGCCCCCAGCTACATCTCTAACCTAGTCTCGAAATACCAACCTAATTGTTCTCTTCGCTCCTCCCAAGTTCTCCTGCTCTCACACTCCCTTGTCACCTCATCCCATGCTCGCCTTCAGGACTTCTCCAGAGCCTCTCCCATCCTCTGGAATGCTCTACCCTAATCCATCTGATTTTCTCCTACTTTATCCACTTTCAGACGATCCCTGAAAACTCATCTCTTCAGAGAAGCCTATCTGGCCCCCACCTAACAACTGTACATTTATCTTCTCAATCAGCACATCACCCACAGTTATTACCTCTTGTATCTCTTGACCTTCCCTCTTAGATTGTAAGCTCTAAGGAGCAGGGCCCTCTGATTCCTACTATATTAAAGTGTATTGTATTTGTACTGTCTACCCTCAAGTTGTAAAGCGCTACATAAACTGTTGGCGCTATATAAATACTGTATAATAATAATAATAATTTAGGACTTTGTTCCATATGTGTTTACATTTTGTACCCACTTTGGCTCTTCCAGCACTTCTTATACATTATTGCTATTTTAGTTATCACTCAGAGCACAACACCATCTATTGATTTTTATCCCATTTTATTTTATTTTTGGTTGTGGTTGACCTGACCTTCTCCTCTCTCCTCCCTCCTCAGCTCCTGCCAGTCACAGCCCCTCCACTCCGTCACCGCCACCCCCCCCCCCCGCCCGCCATCTCTGTGCAGAGCGGGATTATTATCAGAAATCACTTGTATGACACACAGGGATCTCCCGCTGTGTCAAGTATTGTTTATGAGAACACCAATAGCTAATGTCCCGCTTACCGCAAGTATTGGAACATTGCGCTGTCAATCACAATATCGGCGGGAGGCGGGACATCAGCGATCAGTGTTCTCATATACAATACCTGACACAGCGGGAGATCCCAGTGTGTGTCATACAAGTGATTTCTGATAATAATCCCTGCTCTACACTGGTGGGACAGACATGCGGCACTGGTGGTCCCTGACATTCGGCGCTGGTGGGCCCTGACATTCAGCACTAATGGTCCCTGACATTTGGCGCTGGTGGTCCCTGACATTCGGCACTGGTGGTCCCTGACATTCGGCACTGGTGGTCCCTGACATTTGGCGCTGGTGATCCTTGACATTCGGCATCGGTGGTCCCTGACATTCGGCACTGGTGGGCCCTGACATTCGGCACTGGTGGTCCCTGACATTCGGCACCGGTGGTCCCTGACATTCGGCACTGGTGGACACTGACACGTTGCACTGGTTTGCATTTATATTTAATGCATTAAATTAATATTATATTAATATGCATGTATATTAAAAGGCTTTGCATTTATAAGGCTGTAACCTATCATACCGTATGTTACTGGGTAGCATGGATTGCTGGCTGCAGAATGAGAGGTGTGATTTATGTTGAAATGGGCGAGTTCACATTTTCATACAAGCCTAGTGTACCTCCCACATTCACTCTAACCCCAAGGATTCATGGGAAATGTAGGCTGATTACAGTTAGAGAGAGAGAGAAGAGGATATGATGCAATCACTGTTCTAAGAGATCCTCCCTGCCAGAATACAGGCTGCATTTTTTGAATCACAGAGCTGACAGCCTGAAAATTCAATCAGACATATCACTTAAACGGTAAGAAATTTCCCAAATGTAATAACTGTTTAGTGTTTTGTTTGGGGAATGTACTAATAGGGATTTTTTGAAAATCCTGGAGTTCTGCTTTAATGAATCTACTGGTATTCACAAATGCAATGTAAAAGGCAGACTGGTGTAACCTAAAGCAGATCCCAATCACCATTCTGTATCTGCCCTAAAGACTCATTCAAGCACATGATAACACAACGCTTTTCCATGCATTAAAGATGAATTCCATTCATATTCCATAGCTGGCCGATCCCTGTGGAACCCAAGAATAAAAGGAAAGGGGGGAAAACAGTTTTAAGCCCCCCTTCCCTTGTGGGATTGCGTCAGCGGGGTTTTTAGTATCCCGTCAGGTTTAAAATTTGCGGGAAGACTTCCCATTGGCCCTTGGCCTCTGGAAAAGTCAGGTGACCACTGTATCTGGGCAGTTTAGGGGAATTTCTGTGTGAAATGTCAAATAAAAAGGGGGTTCCGGGCCCCAGAGTTTCAGTCACCTCAGTACCAACAGCTGTGGTGTTCAGGGAGTCTCTCCTCAGAGCAAACAGCGCTACTAAGGCTGAAGAAGATGTCCCTTCTGAGGCGCCTAATTGAAAGAGCCAGAGAAGAAGCGGAGGAGAACTGGATCCGAACATGAATCAACCTACCTCGAACTGTGGGTCAAGTCACAGCTGAAGTTTCCGGAGCCTTCCCTGGCAGGTCTGCCTTCACCGCAACAGCCACCACAGCCACCGCCATTGTTGCTAAAGCCAGGGGCCCCATCAGGGCAGCCGAGGCTCTGGAAGAAGGTGAAGTCAGTGGGTTTGGAGGAAGAGGATGATCCACCCACGAAGGAAGTTCTGAGTTGGCGGTCAGCTCAAAGTGTCACTTCCCTTCCGGCCAGGGGGGAGGCAAAGAGGCACCGATACATTAGCCAGCGTTACTCCCCCTCACTGCCCCGCACTGTCTCCTCCCGTAACGCCGAAGGGTCCATGACTGGAAGCAGGGCGGGGGAGTTAAATGCAAAAAGAAGGAGCCCAGCAAGAATAGCACCGCTCGGGACTCAAGGGGCGCTGGAAGAGAGCAGATCCCGGCCGGCGTATCAAGCCCCTCTGGAGGTCGGGCAACAACCCCCAAGGAAGTCCGATCCCGGTGGTCTGCGCTTCCGGGGATCAACAGGCATGTGCTGCTCTCTCTATCGCAAAGCCAGTGGCGTGCAAAACACACCTCAAAAACTTCCACCCGGTGCCAAAAAAAAGTGCCCACACATAGAGAGTGAAACACAAAAATGTGCAACGGGTGTACAGAGTCCTCCACTAGGGAAGGACCTTACCCTGATCCCCCGGGGCGTTAGGCTCCAGACAGGGACTGGGGTACTCAGACAAAGGGTCCATCCGGCCGAAACCAGGCGGACCCCCACAACTGGAAGGACTGCCGAAGCAGACCAACCCAAGTACAGTGGGGCTCTCCCGAAGAGAGACCCCTCAAAGGAGAGGGCAAACCAAGCCAAAAGGCCTATGTCCACCCCCTCCCAAGACTTTCAGAGTAGGCCCGAGGACCCACACCCTACTCGCCACACAGTGACAAAACGTGTATACAAAGACAACCAAAAAAAGACAAAAAGGTGACAAACAGGGGTAAAAGAAAGAGTGGGGAAGATAGTGAGATGGGAGAGTGAAAGTGGCCATTGTGCTATACAATGGCCGGCCCTCCGGCCAGGCATAAAAATTTCCCCTGGTCCTGGCCAAAAGGCCCGGCCCAAGAGGCAGGTACGAAAAACGTGTGTTGTGGTGAAGTGACCATGGTGCCATAAAATCAAGTGCTTTCACACCGTGACTATACGGCACCCCTGAACTGCCACTTCAGGGGCACATTCACCACTGGCTTTTCGAAAAAGCCCTGACCCCCCAGCCCAGACCACAGCAGACCCCACCACAGGCAGAAAGGATATGGAGATCAGGAAGCCAGAAAGAGTCCTTTATCAGGCTCTACCGTCGCTCCCATCACTCCCTCCTAATTACATTCGGGAAGTACTAACCACTCCCCTCCCCCTGTAAGAGGGAAGTAGGCGTTCTCTCCCGAATAACTGTCCGGAGCTAGATCTGCCCCAATCCAGGCCAGAAGGCCAGGGTCCCGACCCTCCGGTTCAGACCCCGTGGTTCTCCATCCCTATCAGAAGGCTTCCCTTTCGGCTACAAACCACTCCAGGTCACCTTCACTCCAGCAGGCTTTGCATAGCAACCGCAATCCCGTCTCTATTTCGCCATAGATCAGGGACGGAAGCAAGCGCCACCTCCTGGAAACTGATAAGAACAGATACTACACTTGATCTTAGCCAAAAGGCCGAGAAGCAATTAGCAATAATCACGCCTCAGTTGAACCTCATTGGCTATGATACTGCCACTGCGCAAAGCTGCTGCTGTACCTGCCACTGGTGAGTTTGCTCCGCAATTAATTAGATTATTTTCATCAGTTCTAGTCAGGACTGTTAGGGAATTAAATGCAGTTAGAGAGAGTTCAGATGTTAAAGTGGTTGTAAAGATAAATGTGTATTCCCACGCTACTAAACAGAATACCCATTTAACTGCTGCAAGCAACGAAAAGGTCAGTCCATAACCACAAGAAGAAACCAATATACAATAAATGGTGCTGCGCTGTTATGTAAAATAAATAACCAAAAATAACCAAAAATAGATTACTAAAAATAAATGTGACCGTGTGCTACATAATTGGACAAAAAGCATTCATAATTAAAGTAAACCCTTCATAAAGTGCTGAGTGCTAGAGGTAGCAGTGTGCACATGATACAATTCACATAGATAAATGTAAATAATAGTCTTAAAGGTGTATATTGGAGGGGTACTGGAACCAAGTGCTAGATTCACTCCACAGTATAATATATAAAGTGACTTGGCCTCTTCTGTGCAAAAAAGTGCAAATAAACACAATGTGCCAGGTGACTTGTCTTCTTCTGTGCAGAGAGGTTATGCAAATAGACACAAAGTTCAAAGTGACTTATCCTCTTCTGTGGGACACACTACGATGTAAGGTGGCCTCTTACCTTACAGCTGTAAGGTAACAGCGTGTATATATATATCATTGGAGATCGTGGGTATTCACAATAGTCTTCTTGTAATTCTTGTAAGTAAACATCCAGAGAATCGTCTTTATCCTGATGAGACACTCTCAGTATGGTAGTGTGTATTTGCTCCCTTGGAGCCAGTAACGGCAATGGCGTCCCTCTCCCGGTTAATGTATGTGCGATGTATAGGAAAGAAGAAGTGAGGGTTCCAAATAGTGTAGTATATGATTTGAACACTTTATTATTTAAAACAGCTTCAGGTACTCACATCTCAGAGTTGGTTATAATCACCACGAGCAGCGAGCTCGCACGCTGACGTCACTTCCGGTGCCTGTCTGTCCCGATGCGTATCGTCACGGTCACGTGACTTCATCAGGGAAAGTCACGTGACTGTGACGATACACGTTGGAAACAGATAGGCACCGGTAGTGATGTCAGGTTGCGAGCTCCCCGCTTGTGGTGTTGTGTTTTATATTTTTAATGTGAGTGTCATATTGGCTGTTATTTTTAACCACTTCCACCCGGAAGATTTGGCTACGCAATGACCAGAGCATTTTTTGCGATATGGCACTGCGTCGTTTTAACTGACAATTGCGCAGTTGTGCTACGCTGTACCCAAACAAAATTGACGTCCTTTTTTTCCCCACAAATAGAGCTTTCTTTTGGTGGTATTTGATCATCTCTGCGTTTTTTTTTTTTTGCGCTATAAACAAAACAGAGCGACAATTTTGAAAAAAAAAACAATATTTTTGTACTTTTTGCTATAATAAATATCCCCAATTTTTTTTTAAAAAAAGCTAAATTTTTTCTCGGTTTAGGCCGATATGTGGTGTTCTACACATTTTTGGTAATAAAAATCGCAATAAGCGTATATTTATTGGTTTGCACAAAAGTTACAGCATCTACAAAATAGGGGACAGATTTATGGCATTTTTATTATTAATTTTTTTTTCACTAGTAATCGCGGAGATCTGCGATTTTTATCGTGACTGCGGCATTATGGCGGACACATCGGACACTTTTGACACATTTTTGGGATGACTGACAATTATACAGCAATCAGTGCTATAAAAATGCACTGATTACTGTATAAATGTCACTGGCAGGAAAGGGGTTAATACTAGGGGGCATTCAAGGGGTTAACTGTGTTCCCTGACTGTGTGTTCTAACTGTGGGGGGGGGGGGCTGACTAGAGGGGATGACAGTTCCTAGCTATTAGGAACTCACAATCTGTCTCTCTTCACAGAACAGAACAGGGATTTGTGTGTCCCTGTTCTGCCTCTCGTGCACGCGGTCGCTCGTGGCCGGTGGTCATTGCAACCGTCAGCCACGAGCATCGGCACCCCCGCAGTGCAGCGCGCTCCTGCTATCCCGCTTAAAAGAGTCGATGTATAGCTACGACGGCTCATGGGAACATGCCGACCTGCCACAGTATAATGACAGTGGCTGGTCAGCAAGTGGTTAATAAACATATCCAGTTTTAACATACTTTACGATCTGGGCCCCCTTTTCTTTTCCCTTATACATTGCTATTGGATCTGGAGCTCCTTTTCCATTTATCGCTGAGTTGCACAGAGGAGAAACCCCCAGTGGCCTATTGCAGCAGCCTGGATTTTACTGATTTTTTTTCACGCTGTTACCTTACAGCGGTAAGGTAAGCGGCTATTTCACATAGAGGTGTAATTGGACTGAAGAAACAAGTCACCGTTTACATTCCCTGATTTCCCTGATTGACAAAGTGTCAGTTGGAGCAGCACTACACGGCATCAGTTCACTTTTTTGTATGGCCTTTTTTTTTTATATGGACATTATTTCTGCTAGTAGCACTTTAATATTTATCTGAAGCGTTTCATATTTGGACATTTTTACCACAAGCACTTTACCATTATCTATTTTGAAGATTGTATTTCACCTTTGCCACTTTTATCACTTGCACTTTATGCACTAGAACATATTTATTTATAGTGGTGGCTTTCAGTATTGTCAGATTAGCATTTAGCCTTAGCATTTCCCCTGATTTCTCTGTCAATATCAACGTCTCAACTATCAACCCAACCCCCCACGCCAAGGTCCTAGGTGTAATCCTGGACTCTGAACTAACCTTTCGGCCCCACATTCTATCACTATCCAAAATTTGCCGCCTCAACCTCCGCAACATCTCCAAGATACGCCCCTTCCTAACCAATGTCACCACAAAGCTTCTAATCCACTCCCTGGTCATCTCCCGCCTCGACTACTGCAACTCCCTCCTCATTGGTTTACCTCTAAATAGGCTATCCCCACTTCAGTCCGTCATGAACGCTGCTGCCAGGCTCATCCACCTCACCTCAGTGTCTGCTATATCCCTCTGCCAATCCCTCCATTGACTGCTACTCAGTCACCAAATTAAATTCAAGATACTAACTATAACTTACAAAGCCATCCACAACCTGGCCCCCAGCTACATCTGTAACCTAGTCTCAAAATACCAACCTAATCGTTCTCTTTGCTCCTCCCAAGACCTCCTGCTCTCACACTCCCTTGTCACCTCATCTCATGCTTGCCTTCAGGACTTCTCCAGAGCCTCTCCCATCCTCTGGAGTGCTCTACCCCAATCCGTCTGATTTTCTCCTACTTTATCCACTTTCAGACGATCCCTGAAAACTCATCTCTTCAGAGAAGCCTATCTGGCCCCCACCTAACAACTGTACATTTATCTTCTCAATCAGCACATCACCCACAATTATTACCTCTTCTATCTTTTGACCTTCCCTCTTAGATTGTAAGCTCTAAGGAGCAGGGCCCTCTGATTCCTACTGTATTAAAGTGTATTGTATTTGTACTGTCTACCCTCAAGTTGTAAAGCGCTATGTAAACTGTTGGCGCTATATAAATCCTGTATAATAATAATAATAATAATTTAGGACTTTGTTCCATATGTGTTTACATTTTGTACCCACTTTGGTTCTTCACAACACCATCTATTGATTTTTATCCCATTTTATTTTATTTTTGGTTATGGTTGACCAATCCAGTGTTTGTTGCAACTAGTAACCCCATCCCTGTAGTTACAGGCAGCGTGGGAATATTTTTCTCTTCATTATGAATTACTACCTTGGATCGAAGCCCCCGCAGCGGTTCTCGTACAACGCTCCGGCTGGCGACATCGCTCCGGGAGTTACTTATGGGTATCGTGGGCTCTGGCGCTGTGATTGGCTGGAGCCGTGATGACGTCACTCCCGCACATGCGCATGGGAGCCGTCGGTAACGGCACACTAACCGAATCAACGACACATACGTGCCATTGCTTCAGTGAGCATGTGCCGATGACGTCAGCACATACTGATACAGGGGATATCTCCTAAACCGTGCAGGTTTAGGAGATACCAGGCAATCTACAGGTAAGTCTTATTATAGGCTTACCTGTTATGCTCTTCCTTCTTGCAAGAGCATGGTGTTGCTGATACCTCGGTTTCCGAAGTTTTAGATTTAGGCTTCGCAAGGCTGACAAGACAGTTTGCTGGTCAGAGTTTGAAGTGACACTATTTAAAACTGTATTTTCAATAGCCTTCTTTGCAGCTCTAAGAATCTCAGAGCTGGTCCCTCCAGCTAAAAATAAAAAGGGGGGACTACAATGGGGGGACGTGTTGGTAGTTGAGGCTAAAGTTAAAATCTGCATTAGAAGGTCAAAAACACCTCATACAGAGATAGTGGAGATGATATGATCTATTTGTATAATTCCCACAGGCCATGTTGGCCGAGAGATATGTTTCTATTTCTTAAAACTTATGGAATGTATACTGTATATTTCTATGTGAAAATTTCAATAAACATTATTGGAAAAGAAGGTCAAAAACGGATCAAATTGGTAAAGGATCTTGGGTAGTTTTAAATGTTTGTAGTAATTCGCTGTTATGCCCAGTGGCATTGTTAAAGGATTATATTAGGCATAGACCAGAGGTTAAAGGGCAGTTCTTTGTACATTTTGACGGCTCCCTTTTAAGCAAATTTAAATTTTTACAGGTTTTCAAAAAGTGCAAACATATTTTAGGTTTGGACAATGCACGTCTGACGTAGCATTCTTTTAGAATAGGGGCAGCCACTGAAGCAGCCAGACTAGGTCTCAGTGAAGGTTTGATCAAGAAAATAGGCAGGTGGAAATTGGATAGTTTCTTATTATATGTTCGTCCTAACTCTTTCATTTGAATAATTTCAGGTCCCCAGAAAATAGTCTGGATTGTCGCACATTCATTCGTACATTGGGCCAGAAAGAGAGCGAATGAGAGAGTATATTCGAAGAACTTGAGTTTAGACCACACAGATTTCAAAGTGATGTGGCATGGGAAGCGCGGAATTGTTTGGTTAGATTTATTTAGTGAGTTAGGATTTTTATATCTGAAGTTACCATATTTTAATTTTGCAGCTGGGAGGAAACGATTTGGGGAAAGTTAAAACCCTTGATCTAATTTTTAGAATCAGGCACGATTTGGTAAGGTTACATTTTTCATTCCCTGGAACAGTTCTGATTTTTTTCAGAAATGATCCCTAGGTTGAAGTGGTTAAATTTAAATTTCTTAGGCCCCTTAGAGAAAGTGAAAAAAAGGGTTAATCAGGCAATACAAAAGTTTTTAGGTTTTTTCGGGGGATTTTCTTATAGGCACACAGAATTACAGGGTGGGGTTCCCGGCTTGGACATGGCTTGGATAGGCTTGGACATTCTCAGTGCTGGTCTCAGCACATGCATTGAAAAGGCCGTGGTTATGGGGTGTGGGTGACAGGTGGTTTACCACCTGTCTTTTGGGAGATTCCCCTTTATTTGATTATACAGCTTGAGCCATAGTGGATGAGCTGTTTTACGCGTTTTAAAGTTTAACTTTTAATATTTATTAAAGCCAATAATGAAGGCCGTGGCCAAATATTTTTCCAAGCAAAGGTGTTGGTGTGTATTATTGTATTTAACCACTTGACGACCGCCTCACGCCGATGTACGTCGGCAAGGCGGCACGGACAGGCAAAATCACGTACAGGGTACGTGATTTGCCTTCCGCGGGTGGGGGGTCCGATCGGACCCCCCCCCGCCGCCCGAGGCGGTCCCGTTCTGTCCCCCGGCGATCAGAGACGAGGGGGAGGCCATCCGTTCGTGGCCCCCCCCTCGCGATCGCCGCCGGCCAATGGGAACACTCCTTTGCTGCTGTATGCTAAACAGCAGCAAAGGAAGTGATGTAATCTCCCCTCGGGTCGGTAGTTTCCGTTCCGGCCCGAGGAGAGACGACATGTGAGTGAGTGCACCAACACACACACATACAGTAGAACATGCCAGGCACACATTACACCCCGATCCCCCCCCCGATCGCCCCCCGATCCCCCCCAATCACCCCCCCCCCTGTCACAAACTGACACCAGCAGTTTTTTTTTTTTTTTTTCTGATTACTGCTGTGTCAGTTTGTGACAGTTACTGTGTTAGCACAGTTACTGTTACCCCCCTGTAGGTCTAGGGTACCCCCCTAACCCCCCCTAATAAAGTTTTAACCCCTTGATCACCCCCTGTCACCAGTGTCGCTAAGCGATCATTTTTGTGATCGCTGTATTAGTGTCGCTGGTGACGCTAGTTAGTGAGGTAAATATTTAGGTTCGCCGTCAGCGTTTTATAGCGTCAGGGACCCCCATATACTACCTAATAAATGTTTTAACCCCTTGATTGCCCCCTAGTTAACCCTTTCACCACTGATCACTGTATAACCGTTACGGTTGACGCTGGTTAGTTTTTTTTTTTTTTATAGTGTCAGGGCACCCGCCGTTTATTACCGAATAAAGGTTTAGCACCCCGATCGCCCGGCGGTGATATGCGTCGCCCCAGGCAGCGTCAGATTAGCGCCAGTACCGCTAACACCCACGCACACAGCATGCGCCTCCCTTAGTGGTATAGTATCTGATCCGATCAGATCTATACTAGCGTCCCCAGCAGTTTAGGGTTCCCAAAAACGCAGTGTTAGCGGGATCAGCCCAGATACCTGCTAGCACCTGCGTTTTGCCCCTCCGCCCAGCCCACCCAAGTGCAGTATCGATCGATCACTGTCACTTACAAGGCACTAAACGCATAACTGCAGCGTTCGCAGAGTCAGGCCTGATCCCTGCGATTGCTAACAGTTTTTTTGGTAGCATTTTGGTGAACTGGCAAGCACCAGCCCCAGGCAGCGTCAGGTTAGCGCCAGTACCGCTAACACCCACGCACGCACCGTACACCTCCCTTAGTGGTATAGTATCTGAACGGATCAATATCTGATCCGATCAGATCTATACTAGCGTCACCAGCAGTTTAGGGTTCCCAAAAACGCAGTGTTAGCGGGATCAGCCCAGATACCTGCTAGCACCTGCGTTTTGCCCCTCCGCCCGGCCCAGCCCACCCAAGTGCAGTATCGATCGATCACTGTCACTTACAAAACACTAAACGCATAACTGCAGCGTTCGCAGAGTCAGGCCTGATCCCTGCGATCGCTAACAGTTTTTTTTGTAGCGTTTTGGTGAACTGGCAAGCACCAGCCCCAGGCAGCGTCAGGTTAGCGCCAGTAGCGCTAACACCCACGCACGCACCGTACACCTCCCTTAGTGGTATAGTATCTGATCGCATCAATATCTGATCCGATCAGATCTATACTAGCGTCACCAGCAGTTTAGGGTTCCCAAAAACGCAGTGTTAGCGGGATCAGCCCAGATACCTGCTAGCACCTGCGTTTTGCCCCTCCGCCCGGCCCAGCCCACCCAAGTGCAGTATCGATCGATCACTGTCACTTACAAAACACTAAACGCATAACTGCAGCGTTCGCAGAGTCAGGCCTGATCCCTGCGATCGCTAACAGTTTTTTGGTAGCGTTTTGGGGAACTGGCAAGCGCCAGCGGCCTAGTACACCCCGGTCGTAGTCAAACCAGCACTGCAGTAACACGTGGTGACGTGGCGAGTCCCATAAGTGCAGTTCAAGCTGGTGAGGTGGCAAGCACAAGTAGTGTCCCGCTGCCACCAAAAAAACAAACACAGGCCCGTCGTGCCCATAATGCCCTTCCTGCTGCATTCGCCAATCCTAATTGGGAACCCACCGCTTCTGCAGCGCCCATACTTCCCCCATTCACATCCCCAACCAAATGCAGTCGGCTGCATGAGAGGCATTTTCTTTATGTCCTCCCGAGTACCCCTACCCAACGAACCCCCCCAAAAAAGATGTTGTGTCTGCAGCAAGCGCGGATATAGGCGTGACACCCGCTATTATTGTCCCTCCTGTCCTGACAATCCTGGTCTTTGCATTGGTGAATGTTTTGAACGCTACCATTCACTAGTTGAGTATTAGCGTAGAGTACAGCATTGCACAGACTAGGCACACTTTCACAGGGTCTCCCAAGATGCCATCGCATTTTGAGAGACCCGAACCTGGAATCGGTTACCGTTATAAAAGTTAGTTACAAAAAAAGTGTAAAAAAAAAAAAAAATATGAAATAAAAAAAAAAATAGTTGTCGTTTTATTGTTCTCTCTCTCTCTATTCTCTCTCTCTATTGTTCTGCTCTTTTTTACTGTATTCTATTCTGCAATGTTTTATTGTTATTGTTATTGTTATTATGTTTTATCATGTTTGTTTTTCAGGTGTGTAATTATTTATACTTTACTGTTTACTGTGCTTTATTGTTAACCATTGTTAACCATTTTTTTGTCTTCAGGTACGCCATTCACGACTTTGAGTGGTTATACCAGAATGATGCTTGCAGGTTTAGGTATCATCTTGGTATCATTCTTTTCAGCCAGCGGTCGGCTTTCATGTAAAAGCAATCCTAGCGGCTAATTAGCCTCTAGACTGCCTTTACAAGCCGTGGGAGGGAATGCCCCCCCCACCCCCACCGTCTTCCGTGTTTTTCTCTGGCTCTCCTGTCTCAACAGGGAACCTGAGAATGCAGCCGGTGATTCAGCCAGCTGACCATAGAGCTGATCAGAGACCAGAGTGGCTCCAAACATCTCTATGGCCTAAGAAACCGGAAGCTACGAGTATTTCATGACTTAGATTTCGCCGGATGTAAATAGCGCCATTGGGAAATTGGGGAAGCATTTTATCACACCGATCTTGGTGTGGTCAGATGCTTTGAGGGCAGAGGAGAGATCTAGGGTCTAATAGACCACAATTTTTTCAAAAAAGAGTACCTGTCACTACCTATTGCTATCATAGGGGATATTTACATTCCCCGAGATAACAATAAAAATGATTAAAAAAAAAAAATATGAAAGGAACAGTTTAAAAGTAAGATTAAAAAAGCAAAAAAATAATAAAGAAAAAAAAAAAAAAAAAAAAAAAAAAAAAAGCACCCCTGTCGCCCCCTGCTCTCGCGCTAAGGCGAACGCAAGCGGCGGTCTGGCGTCATATGTAAACAGCAATTGCACCATGCATGTGAGGTATCACCGCGAAGGCCAGATCGAGTGCAGTAATTTTTCCAGTAGACCTCCTCTGTAAATCTAAAGTGGTAACCTGTAAAGGCTTTTGAAGGCTTTTAAACATGTATTTATTTTGTTGCCACTGCACGTTTGTGCGCAATTTTAAAGCATGTCATGTTTGGTATCCATGTACTCGGCCTAAGATCATCTTTTTTATTTCATCAAACATTTGGGCAATATAGTGTGTTTTAGTGCATTAAAATTTTTAAAAGTGTGTTTTTTCCCCAAAAAATGCGTTTGAAAAATCGCTGCGCAATTACTGTGTGAAAAAAAAAAATGAAACACCCACCATTTTAATCTGTAGGGCATTTGCTTTAAAAAAATATATAATGTTTGGGGGTTCAAAGTAATTTTTTTGCAAAAAAAAAAAACTTTTTCATGTAAACAATAAGTGTCAGAAAGGGCTTTGTCTTCAAGTGGTTAGAAGAGTGGGTGATGTGTGACATAAGCTTCTAAATGTTGTGCATAAAATGCCAGGACAGTTCAAAACCCCCCCAAATGACCCCATTTTGGAAAGTAGACACCCCAAGCTATTTGCTGAGAGGCATGTCGAGTCCATGGAATATTTTATATTGCGACACAAGTTGCGGGAAAGAGACAAATTTTTTTTTTTTTTTTTTTTTTTGCACAAAGTTGTCACTAAATGATATATTGCTCAAACATGCCATGGGAATATGTGAAATTACACCCCAAAATACATTCTGCTGCTTCTCCTGAGTACGGGGATACCACATGTGTGAGACTTTTTGGGAGCCTAGCCGCGTACGGGACCCCGAAAACCAAGCACCGCCTTCAGGCTTTCTAAGGGCGTGAATTTTTGATTTCACTCTTCACTGCCTATCACAGTTTCGGAGGCCATGGAATGCCCAGGTGGCACAAACCCCCCCCAAATGACCCCATTTTGGAAAGTAGACACCCCAAGCTATTTGCTGAGAGGTATAGTGAGTATTTTGCAGACCTCACTTTTTGTCACAAAGTTTTGAAAATTGAAAAAAGAAAAAAAAAAAAGTTTTTTCTTGTCTTTCTTCATTTTCAAAAACAAATGAGAGCTGCAAAATACTCACCATGCCTCTCAGCAAATAGCTTGGGGTGTCTACTTTCCAAAATGGGGTCATTTGGGGGGGTTTTATGCCACCTGGGCATTCCATGGCCTCCGAAACTGTGATAGGCAGTAAAGAGTGAAATCAAAAATTTTCACCCTTAGAAATCCTGAAGGCAGTGATTGGTTTTCGGGGTCCCGTACGCGGCTAGGCTCCCAAAAAGTCCCACACATGTGGTATCCCCATACTCAGGAGAAGCAGCTAAATGTATTTTGGGGTGCAATTCCACATATGCCCATGGCCTGTGTGAGCAATATATCATTTAGTGACAACTTTATGAAAAAAAAAAAAAAAAAAAAAGTGTCACTTTCCCGCAACTTGTGTCAAAATATAAAATATTCCATGGACTCAATATGCCTCTCAGCAAATAGCTTGGGGTGTCTACTTTCCAAAATGGGGTCATTTTGGGGGGTTTTGTGCCACCTGGGCATTCCATGGCCTCCGAAACTGTGATAGGCAGTGAAGAGTGAAAGCAAAAATTTACACCCTTAGAAATCCTGAAGGCGGTGATTGGTTTTCGGGGCCCCGTACGCGGCTAGGCTCCCAAAAAGTCCCACACATGTGGTATCCCCGTACTCAGGAGAAGCAGCTGAATGTATTTTGGGGTGCAATTCCACATAGGCCCATGGCCTGTGTGAGCAATATATCATTTAGTGACAACTTTTTGTAAATATTTTTTTTTTTTTTTTTTTTTGTCATTTTTCAATCACTTGGGACAAAAAAAATAAATATTCAATGGGTTCAACATGCCTCTCAGCAATTTCCTTGGGGTGTCTACTTTCCAAAATGGGGTCATTTGTGGGGGTTTTGTACTGCCCTGCCATTTTAGCACCTCAAGAAATGACATAGGCAGTCATAAACTAAAAGCTGTGTAAATTCCAGAAAATGTACCCTAGTTTGTAGACGCTATAACTTTTGCGCAAACCAATAAATATACGCTTATTGACATTTTTTTTACCAAAGACATGTGGCCGAATACATTTTGGCCTAAATGTATGACTAAAATTTAGTTTATTGGATTTTTTTTATAACAAAAAGTAGAAAATATCATTTTTTTTCAAAATTTTCGGTCTTTTTCCGTTTATAGCGCAAAAAATAAAAACCGCAGAGGTGATCAAATACCATCAAAAGAAAGCTCTATTTGTGGGAAGAAAAGGACGCAAATTTCGTTTGGGTACAGCATTGCATGACCGCGCAATTAGCAGTTAAAGCGACGCAGTGCCAAATTGGAAAAAGACCTCTGGTCCTTAGGCAGCATAATGGTCCGGGGCTCAAGTGGTTAAATTCTGCAGACTGCTATCCCATGAAAGGAAAAGGGGAGAAAACAGTTTTAAGCCCCCTTCCCTCATGAGATTGCGTCAGCGGAGTTTCTAGTATCCCCTCACATTTAAAATTTGCGGGAAGACTTCCCATTGGTCCTTGGCCTCCTGAAAGATCAGGTGACCACTGTATCTGGGCAGTTTAGTGGGATTTCTGCGTGAAATTTAAAATAAAAAGGGGGTTCCGAGCCCCAGAGGGTCAGTCGCCTCAGTAGCAACAGCTGTGGTGTTTCCTTCCACCCTCCCTAAGTCGTGGCTAAGAACTTTATTATGTGGCTAGTGTCACCTTTCAAGGGGAACAGTTTATTTTAAACAAAGTTAAACAAATTATTTAAAGGTGATAAAGTTATATGTTGAAAGTGGGGAGATTCCCCTTTATTTGATCATACAGCTTGAGCCGTAGTGGCTGAGCTGTTTTACGTGTTTTAAAGTTTAACTTTTAATAATTATTACAGCCAATAATAAAGGCTGTGGACAAATATTTTTCCAAGCAAAGGTCTTGGTGTGTTTTATTGTGTTTAAATTCTTCTGACTGCTATCCCATAACCGTAGGAGGTGCTGGTACCACAGTGATCTTCGCTGTCTTCTGGATCCTTCCTCACACCAGATTCCACTTATCACTCTCCTCCTGCTGTATTTACACCCTCCATTCAGAATTTTAGTCTCCAGGAAGCCTGTTTTACAGGGTGACAACACAGGTCTACAACTGGGAGACTGAGTGTTGTCACCCCATAAAAGGAAGCACATGAAAAAGGACAGTGATGGCAGGATCTCCAAGTATTATTTTAATGAAATCTGAAGATTTTAAATATATTAAAAATGAATTTTGAAATAACAATGGTCCAGTTAAAGTGTAAAACCAGGCTGGACCTAACTAAGCTTAAAACGGCTCCCACCCCCTTCTAACTCCTATACTAACTACCCTGTAGAAGGAAGAGGCTTATACTTGCCTAATCTCAGAGTGCTCTGGTTCGGTCATGTGATCTAACCAGCAGGCAGCTTCAGGGGAGAAGAGCGAGCACTAGCAACCGATGAAATGCCTGGGTGGTGATGTCATCCATAGGCCTACTATGGATTACATCATGTCCCTCATTTCCCCTGAAGCCAGCCACTGGGAGCCGATCACATGACTAGACCAGAGCACCCCGAGATGAGCATCTTACTTCTACAAGGTAGTTAGTATAGGAGTTAGAAGGTGGGTGAGAGTCTTTTTAAGCTTAGATAGTACTAGCCCAAACTTCCACTTTAGCCACCTAAGGACCGCCCCATGCAGATATACTGTGACAGGCACATACATGTACATGATTGAGTACACAGGTTCTGGTTCGCGTGCGCCCGCCGCTGGCGGCCCTCCGGCCAGGGGCAGATCCAGGGGGGGGCAACAGGGCAATTTTCCCCCCCCCTCGAGAAAACATGGAAGACTGAGGCTGAGCGCGCCCCGGGTAACCAGATCTGCGGCCATTCTATGCATGAATTAAGGCTTAGAAACCTCGGGACTGCACTCTCCACCCCCTGTACCTCCCCCTGCAGTTTTTCAGCCTCTCTCCTGCAGGCTGCTGCTTGAGTGGGCGGGATGGGGATGTGCCTTTTCCTCGAGATCACACTCGTCTGGGAAAGGGAGATGTGTGCAGCTGCTGAGCAGAGAGAGCCGTGTGAATGTTCCTGGAGGTGAGCTCTGCTGCTAGCACTACATTGTGGATTTGTTTACAGGCACCTCTATGCTGAGTTACTGCAGCTTAGCTTAGCATAGAGGTGCTGTTAGATGACAAATGAGATCTTCATCTTCTTTTCATGACAAGTGAGAAATTGAACTCATTAAAAGATTATGACTGCCCCCTGGTGTATACCCTCCTGATTCCTCCCCCCCAGTGTATGTGTATGCCCTCCTGATTCTCCCCCCCCCCCCCAGTGTATCAGTGTATGCCCTCCTGATTCCCCCCCCCCCCCCCAGTGTATCAGTGTATGCCCTCCTGATTCCCCCCCCCAGTGTATCAGTGTATGCCCTCCTGATTCCCCCCCCCCCAGTGTATCAGTGTATGCCCTCCTGATTCCCCCCCCCCGTGTATCAGTGTATGCCCTCCTGATTCTCCCCAACCCCCCAGTGTATCAGTGTATGCCCTCCTGATCCCCCCCCCCAGTGTATGCCCTCATGCCCTCCTGATTCCCCCCCCCAGTGTATCAGTGTATGCCCTCCTGATTCTCCCCCCCCCCAGTGTATCAGTGTATGCCCTCCTGATTCTCCCCCCCTCCAGTGTATCAGTGTATGCCCTCCTGATTCAACCCCCCCCCCCCCCAGTGTATCAGTGTATGCCTTCCTGATCCCCCCCAGTATATGCCCTCCCGATCCCCCCCAGCGTGTGCCCTACTGTTTCCTGCACACTGCCCTACATCCTACTGACCTCTGTACACCACCCTATATACTACTGACCTCTGTACACTACCCTACATACTACAGACCTCTGTACACCACCCTACATACTACTGACCTCTGTACACTACCCTACATACTGCTGACCTCTGTACACCACCCTACATACTACTGACCTCTGTACACTGCTCTACATACTACTGACCTCTGTACACCACCCTACATACTACTGACCTCTGTACACTACCCTACATACTGCTGACCTCTGTACACCACCCTACATACTACTGACCTCTGTACACTGCTCTACATACTACTGACCTCTGTACACTACTCTACATACTACTGACCTCTGTACACCACCCTACATACTACTGACCTCTGTACACTACTCTACATACTACTGACCTCTGTACACCACCCTACATACTACTGACCTCTGTACACCACCCTACATACTACTGACCTCTGTACATTACCCTACATACTACTGACCTCTGTACACCACCCTACATACTACTGACCTCTGTACATTACCCTACATACTACAGACCTCTGTACACCACCCTACATACTGCTGACCTCTGTACACTACCCTACATACTACTGACCTCTGTACACCACCCAACATACTACTGACCTCTGTACACTGTATTATACTTTAAATTCAGTTCCGTAAGACCGTAACACCTTATTTTCTGGCAGTGCCCCTCCCGAGACTAGACTCTGGATCCGCCCCTGCCTCCCGCTGTGATTGGACACAGCGGGAGCCAATCAGAGGGTCCGGCAGATGCAATTTATAGAATGCATTAAGGTGAAAAACTTAGAGACTTTACAGCCCCTTTAAGAGTTTAAAGCTGATAGCGTGCAATAAAAATGAATGAAAGTTAAAAAAGCTGGGAGTTAAATCCTGGTCACATGGCCTGTCAAAGTCACATGAGCAGCTATCATCCAACTACAGAGAGCTCTGCTGCTTTATGCTGCATTTTATGAATGTTCTGCAAAATTCAGGCTGCAGAAGTGATAAATATTGCGGACTATACCAAAGATCTGATAACCCCTTGGAGCTATTTTACGTAGAATAGTATGATTGGATGGTAAAAAGCAGCTGAAATAAGATGTACCCATGTTGACGCGTATGTGTACCATGTAAATAAAGCTTTGGACCCTTCTGGGGAATCCTTGGTGTGCTGATGACATTTCTCCATTCATGTTGACGTGTAGACATCATAGCCACTTATTTTTACATGATCTTACTTTTTATTATACTGTAGTGACCATTTATTATTACTGCTATACACTCTATTTCTCTATTGTCAGTGAAGACAGGATGAGAACAAAGTTGAGAGTAATGAGAATGAGTAGCAAGAATGACATGTGACTGAGCAGAGGAAGACACATGTGTAGTCACTGGAGAGATGTAAGAATACCACCCAGGAGGATATGAAGATTGAGAGACAGCTGGAAACTGAGACATCAGTGGAAGAGAGCACAGCTGACAGTGGGAGGACGGTGTGAGTCATGGTAGAGGAAGTAGCATCAGTCAGCAAGACCAATACAAACCAGTATAGTCCTCTGTAAAAAGAGGGGCCATCAGCCAGAGTGATGACAGGTCAACAAATTGAGAACTTCTTTCTAGTTAGAGTAAGAGAACCCGTATATGGACCATATCTGAGGTTGCTATGAAAAGTTAAGATGCCTTCAGGCCAGAATATATGAGGCTAGGTCTTACTAGTTCATATTTTTGTCCAGGACAAGAAATTAGGAAGCCCTAGGCCTCCACTAAGCATGCTGTGGAGAAGGATGGTTCTAGATACCCCAGGCTTTATAGAGCCCCATATATATTTAAATACCTGGGATTGAATGATTCAATGAAAATAGGAGGGGGTTGCAATCGGGAGTACCCTGTAAAGATAAAGGAGCTTTGGGAGTAATGACATTTTAATGGCCGCCACCCGTCCAAGACATGAGACACAAAGCGGACGCCAGGTATCTAGTAGGGAGGACAGGTGCGACAACATAGGGATAATTGGCTTGGTATAGTGAAGCAGGGGTATCAGTGAGTTTTATTCCAAGATATGGTATGAATGATGTGGACCAAGGAAAAGGGAAGTGATCCTGTAGGTGGGAAATTTCTTTTGATGTGAGAGACACATTGAGGGCCTTAGATTTAGATTGATTAACTTCTAAACCTGATATAATCGCGAATTTGTCTAAAAGCCGAATGAGGTTAGGGAGAGTCGTGCGTGGAGAAGTTACAAAAAGGAGTGCACCATCCGCGAATAGGCAGATTTTGTGGGATGTTGAAGCGACTTCCAGCCGTTTGATATCAGGATTCGCTCTAATCAAAGTAGCTAGTGGTCTAAGGTCTTCATTGATGGATGGCTTGGATGGGACAGTTCTAGTTTTTCCTGGTCATCCTAGTAAGATAACACGCCCCAATGGTTTGTTGAACATTGCGTGTTGCTTGTATCCCACTCTAAGGGATTCTTGCACCACATGCATCACCAGAGATTCCATTTTCTGGAAATCACCACCCCCTTTCCCAACCGGCTTGGCTCAGCATAGCTCACACAGAGACTTGCCCTCTGGGACCAGAGTCCCACATACCCATCCAGCAGGCTCCCTCCTTGGAGCGGCTGACATAGCAGTGGGTGCGTAAAGGAGGATTCAGAGCTTCTGCTATAAAGGCTGGATCTTGATGGTGACCTATGACAAATACATCTGGAAGAAGTATATAGTATTGTCAATCTGACCTAGAAAGACTCACAAAAGCAAAATAGGATAGAAAGGAAATGGTTAAAGAACCCAAAAAAAGTACCCAGGTCAGCAAGGCAAGGAAAGTGTTAAACCCACCCTCTCATACCTGCTACACAAGGGCTGGCCACACGGGGGGCAGTGATACATCCACAGTGTGTAAACTGCACAGACAGACAGACAACCTGCACAGGTGATCAAATCATAGCAGAAACACACAGAGGCAGCATACCAGGGTGTTAATGCAGAGTATATACCTGTGATGATTGCACACTGCATTTAGGGAAACTGCTGCAAGCTGCCCACAGTGAAATCCCAATATCAACAGTACTGACCGCTGATTGAATTTCTCCACCAAAATTACTAGGGTGACCGCGCGTCTCAAATTTTGGAGGTCTGTCCCGGATCCCGGGAACCTGCATTCCGGGACAATACATGGTTGATCCAGCCGTTCACGATTCTGTGGCCATGTCTGTCTGTGTCTTCTCTTCCGGCTCGACGGCTCTCCCACGTCACCAACAATTTCATCCCATCAGCTGTGCAAGGGGGCAGGAGGAGCTGGAGATCTGCACAGACAGCGGGATTGGCGGAGTCTTTTCATAACAGCTCCTCCCGCCCCCTGCTCTGCTCTGCTGATAGGCAGGGCCATCTTTGCCCTCAAGGTAGTAGAGAGTGATTGGTTAGAGGAGTGGGGCTGGCAGTGGGGTAGTAGTACAGTGGATGGAGATATAGGTCGGGGATAACGGTGCTGGCTCCCTGTCAGACGTGCAGTGTACGGCAGATCCTGGTGATCAGTGCTCTGGCACTGCTCATCTCTCATGACTGTGCGTCCCAGTCCTCAGGTCCCTCCTTCTCAGTGCTCGCTCACCCCCAGCTGCTCCCTCCCGGACCGTCTGTCCCAGCTGTGATCAGACCGTTCCAGGCTGTCCATGTCCATGGTCCCCTCTGACATTGTCCTCTGCCCTCTACTCCTCCCCTAACCCAGTGTGGGAGCCCTCTCTTCATCCTGTACCTCCCACCATGTACCCCTCACTCCCTCTACAGTACAGAACCCTGCCCCAACCCATAGTACCCTGCACCCCTCTACAGAACCCTGCCCCCACCCCATAGTACCCTGCACCCTTCTACAGAACCATGCAGCCCTCACTATACACCCTGCCCCAAACCCATAGTACCCTGCAACTCTCTACAGAACCCTGCACCCCTCACTATACACCCTGCCCCCAACCCATAGTACCCTGCACCGCTATACAGAACCCTGCACCCCCTCACTATACACCCTGACCCCAACCCATAGTACCCTGCACCGCTATACAGAACCCTGCACCCCCTCACTATACACCCTGACCCCAACCCATAGTACCCTGCACCGCTATACAGAACCCTGCACCCCCTCACTATACACCCTGACCCCAACCCATAGTACCCTGCACCGCTCTACAGAACCCTGCACCCCGTCACTATACACCCTGCCCCCAACCCATAGAATCCTGCACACCCCACTATACACCCTCACTATTGGCTGGCAAGTGACACTGCATCTGGTGGCAGGCTGCAGGTGGAAAGTGGCACGCTGCTTCTGGTGACAGGCTATAGGTGGCAAGTGGCACGCTGCTTCTGGTGGCAGGCTGTGCGTGGCAAGTGACACGCTGCATCTGGCGGCAGGATTTATGGGAGTGGGATCCTATAGGAGAGGAGAGGAGGCGGGGTTAACTCATACGTATGCTGTAATGGAGTCTGTCAGGAAAAGGTTTTTTTTTTAGGCTTCCTTTCTTCTATTTTCATCTGGTGAACCAGCCAGCAAATCTGTTGTTTTTCAGCTCTCCAGCAGATTGTATTAGTTTACATGGATAAGACCAACCACTTAACACTGGCAGGGGTGCTTACAATGATCAGATTTAATTTATTCATGCAAAACATTTATCCCAAAAGAAAAAACTGTTTACTGTAACTGATAATAAAGTGTGAGCTGGAGTTTGGCTTCAATTAGTTAGTAGCTCTAAATCTATTAAACATTGAGCACTCCTCTCAGACTGACAATGCTGCTGTATGCTGTGGTGTCTCACTAATACAGGAGGTGTGTTACTGGCCAGATCACCAGGTGGGAACAGAGAGAAAAAAGCCAAAGAAAAGGAAACTGACACAGCTACCGCTTCTAAAGATTGGTAATCTGGTGGTATATATTACATTTTTGGTCTGGGGTTTAAAAAAAAAAAAGGTGTTGGTGCTATCACAATAATTGGCCTATGCACTTGGAATAAAATGAAATATCAACCCTTTTTTTTATATAAATGAAATGCACCAAGGTTTGAGGAAGGATCTTTATCTCATCTGAGTAATAAAGACAACAATGGTATGTTTCAGTTATGGTACTTTGAGGTCTTACCTTTCATATATCTTACCAAAACAGGATGTGAAGATGTAGAGGATAAGATAACAGAGTAGCTTACTTAAAAGAATAACAATAAAAAAAAAACATACACAGAAATTCTATGTAAAGTAAGACATACAGTTTGACTTATTTTTCATAAATTAAACAAGCAATTTGCTATGAGGTTTTACATAAATATAATGCTTTTAAGAGCTCCTACTTAAAGCGGTAGTAAACCCGCTGGTTTTTTTGTTCCCCCTACACCTGTAAGGGAAAAGGCATAATGAGCTAGTATGCACCGCATACTAGCTCATTATGAGATACTTACTTTAGAACGAGGCGCCAGCATCTCACCCTGTCCACACCGAGGGAGCTGACTTTTCCCCTCGGTGTGTCTTCCGGGTATCGCAGCTCCGGCGCTGTGAGTGGCCGGAGCCGCAATGTCGTCACTCCCGCGCATGCGTGCGGGAGACTTCTGTCTGGCAAGCTCTGGAGTTTGCCGGGCTGTCAGCCGAGAATCCCTTGTGCGCATGCGACGCTGCAGTCAGGGGCTCATTGCGAGGGGAATATCTCCTAAACCGTACAGGTTTAGGAGATATTTTTTTTACCTACAGGTAAGCCTTATTATTTTAAAAAAAGGTATACAAAGAGAATCTGTTACTTTTCTCTTTCAAGGCATAGTGAAAGGGTTCTATTAATAGGGAATCCCTCTCAGCCGCTTATACCCTAGGGTTGCCACCTGTCTGGGATTCACCTGGACTGTCTGTGTTTAAATCATGTGTCCAGGTTTCAGTCCGCCGGAAACCCACACACTATATTCAGACAGATATGTGGCTTGGAAAAGGGTTTGACAGGAAGGTGAGGGGGCAGTATGTGTATCTCATTACTATTCTCTTTGGAGCTCCCAAAAGGTGTTCCAGGTCTGTTACAATCCTATAGTGTATGCTAAAAAACAAAAAATGTGCTTTGCGCTGCTAAAGTGTTTAGGTTTGACTTGAAGAAAAGGTGGCAACCCTATTATACCCACCTTTGACAGATTTCATGGAGCCCTGAGAAATACGCTGTACTTTGGGGTATGGGAAAGCTTTTGACCTTCTTCCCTTCCTCCAGTGGTTGGACCTGAGGGGCCATTTGCCAGGCCCAAACACTCTCATGTTGGGAGGGGAGGGAGAGAGTCATTAGCCCCAGGGCCGGCCCTACCATGGGTCCATTGATACTTTGAGAGGGGCGGCAGAGGTGGCTCTTCATTTAGGCAAATTAGGTGGTCCCCTTAGGCCTCACGCTCACAGGGGCCTCACGGCTGCCTAATTTGCCTAATTAGAGAGCCCTCTCTGGACTCCGGAGGTTGACCACCTCCCTCCCAACCAGACGAAGGACCGCATCGCTCAGCTGGGATTGCCGCCCGCACGGGCCGGCTACAGACAGGCTCCAGAGAGGGAAGGAGGAGGAGCCGCAGCCACTACAGCACCGTGACCGAAACTTAGCTATTACCTCATTTGCCGTTCGCTAGGCACACTGCTGGAGTGGACAGACAACAGGGACACTCATGCTGCCACCACATTATTAGGGCCAGCCAGAGAGCGATCACCCCAGCCGGACTGTCTGCAGGTCACAGGTAAGTCCCGGACAAGACACCCTGTCCTCTACTTCTTCCTGGGGGGAGACTGCATGTACAAACCTCCCAACATATTGAGGTGGGAACGAGGGACACCTATTAGCAAAAGTATGTAGGCATAGGACACACCCCTGCAACACCCCCTTAAAGGAGAACTATAAAAACATTAAACAAAATTAGGAATTATAAAAAAAAAAAAAAAAACGGATTAGTTTAAACCCACAAGTTTTTTGTTTTTTTTTTACTATTATTTATTTGTATTGGCTTTTGACATTTACAAATGCAGCGATTTAGAAATTGGATAAATAGTTTAGCACTGGGAAACAGATAAAAAGTGCATTTTATATACAACTATATAGATCAGACCAAAATGAGGGACAAATGAGGAGGAAGGAGGGACAGAGGGACATTGTTCCAAATCAGGGAGAGTCCCTCGAAATCAGGGACAGTTGGGAGCTATGCATGTGCAGTGGCATCGGGAGGGGGGGACTGGAGCCCCGAAAAGCCAGGGGTCTCAGGCATGCACCATTGTATTGTTAGCCCCGAGCACCCCCCGCCAAGCGGGGACCGATCTGATCCCAAGTGCGGCCAAGTGACATAGCAGGTCCCGCCTTCTGGAGCCTGCAGCACCTATGATGGATGTCCCACTGGTCCAATGCCAGGACTGTGGGACGTGTGACGTCCATCATAGGCACTGCAGGCTCCAGAAGGCGGGAATTACAATGCGGCCGCTGCGCCACATCACTGTGAGATCCCCGCTTGGCGCTCAGGCGTGCGGCTTGCCTCCCCTCCTCTGGCTGCCTGCTGTGATGATGATGGGCGCACCACACATCGCACACCATGGCTGAGCTGAACTAAGCTGGGCTGCTGCAGGACACATGAAGTCTGTCTCCTGGTCAGGGAGGTCAGCGTATGTCACTACCGTCAGTGTATGTCAGGTAGGTAGGTCAGTGTATGTATGTCAGGTACGTAGGTCAGTGTATGTATGTCACTACCGTCAGTGTGTGTATGTCAGGTAGGTCAGTGTATGTATGTCAGGTAGGTAGGTCAGTGTATGTCACTACCGTCAGTGTATGTATGTCAGGTAGGTCAGTGTATGTATGTCAGGTAGGTAGATCAGTGTATATATGTCAGGTAGGTCATTGTATATCAGTGTATGTATGTCAGGTAGGTAGATCAGTGTATGTATGTCAGGTAGGTCAATGTATATCAGTGTATGTATGTCACTACTGTCAGTGTGTGTATGTCAGGTAGGTCAATGTATGTATGTCAGGTAGGTAGGTCAGTGTATGTCACTACCGTCAGTGTATGTATGTCAGGTAGGTCAATGTATGTCAGTGTATGTATGTCACTACTGTCAGTGTGTGCATGTCAGGTAGGTCAACGTATGTATGTCAGGTAGGTCAATGTATGTCAGTGTATGTATGTCACTACTGTCAGTGTGTGTATGTCAGGTAGGTCAATGTATGTATGTCAGGTAGGTAGGTCAGTGTATGTCACTACCTTCAGTGTATGTATGTCAGGTAGGTCAGTGTAATGGTCAGTGTGTCAGGCAGGTGAGTTTAGTGGTCAGCATTGATGGGCACTGGTAAGCCAGGCAGCAACCAGCAAGTGAGCATACCCCCCGCCACAGAACCCCACCGCCCAGCCAAAAAACCCTGCGCCACTAACACACCCCCCCCCCCCCCCCTCGTGCCGGCCTTGGACTTTGGGCTGAAGCCCCTGGTCTTTTTGCCACCTAGCAACACCCCTGCATATGGCCATGGAGATTGTTGAGCTGTATGGGGGACTGATTGTAAATTGAAAGTCGACTGTAAATGTCATACTCATGTCATGTGTGGGGGGCTCCCTATTATACCTGGTTGATTGAGGGCCGGTTCATACCAGCACGCGGTCGGAGCGGCTAAGGTGCGCTGTGTGCTCGTTTCCCACGTAGCAGGTGTGTTTACAGGCACAAAATCGCATGGTAACCCAGTACTTTGTGGTTTGGTGCAGTGTGTTTTAAAAGTAGTGCAAACGCTACTTTTTCCGCAGTCTGTTACTTTTTGCAGCCCATTCAAATGAACGGATTGTCAAAATCCCCACTGGAAAGTGTGTGTTCCCATGTGATCCTGGTATGAAATGGCCCTCAACCTATGTTCACACTTTTGTGTTTAGTGCAAAATCTAACTTCTTGATAAATTTAATTTTAGTTTAAATTATCATGATATTAAATAACCAATGTGGGGTCCTTTTTGTGGGTGTGATTATTTTTTTGAGGGGGGTGGGGGGGGCAGCATTTCATTCTTGGACCCAGGTAGCACAATGACTTGGTCCAGCCCTGATTAGCCCTGTGTAAGAGATTAGCACTCCCACATGTATATATTGTGTCGGGGGTAAGGTGAGTATATGTAGGTGGGCAGTACCCTATCAAGAGAACCTGTCATATTGCCCTGAGTTACAAAAATGACAGATTCTTTTGAAATGTAAGGTAGTTTCCAGAAGAATAGACCACATGCATGGGACTGATATTATCTCCGATTCGCTTCATGAAGGCCGAGAGCCTGCAGCAGATTATCTGCTGGGACACGACCTCGTTATTCTCATTTTCCTGTTACTCGGGGGAGAATGGAGTTTGCCCTCTCTCCCGGCTCTACGTTTTACGTCAGGGAAAGAAAATTGGCAGCGAATGTCGGTTTCTAACATGATACAGTATCTGTTTTCTGTACTAAATGTACTTACAGCATCAATCAACACATTACAATTTTCATCACTGTTTTCATTATTTGTGTTTGTGAAAGCGTAGACAGACACCACCATCTTTACCCAACATTTCTGTGTATTGTGATGGTTCATTAATTAGAAACTCTGGGCAAATAATCCAGTACACCACTGAATTATATGTATGTACTACCTCCCAATAGATATGGAATTCTGTTCAGCCATTCTTGTGAAACACACAGCTCTGCCACACTGCATGTGTAATATACACCACCGGCGCACCAAAACAAAAATTGCGTCAATATAGGGTATGCTGCAGCTAGCGGTTCACCACTAGTACTAGTGGTGACAATTAGAGGATATATACAGTATCTCACAAAAGTGAGTACACCCCTCATATTTTTGTAAATATTTTCTTATATGTTTCATGTGACAACACTGAAAAAATGACACTTTGCTACAATGTAAAGTAGTGAGTGTACAGCTTGTATAACAATGTAAATCTGCTGTCCCCTCAAAATAACTCAACACACAGCCATTAATGTCTAAACCCCTGGCAGCAAAAGTGAGTACACCCCTAAATAAAAATCTCCGAATTGGGCCCAAAGTGTCAATATTTTGTGTGGTCACCATTATTTTCCAGCACTGCCTTAACCCTCTTGGGCATGGAGTTCACCAGAGCTTCACAGGTTGCCTCCGGAGTCCTCTTCCACTCCTCCATGACGACATCACGGAGCTGGTGGATGTTAGAGACCTTGCGCTCTTCCACCTTCTGTTTGCAAATGCCCCACATGTGCTCAATAGGGTTTAGGTCTGCAGACATGCTTGGCCAGTCCATCACCTTCGTCCTCAGCTTCTGTAGCAAGGCAGTGGTCGTCTTGGAGGTGTGTTTGGGGGTCGTTATGTTGGAATACTGCCCTGCGGCCCAGTCTCCGAAGGGAGGGGCTCAAGCTCTGCTTCAGTATGTCACAGTACATGTTGGCAATTATGGTTCCCTCAAATGAACTGTAGCTCCCCAGTGCCAGCAGCACTCGTGCAGCCCCAGACCATGACACTCCCACCACCATGCTTGACTGTAGGCAAGACACACTTGTCTTTGTACTCCTCACTTGGTTGCCGCCACACACGCTTGACACCATCTGAACCAAATAAGTTTATCTTGGTCTCATCAGACCACAGGACATGGTTCCAGTAATCCATGTCCTTAGTCTGCTTGTCTTCAGCTAACTGTTTTCGGGCTTTCTTGTGCATCATCTTTAGAAGAGTCTTCCTTCTGGGATGACAGCCATGCAGAGCAATTTGATGCAGTGTGCGGCGTATGGTCCCAACCCCTTCAAGCTCTGCAGCAATGCTGGCAGCACTCATATGTCTATTTCCCAAAGACAACCTCTGGATATGACGCTGAGCACGTGCACTCAACTCCTTTGGTCAACCCATGGCGAGGCCTGTTCTGAGTGGAACCTGTCCTGTTAAACCGCTGTATGGTCTTCGCCACTGCACTGCAGCTCAGTTTCAGGGTCTTGGCAATCTTCTTATAGCCTAGGCTATCTTTATGTAGAGCAACAATTATTTTTTTCAGATACTCAGAGAGTTCTTTGTCATAAGGTGCCATGTTGAACTTCCAGTGACCAGTATGAGAGAGTGAGAGCGATCATGCCAAATTTAACACACCTGCTCCCCATTCACACCTGAGACCTCGTAACACTAACTAGTCACATGACACCGGGGAGGGAAAATTGCTAATTGGGCCCAATTTGGACATTTTCACTTAGTCTAAACAAAATTGACACTACTCACTACTTTACATTGTAGCAAAGTGTCATTTCTTCAGTGTTGTCACATGAAAAGATAGAATAAAACATTTACAAAAATGTGAGAGGTGTACTCACGTTTGTGAGATACTGTATATAGATAACTGCGCTAACCCTTTGGTGCCAAGAAATGTTAAAAAGTGTCAAATAATATCAAAAGATATCAGAAGATATGTGTGTCAAATTATACCATCAAATATGAAAGTTGCAACCTTAACCGCTTGCCGACCGGCGCACGCCGATGTACGTCGGCAGAGCGGCACGGCTGGGCAAATGGGCGTACCTGTACGTCCATTTGAATTTCCCGCCATGCCCGTGCGTGCGCGCCACCGGCCGGGAGCTCCGTGAGTCGGGTCGCGGGTCCCGCGGACTCGATCGCCGCGGGGATACCCGCGATCGCCTCACGGAGCGGATGAACGGGGAGATGCCGTTGTAAACAGCATCTCCCCGTTCTGCCTAGTGACAAGTGTCACTCGATCTCTGCTCCCTGTCATCGGAGCAGAGATCAGTGACGTCACCCACACAGCTCATCCCCCTACAGTTAGTAATCACTCCCTAGGACACACTTAACCCCTCCCGCCCCCTAGTGGTTAACCCCTTCACTGCCAGTGTCATTTACACAGTAATCAGTGCATTTTTAATCGCACTGATCGCTGTATAAATGACAATGGTCCCAAAAAAGTGTCAAAAATGTCCGACATGTCCGCCATAACGTCGCAGTCACAATAAAAATCGCAGATCGCCGCCATTACTAGTAAAAAAAAAATTATTAATAAAAATGCCATAAAACTATCCCCTATTTAGTAAACACTATAACGTTTGGGCAAACCAATTAATAAACGCTTATTGCGATTTTTTTTTACCAAAAACATGTAGAAGAATACGATCGGCCTAAACTGAAGAAAAAAAATGTTTTTTTTATATATTTTTGGGGGATATTTATTATAGCAAAATGTAAAAAATAATGCGTTTTTTTCAAAATTGTTGCTCTTATTTTGTTTATAGCGCAAAAAATAAAAATCGCAGAGGCGATCAAATACCACCAAAAGAAAGCTCTATTTGTGAGAAAAAAAGGACGTCAACTTTGTTTGGGAGCCACGTCGCACGACCGCGCAATTGTCAGTTAAAGCGACGCAGTGCCGAATCGCAAAAAACGCTCTGGTCAGGAAGGGGGTAAATCCTTCCGGGGCTGAAGTGGTTAATGCAGTAATGATTCACCTCAATGATCAATTGTGCTATGTAAAATATATGTATATACAAAAAGTCCCAATATCAGTGGCGGCTGGTGGTCAAAATTTTTTTTTTGGGGTGGGGGGGGCGCAAACAAACGGAAAAATACTGAAAAAACAAAACACCAAATGCAGCCACTGTGCCATCAATTTCAGCCATTGTGCCCATCAAATACAACCACTGTGCCCTATGAAATGCAGCCACTGTGCCCCATGAAATGCAGCCATTGTGCCCATCATATGCAGCCACTGTCCCCCATCATATGCAGCCGCTTGTGCCCATCATATGCAGCCACTTGTGACCCATCAAGTTCAGCCACTGTGCTATCAATTGCAGCCATTGTCCCATTAAATGCAGCCACTGTGCCCCATCGAATGCAGCCACTGTGCCCCATCAAATGCAGCCACTGTGCCCCATCAAATGCAGTCACTTGTGCCCCATCATATGCAGCCACTTGTGCCCCATCAATGCAGCTACTGTGACCCCCGCCCATTGTCTGCCCGGCACTTACCTCATCTTGGTGGCGGGTCAGGCAGCGGTTGGCGGCGGCGAGCTGTGTGGGACAAACAGTGGGTCCTCCATGCTGTCCTCCATGCTCCCCTGTATCTCTTCTTCCATTCCGCTAGGCGTCCAATAGGATTGCCTCTGCCTTCAGCCAATCAGATGACGGGTATTAGACCCGTGCTTCCTTAATGGCGGAGAGGCGGCTCAGTGTTAGAAAAGCAAATATTCATTTGCTTTTCTAACACACCTGGGTGGGCTCCGAGCTCTAATCAGGTACTACAAAAAAACACCCCTGCCACAGTAATTCAGGCGCCCGGTGTCCGAAATGGGGCTGGACGCCTGAATAGGGGGTGGCAGCGGCGGCCATGAATCTATCCATTAGTCATATAGGGGGGTGGTGTGACAGAGGGGGCAGCGTCCGTGTGCCCTTAATGGACGCACCGCCACTGCACCAATATACATTCTTCATATATCAATCCACCGTGCTGAACAGGAACGTGCAATCTAAAACATTCGTGATTCACCATCACCTTCCAATATATGCTCTTACCAGAAAACGGTAAAAAATATGGCTCTGTTGTGCCTTAATCTCTCTGATTCCTAAAGCAGATGGTCAGGGATATCTCCAATAGGTACAGCAATACTCTCTCATGTGTTTCCACTGTTTTATGGTTCTCAGACTCTCATGAAAAACAAACGGCCATCATTGCGAAAAATTCCACATTTATTTCTTAAAAAAACATTTAAAAAGTTTACACTCACATTTGGATGTGCCTTAGACCGGCGCTGAGTCTATCCAGCGTCCCAGTAATGGCCTGTGCTGGCCGTTCCATTTGCAGGGAGTCGGCATGCGATTCAAGCCTCAGTATCAGTGCGGATTATGGACCGGAAATAATGTCAGCGTCCCACAACTAGGCAAAACAAATGTTTTGTATTGCACATTCCTGTTCAGCACGGTGGATTGATATATGAAGAATGTATATTGGGACTTTTTGTATATAGCATGGAAAAGAAGAAAGGTAACAGCGCTCTCTGCAGGGACAACTCAATCGACGACTAAGGCTATTGCCGAAACGCGTCAGCTTTATTGTTTTATTGTCACTCTGTTGTACCAACAAACGACACTTCAAGGATTACAGTTTTGCCGGCTCTTCTTATTACTTTTTGTATATACATATATTTTGCATAGCACAATTGATCATTGATGTGAATCATTACTGTATTAAGGTTGCAACTTTCATATTTGATGGTATATTTTCTGATATCTTTTGATATTATTTGACACTTTTTAATATTTCTTGGCACCAAGGGGTTAGCACAGTTATCTATGCATATATCCTCTGCACACTGCATAGCTAAAAAGATAAGTTTGCTAAATCCTGCTTCAGTTTTAGGCCTCAGTCACACTGGACATTTTTGTTATCTCTACTAGTCTTCTTTCCTCATGGCAGCAGCGTTTTGGCAGAAAAAAAAATGCTAAATACATGTAACGTGTAGCATTTAGGTGCATCAAGTGCTTGGACGTTAATTCATTTTATTGGCCTGAATAATTTATATATTCTGGCCATTGAAATGAATTAACACTCAAGCACTAGACGCTCCTAGACCATTCTTCCAGAAGCACATTTGTGAGGTCAAGCACTGATGTTGGATGAGAAGGCCTGGCTCGCAGTCTCCACTCCAATGTGTAAAGGCAAGCGTCACAATACTTTTGACAATATAGTGTATTTCCTGCTTATTAGTCAGAGTTAGGGTTGCCAGCTGATAAAAGGGGATTTGTTGCCAATATTATTAAATGGATCCTATCTTTTGGTATTTTCAGGGCTGTAGTAAGAAATCACAGGGCCCCATACAGCCTACCTGACAGGGCCCCCTTACCCCCGACCAAAAGTGACTGAAGACATAGATTTATCAGTTCCTTTCTCTGTAGCCTCAGCTGCACAGATGAATGAATAGGAAGCACTCCGATGCTTCATGCTCATTCACAAACTGAAGCATAGTAAACACATTTACTATGCTTCAGTGATTAATGGACACAGTAAGTGATTGATATCGTTTGCTTACTGTGTTCATTCAGGAATAGAACAGCAAATGGAAGGAGTACATATGCTAGAACCAATCCCCCTGCAGTGCAGCCAGGGGGAGAAAGAGGAGGAGAAGCTGGCAGCGCTTCAAGGGGAGGTAGAAGAGGATCAGTGTCTGCAATAAGAAAGTACAGCTGGACCTCTTGCTCAGCAGGTGCCCAGGCCCCCCTTTTGAACTGATGGGGTCCGGGCCCAGTACAGGAGGGCTGGTTGTACTGCCTTATCAGTGGCCTTAATAGTTAATAGGTTGCAAAACAGGTGACGCTGGAATCTGCGTATCTGAACCAAGATATAGGAGTGTCACCTACCTGGCTACACAGTGTGAAAAAGTCCAAAGTGATGTGTTTAAACTATGTAATTATGAATATAATATAAAAAAAACAACTTAAACAAGGTATGCTGTGACTATAATAATTATATACAGTACTACTCAGTACTCTTGTCAAGATTGGAACGAATCCTAAATTCTATAATTTTTTTTTTACACAAAAGACATCCCAGAATGCAGCTGTCAAACATACATACTCACCTATATGGCTGCAGCATCGTTCCAATGCTGCAGCTGCCCCACACCAGACCAAGAACTGAGCGATCACATGACCGCTGATCAATGTGGATTGATCTTCAGAGAGCAACGCTAGTGTGAACAAGCCCTGAGTGAGGAGAATAGCAGTAAAGCCCAACAAGGATTCTAGCCCTTCATTATTACTTCCAAAACTAGAAAAATAACGTTTTTGGCTTGACATACAGTACACTTAATACATGGGTCACTTCCAGATCTTTCCATATACAGCAGGGAGCAATATAAATGCATGATGACATGAAAAGCTCCTCTGAAATCTAGCAGGCCACAGAGGTGCAATGTATTTACACTTTTATTTCAACAAATAAACTTGACGGGTGAAATCGGATACAGTATTGGGATGTGATCAACATAAATAAACAGGGCTCAGCTGAGCGTTTGAAGGCCTGGCCTCCCCCTCCAGACGGTATGTGAGGGGAGAGCTGGTAATTCACAGCAGACTCATACATTTCACGACAGGAGACAGAACATCAGTACCATGCCATAAACCTTTTAAATATTACCACATGTTCCACCCTGTTTATACCAATTAGGCTGAGAGGAAAGTCCGCCTGCGTCCAACGAGAGGAGAATCCAGTGATGAAGGTTAAAGAGGGACTCTGGAGCCATTTTTGTGTGTGAGAGGCCTATTGTTGGGGCCACAAAACTTGAAGTGGCCCAACGGGATTGCGAACCCCGGCACCCTTTAGTTGTAGCCTAAGTTAAAGCCTTAAGGACATATTTACCAAAAAACAGTAAACCACACTCAGTCCAGATGAAGTTTGAAGAAATTGTATTGAAGTCAAAGTTAAACAGTTCACAACAGAGGCATAACTAGAACCCTCAGGGCCCTGGTGCAAGAAACCATGATGGGTCCCCCTGACCCCCCAACCCCACCCTTCCATCCAAGCCCCAGGCTTCCAATTTTGGGAGGGCACCCATGGACATCCTCCTGGAACCCTGCATCCCGCATGCCCCCTGGGACGTGCATCCAGGGCAATCACAGCGGCCCTTTACTATGTGATCAGCTGATCACATGTAAACAGACTTGTTGGATATCAGCAGCCCTTTCCTCCCATGCTATGTCTGTGTGAGAAAATGAGAGCCGTTAACTGGCAACAATGTCAGTAAATAGCTTAGACTGATAATCAGTGCCACCTATAAGTGCTCATCAATGCCGCCTATTAGTGCCCATCAATGCTGCTTATCAGTGCTGCATTTCAGTGCCGCCTATCAGTGCTTATCAATGCTGGCCTTCAGTGCCCATTAATTTCGCCTATCAGTGCCACCTATCATCGCTCATCAATGCTGCCTATCAGTGCCATCTATCAGTGCTCATCAATGCCGCCTATTAGTGCTCATCAGTGCCACCTATCAGTGCTCAACAATGCCACCTATCAGTGTCTATCAGTGCACAATGCCCATCAGTGCTGCCTATCAGTGCTCATCAATGCCGCCTATCAGTGCGTCCTCATTAGTGCAGCCTATCAGTGCCCATCAATGCTGCCTATCAGTGCTCAATGCCCATCAGTGCCACCTATCAGTGCTCATCAATGCCGCCTAGCAGTGCCCATCAGTGCTGCATATCAGTGCCCATCAATGCTGCCTGTCTCCTCAGCAAGGCTCTGAGCTCAGAGCATCTCTCTCATACAGCTCTGAGCCGCAATTGACAGTCCCCCCCCCCCCCGCCTGCATGGGATGGGAGAGGAGACAGCCGATCTGCTCCCTCTACCCCGACCCCTCTCCTGTGTGTGTGTGTACCACGGGAAGCTAACAAGCTCACACTTCCTACGGTACACACACAGGAGAGGGGACGGGGGAGAAGGAGCACATTGGCTGTCTCCTCTCCCATCCTGTGCAAGAGAGGAGGGAGGGGGAGGGAGAACTGGCAGTGCCAGCTCTGAGATGTATGAGAGAGAGACGCTCTCAGCTCAGAGCCGTGTGACTAGCAAACCCGCTGGGGCCCCCGACAGCGGTGGAATGTCAGGGCCTGGTCGCAAATGCGAGTGTTGCAACCCTGGTGATTCCACCACTGGTTCACAACAAGCCCCGCGAATGGCAGCCCAACCAGGAACATTAACAGATGAACAGGAGCTTCTATCAGAACAGGTCTCAGCGGAACTGATAGCATCTGTCTTAAGGGGTGTAATGCGGCCTGGCCAGTCCATGCCAAGTGGGGAGGTTTCCAGGGAGAATGTCTGTCCCTACCCATCTGAACCCTTTCCCTGCTGCTTTTGCCATCTCTAACAGATGGGTGACCTGCCCCTACACTACCCACATGCTAGAATGTGGACATGGTCCTCAAGAGTCTAGGAGAAAATTTTGATATTGTCCAGATAGACTAGTACAGTCTCGAAATTGAAGTCTCCACAGCACCTTTCTATTAAGCACTGAAAAGTGCTGGGGGTGTTGCTCTGCGCAAAGGGCATTCGAATAAACTCCAACAGTCCTAAGGTTGTGATAAAGGCGGGCTTTCACGGTTAGCTACATGCCAAATCAAGGGTAGAAAAGTATTTGGCCTGCCCCAATGTCGTCAGTGATTCCTCTACCCAAGGTGCGTGCAGGCGTTCAACTTGCAATAGTCCACACAGAACCAGAGGCTTCCATGTTTCTTTTGCACCAGGGCCTTGGGAGCAGCCCAAGTCAAACCGCTCTGTTGCATGTTGTGAACCAAGTCCTTGACCTCCTGGCACAGGGTGGAAGGAATGTGACGGTACCACTCCCAGAGTGGTGGAGCGTCCCCTGTGTGGATTTGGTGATCGATGGCCTCTGTGTAGTTGTAATTCTCTGGGCTGGCAGCAAAGACCAAGAGGTGCTTTTCTAGCACTGGTCAAGCAGTCTTTGTTGTGTCTTTGTTGTGATACAGGGTAGTCCTGAAAGGAAGTGTCCAGCTATTCTAGCAGTAACTTGTACCATGACTCGTCCAACGAGGACATGGCTGTCTGAAGCAGAACAGAGATCACCTCTATCCCCGGCTGACCTTCCAAGACACAGCGATGGGGCATTATGTACAGGTCCGTTAAGATGGCATGGTTGAGGAGTGCAGTTGGGTGGTTCCCAGATTGAAGAGTTGTACCAGGATCTTCCCTTTGTGAACCCTGGAAAGGGTGCGGTGACGCTATCGGGTCCTTGTGGGGTTCTATCATAGTGGCCCCTTGAAGTTTCTTGTGGGCCCCGATGGGGAGGGAGCAAACTACCCCTTGGAGGGGTGCCAGGAGTAATCTATTGTCGTTCATCTGTATCTTCAACCAGGTGACACCTTCTACCAAGATGTGCAAGTTATTAGCTGCTTTAAGGGATAGCTAGGAGGGGTCCAGCTGATCTTGTGTCCTGAAATGTTGGACATAGAAGTAATACTCCATGACAGTGACTACAAACCCTGTGTCGATCAGGCATGGGACCATTGACAATGGTGGTCACCACTGGGCCTGGAGCAGCCATAGACTGTGGTTGGCCAGGACCTTGGGTTGCCAGTCCTGGGGGTTGCCCGCAGGAGCTGGTAGTTTAACGGCGGTTTGCGTGTGTTTTTGATTTCAGGCCTGCCAAAGTTCTTGCTTACATGTGCAAAATGACCGCAGTGCCAGCACTATGGTCTTCTTCTGGGTCCCTCCGTAGCGGATTCTCATCCATAGGGGGGAGGGGCCAAATCCCATTAAAATGTGAATACCTGTTGTTTCAGGGAAGCCACGTCCAGGGCAAATTCCCTTAGTGTTGTCTTTATAGTGAACAGCGGTGAGGGGGACAAAGCCTCTTGTTTTATATGTAGCGGATCATACTTTTTGGTCATTGCTACCATTGCCTCCGCATCTTCTTGTTCCTATGCAACTGCGTCTACCACAATGTCATGGAAAGAGATGGTGGGTTGCATTCTAATTTGTTCCTGCTGGGCCTACCAAGAATTGACCCCTCAGTAAATGGCCTAAATCCACGATTCAGGCCACATGCATTCCTTCTTTCTAGTTGTTTCCAGAGGTGCTAGAGCGCCTCCGCAAAGTGCATGAGACTCTCTTCCTCCTGCTGTCTCCAAATAAAGAATCTGTGCCTCAGCTCCTCATCCTAAGCCCATTCATTTGAATAGGCTGGAAACACACTGGATCACACCAAAAGTAGTGCATGCACCACTTTTAAAAATGCACTGCAACCGGATCGCATGGTACTGAGGTACCATGCGATCTGGTTCAGGAAAATGCATTGCATCTGCAACCTGCAGAGGTATCTATTGACACCCTTAGCAGATCACACACCCAGTGTATTTGGAACACGGTGGGGGAAACACGCACAAAAGTGCACGGAACTAAAGGAGAAACATTTTTAATTTTTGTTGATTAGTGGATAGACCTTCAATTTTAAATTTTATGGTGAAGCAATGCAACCCAAGGATCTTTCAGTAGGCGGAAGATTAGTCAGCTTCTGAGCTAATAAGTGTAGCGGTTGGTTACTACTAGTTACTAACATCCACCAAATCACCATGCTGCCAGACCCCCATCTATCCCCTCTGAGACAATGATCAGTCATTTGCGTAGTTTTTTTGCGTTTATTGCGGGATACAACTTGGTTGGGGTAAAGGAAGATATGGGATACCCATAGCACTTACTGAATTGTCATCACATTTGTAGAACATTGATTAGCAGCTTTAGCCATGAAAAATGATGCACTTATAACATTCACAGTCTATTTCCTCTTCATATCTCCACTGCAGACTATTGCTCCTCTTCCTCTGCACTCACCCCTGCAGATTATCACTCCTCTAAATTCCTCTCTTCTTGTACAAATCCTCTACTGCAAAACTGTTAAGACTCCTGTATCATCACTTCCAGTAAGACAAAAAGGATCACTCTGAATAACCCCAGTTTGCTAGCTATACTTTGTTACTATAATAAAGTCTCTTGTTCTGACCCACTTTAACTACTAGAACCTTGTCTCTGTGCATGGCACGCCCAAGCCTCCACTCTCGATAGATGTCCTTGAAACGGGCCCAAACCTCACTCTCAGGCACCCGTTTTGGCTTGGGTACATGCAAGTAGTCCCAGACCAGGTCATTCTCCCACTGCTCCCGGGAGTCCTCAACAACGTCAATGATCTGGGCTGAAATGTATGGATAGTCCAGGTCCCACTCCAAAGCGACCTTCCTCTGTACTGCTCGCTGAAACCAGGAAAACCTGGGCAACCCCTTAGGCTTCCCCTGGCCAGGCAGGACACACGAATCAGAGGCCTTACCGACCCATTGGCGGTAAGAAATCACTTTGGTTTTAGTAGTAGAGGGCGGCCCTCGCTCACCTCGTCTGGCCCACCTGAGGGATACCCCTCCTGCAGCATGGGCTCCTTCCGGACGGGCACAGCAAGGGTCTTACTTGGAGCTGGCTCTTCAGGGAGATCAACCGGAGGCCGCACACAAATGCCCTGTACACACGATAGGATTTTCCGATGGAAAATGTGTGATAGGACCTTGTTGTCGGAAATTCCGACCGTGTGTAGGCTCCATCACACATTTTCCATGGGAATTTCCGTCACACAAAATTTAAGATCTGGTTCTCAAATTTTCCAACAACAAAATCCGTTGTCGGAAATTCCGATCGTGTGTACACAATTCTGACGCACAAAGTGCCACGCATGCTCGGAATCAAGCGGAAGAGCAGCACTGGCTACTGAATTTCATTTTTCTCGGCTTGTTGTACGTGTTGTACATCACCGCGTTCTTGACGTTCTAAATTTCTGACCAACTTTGTGTGACCGTGTGTATGAAAGACAAGTTTGAGCCAACATCCGTTGGAAAAAATCCCATGGATTTTGTTGTGTACAGGGCATAACACTTGCAACCTCCGGGCCCCTGGCCAGGCCACAGGTCTTCCCGACATCCTCTTCTCCTTTCACATCCTGGAACTCAGAGATGGATGAGCCCAGTAAAAGTTCCTTCACTGCTGGGGTAGGTGACACATGGCCCTCTCCGGCCTTCCAGGTCACCTGCAGCTGCGGCAAACACAGTCCAGTGAGCAGGCTGGTAGAATATTATTTAGTCTCTTGCTGCAATGACCCTAAGCGGGTAAGTGGATTCCCACAATGTCTGCACCGGGCCCAGGCACTGACTCCAGCCGTAGGCCTGTGACACCCGGGACATATCATACACAGCCGCTCCACTCCTCCGACCACCCCCAAGGCAAGTCCTCCAGTAAGTTCCAGACGAATACTGGTGCTAACCAGCACCCGATCCTGCACATCAGGCGACCACTGCATAGCAGGCGTCGTCCAACCACCTTCCGCCATCTTGCTCTGCCTTGTGTCTGGTGCGTAGCACGCTGAATACTTGTTAGCTCACCGCTGGGGCATAACTCCGCCCACTCACTTGTTGGTTTAGCGTACGAGGAACTCTAAGCATACATTTTCAGTGTGTGCCAGAGTGACACCTGGTGGCAGGCGCTGTTGAATTGCATGCACTGTCCAAGTTTTAGTTTTGAAACTGCGTCACAAACTTTACAGCGGTCACCGTTAACACAGTAAAGTTTCTCCATTGCCTACCGTAAGGGACTGACCGTGCACACCCTGTCAGTGACACCCCCTTGTGGCTCGGTTACTAGGGGCAACAGTAGACATCCACAAACTTACTCTCCACTGTGTTCGGCAGGATTAATAAAGTCATTCACATTTTGCAAACAGTGGGTAATGCCCACGCTGTGAAAAGCGCCGGACATATTTGTAATCCAATGAGCGTGATTGCTCGCCGCGGTTGCCACAGGTGATAGCACATGGTTACAGTCACTGAGTTGCAGGGCTTATCGCTGTTGTGAGTACAGCTGAGTGCAGGGAGCGGGCAGGCAGCACCGATCCTGGACGGTTGCTATGGGCAGCAACACTTGGCAACAAGCTTGGTTTTGGTTGCTATGGGCAACGGCATGTAACAAAGTCAGTTTAAAAGCAAACACACAGTCCTTTTCCTCAGTAAATCCCAAACGTGGCAAAACAAGCAAAGTCTCCCCTGGCTTTTAGCGGTGGCTAGGGGCGACGGCCAGCAGGTTAACCGTGAAGGCGGATCTCAGTGGGACCTCCAAATGTAGCGGTTGGTTACCACTAGTTACTAACATCCACCAAATCACCCTGCTGCCAGACCCCCATCTATCACCTCTGAGACAATGAGCAGTCATTTGCGTAGTTTTGTTGCGTTTATTGCAGGATACAACTTGGTTGGGGTAAAGGAAGTTATGGGATGCCCATAGCACTTATTGAATTGTCATCACATTTGTAGAACATTGATTAGCAGCTTTAGCCCTGAAAATGATGCACTTCTAACATTCACAGTCTATTTCCTCTTCATATCTCCACTGCAGACTATTGCTCCTCTTCCTCTGCACTCACTCCTGTAGATTATCACTCCTCTAAATTCCTCTCTTCTTGTACAAATCCTCTACTGCAAAACTGTTAGACTCTTGTATCATCACTTCCAGTAAGACAAAAAGGGATCACTCTGAATAACCCAGTTTGCTGGCTGTACTTTGTTACTGTAATAAAGTCTCTTGAATGGTGTTGCTTTAGCAAATCAATAAGCCAGAGGCATGCAATACCTCTCCCCGGTGGCTCAGTGAATTTGGTAGCTACACAGTCTCTTGGAAGGTATTACCAGAGTGCTTTACCAGGCCAGAGATACTCGGTACCTCTCCCCGATGGCCTAGCACGCGGTAATAAGCGGACTACTGTTCCCAGCCAGTCCATAACTGCAAATGCTGCGTTCCCCGGCCACAGCATTCTGCACTACTCTCAACAATTCTCGTTTTGCTTCTTTCACATTGACCTTCTCCAAAGGGCAAGTTCTGTGTTCCCCGGTCACAGAACTTTGTTCTACTCTCCTGAGTCCTACTGTTGCTTCTCCTTCACCGATCTTCTCCTGTGTGCAACTCCTGTGTTCCCCGGTCACAGCAGCTTGACACCAACTCCATGATGAAGATCTTCCTTAAGGAATACATCCTAGCAGCCCTTCCAGCCCTCCTCCGCGCTCGGCGCGCCCCCCCCCCCCCCAATGTGGGGATGCCCTGCGGCAGCTGCCTACAACTCCATTCTCATTTTCTCCTGCACCGTCAGAGCTCCCTAGCAGCATGTGACCCCAGCTTATATAGGAGGCCTGCCCCCTTCCAATACCCAATGGTAATTGGTCAGAGCTCCTCTCATGAGCTGCCTGCCACTCAAACCTCAGGTCCAACCTCTGTTCCAGAACAATCCTCCTGAAAGCAGGGGAGGCGCCTCTGAGTCAGAGCACAGGTGGTCACACCCACCACTACACTAAACACTCCCAATCTCAAATCAAAACAAACAGGCCTAACCTAAAGCACAGGCATTTCCAAACTATTTCCAAAATAAGCAGCTTATTATTGTGCTTTTTTTTTTTTTTAAGGGGGCGTGGCCACTATGGCCAAATCTGTTCTCACAGGGACTGATATTCTATCCTACCTTACAGTCTCTAAATTTAATGGCTTGGCTATTGAAACCCACATTCTAAAGAAATGTGGGCTTTCCGGGTCAGTTATCTCTACCCTGATTAATGCAAGGAAGCCAGCTTCCAGAACTATATATTATAGATTCTGGAGGGCTTATGTTTCCTGGTGTGAATCCAAGGGTTGGCACCCTCGGAGATATATCATAGGCAGAATTCTTGCCTTACTACAATTAGAGGTAGAAATGAAATTGGCCTTGAGTACTATTAAATGCCAAGTCTCAGCTTTATCGGTCTTATTTCAAAAGACCACTTGCTACTCATTCTTTAGTCCGGGGTTTTATACAAGGGGTGACGTGGCTTATTCCACCTGTCAAACCTCCCTTGAACTCTTGGGACTTGAACTTGGTTTTTGTCTGTGTTACAAAAACAGCCATTTGAACCAATACAACATATTCCCCTAGTCCTTCTGACAAGAAAGTTGGTATTTTTGGTTGCTATATCCTCAGCAAGGAGGGTTTCGGTTTTGGCTGGCTGCTCTTTCTTGTAAAGAGCCATATTTGATTTGTCATGAGGACAGAGTGGTGTTACGCCCTCGTCCAGACTTTTTTTTATCAAAAGTGATTTCAGGTTTCACCTGAACCAAGATATTGTCCTGCCATAGTTTTTTTTCCAAAACCATGTTCCAGGGAAGAAGAGTCACTACATTGTCTTAATGTGGTGAGGGCAGTGAAAATCTATTTTAAGGCAACTGCTCAGATTCGTAAAACTGATGTGTTATTTATTCTGCCAGAGGGTCCTAAGAAAGGACAGGCAGCGTCGAAATCCACTGTCGCTAAGTGGATTTGACAAGTGATAATTCAAACTTATGATTTAAGGGGTAAAATTCCCCCGTTTCAAGTTAAGGCGCACTCTACCAGGGCGGTTAGTGCTTCTTGGGCAGTGCGTCACCAGGCCTCCATGGCTCAGATCTGTAAGGCCGCAACTTGGTCTTCAGTGCATACATTCACAAGATTTTATCAGGTGTACGTAAGGAGGTATGAGGATATCGCCTTCAGGAGCAGTGTACTGCAAGCAGCAGTATAGATCCTCAAGTCTGTGGGTACCCTGCGGGTTGTCTCTCCCTCCCCTCAAGTAGCATTGCTATGGGACGTCCCATTAAGTAATTACTTAAGGCTCTCTGTCCCATGATGTATGATAAAGAAAATAGGATTTTTATTACAGGTTACCTGTAAAAATCCTTTTCTTGGAGTACATCATGGGACACAGAGGTCCCGCCCCTCTTTTGGGATTAAGTATATTGCTTTGCTCCAAAAACTGATGTGCTCCTGGAAGGAGGAGGGGTTATATAGGTGGCCTATAACCCCTATAACCCATTAAGTAATTACTTAAGGCTCTGTGTCCCATGATGTACTCCAAGAAAAGGATTTTACAGGTAAGCTGTAATAAAAATTCTATTTTTTCTTACTGAATTCCACATAGTAATATGTTATTTCTCTAACCTTGCTGCCTAGAAAAAATGTATTTGGTATTTCATCTCTCAAATGCTAAGCGGTCTGTCTATTTAAAAAAATGTAGTTGTATAAACGCCTCAGAATTCACATAGCTATCATGAATAATACTCATAATGTGTCCAAAATGTTTATTTCCTATGATGGTTAGCGCCATCCAGTGGCCATAATGCAGTATTTCCCCAACTAAGGTGTTTCAGGAAGATACAGCGTTACGGCTAGCAGAAGGAGCTGATGATCAAATGAATTAGACGCATTATGGGGATCATTCGTGATGGCAATGCAAATGCTGAAACATTCACACAGGGAATTTTTTTTTTCATAAAGGATCTGATTTATAACAGATACAGTTATCTGAGAAGATCTCCACTGTAAGGATACCTTCTCCACTTATCACTCCATGTCCATGGGTACAATCATTACTTCCCTCATTCAACCCCACCACTGTAGACAAGGTTGCTAAACTTCTTTCTAAGGTCCACCTAACCACCTGCCCCCTGGACCCTGTTACCTCGCAAATGCTACGTTTACCCTCTGGCTCTATTCTACACTCTCTAACTCACATCTTCAATCTCTCCCTCTCTTCTGGCATCTTCTCCAATTCTCTAAAACATGCACTAGTCACCCCCATACCTAAAAAGCCCTCACTGGACCCCACCAATCTTAACAACCTATGCTCCAACAAATTGCTCCCCTTTTTATTCAAACTCCTTGGCCATCTGGTCTACAACCGACTGAGCGACCATCTCACTAAAAATAACCTTCTTGATCCCCTTCAGTCTGGATTTCGCCCTCAACACTTCACAGAAACTACCCCCTCAAATTTACAAACTATCTACTAACAGCCAAAAACAATGAACACCAGGGCCGTTGCTAGGTGGCAAAAACACCAGGGGCTTCAGCCCGAAGTCCGGGCCCAGCAACGGGGGGGATGTTACCTACCTGACGTGCACTGACCTGCCTGATGCGCACTGACCTACCTGGCACACACTGACCTACCTGACACACACTGACCTACCTGACACACACTGACCTACCTGACACAAACTGACCAGACTTCAGGTGACGTGACCTCCTCCTGTAGCTCAGCCATAGTGTGCGGCGCGCCCATCACAGTAGAGTAGACAGTACATAGCAGCCACTCCAGGCAGCCAGAGCCAGGACAGGAGAGAAGAGCCAACCGCCCGAGCGATGAGTGGGGATCTTCTCACAGTGATGCGGCAGCCGCATTGTAATTCCAGCCTTCTGGAGCCTGCAGCGCCTATGATGGACGTCACATGTCCCGCAGTCCCGGCATTGGACCTGTGGGATGTCCATCATAGGGGCTGCAGGCTCCAGAAGGCGGGACCTGCTATGTCACTCGGTCATGCTCCGAGTCAGATCAGTCCCCGCTTGCCGACGTCGCTCAGGCTCGGGGCTAATAACAGAATTGTGCATGCCCAAAACCAGGGGCCTTTTGGGGAACCACCAGCCCCCCATTCCCAATGCCACTGATGGACACCATTCTGTACTCCTACTTCTGAACCTGTCTGCTGCCTTTGCTATGGTTGACCACCCACTCCTCCTCAAAAAACTCCATGCATTTGGTCTCCATGACTGTACTTTTTGCTGGTTCTCTTCTTACTTATCCAACCGCACCTTTAGTGTTTCTTACAATTCTACAGCCTCCTCTTCCTTTCTCTGTCGGGGGGCCCTCAAGGGTCTGTTCTGGTACCTCTCCTATTCTCGATCTACACCTCCTCTCTGGGCCAGGTAATAGACTCCCATAGCTTCCAATACCATCTCTACACTGGCGACACCAAAACTTATCTCTCTACCCCTCAGCTCACTCCTTCAGTCACTAATTTACTAAAAGACATATCAGTCTGGATGTCACATCACTTCTTCAAACTCAATCTATCCACAACCAAGCTCATAATTTTTCATCCCCCACATGCCCCATTTACCTGATTTCTCTGCCAAGATGGATGGCACAACTATCAGCCCATCCCCGCATGCCAAGGTCCTAGACGTTATCTGAACTATCCTTTGAGCCCCACATCCAATCACTTTCCAAATCTTGCTGCCTCAACCTCTGCAACATCTCCAGAATATGCCCCTTTCTAACCAATGACACCACAAAGCTCCTAGTTCTATCCATGGTTATCTCTCGCTTTGACTACTGCAACTCCCTCCTCATTGGCTTACCTTTACATAGGCTATCCCCCTTCAGTCCATTATGAATGCTGCTGCCAGGCTCATACACCTTACCAACCGCTCAGTGTCTGCTACCCCTCTCTATCAATCCCTCCACTGACTTCCCCTCACCCAACAAATTAAACTCAAAATACTAACAATAAGTTACAAAGCCATCCACAACTCAGCCCCCAGCTACATCACTAGCCTAATCTCAAAATACCAACCTAAGCGTCATCTTCATTCCTCCCAAGACCTCAGGCTCTCTAGCTCCCTCGTCGCCTCCTCCCATGCTCATCTTCAGGACTTTTCCTGAGCCTCTCCCATCCTATGGAATTCCCTACCCTAATCTGTCTGATTATCTCCTACTCTGTTTGCTTTTATACGATCCCTGAAAACCCTCCTCTTATCATATCCTACTTCCACCTAACAACTATACTTTTATTTTCTCCATCACCTCATCCCCTCAGTTATCTCCTTTTGTATCACTTGACCCTTCCTCTTATATTGTAAGCTCTAAGGAGCAGGGCTCTCCAATTCCTCCCCTATTGGATTGTATTGTAACTGTACAGTCTGCCCTCATGTTGTAAAGAGCTGCACAAGCTGTTGGCGCTATATAAATCCTGTATATTTATAATATACTGCAGAGCATTCCAGTGATTACTGAATTTCAAATGTTGTTCATTAGATGCAGTATCCCTGTCATATCCCATAATGTCCCCAAGAAAATGAGTCAGAGATCACATTTGTAAAAGCACAACGCTTTATGAATGCACCACAATAAGGGCCCATTCACACTACAATGCACATAAAAATGTGTCTGCAGTCAATTGTGCTTTTGCACATTTTTCTCTGTTTCCATGTGTTCTTTTGCATGTTTCTGTGCATTTTTATACTTGTTTTTCTGCATAGTTCTTTTTTTTCAAAGGCATACCTCCTCTGGCCTAATTGATGTGGATGACAGGTACATGAGTTTGTGCACACTTACACACCTTTCTGTGCATTGCAGTGCGATACTTTGCAAACGTGTTGCGTAAAATTGCACAGCTCTGGCACACAGAAACACTGCGTCCTGTTGCAAACATCACACATAGAAAGCTATTGTTTTCTATGTGTCGTTGCAGTTACCATTAACACCCTTTAACACCCTTTAACACCCAGATACCACATGGTCCTGGAGGTAGAAAGTACTGTGCTAAGAATGCGATCACAGCGTGCTCCCAGTACACCGACGAGCTATCACTGACGGCTCTCAGCCTAGGCTTCTGATTGGGAACCCGAGGTGATGGATTCCCGATCATGCTACTGTTGTGAGAGTCAATCAATCAATCAATTGTGAGAGCGTTGCCACCTCCAGGACATTGTCCACTTCAATACCGTGCACTTTTACCCCCTTCTTGCCCAGGCCAATTTTCAGCTTTCAGTAGTTAAGTGGTTATCATGGTTATGCATTACTGTGCCCAAACTAAATTTTTATCAATTTTTGAGAAAGATAGAGCTTTCTTTTGGTGGCATTTAATCACCACTGGGTTTTTTATTTTTTGCTAAACAAATTAATTAAAAGACTGAAAAGTTTTTCTTAGTTTCTGAGCACTAATGAGGTAGCACTGATGAGGTGGCACTGATGAGGAGGCACTAATATGATGAGGAGGAATATGTAGCAATGATAGGCACTGATAGGCGGCACTGCTAGGTGACAGTGATAGGCACTGATAGGTGGCACTGATGTGCTCTAAAAGATGGCACTAATGAGTGGCACTGATAGATGGCATTGATGGGTGGCACTGATAGATGATACTGATGGGCACTGGTAGGCATCACTGGGCACTGAAAGCACTAATAGGCACTGATTCGAATCGCTGATGGGCACTGATTGGTATCACTTGTAGGCATCACTTTTTGGGGCTGAACTGATAATCAGGGCACTGATTATGAGTGCAGATCTCCCCTGTGAGGAAAGACATTTTGGCTCTCCTCTCTCCACGTGCTATCAGAGGAGCGAGAGAGATAGATATATATATATATATATATATAGATATAGATATATCTATATCTATATAGATATAGATATAGATATATCTATATCTATATCTATATAGATATAGATATATCTATATATCTAATTTAGTTGTTGGTTTTGTTTTTTTGCTTTTGCAAGTGTAAAGTTCACAATATTGTTCAGCTCAGGATCTAGCCTGCATGTCTGCCCCAATTGTAAGCGGCTGGCTATGGGGGAAGACATAAAAGAGGAGGAGCCAAGATCGCCAGAGGGGGACCCCAGAAGAGGGGGTTTGGGGTCCCTTTGTGCAATACCATTGTACAGACCAGGTAAGGATAACATCTTTATTATAATTGGGAAAAAATGCCTTTAGAAACACTTTAAGGGGCTAAGGGAGATATGTAAAGCTACTAAAGGGTCCACCTAAAAGTCGGGAACTCTGATATATCCGAATTGCAGAATTACAATAGTCACGAATTTAAACGAAGCCGAAAATTCAAAAAGAAATTTGGACAGTTTTTGAATCGAAGTCGAATCGTTTTCTAATCAAATTCGAATATGAATTTCAGAAGAGAATAAAGTAGAAAATAAAGGAATAGAAAAGAATAGAATGGAAAATAATAGAATAGAAAATAATAGAGTAGAAACTAATAGACTAGAATATAATAAAATAGAATATAATAGAATAGAGTAAAACAGAATAGAATACAAAATAAAAGAATGGAAAAAAATATAATAGAAAATAAAAAGGTATAGAATAAAAAATAAAGGAGTAGAATAGAAAATAATAGAATAGAAAAGAGTAAACCAGCACAAAATAGAATAGAAAATAAAGGAACACAATAGAATAAAAAAAAGAATAGAATAAAATAAAATAGAAAGAATATAACCAAATAGAATAAACTTGAATTCAAATAGAAATAAAAATTGAATAGAATAGAAAAAAACAATAGAATAGACTGAAATAGAAAGAATATAACCTTCTTTCAAAATTGGAATTTCAAATAGAATAGAAATTAATAGATTAGAATAGAAGATGAAAGAATAGAATAGAATAGAATAGAATAGAATAGAAAAAACAATAGAATAAAATAGAATATAACCATCTTCTATGATTGGAATAGAATAAATTTGAATAGAAAATGAAAGAATAGAAAAGAATAGAATTGAAAATGAAATAATAGAATAGAAAAAACCTTAGAATAGAAAGAATATAATAATATAACCATCTTCCGAAATTCAAATTTCGAATTTGAATTTCAAATTTCGAAGAATATAATAGAATAAAAAAACATCAGAATTGAATGGAATAGAAAGAATATAACCATCTTCCAAAATCTGAAATTTGAATAAATTTGATTTCAAATGGATTTCAAATAGAATTCAAATTGATTCAAATTTTCCGAATTTGGTCAAATTGAGTTTGAATAAACTAAGCAAATTTGGAAAATGAATTTATGTAAATAATGAATCGATTCGATCCCTAATAAACAAAACAAATTCCGAAAAACAAAATAAATGAACTAAACCAATTTAGCTAAACAAATTTATGTAAATAATGAATCAAATTAAATGTTTTTGTTTTGCACACGTCTAAGAATGACATACTTGCTAATGCCGGCTTGTTGCAACGCCACCTTTTCACTGCTTGCTGGCCAGTCTACGTATGCAACATATCCTGCCAGCTCCTACATCACTACAGGACGTAGAGGCTGGCAGAAGGAACCACAACATGTATCGAGGGAAACAGTTATTGGACCCATCTCACCAGCTGAATACCCACAGCTGGTGGCAAGCAGCAATGAGTTGGTGTGTTGACAGGGTCACTATAAGTATAGAACTTGTGTTAAAAAAAGAACATTTGGAGGATTGTAGCAATGGGGATGTTTTCTTGGAGCATATTGACTGCACTGTCCTGCTTTGCTCCAAAAGTCACATACTAGTTCAAGAGCACTAAACTCCCCCAGGACTGGTATGTGAAACTTTGTCCAGACTGAACATTCGGGCAATGCTTGAGAAGAAACCCCCCTTAAAAACCATAAAACACATTTTCTTTAATCCAGAGTCACTTTTAATTAGTCATGATATTAAATGAGGCCATTATAGAGCTGACTCACCAATAATATGTTGTAATCTTCCTACAGGGAATGGGAACACATTGTTACAATTAGGAGGAAGGGGCGAGATGCGATTTGCAGGCATTATGACATGGGACCCTGCGTGATACAGACAGACCGCTAAATGCTGCTGGCTCACCACATGCAGGCTGTTTGCAAGGCAAATGTTTGTGGGATGGAAAAAATCATTATAATGAATACTTGTCAGAGACACATGAGGAATAGTCATGAGAGAGACCAAAAAACGTGAGCGATAGCGTCCTTTATGCAGATTAAAAAATCTGGCTGGATTTACATCACTTAAAGCTACACTCAAGGCAGATAAAAAAGACAAATTATTCAGGCTCTGTAATCATTAATAAATGTATTTTCTTTTTAAATACAAGCAGTGTAATAACCAGTGGAAGCCGTTCCACAAGGGGCACAGGGGAACTGCCCCCCCCCCCCCCCCCCCCAAAGCTGTGACCAATAGGAAAGTGAATAAAAGAAAGATTTTTTTTAAAATAAATGATAATTAGACTAACATTTTTTAACATCTTTAAATATTATTTAAAAATAAATCGTTCTATGTGTGTGCAAGTACACTGCAGGGCACCGGACTAATAGAAGTCTATTAGGTCCGTCAATTTTAAACAACCACATGATCAGAGCCTGAGGCTCTAATTTGGCTAGTATAACATTGTGCTCGGGGCGCAGAGCACTGCGCCCTGAACCCTCCCACTTTTGACTATAGGGAATCAGAATTCACTAGCACTTCACTTCCAGTTTCACGACCCGCTGGATATCGGGAGCCGTGATAGTCGAGGATGGGCATGTAAGGACCTGGAGGGGTTTGCACTCCCCCCCCCAAAAAAAAAAAAATTAATCACCAGCCGCCACTGGTAAGTATCTTAAAGTAGAACTATAGGCAAAACTTTTTTTCATTTTGGATAGAGCAAGGGAGGGTTATAACCCCTATCATCATTGTCTCAATGGGGAGATCCCCCTCCACTTCCTGTCCCATAGCCGAAACAGGAAGTGGGAGCAAATCCCTGCAAATTAAGGGAATCTCTTGGAGACCCCCAGGTCATCAGAACTAGTGTCCCCAGAGGAAGATTCCCCTCTATTTCTTTTCTGGGGGACCAAAATTTGGGATTTTCTTTTACTTTTAATGATAATGGTAATCAGGACAAATAGAGAGGAGAAATCACCCTAATGGGGGCACAGACAGCAATAAAAACTGGCAGGTGTTCTAATCCCTCTCCTCTCTATCCAAAACTAAAGAACAAAGTTTTGCCTTTAGTTATACTTTAATTTGATCTGTACAGCAGGACTGGGGTGTTAGAGGAAGAAGCAGCATAGGGAGCCAATCATGTACTGACAAGAAGCAGCCTGATAGCAGGAGAAAGCAAAGTGACAGAGGGATGGCCTCATCACTGTGCTCTTTCTCCTTCACAGGCTACAGTGGGTACAGGGCAACATGGGCTCAGAGAAAGTGGGTTGCATCATGCTGGCCATCAGATTGAGGATGTCTTGTGGCAGAAAAAAGTACTGCAGGTGGAATCTCTGGATCGAACATGAATATTGCAGAAAAAGTTGGTTTCATTCTTTTATCTTTTACCGGACTATGTATTTTTATCCTGTTATGTCTGGCTGGAGCTCTGCTTTAAGCCTGTAGGCACACAACCATGGCCACCCAAAGAAACACTTCTATACTAGGATTGATCTTGCTCCTTGGTTTTGCGGCCCATAGGCACAAGCCTATAGGCCGCACATAGTGTAGAAGCAATTGGCCGCCTGAATGCTTCCACCTGAGAGGTGGGGGTCTGCTTGTCAGATTTAGGCACAATCCAGTTGGCAGTAGCCACTAGGAATGTGTGTAAACCCCCCCCCCCACTAACAGGTCTGTAGAGTTAAAGCCCTGTTCAGATATCACATTGCAGGAACAATGTGGATCCCGCTTGCGATCTCAAAATCGTGATTTTCACGCATTTCCGCGTGCTTCAATGGGCTGTCCTATGTGCATTTTGTCACCCAAAAGAAGCTCCTGCTCCTTTTTGGGCAAGCATAGCATGATTTAAAAAATGCATGTTTTGCCGCGGTTGCCACGACAATTGCGGCAGAATTGCACTGCATTTGGGGTGCCATTAAGAATAATGTCACGCAAACGCGCAAGGCGCTGTGATTTGGAACTATGGGCAGCCTCACAGCCAAGCAACTTGGACTCTTTCACCATTTGGTCTGGTGCTCCTGTTGTGTTTTTATGTTTTGAGTCTATAGTACCAAGCCACTTACCTGAAACAAGTCTGCAGGTCAGATGATCTGCCTTCTGTCTGACTGTCTAATCTGCCTGCTGGTTCCGGGTCAGTGACTCGGAAAGAATGAAATTCAGGCACAGCCAAGTACCAAGCATTTTCAGAAGAGCTTCAGCAATAGCAGTCTTCACAGTCTTCCTAGTCTAGCTTTTTCCTCCAAAATGACAGTATTCCTTTATATTTAGAGGGCTTAAAGGGATACACAAAGAAAATAAGCAGATATTAATTAATAATGATTGCTATAGAATATGCTGATACAAATAGCATCTATATGGAAAATTTACGTCGTCATGGGTTCAAACATAAATAAAATAAATACATGCTTCCTGGAAAAATTCATTAGTGTGGAAATATTCATTGTTCAGCCATGTCATAAACACTTACTAATCTTTTTGTGGCTCACTCAAATCTCTGAAATCGATAAGCTTGTGGAAATGTCACAGCCTAATTAATACGAAAGACCTTTAATTTACGAACAATGAAGATTGTACATGCAATGTCTCAATCACACCAGTAAAGGCCACCTTTTGAATGTTTTGGCCATGCTGGAGGCCACATCATTGCCCCCCCAACCCCGGCACTGTTCTGGAATGTTTTGGTGAAGGGGATTTCTCATTCCAAAGGTCACCTTTGGAATGTTTCAGCAACACCAGAGTCCACATCATCCCCCCTCCTCCCCCGGCACTGATCGGGAATGTTTTGGTGAAGGGGATTACTCGCCTTTGGAATGTTTTGGCCATGCTGGAGACCACATCATTGCACTGGTCAGGAATGTTTTGGTTAAAGGAATTACTTAGCTTTTACTGGGATCTATGCTAGTCCTTCTGATGGTCGTTTGCGGCATACAAAGAGGCCCGAGACACATGGCTCCTGTATCTACACATCCAGGGGAAATGTATGAGCAATGCCAGATCCGTAGTAGGCCCTGAAGGCCTATTAAATAGAGTGAGCCAAAGAAATTCTCATTCCCTTTTTCAAACTACTTGTTTTGAATAATGTCTAAGCTACTTTAGTTTGTTTTGTTGCAATTAATCTCCTTTTCTGTTTCTCCCTTACTAAACACCTCATCACACACACATAGAGAACCCCCTATGACAAACAATAAAATACAGAATATAGAATGTCCCGGGTACCTTTGTAAACACTGAAGGCATACCATGAATTAAGTCTAATTAAGGCTAGGTGCATGCCGCCTCGTAGACTTATCTCTATTTTTCAAATCTGACCGGTTCATTGTATTACAGGAAGATAACTTCTGGAGCTCGGTCGCTGCTCACTGTGGTCTCAGTTTCTCAAGAGCAGAGCCACTGGAACAGCTATGTCTGCCCCTCCCCTCGTTCTGCCCATCCACAGAAGCCTTTGTATTATGTGAACTCATTCACAAATTACAAAGGCTCCTGTGAAAGGGCAGCAGAGGGTAGGGGTGCATAGCTGCTCTGTGTGCTTCTTTCCTCGCACAGCCAGAGTGTGTCCTCTGGGAGTGCAATAAACCTGTCACATATAGGTAATAGAGAGAAGTCCCACAGGTGACATGCACCTAATTGGACTTAACTCACAGTGTGCCTGCTTTTTTGCAAAGTTGCTGAATTCCTGGAATTCTGCTTTAACTGTGCACCTTTGCTGCATATTGGACTTACACTATATTACCAAATGTATTGGGAAGCCTGCCTTTACACACACATGAACTTTAATGGTATCCCAGGCTTAGTCCGTAGGGTTCAATATTGAGTTGGCCCACCCTTTGCAGCTATAACAGCTTCAATTCTTCTGGGAAGGCTGTGTGTATCGGAATGTTTGGCCATTCTTCCAGAAGTGCATTTGTGTGGTCAAGCACCGATGTTGAACGAGAAGGCCTGGCTCTCAGTCTCTGCTTTAATTCATCCCTAGGTATCCTATCGGGTTGAGGTCAGGACTTTGTGCAGGCCAGTCCAGTTACTCCACCCCAAACTCAATCATCCATGTCTTTATGGACCTTGCTTTGTGCACTGGTCCAAATCATTTGGTGGAGGGGGGAATTATGGTGTAGGGCTGTTGAAGCTGTTATAGCTGGTAAGGCTGGGCCAATTCAATATTGAACCCTACAGACTAAGACTGGGATGCCATTAAAGCTCATGTGCGTGTAAAGGCAGATGTCCCAATACTTTTGGTAGTATAGCAAAGACAAATGGAAAAAGGTGTTATATGGGCTTTTGGTGTGCTACTGCACCTGTAAGGAGGAAAGTGCTGCCGCCAGGTCAGCCTCCTGTATGTTTGTGTATGACATACTGTATGTTCCATAGTTCGGAACTCAGTTTAGAGCGATGGTGATCAACTTTCTTAACATGAGGGGCCTCAAGTGCAGCCCTCAACATCTCCAAACCATGAAATTCAGTAAATATTCATTATCAGAGACAGCAGACACAAAACAGTATATAGTCAATGACTATGGACATGATACAAGAGATAGTCAGAGAGTGTAGACATAATACAAGGGTAGACATAATACATAATAGACATAATACAAGGGATGGTCAGAGATTGTGGACAAGCTGCAGGAGACTTTCAGAGACTGTGTACATGCTATCGGAGTTGTTAGAGACTGGTGACATGCTTCAGGATACATTCATAGACTGGAAACATATTACATAAAACTGCTATTTCATTAACAGTGTGGTAGGGAAACACAGATTAGTATTTGCAGAGGTCCCGAAGGCCACACAAAAAGTACAAAAGGGCTGTATGTAGCCCCTGGACCCCAGGTTGGGACCCAGGAGTTTAGGGCTATGCTGGCAATACACAGCTCAAATTCCAGGCGATTCAGCAGAAAATCAAGCCATGGGTGGCCCTGTCAGCACCACCAAGCTCAGAAAATTTCAACCTGAAAATCAAAGGAGCCACGTGGAACATTTTCAAACAATGACTGCAACCAATCAAATACAGTCACGGTTCTGGTATTCCGACATGGTAGCCTTAGCTGTCTTAATATCATAGCCAGCAAGGAATTTTCCTCCATCCACATTGTTTAGTGTACATGGGGAACCCACTGATTTTCCTTGTTTAGCACTGTGTCTCTAGGCAATTTTTTTTTTTTTTAGTTTTGATTCCAGTGGGGGGAGAGTTAGAACTTCTGTCAAGTTTGATTGGTGTCTGTGTCCCCACTGGGAAGATTGTCACAAAGTGAGGGGAAACCCAAAATTTTAGAGGTGAGGGAAAAGCATTCAGTGCTGCCCCTGAGCTCTGCATGCAGCCTTGTCCCATATCCTGTGTGCAGGGTTGTCTTTGGTACTGCATGAAGTTTTACTCTTTTCACTGCATGCATTGATTCCATTGTTTATTTTGACCTGACTTTCAAGCTATTCCACAGCTTTAATTATTTTTGCACTGTGCATATACTGATTGATTATATCAGTCAGATTGTCAGCCTTGGGATGAGGGTCTGAGATTGCTTTCCTTTGACCCTGACCTCCCCTCTTCTTTGGGGGTCTATATACCTTGCGGTTTATTAGCCACAAATAGCAGTAGCTGGTGACCTAAGTTCCTGCTTTCAGGATCCATGCCATGTTTAAAGTGGTTGTAAACCTAGATACACCACTTGTACCTACAGGTAAGCCTATAATAAGGCTTACCTGTAGGTACTGTAAATATCTCCTAAACTTGCACAGTTTAGGAGATATTTACCATATACGCCCACGCCGACGTCATCGGCGCATGAGCACTGAAGAAACGGCTTGCTTGTGCCATGTCTTCAGCAGCCGTGCCCTGACTGGTAGCTCCTGCGTGCATGCTGTGACGTCATCACGGCACCGGACAATCACAGTGCTGGAGCCCGCGATCCCGGAAATAACACCGGAAGACATGTCACCGGTCACAGTGGTGTGCGGGACCGCTGCAACAGCTTCAATCTAAGGTAAGTATTTCATAATGAGCTAGTATGTGATGCATACTAGCTCATTATGCCTTTGTCTTGCAGTATTTGTCTTTTTAGGGTTTACAACCACTTTAAATTAAATTAAAGTGGTTCTAAAGCCTTAAGGTTTTTCATAGGGTGAAAAACTTTCTGTGCTGCAGCTTCCCCCCAGACCCCCCCCCCCCCCTTTTCCTTACCTAAGCCTATCCAATCCAGCGATGTGCACAAGCACAGAGGCTCCCACTGCTGTCTCTCTCCTTATTAGTGGAAGCGATTGGCTCCTGCTGCTATCAATCTAATCCAGTGACACAGCAGCAGGACTGAGTCCTGCTGTCTGTGTCAATGGATACAAGCACACAGGGATGCCCCCATGGAAAGGGGCACATCATGGGCCTGGAATGCCGGTCGGGGACCTCAGAAGAAGAGGATCGGGGCTACTCTGTGTAAAACCATTACACAGAGGAGGTAAGTATAGGCATATTTGTAATTAAGAAAAAAAAAAAAAAAAAAACATGAAGCTGTATAGCCACTTTAACCACTTCAGCGTCGGAAGGTTTACCCCCACCCCCCCACCCCTTCATGACCAGGCCATTTTTTGCGATTTGGCACTGAGTTACTTTATCTGACAATTGCGCGGTTGTGCGATGTTGTACCCAAATAAAACTTATGTTCCTTTTTTCCCACAAATAGAGCTTTCTTTTGGTGGTATTTGATCACCTCTGCAGTTTTTATTTTTTGCGCTATAAACAAAAAAATACTGACAATTTTGAAAAAAAAAAAAACAATATTTTTTACTTTCTGCTATAAGGCCCCTTTCACACGGGCGGACCTGAACGGGTACTCCATGCTAGCCTATGGAGCGACGGATGTCAGCCGAGACATGTTCGCTGACATCCGACCCGGTCTGATCCGCTAAAAGCAGACGGATGCCTCTACATTCAGATCCGTCACTGGCGGATCGGATCGGGTGAGATCTGATGAAAACGGACATGCTGTCCGTTTTCGTCCGATCCCTCCATAGGCAGCAGCGGCGCTTGACAAGCCCCTCCCCGCTCAGTGAGCAGAGACGGACCTGTCATCCGCCGGCTCAGCGGAGATCAACGGAGAGATCTCCCGCTGAGCCGACGGACCGAGGCGGACTCCGTGGAAGCAGATCCGCTTCGTGTGAAAGGGGCCTAAAACATACCCAATACAAAAATGTAAAAAATCTAATTTCTTCATCAATTTAGGCCAATATGTATTCTGCTACGTATTTTTGGTAGAAAAAATCCCAATAAGCGTATATTAATTGGTTTGTGCAAAAGTTATAGCGTCTACAAACTATGGGATATATTTCTGGAATTTTTTTCTGACACTTTTGGCACATTTTTGGGACCCAGTGACGCTAATACAGTGATCAGTGCTAAAAAAATATGCACTGTCACTGTACTAATGACAGTGGCAGGGAAGGAGTTAACATCAGGGGTGATCAAAGGGTTAAATGTGTCCCTAGGGAGTGCTTTCTAACTGTGTTGGGGGTGATTGTACTGTGGGAAGGCAGAGATCTGTGTTTTTGCTTAGCAGAAACACAAGACCGCTGCCTTCCCTTATCACAGAACATTCTGCTTGTGTCTCGAATGATCGGCGGGTCCCAGCAGACATTGTGTCTGCTGGACCCGCTGATTGGCTCCTGCTGTGTCCAATTACAGCAGAAGCGGGTCACCAACACCGCGCGTGCGCGCCCCCAGACCCGGAAGTGCGCAATCACGTACCTGTATGCGATCCTGCACAGAGCAGCCGCCCTGCCGCTGTAAATGTGCGTGGGTGGTCGGCATCAGTTTAATATACTTAAGATGTTTCACAGTTTCCTCATGAAGCCTGTAGAAAGCCTGTGAAATGCGTTGAAGATTAACATAACCTTACCCCAGGTTTAGAAATGACAACTATGTAAAGGAGAAATAAACCTTAAAATAATTAAGAATTTATGTGTTCACACTCTGTGGTTATTCAACGGTAGCATGTGTTAACCGATGTGAGACCGTTATAACTTCCTGTAATTTACTCATGTTGAGCTCTTTTACAGAAAATTATTTTACTGCTGAAGGGTTGTGTGATAAAAAAAAAAATTGAGTTTTACAAAAAATATTTTAATTTGTAGGTTGCATTTTTACAAGTAGAACCTGAAAAATCCCATAGTTTTCTCTACTTTTCGGATGCATTATAAACTTGGGGATTGGATGCATGCACAATACAGGCCAGTCATCCCAAGTAGTTTCTAACATGAATGAAACTGAATATTTTAAAGCTACACAGTGGGATTGATTTACTAAAGGAAAATAGACTGTGTGATTTGCAAGTTCAGTTGCACTCTGCAAAAAATTAGCTGCAGAACTTAATAAATGAGGGGGTAGTTTTGCGGACTTCCATCATCCAATTGTGCAAAAATACAGTTTCTTCTTTTCCTTGCACATGATTAGGTATTCTTTGCAAAGTGAATCTTTACCTAATTTACTAATCTCTGGAGCATTTTCCCTTGCAGAGTGCAACTGCACTTGCAAAGTGCACATTCTATTTGCCTTTAGTAAATCACCCCCAGTGTAAACATATCCTTTCACCTCTTGCCGACCCCCCCACTGCTGCAGGGCGGCCACTCTGTGCCAGATCACGTCCCTAGTACGTGATCTGGCACTTCAGGTTCTGGGGCGCGCACGCACGCCGCCCTGCTTCTGCTGGGATTGAACACAGTGGGAGCCGATCAGCGGGTCTGGCAGACACGATATCCGCCAGGACCCATCAATTGTTTGGGAGACAGACAAAACAGCGGTCTGCCTATGTAAACAAGGCAGATCGCTGTTCTGTGATAAGGGAAGGCATTACTCCTGTGTTTCTGCTAAGCAGGAACACGGATCTCTGCCTTACCTTAGTACAAGCACCCCCACACAGTTAATAAGCACTCCCAGGGAACACATTTAACCCTTTGATCACCCTTCCCTGCCAGTTTCATTAGTACAGTAACAGTGCATATTTTTTTTTAGCACTGATCACTGTATTAGTGTCACTGGTCCCCAAAAAGTGTCAAAAGTGTCAGGTATCCGATTTGTCCACCTCAATATTGCAGTCCCACTTTAAAGCAGAGTTCCACCCAAAAATGGAACTTCCGCTTTTCGGAATCCTTCCTCCCTCCGTTTGGCACCTTTCGGGGGGGGGGGGGGTGGGGGAGCAGATACCTCTCTAATCCAGGTGTTTGCTTCCACTTCCAGGCATAGATCGCCGCAGTATCCGTCACTTCCGCCCATAGCTCTTAAAGGCCCATTTTTTTATTGCATTTTAGTGTAAATATGAGAGCTGAGGTCTTTTTGACCCCTCATGCTTTTTTTCTATTACAAGGGATGTTTACATTCCTTGTAATGGGAATAAAAGTCACACAATTTTTGTTTTTAAAAGAACAGTGTAAAAATAAAAAATAAAAGGTAAAATAAATAAGAAAAAATAAATTTAAACGCGCCCCGTCCCGCTGAGCTCGTGTGCAGAAGCGAACGCATATGAAAATGGTGTTCAAACCACACATGTGAGGTATCGCCGCGATTGGTAGAGCAAGAGCAATCATTCTAGCCCTAGACCCCCCTCTGTAACTCAAAACATGCAAACTGTAGAATTTTTTAAACGTCGCCTATGGAGATTTTTAAGGGTAAAAGTTTGTAGCCATTCCACGAGTGGGGGGAAATTTTGAAGCGTGACATGTTGGGTATCAATTTACTCGACATAACATTATCTTTCATAATATTAAAAAAAAATTGGGCTAACCTTACTTTACTTTTATTTTTTAATTAAAAAAAGTGTATTTTTTCCAAAAAAAGTGCGCTTGTAAGACTGCTGCGCAAATGCGGTGTGACAGAAAGTATTGCAACGACCGCCATTTTATTCTCTAGGGTGTTAGAAAAAAAAAATGTATAATGTTTGGGGGTTCTAAGTAATTTTCTAGCAAAAAAAAATGTTTTTAACTTGTAAACAACAAATCTCAAAAAGAGGCTCCTTAAGTGGTTAAAGTAAGGCAGTGTCATATTGCAAAAAATGACCTCGTTATGAAGGAGGGTAAATCATCCGGAGTTGAAGTGGTTAATAACCTCAATACTAGACACTTTCACCCCCTTCCTGCCCAGGTCAATTTTAAGATTTCAACACTGTCACACTTTGAATGATAATTACTCATCAACACTATACTCATGTGAAATTTGCATAATTTTTTGAGACAGATAGAGCTTTCTTTTGTTGGTATTTAATCCCCACTGGGGTTTTTATTTTTTCTATTTTTTTTTTTATTTATATTATTATTTTTATATTTTGTTTCATTTTTTTTTTCTAAATGTGTTTTTTGTTTCTGTTATAAAATCTTGCAAATAAATAATCTTTCTTTATAAATTTGGGCCAAAATGTATTCTGCTACATTTCTTTGATAAACATAACCCAAATCAGTGTATAATATTTAGTCTGTAGGAAAGTTATAGAGTCCACAAGCTATGTATATATAATTGAAAATCAGTCAATCCTGATGTACTGACTGCTCATCTCTTGAGGCCCTAAAATGCCAGGACAGTACAAATATCCCCCCAAATCACCCCTTTTTGGAAAGTAGACAGTCCAAGGTATTTAGTAAGAGGCATGGTGAGGTTTTTGAAGTTGCAATTTTTTGTCACATTTTTTGGAAAATGTAAGCGGAGTTCCACCCAAAAAATGGAACTTCCGCTTTAAGGGAAGGGACACGTCACAGGTCCCAGATAATTGCCCGGCCAGTCACGGCGCGCCACGCGGCTTGCGCATGCGCAGTGCGTGCCTGGCTGTGAAGCCAAAGAGAGTAGGGGGAGATGAGCGGGGCTTCATTCCCCCGCATCGCTGGACCATGGGACAGGTAAGTGTCCGATTATTAAAAGTCGGCAGCTGCAGTATTTGTAGCTGCTGACTTTTATTTTTATTTTTTTAAGCGGAACTCCGCTTTAAGAAATAAAATAAAACATTTTTTCTTTTCACAATTTGTTTTACATACTGTCACCAGAGCAGTAAATTTTTTAAATTTCTTTTATTTTTTTTTTATGATTTTGATGCTGCTTGCAGGACTTTTTTTCCCGTCCCGCAAGCGCACCGCTCCAGTGTGAAAGCACTCGGGCTTTCACACTGGGGAGGCATAAGAGGCGGTTTTCAGGTGCTTTACAGGCGCTATTTTTATTGGTAAAACGCCTGAAAACTGCTTCAGTGTGAAAAGGGTCTAAGGGTTCTTCACGGGTTGGTCAACCACACTTCCGGGGATAACTGCCAGTACACTTGCCAATAATAAAGCAGAGCTCCATATAGCGTAATCCCATTCACATAAGTTTATTGACCTCCCCCTTTTGAAATCACACTTACATACATGGAAGAAAACAGCATAAATCTCCCGGATTACTCCCGGATGTCTGTATTGTGGCCCTCTCCGCACTGTGACAGCTCTGCGGTGGTTCCTGTTAGCTCCGGAAGGTGTATTGACGTCACTGGTTGCCGTATGATCCAGGACTGACACGTTTCGTCATTACGACTTCTCAGATGAACTGTTTAATATATATAATGTTTAATGTTCACACAACACTTCTATAAACTTTTTAATGTAATTTATATTATTTTAGTGTGTTATATTATTAATCACTATTACATAGTGGGGGAGATTTACTAAAACTGATGCACATAGAATCTGGTGTAGCTCTGCATAGTAACCAATCTGCTTCTAGGTTTTATTGTCAAAGCTTAATTGCTGCAGCTGAAGTTAGAAGCTGATTGGTTACTATGCACAGCTGCACCAAATTCTGTGTGCTGAAAATCTCCCCCAATGTGTGATGGATTTGCTCTTATACACATTTCCGACGGGAAGTGTTTGATGTGAGCCTGTTGTCGGAAAGTCTGACCGTGTGTATGCTCCATTGAACATTTGCTGTCGGAATTTCCGCACAGAAATGTTTGAGAGCAGGTTCTCAAACTTTCCGACAACTTCACAGAAAGTCCAATCGTGTGTTTAGCACAAAAGCTCACGCATGCTCGGAATCAAGCAGAAAGAGTCACACTGGCTATTGAACTTCATTTTTCTCGGCTCGTCGTACGTCTTGTACGTCACCACGTTCTTACGTTCGGAATTTCCGACAACATTTGTGTGACCGTGTGTATGCCAAACAAGTTTGAGCCAACATCCTTCGGAAAAAAATTCACGGTTTTGTTGTTGAAAAATACGATCGTGTGTACGGGGCATTAAAGCACTGCCTAAATGTGATTTATGATTATATGTAATACTTGCTTTTAGACCCCTTTCACACTGGGGTGGTTTGCAGGCGTTATTGCGCTAAAAATAGTGCCTGCAAACCGCCCCTAAACAGCCTCCGCTGTTTGTTCAGTGTGAAAGCCCGAGGGCTTTCACACTGAGGGCTTTCACACTGAAGTGGTGCGCTGGCAGGAGAAGAAAAAATCTCCTGTCAGTCGCTTCTTTGGAGCGGTGAAGGAGCGGTGTATTCACCGCTCCTAAACCGCTCCTGCCCATTGAAATCAATGGGACAGCCGCGCTATACGAGGGGTTTTAACCCTTTTTCGGCCGCCAGCGGGGGGTTAAAACCGCACCGCTAGTGGCCGAACACCGCGGTAAAACAGCGTTAAATATAGTGCTGTTTTACCGCTGACGCCCCCTACCGCCCCAGTGTGAAAGGGGCCTTAGTGAGTGTAATTATAGCAGCAGCTATTTTTTTTTTTATTTATTTTAAATGTAGTTTTGTTTATGACAATTGGAATACTTCCTCCCCAGAAGCGCCTGGTAGAGGGGTTTACTTGGTAAAACCATGGGTTTTCAGTGATATAAATAAATGAAGCACTCAAAAAATAAAGTTGAACCAAACCATAGAAGAAATGTTTGCAACTAGGTGCATAGAGGGGATGCGGCACAGTGGTGTAGTGGGTAGCACTCTCACCTAGCAGTAAGAAGGGTCACTGGTTCAAATCCCAACCACAACACTATCTGCCTGGAGTTTGCATGTTCTCCCTGTGCCTGTGTGGGTTTCCTCCGGGTACTCTGGTTTCCTCCCACACTCCAAAGACATGCTGGTAGGTTAATTGGATCCTGTCTAAATTGTCCCTAGTATGTATGAATGTGAGTTAGGGACCCTTAGATTGTAAGCTCCTTGAGGGTAGTGAGTGACTGATGTGAATGGTTAATGTATATGTAAAGCGCTGTGTAAATTGATGGCACTATATAAGTACCTAAAATAAATAAATAAAATAAATATCTTTACCCAATTGTGTAAACTCCCCTGAAGAAGAAATATACACGTCCGATTACGGTCTTTCCGAAACATGTCGGGATGTACACTACAGCTAGCAACCCCAAACCGCACCCAATTTTAATTTGCATCCCTGACAGCTGAATATCATTCTCCGCCTCCCAGCTTGTGCCGACAACACAACAACCTGAGGTGAGGAGGATGCGCCGGGACTCAGGAAATGTCACTGGTAAGGGGGGAGTTGGGGGCACAGACTTTAGCCCTGTGTGTGCGCGGCTCTGCAGCAGGCAGGGAGAGAGGGGGGTGTAGTGCTTTTCATCTATCCTCTGAATTCTTTCATTTGTTGTATTGAACAGCTAGTAAGAAGTGTGTATCACTGTTCACATGTTCAGGGATGTTCTTCTCATCACATGAATATAAGACAAAATGCTCTTTGGTTCCCAGTCACTATGCAATGTTCTGTACCTGAAGTCCAGGATATGTCATGGGTAACCTTCCCATAGTACAGCCATGTTAACTTAATGACATCCTATTGTATTAATAACCTTACAAGGGCCTAATTAGAAGGTATAAGTACATATCCTGTGTAAATACCATCACATCTCCGGCAGGGAATAAATATTGACCCCCCTGTCTCGAGGATTAGTAAGTCATTCTCTGGTAAATGTGGCTGCTAATTGCACATTCATACTTTCTTGGGTTGAATTACTCAGTCGGCAGATGCTGCCAAGCACAACTGCACATTAAATAGGATTTGAATATTAACCTGAACTTATTTATTTTTACCCAAAAAAAAAAAAAAAAAAAAATATATATATATATATATATATATATATATATATATACAGTATCTCACAAAAGTGAGTACACCCCTCACATTTTTGTAAATATTTTATTCTATCTTTTCCTGTGACGACACTGAAGAAATGACACTTTGCTACAATGTAAAGTAGTGAGTGTACAGCTTACAGTGTAAATTTGCTGTCCCCTCAAAATAACTCAACACACAGCCATTGATGTCTAAACCGCTGGCAACAAAAGTGAGTACACCCCTAAGTGAAAATGTCAAAATTGGGCCCATGAAGCCATTTTCCCTCCCCAGTGTCATGTGACTCGTTACAAGGTCTCAGGTGTGAATGGGGAGCAGGTGTGTTAAAGCGGGATTCCGGCCACTATAATTTTTTTTTAAAAGTCAGCAGCTACAAACACTGTAGCTGCTGACTTTAAATAAGTAGACTTACCTGTCCTGGGTGCCCGCAATGTCGGCCGCCCCAGGCCAACCCGTCCCTCGGCTCTCGGGTCCCGGCACCGCCATCCTAAGTAAGGGAAACAGGCAGTGGAGCCTTGCGGCTTCACTGCCAGTTTCCTGCTGCGCACGCGTGAGCGGAGCGGCGATCTGTGAATAGCCCCGTGGTTTTCTGGGTACACACACACTTCCCAGAAGGCAATGGGGCTGCTCACCTAGGAGCAGAACACACCGTGGAATAGGAAGAGGCAGATTAGGAAGACTGTCTAGCAAAAAGGGTTCAGGTTAAGTTTAAAATTTTTTTTTTTTTTCAAATGTTTTTTTTTAAATTTTTTTTAGGATTTTTGGTGCAATTTTTTTTTTCAGGGTGGCCCTCCACTTTAAATTTGGTGTTATCACTCTCACTCTCTCATACTGGTCACTGGAAGTTCAACATGGCACCTAATGGCAAAGAACTCTCTGAGGATCTGAAAAAAAGAATTGTTGCTCCACATAAAGATGGCCTAGGCTATAAGAAGATTGCCAAGACCCTGAAACTGAGCTGCAGCCCGGTGGCCAAGACCATACAACGGTTTAATAGGACAGGTTCCACTCAGAACAGGCCTCGCCATGGTTGACCAAAGAAGTTAAGTGCACATGCCCAGCGTCATATCCAGAGGTTGTCTGGATGTTTGGAAATAGATGTTTGAATGCTGGCAGCATTGCTGCAGAGGTTGAAGGGGTGGGGGGGTCAGCCTGTCAGTGCTCAGACCATACGCCACACACTGCATCCAATTGGTCTGCATGGCTGTCGTCCCAGAAGGAAGCCTCTTCTAAAGATTCACAAGAAGACTGAAGACAAGCAGACTAAGGACATGGATTACTGGAACCATGTCCTGTGGTCTGATGAGACCAAGATAGACTTATTTGGTTCAGATAGTGTCAAGCGTGTGTGGTGGCAACCAGGTGAGGAGTACAGAGACAAGTGTGTCTTGCCTACAGTCAAGCATGGTGGTGGGAGTGTTATGGTCTGGGGCTGCATGAGTGCTGCCGGTACTGGGGAGCTACAGTTCATTGAGGGAACCATGAATGCCAACATGTACTGTGACATACTGAAGCCACGCATGATCCCCTCCCTTCGGAGACTGGGCCGCAGGGCAGTATTCCAACATGATAACAACCATAAACACACCTCCAAGACGACCACTGCCTTGCTAAAAGAGCTGAGGGTAAAGGTGATGGACTGGCCAAGCATGTCTCCAGACCTAAACCCTATTGAGCATCAGTGGGGCATCCTCAAACAGGAGGTGGAGGAGCGCAAGGTCTCTAACATCCACCAGCTCCATGATGTCATCATGGAGGAGTGGAAGAGGACTCCAGTGGCAACCTGTGAAGCTCTGGTGAACTCCATGCCCAAGAGGGTTAAGGCAGTGCTGGAAAATAATGGTGGCCACACAAAATATTGAGACTTTGGGCCCAAATTGGACATTTTCACTTAGGGGTGTACTCACTTTTGTTGCCAGCGGTTTAGACATTAATGGCTGTGTGTTGAGTTATTTTGAGGGGACAGCAAATTGACACTGTTATACAAGCTGTACACTTACTACTTTACATTGTAGCAAAGTGTCATTTCTTCAGTGTTGTCACACAAAGATATAATAAAATATTTTTTAAAATGTGAGGGGTGTACTCACTTTTGTGAGATACTGTATGTAGCACTGACCCCCGAAGAAGCTGCTGAATAAATTTGGGCTTACCGTTACCATCTTCATAGTGTCATAGGGGTCCAATAGTAGATATTCAATTGAAAACACTGGCTCCAACACTAATGCCGCGTACACACGGTCGGACTTTCCGGCATACTTGGTCCGGCGGACCAGAGTGTGCCGGACAATCCGCCCGTGTGTGGGCGGCGGCGGACTTTTCCGGCGGACTTCTTCCCAAAAGCCCGCCGGACCTAGATTTCAAACATGTTTGAAATCTTTCCGTCGGACTTAGTTTCGGGCGGAAAGTCCGCTCGTGTGTGTGCTGGTCCGACGGAAAGCCCGCTCGTGTGTAGGCTGGTCCGACAGACCAAATACGACACGAGGGGATGGTATTGCATCTCGCGCTCGCTGCAATAGGAAAAACAAATCTTCCTATTGCGGCGAGCGCGGGGCATACCAGGCCCTTAGGTCTGGTATGGATTATAAAGGGGAACCCCGCTACGCCGAAAAAACGGCGTGGGGTCCCCCTAAAATCCATACCAGACCCCGATCCGAGCACGCAGCCTGGCCGGTCAGGAAAGGGGGTGGGGACGAGCGAGCGCCCCCCCCCTCCTGAACCGTACCAGGCCGCATGCCCTCAACATGGGGGGGTGGGTGCTTTGGGGGAGGGGGGCGCCCTGCGCCCCCCCCCCCAAAGCACCTTGTCCCCATGTTGATGAGGACAAGGGCCTCTTCCCGACAACCCTGGCCGTTGGTTGTCGGGGTCTGCGGGCGGGGGCTTATCGGAATCTGGGAGCCCCCTTTAATAAGGGGGCCCCCAGATCCCGGCCCCCCACCCTATGTAAATGAGTATGGGGTACATGGTACCCCTACCCATTTACCTAGGAAAAAAGTGTAAGTAATAAAACACACTACACAGGTTTTTAAAATATTTTATTAAACAGCTCCGGGGGGGGGATCTTCCTCCGGCTTCGGGGGTCCCTCCGCTTCACCTTCTCCCGGCGTCCGGTTGGTTCTTCTCCGCTCTCCGGCCTCTTCTCCCGGTGTCGCAGGTCTTCGGCCGGCCCCTCCGCTCTCTTCATGTAGCTCTATTGCGAGCGGAGGTCCGGACTTCTGGGCTTCTTGGCTTCTTGGCTTCTTGGCTTCTTGGCTTGGCTTGGCTTCTCTTCTCTTCCCCCAGATGTTGACACGACGCTCTCTCCGGCTGGACTGGTTTCTGAGGGCTGCGTTGTGACTTATATAGGCGGAGACCCCGCCCCCATATGATGTCACAGTCCCTGGGCATGCTGGGACTGTGACGTTTTAGGGGGCGTGGTCGACCACGCCCCCCGACCACGCCCCCTAAAACGTCACAGTCCCAGCATGCCCAGGGACTGTGACATCATATGGGGGCGGGGTCTCCGCCTATATAAGTCACAACGCAGCCCTCAGAGACCAGTCCAGCCGGAGAGAGCGTCGTGTCAACATCTGGGGGAAGAGAAGAGAAGAGAAGCCAAGAAGCCAAGAAGCCAAGAAGCCCAGAAGTCCGGACCTCCGCTCGCAATAGAGCTACATGAAGAGAGCGGAGGGGCCGGCCGAAGACCTGCGACACCGGGAGAAGAGGCCGGAGAGCGGAGAAGAACCAACCGGACGCCGGGAGAAGATGAAGCGGAGGGACCCCCGAAGCCGGAAGAAGACCCCCCCCCGGAGCTGTTTAATAAAATATTTTAAAAACCTGTGTGGTGTGTTTTATTACTTACACTTTTTTCCTAGGTAAATGGGTAGGGGTACCATGTACCCCATACTCATTTACATAGGGTGGGGGGCCGGGATATGGGGGCCCCCTTATTAAAGGGGGCTCCCAGATTCCGATAAGCCCCCGCCCGCAGACCCCGACAACCAACGGCCAGGGTTGTCGGGAAGAGGCCCTTGTCCTCATCAACATGGGGACAAGGTGCTTTGGGGGGGGGGGGCGCAGGGCGCCCCCCTCCCCCAAAGCACCCACCCCCCATGTTGAGGGCATGCGGCCTGGTACGGTTCAGGAGGGGGGGGGGCGCTCGCTCGTCCCCACCCCCTTTCCTGACCGGCCAGGCTGCGTGCTCGGATCGGGGTCTGGTATGGATTTTAGGGGGGACCCCACGCCGTTTTTTCGGCGTAGCGGGGTTCCCCTTTATAATCCATACCAGACCTAAGGGCCTGGTATGCCCCGCGACGGGGCTCGCAAGGTGTCAATCTAGCCGATAAAAGCGGCAAGATTGACATCCTTTTCTAGTCCCGTCGCACCTGAGTCACGTTCAAAATGAACGGACTTGTCCGTGTGTGGGCAAGTCCGTTCATTCTGAAAGTCCGCCGGAACTCCGGCGAAAGTCCGTCGGAAAGACGGGCGGACTTAGCCCGCCGGAAAATCCCGGCGTGTGTGGGCAAGTCCGTTCGTTTTAAAGTCCGGCGCACCTGGCGGACAAAGTCCGTCGGAAAGTGTGCCGGACCAAGTAGGATAGAAAGTCCGCTCGTGTGTACGCGGCATTAGTCCTTTTTCCAAGTTTTATTGAAGAAACAAAATATGCAATAGCAGGGTAGAGGGTGAAAGGGATTCAGGTACCTTGAATATTGCGATTTAGAGGTAATTCCTATATCCAGCGAGCTGCACTTCCACAGCTGGATTTAGCAACCATCGGATAGGTCTGTCTCACCAACCTAGCAGCCGATGCTATGCTCAAATACGGTCTCTGCCACAGACCTGACAATCATGAATAAACTGCTTACGTGCTTGACACGGTCTCTGCCACAGATCTGACAATCTTGAATAAACTGATTGCTGTGCTTGATACGGTCTCTGCCACAGACCTAACAATCTTGAGTGAACAGATTACTGTGTTCGATATGGTCTCTGCCACATACCTAACAAACTTAAGTAAACAGATTGCTGTGCTTGATCCCAGATGCTTCTCCGACTGAGTTCCCAGGCTCTTCTCAAGATACCAGCCTTATGCTCGGTCCTCTCCCGAAGGGTCCTCCCCTGGTTGCTACAGTCCCTTGCTTCTTCCCGCAGGCCAGACAGCAAAGAGACCATCCTATGAACCAGTAGGCCACTAAAACTTTGGGCCTTCTTCTAGTAGCTGAGCCTTGGGTCCGCCGACCCCAAGGCAGAATTTTAAGCAGCAGCAACTTCCCCAGGCCAGGAGGGCCTTGAGGTCAGGAAGCGCCAACACAATAAGATGGTGTCTGCTCTTTAAATACCCCTACCTAGAATGCACGGTGGATGAACCACTCCCACCGAACTGTCTCTGAGCAAAGAGTATTCAATATGTCCAACCAGACTGTATTTACAACGTCCACCAATGGTAATAGCACCACCCATGGTCGGATGGAAATTTGCACAGTCCAGTCAACTGGTACAGAAACCAACAATTTAGATAATAATAAACTGAGCCTGAACTGTAGCTCCAATTAAACTAAATTTGAAAGAATAGTGTCTGCTCTTCTTATATATATATAGTGTAAAACTAAATATACATATATTACATATACAATTAAAACTATATGAACCCTGGCTTTTCAGCAAAAAAGTATGTAATTATATATATACGTACTACTTTGCTGACAAGCCAGGGTTCATATAGTTTTAATTGTATATGTTATATATATATATATATATATATATATATATATATATATATATATATATATATATATATATATATATATATTATAGTGAAAAAAAAAAAATATATATATATATATATATATATATATATATATATATATATATTTTTTATTTTATTTTTTCACTATAATATATATATATATATATATATATATATATATATATATATATATATATATATATGTATATATATAGACGCACATGTGTTTGAGCTTTGGTTTGAGGTGCACACCCTAATGCAATAGGTTGCGCACTGCGCACTGCGCACACCTTTGATCCAGCCATTCACTGACCTTTGTTGCTGTATTGAGATAAAGTATCCTCCTGAGAGGAAAATCTTCTGTTAACTGACTTCCAATTTGAATAGCATGGGCTGGAAGTTGTAAAACAGAAGTTGTAAAACACGTCTTGGCATGTGTATCTATCTATCTGATCTTTATCTTTCTATCTACACTATATTACCAAAAGTAGTGCGATGCCTGCCTTTACACGCACATGAAATTTAAAGGCATCCCAGTCTTAGTTCGTAGGGTTCAATATTCAGTTGGCCCACCCTTTGCAGCTATAACAGCTTCAACTCTTCGGGGAAGGTTGTCCAGATTTAGGAGTGTGTCTATGGTAGGGTTGCAACCTCATCCCTTTAAAACCAAACACATATTAATTACAAAGGTTCTGTGGCTGATTAAGGGGGTAATTAAACTCACTTGGTGCCTTATCTGCATTAAATTAGCCTCAGAACCTGTGTAATTCATATGTGTTTGGGATTAAAGGTATGAGATGGTAACCTTAGTCTATTGGAATGTTTAACCATTCTTTCAGAAGTGCATTTGTGAGGTCAGGCACTGATGTAGGACGAGAAGGTCTGGCTTGCAGTCTCTGCTCCAATTCATTCCAAAGGTGTTCTATCAGGTTGAGGTCAGGACCAGTCAAGTTCCTCCACCCCAAACTCACTCATCCATGTCTTTATGGACCTTGCTTTGAGCACTGGTCCATATCATTTGGTGGAGGGGGGATTATGGTGTGGGGTTGTTTTTCAGGGGTTGAGCTTGGCCCCTTAGTTCCAGTGAAGGGAACTCTTAGGGCTTCAGCATACCAAGACATTTTAGACAATTTCATGCTCCCAACTTTGTGGGAACAGTTTGGGGATGGCCCCTTCCTGTTCCAACATGACTGCTCACCAATGCACAAACAAGGTCCATAAAGACATGGATGAGCGAGTTTGGGGTGGAGGAACTTGACTGGCCTGCACAGAGTCCTGATCTCAACCTGATAGAACACCTTTGGGATGAATTAGAGCAGAGACTGCATGTCAGGCCTTCTCGTCCACATCAGTGCCTGACCTCACAAATGCGATTCTGGAAGAATGGTCAAACATTCCCATAGACACACTCCTAAACCTTGTGGACAGCCTCCCCAGAAGAGCTGAAGCTGTTATAGCTGTAAAGGGTGGGCCAACTCAATATTGAACCCCAGGGACTAAGATGGGGATGCCATTAAAGTTCATGTACGTGTAAAGGGAGGTGTCCCAATACTTTTGGTAGCATTGGGGGTTATTTACGAAAGGCAAATCCACTTTGCACTGCAAGTGCACTTGAAAGTGCACTTGGAGGTGCAGTCGCTCTAAATCTAAGGGGTAGATCTGAAATGAGGGCAAACTCTGCTGATTTTATCATCCAATCATGTGCAAGCTAAAATGCTGTTTTTTTACTTTCCTTGCATGTCCCCCTCGGATCTACAGCGACTGCACTTCCAAGTGCACTTTCAGTGCAAAGTGGATTTTCCTTTAGTAAATAACCCCCATAGTGTATCTATCCCTCTCTTTTTATCTATCGATCTATCTATTAATCTATCTATATGTCTATCATATACTGTATTTCTCTCATGGCAGAAAACATTAACTGAATCTAACAACAGGTGAGTCCAACACATGAAAAATGAATTAGAAAACCAGGTATACAGTGGGTCCAAAAAAAAGAAGTTCAAGGATCAATCTTCAAAACCTGGTTATGTTCCTGGAAATAGAAGGCGGATGACAACCATGATGACGCAAGTTGACATGTAACACGATTTGGTTATTCCACTGAGAATAATTATGATCACTCTGTATGTACACTGTGAAGTCACACAATGTTCAAAACAAGCTTATTACATGATTATAGTCAATAATGGGACTCCAAGGAACAGTGGGTCTGCACTGCCTCCCTGTAGACCTGATGGAGCTCAGTAATTACTAGGATAAAGTAGATACACCTGATAATAAAAAAACAGAAACATGTACTAAAGAAAAAGAATACAGGATGACATGGAGGAGTTTAAAACTATATTGTATAAATGTCTGATACCAAGGACCGAATGACTTGAAATGTGTTATATTAAAACCACTTTAATACCCAGCCATAGTAAAATGATGTCCTCTACTTTGTGGGGGATATCTGAATGATACCTGCAGCTAGATGCATCATTCAGATATCATTCCGCTTGATCGTTCTTATAGGCGACGTGAGGGGACCGCCCCCCTCCCGCCACCATCCGGTGCTTCTCTGGGCTCTCCCATGCCATCGGGGGCCCGGAGAAAGAATCGGCCGGCGCCGGATGAGGACGATAGAGGTTTATGGTGACCAGATGGTCACCAGTCATCTCTATGACCGTCGGAGGCCCGGGCGCGACGTTATGATGTCACACCCGGAGATAAACGAAGCTGCGACCGCGGCTGTCAGCATGAGATCAGTGATTTTGTTTTTCCCGATCTCATGCTTTCCAGCCTGGAGGAGAGATGTGGGGTCTTATTGACCTCACATCTCTCCATAAAGAGGACCTGTCACATAGATTCCTATTACAAGGGATGTTTACATTCCTTGTAATAGGAATAAAAGTGATCAAAAAAATAAAATGTAAAAAAAAGTGTAAAAAAAAAAAAAATTAAGTAAAAAAAAAAAAAATAATAATAAAAAAAAAAATTAAAACGCCCCTGTCCCCAGTAGCTCACGCTCAGAAGTGAATGCACACGTAAGTCCCGCCCACATATGTAAACGCCGCTCAAACCACACATGTGAGGTATCGCCGCGTGTGTTAGAGCGTGTGCAACAATTCTAGCCCTAGACCTCCTCTGTAACTCTAAACTGGTAACCTGTAAAAAATTTTAAAGCGTCGCCTATGGAGATTTTTAAGTAATGAAGTTTGACGCCATTCCATGATTGTGCGCACTTTTAAAGCGTGACATGTTAGGTATCTATTTACTCGGCGTAACATCATCTTTCACATTATACAAAAAAATTGGGCTAACTTTACTGTTTTGTTATTTTTCCAAAAAAAGAAGGTGTATGAAAAATTATTGCGCAAATACCGTGTGAGATAAAAAGTTGCAATGACCGCCATTTTATTCCCTAGGGTGTCTGCTAAAAAAAACATATATAATGTTTGGGGGTTCTGAGTAATTTTCTAGCAAAAAAATGATGATTTTTACATGAAGGAGAGAAGTGCCAGAATAAGCCCGGTATTGAAGTGGTTAATTCAGAACTCCAGGCAAAAAAAAAAAAAAAAAAACAAGATAAAGGTAAATAGCCTATTAAAAGGTAAAATTAAAAAAAAACAGCTTTTGTTGCAATATTCACTTTTAATCCAGAGCCCTCCCCCGCAGTACTTCTTTTCAACCACAAGATGCCCTCGGCCTGGTGGCCAGTATCATCCAGCCCACTTCCTCTAAGCTAGCCCTAGGCCATAGGTCTCCAAACATTTAAAGCGGAACTTCAGTCATTTTTTCAAATTTCTATGTACTAAATCATCTGACCTTGTTGTTTTAACTTTGGATAGTAAAACATTTTTTTCTGCTAGTAAATACCTTATATAGCCCGCTTCATGTTTCTTGTCTGGTCATTAGCCTAGGCTTCTGACATCATGCACAGCTCTCTCTTACTCTTGTGAGACTTTGCCACGAAGGGAGGGGGGATGAGTCATAAGAGGGCCCATGAGAGCTGCAGAGCTGAGATTTTGGCGAGTACAGAATCACATTATATATAAAATAATTTGCAAAGTGATTGGAGGAAAGCTTCAGAATGGCAAAGATGTTTTTATTACAAATTATATGAGGAGACTGTAGTTCCTCTGGCCACATTGCATGTTTTACAAATATTTGAAGGTTGATAAGAATCCCCATCAGAGTCCTCCCTTACATCAGAGCCCTATCAAAGCCCCACTTACATCAGAGTCCCCCTTATATCAGAGTTACTCCCATAGGTGTGCACAGTCTATTGCATTAGGGTGTGCACCCCAAAGCTCAAGCACACATGCATGTGTTTGTATGTGTACTGACTACATTGTGCTTACCATCTCCTTGTAGGCTGAAGTCTGTCCCACACTGCAGGCTGTGTTTAGCCCTCCCTCTCCTGTCTGCTCTAGCTGCCAGCACCTTCTGTTGTAAAGTCAAATAAGGCACGCTGGGGAAGGGGGCTGTGCAGTGTCGTTACCATTGGCTAAGGAGGCAGCAGAGACATGGAGCAACTGTAGCCTCTGGCTTTTTACATCTTTACAGCTTTTTTTTGATCACTACATGGTTGGCAACCTTGGAGATTAGGGTGTACCCAGGCACACCTGGCACACCCATTGCGCACGCCTATGGTTACTCCTTACATGAGGATCTCTATCAGAGACCCCCTTTATCAGGGTCGCCATCCAAGTCCTCCCTTAAATCAGAAGCAGAGGCCATAAGCATACTCAGTGCACATTGAGGATACACCACCGACCCTAGCTATAGGTCAGGTAAAATATTGTAGCAGACCAGATTTGGCCCACAGGGCATAGTTTGATGAACCCTAGCATAGAGTGTCCTGGACCCACAGTCTAATCTCTCTATACTGCTTTTTCATTGATCTAATATGACCATGTCATGTTTACCTTCCTGAATGAACCCAGTAAGCAATCGCTCCTCCCCGTGTTCATTCATAACTGAAGCATAGTAAGCAGTATTTACTATCCTTCAGTTTGTGAATGTATAGGAGGCTCTATACAGAGACTTCTATTCATTCAGCTGCAGTGCAGAGAAAGGGAACGGGGGACCCTATGTCCTCAGTTCCATTCTCTGTCTCAAAAAAGAAACGTCGGTAGTCTCTGTTTAGACCCCCGATGTTTCCCCAAAGCCACCCCCAATAAAAATAACAACAAAACAGTAAGAAATAATAAAAATGACATTGTAAAAATAAAATTGACACAAAAAACATAGTAAAGCTTTGTTCACATGGCTGTGTTTACCTGGAAATGCACAGGAGCCCCACTGATGTCAATTGGGAAACAGGCTGCATATAGGAAGGTGAAATAATACTGCGCAAATACTGTATACAACTAAATATGGCAGCTGCTACACAAAATGTGACAAAATTTTACAAAGAGTGTGGAAAAGATGTAGCGCTAACAAAATATATGCTCTATGATACAGTGCAGGGAAGAAAAATGTGACAAATCAAAACCCAATACATGTAAAAATAGACCGTAATGTGACAGTCATTCACAAAACAAAAGTCCCAGATGAAATAAAATGAATAAGTGAAAATCCAAAAGATGAACATAACAATGAGGTGTCAATCTTCTATCGTGCATATAGCCGCTGCTCTCGATTTGACATCTGTGTGGGTGCATGTTCCTGAACGGCTGTGTACCTGCACCCACACGCATGTCACATTGGTGGCAACAACTGTGTCCATCCAGCTGCTGTGTCCCAATTGACATGAATGGGACTGCCTGCAGAGAGATGCATGGAACACCTGTGCATCCCCGTGCATGTAAACACAGCTCATGTGAACAAAGCCTTAGTAGGAATTTAACTGAAATTTTGTAAGTAATGTTGTGTTTATATGTGCTAATAATGATTTTAGTGTGTTTTTCGTGAAAACAGTGATTTATATTTGTGTAACTATTGCGGGGCCTAAAAAATCAACTATTGGGGGGGTCACAGACTGGGGGTCAGTCTGTGTCCCAGTACAATCCCCCTAGGTCAGTCTGATTGAGGGGATTGTACTGGGCACAGACTGACCTGGGGGGGGGATTATACTGGGGGACAGACTGACCTGGAGGGAGGATTAAACTTGAGGGCAGGTTGACCGAAGGGGGAAGGATTATACTGGGGGACAGACTGACATGGGTGCATTATACTGGGGGGACAGATTGACCTTAGGGAGGGATTGTACTGGGTGGCCGACTGTCGGTCTGTCCCCCAGCACAGTCCCCCTAGGTCAGTCTAACTAACCTGGAGGGTTTGTACTAGGGGACAGACTAATCTGGGGGGAGATTATACTGGGGGACAATTTGACCTGAGGATATTATACTGGGGGACAAATTGACCTGGGGGTATTATACTGGGGGACAGACTAAGCTAGGGTGAATTATACTTGGGGACATACTGACCTAGGGGGATGGATTGACCTAGGTAGGAAGGTATTATACTGGGGGACGGATTGTCCTGGGGGGGGGGGGATTTTACTGTAGGACAGATTGACCTAGGGTGGAAGGGGAAGGATTATACTGGTTAACAGACTGCTCTGGGGGGAAGGATTGTACTTGGGTCAAACTGGCCTGAGGGGGATTATACTGGGGGACCTGGAGGGGGGAAGGATTATACTGGGGGACAGACTGACCTGGGGGGATTATACCATTTGGCCACACCCACTGATCTTGCATAGAGGCCCACCAATTTCACAAAACACCACTACCACTGATCGACTACATTTTTCCAACAGTCCCATTCGACAGAAGTGGAACATTGGAGTGGGAATGGCCATGGATGGATCGAAATTTGACTGGTCCAGCAGGGACTATCCAAACTTAGATTCTCCTGTGGGCAGCTTTAAACACACGTGAGTTATTGTGTGATACGACTACGACTGTGGTTTTTTTTTTTTACTTTATTGAAGTTTCACAAAAGCATGGTTCATTCATATCTATGTATCGCAGCATGTTGTTTATGTAGACATATTACATTTCTATGCAGCTAGTCGCAACTAAACTCAGCGTTAGGCGCCATTCGCACCTGGCAACTTGGAATTGCTGGAAGAATTGCCGCGAATATGCTAGTAATTCCAAAGCACGCGGCAATCATAGAAAAATGCTCAATTGGGGTGCTATTCATTTTTAATAGCACTCCAAACGTGGTGCGATCTTGCAGAGGTTGTCACACGACAGAATCGATCTGCAATTGCAGCAAAATGCACGTTTACCACTTACGTGAAGATTTACCTGACCTTCATGACCAGGCTATATTTTGCTTTTGGCACTGCGTTACTTTAACTGACAATTGCGTGGTCATGCAGTGCTATACACAAATGAAGTTTATATTTTTTTTCCCCACAAATAGAGCTTTCTTTTGGTGGTATTTTATCATCACTGGGTTTTTTTTCTTTTTGTGCTATAAACGGAAAAAGACCAAAACTTTTCAAAAACAAACAATATTTTTTACGTTCTGCTATATAACATATACAATATAAAAAATTTAAAAAATGTAATTTCTTCATAAACTTAGGCCAATATGTATTCTGCTATATATGTTTGTTAAAAAAAATCCCAATAAGCGTATATTGATTGGTTTATATGAACGTTATAGCGTTTACAGGCTATGGTATACAGTGCATCTGGGAAGTATTCACAGCGCCTCACTTTTTCCACATTTTGTTATGTTACAGCCTTATTCCAAAATGGATTAAATTATTTTTTTCCCTCAAATCCTGAAAACAATACCCCATAATGACAACATGTTAGAAGTTTGTTTGAAGTCTTTGAAAACGTATTAACAATAAAAAATGAAAAAAATCCCATGTACATAAGTATTTACAGCCTTTACTCAATACTTTGTTGAAGCACCTTTGGTACCAAATACAGCCTCAAGTCTTTTTGAGTATGATGCTACAAGCTTGACACATCTATTTTTGAACAGTTTCTCACATTCTTCTTTGTAGGACCTCTCAAGCTCCATCAAGTTGGATGGGGAGCGTCGCTGCACAGCCATTTTCAGATCTGTCCAGAGATGTTCAATTGGGTTCAAGTCTGGGCTCTGGCTGGGCCACTCAAGGACATTAACAGAGTTGTCCTGTAGCCACCCCTTTTTTATCCTGGCTGTGTGCTTAGGGTTGTTGTCCTGTTGGAAGATAAACCTTAGCCCCAGTCTGAGGTCCAGAGCGCTCTGGAGCAGGTTTTCATCAAGGATGTCTCTGTACATTGCTGCATTCATCTTTCCCTCAATCCTGACTAGTCTCTGAGTTGCTGCCGCTACAAACCATCCCCACAGCATGATGCTGCCACCACCATGCTTCACTGTAGGGACAGTATTGGCCAGGTGATAAGCGGTGCCTGTTTTTCACCAAACATGGCGCTTGCCATTCAGGCCAAAGAGTTCAATCAGAGAATTTTGTTTCTCGTGGTCTGAGAGTCTTTTAGGTGCTTTTTGGCAAGCTCCAGGCGGGCTGTCATGTGCCTTTTACTGAGGAGTGGCTTCCGTCTGGCCACTCTACCATATAGGCCTGATTGGCGGAGTGCTGCAGAGATGGTGGTTCTTCTGGAAGGTTCTCCTCTCTCCACAGAGAAACGCTGGAGTTCTGTCAGAGTGACCATCGAGTTCTTGGTCACCTCCCTAAGGCCCTTCTTCCCCGATTGCTCAGTTTGGCCAGGCAGCCCACTCTAGGAAGAGTCATGGTGGTTCCAAGCTTATTCCATTTACAGATGATGGAGGCCACTGTACTCATTGGGACCTTCAATGCTGCTGAAAGTTTTCTGTACCCTTCCCCAGATCTTTGCCTCGATACAATCCTGTCTCGGAGGTCTGCAGACAATTCCTTGGACTTAATGGCTTGGTTTGTGCTCTGACATGCACTGTTAACTGTGGGACCTTATATAGACAGGAGTGTGCCTTTCCAAATCATGTCCTATCAACTGAATTTAACACAAGTGAACTCCAAATCAAGTTGTAGAATCATCTCTTTGATGATCAGAGGAAACAGGATGCACCTGAGCTCAATTTTGAGTGTCATGGCAAAGGCTGTGAATACTTATGTACATGTGATTTTTTTTTTGTTTTTTATTTTTAATAAATTTGCAAAGATTTTAAACAAACATCTTTCACATTGTCATTATGGGGTATTGTTTATAGAATTTTGAGGGAAAATAATTAATTTAATCTATTTTGGAATAAGGCTGTAACATAAAAATAAACATGTTAAAAAAGTGAAGCGCTGCGAATACTTTCTGGATGCGCTGTATATACTGGAATTTTTTATTATTTATTTTTTATACTAGTAATGGCGGCCATCAGCGTCTTATAGCAGGCCTGTGATAGTATGGCAGGCAGTCTGACACCAGCTGACACTAGGGAACTAGTCACTCTAATACAGTAATCAGTGCTAGAAATATGCACTGTCACTATACTAATGACACTGGCTGGGACGTGGTTAACATCTGGGGCAATAAAAGGGTTCAATGTGTGCCTAACCAGTGTTCATGTGTGTACTGTGAGCTGCTTTTACTAAGGGATGTTCTGTATTTTATTCACAAACCGCCACATCCCCACTAATAGGACAGAGCTCTGTCATGTGTTCCTTCTCGCTGATCAGCGGGTGCTGGCAGGCATCCATTGGCCGGAACCTGGTGAACGGCTTGTGCTGCGCACGCCACCAACCCGGAAGTGGCGGGTCACGTACTAGATACGTGATCCAGTGCAGGAGAGCCACTCTGCCGCCCTAAAACTATGTAAGTAGTTAGAAATTGTGCAGAGCTTGTTGGCCGATAAGGAGCAGGAGCTTCTTTTGAGTAACAAAGCTGCATACAGCAGGCCTTTGAAACGTGTGTAAATCGTTCCAGCTACACAAGTTCTTGAACAGGGCCCTAAGAGTGTAAACAGAGCACATGAAATATCTTTTTTTTTGTATTTTTGTGTCTCTTAAAACAAAAAAAAACTTCCATGTACGCTTGACCCTAGATGTTAATACATGTAAATTGACTTTAGCCCCGGGGCATCACTAATTAGTTGAGAAATGCTAACAACCCGCAATGTTTGTGGTATTGTTATGTGTGATGAGCGAATACAGGACTAGAAGAATAGTACAGACGGTCGGAAGTGGTAATGAGTTGCAGCAGACATGAGACCACATACAATACACATACAGACCCAATACATAGCTCAGTATGAATGGATGGATGTGTGATATGTGATATCCAATGATCTGTTACTGAATGAGGCTGTGTATCACTGAGCAGAACAAACTACATATATAATACATCCATTATATCCCACAGGAAGAGTCTGATTTATTATGTTGGATAATCGGGTCCTATAGATTACATTCACATCAGCCTCCTACATTCATTTTACAAGCAGGTCTTGTACTCCTGCCTTCTCGTTTGCCAGAGCCGTTTTTGCATTTTTTTTGCACATATGTTCAAAGTGTAAGTTCAACTTTACAGAAAAAATGAAAAGGTGCTAACTAGCTAACTGCTGTACCTACCTCCATGGGTGGTACAGAAGTCAGTGACTTCAGAAGTCACCTAATTAGTAAATATAGTCCACCTGTGTGTAATGTATTCTCAGTATAAATACAGCTGTTCTGTGAAGCCCTCAGAGGTTTGTTAGAGAACCTTAGTGAACAAACATCATCATGAAGGTCAAGGAACACACCAGACAGGTCAGGGATAAAGTTGTTGAGAAGTTTAAAGCAGGGTTAGGTTAAAAAAAATATCCCAAGCTTTGAACATCTCACAGAGTACTGTTCAATCCGTCATCCGAAAATGGAAAGAGTATGGCACAACTGCAAACCTACCAAGACATGGCCGTCCACCTAAACTGACAGGCCGGGCAAGGAGAGCATTAATCAGAAAAGCAGCCAAGAGGCCCATGGTAACTCTGGAGGAGCTGCAGAGATCCACAGCTCAGGTGGGAGAATCTGTCCACAGGACAACTATTAGTCGTGCACTCCACAAATCTGGCCTTTTACGGAAGAGTGGCAAGAAGAAAGCCATTGTTGAAAGAAAGCCATAAGAAATTGAAAGAAAGTTTGCAGTTTGCGAGAAGCTATGTGGAGGACACAGCAAACATGTGGAAGAAGGTGCTCTGGTCAGATGAGACCAAAATTGAACCTTTTGGCCTAAAAGCAAAATGCTATGTGTGGGGGAAAACTAAGATTGCACATCACCCTAAACACACCATCCCCACCGTGAAACATGGTGGTGGCAGCATCATGTTGTGGGGACGCTTTTCTTCAGCAGGGACATGGAAGCTGGTCAGAGTTGGATGGAGCCAAATACAGGGCAATTTTAGAAGAAAACCTGTTAAGAGCCTGCAAAAAAAGACTTGAGACTGGGGTGGAGGTTCACCTTCCAGCAGGACAAGGACCCTAAACATACAACCAGAGCTACAATGGAATGGTTTACATCAAAGCATATTCATGTGTTAGAATGGCCATGTCAAAGTCCAGACCTAAATCCAATTGAGAATCTGTGGCGAAAAAAAATTCTCCATCAAATCTGAAAGAGCTTGAGCTAGTTTGCAAAGAAGAATGGGCAAAAATTTCACTCTCTAGATGTGCAAAGCTGGTAGAGACATCCCCAAAAAGACTTGCAGCTGTAATGGCAGTGAAAGGTGGTTCTACAAAGTATTGACTCGGGGGGGCTGAATACAAATGCATGCCACATTTTTCAGATATTTATTTGTAAACAATGTGGAAAACCATTTATAATTTTCCTTCCACTTCACAATTATGTGCCACTCTGTGTTGGTCGATCACATAAAATCACAATAAAATACATTTGTGTTTTTGGTTGTAACATGAAGAAATGTGGGAAAATTTCAAGGGGTATGAATACTTTTTCAAGGCACTGTAAGTACAGCTGGGACAGGGAGGGTGAACAGTGTTAGTCCACCTTCTTTATGTTAGATCTGAAGATTAGTTAAAACCCCCAAAACATGATATATTTTCTGAAAGCAGAGAATAATATGTTGGTGGATCCAATGTTTTATGCTGCACGCAACAGTTTCCTGACAGCTCCATGTCAGCCACCTCCGGGTAAAGCCCCGCCCACCCCCATGCAATCAGGACCTAACTCATAAATTTGACCCCCACGCCCTGAATGGCATTCCTTTTCTTTCCTCTACTGTATGTGGTCAGGACCCAGTACAATCTCCTATTGCTGGATCAAGGATCCGGCCGTCTGTCCAGTGTGGGCCTCCTGGATGTAGCCTCCGTTATGCCCGCTTAATGCATTGGCTGTGTGGGGTCCCCACTGCTGGTTTTCGGGGCATCGAGAAGCAGACCAAGGGTCTGCAGCAGGGGTGGCATTGTCTCTCCTCTCCTGGACATTCAAAGGCCGGTAGAGCCCAGGGAACTCGCTGTACAGCTATAATCAAGTCCTCTGGCCCTAGCAAGATGGCAGTGCATTCCACAGTGGTTCCAGGAAGTCGGGTGGACGGAGCACTTGCTACAGGATTTAAGCTAGTGGGGGTTCAGTATGATGCTGCCTCGCCAGAAACAGTGTGCTAGCGCTGCCGTGATTGCAAGCAGGAGAGTGAGGTAGGCAGGGGTGCCTGTTACAGAGTTTGTGGGCTGTGTGAACCATAGATGACCTGTCTTCCTGTGCTTCCTCAACAGTCTGCATCTCCTGTCGCTACAGATGAGACAATGCTAACCCCAAAAGACCAGCGTATGCTGAGAAGGTCGTATTCCAATTTTTGGCACTTATTTAAAAAAAACAAAAAAAAACCCTTTTTTATTATTATTATTCCTGCCAGCTCATCAAGACACCAATCATTTCCCCACTCAGAGAGGGGCAGACCGGTCAGAACAAGAGTACCGGTCAGAACAAGAGTACCGCTCTACATCCAGGTGTAGCCAGCACAGAGAAAGGCCAAGAGACTGACGCGCTCATTAGAGGTCCAGATGCCATAGCTCCCTTGTGAGGACCACATCAGCCATCACATCAGCAAGCCCCTTCTGTGTCCCAAGTGACTACCCATTCTAGGATAGGGGGAATCTTCCCTACCTGAAGGGAAGATTCCCCCTATCCTAGAATGGGTAAAGGTCGGTCAACTGCCTCCCCGCCATAGGGTAACCACATTTCCAAACTGCCATTCAGGGACACCCACCCCCGCCCCTCCCCCCCTTTCCAAAAATCAGCTTGTGGTGTGACGAATCACATCACAGCCAGGGCGGCAGGTGCGCACTCTAAACAGAAGCAGTGGCGGACCGTCCATTAGGGGTGCCCGAGCATCGCCCCCTCTCTCCACGCCACCCCTATATGCATAATGGATAGATTATTGCATAGCATGAATCTATCCACGGCCGCCGCGTCCGTCCCCCCTATTTATGCGTCCGGACCCTTTTGGGGCACCGGGTGCATAAATTACAGTGGCAGGGGATTTATTTGGGGGTGGGGGGGCTGTGTCAGTTTCATTCCGGGACACTGCATTGTCCTGGAATGAAGGCAATCCGGGACATATGGTCACCCTACCCCGCCAAGACCTGCCTCCAGCTGTTGGGCACGATGACGTCAGTAACGCCCATGGTGAAATGGGCCCAGTAGCACACTCGTCCATTCCAGTACGGGTTTCTCCAGCAGTGGGACTCCCAGAATATTTATCAGAACATATCACTAACACAGTCCATGAGATGGAGTCTGGCCTGTTGGTAAAAATAGAGGAATCTGCTGCAGTGTCACTCCCTCAATGTCCTGGATAGTGATCACCTCAGATGCCAGCAAGTCAGGATGGGGAGCCCATTGCGAAGACCAGTGGGAGCAAGGCAGATGGTCTCACCCACCGAAGGAAATTGTGGCCAACAAGTTGAGCTGAGGGAGGCATATCAAGCTTTCCTGGCCTTTGCCTAGGTAGTCCATGGGGGTTTGGTCCTCCTAAAGAAGGACAACGTAACAGCCGTAGCCTATATCAAGAAGCAGGAAGGCACACATAGTCTGTCTCTCCTGGAAGAGGTGGAACCCATAATGAGTTGGGCCTAGGAGAATCTGCTTTGCCTCTCAGCAGTATATATACCTGGACATGCCAATCTCCAGGCGGACTACCTGTCCAGGACTACAGTGGGCAACAACCAATGGTCCCTTCTGACACAAGTATTCAGGGAACTGGTAGCCTGGTCTTTTCTCCCAGAAGTGGACCTCTTCACATCTCCAGTCAACGCGAAGCTCCCCAGATTCTGCACAAATTCGGTTCATCCAGGGGCAATCCATGTGGACGCTCTGACTGCAAAGTGGGACTTTCAGACAGCTTAAGCTTTTCCCCCCAATGCCATTAATACTGTTCTTTCTGAACAGACTGAGACGGAAGACGTCACGGTACTGGCAGTGATCCCAGATTGGCCAAAATGCCCATGGTATCCTCTATTCTTACACATGAGTGCCAGGGCGCCTCGGATGTTACCGATCTGAGCCAGGGCCCAGTTCTACACCCTGTGGCGGAGAAACTCAGGGTAACGGCCTGGATATTGAAAGGCAGAGGTTCATAAACCTAGGGTGCTCCGTGGAAGTGGTAGGACCCTCATGAAGGCCCGCAAAAATAGCACGAACAATGTCTGCAATAGAATCTGGCAAAAGTTCCAAGGGTACGCAGCATCAGTGGGACTCGAGATGAAAGAACTCAGAACCTGTCACATCCTTGAGTTCCTGCAGAGGCTCCTAGAAGTAGGACTAAGTGCAAGTACGCTCAAAGGCCAAGTGTCAGCCATTTCCGCATTCACGGGAATTCAGTGTGCCTTTAATGACCTAATGATCTAGTTCTTTAAGGCTGTAGTGAAACTAAAACCCCCCAGAGCCCCGCACTTTCCAAGTGGAACCTGCCGCTAGTTTTGAATTTCCTGGACTCACCCAGATTCGGCCAAGGAGTGTCGCTGCGGGACTTGACGATAAAAACATCTTTCCTGGTCGCAATAACTTCGGAGATAGCGTCTCTGGGGCTAAAGAGCCACACACGTCCTTTGGGGCAGGTAGGGTCATTCTTAGGCCAATGCTAGACTTCAATCCTAAGGTGTCACCAAGTTTCAAGTCAGGAGATAGTGCTGCCCACCTATTTCCGGGAGGATGGACAACAAGTCAACCCACTGGAGGTGGACAGAACATTGGAAGTGTATGGAATGGCAGGTCAGCAAGCCCAGACCATGATTTACCAGTCACCTTGCCACGATCTACTGGTAGATCACAATCTACAGGTTGCTGACCCCTGTCATAGCTTATGATGCAGGCTCTTTACCGAGATCGGAGATGCGTTGTGTCAGAGAGACACACCGCACTACTAATCGCCGTGCTGCGTGCCCTCGTGGGAGGTCGCAAGCGGCTTATCCTGCTGGACTTCATATGATGCCCAAGTCAGGATAATGAAACCACTGCCTGGCTGTCATTTTGCTATAGGCCATGTGAGATTTGGTTAAAAGCCCCTACAGGTCATCAGTGCAGAGTTAACAATGAAAAATGGGCCTAGAGTTATGGCCCCCACTCCAGCATGCTCTGTGATATATAACATGTGTAGCACAGGCAACTTTTTCATATGTAGGCACTCCTGACGCATGTGTTTACGTTTGTAAATGCGTGTACCTGGGGACAGGCTCAATGTTTTTTTTTTGGGGGGGGGGGGTCAGTGCTTGAGTGTAACTTTATTTTTTTTACATTTCTTTTCACAAAAATGTTATCATCATGGGTCTATTAGATTCCTGATATCTCACCTACTCTACATTGAAGCTAATGGAGTGCAGATCATGCTTCATTAGCTTCTTCCCCAGTCACCGTGGACGGACGTATTTCTCCAAGGCCCACCCCACGTCACAGGTGCTGACAGTCTGCATTCAGGGTCATACTGCTGTATGCATGTGTGATGTGTTTGATTACACAAGTGCTGGTGTATACCTGTGTGCAACCATTGATTGTTATGGACAGTTGTACGCAGCACTTATGGCTAACAGATGGGAGAGGGTAGGAGTCAGAAGTGTCAGGTTTTTACTTCCATCTGTGACTCCATTGAGGAGATTTCTCCTCACCACATTGGAGCCACCAGGCCAGGAAGGCACCGACAGCAATAAAAACATTATCAGACATTTTAACCCTTCCCCACTCTTTTAAAAAATGTGTTTGTATTTTTTCCTGTGTCCCTATCAGAGAGATTTCTCATCACTTCCTGTCCTAATTGGAAGTGAGGGGAAATTTATCCAAGAAGGACAAAGACTGAAGTTGAGAAAGAAAACCCTCCCTTCTCTGTACAAAAGTAAAGAAAAAGATTTGGCTGGACTGGTAATGTAGAATATCAGGCATCCAGGCACAGCATTGTTTTCATAGACTTCTATTTTGAAAAGAGAGCAGGAAAGCATCACTATTAGCGCTGTGTAGCACAGTAAGATGTAAAAAGTAAAGCCTGCATATGTAATGAACAAATATGGCTGCCCCATGTACATATAGTATACATTTAAAAACTGTACAGAAAAGTAAAATTAAATATTTATACATATTGCTAAGAATATTTATATCAAATCCGCAAAAATAAAAAGACTGTAGATCCCCTTTATTTTTTGGGGGGACGGGAGCAGCAATATTATTATTATACAGGATATATATAGCACCAAAAGTTTACGCAGCGCTTTACAATTTGAGGGAAGATAGTACAAATACAATACACTTTAATACAGTAAGAATCAGAGGGCCCTGCTCCTTAGAGCTTACAATCTAAGAGGGAAGGTCAAGAGATACAAGAGGTAATAACAGTGTGGGGGGGGGGGGGGGGTGCTGATGGAGAAAATAAATGTACAGTTGTTAGGTGGGGGCCAGATAAGCTTCTCTGAAGGGATGAGTTTTCATGGATCGTCTGAAAGTGGACAAAGTAGGAGAAAGTCGGGCAGATTGGGGTAGAGTATTCCAGAGGATGGAAGAGGCTCTAGCAGGGGCGGACTGACAACTCATGGGGCCCCCGGGCAATAGAAGATCATGGGGCCCCCTGTGTCTCCGCCCACATGCAAGCCGCACCTACACAAAGCCCCACTTACATGGGGCACACAGTAAGGCACATCACATGGCACACAGCAGAGCACGGGGCACATCATGGGGCACAGGGCATACAGTAGGGCACATCACAGGACACATAATGGGGCACCCAGCAGGGTTTATTATGCTGTACACATCAGGGCACATTATTGAGCACAGCATGGTGCATCACAGAGGGTACAGGGCACATCAGTGGGTACACAGCGGGGCACATCACAGAGCACATCAGGAGATACACAGCAGGGAGCGTGCCGCACATCACAGGGCATGTGGCAAATAGTAGGGCACACAGCAGGGCACACAGTAGGGCACATCCTTGGGAACAGGACACAGGCGGTACACATCAGGGCACACATCCCAGGGCATGGGGCACACAGTAGAGCACATTACAGGGCACACAGTAGAGCACAACAGACGGTACACAGCAGGGCACATCACAAGGCACATCACAGGGCAAGGGGCACAGAGTAGGGCACATAAGGGGGTACACTAGCAGGGCACATCACAGGCCATGGGGCACGCAGTAGGGCAAATAGCAGGGCACAAACCAAAACACAGGGCACACAGTACAGCACTGGGATCCTCCAGACTTAACACAGTGTCTTTTAGGGTAGCCATCAGGGGGAAGGCGACACAGTGGGGGTGGAGGACACAGGGAGACACCATGGGGGGGGGGTTGGAGGGCACAGGGGGACACTGTAGGTGGGTGGAGGGCACAGGGGGACACTGTGTGAGTGGCACAGGGAGACACCATGGGGGGGATAGAAGACACAGGGGGACACTGTGGGGGGTGAAGGGCACAGGGGGATACTGTGGGGAGGTGGAGGGCACAGGGGGACACTGTCGGGAGGCGGGGGGCACAGGGGGACACTGTGGGGGGGGGGAGAGGGCACTGTGGGGGGGAGGTGGAGGGCACTGTGGGGGGGAGGTGGAGGGCACAGGGGGGCACTGTGGGGAGGTGGGGGGCACAGGGGGACACTGTGGGGAGGTGGGGGCACAGGGGGACACTGTGGGGAGGTGGAGGGCACAGGGGGACACTGGGGGGGGGGGTGGAGGGCACTGTGGGGAGGTGGGGGGCACAGGGGGACACTGTGGGGGGGGGGTGGAGGGCACTGTGGGGAGGGGGGAGGTGGAGGGCACAGGGGGGCACTGTGGGGGGCACAGGGGGGCACTGTGGGGGGCACAGGGGGGCACTGTGGGGAGGTGGGGGCACAGGGAGACACTGTGGGGGGGTGGAGAGCACAGGGAGCACTGTGGGGGGGTGGAGGGCACAGGGGGACACTGTGGGGGGGGTGGAGGGCACAGGGGGACACTGTGGGGGGGTGGAGAGCACAGGGAGCACTGTGGGGGGGTGGAGAGCACAGAAGCACTGTGGGGGGGTGGAGGGCACAGGGGGACACTGTGGGGGGGTGGAGGGCACAGGGGGGCACTGTGGGGAGGTGGAGTGCACAGGGGGACACTGTGGGGAGGTGGAGGGCACAGGGGGACACTGTGGGAAGGTGGAGGACACAGGGGGACACTGTGGGAAGGTGGGGGGGCACAGGGGGACACTGGGGAGGTGAGGGCACAGGGGGGCACTGTGGGGAGGGGGGAAGTGGGGGGCACAAGGGGGCACTGTGGGGAGGTGGGGGGCACATGGGGACACTGTGGGGAGGTGGGGGGGCACAGGGGGGCACTGTGGGGAGGTGAGGGCACAGGGGGACACTGTGGGGAGGTGGAGGGCACAGGGGGGCACTGGGGGGGGCACTGTGGGGAGGTGGGGGGCACATGGGGACACTGTGGGGCACTGTGGGGAGGTGGGGGGCACAGGGGGACACTGTGGGGAGGTGGGGGGGCATAGGGGATCACTGTGGGGAGGTGGGGGGCACAGGGGGTCACTGTGGGGAGGTTGGGGTCACTGTGGGGAGGTGGAGGGCACAGGGGGACACTGTGGGGAGCACAGGGGGACACTGTGGGGAGCACAGGGGGACACTGTGGGGAGCACAGGGGGACACTGTGGGGGGCACAGGGGGACACTGTGGGGGGCACAGGGGGACACTGTGGGGAGGTGGGGGGCACAGTGGGACACTGTAGGGAGGTGGGGGGCACAGGGGGACACTGTGGGGAGGTGGGGGGCACAGGGGGACACTGTAGGGAGGTGGAGGGCACAGGGGGACACTGTGGGGAGGTGGAGGGCACTGTGGGGAGCACAGGGGGGCACTGTGGGGAGGTGGGGGCAAAGGGGGTCACTGTGGGGAGGTGGGGGGCACAGGGGGACACTGTGGGAGGTGGGGGTCACTGTGGGGAGGTGGGGGGCACAGGGGGACACTGTGGGGAGGTGGGGGTCACTGTGGGGAGGTGGGGGGCACAGGGGGTCACTGTGGGGGGTGGAGGGCACAGGGGGGCACTGTGGGGAGGTGGGGGGCACAGGGGGACACTGTGGGGAGGTGGGGGTCACTGTGGGGGGCACAGGGGGACACTGTGGGGAGGTGGGGGTCACTGTGGGGAGGTGGGGGGCACAGGGGGTCACTGTGGGGGTGGAGGGCACACAGGGGGGCACTGTGGGGAGGTGGGGGGCACAGGGGGACACTGTGGGGAGGTGGGGGTCACTGTGGGGAGGTGGGGGGCACAGGGGGTCACTGTGGGGGTGGAGGGCACACAGGGGGGCACTGTGGGGAGGTGGGAGGTGGGGGACACTGTGGGGAGGTGGGGGGCACAGGGGGACACTGTGGGGAGCACAGGGGGTCACTGTGGGGGTGGAGGGCACACAGGGGGGCACTGTGGGGAGGTGGGGGGCACAGGGGGACACTGTGGGGAGGTGGGGGGCACAGGGGGACACTGTGGGGAGGTGGGGGGCACAGGGGGACACTGTGGGGAGGTGGGGGTCACTGTGGGGAGCACAGGGGGTCACTGTGGGGGTGGAGGGAACACAGGGGGGCACTGTGGGGAGGTGAGGGGCACAGGGGGACACTGTGGGGAGGTGGGGGGCACAGGGGGACACTGTGGGGAGGTGGGGGTCACTGTGGGGAGGTGGGGGGCACAGGGGGTCACTGTGGGGGGTGGAGGGCACAGGGGGCACTGTGGGGAGGTGGGGGGCACAGGGGGACACTGTGGGGAGGTGGGGGGCACAGGGGGACACTGTGGGGAGGTGGGGGTCACTGTGGGGAGGTGGGGGGCACAGGGGGACACTGTGGGGAGGTGGGGGTCACTGTGGGGAGGTGGGGGGCACAGGGGGTCACTGTGGGGGTGGAGGGCACACAGGGGGGCACTGTGGGGAGGTGGGGGCCACAGGGGGACACTGTGGGGAGGTGGGGGGCACAGGGGGACACTGTGGGGAGGTGGGGGTCACTGTGGGGAGGTGGGGGGCACAGGGGGTCACTGTGGGGGTGGAGGGCACACAGGGGGGCACTGCGGGGAGGTGGGGGGCACAGGGGGGCACTGTGGGGAGGTGGGGGGCACAGGGGGACACTGTGGGGAGGTGGGGGGCACAGGGGGACACTGTGGGGAGGTGGGGGGCACACAGGGGGGCACTGTGGGGAGGTGGGGGGCACAGGGGGACACTGTGGGGAGGTGGGGGGCACAGGGGGACACTGTGGGGAGGTGGGGGTCACTGTGGGGAGCACAGGGGGTCACTGTGGGGGTGGAGGGCACACAGGGGGGCACTGTGGGGAGGTGGGAGGTGGGGGACACTGTGGGGAGGTGGGGGGCACAGGGGGACACTGTGGGGAGCACAGGGGGTCACTGTGGGGGTGGAGGGCACACAGGGGGGCACTGTGGGGAGGTGGGGGGCACAGGGGGACACTGTGGGGAGGTGGGGGGCACAGGGGGACACTGTGGGGAGGTGGGGGCACAGGGGGACACTGTGGGGAGGTGGGGGGCACAGGGGGACACTGTGGGGAGGTGGGGGTCACTGTGGGGAGCACAGGGGGTCACTGTGGGGGTGGAGGGCACACAGGGGGGCACTGTGGGGAGGTGAGGGGCACAGGGGGACACTGTGGGGAGGTGGGGGGCACAGGGGGTCACTGTGGGGGTGGAGGGCACACAGGGGGGCACTGTGGGGAGGTGGGGGGCACAGGGGGACACTGTGGGGAGGTGGGGGGCACAGGGGGACACTGTGGGGAGGTGGGGGCACAGGGGGACACTGTGGGGAGGTGGGGGGCACAGGGGGACACTGTGGGGAGGTGGGGGGCACAGGGGGACACTGTGGGGAGGTGGGGGCACAGGGGGACACTGTGGGGAGGTGGGGGCACAGGGGGACACTGTGGGGAGGTGAGGGGCACAGGGGGACACTGTGGGGAGGTGGGGGTCACTGTGGGGAGCACAGGGGGTCACTGTGGGGGTGGAGGGCACACAGGGGGGCACTGTGGGGAGGTGGGGGCACAGGGGGACACTGTGGGGAGGTGGGGGGCACAGGGGGACACTGTGGGGAGGTGGGGGTCACTGTGGGGAGGTGGGGGGCACAGGGGGTCACTGTGGGGGGTGGAGGGCACAGGGGGGCACTGTGGGGAGGTGGGGGGCACAGGGGGACACTGTGGGGAGGTGGGGGTCACTGTGGGGGGCACAGGGGGACACTGTGGGGAGGTGGGGGTCACTGTGGGGAGGTGGGGGGCACAGGGGGTCACTGTGGGGGTGGAGGGCACACAGGGGGGCACTGTGGGGAGGTGGGGGGCACAGGGGGACACTGTGGGGAGGTGGGGGTCACTGTGGGGAGGTGGGGGGCACAGGGGGTCACTGTGGGGGTGGAGGGCACACAGGGGGGCACTGTGGGGAGGTGGGAGGTGGGGGACACTGTGGGGAGGTGGGGGGCACAGGGGGACACTGTGGGGAGCACAGGGGGTCACTGTGGGGGTGAAGGGCACACAGGGGGGCACTGTGGGGAGGTGGGGGGCACAGGGGGACACTGTGGGGAGGTGGGGGGCACAGGGGGACACTGTGGGGAGGTGGGGGCACAGGGGGACACTGTGGGGAGGTGGGGGGCACAGGGGGACACTGTGGGGAGGTGGGGGCACAGGGGGACACTGTGGGGAGGTGGGGGCACAGGGGGACACTGTGGGGAGGTGGGGGCACAGGGGGACACTGTGGGGAGGTGGGGGTCACTGTGGGGAGGTGGGGGGCACAGGGGGTCACTGTGGGGGGTGGAGGGCACAGGGGGCACTGTGGGGAGGTGGGGGGCACAGGGGGACACTGTGGGGAGGTGGGGGGCACAGGGGGACACTGTGGGGAGGTGGGGGTCACTGTGGGGAGGTGGGGGGCACAGGGGGACACTGTGGGGAGGTGGGGGTCACTGTGGGGAGGTGGGGGGCACAGGGGGTCACTGTGGGGGTGGAGGGCACACAGGGGGGCACTGTGGGGAGGTGGGGGCCACAGGGGGACACTGTGGGGAGGTGGGGGGCACAGGGGGACACTGTGGGGAGGTGGGGGTCACTGTGGGGAGGTGGGGGGCACAGGGGGTCACTGTGGGGGTGGAGGGCACACAGGGGGGCACTGTGGGGAGGTGGGGGGCACAGGGGGGCACTGTGGGGAGGTGGGGGGCACAGGGGGACACTGTGGGGAGGTGGGGGGCACAGGGGGACACTGTGGGGAGGTGGGGGGCACACAGGGGGGCACTGTGGGGAGGTGGGGGGGCACAGGGGGACACTGTGGGGAGGTGGGGGGCACAGGGGGACACTGTGGGGAGGTGGGGGCACAGGGGGACACTGTGGGGAGGTGGGGGGCACAGGGGGACACTGTGGGGAGGTGGGGGGCACAGGGGGACACTGTGGGGAGGTGGGGGTCACTGTGGGGAGCACAGGGGGTCACTGTGGGGGTGGAGGGCACACAGGGGGGCACTGTGGGGAGGTGGGAGGTGGGGGACACTGTGGGGAGGTGGGGGGCACAGGGGGACACTGTGGGGAGCACAGGGGGTCACTGTGGGGGTGGAGGGCACACAGGGGGGCACTGTGGGGAGGTGGGGGGCACAGGGGGACACTGTGGGGAGGTGGGGGGCACAGGGGGACACTGTGGGGAGGTGGGGGGCACAGGGGGACACTGTGGGGAGGTGGGGGCACAGGGGGACACTGTGGGGAGGTGGGGGGCACAGGGGGACACTGTGGGGAGGTGGGGGTCACTGTGGGGAGCACAGGGGGTCACTGTGGGGGTGGAGGGCACACAGGGGGGCACTGTGGGGAGGTGAGGGGCACAGGGGGACACTGTGGGGAGGTGGGGGGCACAGGGGGTCACTGTGGGGGTGGAGGGCACACAGGGGGGCACTGTGGGGAGGTGGGGGGCACAGGGGGACACTGTGGGGAGGTGGGGGGCACAGGGGGACACTGTGGGGAGGTGGGGGCACAGGGGGACACTGTGGGGAGGTGGGGGGCACAGGGGGACACTGTGGGGAGGTGGGGGGCACAGGGGGACACTGTGGGGAGGTGGGGGCACAGGGGGACACTGTGGGGAGGTGAGGGGCACAGGGGGACACTGTGGGGAGGTGGGGGTCACTGTGGGGAGCACAGGGGGTCACTGTGGGGGTGGAGGGCACACAGGGGGGCACTGTGGGGAGGTGGGGGCACAGGGGGACACTGTGGGGAGGTGGGGGGCACAGGGGGACACTGTGGGGAGGTGGGGGGCACAGGGGGACACTGTGGGGAGGTGGGGGCACAGGGGGACACTGTGGGGAGGTGGGGGTCACTGTGGGGAGCACAGGGGGTCACTGTGGGGGTGGAGGGCACACAGGGGGGCACTGTGGGGAGGTGGGGGGCACAGGGGGACACTGTGGGGAGGTGGGGGGCACAGGGGGACACTGTGGGGAGGTGGGGGTCACTGTGGGGAGGTGGGGGGCACAGGGGGTCACTGTGGGGGGTGGAGGGCACAGGGGGGCACTGTGGGGAGGTGGGGGGCACAGGGGGACACTGTGGGGAGGTGGGGGGCACAGGGGGACACTGTGGGGAGGTGGGGGGCACAGGGGGACACTGTGGGGAAGTGGGGGGCACAGGGGGACACTGTGGGGAGGTGGGGGCACAGGGGGACACTGTGGGGAGGTGGGGGGCACAGGGGGACACTGTGGGGAGGTGGGGGACACTGTGGGGAGGTGGGGGGCACAGGGGGACACTGTGGGGAGGTGGGGGCACAGGGGGACACTGTGGGGAGGTGGGGGACACTGTGGGGAGGTGGGGGGCACAGGGGGACACTGTGGGGAGGTGGGGGCACAGGGGGACACTGTGGGGAGGTGGGGGGCACAGGGGGACACTGTGGGGAGGTGGGGGACACTGTGGGGAGGTGGGGGGCACAGGGGGACACTGTGGGGAGGTGGGGGACACTGTGGGGAGGTGGGGGGCACAGGGGGACACTGTGGGGAGGTGGGGGACACTGTGGGGAGGTGGGGGGCACAGGGGGACACTGTGGGGAGGTGGGGGACACTGTGGGGAGGTGGGGGACACTGTGGGGAGGTGGGGGGCACAGGGGGACACTGTGGGGAGGTGGGGGACACTGTGGGGAGGTGGGGGGCACAGGGGGACACTGTGGGGAGGTGGGGACACTGTGGGGAGGTGGGGGGCACAGGGGGACACTGTGGGGAGGTGGGGGACACTGTGGGGAGGTGGGGGGCACAGGGGGACACTGTGGGGAGGTGGGGGACACTGTGGGGAGGTGGGGGGCACAGGGGGACACTGTGGGTGGGAAGCTGTGCAGCAACTTTCTAATAGCAGCACGTGGTACAAGCTGCTGCACTTTCCTTCCTACATGCAGAGTAGCGCGGGAAGCGGCTGTATACAGACCTCTCGTGATGCGCTCCTCCTCCTCCTCCTCGCCGGCCCCTCCTCTTTTCTGTCCGTCCGAGGTGATGACAGATACAAGCACCTGGGGTGGACGGGAGGGAAGGAGGGGCCGGCGGGGAGGAGGAGGAGCGCATCACGAGGTGTTCTGTATACACTGCAGTCTCAGCAGTGAGCAGGGACCCGATCAGCCCGTCAATCACAGCTAGCTGACGGGTAGATCGGGTCCCGACTCCCAAAGTGGAAGCTGCCATGGGGCCCCCTACTGGCCACGGGCCCTCGGTCAGCGTCCGAACTGCCCGATGGTCAGTCCGCCCCTGGGCTCTAGAGAAGTCCTGGAGGAGAGAATGGGATGAGGTGACAAGGGAGTTAGAGAGCAAGAGGTCTTGGGAGGAGCGAAGAGAACAATTAGATTGGTATTTGGAGACTAGGTTAGTGATGTAGCTGGGGGCCAGGTTGTGAATGGCTTTGTAAATTATTGTTAGTATTTTGAATTTAATTTGTTGATTGAGTGGTAGCCAATGGAGGGATTGGCAGAGACAAATTTTGGATAGCGATTGGACGTGGGGCCGAAAGATTAGTTCGGAGTCCAGGATTACACCTAGGAACTTGGCGTGGGGGGACAAGTTGATAGTTGTGCAGTTGATATTGCCAGAGAAAATCAGGGGAAGTGGCACGTGGGGCAGGAAATATCATGAGCTCAGTTTTGGATAGGTTGAGTTTGAGACAGTGATGTGACATCCAGGCTGATTTGTCTGTTAGTAAGTTGGTGATGCATGAGGAGCCAGATGGAGAGAGCTGGGGTGGTGGAGAGATAGATTTGGGTGTCATCAGCGTAGAGAGGATATTGAAAGCCATGGGAGGCAATCAACTGACCCAGGGAGGTGGTGTAGATTGAGAACAGGAGAGGTCCAAGAACCAGGGCTGTTTTTCAGGAGGAACTTGGTGGAACTCAGTTCCACCACCTCTGGCTCAGACCCTTTGGTGCTTGATCACCACAATCACTTGTAAACACAGAAGTCTGGTTTCTGTGTTTACAAGTGACAGCTCTGCACTCTATGTGTAACCCCCATGAACTCTGCACTCTGTATGTAATGCAATCCTGATATGTAATGCCCCTTTAAGACCCTTCTACTGTTTGTGACATATGACCACACCCACTATTTGATGTGATTTGGAGGGTGTGTGGGAGGGAGGTGTTTTGGGGGGTCATGGTTGAGTTCCAGCACCTATTGTTTGAGAAAAAAGCCCTGCCAAGAACAGAATCTTGGGGGACTCTGACGGAGAAAGGAAGAGGAGAGGAGGAAGTAGAGTTGTGACAATGAAGGAGCGGTGGGATAGGTAGGATGAGAACCAGCGAAGAGTACAGTCACGGAGACCAAAGGAATGGAGTTTTTTTGATGAGGAGGGGGTGGTTCACTGTGTCAAAGGCAGCAGAGAGGTCCAGCAGAAGAAGTAGTACAGAATAGTGTCTGTTGGTTTTAGCCATTAGTAGGTCATTTGTGAGTGTAAGGAGAGCAGTTTCCGTGGAGTGTGACGAAATCCGGACTGAAGGGGATCAAGAAGTTGGTTCATGGTCAGATAGTCACTCAGTCAGTTGTAGATAAGTCTTTTAAGAAGTTTGGAGGAGAAGGCGAGTAAGGAGATGGGAAGTAGGTTAAGATTGGAGGGCTTTTTAAGTATGGGGGTGACTACCGCATGTTTTAGAGAGTTTGGGAAGATGCCACAAGAGAGGGAGAGGTTGAAAAATGTGAGTTAAAGAGTGTACAATCGAGTCAGAGAGTGAGCGTAGCATTTGCGAGGGAGCAGGATCCAGGGGGCAGGTAGATAGGTAGATAGGTGTTAGATAAAAGTTTAGCAACCTCGTTAATACTAGCACGGTTGAATTAGGGAAGTAATGATTGGATCTGTGGACATAGGGTGTGGAAACCTTGCAAAAAGATCTGAACAAATTAATGGGGTGGGCGACTACATGGCAAATGAGATTCAATGTAGAAAAATGTAAAATAATGCATTTGGGTGGCAAAAATATGAATGCAATCTATACACTGGGGGGAGAACCTCTGGGGGAATCTAGGATGGAAAAGGACCTGGGGGCCCTAGTAGATGATAGGCTCAGCAATCCCACGCAATGCCAAGCTGCTGCTAACAAAGCAAACAGAATATTGGCATGCATTAAAAAGGGGATCAACTCCAGAGATAAAACGATAATTCTCCCACTCTACAAGACTCTGGTCCGGCCGCACCTGGAGTATGCTGTCCAGTTCTGGGCACCAGTCCTCTGGAAGGATGTACTGGAAATGGAGCGAGTACAAAGAAGGGCAACAAAGCTAATAAAGGGTCTGGAGGATATTAGTTATGAGGAAAGGTTGCAAGCACTGAACTTATTCTCTCTGGAGAAGAGACGCTTGAGAAGGGATATAATTTCAATATACAAATACCGTACTGGTGACCCTACAATAGAAATAAAACTTTTTCGCAGAAGAGAGTTTAACAAGACTCGTGGACACTCATTAAAATTAGAAGAAAAGAGGTTTAACCTTAAACTACGTAGAGGGTTCTTTACTGTAAGAGCGGCAAGGATGTGGAATTCCCTTCCACAGGCGGTGGTCTCAGCGGGGGGCATCGATAGTTTCAAGAAACTATTAGATAAGCACCTGAATGACCGCAACATACAGGGATATATAATGTAATACTGACACATAATCACACATTGGTTGGACTTGATGGACTTGTGTCTTTTTTCAACCTCACCTACTATGTAACTATGTAACTATGAGCAGGGGAGGTTTCTGTGCATTGGAGATCTCCTCACGAATTGTGTCAATCTTATTTTTTTAAGTTATTGGTAATCTCCTGGGCAGTGTGTGAATTAGAGGATAGAGGCAGTGGAGGACAGAGTAGAATGTTAAAGGTCGAGAAGAGTTGACGGGTACTGGATGAGGTGGTGTTAATGAGTGTGATAAAATAGGTCTGATTGGCAGTGTGGAGGCAGGAATAGTATTTTAGGAGGGCAGATTTATATTGGTTAAAGTCTTCCTGGAACTTAGTCTAATGCCACAGACGCTCAAGAGCGCCGCTACATTTTCTGAGACTTCTGGTGTCGTCTGTTTGCCAGGGTTGTAGCGGTCGGGGCCTAATTCTGTGTGTAGTGAGGGGGCAAGCTTGTCTAGGGAGGAAGACAGTGAGCTGTTGTAGATATGCACAATGAGCACTGAAAATAAAAATAAATAGCAACCAATCAGGCTTCAGTTTGTTATAAAGTGATATGAAGACTGCTTGCTACTAACCTTTGCTGAATAAGTCGGTTACGCCTGATACACACAGGCAATTTTTATCGCTCAACCCAGCAGGCTGGATGAAAAAAAACCTGAGGCGCTCACAAGAAGCTCACTGTACTAACATTATGGCAGCCTGCTGAACACACTGGCCAAATGTCGGCCGGTTTCTGTTGGACTGGCTGATATTCGGCCAGTGTGTACCAGCCTTAATGTTAAAAGCCAGCCTATGCAGTTCCTCCCTACCCTTACTAATAAATGACTACTACAGCATTTATAAAGCCAAAACAAACTGATTTCCCCATCCACACATTCTAGGTGGATGGGGGAATCCTGCTACTGTATTATGGCAGTGGAACTCCTCTGCTGCCAGAATACAGTAGATAACACTACAGCCAATTGGCTGCAAGCGCTGATCAAGCAAAAATATACCAACAGTGCCGTTTGCAAGGAGTTGATCACTAGACCAACTCCTCTTAAAGGGGTTGTAAAGGTTTGCGTTTTTTCACCTTAACCTCCCTGGCGGTATGATTATTTCAGATTTTTGCGTCTTAAAGAGGTACAATTATTTTGCATAGAAATTTGGCGTTTTATATTGTAGGTCTGTAATTCTTAGCAATAACACACTTATATCTGTCCACCAAGCGTCTAGTAGATATCCCGGGTATGATGAAGTTTGAAACACAAAATCATAAATTATAAAATAAAAAATAAATATAAATAATTCAAAAAAAAAAAATAATATAATAATAATAAAATAAATTTCCTCACGATTCACTATCGCTCAATTCTGCAAGTGTTCTATTTTATTATCGCTGTTTTCTTGCTGGTCTAAAGCCACTTTTGACGTAAAGGGACACTTTTTGGTTGCTATGGACAATATCAAGTTTCCAGGCAGAAAGAACAGTATATATAACATAAAACCGCATGCAGGGCATGGACCAAAGCACTGGGGACAAAAGGGAAGAGAAATGAATTCATACAGTACTGTAATCTGTAAGATTACAGTACTGTATGTGTTATGATTTTGACATTTTTTTTAATTTGCCGCCAGGCTCCACCCCCATGCGTCGCGACGCTCGCAGGGAACGGAGCCTGGCACAGAGAGGCTTCGGGCAGAGGACAGAGCCCGCAGACAGCGCGGGGGGACATTGCAGGATCCTGGGGACAAGATAAGTATACCACACCAGGACCTGAGATGTATTTCCCGAGTGTGGCTCGGGGTTACCGCTAATGGTGCTGAAATTTAACCCCGAGTCACACTCGGGAATACCGTCAGGGAGGCTACTGCATCCTATGCATTAAGGTGAAAAAACATCCGACAATACCGGCCCCCCCCCAGCCCCCCCGTTTTACTTACCCGAGCCCCTAAACCTGCTGCGCTCGCCCCCGATGTCCTCTTCGCCGCTCAGCCTGGCCATTGATTGGCTAGAGTGGATGGATTGAAAGCAGCGCAGCCATTGGCTCGTGCTGCTGTCAATCACATCCAATGACGCGGCGCGCCCGGGGGGCAGGGCTGAGTGATAGAGTGAGCGGCTATAGCCGCCGGCTGTATCACAGGAGCGCGCCCGCAAGAACTCACCACCATGCGAGAGAGCTCGTATGAAGGTGATTAGTTCTTGCAGGGAGGAGCTGAGACAGCCGCCGAGGGACCCCAGAAGACCAGGTTCTGGGCCACTCTGTGCAAAACGAGCTGCACAGTGGAGGTAAGTATAACATGTTTGTTATTTAAAAAAAAAAAAAATTTTCCTTTACAACCCCTTTAAATGGGAACATCCATACATGGATCAAAATTCAACTGGTTCCTGCTAATCCATGTATGGCCAGCATAAGTGTTGTCGGGTGGGCCAGGCTACCCTAGGCTTCTTAGATCTCTTAGATCTCTTGTGAGCTCCGATGAGTGAGATTTCCTTATCATAGTTCCACCTCCTAGGAGTTTTGCATATTCTCATGAGATGTTCCAACTACTCCAGTTGTATGTAACATTAAACACAAAAAAATACGTCAAGGGAAGAGTGCTGCCCCTTGTCAGCAGAGAACTCACCACCACAGATGCTGGAGACCTTGAAGTCCCTGGGGACTAATCAGCACCGAAATATTGACAATAAATGTGTTATGTTTTGTAAAACCTTCTAGTATCTGAAGAGAGATCCTAACACTCACCTGTTATGTTTGAAAATATAAATATAAAGATGAGCTAATTTTGTTTCCAGAAAGACAACCCGAGTGTCTTGAGTGTTCCAACTCAGTTTGTATTGATTAATATTTACCAAAAATAAAGTGGGGTTCAGGCATGATCTTTATTTCTGGTATGGTAATTTTTCATCTTATATATAAAAAAAAATGCCATAGCTGCTAGCACTTTACTCTGCCCGTCCTGCAGTCATGGACATGAAAGGCATTAGGGTAACTCTAACCAGCCAGAGATCCTCAGCCTTGGTGGCAATGTGGTTTCTAGATGACTCAGTATGACGTTTATGCAAGGCGAACAGGTGCAGAGACAACATTTACCTCACTTCATAGGAAACCACTGCCTGAACATACTCAGAAAAACTTTACTTTTCACGCGGACGGCTATTTTGCCGCAGTTAAAAGCATGTTTTTTTTTCTGTGAAATTCAAGACACCAGGCACTGCGGTCAGCTGCATTTGTACAGTGCGATTAGCTGCAGTTTGCCATTTCCATAGCAACCCGACAGGGTACTGACTCATATTGAACGGGGATCCGACTTGGATCCCCGCCAATACCAGGCATTGTGTTTGGTATGAATCTTGAGGGGGAACTCCATGCCAAATTTTAAATAAAAAACCAGCAAGGGTTCCCCTCCAAGAGCATACCAGGCCCTTCAGTCTGGTATGGATTCTAAGGGGCACCCCCTAAGCCGAAAAAACGGCGTGGGGGTCCCCCCAAAATCCATACCAGACCCTTATCCGAGCACGCAGCCCGGTCGGTCGGGAAAGGGGGTGGGGACGAGCGAGCGCCCCCCCTCCTGAACCGTACCAGGCTGCATGCCCTCAACATGGGGGGGTTGGTGCTTTGGGGCAAGGGGGCCGCCCTGCGGGGGATAGCGGAGGAGCCCGGCAGAAGTAAGAAGGCACCGGAGAAGAACCAGAGAGCGCAGAGACAACACCGGAGAGAGGGAGAAGAGGCCTGAGAGACCACCGAAGTCGGAAGAAGACCCCCGGAGCTGCCTAATAAATTACTTTTAAAACCTGTGTAGTGTGTTTTTTTATTGACATTTTTTTCCCCAGGTGAATGGGTAGGGGTACGATGTACCCCATACTCATTCACATAGGGTGGGGGTCCGGGATCTGGGGGCCCCCTTATTAAAGGGAGCTCTCGGATTCTGATAAGCCCCCTGCGCGCAGACCCCAACAACCAACGGCCAGGGTTGTCGGGAAGAGGCCCTTGTCCTCATCAACATGGGGACGAGGTGCTTTGGGGTGGGGGGGCCCGCCCATGTTGAGGGCATGCGGCCTGGTACGGTTCAGGAGGGGGGGTACTTGCTCGTCCCCACCCCCTTTCCTGACCGACCGGGCTGCGTGCTCGGATAAGGGTCTGGCATGGATTTTGGGGGAACCCCCATGCCATTTTTTCGGCGTAGGGGGTGCACCTTGGAATCCATAGCAGACCGAAGGGCCTGGTATGCTCTTGGAGGGGAACCCATGCCGGTTTTTTATTTAAAATTTGGCGTGGAGTTCCCCCTCAAGATTCATACCAAACACAGTGCCTGGTATTGGATTGGAAGTTGGATCCCCGTGCTTGTCGCTCATTGGGAAAGGAAAAAACATCTTTCCTTTCCCGATAAGCGAGCGGCACTGCTATCCGCAGCTGACACAGTGCACTGCGATTACCTGCGGTTATGTGCGGATAGCTGCGCTAAATCGCTCCTGGACGCAGTCAATTCTATTTTTTCTATCCGCACAAAACCGCATGCAATCAAAACGCAGCTAAACGCAGTGTGTGAATGGGGCCATAGGAAAACATTGTGTGCGTTTAGCTGCGGTAGAAAACGCAGCTAAAATGTGAAAGGGGCCTTATAGTCCAGCAGACTGGGCTTGTATTATAAAACACCCATATAATAATTGAAAAAAATGTATTTACAATAAAAGGAGTCCAGGTACTTTTATAATTACAGTCCGGGGAAGTAAGGAGAGGGACAGTGCAGTGCTAGTCTCAGAGAAGCAGGCAAACTCCTCTTCTTCTTTTTCATCTTCTGTTCTTTTTTCATGCCATTTAGTGCAATAAGCGTGGCTTCTCTGAATACATTATCTACATTCTCCTGAAATTTGGCCGAACATTCCAGGTATTCCTCAGCCTGAATGTTTTTGCAAGTAGCTTCACCCTGGTAATATGTGATTGGTTCTTGCTGAGAGGATTTCAATTTTGTGCAGTCGTTCTTTATCCATACAGATCTGTTTTACAACCAATCAACACTAGGGACCAAAACAACAGACAGGGAGACAACAAAGTGTTCTCGGACCTTGGGACCACCATCCCATGTCTGCAGGAAGCCTTGTATTAGGAGGATGTATGGAGGCGACAACAGACATCTGTACATGTGTTTATAGGAATGGTCAGTGATGTATACAATCCATCTCCAGGAGGATATACATGCCTGAGTGCTGAGTACACACATTGCTGAGCGGAGGAGATCTGTTTATTCAATGCCAATTCCTGGACATTCCTTGAGATGTCCCCGGTTATATACTGATCCCTTGACATTCCACCAAGATGCCCCCAGTAATATGCTGATTCCTGGACATTCCTTGAGATGTCCCTGGTTATATACCGCTGCCTGTACATTCCACCGAGATGTTCCCAGTTATATGCCGATCCCTGGACATTCCTTGAGATGTCCCTGGTTATATACCGATCCCTGGACATTCCACCAAGATGCCCCTAGTAATATGCTGATTCCTGGACATTCATTGAGATGTCCCTGGTTATATACCGCTGCCTGTACATTCCACCAAGATGTTCCCAGTTATATGCCGATCCCTGGACATTCCTTGAGATGTCCCTGGTAATATACTGATCCTTGGATATTCCTTGAGATGTCCCTGGTTATATACCGAAATGGACATTCCTTGAGATGTCCCCGGTTATATACCGATCCCTGTAAATTCCACCAAGATTCTGGCTCAGTAATGCCCTGTACACACGACCAGTTTTCCGTCGGAATAAACTCTGAAGGTTTTTCTGACGGAATTCCGCTCAAGTTGTCTTGCATACACACGGTCACACCAAAGTCCGACCGTCAAGAATGCGGTGACGTACAACACGTACAACGGGACTAGAAAAAGGAAGTTCAATAACCAGTGCGCCACCCTTTGGGCTCCTTCTGCTAATCTCGTGTTTATCTTGTGTTAGTAGAAGTTTGGTGAGAGAAGATTCGCGCTTTTCAGCTTTCATGCTTTTCAGTCCGTTACTGCTCTTCAGTTTGTGCTTGTGGGTTTGTATCTGCTTTTCAGTGCGTGTAGTCAGTTCGCATCTGTTTTTCAGTGTGTTCTTGTCCGCTCGTTTCTGATTTTCAGCTCGCTCTTCATAGGCATTGCTGTTCTTCAGTGCGTTCTGTTCGTTCTGACCAGCCGACCACCGACCACTTTGAAGCCATATTGCGGGTACATACTTGTCGTAGAGTTAATGCTGTGTGGGGGCTTGGTGTTGGGGTTCATACTTGGACCCAAGCCCAGTCCATGAACAGGGTGGGGAGGAGTACATAGACCAAGAATTGGTTACTCCAGCGTGATCAATTCTCTCATATGCCTTTGCTTTTGAGATCCAGGAGAATAATCCTGATGATTTCAGGAACTTTCTCAGGATGACGGACCCCGTTTTTCACCGTCTGTTGGCTTTGCTGACCCCTTATATTAGCAGGCAAGACACCTGCATGCGGCAAGCCATCACTCCAGAGCAGAGGCTAGTCGCCACGTTGCGGTACTTGGTGACTGGGAGAAGTCTGCAGGACCTCAAGTTCTCAACAGGCATCTCCCCCCAGGCTCTGGGGATCATTAGCCCAGAGACCTGTTCTGCCATTATTCAGGTCCTGCAGAAGGACTATATTAAGGTAAGATTTCTCATTTAACAACACATTATATGTATTTAATGTTTGCTAATGTATTGTATTTCTTTCATTATTCCCTAATTACCATGATTGTAATATGCTGTGAATGTCCCCTTTTATCCTCATGCATGCTGGAAGTTTTTAATAGGGGTGTCCCGATACCGATACTAGTACTTGTACTCGGGCAAATGCTCCCGATGCTTCCACCGATACCTGTACAGTCAGCAGTGATCGGCGCGTCGGGGAGTTACAAGCTTCTCCCCCCGCGGCTTTCAGCTGCTTAGTGACATACAGCGGTGATCGGTGCTTGTAACTCCCCCACACACAATCACCGCTGACTGTCACCCTCCGTTCCTCTGTCCCCCTCCGCTGTCCCCCTCCGTTCCTCTGTCCCCCTCTGTGGTCCCCCTCCGTTCCTCTGTCCCCCTCTGCTGTCCCCCTCCGTTCCTCTGTCCCCCTCCATTCCGCCGTTCTGCTGTCCCCCTCTCCTTCTCTGTCCCCATTTGTTCCGCTGTCACTCTCTCTTCCTCTGTCTCCCTCCGTTCTGCTGTCCCTCTCCGCTGTTCCCCTCCGTTGTGCTGTCTCTCTCCGCTGCGTGAGTGGACAGAGTCAGCTGACTCTGTCCATTCACATAACTGAAACATTGTAACCTCCTGTGATTACGATGTCTCAGTTTATGAATGGAGAGGAGCTGCTGTCTTCTCTCCATTCATTCTCAGTGCAGCTGAGGCTGCAGAGAAAGGGACTGGGAAATCTTTATCCTCGGTCTCTTTCTCTGTCTCAAGGGGGAGATATCAGGGGTCTGTTAAGACCCCTGATATCTCACCAAAGCCCCCCAACAGGGCTGATTAAAAAAAAAAAAAAACACCTATTGCAATAAAGAATAAAAAAAATATTATTGTAAAAAATAATAAATGTAAATAAAAAAAAAACACACAGACACCGTTCACCCCCCCTTAAAAAAAAAAAAAAAACACTGTCACGTGACATTAAAAAAAGTATCGGTAATCAGTATCAACGAGTACTTGATTAAAAGTATCGGTACTTGTACTCGGTCCTAAAAAAGTGGTATCAGGACAACCCTAGTTTTTAATGCTCCTTTTTTGGCCTACATGCATATTTGCCTTCACTAACCTCCCCAGCATGCTATCCTGGGCCCATATACACCTAGCCTAGTCACTTAACAATGTATTTTGTCAGCTCCATTGTACTGCTTTACCCTAAACACCCCCTAAAATGTGTACAAATGTTATTGTTGTCCTTAAATTCAGGCAGAGTGCCAGAGGCTTTTTTTTGGGTCCCAAACTCATTTAGAACCCCCCCTCTAAAATTTTTACAATGGGCCATGGGGGGGGGGGGATCTGATAAGTGGACCTTATATTTTTAGATATAGATGGGAAGCACGTCCACATCGTGCCACCACCCCATTCGGGGTCTTACTATTACAATTATAAGGGTTTTAATAGTATAGTGTTGATGGCGGTGGTGTCGGCACAATATGAGTTCCTCTATGTGGACGTGGGGAAGAATGGCTGGATGGAGGAGTCTTCGCCCAGACCGAGTTCTACCAACGTCTCCAGACTGGTGGCCTGGAATTGCCACCTGCTGCAGACAACGTTGAAGGACTCCTGTTCTTTATTGCTGATGAGCATTCGGTCTGGGCAAGCACCTGATGAGGCCATTCCCCCAGAGGACCCTCACCCCAGAGAGGAGGGTTTTTAACTACCGGCTGGCCAGAGCCAGAAGAGTGGTTAAGAATGCCTTTGGTATAACGGCCAGCTGGTTCCATCTGTTTCTGACAGCAATACATATGGCAGAGTACAAAATTAACCACATCATCTTACCCTGCTGCATATTGCACAATTTTTTAAGGAAAAATGCCCAAAATTATGTTGCCTCAGTTGAGCCTGAGGCCGGACTTCCTGCAAATCCCCTGACGGGCCTGGATACTGGCCGTCCTGGCTTGGCACCCCAAAGCGCCGTGAAGTTCGGCAGAAATATGTAAATTATTTTACGGATAGGTTGGCTGGGTTGACGGGTAGGTTGCTTGTGTTTCTTTTTAGCTGTCTCCTAGGTTCTCCTAGTGCACTTGTATTGCCAAGTGTATTTTCCTTTAGTAAATAAGCCCCATTGTCACTGTAAACACAAAATTACTTACAAAACTGGTATTGAACATTGAAAGAAGAAGCCACACATTGTTGATTATCAAACATTTGACTCTGTGCACATTCACATGTGCATTATAAAAATTTTTGGGGAAAAAAACATTTTTCTCAAGTTTTTTACAATTTTTTGTTTTTTTGGTATAAACAGGCATGTTTCAAAACATAACATACACAACTTACAAAGTTCAACGTATAAAAATTGAAGACAATATCAGACAATATAGTATGTCCAAAATGTGTTGATATTGTCTTCATCAGATGGGGTGATGTCACCCCTGTAAAAGCCAAATTTTGAAGATGCACACAATTTGGGAGTCAAAATGGATATTTCCCTCCTGATCCCATGCCTAATGTCAACATGTGCTATCTCCCATCATGGGGGATCAATGGATGTGTTTTGGAGGTGCAACCCCTTCCTCTCACCTACTAGAGTTACGAGGAAGGGGTTGCACCCACAAAACGCGTACATTGATATCCCCTGATGGCAGATAGCACATGTTGACACACCATGTGCATCTTCAAAATTTGGCTTTTAAAATGTAAAAAAAAATTTTTTGTTTAGTACAACAAATGGTAAAATAGTGGCATTTGGAAGATATTTAGATTCTCTCCAACACATCAATCATTTTCTTCATTTGTTGTTCCATAACATTTAGTTTATTCCTTATGATGTCAATTTCACGATTCAACACCATGATGATTTGAGTAAAAACATGTATTATAAATATGCAGGCATACATATATTACCTGAAGCTGGGGTGTCAGGGTGTCAGACAGTCACCTGTTGTGGTGACAAGTTTGCCAACTTCCTCCATCTCTCCTTCCTCCAGATCCTCGGGTGTGGTCTTGTGCTGAGTTCCCCTTCTTTGTGAGGCGTAGGGTTCCTGGTGTCCTCTGAGTGGTGTCCTCCGAGTCTTTTCTCCCCTATGAGAATGAAACAAAAGGTATACTTAGAACACAGATATTTAAGTCCAGAAATAGGAATATGAAACATTGCTGGGAAGTGGGGTACAATTGTCTGTTTTGGGCAGAGTTCCAAGCTGAAGACATGATTTTTTACCTTACCAAAGCTGGAATACTTACCTTATAGCACTGGGTCTCATTAGGGAAGCAAGTGATGTCCTCAGAATCCCCCCCCCCACGCTGAAGAGGCCTATGGCTGCTAACTAGCCACTAGATTTCAGAAATTGGAGGAGGGCCAGCGCTTCCTCTGTGAGGGAATTTTTGCTCAGGCCCTTCAGAAGGGGTTGAGGGCCCAGCTGACTGAGAACAGCCACGTATGTGAGCTCGCCCATCCTCCTCCTCCTCCTGCCACAAGGCCACCACCAGAGCCACAACCTCAAAGGAAGACTGCAGGGAAGGCTGCAGGGAAGCATGGAGGGAAGGCTGCAGTGAAGAGAAGAAAGTGATGGCCTGGGTTCAGTCTGGTCTGACAGAAGACGCAGGCTGGTGTAGTACCACAGCCTGGGGACATATATGTCATCTGCTGCTGGTCATGATCTTGGGGAGTCCTGGACCAGATTGGGCTCCAAATTATATGGAATCCTCAAGCTAACAATTTTATTTTCCACAGACTTGATGTGTGCCCTGGGGGCCAAAAGGCTTCGCAAATTCCAAACGTTTCTCCAGTGTTGCCTTCCTCTTTATTTTGTTACCCAGAATAAATGGATATTTTCTTTTCTGAAAATACTTGCCTATGTGTTTTTCTACAAAAAGGACAGTTTTTTTGTGAGTAGGCAGGTACTTTTCTAAAATACAATGTCAAATTAACAAGGGACAACAACCAACTTCCTTGAGGTTAAAAAATACAAGATAATAATGGTGTTGTGGTAACTTGACACACACACACACACAAAAAAAATATTATGGAGATCACTAGAAAATAATTTTTCAATAATCCAAAAAAAAAGGGGAGAGATCTGGATGAAGTTAAAAAAAAAAAAGATGACTATAAAAAATAATTCTAAACATTTTTCTGGAGATCTGGCTTTAAAATAATACAAGATTATTCATGAGATCACGAGAAATAATAAAGAAATAGGTTTGTCAGAACTCTGTGTGAATATCAACAGCAAAACAACTTCATTCTTCTAGCATTATAAAGCACAAAAGAATGCGCTGCATTAAAAGACCACAGAATTTGCAGCGTGAGGAATGTGCTATCTCTATTACGAATGCTAGTTTTACCAGACCGAGCACTTCCGTCTCGTACTTGCTTCAGAGCATGCGTTGTTTTTGGTGCGTCGGAACAGCATACAGATGAGCGGTTTTTCCGATAGTAATTTGTTCAGTCGGAAAAATATAGAACATGTTCTCTATCTAAGTAGGTCTGAATTTTCGACGGAAAAAGTCAGATGGGGCATACACATGGTTGGAATATACGATGAAAAGCCCCCATCTGACTTTTTCTGTCGGAAATTCCGCTCGTGTGTATGCGGCATAAGGAGTCTAGGGGGTTTCTTTCTACTCTGGATTGTTGAACGGTAGTAGGAGGATGTCCTCTCTTAGCAGCTACTTCTTCTTGATAAGCCACTTAGCAACAGCTCTTGAGAATGTAACAGGAGAGCACAATTATTGGAGCCCACCTGCATGGGATTGCTTCTGCTTTCCCCCCCAGGTGTTAGCTGATTAGAATAGGCAGATTTCATATTAATCAAGGGAGGTTTGGCCCTTGCTGCTCAGCTGGGGCAAGTGGGAAGGGGCCAATGAAAATGGAAGGAACGCTCTGGAAGCAGTGGGGCTTATTATATAAAGAGCCCACTGCCAAAGGAGGGTTTGCTGACAGGCTGGTTGAAGGAAAGAGTCCCACCCCCCTCCTGTCGCGTGCACATTATGTGGTACGTCACCTTACATATAAGGTAATGGATTCAATTTTTCTTGAGGCATCAAAGCTAAGCAATTTTGAGAAGGATAATTTGATTTGAGTTAGAATTATGATATGATTATGAACATTTTTATTTTATTTGTAAACCAATGAAGGTGCCGTGGCCAATTTATGCCAATATTTGAGTGTCATGTTTATTATTATGTGTTGGGTGTGTTTGAAGATGGGGGGGGGGGGGGGCAGAGTGCAATCCCATGAACCGCACTGAGGCACCAAAGCAATGTTCCAGGACAGGTGAACCTCAGTCTCAGTGCAGTGGGGATTACAAACAGCATTCACCCAAATCTTGCTCTCAGGTCTGTACTCACAAGTCCTTGGGTGCCTCTCTCAGAGTCAGGCAGATAGCTGCTTAGTGGACTCTCCATACTGGATCCTCGATGAAATCCCCCTTCTCTAGCTTTAAGTCTCTGTGAAAGTAGGGCCCCAGCCTCAGGGTAGCTTAGGGCCTTGCTGGGCCGCTGAAAAAGGTGCAGAGTTGCCTGAGAGGGCAGTAGCCCTCCAGATTAGGTGCTTCTCTTACTGGACAAGGACCTTGACTGATGCAGCCCCAGACTATTTATGTTCTCTCAAGCCACCTTCTGAGCATGCCCCCTCAGGGATTGGCTGGGATCTCATAACATATTTAAACGTCTCACTTTGCCTGCTCCGCTCCTACCGTATGTTCTGGATCTTTTCAGAAAGCAAGAAGAAGCAGTCGAGTATGCAGCCTGTGTGATCAGCCCAGATACTCCACTGATTACAGAGGTGCACAAAAAGAACTAAATTTACCTGACAGACTAGCACCTAACTAGGAGGGTGCTACATAATTTGAAAATGCATTTCTAAAATGTCAAATCGCACATCAGCGTGTTCAGGTGCCATTCATTTCAATGGCACCGAAAACTGTGGTGCGATTCTACCGTGATTGTTGCGTGACAAATCGCAATTACGCAAACCAATTTATGCGATGTGTGTCACCCATAAAAGGTCTTCTTTTGGGCGACATGCGTCAAACTATATGTTTTGTGCAATTGCAGCATGATCTGTCGCATGACAATTGCGGCAGAATCGCACCGCGTTTTTAGGTGCCATTGAAATGAATGGCACCTGAACATGCTGATGTGCAATTTGACATAATTTGTATTGTTTTCTGGATAATTTGTACAAACAAGAGGTTATCATACAGAATGTGTCAAATAATGCTTATATGGCGTGTCCTGGCCATGGAAGAGTGAAGACGTACTTCCTCTCGCTCAGTCTCACCGCCGCACCTCATCACCGCAAAGGGAGAGCAATCTTACCCCATCCGCCGCTGTAGATGTCGCAGAGGAACCGGACATCCTCACAGCCTTTGAGGAACGACCGCACGCGACAAGGACAGCTTGATTTGTTCCTCTCCAGACCCAGTGGGAGAAGCCGCGAGGCTTTAAAGATGGCGCCGACAACGATGGCCGCAAAAATCCCCAAAGCCTCACAACACACCGCTCCACGCGGGAATCAGACGGCAGGCTCACCCATACCATCCCCTGCATCGGTGAGTGAATCGATCCCCCCGACCTCCCCAGAAGCTCCCTCCACACCAGATAGTGACTTAGAAGCCCCTGACCCCCTGGATGGACCTGACATCAGACGCCATATTTGGTCCTTACCCACTAAAGCAGACCTAGAACGCTTTGCTGACAGGGTAGAGAAGGCCCTGAAGGAAGACATAGCACAACTTAAGGCTGACACAACTCACTTAGGGGGCAGAGTGGAATCCTTGAAGCAGAGGTTAGAGGAAACACTTCCAGTTATTACCATGCTGCAAGATAAATGTGCTACACAAAGTCATCAGATTGAGGCCTTACTCCGTCAGTTGGACGACATGGAGAATCGCAGCCGCAGAGCGAATATAAGAATCAGAGGCCTACCTGAAGCAACTGGGGCTAAAGACATTATTCCTACACTGGAAGGGATCTTTAGAGAGATTTTAGAACTGCCTGCCACAGCTACCATTGAAATTGATCGGGCACACAGAGCCCTGAAGGCCCCCTCCCAAGATGTTAACAACCCAAGGGACATTATATGTAAACTGCACAGATATACACTTAAGGACCGTATCATGCAGAAAATGAGGGGAAAGCCATACTTCGACTTTGATTGCGCACGTTTGGCCTTTTACCAGGACATCTCGAGGCGCACTTTGCTACAACGCAGATCTCTTCGCCCTCTATTGACAGCTATCCAAGATGCGGGTCTAAAATACCGTTGGGGCTTTCCCTTTTTTCTTCAAGTCACAAAGGAGGACAGAACCGTGACTCTCCGTACCAAAGATGATCTACCGAACTTTCTGTCCTCTCTGGACCTAGATCCAGTGGACTTTCCGGATTGGAGGAGCTCGCTAGAATTCCCTACGGCCAAACTACCAACACTCCAACCATGGCAACCCGCCAGACGCAAGAGCCGCAGACGGGATCGCAGACGGGATTGCAGAAGACATCAGTCCGATACCTCCACTGGCCATGACTTCACTAAGGACTAGTGGCACTATCTCCAGAGATAAGAAAGAGTATCACTCAAAAGATGCATTTGAGACACTAGTCCATAGATGATGTGGAGCTGAGTTCATTTTTGATAATCTCGCTCTCTAATTAAACCACGTTTAGCTGTATGACGCACTGTTCTGCAGGCGCTGTTTGCACTTTAATTACCCACGATAGATCCCTTTATTCCCTATTCCTCAAAAATTCCCCTCCACAACAGGTAACATACCTGCTCCCCCCATATATTGTCAGATGCGGTGAGAGGAGTTGGAGGCCGCTCCGACCTCGTTCGTTGTTGGTCCACGTTTCCCCCCGTAGGCCACCCTTCTAGTTTTAGGGTATTGTTCCTTTTTGGGATATGGAGTTGTGGTCTGTACCCCCCTCCCCTAAGGGGGACGGGGTCCTAGACACGACTCATAGATGTTATCAATGTTCAAGCGGCTATGACCGCTTTGGTTTTACATTTATCTCACGTTTCTCTTTTTTCCTCCTTTCCTTTATCCCTGCTCTCCTTTTTCCCCTCCCATCCCTTCACAGGAACAATAGGTTGCCTCGTTGTCCACGCTGGGCGTATCGTCGAGTTCCGCACCGCACCATCACTCCTTCCACTTCATGGCCACTCTACAGGTAAGCTCTTATAATGTTAGGGGACTCTGCTCTCCACATAAACGGAGTAAACTTTGGAGAGAACTCAAACGTTTGAGGCGGTAGTGAAAGGTGTCTCTGACACTTTGAGCTACTACTTCAGAGAGAATTTGACGGAAGAAGTGAGTGAGAGGGTTGTGTGGGAGGCCCACAAGGCTGTAGCACATGGAGAATTGATCTCTCAGGGATCTAGACTAAAAAAAGAACGGCAGGCTGACTTTCTGAGACTATACACTGCGCTCCAAAAGGCGGAACTTCAGCACAAAGCGAATGGGAACCCTGAAGCGTTAAAGCAACTTACTGATTTGCGGGAGCAGTTCCGTCATTTTCTAGATAGACAGACCAAGCAACAGCTCCGTTATACGTCGCATAAATATTATGAGCATGGTAACAAATGTGGACGAATGTTAGCACGGGCACTTAGAAAACGACAGGCTCAGTCATGTATACATAAACTACAATTGGGGAGACAGTGGTTCAATCCTCCAAGATCGCCTCAGGCTTTAGAGACTATTAAGCCAAATTATACAACTTAGACTCAGAGACCCCCTCTACTGCGACAGAAACCAGACAACATGCGATACAAAAATATTTGTCCTCAGCCGGTCTCCCACCACTCACAGAAGACCAGTCCTCAGCTTTAGAAATCCCAATTACGGTGGCGGAGATTGGGGCAATGGTGGAGTCCTTGCCCAATGGGAAAAGTCCTGGCCCAGACGGGTTCAATAAAGACTACTATAAGTCCTTCTTTCCCTTGTTAGCTACACCTATATGTAAATACTTTAATGCCATAGCAGGAGGGGCTGTAATCCCTTCGGAAGCGTTACTGGCACACATTACGGTGATACCAAAGGAGGGCAAGGATCCCGCCGTCCGTCAGAGCTACCGCCCCATTTGCCTCCTTAATTTAGATATAAAACTCCTAGCAAAAATTTTAGCTAATAGACTCAAACACATTGTACCAAACATTGTCCATCCCGACCAGACAGGCTTCATAACCGGTAGAGAGGCCAGAGACAACTCCCTTAGAGCAATACAACTTATACATTGGGCACACACCCCTCCAGATCCACAACCTTACTTGATTTTATCCACTGACACAGAAAAAGCGTTCGACCGTGTTGATTGGTCATATCTGACAGCGGTACTTACATCATTAGGATTAGGCCCACGAATGCTGACATCCATATTAGCATTATACGCTACACCTTGCGCACAGGTCAAAGTTAATGGGACTCTCTCGTCTCACTTCCCCATTGGCAACGGCACGAGGCAAGGGTGTCCTCTTTCACCCCTACTGTTCGCCTTAGTACTGGAACCTCTTCTCCGATCTGTGAGATCCAATCAGAACATCAAGGGACTAAAGGTGGGAAATATGGAGCACAAGCTATCGGCATATGCCGATGACATTTTGTTCCACCTATCAGACCCCCTGATCTCGCTGCCTAACCTAATGCAGGAACTGAAGATCTTTGGATCAATATCTAATTTTAAAATCAACCTCTCTAAATCAGAGAATCTGTCTATATGCTTATCTCCCCAATTGACAACAAACCTTCAGGCGGCCTTTCCCTTCACTTGGACCTCGTCCCATTTAAAATACTTAGGCATACGACTAACTGATCGTTTTGACACCCTGTATATGACCAACTACCCACAACTTTTGTCCACGGTGAAGGACGACCTCTCACGGTGGACGCTGACTGCCTTTACGTGGCTCGGTCGCGTAAATATCATAAAAATGAATGTTTTACCCCGCATACTGTTTTTTTTACAGATGCTACAGATCCCCCTACCCAGAACATTTTTTGACCAGCTGGCCAAAATGCTCTCAAATTTCATCTGGAACTCACGAAAGCCCAGGATAGCTCTGCGCCTGTTAAATCGTCCAAAGCGAGCGGGAGGTCTAGGTATCCCAGACATAAAACGCTATTATCGCGCTGTAGCCCTTCAGAGAATCCTGAACTGGCGTTTCCATACAGAATCCAAACTCTGGGTCATCTTAGAGAAGTGCCTGGCTGGTAGAAATTTGGCTTACGCTCCGTGGTTGACGCGGGAGTGTAGGGGGCTTTCTGAATCAACTTCCCCACTGACGACTCAGGTGCTGTCGGTCTGGGACAAAACAAATCTATTGCTGAAATTAGCTCCCCCTATATCCCCGCTGGCTCCGCTGGGTGGATTCCAATGGTTCCCTCCAGGTGAACAAATGGCATTTTTTGAGCCATGGCTAGATGATGGGAACGCTAGCTGCGGTAAATTCATGAAGGATGGTAAACTCATGAGCTATGAAAGCTTACCAGTAGGAAACAAGGGCCCACAACTCAATTTTTGGAGATACAGGCAGTTGCACCACTTCTTTGAGAAACATATCCATCTGATTAGAGACCCGTCTACACCCACTTCTTATGAACGTCTCTTCACAGATGAAGAGTCAGTTCCTCACATGGTGTCAGAACTGTACCAACTATTGGGAGAGGCGGACCCCCACCTGAAACCCACATACATTCGTAAGTGGGAAGCTGATCTAGGACATGAACTTACAGATACACAACTACACCATCTTTATTATATGACACATTCATCCTCCGTAGACTCCCGTACTAAAGAAACGAATTATAAAATAATGTCTCGCTGGTACCGTGTGCCAGCAGATTTAGCCCGCATTTACCCCTCGGTATCGGATCGCTGTTGGCGAGGTTGTGGGCACAGGGGAACTCTTTTACATATATGGTGGACCTGCCTCATAATTAAGCCCTTTTGGGAAGATGTAAAAGAACAGATTAAAAACTATATTAGGACTGGAGGTTCCTTTCTCTCCCCAGCACTTCATATTGCATATACCCGCATCTTCACTTAGACAATATAAAAAAAGTGTACTACCACACCTGCTGAATGCAGCCAGACGACTACTCCCAATTTATTGGAAGAAGTCCAACATCCCTACAAGGGAGCAGGGGATTGCAGGGGTGAATGCAATACGCGAGGCTGAGGAGTGGATAGCGACTTGCCGAGGTTTGCGGGAGAAATACCTAGCAATATGGGCACCCTGGAATGACTTTTCCCCAGACCCACGCTGGGTCCCTTCCAGCTTAGATGCAGCTTTATTAGAGTTAGCAGATCCCTCACTAAAAGCTCGTAGATCAACAAGTGCTGAGAAGTAGAGATACCAGAATTTGAGTAGCTGTTGTGGACTGGCCCTAACTGATGTGACGGATGCCTGTACTGTGGTGCGCCTGGCGTGGACACGGACAACACATCTCGAAAGATCATGGGTATGTCTAGCTTGTTCCATCCTGCTCCCCCCTTTCCCTCCCTCCCCACTTTCTTTCTTAATTCTTTTCTGTTTATCCGTTTTATTTTATAACAGTGGATTGTTTTATTGACACTAAGTTGACGGACAGTGAGACCCCCACGTGAAGCTGCCCCTTGGGTAGCGTAATTACAATAGTCCCTATCTGACATGCATACTGTTATCACTTAACGGTCCCTCCATGCGGGATGAGGGTGGAGGGTGGTTTGATGGAGGCCTTAGGGCCCCCCCCCTTCGCCTCACCCGTGGGCCAAAGGATAAGTTATTTGATGGTTAGATAAATGACTTACCTTTCCAGCTCAAAACTAACTCATGCTCTCAAAAAGGGTTCCAGTGAGCTGATAGATTATATGGCGGTTTTAGTAGCCTTAAAAATACTAGAGGGTCTCCCCGTCCGACACACGTTACTAGACTACTTGATACGTGGTCTGAGATAGTAACATTTTGACCATATTTTGACCTACATGAATCAAGTGGTTCATATGTATACACTCGACCCTGCTAGGTCGATTCCACAAACGTTTATTTCTCATGGATATGTCTTGTTCCTCCTTTTTTTCTTTTGTTTTCTGTTCGTGCTTGTTTATGTCAAATAATAATAAAATAATGATTACAAAAAAAAAATAACGCTTATATTGGAAGAATGATAAATACAGTATGTGCGGTTCATCTGATTTGACATTTTGACAGCGGGTTTTGAAATCACGGGCAGAATCGCGGCGATTCTACCTGCGATATAAAACGCCTATGTGTGAATGGAGTCTCACTCATTTACCTGTGTGTGTACTCTGATCTGTCCTGCTAGAAAGCTGGGCTGTGTGTAGGTATAATTAAAAAACCCAAAACGCTAACATTGTATATTTGGACCCTTTTAGTCTGGTAATATACCAATAAATATATATATATATATATATATATATATATATATATATATTTAATAAGTTAAAAAAAACTGTTGATCCTGACAAAAATCTAGTCATCTGATAACTTTCCCTTAGCAGGGGAACAGTGTAACTGATAACAGTGCTGCACATTGTTCCCAACTCTCTCTGAGACTACAGGACATGATATGTAGAAAAGGAGATGGGTGGAGTTCTGTAGTCATATCTTGTTTCTGTTGTCCTGATAGTGTGCAGTGAGTGTTGTCACACTAGAACTTTTTTGTACTAATGTACAGTACTGTGCAAAAGTTTTAGGCAGGTGTGAAAAAATGCTGTAAAGTAAGAATATCAAGTCAAGTGTATGATTAACCAATTATACCAAGTAGATGAAAAGTCAGACTCCAAAATTGCACTGAAAATCGCGCAACTTTGGAGTTGGCTAGTGTGAACCGAGCCTTAGCCTAGGTGAGAAACAGCCAAACTCTGCTACTAAGGTGAGGTTGTGGAAGACGGTTTCATGTCCCAGGTCAGTGGTCCATTAGGGGCGCACGGACGCCGCCCCCCCATCCATGCGTCCGGCCCCCTAATCGACATGCAGGGCGCCAGACGCATGGATTGCAATGAGGGGGGTGGTTTTTTTTTTTTTTTTTGAAGCACATGATTAGAGCCAGAGGCTTTATTAGGCTTCAAAAAAGGGTGGGCTCAGAGCACAGAGCACTGCGCTCCAAGCCCATCCAGTTCTGTGACAATAGTGAATAATATTCGCTATTTTCACACTGATTCTCCTCCCGGCCAATCAGGAAGCGGTTCTGAGACCCGTTTCCTGATTGGCCTAAAGGAGAAGCATTCTGATCGGCCACCGAGGAGGAGGGAGGAGACAGAAGCCGCCATGATGCCTGCGGAGAAGAGCAGGGGAAGCCGCACGTGATGTAGAGGAAGAGAGCAGGGGAAGGAGAAGCCGCTTGTGATGCCCATGATGCTGAGGAGGAGAGCAGGGGAAGGAGAAGCCACCTATGATGCCCATGATGCCGAAGAGGAGAGCAGGGGAATGAGAAGCCGCTTGTGATGCCGAAGAGGAGAGAAGGGGAAGGAGAAGCCACCTGTGATGCCCATGATGCCAAGGAGGAGAGCAGGGGAAGGAAACGCCATCACCCGAGTGAAGCGCTGCCCGCCATAGATGAGGTAAGTGCTCTGGTACTGCTGATGACCCCACCGGCTGACCGGACCGGAGGGTGAGCACTGTTTGCCCCCCCAAAAAATTTACCACCAGCTGCCACTGTCACAGGTCATGTACCATGGTAAGACTAAGCACAGCAACAAGACATATGGTAGTTATGCTGCATCAGCAAGGTCTTTCCCAGGCAAAGATTTTAAAGCAGACTGCAGTTTCAAGATGTGGTGGAGAAGCTCTTTTAACCACATCAGCCCCGGAAGGATTTACCCCCTTCCTGACCAGAGCACTTTTTCCAATTTGGCACTGCGTCGCTTTAACTGCTAATTGCGCGGTCATGCAATGCTGTACCCAAACTAAATTTGCGTCCTTTTCTTCCCACAAATAGAGCTTTCTTTTGATGGTATTTGATCACCTCTGCCGTTTTTATTTTTTGCGCTATACACGGAAAAAGACCGAAAATTTTGAAAAAAAATGATATTTTCTACTTTTTGTTCTAAAAAAAATCCAATAAACTCAATTTTAGTCATACATTTAGGCCAAAATGTATTTGACCACATGTCTTTGGTAAAAAAAATGTCAATAAGTGTATATTTATTGGTTTGCGCAAAAGTTATAGCGCCTACAAACTAGGGTACATTTTCTGGAATTTACACAGCCTTTAATTTATGACTGCCTATGTCGTTTCTTGAGGTGCTAAAATGGCAGGGCAGTACAAAAGCCCCACAAATGACCCCATTTTGGAAAGTAGACACCCCAAGGAAATTGCTGAAAGGCATGTTGAGCCCATTGAATATTCATTTTTTTTGTCCCAAGTGATTGAATAATGACAAAAAAAAAAATTACAAAAAGTTGTCACTAAATGATATATTGCTCACACAGGCCATGGGTATATGTGGAATTGCACCCCAAAATACATTTAGCTGCTTCTCCTGAGTATGGGGATACCACATGTGTGGGACTTTTTGGGAGCCTAGCCGCATACGGGGCCCCGAAAACCAATCACTGCCTTCAGGATTTCTAAGGGCGTACATTTTTGATTTTACTCCTCACTACCTATCACAGTTTTGAAGGCCATAAAATGCCCAGATGGCACAAACCCCCCCCCCCCCAAATGACCCCATTTTGGAAAGTAGACACCCCAAGCTATTTGCTGAGAGGCATGTTGAGTCCATGGAATATTTTATATTTTGACACAAGTTGCGGGAAAGTGACAATTTATTTATTTATTTATTTATTTTTTGCACAAAGTTGTCACTAAATGATATATTGCTCACACAGGTCATGGGCATATGTGGAATTGCACCCCAAAATACATTCTGCTGCTTCTCCTGAGTATGGGGATACCACATGTGTGGGACTTTTTAGGAGCCTAGCTGCGTACGGGGCCCCGAAAACCAATCACTGCCTTCAGGATTTCTAAGGGTGTACATTTTTGATTTCACTCTTCACTGCCTATCACAGTTTTGGAGGTCATGGAATGCCCAGGTGGCACAAACCCCCCCCAAATGACCCCATTTTGGAAAGTAGACACCCCAAGCTATTTGCTGAGAGGCATGGTGAGTATTTTGCAGCTCTCATTTGTTTTTGAAAATGAAGAAAGACAAAAAAAAAATTTTTTTTTCTTTTTTTAATTTTCAAAACTTTGTGACAAAAAGTGAGGTCTGCAAAATACTCACTATACCGCTCAGCAAATAGCTTTGGGTGTCTACTTTCCAAAATGGGGTCATTTGGGGGGGGTTTTGTGCCACCTGGGCATTCCATGGCCTCCGAGACTGTGATAGGCAGTGAAGAGTGAAATCAAAAATTTACGCCCTTAGAAAGCCTGAAGGCGGTGCTTGGTTTTCGGGGTCCTGTACGCGGCTAGGCTCCCAAAAAGTCTCACACATGTGGTATCCCCGTACTCAGGAGAAGCAACAGAATGTATTTTGGGGTGTAATTTCACATATTCCCATGGCATGTTTGAGCAATATATCATTTAGTGACAACTTTGCGCAAAAAAAAAAAAAAAAATTTGTCTCTTTCCCGCAACTTGTGTCACAATATAAAATATTCCATGGACTCGACATGCCTCTCAGCAAATAGCTTGGGGTGTCTACTTTCCAAAATGGGGTCATTTGGGGGGGTTTGAACTGTCCTGGCATTTTATGCACAACATTTAGAAGCTTATGTCACACATCACCCACTCTTCTAACCACTTGAAGACAAAGCCCTTTCTGACACTTTTTGATTACATGAAAAAATTATTTTTTTTTGCAAGAAAATTACTTTGAACCCCCACACATTATATATTTTTTTAAAGCAAATGCCCTACAGATTAAAATGGTGGGTGTTTCATTTTTTTTTTTCACACAGTATTTGCGCAGCGATTTTTCAAACGCATTTTTTGGGGAAAAAACACACTTTTTTACATTTTAATGCACTAAAACACACTATATTGCCCAAATGTTTGATGAAATAAAAAAGATGATCTTAGGCCGAGTACATGGATACCAAACATGACATGCTTTACAATTGCGCACAAACGTGCAGTGGCAACAAAATAAATACATTTTTAAAAGCCTTTAAAAGCCTTTACAGGTTACCACTTTAGATTTACAGAGGAGGTCTACTGCTAAAATTACTGCCCTCGATCTGACCGTCGTGGTGATACCTCACATGCATGGTGCAATTGCTGTTTACATTTGACGCCAGACCGACGCTTGCGTTCGCCTTAGCGCGAGAGCAGGGGGGACAGGGGTGCTTTTTTTTTTTTTTTTTTTTTTCTTTATTATTTTTTTGCTTTTTTATCTTATTTTAAAACTGTTCCTTTCATTTTTTTTTTTTTTTAATCATTTTTATTGTTATCTCAGGGAATGTAAATATCCCCTATGATAGCAATAGGTAGTGACAGGTACTCTTTTTTTAAAAAATTGGGGTCTATTAGACCCTAGATTTCTCCTCTGCCCTCAAAGCATCTGACCACACCAAGATCGGTGTGATAAAATGCTTCCCCAATTTCCCAATGGCGCTATTTACATCCGGCGAAATCTAAGTCATAAAATGCTCGTAGCTTCCGGTTTCTTAGGCCATAGAGATGTTTGGAGCCACTCTGGTCTCTGATCAGCTCTATGGTCAGCTGGCTGAATCACCGGCTGCATTCTCAGGTTCCCTGTTGAGACAGGAGAGCCAGAGAAAAACATGGAAGACGGTGGGGGGGGGGTCATTCTCTCCCACTGCTTGTAAAAGCAGTCTAGAGGCTAATTAGCCACTAGGATTGCTTTTACATGAAAGCCGACCGCTGGCTGAAAAGAATGATACCAAGATGATACCTAAACCTGCAAGCATCATTCTGGTATAACCACTCAAAGTCGTGAATGGTGTACCTGAAGACAAAAAAAAGGTTAACAATAAAGCACAGTAAACGGTAAAGTATAAAAAATTGCATACCTGAAAAGCAAACCATGATAAAACATAATAACAATGAAACATTGCAGAATAGAATACAGTAAAAAAGAGCAGAACAATAGAGAGAGAGAATAGAGAGAGAACAATAAAACGACAACTATTATTTTTTATTTTATATTTTTGTTTGTGTTTTTTTTTTTTTTTTACACTTTTTTTGTAACTGTAACTTTTATAACTGTAACCGGTTCCAGGTTCGGGTCTCTCAAAATGCAATGGCATCTTGGGAGACCCTGTGAAAGTGTGCCTAGTCTGTGCAATGCTGTACTCTACGCTAATACTCAACTAGTGAATGGTAGCGTTCAAAACATTCACCAATGCAAAGACCAGGATTGTCAGGACAGGAGGGACAATAATAGAGGGTGTCACGCCTATATCCGCGCTTGCTGCAGACACAACATCTTTTTTGGGGGGGTTCGTTGGGTAGGGGTACTCGGGAGGACATAAAAATGCCTCTCATGCAGCCGACTGCATTTGGTTGGGGATGTGAATGGGGGAAGTACGGGCGCTGCAGAAGTGGTGGGTTCCCAATTAGGATTGGCGAATGCAGCAGGAAGGGCATTATGGGCACGACGGGCCTGTATTTGTCTTCTTGGTGGCAGCGGGACACTACTTGTGCTTGCCACCTCACCAGCTTGAACTGCACTTATGGGACTCGCCACGTCACCAAGTGTTACTGCAGTGCTGGTTTGACTACGACCGGGGTGTACTAGTCCGCTGGCGCTTGCCAGTTCACCAAAACGCTACCAAAAAAACTGTTAACGATCGCAGGGATCAGGCCTGACTCTGCGAACGCTGCAGTTATGCGTTTAGTGTTTTGTAAGTGACAGTGATCGATCGATACTGCACTTGGGTGGGCTGGGCTGGGCTGGGCTGGGCTGGGCCGGGTGGAGGGGCAAAACGCAGGTGCTAGCAGGTATCTGGGCTGATCCCGCTAACACTACGTTTTTGGGAACCCTAAACTGCTGGGGACGCCAGTATAGATCTGATCGGATCAGATCAGATATTAATCAGTTCAGATACTATACCACTAAGGGAGCTGTACAGTGCGTGCGTGGGTGTTAGCGGTACTGGCACTAACCTGACGCTGCCTGGGGCTGGTGCTTGCCAGTTCACCAAAACGCTACCAAAAAAACTGTTAGCGATCGCAGGGATCAGGCCTGACTCTGCAAACGCTGCAGTTATGTGTTTAGTGTTTTGTAAGTGACAGTGATCGATCGATACTGCACTTGGGTGGGCTGGGCTGGGCCGGGCAGAGGGGCAAAACGCAGGTGCTAGCAGGTATCTGGGCTGATCCCGCTAACACTGCGTTTTTGGGAACCCTAAACTGCTGGGGACGCTAGTATAGATCTGATCGGATCAGATATTGATCCGTTCAGATACTATACCACTAAGGGAGGCGTATGCTGCGTGCGTGGGTGTTAGCGGTACTGGCGCTAATCTGACACTGCCTGGGGCGACGCATATCACCGCCGGGCGATCAGGGGGCTAAACCTTTATTAGGTAATAAACGGCGGGTGCCCTGACATTATAAAAAATAAACGAACTAACCAGCGTCAACCGTAACAGTTATACGGTGATCAGTGGTGAAAGGGTTAACTAGGGGGCAATCAAGGGGTTTAAACATTTATTAGATAGTATATGGGGGTCCCTGTCGCTATAAAACGCTGACGGTGAACCTAAATATTTACGTCCCTAACTAGCGTCACCAGCGTCACTAATACAGCGATCAGAAAAATGATCGCTTAGCGACACTGGTGACGGGGGGTGATCAAGGGGTTAAAACTTTATTAGGGGGGGTTAGGGGGGTATCCTAGACCTAAAGGGGGCCTAACACTCACTGCCCTAACACTGTAACTGTCACAAACTGACACCAATACAGTAATCAGAAAAAAAAAAAAAAAACCTGCTTGGTGTCAGTTTGTGACAGGGGGGGGGTGATTGGGGGGGGATCGGGGGGCGATCAGGGGGGGGATCGGGGTGTTTTGTGTGCCTGGCATGTTCTACTGTGTGTGTGTGTTTGGTGCACTCACATTACAGTCTTCTCTCCTCGGCCCGGAACGGAAAATACCGAGCCGAGGAGAGATGACATCATTTCCTCTGCCTCTGTGTACAATACAGAGGCAGGGAAATGATCCCATTGGCTGAGAGCGATCGCGAGGGGGGGGCCACGAATGGATGGCCTCCCCCTCACCACCGATTGCCGGGGGTGATTTGCCGACCGCCGCAGGCACCGGGGGGGGGTCCGATCGGACCCCCCACCCGCGGGCAGGCAAGTCCTTTTGCCTGCCCGTGCCGCTCTGTCGACGTACATCGTCGTGCGGCGGTCGGCAACTGGTTAAAGAAGCACAAACAAAACAGGCAGCATTGAGGAAAACAGATGCAGTAGTTGACCAAGGAAACTCAATGCAGAAGATGAAAGACACATTATGCTTACTTCCCTTCGACTTCGACATCGGAAGATGTCCAGCAGTGCTATCAGCACAGAGCTGGCGGAAATCAGTGGGACTCAGGTACACCCATCAATCCAGAAAACTCTGGCCAAAAGTGGTCTTCATGGAAGAATTGCGGCCAAAAAGTCATACATCCGACATGGAAACAAGATTAAGCGACTCAACCAAGCATGAAAACATAGGAACTGGGGAGCAGAAAAAAGGCAGCGGGTGCTCTGGACTGATGAGTCCAAATGTGAAATATTTGGCTGTAGCAGGAGGCAATTTGTTGGTGAAGGGCTGGAGAGTGGTACAATAATGAGTGTCTGCGGGCAACTGTGAAGCATGGTGGAGGGTCCTAGCAAGGTTGGGGCTGCATTTCTGCAAAAGGAGTTGGAGATTTGGTCAGGATCAGTGGTGTCCTCAAAGCTGAGAATACAAGCAGATACTTATCCATCATGCCATACCATCAAGGAGGAGTGAGATTGGCCCTAAATTTATTCTGCAGCGGAACGACCCCAAACATACAGCCAATGTCAATAAGCACTATCTTTAGTGTAAACAAGAACAAGGAGTCCTGGAAGTGATGATTTGGCCCCCCACAGAGCCCTGATCTCAACATCATAGTCTGTCTGGGATTACATAAAGAGACAGAAGGATCTGAGGCAGCCTACATCCACAGAAGATCTGTGGTTAGTTCTCCAAGATGTTTGGAACAACCTACCTGCCGAATTCCTACAAAAGTGTGTGCAAGTGTACCTAGAAGAAGTGATCCTGTTTGGAAGGCAAAGGATTTCTCTTCTGTTCATTTATTTTCCATTTTGTTAATTGATAAGAATAAACTATTAACATTTCTATTTCTGAAAGCATTAAAAACGTATGCAAAGTAGTGTACACACATTCGTAGAACTTTTATCAAATTCAATAGTAGCAACATAGGCGTGCGCAGGGGGTGTGTCGGGTGTGCCTGGGCACACCCTAATCACCCTGTGTGGTGCAGATTTCCCCTGCTGATAGTTCACCAAAGCCCCTAAACAGGGCTCCTTAAAAGAATTGTAAAAAAAAAATAAAAACCTACTGACACCATCCACTGCCCTACTGAAACCAACCTCTGCCCTACTGACAAGTCCCCTGCTCTACTAACACTGTCCATGTTTTATTACATTTGAGGTGCACACCGTAATGCAATAGGCTGCGCACACCTATGAGTAGCAACATGCAACCATTATCTTGGTAATCATCAAGTTTAAATCTGACACAAATGTTACACCTTAACCGCTTGCTGAGCGTCTCACGTAGGCGTAGGGCGAAAGAGCAGCTCCCCTGTGCCGGACCACATATCTAGTACGTGATCCAGCTCTTCCGGGTAGGGGACACGCACGCATGCCACCGCTGCACCACCTGGGATTAGTCACAGCACAAGCCGATCAGCAGGTGCCGGCCAAAGGATGACCGCCGGCACTCGCTGATCGGCGAGGAGGAAGACCAGGACAGAGCTCTGTCAATGTAAACGACACAGAGCTCTGTCCTGTCAGCGGGGTTGTGCCTGTTTTTGTATCCCTGCAAAGCAGGGAATAAAAACCAGCACATCCCTTAGTAAAAGCAGCTCACAGTACACACATAAACACTGGTTAGGCACACAGTTAACACTTTGATCGCCCCAGATGTTAACCCCTTCCCAGCCAGTGTTATTAGTACAGTGACAGTGCATATTTTTAACACTGATCACTGTATTAGTGTCATTGGTTCCCACAAAGTGTCAGATTGCCTGCCATACCATCGCAGTCTTGCTATAAATTGCTGATCGTCACCATTACTAGTTTAAAAATAAATAAAAAATTCCATAAATCTATCCCATAGTTTGTAGATGCTATAACTTTCGTGCAAACCACTTAATATACGCTAATTGGGATTTTTTTTTACCAAAAACATGTAGCAAAATACATACTGGCCTAAATTTATGAAATTTTTTTTTTATTGGATATGTTTTATAGCAGAAAGTAAAAAATATTTTTAATTATCGGTTATTTTTTATTTATAGCACAAAAAATAAAAAACCCAGTGGTGATCAAATACCATCAAAAGAAAGCTCTTTTTGTGTGAAAAAAAATTGATATAATTTTAATTTGGGTACGGTGTTGCATGACCGCGCAATTATCAGTCAAAGTAACTCAGTGCCAAAAAAGGAAAAAATGGCCTGGTCAGGAAGAGGGGGTAAATCTTCCGGACGTGAAGTGGTTATAAATGCTTTGTTTATCTGTGATTGACCCAGAGGACATCCCCCATGCTGCTGATAAAGGGTATAGTATATTGATCCCCCAGTATATTAGTTTTAGATCAGTTTAATTTTTAGTTTTTATACGAATATTTGTAAGTTATTTTTACTGTGTACTGTAAGTAAACCTTGAATCCGGATTTGACTTGTGCAGTAATTCATTTTTTCCTCTAGATGTCCCCAGTCTTCCAGGTTGAATGAAGGCTGGCATCATCCAACCCCACTTCCTTCAAGACCAGCCTGTCATGGACTCGCCCATGGGGGAATCATGCCATCCTGGGCTCAGAACCCTACTGAACTGAATGGCACATACAAGTCATTCCAAGGGTGCCGTTCACTGGAGGAGAACACCCCCACCACCAATAAAGGGAAAGAAACATTGACTTCACCAGACCAGCCAGAAGATCCCTTAGTCCTCTGGATGCCATCTGCTGGAGATAAGTCAAATATGTTGAATATTTAAACATAGGCACCCAAATAAGTCTCTTCCCTTCCTCCTGCGGTGCAGCGCTGGGTGCTCGCTGTCACATGGCGGCGGAGGAGAGTGCTGGGACCGGCGTAACCTCCATCCGCACAGACCTGAAGCCTACATACTCCTTGCACTGGGGGGGCGGCCACGAAAAAGTGAATATGGGAGAGGGGCTGTTATTCAACTTTACTGTAAGGGCTCGTTAACACAGCAGGCGGTAAAAGCAGGTCGTTGAGCTGCGGTATTACCACCTCCCTGACCGCCCACTAGAGCTGCAGAATTAATCGTTAAAAAATCGTGATCTCGATTCAGCCCCCCGACAATCTTTATTGCAGAGTTTGAAGATTTTTTTCATATAACAAGTGGAGAGACTTATCTGCTCACTCAGCTGTCAAAAGAAAACATCCGGGCAGTCTGCCAAGTTTTTTACATGAAACATTGTAACTAACTCTTCCTTCTTAGATCAAAGGGATAAACTTCTGTGTGAAAAAAAAAAATCCAGGCAGTCTGCCAAGTTTTTAAACAATGTGTAAATGCAGGAAGTTTAACCACTTAAAGTCTAAATCTTTTTCTGACACTTGTTTCTTAAAGGATCACTAAAGATAATTTTATTTTTTTTTAAATAACAAACATGTTATACTTACCTCCACTGTGCAGCTTGTTTTGCACAGAGTGGCCCCCAACCTGCTCTTCTGGGGTCCCTCGGTGGCTGTCTCGGCTCCCCCCCACAAGGACTCAACACTTTCAAGCGAGCTCCCTCGCATGGTGTTTAGTTCTTGCGGGCGCGCTCCTGTGATGCATCTGGCGGCCATAGCGGCTCACTGTATCACTCGGCCCCGCCCCCCCGGCGCGCCGCATCATTGGATGTGATTGACAGCAGCGCGAGCCAATGGCTGCGCTGCTTTCAATCCATCCACTGTAACCAATCAACGGCCAGGCTGAGCGGTGAAGAGGATGTCGGGGGTGAGTGCGGGATTTTCGAGGGGTCAGGTAAGTAAAATGGGGTGGCTGGGGGGGCCGGTATTGTCGGATGCTTTTTCACCTTAATGCATAGAATTCATTAAGGTGAATAAACTTTTACCTTTACAACCCCTTTAAGTTAAAATCAAAATTTTTTGCTAGAAAATTACTTGGAACCCCCAAACATTATATATATTTTAGCAGAGACCCTAGGGAATAAAATGGCAATTGCTGCAATATATTGTCACACTGTATTTGCCCAGCGGTCTTTTCAAACGCAATTTTTTGGGAAAAAATACACTTCAATGAATTAAAAAAAAAAAAAAACGGTAAAATTAGCCCAATTTTTTTTTTTTTTATGTGAAAGATGATGTTATGCCGCGAGAATCGTGAGTGAATCGTGATCTATCTTCTAAGCAAAATTCTCGATTCTCATTTTAGCCAGAATGGTGTAGCTCTACCGCCCACCTCAACAAGGAAGTGCAGTCACTCTGAGCTGTACACATGGTGGTTTTACCTCTGAAAAGGCCAATCCATCACACTACAACCACGCTCCTTGCACACGGTTCCAGAGCAGGGGTGGGGGGGGGGGGGCATTCACAGCTGTTCTGCTTTTTCAGGGTTAAAGTGTTACTAAACCCATAAATGTAAAGTCAGTCTGTATATGGAGTAAAGCATGCTTGTTATGCTCACTGTGGAACCGAAGGGGTTAATCCTCTGCATTGTGTAAAAAGACTGTTTGATCCTGTCTTCTCTGATCCTCTCCTTCTTCCACTGTCCCCAATCCATCTCCTGACAGTACAGAGTCTTGGGGGCACTTTGCACATGCTCAGTTTGGTGTGAATTGCTAGAGAGGTTTTTTGTTCTTGGGAGGGTGCATGTGATCAACACTGTCCAGACAGAGGGTCAGGGGTTCTGAAGCATCATAGGACAGTCAGAGGAGAATGAAAACTCCTCCTACAAGCTTTAGCCAGACACTAATAGAAGTCACAAGACTGCTACTGTTATATACTACTGATGAGAAAAGGTATTTAGCAGTTTATATTTACTAAAATAATTGCATTTCCATGTTCTGTGTACTGTAGGAGACCAGATATAGTGAATGCAGGGTCCTGGGTTTAGTAATGCCCTGTACACACGATCGGACATTGTTCGGACATTCCGACAACAAAATCCATGGATTTTTTTCCGACGGATGTTGGATCAAACTTGTCTTGCATACACACGGTCGCACAAAGTTGTCGGAAAATCCGATCATTCTGAACGCGGTGACGTAAAACACGTACGTCGGGACTATAAACGGGGCAGTGGCCAATAGCTTTCCTCTCTTAATTTATTCTGAGCATGCGTGGCACTTTGTGCGTCGGATTTGTGTACACACGATCGGAATTTAACTGATCGGATTTTGTTGTCGGAAAAATTTATAGCCTGCTCTCAAACTTTGTGTGTCGGAAATTCAGACGGAAAAAGTCCGATAGAGCCCACACACGATCAGAATTTCCGACAACACAATCCGATCGCACTAAAATCCGACCGTGTGTACAAGGCATAACACTTTAAAACAGGCAGTGAGGAGGTGACATACCACCTCCAAGTCACCTGTCAGATGCCCTCTGAAAAGCGATTTGCAGGGGCTGCCGATCTTCCCTTAGTGCAGCAACTCCCAACTGCACGGAACTCTAGCAATGATCTTTACAGCCGACTTCCATTGGTCCAGCTTGGCACAATATAACTGTCCATATTAGGTATCCGGATGAAGCGATGGGGAAGCTGACAATCACTGTAATATTCAGTAGCATTATATACTGTACAGCGATCACTGCGATCTTTTCCGAGTCCTCTGTGAGCGTCTTCTCCGCTGAGCACAGGGGGTCACTTGCTCAACACCTTCACCATTCATAGAACTTGTATTTATTTTTTTTCATTGAATACAAGGCATCCTCCTATTGGACAAGGTGGAGACCGTAACATCACCGTGCCTCCTCTCCACCTCATCCAATTAGGGAATGCCTTGCAGTCATTGAAAAAAATACAAGGTGTTCTATAAATGGTGGAGAAGCCAAGCGATCGCCCCCGTCCCCCTTGTTAGGTGTAGAAGCCGCTCACACAAGACCCGGAATATGGCAGTGATCGTTGGATGTAGAGTTGAACACTGTGGTGATTTGAAGCTTCCACAGCGACCCCTCAGGTAATAGGGATCTCCGTACTTCTATTGTGTAAAGCCGTGGAACTATGCGATTAACCTGTTGCTGCGCACGTAACACATATGTCCACATAAAGATTCCAGAAGATTTACCCCCCTTCATGACCAGGTCATTTTTTTCAATACGGCACTACGTTACTTTAAATGACAATTGCGCGGTCATGTGACGCTGTACCTAAATAACGTTTATGTCTTTTTTCCCCACAATTAGGGTTTTGTTTTGGTGGTATTTGATCACCTCTGCATTTTTTATTTTTAGCTCTAGAAACAAAAACAAAAAAACGACAATTTTGAAAACACGCAATATTTTTTACTTTCTGCTATAATACATATCCAATAAAAATTTTTAAAAAAATCGAATTTCTTCATCAATTTTGTCCAATAATCCCAAAAGTTCTAGTGTCTACAAACTATGGGATAGTTTTTATTTTTTATTTACTAGTAATGGCGGCGATCAGCGACTTATAGCGGGACTGTGACAGTGCGGCAGACAGTCGGGACACTAACACTTTTTTTGGGGACCGGTGACAACAAATACAGTGATCAGTGCTAAAAATATGCACTGTCACTTCACTAATGACACTGGCAGGGAAGGGGTTAACATCAGGGGCGATCAAAGGGTTACCTGTGTGCCTAGCCAGTGTTTGTGTACTGGGGGAGAGCGCGCTCACTGTGCACTCCCTGTCAAAGACAGCTCTCCCTCCCCCACTAAGGCTGCATTCACACCTGAGCATTTTGTAACTTTGAAGCTCAAAAACGCTGGAGGGGAAAAAAAATCAATGATTCTCTATGGAGACGGTTCACATCTCTGCTCCAAGTCGCCTGAAGCCAAACGCCTGAAGCGCAAAGCTTTTTTTTGTCACTCAAATCGGGCAGTTGTCATTTTGGATCGAGTAAGGCCCCTTTCACACTATTTTGAAGTCGCACAGATATAAACGGTTCTCATTGGAAATCATGGGGTACGACTTGTTATGCGACTTTGCAGTGCCAAGAAGCAGGACAAGTCGTACCCCATGATTTCTAATGAGTACCGTTCATATCTGTGCGACTTCAAAATAGTCCCTGCACTACTTCGGTCCGACTTTGATGCGACTTGAGGGCCATAGACCTCAAGATTTCACAGGCATTGCTTCAAGTCGTGGCAAAGTCGCAGCACCAGAATGCACCTACACACATCAATAATGCACCGGACCCCAGTACAGTGAAAAAAAACACCAGGAAAACAAAGAAAAAAAGCATGTGGAATGCATCCTGGAAACGCATCAAAAACGCACAGCAACGCATTCAAAATGCGTCAAAAAGGCGCATGCAGAAACTCACCAGGAATGGATCTGTAGGATGTTTCTTGTGGTGTGTACCAGCCCTTGGTACACACCACTCAAGATCCGTTTCTGCATTGCGTGTTTTTGGCACGTTCTTGATGCGTTTCCAGATGTTTTTTTTTCTTCTTTTTTTCCTGTTTTTTTTTTTTTCACTGGGGTGTGGTGCATTTTTTAAGCATTTTTGATGCGTTTCAGTGCATTCCGGTGTGTTTTTGATGCATTTTACTGCATTCCAGTACAGTTCAGTGCAGGAAAATGCAATTTCCTCTACTTTTTTTTTTTTTTCTGGGACTGGAACTGACTGCACTGGTGTGAACTATGCCATTGGAAACCATGTAACCTACTATCCATGCACTTTTGATGCAGAAGAAAATGCACTGTAATGTGAACTGGCCCTTAGAACCATTTTAAGACCCTTTTCACACTGGGGTGCTTTTCAGGCGTTTTAGCGATAAAAATAGCGCCCGTAAAGCGCCTCTCAAGCCCCCCCAGTGTAAAAGCCCGAGTGCTCTCACACTGGGGTGGTGCTTGCGGGACGGGTAAAAAAGTCCTGCAAACAGCATCTTCGGGGCGGTTTGGGATCGCAGTATACACCGCTCTCAAAACGCCCCTGCCCATTGAAATGAATGGGCAGCGCTGCTGAAGTGCCTAAAAAGCACTTCGGCAGCGACTCAACAAGGGCGCTTTTAACCCTTTCTTTGGCCGCTAGCAGGGGTTAAAAGCTCCCTACTATCGGCTGAAAAGTGCCGCTAAAACGACGGTGAAGCGCTGCTAAAACTAGCGGTGCTTTACCGTTAACGCACCCCCCGCCCCAGTGTGAAAGTAGCCTAAGAATGCGTGACTGGCGTTTCTGAAACGCACAGCAAAATGCGTGTTTTCTGTGCGTTTTGTCCAGGTGTGAACGGAGCCGCACTGTTCTGGTGACAACCCAAAATTTGGGATTTTCTTTCATTTCCCATGATAACGGTAAGACCCCATTCACACTTATGCGACTTGTCATGCGACTCTGGACTCTAAAGTCCCATGACTAGTCGCCCCCCTCCTAATGTTTTTCAATGACAACCGTTCAAAGATGTGCAACTTAAAGTCACAGCAACTTTAGAAAGTTTCCTTCACTACTTTGGTCCGAATTTCACGCGACTTGAGTGCCACAGACTGCGATGTAAACCCTGGAAAGTTGCACCCTATTGTCACACCTCCCAACATTCTGAGATGGGAATGAGGGACACCTACTAAGGGCGTGTCCTATGTAGGCATAGGACACGCCCCCCTGCCACACCCCCTTAAAGGAGAATTAACCAAAAAAAGGTTAATTAAATCCACAAGGCGTACTTTTACCACTACTATTCCTTTATATTGGCTTTTGAAATCTACAAAATGCAGCAATTTAGAAATTGGATGAAAGATTTAGCACTGGGGAACAATTTTTGAAAGAAAAAAAAAGTGATTTTTATATACAACTATAAGGATCAGACCAAAATGAGGGACAAATGAGGAGGAATGAGGGACATTGCTCCAAATCAGAGACAGTCCCTCCAAATCAGGGACAGTCCCTCCAAATCAGGGACAGTTGGGAGCTCTGCCTATTGTTATAAATGTGATAGTTGTGCTGCATTATCATTGGTCGAAGCCAAAGTCGTATCCAAGTCGCAGTCATCCACAGTCGCCTATAATTTGCACTCCAAAGTGGCACAGACTTCGGAGTCACACAAGTGTGAATGGAGCCTTAACGGGACAAATGGCTGGAGAGTGAATCTCCCTAATGGAGGGGGGTCACAGACAATAAAAACCTGGCAGGGGTTCCAATCCCTCTCCACTCTGTCCAATACTAAAAACAAAAAAGTTTTGTCTTTATTTATTCTTGGAGTTCAGCTTTCATTCTGCAGACCTCTGCAGGACTTTAGATTGTAAGCTCTTCCGGCAGGAAAGTCCTATTTGTATGTAATCTCTATGAGCTCCCTATGGAGTCCAGTCCTGCAGCTGAGGCCCCGCCCACCCATGCAGCGTGCACAATGTTTAGAGATGCTGAGTGAGGTAGAGGAATGTCCCCCCCTATAAGGAATGATGGTATCCGCCCCCTCTCCATCCCGCTCCGCTCCTGGCACTGTACCATTGTCACACACGAGGGGGGGAGCTCAGTGCACGGCTCTGTAATCTGACTCGTTGTAAAGCGGCTCGGCCCCTCCCACCTCTCCAGCTGATAGTCTCGGAGGAGCGGAGGAGTCCCCGGACTTTTAGTATTGGGATCCCCGGACTAGTGAGCCGAGATGTTCGGTGAGTACTCCGCCTCCAATCACTGTCTATGGGGGGGGGATCGGACATCCGATCGGATCCATCCTCCTCCTCCTCTTCTCTGATACTTTACACTTCTTATTGTTACTTTGTATTGGATGTCTCCTATTCCATCCTATCCGGGCATTGTTATCACTATGGACCGATATTCACCTACACTGATCGATCCAATGTCTCCTGATTGCCTGTAGTGGGAAAATACAATTGTATTATATATTGATCTGGATGTGTGTGATCTATAGAACAATATGATCGGACGATCGGAAACACGATGGGAACTATGCGAAATCACAATTTTTTTTAGTTAATTTTTTTTATACCTGCAATGGTGGCCATACACACATCGATCGATGCGTGATTCCATCAAATCCATCAAACAATGGAGTTCGCCTTAAGCCCGCGTTCACACTTGTGCGCCACACGTGAGTCGCACGCTCAGATTTGTACGGCTCAAAGCGCAAAAAAAATGGTGCAGGACACTTTTTTTTTTTGGCCGCACCGGAATCAGATTGGATGTATGTGTGTGAACGCCCAATGCGATCTGATGCAGACGACAATCGCAATGCGTTTCGCGAGCTGTTTTTGTTGTTAATTTTAACCCCCTCAGCAGATCGCATGGGACGTTTCAGTGCAGTGCGGGAAAAGCACGGGATTGGCTGCGTTTCACCCACATTGCATATAGGGCTGGTTCACGCCGCAAAAAAAAACGCACTCAAGATCCGTTCCGGATGCATTTTTGCATGCGTAAAAACTACATTTACTGTTGCAGAATTGAGAAAAAAAAAATTTCCATCCTGCTTCTACGAATTTTCTGGTCACCGCAGTCAAAGATGAACGTCCACCAGCCGCTTCACACCAGATGCAGTCCAATGCGTTTTTTTTTTTTTTGTCTGCATCAAAAATGCATGGACAGTAAGATTATATAGGTTCCAATGGCATCGTTCACACCCGTTTTCAAAGTATTTTGCTGTGCACCCTGTATTGAATGTCAGCGCGTGTCATAACGCACATCATGATGTGTTCATGGAAAGACGCATAAAGCGGGAACGCAGGGGTGTGAATCCGGTTGTAGACGTCATTCACTTCAGGCGTATTTTCTGCATGGAAGGCAGGTTGTTGCTAGCGTAAAATATGCGTCTAAGTATTTGTGTTTAGATGCCTCTAAACGCACAATTCTTTTATTGATTTTATGCATTTGCATGCGTTTACATGTATTAACAAGTGTACACGTTTAACAGATCATTCACACCGCAATGCATGCACGCTGCCGTCCATTGCATTTTTTATAATGCATTGGCGTGTGCAATGTTTTTTTTTTTTGCCTTGAAGTGCGTTGCACATATGTGCGTGTTTTGCGTGCATTTGAACACTTTGGGGTTTATTTACTAAAACTGGACAGTGCAAAATCTGGTGCAGCTCTACATAGAAACCAATCAGCTTCCAGTTTTTTGTCAAAGCTTAACAAAGAGCTCCAGCCCCCCCCCTCAAAAAAAATACTGTAGCTGCTGACTTTTAATCTAACCTCCCTGGCGGTATGATTATGTCAGATTTTTGATGCTCAAAGCGGTACAATTGTTTTGCATGGAAATTTGGCGTTTTATCTTGTAGGCCTGTAATTAGGAATAACTCACTTAAATATGTCTAAACGAGTCTAGTGGACATCCCGGGTATGATAAAGTTTGAAACACAAAATCATAAATTATAATATAATAAATAATTATAACAAATAATAATAAAAAAAAAAAATATTCAATAATGTAATCAAATCAAAAACACTGAAATTTGCTCAGTTGCAGATTTTTCGCTTTTTTTACTTTCAGTGGTTTTTTTTGTTTTTTTTTTTCTCAGAAACAAGTTTATTATCCCTTTCATGACTAAGCCTATTTCTGACATTTGGTGTTTACAAGTTCAAATCTGTATTTTTTTGCTAGAAAATTACTAAGAACCCCCAAACATTATGTATATTTTTTTTTTTAGCAGAGAGTCTAGAAAATAAAATGGCGATCGTTGTAATATTTTATGTCACACGGTATTTGTGCAGCGGTCTTTTAAACGCAACTTTTTGGGGAAAAAGACACTTTCATGAATTTAAAAAAAACGAAACAGTAAAGTTAGCCCATTATTTTTTTTTTTGTATAATGTGAAAGATGATATTACGCAGAGTAAAGAGATACCAAACATGTCACGCTTTAAAATTACGCACACTCGTGGAATGGCGACAAACTACGGTACCTTAAAAATCTCCATAGGCGACATTTAAAAAAAAAAAATAACAGTTACCAGGTTAGAGTTACAGAGGAGGTCTAGTGCTAGAATTATTGCTCTCGCTCTGACGATCACTGCGATACCTCACGTGTGTGATTTGAACACTGTTTACATATGCGGGCGCGACTTCCGTATGCGTTTTCTTTGCTGCGCGAGCTCGTGGGGAGGGGGGCGCTTTAAAAAATTTTATTATTTTTTATTTCATTTATTTTTATTTTTTTACATTGCGTTTTTAAAAAAAAAAAATAAACTTGATCACTTTTATTGCTATCACAAGGAATGTAAACATCCCTTGTGACAGTAATAGGTGGTGACAGGTACTCTATATGGAGGGATCGGGGGTCTAAAAGACCCCAAATTCCTCCTTTGCGCTTCAAAGTGTTCAGATCGTCAAACGGCAATTCTGAATACTGTATATTTTTTAAAAAATCCATTGGCAGTCGAGTAAACAGGAAGTGACGTCGTGACGTCACTTCCGTGTTTACAGAGAGAAGACTGGCACGAAGCTGTTTCCGGCTTCGTGCCAGTCTGTCTCTAGCTGCCGGAAGTGGCGGATCGAGGATCGGGTCTCCCTGGTGGGACGGGAGGCCCGGTCAGAGCGGCGGGAGGGGGGATGTCCCCTCCTGCTCCTCCGGAATAACAACCGAGCAGCTTTTAGATTCCAGTTTCTACTTTGAGTGTTTGATGATGGATCTCCCCACTAATCACTATCGCTCAATTCTGCGAGTGATTCTAATTTATTATCGCTTTTTTCTAGCTGGTCTAGAACCGCTTTTGATGTAAAGGGACGGTTTTGGTTGCTATGGACAATCTCCAGTTTCCAGGCAGAAAGAACAGTTTTTATAATATAAAACTGCATGCAGGGCATTGGAGAAAGGGACAAAGGGGAGGTGAAATAAATTGATACAGTACTGTAATCTGTAAGGCCCGGTTCACACTGATGCGAGTTCATAACGAATGCGATGCGTCAAAAACACTTTAAATTCGCATGTCATCCCTAAAGTCATTGTTTTCAATGACGGTCGTTCACATACATGCGTTGCGATTCCTCTACGAATGCGATGCGATTTAAAAAAGGGTCTTGTGCGAGTTTACTGCGTTGCGAATTTAGTCTCCATAGACATCAATGTAAATCATTCTTGAATCACATTGATGGTTCACATATGTGCCAATTCCACCACACTACTCCCCACAAAAAACAGGAAGTACACAGGAAGTTAACACCTTTTTATTTTTTTTTACACTGATTCCATTGGCTAGAATATCAATCGCAGCTATGTCCAACTCCTGAAATTCGCGATAAATTCTCACCTCACAAAGGACAAAAAACGGAACAAAGTCACAGCGCATCAGTGTGAACCGGGCCTAAGATTTCAGTGTACTGTATATGTATTGTGTGTTTTTTACTTTTTGAATTTGGCGCCGTTCTCCGTCCCCGTGAGTCACAATGCTCGCAGGGAACGGAGCCCGGCGCTGTGATGAATCGAGCGGATGACGGCTCGCACACACAGCGGGTGACATCGCAGGATGCTGAGGACAAGGTAAGTAACTTTGCCTGGATCCTGCGATGCGATTCCGAGTGTGGCTCGGGGGTTACCGCTTTTGGTACTGAAAATTCACCACGAGCCAGACTCGGGAATACCGCTAAGGAGGTTAAAAGGATAGTTCCCCTTTACGAACAAACTGCCTATGCAGATAAGGGATGTCTGTAGAAAACAAAGCATGCAGCTCTGACTAAAGATGAATAATACCCTTGCTATAGGTGTAGGCCATTTACATACCTTATGAAGCCTGACTGGAATACTTCCAGGACATTGCTGAGTACTCCCAGAACGTGGCTAAGTGAGGCCTAGTCGTCACCGCTCACCTCCACCACCACAGGAGTGAGCTCTTTCTCTGATTCAAACCCCCTCACATGTCCTTTCTCTCCCCTGATGGCAGTAGCTCTGTGCTCAGCAACTTCTGTGTTGGTGGAGGTGAGCAGTGATGACTAGGCCTCACTTAGCCACATCCTGGGAGTACTTAGCCAAGTCCTGGGAGTACATAGCCACGTCCTGGGAGTATTCCAGTCAGGCTTCATAAGGTATATAAATGGCCTACACCGATAGCAAGGACTTTATTCATCTTTAGTGAGAACTGCACAGTTTATTCTTATTTACAGATGTCCCTTATCTGCATAGGCAGTTTTGTGGTAAAGAAAAAACTAAATAAATCAACCCCATTGCGCAGTGCTTAAAAAAAAAAAAAAAAAATAGCGCACGCCGTACATATTTCCAGCAGCGAGCAAATGTGATGCACCGCAACACGCTGGTGTGAACTGCATTCATAAGGAAACTATTCTTTTTTGGTTGCCATGTTTTGGGAATGCGTTTAGAAACGCATCTGGTGTGAATATACACCCAAGATCTGCAGATATATCATGGTGTCCTACTTTGTTTGTACACCACTAAACGCGGTAAATGTAGGTGACGGTGTGTGTTTGGCCCTATTGATTCCTATAGCGGTGCATAGAGAACTGTACGCTTTGTGAATCTAAAGCGGCATTTTTGATGCTTATGTGAATGAGCCCCTAGGTTTCATTCACATGGGCACATGCGTATTTTCTGCGTCTTGCTAGCAAAGCTAACAAAGGATCCTGCATAAAATACGCACCTAATGTACTTGCATTTAGATGCATGCAGTTCTTCTAAAGACTCGCGTACGCACAGCGATATGCATGGCCCTGGACGCAGCGTCTCCTACTTTTTTTTGTCTGCCGCTAAACGCATCCCACATTTTCATTTGTAGACTTAGCTGTGTGTGTGGCCCTATCAATTCCTCCAGTGCTGCGTTTTAGATGCGTACAAAACTATTCGCTGTGTGCATCTATGGGACGTTTTACGATCGTGTGAATGAGCCCCTTATGCATACATCATACGGAATGACAGAGCCCAGCCTCTGCAGATTACATTCACCAGCAGCAGGTCACCCCACCATCCCAGGTTCATGTCGGTGTCACATTCCTAACATGTGTCCGCTATGTTCCCCTCCACACAGCGCCCAATGTTAGCGGCCAATAAGAGAGCCAAGTGACGCTGCAGAGGGGCTGCGCTACTTGCGTCTCTCAACAATGGCCAAGAACAACAGCGGCATGTTTTGTCTCCCGGAGAGACGGCGGTGTCCTGCTAAGATCTGTGCCGGTGGATGTGCTGCTCTCTGGAATATTTTCCGGAATCTTGGAGGGGAGCGGTGTGGTTCTTGGCCTCGAGATGATTTGCTTTCATTGGAAGCGGCTGCCTTCTAAAGAGGAAAAGATTCCTCATCCGTTTAATCGGGGCTAACATGGGAATATCATTTCATAGTTTTGATGATGCTGAACAGGTCCTTGATCGGTGCAGAGCACATCCCGCCTGCTACAGGATTTTTATCCAGCCCACAGCTAGGGTTAGTGGGGTTTAGATCAGTGCTTTGATGTTAAGGAGGACTCTGATGGGGACCCTGATGTAAGGAAGGAATGTGATGGGGGACCCTAGTGTAAGGAAGGAATGTGATGGGGGACCCTGGTGTAAGGAAGGAATGTGATGGGGACCCTGGTGTAAGGAAGGAATGTGATGGGGGACCCTGGTGTAAGGAAGGAATGTGATGGGGACCCTAGTGTAAGGAAGGAATGTGATGGGGGACCCTGGTGTAAGGAAGGAATGTGATGGGGACCCTGGTGTAAGGAAGGAATGTGATGGGGACCCTGGTGTAAGGAAGGAATGTGATGGGGGACCCTGGTGTAAGGAAGGAATGTGATGGGGGACCCTGGTGTAAGGAAGGAATGTGATGGGGACCCTGATGTAAGGAAGGAATGTGATGGGGACCCTGATGTAAGGAAGGAATGTGATGGGGGACCCTGGTGTAAGGAAGGAATGTGATGGGGACCCTGATGTAAGGAAGGCATGTGATGGGGGACCCTGGTGTAAGGAAGGAATGTGATGGGGGACCCTGGTGTAAGGAAGGAATGTGATGGGGGACCCTGGTGTAAGGAAGGAATGTGATGGGGACCCTGATGTAAGGAAGGAATGTGTTGGGGACCCTGATGTAAGGAAGGAATGTGTTGGGGACCCTGATGTAAGGAAGGAATGTGATGGGGACCCTGATGTAAGGAAGGAATGTGTTGGGGACCCTGATGTAAGGAAGGAATGTGATGGGGACCCTGATGTAAGGAAGGAATGTGATGGGGGACCCTGGTGTAAGGAAGGAATGTGATGGGGACCCTGATGTAAGGAAGGAATGTGATGGGGACCCTGATGTAAGGAAGGAATGTGATGGGGACCCTGATGTAAGGAAGGAATGTGATGGGGACCCTGATGTAAGGAAGGAATGTGATGGGGACCCTGATGTAAGGAAGGAATGTGTTGGGGACCCTGATGTAAGGAAGGAATGTGTTGGGGACCCTGATGTAAGGAAGGAATGTCATGGGGACCCTGATGTAAGGAAGGAATGTGTTGGGGACCCTGATGTAAGGAAGGAATGTGATGGGGGACCCTAGTGTAAGGAAGGAATGTGATGGGGACCCTGATGTAAGGAAGGAATGTGATGGGGGACCCTGGTGTAAGGAAGGAATGTGATGGGGGACCCTGGTGTAAGGAAGGAATGTGATGGGGACCCTGGTGTAAGGAAGGAATGTGATGGGGGACCCTGGTGTAAGGAAGGAATGTGATGGGGACCCTGGTGTAAGGAAGGAATGTGATGGGGACCCTGGTGTAAGGAAGGAATGTGATGGGGGACCCTGGTGTAAGGAAGGAATGTGATGGGGACCCTGGTGTAAGGAAGGAATGTGATGGGGACCCTGGTGTAAGGAAGGAATGTGATGGGGGACCCTGGTGTAAGGAAGGAATGTGATGGGGGACCCTGGTGTAAGGAAGGAATGTGATGGGGACCCTGATGTAAGGAAGGAATGTGATGGGGGACCCTGGTGTAAGGAAGGAATGTGATGGGGACCCTGATGTAAGGAAGGCATGTGATGGGGGACCCTGATGTAAGGAAGGAATGTGATGGGGGACCCTGGTGTAAGGAAGGAATGTGATGGGGGACCCTGGTGTAAGGAAGGAATGTGATGGGGACCCTGGTGTAAGGAAGGAATGTGATGGGGACCCTGATGTAAGGAAGGAATGTGATGGGGGACCCTGGTGTAAGGAAGGAATGTGATGGGGGACCCTGATGTAAGGAAGGAATGTGATGGGGACCCTGATGTAAGGAAGGAATGTGATGGGGACCCTGATGTAAGGAAGGAATGTGATGGGGACCCTGATGTAAGGAAGGAATGTGATGGGGACCCTGATGTAAGGAAGGAATGTGATGGGGACCCTGATGTAAGGAAGGAATGTGATGGGGACCCTGATGTAAGGAAGGAATGTGTTGGGGACCCTGATGTAAGGAAGGAATGTGTTGGGGACCCTGATGTAAGGAAGGAATGTGTTGGGGACCCTGATGTAAGGAAGGAATGTGTTGGGGACCCTGATGTAAGGAAGGAATGTGTTGGGGACCCTGATGTAAGGAAGGAATGTGATGGGGGACCCTGGTGTAAGGGAGGAATGTGATGGGGGACCCTGATGTAAGGAAGGAATGTGATGGGGACCCTGATGTAAGGAAGGAATGTGATGGGGGACCCTGGTGTAAGGAAGGAATGTGATGGGGACCCTGGTGTAAGGAAGGAATGTGATGGGGACCCTGATGTAAGAAAAGAATGTGATGGGGACCCTGATGTAAGGAAAATGATGGGGACCCTGATGTAAGGAAGGAATGCCATGGGGACCCTGATGTAAGGAAGGTGATAGGGATCCTGATGTAAGCAAGGAATGTAATGGGGGCCCTGGTGTAAGGAAGGAATGGGATGGGGACCCTGGTGTAAGGAAGAAATGTGACATCGAACCCGATGTAAGGAAGGTGATAGGGACCCTGGTGTAAGAAAGGTGATAGGGACCCTGGTGTAAGGATGGAATGTGATGGGGACCCTGATGTAAGGAAGGTGATAGGGACCCTGATGTAAGCAAGGAATGTGATGGGGACCCTGGTGTAAGGAAGAAATGTGACATCAAACCTGATGTAAGGAAGGTGATAGGGACCCTGGTGTAAGGAAGGTGATAGGGACCCTGGTGTAAGGAAGGTGATAGGGACCCTGGTGTAAGGAAGGAATGTGATGGGGGACCCTGGTGTAAGGAAGGAATGTGATGAGGACCCTGGTGTAAGGAAGGCTCAGATCATGACTTTGGTGTTAAGGAGGGCACTGATGGGGACCCTAATTTAAGGATGGAGACTCTGAAGTAAGGAAGGATACTGATGGTGACTCTGATGTAAGGGGGGGCTCAGATCAGGACTTTGATGATAAGGACTACTCTGATGAAGACCCTAATGTAAGGGGGGGACTCTGATGGAGACTCTGATGTGAGAAGGCCCTCTGTTGGAGACTATGATGTAAGAATGGACACTGATCTATGAGGAGACTCTAATAGAAACTCTGTACAAATGGGCTCTGACTTTAATGGACACTCTTATATAAAGAGGGGCTCTGACATAAAGGGGGCTCAGATGGGTACTCTGATGTAAGGAAGGACTCTGATAGGGACTCTGATGTAAGGAAGGACTCTGATGGGGACTGTGATGTAAGGGGGATTACAGATGGCTACTCTAATGTAAGGGGCGACTCTGATGTAAGGAGGGACTCTGATGGGGACTGTGATGTAAGGGGGATCTCAGATGGCTACTCTAATGTAAGGGGCGACTCTGATGTATGGGGAGGGCTCTAATGGAGACTCTGATGTAATTGGGGACTTTAATAATGACTCTGATGTATGGAAGAACTCTGATGGGGAGTCTGATGTAAGTGGGGAACTCTAATGGGGAGTCTGATGAGGATGTTTGTCTGCTTGTAGTACATATTGCAATTGTGCAACTTTATGTACAACAGACATTGGCACACTTCTTCTGGCGTTATGGTGCGTCTGTAAGTGACAGGAGCAGCACCCACCTCTACTGCTTGTAGCTTGTCATGGTTTTTGGCGCTCAGCTAGAACTAAACTCCCTGAATTGTATACCAGGCCCCCTATAGGAGGCGCTCATTGTCGGGGTTTACGCACCCTTCATCCTCTGACCACAGAGCTGAGAACGCCCTCCTATCATGGTCTCGGTATGTCTGGCACAGAGGAGAAGAGGTCCTCTAATTAGATTTGATGTTCTCGAAGTTTGTAGAATGCGGGAAGTGCATCCAAAGTTTGCTCGGGGGTCTCCCCGCTGACCGCTCTTTTTTTCTGGACTTGCGCAAAGTTTTTGGCTGTGAAGCTGTTGATGACTTTGCTTAAACCTCGGTACAGAGCGTGTTCTGATCTCTGAGTGTCTGGACTGGAACCCATGACATCAGGAGGGGACCGGCCAACAAGGCCGACTGTCTCCACACTCCTACAGTGCTTTGAGGAAGAACCGTATCATCACCCCTGAGGTCAGCCAAGGCCACCTTCTATAGGTCTCCAAAAGATCTACAAGCAACTGTTGTTTTTTTTTTTTATGACCTCACACAAGGACAGTTTATCAGTACAGTGGGGGATCATTTTGTGTATGTTTAGGGCCCCATTCACACTTGCAAATGGGGTTGTTTGCAGTTACCTACTGGAGAGTAAGCAGAGCTCCCTGCAATTAGCGGTGAGCGGGAAGCCCATTGACAGCAATGGAAGGCTGACATTGCACACAGTAAAGCTGGCTATACATTATCAAGTTTTTTTTTTTTGTTCAATTTCCGTTAGATTTACCTTCAACTATGTAGTGCAAGGATCTTCCTGATTGCATACAAATTGAAAGTGTTTAGGTTTGACCTCCATATTATATGGTTTTGGTAAATCTAAAGGAAAATTGTACAAGAAAATTGTATAATATATAGCCAGCTTTATTTGCGGCTGTTCGCATACAATCAGACATGCAGCCATAACTTGCAGATGATCATCCCTGGACACAGACTGCCTGTGTTCCATCAGATTAGGCGACCCGTCAAATGTCGTAACCAAAGTGACGTTCCGTCGCGGCCGTCTTGGTACACCCCGCACTCAGCCGCAGTAAGCCTACACTCTGAAATCGCCACCGAAATCTTGCATTTCACACTTATTTTTACCACTAAACTCAGCTTATATAAATAGTAGCATGAGAGATACGATAGCAGCGGGTGACGTCCGCTAGATAGCTCCTTCCCGGTACGCGTTATGTCCTACTGGACTTCGTCAGCAAGGACCTTTGCTGACGAAGTCCTGTGGGACGTAACACATGCAGGGGAGGAGCTATCTTTGGGTGTTCCAGTCCATTGGAGTGCTGGTTACCATTATCATGTTGAGGATACAGGCTCGTTTGACCTTCTGTTGTTATCTCAGAGGTCCATCGGATCTGGAAAGTGCCCAATTTTTATCAGCTGGTGGAGGTGGTGTCACACAGGAATCTGCAGTATTCATCACTAGGTTTCTTCATCTTCTATACTGGGACTTGTAGTTCCTTTGCATTTTACATTGTGCTCGCCGACTCATTATTTTACCATTGCGCTGCACTTATTTTGTTTTGTATTAATTGATCAGTGTATTCTGACAGTGGAGGATATCTCAATCCACCTCACCTGTGCAAATGGGGGAACACATTAGTATTTTTTTGTTTTCGATTAGCACACAATTAACCGATTCAGGACCGCCCCATGTACATTCACTGCGGCAGGGCGGCCCTTAAAGTGGAGTTCCACACAAAAATGGAACTTCCTCTTTTCTGAACCCTCCCCCCCTCCGGTGTCACATTTGGCACCTTTCAGGGGAGAGGAGGGTGCAGATACCTGTCTAAGACAGGTATTTGCACCCACTTCCGGCATAGACTCCCATGGGAGTCTATGCCTCTTCCTGTCCCTCCGCGCTGTCTCCTGGGAAACACACAGCTCCCAGGAGATAGCGGGGACCAGTTACGATGCGCAGCGCGACTCGCGCATGCATAGTAGGGAACCGGGAAGTGAAGCCGCAACGCTTCACTTCCTGATTCCCTCACCTAGGATGGTGGCGGCAGCTGCCGAGAACCAAGCGGGTTCTCGGCGTCACCTGCCGACATCGCTGGACCCTGGGACAGGTAAGTGGCCATTTATTAAAAGTCAGCAGCTGAAGTATTTGTAGCTGCTGGCTTTTAATATTTTTTTTTTTTGGCGTCTTTAGGTGGACCCCCGCTTTAAGCGCAAAATCACGTACCTGTACATGGTTTCTTTCAAAGGGCTCTGGGGCGCGTGCGCACGCCCCGCCGGAGTCCCTCTCCCACACAGCGGGAGCCAATCCAGCGAACCCGGCAATCATTCAGAGAGAGGCAGAACTGTGGTCTGCCTATGTAAACAAGACAGATCACTGTTCTGCTAGTAAGAAAGACAGAGATCTTGTGTTTCTGCTAAGCAGGAACAGAGATCTCTGTCATTCTTCAGTTAAGCCATTCCCCACACAGTTAGAAAGCACTCCCAGGGAACACAGTTAACCCTTTGATTGGCCCTGATGTTAACCCCTTCCCTGCCAGTATCATTTGTACAGTGACAGTGCATTTTTTTTTTTAGCACTGATTACTGTATTGGTGTCACTGGTCCCCAAAAAGTGTCACTTAGACGCCTTTCACACTGGAGGAGTTTTTCAAGCACTTTAGCGGTAAAAACAGCGCCTGTAAAGCGTCTGAAAAATGCCTCATCTGCAATCCCAGTGTAAAAGCCAGAGTGCTTTCACACTGGGGCGCTGAGCTGGCAGGACGTCAAAAAAAGTCCCACAAGCAGCTTTTTTGAGGCGCTTTAGGAGCAGTGTATACACCGCTCCTAAAGCTCCCCTGCCCATTGAAGTCAATGGGCAATGCCTGCAAAGCGCCGTGGCAGCGGCGCTTTTAACCCTTTATTCGGCCACTAGTGGGGGGGTTAAAAGCCCCCCCGCTAGCGGCCGAAAAGCACCTTTAAAATGATGGTAAAGCGCCGCTAAAACTAGAGGAGCTTTACCGCCGATGCCCCCATGCTGTCAGAGTGAAAGGGCTCTTAGTTTTAGATTTGTCCGCTGCAATGTCGCAGTCCCGCTAAAAAAAAAAAAAAAAAAAAAAATCGCTGATCACTGCCATTACTAGTAAAAAAAATATTTCAAAAAAGTCCCTAATTCTATCGCATAGTTTGTAGACGATATATAACTTTTGCGCAAACCAATCAATATACGCTTATTGAGATTTTTTTTTTTTTTTACCAAAAATATGTAGCAGAATACATATTGGTCTAAATTGATGAAGAAATTAGATATTTTATTTTTTTATTGGATATGTTTTATAGCAGAAAGTAAAAAATATTGATTTTTCAAAATTGTCGTTTTTTTTTTTTGTCTATAGCGCAAAAATAAAAACCGCAGAGATGAAAAAAAATCCCACCAAAAGAAAGCTCTATTTGTGGGGAAAAAAGGACATAAATTTTAATTGGGTACAACGTCGCCCAACCGCGCAAATTGTCAGTTAAAGCAACGCAGTGCAGTATCTCAGGAAGGGGGTAAAACCTTCCGGGGCTGAAGTGGTTAAGGTTAGCTGGAGGGAACACACTGCACACATACACAGTTTAAATGGCCTGGAGCAGCTGCTAGGGGGCGCAATAAAGTAAAATTCAGCCTGTTGTGCGTTTGGGAGGGTGGAGCGGTATGGGGGACCAGAGATTTTTTCTGGAAAGGACCCAAAACAGCAGCAGCTCCTCCAGCAGGAGGAGCTATTGTATGTACCATTTTAGAGCTATGGTATGTACTATCTATTAGGCTATCATGTGCATTGAGAAGCTCAAAAAAGTTTGTTAAGCTACAGTTTTCAGGAGCAAAAACACGGTAAAAAGACAAGCGCGTTCATGCACGTTCCTGCGTTAATGCAGTCTATTGGCCAGAATTCATTAGAATGCATTATCACGTGCTAACGATGAGCGTTCCTGCGCACTAATACACGTTTTTTCACGTTTGAGTGTTTTTTAGACTCAAAAGCTCCTCTCCTGAACGCACAAGTGATGGGGGTTTTTTTTTATTTCTGCCTGTAAACTTTCCAGCCACTAAATTCCTGAAAGCGCCCATAGTGTGCATGGACACATAGACTAACTTGGAGTGGAGTTACCAGGCAGAGAAAGTAAAAGCTCAAAGCCGCTCAAGCACCTGTAGGCGTCATCTTCTAGGAGCTGCAGTGGGCATGAGGCAGCAGGTTGAACAAAAAAAAACTCTCAGCTCCGGTCGGAGCCGCTGTACCATACAAGGTTAGTACAGCGATCTCCCCGCTGAGCTGTTGTGTTCTGATAGGGGGGTGACAACCCCACCCCCAGAACACTCTGATCTGCGCTCTCTGTCATTGGCTGAGAGCACTGATCAGGAGTCGGTCGGCTTCTGGTTTTCCGGCATGCTCGTCCGAAATAAACACGGGTCGGTTTTCTTTAGACTGGCCGATGTCTCCCGTCATTCGACCCGTGTACCCGGCTTAAGGCTGGCCATACATTATACAATTTTCTTGTAGATGTACCAAAAGTATGTAATATGAGCTCAAACCTAAACATTTTTAATTTGTATGCAATCAGGCAGGCCCTTGCACTAGGTGTTGAAGGAAATGTAATAATGTATGGCTGGCCTAACGGCCCATACATACTAGAGCTGCACGATTAATCGTTAAGAATCCAAATCGCAATCTTTTTCCCTTCCCGATCTTCAAAACAGCATGTCACGATTCTTTCGAACACGTGCAGAGAGTTCTCACAGCTGGAAGGAAAAAATAAAAAATAAAAATAAATCCAGGCAGCCTGCCAAGTTTTATCACAACCCACTAATAAGTAGAAAAACAACAGTGTGGGTCCTTAAGCGCTAAAAACTGGCACTCCCTACAGCAATCTTTTATTGCTGGCGCCCATTGAGCGCTGCATGTTTGTCCATTTAATAAGTAGAAACAAAGTATCTTTTCATCAAAGGAAAGAACTCAGGCGTGTAAATGAGGGTGTTTTAACCATTTAAAGACCAAATCTTGTCCGACATTTGTTGCTTACAAGCAGGGGCGTTGGTAGGTGGCAAAAAGACCAGAGGCTTCAGCCCAAAGTCAAAGGCCAGCACAGTGGGGGGTGGGGGGATGGGCGGGTGTTTCTAGTGGTGCTGGGTTTTTTGGCTGGGCGGTAGGCAGGGGCGGACTGACCATTCGGGCACTCGGGCAGTGCCCGAGGGCCCCATGCCACTAAGGGGTCCCATCAGGGTTGCCAGCCTCAATAAAACCAAGGACAGTATGTAAAAATCTGTGTTTTTTTTTTTTTAAATCCCAAGGTTATACAGTAGCTGTCCCGCCTCTCCAGTACCTTTTCAGTGTGTGTATGTGTATTCTGTGTGTGTATATTGTGTGTCTGTGGGTGTATACTGTATGTGTGTGTGTGTGTATACTGTGTGGCCCCATAATCTATTGCCTGGGGGCCCCATAATCTCCTATTGCCCCGGGGCACCATGAGTTGTCAGTCCGCCCCTGACGGTAGGGTTTTGTGGCGGGGGGTATGCTCACTTGCTGGTTGCTGCCGGGCTTACCAGTGCCCATCAATGCTGACCACTAAACTGACACACACTGACCTACCTGACACACACTGACCTACCTGACATACATACACTGACCTACCTGACACACACTGACCTACCTGGCATACACTGACCTACCTGACCCACACTGACCTACCTGACACACGCTGAACTACTTGACCCACACTGACCTACCTGACACATACTGACCTACCTGACATACACTGACCTACCTGACATACATACACTGACCTACCTGACATACATACACTGACCTACCTGACATACATACACTGACCTACCTGACATACATACACTGACCTACCTGACATACATACACTGACATACACTGACCTACGCACTGACCTACCTGACATGCACTGACTTACATGCATTGACCTACCTAACACACACTGACCTACCTGACACACTGACCTACCTGACATACACACACTGACTGACCTACCTGACCAGGAGGAGACAGACTTCATGTGTCCAGGTCCTGCAGCAGCAGCTCAGCCGTGGTGCTGGTGTGCGAGGCAGCCAGAGGAGAGGAGGAGAGCCGAGCGGGGATCGCTGTGGCATGGCACCCGCATTGTAATTCCTGCCTTCTGGAGCCTTCTTCCTGTTCCAGTCACAGTGAGCTGGGAAAGGACTGAGGTTGGAGGAGTGCAGGCTCTGGGAGGCGCCGGGGATGCTGCTCAGGGTGGCGGTGTCTTCTCTCTCTCTCTCTCTCTCTCTCTCTCTCTCTCTCTCTCTCTCTCTCTCTCTCTCTCTCTCTCTCTCTCTCTCTCTCTCGGGCTCTTCCCTGTTTGATCCTGCTGCTCTGCACTCCACGCCGCCACTGGACCAGCGGCGGGACGCTCCAGTCCAGGAGTCGCAGGCCAGGCCCCACAAGCACTAGCGCGGAGGAGGAGGAAGTGCAATCCTCTTCCGCTTTGATTGCTGGACAGTGTGGGCACAGTGGGCAGGAAGGAAGTTGCGGCCGTGACGTCACTGGTTTCTAGCCGCTAGGCGGCTCTGGCAACCACTGACCAAGAGTAGAGTCAGGTGGAGGCAGGGGTGGAGCTGGAGCCGGAGCCGTGCTACCACGGCTCAGTCCGCCGCTGTCCCCTGCATTGTGGACCGGGACAAGAGACTCGGGGCTATGGGCCCCAGACTCGGGGCTGTAGCCCCAATAGCCACCCCCTAGCGACGCCTATGCTTACCAGTAAAAATCATTATTTTCTGCTAGAAAATAACTTGGAACACCCAAACATTATATATATATATATTTTTGCAGAGACCCTAGAGAATAAAATGGTGGTTGTTGCAATATTTTATGTCACACCGTATTTGCGCAGTGGTCTTTCAAACACAATTAAAAAAAAAAAAAAAATACACTTTAATGAATAATAAAAAAATATAAACAGTAAAGTTAGCCCAATTTTTTTGTATAATCTGAAAGATGTTACACCGCGAGAACTGTGAGAGAATCGTGATCTTTATTCCAAGCAAAAAAATCGTGATTCTCATTTTAGCCAAAATCGTTCAGCTCTAGTACACATGATCCGAAAATCGTACGAAGAATACCGCTTTGGAAGTGATCGTACGATAATCGGATCGTTAGTACAGAGCTTTCGAGAGCCGATCACGACAGTTCGTCTGATATTATCCGATTGGACAGACGCGAAATGTTTTTCTCGTACGATACCAGATCGTATGATTTTCGTTTAATCAGTACAGTTGTCGTCCGAAAATACAATAGAAATACACTACAACCGTTTCTGGAGTGATGGGCAGTTACAAAATGTACCCCTGTTACAATGAAGTCTCCCTAGGTTGTTAGAATTGGGGGTCTTAGTTTCCTCTGATGGGGAGGGTTGGGGAGCTGAACTGCAAGTATTATCCTGTAGGATTGCACATGGTGTCTATGAGCTTTATTAATATGTACCCACTTTTGGTGGGAGGGTCGGGACTGTGTATATCTGTTTGGGCAAGTATTGTATGGTGTGTGTGTGTTTTTTTTTTTTTCTGTCTTTTGTTGATGTGCACTGGATTTCTACTGTAACCGGTGGCTGATTTCCGCAATTTGTGGCTGTTGTTGTATGTATACTATAAAACTTAATAAAAAGTATTTTGCAAAAAAAAAAAAAAAAAAAGAAATACACTACAAAACATGACATCACTTCTGATTTTTTTATTCTGTCGTACGAGAATTTTCGTCACTTTAGTAACCTCTCCATTTTCGATATGCGACTAGCATGCAAAAAAAACCAAAAAAAAAACGGACGATCTGTCGTCCGATTTTCGGATCATGTGTACAGGCCATTAGGCTGGGTTCACACCTCTGACAGAAGCGGGTCGTAGCAGGAGTCTGGTGCGTCCCCGTTCTCCTTTTCAGGGACGATTTAGGGCCAAATTTTTGCCTGAAACCAAGCCAAAGACGCACAGCGTTCCTATGCAAGCCGCTCCGCACTCAGCCACAGCGGAGATATGTGAAACGGCTCCATAGAGAGCCAATCACAATCTCCTGTCATGCGAATTGGACGCGGGGAAGCCACATCCACTTCGCATAGGTGTGAACCCAGCCTTAGATGTACTATTCATTAGATGTAGAACTGCATAGTGTCGGAAAATCTTCCTGAGTGTATCGTGGTGCCATTGAGAACGAATGCTGCTGTAAAGCATGAATGCAATGTGTGTTGCATTAATGCAATACGATAGATTGATTGGCCAGTTGTTCAGTATTTACATAAGTAAGTCTTCTATAATCTATAGTGTGTATGTAAGTGAGGGGGAGAAGAGGAAGGAGTGAAGGCAGACACCTCTCTGGGAAATCACAGGCGGTCAGACAGAGTTTTTAAACACATCAGTTCTCTATTTCCTGAGATCTGTCAGCTACTGGTATCTCCATCTGCTTGTATCTTCCAGCTGTTGTGGAACTCTATGGCCCAGCTTGCCTTGATCTTCTGGTTGAATGGTGATTGAGGGAGGATCCATTACCATCCATATATACACACAGCAGGGTTGTATAGGTGTCACTGCCCCTCCCACACTTGTCTGCTCACCATTTGCTGATGATAGAAGTTCTCATGTAAACAGTTTCATTTGTTCCTGGTTATTGCTTTGAATATACACACAGCACAGAGTGAATGCACATCAAAGAATACCACATACATTGCCTGGGGGGGAGGCTCGTTACCAGCAAACCACATTACCATGGTGCTTTGAGTTCATCCCACGCTCGGTAATAGGGAATTGCAGGCAAGCTGCTAGAGATCCTCATATGCACCCCCCACTGGCCTTATTCAGTAGAAATATTCTGTTCTTAAAGTGTTTGTTAATCTTTGTTAACCTAAAAAAAATGGATCCTCTTCCTTTAAAGAGAAGAGAACCTTCCCGAAAAACAACCATCTCTGCCGCATTCCACCAATCAGGCCTGTATGGTAGATTGTGACCAGACGGAAGCCACTCTTCAGTAAAAGGCACATGACAAGCCAACTGGAGTTTGCTAAAAGGCACCTGAAGGACTCTCAGACAAAATTCTCTGGTCTGATGTACCAAAGATTGAACTCTTTGGCCTGAATGGCAAACATCATGTCTGGAGGAAACCAGGCACCGATCATCACCTGGCCAATACCATCCCTACAGTGAAGCATGGTGGTGGCAGCATCATGCTGTGGGGATGTTTTTCAGCTGCAGGAACTGGGAGACTAGTCAGGATCGAGGGAAAGATGAATGCAGCAATGTACAGAGACATCCTTGATGGAAACCTGCTCCAGAGCACTCTGGGCCTCAGACTGGGGCGAAGGTTTATCTTTCAACAGGACAACAACCCTAAGCACACAGCCAGGATAAAAAAGGAGTGACTACGGGACAACTCTGTTAATGTCCTTGAGTGGCCCAGCCAGAGCCCAGAATTGAACCCGATTGAACATCTCTGGAGAGATCTGAAAATGGCTGTGCACCGACACTCCCCATCCAACCTGATGGAGCTTAAGAGGTCCTGCAAAGAAGAATGGGAGAAACTGCCCAAAAATAGGTGTGCCAATCTTGTAGCATCATACCCAAAAAGACTTGAGGCTGTAATTGGTGCCAAAGGTGCTTCACCAAAGTATTGAGCAAAGGCTGTGAATACTTATGTACATGGGATTTTTTTCGTTTTTTTATCTTTAACCACTTCAGCCCCGGAAGGTTTTACCCCCTTCCTGACCAGAGCACTTTTTACAATTCGGCACTGCGTCGCTTTAACTGCTAATTGCGCGGTCATGCAATGCTGTACCCAAACGAAATTTGCGTCCTTTTCTTCCCACAAATAGAGCTTTCTTTTGATAGTATTTGATCACCTCTGCCGTTTTTATTTTTTGCGCTATACACGGAAAAAGACCGAAAATTTTGAAAAAAAATGATATTTTCTACTTTTTGTTCTAAAAAAAATCCAATAAACTCAATTTTAGTCATACATTTAGGCCAAAATGTATTCGGCCACATGTCTTTGGTAAAAAAAATGTCAATAAGTGTATATTTATTGGTTTGCGCAAAAGTTATAGCGTCTACAAACTAGGGTACATTTTCTGGAATTTACACAGCCTTTAATTTATGACTGCCTATGTCGTTTCTTGAGGTGCTAAAATGGCAGGGCAGTACAAAACCCCCACAAATGACCCCATTTTGGAAAGTAGACACCCCAAGGAATTTGCTGAGAGGCATGTTGAGCCCATTGAATATTCATTTTTTTGTCCCAAGTGATTGAACAATGACAAAAAAAAAATTACAAAAAGTTGTCACTAAATGATATATTGCTCACACAGGCCATGGGCATATGTGGAATTGCACCCCAAAATACATTTAGCTGCTTCTCCTGAGTATGGGGATACCACATGTGTGAGACTTTTTGGGAGCCTAGCCGCGTACGGGGCCCCGAAAACCAATCACTGCCTTCAGGATTTCTAAGGGCGTACATTTTTGATTTTACTCCTCACTACCTATCACAGTTTTGAAGGCCATAAAATGCCCAGATGACATAAAACCCCCCCAAATGACCCCATTTTGGAAAGTAGACACCCCAAGCTATTTGCTTTGAGGCATGTTGAGTCCATGGAATGTTTTATATTTTGACACAAGTTGCGGGAAAGTGACAAATTTTTTTTTTTTTTTTTTTTTTTTTTGCACAAAGTTGTCACTAAATGATATATTGCTCACACAGGCCATGGGCATATGTGGAATTGCACCCCAAAATACATTTAGCTGCTTCTCCTGAGTATGGGGATACCACATGTGTGGGACTTTTTGGGAGCCTAGCCGCGTACGGGACCCCGAAAACCAATCACTGCCTTCAGGATTTCTAAGGGCGTACATTTTTGATTTTACTCCTCACTGCCTATCACAGTTTCGGAGGCCATGGAATGCCCAGGTGGCACAAACCCCCCCCAAATGACCCCATTTTGGAAAGTAGACACCCCAAGCTATTTGCTGAGAGGCATGGTGAGTATTTTGCAGCTCTCATTTGTTTTTGAAAATAAAGAAAGACGAGAAAAAAAATTTTTTTTTTTCTTTTTTCAATTTTCAAAACTTTGTGACAAAAAGTGAGGTCTGCAAAATACTCACTATACCTCTCATCAAATAGCTTGGGGTGTCTACTTTCCAAAATGGGGTCATTTGGGGGGTTTTTTTGCCACCTGGGCTTTCCATGGCCTCCGAAACTGTGATAGGCAGTGAAGAGTGAAATCAAAAATTTACGGCCTTAGAAAGCCTGAAGGCGGTGCTTGGTTTTCGGGGTCCCGTACGCGGCTAGGCTCCCAAAAAGTCCCACACATGTGGTATCCCCGTACTCAGGAGAAGCAGCAGAATGTATTTTGGGGTGTAATTTCACATATTCCCATGGCATGTTTGAGCAATATATCATTTAGTGACAACTTTGCGCAAAAAAAAAATAAAAAAAATAAAAAATTGTCTCTTTCCCGCAACTTGTGTCACAATATAAATTATTCCATGGACTCAACATGACTCTCAGCAAATAGCTTGGGGTGTCTACTTTCCAAAATGGGGTCATTTGGGGGGGTTTTGAACTGTCCTGGCATTTTATGCACAACATCTAGAAGCTTATGTCACACATCACCCACACTTCTAACCACTTGAAGACAAAGCCCTTTCTGACACTTATTGTTTACATAAAAAAATAATTTTTTTTTGCAAGAAAATTACTTTGAACCCCCAAACATTATATATTTTTTTTAAAGCAAATGCCCTACAGATTAAAATGGTGGGTGTTTCATTTTTTTTTTTCACACAGTATTTGCGCAGCGATTTTTCAAACGCATTTTTTGGGGAAAAAACACACTTTTTTACATTTTAATGCACTAAAACACACTATATTGCCCAAATGTTTGATGAAATAAAAAAGATGATCTTAGGCCGAGTACATGGATACCAAACATGACATGCTTTAAAATTGCGCACAAACGTGCAGTGGCGACAAACTAAATACATTTTTAAAAGCCTTTAAAAGCCTTTACAGGTTACCACTTTAGATTTACAGAGGAGGTCTACTGCTAAACTTACTGCCCTCGATCTGACCTTCGCGGCGATACCTCACATGCATGGTGCAATTGCTGTTTACATTTGACGCCAGACCGACGCTTGCGTTCGCCTTAGCGCGAGAGCAGGGGGGACAGGGGTGCTTTTTTTTTTTTTTTTTTTTTTTTTTCTTTATTATTATTATTTTTTTATCTTATTTTTAAACTGTTCCTTTCATTTTTTTTTTTTTTTAATCATTTTTATTGTTATCTCAGGGAATGTAAATATCCCCTATCATAGCAATAGGTAGTGACAGGTACTCTTTTTTGCAAAAATTGGGGTCTATTAGACCCTAGATTTCTCCTCTGCCCTCAAAGCATCTGACCACACCAAGATCGGTGTGATAAAATGCTTTCCCAATTTCCCAATGGCGCTGTTTACATCCGGCGAAATCTAAGTCATAAAATGCTCGTAGCTTCCGGTTTCTTAGGCCATAGAGATGTTTGGAGCCACTCTGGTCTCTGATCAGCTCTATGGTCAGCTGGCTGAATCACCGGCTGCATTTTCAGGTTCCCTGTTGAGACAGGAGAGCCAGAGAAAAACACGGAAGACGTTGGGGGGGGAGGGGCATTCCCTCCCACTGCTTGTAAAAGCAGTCTAGAGGCTAATTAGCCGCTAGGATTGCTTTTACATGAAAGCCGACCGCTGGCTGAAAAGAATGATACCAAGATGATACCTAAACCTGCAGGCATCATTCTGGTATAACCACTCAAAGTCGTGAATGGCGTACCTGAAGACAAAAAAATGGTTAACAATAAAGCACAGTAAACGGTAAGGTATAAAAAATTGCATACCTGAAAAGCAAACATGATAAAACATAATAACAATAAAACATTGCAGAATAGAATACAGTAAAAAAGAACAGAACAATAGAGAGAGAGAATAGAGAGAGAAAGAACAATAAAACGACAACTATTTTTTTTTTATTTTATATTTTTGTATGTGTTTTTTTTTTTTTTTTACACTTTTTTTTGTAACTAACTTTTATAACTGTAACCGGTTCCAGGTTCGGGTCTCTCAAAATGCGATGGCATCTTGGGAGACCCTGTGAAAGTGTGCCTAGTCTGTGGAATGCTGTACCCTACGCTAATACTCAACTAGTGCATGGTAGCGTTCAAAACATTCACCAATGCAAAGACCAGGATTGTCAGGACAGGAGGGACAATAATAGTGGGTGTCACGTCTATATCCGCGCTTGCTGCAGACACGACATCTTTTTTGGGGGGGTTCGTTGGGTAGGGGTACTCGGGAGGACATAAAGAAAATGCCTCTCATGCAGCCGACTGCATTTGGTTGGGGATGTGAATGGGGGAAGTACGGGCGCCGCAGAAGCGGTGGGTTCCCAATTAGGATTGGCGAATGCAGCAGGAAGGGCATTATGGGCACGACGGGCCTGTGTTCGTCTTCTTGGTGGCAGCGGGACACTACTTGTGCTTGCCACCTCACCAGCTTGAACTGCACTTATGGGACTCGCCACGTCACCAAGTGTTACTGCAGTGCTGGTTTGACTACGACCGGGGTGTACTAGGCCGCTGGTGCTTGCCAGTTCACCAAAACGCTACCAAAAAAACTGTTAGCGATCGCAGGGATCAGGCCTGACTCTGCGAACGCTGCAGTTATGCGTTTAGTGTTTTGTAAGTGACAGCGATCGATCGATACTGCACTTGGGTGGGCTGGGCTGGGCCGGGCGGAGGGGCAAAACGCAGGTGCTAACAGGTATCTGGGCTGATCCCGCTAACACTGCGTTTGTGGGAACCCTAAACTGCTGGGGACGCTAGTATAGATCTGATCGGATCAGATATTGATCCGATCAGATACTATACCACTAAGGGAGGCGTATGCTGCGTGCGTGGGTGTTAGCGGTACTGGCGCTAACCTGACGCTGCCTGGGGCTGGTGCTTGCCAGTTCACCAAAACGCTACCAGAAAAACTGTTAGCGATCGCAGGGATCAGGCCTGACTCTGCGAACGCTGCAGTTATGTGTTTAGTGTTTTGTAAGTGTCAGTGATCGATCGATACTGCACTTGGGTGGGCTGGGCTGGGCCGGGCGGAGGGGCAAAACGCAGGTGCTAGCAGGTATCTGGGCTGATCCCGCTAACACTGTGTTTGTGGGAACCCTAAACTGCTGGGGACGCTAGTATAGATCTGATCGGATCAGATATTGATCCGATCAGATACTATACCACTAAGGGAGGTGTACGGTGCGTGCGTGGGTGTTAGCGGTACTGGCGCTAATCTGACGCTGCCTGGGGCTGGTGCTTGCCAGTTCACCAAAACGCTACCAAAAAAACTGTTAGCGATCGCAGGGATCAGGCCTGACTATGCGAACGCTGCAGTTATGCGTTTAGTGTTTTGTAAGTGACAGTGATCGATCGATACTGCACTTGGGTGGGCCGGGCAGAGGGGCAAAACGCAGGTGCTAGCGGGTATCTGGGCTGATCCCACTAACACTGCGTTTTTGGGAACCCTAAACTGCTGGGGACGCTAGTATAGATCTGATTGGATCAGATATTGATCCGTACAGATACTATACCACTAAGGGAGGCGTATGCTGCGTGCGTGGGTGTTAGCGGTACTGGCGCTAATCTGACGCTGCCTGGGGCGACGCATATCACCGCCGGGCGATCAGGGGGCTAAACCTTTATTCGGTAATAAACGGCGGGTGCCCTGACACTATAAAAAATAAACAAACTAACCAGCGTCACTCGTAACAGTTATACGGTGATCAGTGGTGAAAGGGTTAACTAGGGGGCAATCAAGGGGTTAAAACCTTTATTAGATAGTATATGGGGGTCCCTGACACTATAAAACGCTGACGGCGAACCTAAATCTTTACGTCTCTAACTATCGTCACCAGCGACACTAATACAGCGATCAGAAAAATGATCGCTTAGTGACACTGGTGACAGGGGGTGATCAAGGGGTTAAAACTTTATTAGGGGGGGTTAGGGGGGTATCCTAGACCTAAAGGGGGGTAATACTCACTGTCCTACCACTGTAACTGTCACAAACTGACACTATGCAGTAATCAGAAAAAAAAAAAAAAAAAATACTGCTAATGTCAGTTTGTGACGGGGGGGGGGTGATTGGGGGGGGATCGGGGGGCGATCGGGGGGGGATCGGGGGTGTAAAGTATGCCTGGCATGTTCTACTGTGTGTGTTTGTGTTGTGTGGACTTACATGTCTTCTCTCCTCGGCGCTGGACGGAAACTGCCAGACCGAGGAGAGATGACATCACATCCTCTGCCTGTGTGAAACTATACACAGGCAGAGGAGGATTCCCATTGGCTGGGAGCGATCGCGAGGGGGGGGCCACGATCGGATGGTCTCCCCCTCGCCTCCCGACGCTCCCAGTCAGATGCCGACCGCCGATGGCACCGGGGGGGGGTCCGATCGGACCCCCCGCCCGCGGGAGGCAGATCACGTACAGGTACGTGATTCTGCCTGCCCGTGCCATTCTGCCGACGTATATATACGTTAGGCGGTCGGCAAGTGGTTAATACATTTTTAAAGACTTCAAACAAACTTTTAACATGTTGTCATTATGGGGTATTGTTTGTAGGATTTTGAGGAAAATAATGAATTTAATCCATTTTGGAATAATAGATGTGCCAAGCTTGTAGAATCATACTCAAAAAGACTTGAGACTGTAATTGGTGCCAAAGGTGCTTCACCAAAGTATTGAACAAAGCCTGTGAATACTTACTGTATGTACATGGGATTTGTTTTCCTTTTTTCATTTTTAATACATTTTCAAAGATTTCAAACAAACGTCTTTCACGTTGTCATTATGGGATATTGTTTGTATAATTTTGAGGAAAATAATTAATTTCATCCATTTTGGAATAAGGCTGTAACATACCAAAATGTGGAAAAAGTGAAGCGCTGTGAATACTTTCCGAATGCACTCTATGGGACGTGCCTTTTCTACACTGTTTTCCAGTGTGATGTGGCCCTAATGCACACAGTGTATCATTTTTATATCTCAAAGGAGTCTGAGAAGACCTGGGACACGTACCCTATGTGATGGGGTCTAGCAAAACCCTTAAAAAAACCCTCTCAAATCTTCTTGGTGATTACAGACAACCAATATGCATCCTACAAGACTTGTGTTCTTACTGTGCACTGTTTGTATCCAGTATTCCTGATTTCCCGAACAGCCCACAGATTCTTTAGTAATCGCCATGTGGCTCTCATGGTAGAAATTCCGTTTTTTTTATTTGGCTGATTCAATGACTGAGTACGGCTTAGTTCTTGTTGCTGTGGATGACACCTTCACTCTTTCTTTATTCCGCATTTAATAAAATTGGAGACTGGCCATAGTGAGACCCCAGCAGGAGTCAGAGAGGGGGATGGAAGCAGGAACAGCCTCCAGCTTAGACTAAAATGACTTCCTGCGGTGCTCAGGGTCCACCAATCTCATCCTGAATACAAATGAATGTGTACTCAACCTGTACCCCTGCGGTGGGTGCGGCTGATTGTCACCATTACTGATTGTTATCAGCACAACAGGATTTAAATGAATAACCCAATACACTGATAATTAATGCTGCTCTCTCATTCCTTAACAAAGGATGCAAGCCGCGTACCTGGATTTTGCAAGAGCCTTTGACACAGTTCCCTACACACACGGTTAATGTGTAAGGTAAAGTCTACAGGCTTGAAAAAATCAGTTTGTAAATGGATGGAAAACTGGCTAAAAGACCGAATTCAGAGAGTAGTGGTTAACCCTTTCAGCCCCGGAAGATTTTACCCCCTTCCTGACCAAAGCACTTTTTGCGATTCGGCACTGCGTCGCTTTAACTGACAATTGCACGGTCGTGCGACGTTGTACCCAAACAAAATTGACGTCCTTTTTTTTCCCACAAATAGAGCTTTCTTTTGGTGGTATTTGATCACCTCTGCGGTTTTTATTTTTTGCGCTATAAACAAAAAAAGAGCGACAATTTTGAAATAAAACGCAATATTTTTTACTTTTTGTTATAATAAATATCCCCAAAAATATATATAAAAAAACATTTTTTTCCCCAGTTTAGGCCGATGTGTATTCTTCTACATATTTTTGGTAAAAAAAAAAATCGCAATAAGCGTATATTGATTGGTTTGCGCAAAAGTTATAGCATCTACAACATAGGGGATAGTTTTATGGCATTCTTATTAATTTTTTTTTTTATTATTCGTAATGGCGGCGAGCTGCGATTTTTATCATGACTGCGACATTATGTCGGACACTTTTGACACTATTTTGGGACCATTGTCATTTATACAGCGATCAGTGCTATAAAAATGCACTGATTTCTGTGTAAATGACACTGGCAGGGAAGGGGTTAACCACTAGGGGGCGATGAAGGGGTTAAGTGTGTCCTAGGGAGTGATTCTAATTGTGGGGGGGAGGGGCTACCTAGGAGATGACAGCGATCGCTGCTCCAGATCACAGGGAGCAGTAGATCTGTCATGACACAAGGCATGACAAGGCGTTCTACCTCTCCACATCGCAATCGCTGGCCACCGGAGAACATTGAGTTCTCGGGACCCGCGGGCATGCTCCCACGGTGTGTGGCAGGCACACGCACCCGAAAGGCAGCAGATTTAAAGGGACGTACCTGTACGCCCATTTGCCTGCCTGTGCCATTCTGCTGACGTACATCTGTGTGAGGCAGTCGGCAAGTGGTTAATGATTCTTACTCTGAATGGTCTGAGGCTATCAATGTTGGGACCCTTAGGGCACTTTCACACTCACAGCGCCTGGGCACTGGCGGTAAAGCACCGCTATTTTTAGCGTCGCTTTACCGTCGTTTTAGCAGTGCTTTTCGGCCGCTAGCTACCAGGCGGAAAAGGGTTAAAAGCGCCGCTTTGCCAGCGCTTCGGTGGCTCTGCCCATTGATTTCAATGGGCAGGGGCGCTGTAAGAGCGGTGTATACACCGCTCCTAAAGCACCTCAAGGAAGCTGCTAGCAGGACTTTTTTTGGTGTCCTGCCAGCACACGGCTCCAGTGTGAAAGCCCTCAGGCTTTCACGTTGGAGTGACAGGAGAGGTGCTTTTGCGCCTGTAAAACGCCGCAGTGTGAAAGGGTTCTTACTTTTTTATTTATTTATAAATCATATAAGGTCTGGGATTAAAAGTACTATTTCAGTATTTGCAGATGACACTAAGCTATGCAGTGGAATAACGTCCTTACAGGATGTCTCCGATTTAAAAGGCGACCTCAGTGCACTGTCTAATTGGGCAACTGTGTGAGGTTGAATGTTGAGAAATGTAAAGTTATGCACTTGGGGGCTAAGAATACACATGCATCATACATGCTAGGGGGAGTACAACTGGGGGAATCTATGGTGGAGAAGGATCTGTGAGCAAAATTCTTTCTTGTATTAAGAGAGGTATGGACCCCAGAGAGAGATAACATTTTGCCCCCCCTGTACAAATCATTAGTAAGACCTCTACTGGAATATGCAGTTCAGTTTTGGGCACCAGTTCTCAAAAAGGATATCGGGGAACTGGAGAAAGTGCAGAGAAGGGCAACCTGATAAGAGGTATGGAGGAGCTCATCTATGAGAAAAGATTAGAGGAACTAAATCTATTCTCTCTTGACAAAAGGAGATTAAGGGGGATATGATTAACATATACAAATACATACGTGGTCTATATAGTGAACTTGGTGTTGAGTTATTCACTTTAAGGTCATCGCAGAGGACAAGAGGGCACTCTTAATGTCCAGAGATGTTCTGGCCAGCTTAGTAGATTGCTTTAAAAAAAGGCCTGGAAAATGTACATAATATAACTGGGTACTAACATTTATAGGTAAAGTTGATCCAGGGAATATCCGATGGCCTCTCGGGGGATCAGGAAGGAATTTTTTTCGCCTGCTGTAGCAAATTGGATCATGCTTTGCTGGGGTTTTTCGCCTTTCTTTGTATCAACCGTCAGTATAGGATTGTGTATATGTGTATGTATGATATTTTTTTTTAATTGGTAGAACTGGATGGACTTGTGTCTTTTTTCAACCTGACTAACTGTCCTGTCTAATAGTTCACGTTAAAAAATGGGGGTTTAGTTTGCACACATTTGCAAATATATGCATAAGGTTAGATATTCTGTAATTTTTTTTTTTTTTTGCTTGAAATGGTAGACTTATGGCTCTGGAACTTTAGGTAGACTTGAATGGAATTTCAATAGAACAGTTGGCCATATACAGTTGTGCTCATAAGTTTACATACACTGGAAGAATTTATGATTTCTTGGGCATTTTTCAGAGAATATGAATGATAACACAAAAACTTTTCTTTCACTCATGAGGTTAGTGTTTGGCTGAAGCCATTTATTATCAGTCAACTGTGTTTGCTCTCTTTAAATTATATTGGCAACAGAAACTACCCAAATGACCCTGATCAAAAGTTTACACACCCTGGTGATTTTGGCCTGATAACATGTATACATGTTGACACAAAGAGGTTTGAATGACTATTAAAGGTAACCATCCTCACCTGTGATCTGTTTGCTTGTAATGCAGTGGTTCTCAATTCCAGTCCTCAGGACCCACCAACAGGCCAGATTTTAAGTATTACCTTGGGGAGAGGCAGACTAGAATACTGCAACCACTGAGCAGCAAATGATATCACCTGTGATGTATTTCAGTTATCTTGCAAACCTAGCCTGTTAGTGGGTCCTGAGGACGGGAGTTGAGAACCACTGTTGTAATTAGTGTGTATAAAAGGTCAATGAGTTTTTGGACTCCTGACAGACCCTTGCATCTTTCATCCAGTGCTGCACTGACGTTTCTGGATTCTGAGTCATGGGGAAAGCAAAAGAATTGTCAAAGGATCTATGGGAAAAGGTAGTTGAACTGTATAAAACAGAAAAGGGATACAAAAAGATATCCAAGGAATTGAGAATCCCAATCAGTAGTGTTCAAACTCTAATCAAGAAGTGGAAAATGAGGGGTTCTGTTGAAACCAAACCACGGTCAGGTAGACCAACTAAAATTTCAGCCACACCTGCCAGGAAAATTGTTCGGCATGCAAAGAAAAACCCACAAATAACTTCAGGCGAAATACAGGACTCTTTGAAAACATGGGGTGTGGCTGTTTCAAGATGCACAATAAGGAGGCACTTGAAGAAAGATGGGCTGCATGGTCGAGCCAGAAGAAAGCCGTTACTACGCAAATGCCACAAAGTATCCCACTTACAATACACCAAACAGCACAGAGACAAGCCTCAAATCTTCTGGTACAAAGTCATTTGGAATGATGTGACCAAAATTGAGCTTTTTGACCACAACCATAAACACTACATTTGGAGAGGAGTCAACAAGGCCTATGATGAAAGGTACACCATTCCTACTGTGAAACATGGAGGTGGATTGCTGATGATTTGGGGATGTGTGAGCTACAAAGGCACAGGAAATTTGGTCAAAACTGATGGCAAGAAGAATGCAGTATGTTATCAAAAAATACTGAAGGAACATTTGCATTCATCAGCCAGGAAGCTGCGCATGGGACATTCCAACATGACAATGATCCAAACACAAGGCCAAATCGACATGTCATTGTCTACAGCAGAATAAAGTGAAGGTTCTGGAGTGGCCATCTCAGTCTCCTGACCTCAATATCATTGAGCCACTCTGGGGAGATCTCAAACGTGCCGTTCATGCAAGACAGCCCAAGAATTTCCAGGAACTGGAGGCTTTTTGCCAAGAGGAACGGGGCAGCTTTACCATCTGAGAAGATAGAGTCTCATCCACAAATACCACAAAAGACTGTCATTGATGTTAAAGGGGGCAATACATGGTATTAAGAACCGGGGTGTGTAAACTTTTGATCAGGGTCATTTGGGTAGTTCCTGTTGTGATTATGATTTAAAAAGAGTAAACACAGTTGAGTGATAATAAATAGCTTCAGCCAAACACCAACCATGAGTGAAAGAAAAGTTTTTGTGTTATCATTCATGTTCTCTGAAAAATGGCCAAGAACTCATAAATTCTGCCAGGATATGTAAACTTATGAGCATATGAGCACAACTGTACATTGGGGGTTGGATTGTGTGCTCAGGAGTGGCATTTGAACAGCCAAAGAAAAGTTCAGGATTGATCTTTACAGCTTGTTGGTTTTCTGCAACAAAAGGGTTCCCCATTTGGCCTGACCTCTAACCTTAACTTAACTCTTTTACTGACCATAACATTTAGCTAGAACTTTTTTTTTTTAACCATTGACTGAATGAAGGGAAGTTTAGAAATTCTGTACATTTTTTTTTTTTTAAATGGTAGACTGATGGCGCTGGCATCTTTAGGTAGACCTGAATGGAATCGCTAATTGAATGGTATCCCAGATGTATTCAACAGGTTTCATGACAATATACTTTTCCTGAACCAATATCACTCGTATAATCAGAATTTTGTTCATCTTCTGTCATTCAGATTCAAACATTGATTTGACCCAAGTAATTATTGGAAATGAATGTTCCGAGAATGAACATTTTCAAACCAATCTCTACTGGTGCAAGGCCAGCTTGGCTGGGCTTATGTACTATCCTTGGTAAGGGCTGTTGAAGGAGTTGAGGAACATCAGATAAGAATGTTGTCTTAGCTCAACCTCTTGTTGTTGTTAATATCAGCGGTGGTCAGTTAGATAAACACAAGAGACAGAGATCTAGGTCTGGTTTTAGTTATCCGATACTTGTTTTTATAGTAGGTCAGGGGATCTTTGTGGAGTTGTGCGTTACTGAAAGATGGGCTGAGCAGGACTTACTGGCACTTATTCTGCACATTCCAATGCTTTGTTCGGCTGTTGGTTTTATAGGATGGCTTCTTAAGCCTCTAATTCTTCCTCCCTGCTGTCAGGGATTTGTCCTGATCTTTTATTATTTCCTGGCTGTAAAACTTGATAACTTCAGCCTGGTTTGGATTAACCAGTAATGGAGTAATATTGTTATCTGTTACTGTTTGTACATTGGAAGACGGGTAAGTAAGGTTATTTTTGATAAGAAATACCCCAACGTGTATATTACTTGGATGGTAGCCATAGGAAGGCAGATTAGTCCCAGAGAACAGTGAGATTGTCCTCAGGGGGGGCATTTGAACTCCAAAGAAAAGTTTAGGCTTGATCTCTGCAGAATGTTGGTTTTCTGCACCAAAAGTGTTCCTCACTTAACCTGACCTCTAACCTTAACTTAACCCTTCGACTGACCCTAACATTTAGCTAAAACTTTTTTTTAGCCATTGATTGATTAAATGAAGAGAAGGTTACAAATTCCATCATTTTTTTTTTTTGTTTAAAATGGTAGATTGATATCTCTGGAACCATAGGTAGATACTTTTTTTGTTCTGTTGGTGTATTATACGAAATGGTATTATCCCAATGGGGCACCAGTTCAAGGGGCTGCTCCCACCAACCAAGGAATTGGCAGAGAGACCTCAGAATGTGAAAGTAAATCTGAAGATCAAATGGTCACGGTATCTGTGCTGATGCTGAGTACTCGTGAAAATGCTCCGATACCCAAAACCGATTTTTTTTATTTATTTATTTTTTACGGTGTGATTTCAGCCCATACAAAATTAATGGGCGCAAATCGCACTGCAAAGAATTGCATGCAATTTCAACAGGAATTTGGTGCGATTCCTGTCCGATACGCATGCGGTTTCCCACACGCTGTGTAAACCCAGGCCTGTCATAGTAATTTCAGCCTGGGTTCACAAAGGAGCGGTGGGGGGAAACGCATGCGCTTTGGACTGGAATCGCACCGCATTCCTGTTCAAAGCGCATGAGATTCTTTGCACTGCAATTTGAACCCATTTGTTTTGTATAGGCTCAAATTTCACTGCAAAGGTATCAGTACTTGGTATCTGCGAGTACTTGACCGAAAGTATCGGTACTCGTACTTGCCGATAAAAATCCGGTATCGGTGCAACCCTACACTAAGGCGTTACTGTCCAAAATAAGGTTTTCCACGTTAATATGTAATAAACACGAGGGTTATGTAACAGAATGTATCTGATACTTTAACAAGTGGTTATTTGAGTTACTGTTGTCTTTCTATGATCTGGTTATTTGAGTTACTGTTGTCTTTCTATGATCTTCAACCATTCTGTCCATTGTCTTCTGACATCAACAAGGCATTTTCCTCCACACATTTTCCGCTCACTGGATATTTTCACTTTTTCAGACCATTCTCTGTAAACCCTAGAGATGGTTGTGCGTGAAAATCCCAGTAGATCAGCAATTTTTGAAATACTCAGACCAGCCCATCTGGCACCAACAACCATGCCACGTTCAAAGTCTCATAAATCCCCTTTCTTCCACATTCTGATGCTCGGTTTGAACATCAGCGAGTCGTCTTTACCACGTCTAGATGCCTAAATGCATTGAGTTACTGCCATGTGATTGGCTGATTGTTACCAAGCAATTGAACAGGTGTGTAAAGTTGCCAGTGAGCGTATATTTGTAAATGTGGGAGACTCAATGGACCACATGGTCTTTCTCTGCAGTCACTCTTTTATGTTCCTCTGTTTAGCATACTTGGATACTCTTCATACAGCTGAATCCTCTATCTCTCGCATTCACCACCTCTTTTACCTGGACACATTCCAGTTAGATTTGGGATTTGCTTTGAATTTGTCTTCACTGCAGCAGTGGGCAGCTTCCAGTCACCCCATTTGAATAGTTAGATGGACCTCTGTCTATCACATTATTGCAGAAACAGATCCCCATGCTTCTCACAAGACACTCTACTTAACCTACAACCAGCAGAGATGACCCAGTGGCAACCCACCTTGATGACCTTTGTCTTGACAGTTGCAAAACAGACAATAGCAAAGGCTTGCTTGTCTGATACGTTATGGATATCTGAAGTTCACTCTCGCATGCAATGGGTCCTAGTCAACGAAAAGCTTACGGCTAAATTGCAAGGAACCATGGCAACATTTTAGAGTTTGGGACCTCTGGGTGTCTTATTTTCTTCTTCTTGCCCTCTAACTTGGCTGGAGTCTCTGGGCTGGACTGAGGTCACCCCTCGACAGTCTCTACCCAACCCCTCCTTTCTTCTCCCCTTTTTTCTGCCCCTCACTTTGATCCTTTTCTTCTTCTCCTTTCTTTCTACCTTTACTATACAATGCTCATTGGCAATACTCTTGCTGGGACCAGGTGCCTACACAGATACGAGCTCTAACATGGTCTGACACCATTAACTGTTTGTTTTTGCTCTTTATACAAATGTTTACGAGGTTGGCAAGCCTTCTTTTGCATTGTATTTGTTCTAGCATGCTTCCGTGTGCAGAGCTGTGTATCTACAAACCTCCCTGTAGTAGAATAGTTTAGATTTGGTTCATGTTTTGGGACCTAAAATGTGTACACTATTTTGTCAAAAGTATTGGGATGCCTGCCTTTACACGCACATGAACTTCAATGGCATCCCAGTCTTAGTCCGTAGGGTTCAATATTGAGTTGGCCCACCCTTTGCAGCTACAGTGCCTTGAAAAAATATTCATACCCCTCTAAATTTTCCACATTGTGTCATGTTACAACCAAAAACGTAAATGTATTTTATTGGGATTTTATGTGATAGACCAACACAAAGTGGCACATAATTGTGAAGTGGAAGGAAAACGATAAATGGTTTTCAATTTTTTTTTTACAAATAAATATGTGAAAAGTGTTGCGTGCATTTGTATTCAGCCCCCTTTACTCTGATACTTCTAACTAAAATCCAGTGAAACCAATTGCCTACAGAAGTCACCTAATTAGTAAATAGAGTCCACCTGTGTGTAATTTAATCTCAATATAAATACAGCTTTTCTGTGAAGCCCTTAGAGGTTTGTTAGAGAACCTTAGTAAACAAACATCATCATGAAGGCCAAGGAACACACCAGACAGGTCAGGGATCGAGTTGTGGAGAGGTTTGAAGCAGAGTTAGGTTTTAAAAAAATATCTCAAGCTTTGAACATCTCACAATCCATCATGCAAATATGGAAAAATATATGGCACAACTGCATACCTACCAAGACATAGGCGGGCAAGGAGAGTATCAATCAGAGAAGCAGCTAAGAGGCCCATGGTAACTCTGGAGGAGCTGCAGAGATGAGAATCTGTCCACAGGACAACTATTAGTCGTGCACTCCACAAATCTGGGCTTTATGGAAGAGTGGCAAGAAGAAGGTCATTGTTGAAAGAAAACCATGTAAGTCCCGTTTGCAGTTTGCGAGAAGCCATGTGGAGGACACAGCAAACATGTGGAAGAAGGGTCTCTGGTCAGATGAGACCAAAATTGAACTTTTTGGCCTACAAGCAGAAAGCTGTGTGGCGGAAAACTAATACTGCACATCACCCTGAACACACCATCCCCACCGTGAAACATGGTGGTGGCAGCATCATGTTGTGGGGATGCTTTTCTTCAGCAGGGACAGGAAAGCTGGTCAGAGTTGATGGGAAGATGGATGGAGCCAAATACAGGGCAATCTTAGAAGAAAACCTGTTAGAGTCTGCATAAGACTTGAGACTGGGGCGGAGGTTCACCTTCCAGCAGGACAACCACCCTAAACATACAGCCAGAGCTACAATGGAATCAATCAGATCAAAGCATATTCATGTGTTAGAATGGTCCAGTCAAAGTCCAGACCTAAGTCCAATTGAGAATCTGTGGCAAGACTTGGAAATTGCTGTTCACAGACGTTCTCCATCCAATCTGACAGAGCCTGAGCTATTTTGCAAAGAAGAATGGGCAAAAATGTCACTCTCTAGATGTGCAAAGCTGGTAGAGACATCACCAAAAAGACTTGCCGCTGTAATTGCAGCGAAAAGTGGTTCTCCAAAGTATTGACTCAGGGGGGCTGAATACAAATGTACACCAAACTTTTCACATATTTATTTGTAAAAAAAATTAAAACCATTTATCATTTTCCTTCCACTTCACAATTATGTGCCACTTTGTGTTGGTCTATCACATAAAATCCCAATAAAATACATTTATATTTTTGGTTGTAACATGACAAAATGTGGAAAATTTCAAGGGGTATGCATACTTTTTTAGGGCACTGTATAACAGCTTTAGCCCTTCTGGGAAGGCTATCCACGAGGTTTAGGAATGTGTCTATGGGAATGTTCCAGAAGTCCATTTGTGAGGACTTGGACTCAGGAACTGATGTTGGACGAGAAGGCCTGTCTCGCAGTCTACACTCTAATTCATCCCAAAGGTGTTCTATCGGGTTGAGGTCAGGACTCTGTGCAGGACAGTCAAGTTCCTTCACCCAAACAATCGCTCAAACATGTCTTTATGGACCTTTCTTTTTTGCACTGGTGCACAGTCATGTTAAAACAGGAAGGGACCATCCTCAAACTGTTACCACAAAGTTGGGAGCATGAAATTGACCAAAATGTCTTGGTATGCTGACGCCTTAAGAGTTCTTTTCTCTGGAACTAAGGGGCCAAGGCCAACCCCTGAAAAGCAACCCCACACCATAATTCCCTCTTCACCAAATGATTTAGACCAGTGCACAAAGCAAGGTCCATAAGCAAATTTGGGGTGGAGGAACTTGACTGCCCTGCACAGAGTCCTGACCTCAACCCGATAGAACACCTTTGGGATGAATTAGAGTGGAAACTGCAAGTCAGGCCTTCTCGTCCAACATCAGTGCCTGACCTGACAAATGCGCTTCTGGAAGAATGGTCAAACATACCCATAGACACACTCCTAAACCTTGTGCACAGCCTTCCCAGAAGAGTTGAAGCTGTTATAGCGGCAAAGGGTGGGCCAACTCAATATTGACCCCTACGGACTAAGACTGGGATACCTTTACAGTTCATGTGTGTGTAAAGGCAAGCGTCCCAATATTTTTGACAATATAGTGCAAAATGTAAAAAAAAAAAAAAAAATACACACATATCTACTGTATACATATTTAAATAGTAAATAATACTGCGCTATCCAAATAAACAAAGTGACCGAAAAGCAGCAATTTTTCTGTGAGACACACACAGCCTTTGGAATACAGTATACATGATGTATACATCTCTGGCATGGGGGCCCAAGTGAGAATAGAGGTAAAAGGGAACCCACTCCCAGAAAAAACAAAACCCCAAAAGTGGTACCTTGGGAGGGGGTGGGAGGAAAAGCAGAACTTCTCTTTTTAGGTGAAGTTCTGCTTTAAAATGAATTCAAATACCCGTTGCCAAAAAAAACATCTCCAAACTTGCTGTGTGCGATGACATCACAATGCCTCCGCTGCACTGAAATCCAAGCAAGGTTGTGTGCCCTGCCCAATTTTCCCCTGTGTACTACAAAATACCTTCAAAGTGCCGACGTATATGATCAGGTGCCGGTCGGTAAGAGGCTAAGGTGACAATTCTGCTCCTTCTCAGTTGCAGCCAGGTGAGGGAGCATTGTCACCATAGAAGAGGAAGTGTGTTACTGGCAGGCTGACCTGGTGAAAATAAAGGGGGGAAAAAAGAAAACTAATGCAGGACACCACATCTAGGGCCTGGAAGTTACATTTTTTGTTCTTAGGGCTAGATGCACTTTAAAGTGAACCTGTGGGGATAATGTGGCACCCGTTATTGACAGACATCTCTAGGTGCCTCCACACCACTTCTTCCCCATATAAAGTGGTATTAACCTCTTGGCACCGGCCGCATGCATATATGCGGCCGCTCAGTGGGTGGGCCTTAATACTGAGTGGGAGCATATATGCGGCCCTGTTAAAACAACTTACCGCGCTGAGAGCGCTCTTCCTGCATGCTCCCAGCACGGTAGCCGACAAGGATCAGTAAGCTACCGATGCATACTTGTGATCGAGAGCTTTCCGATCATGTGACTACTGTGACAGCCAATCACAGCGGTCACATGACCTGAATGCCTGCCTCTGCCTCCCGGCTTTTAGAACTCTTAAAGGGCCGGGAGGTGGTTGGCCCGAAAGGGTTAAACCCAACACAGTGGTGTAGTGGATAGCACTCTCGCCTAGCAGTAAAAAGGGTCGCTGGTTCGATTCCCAACCACGACACTACCTGCCTGGAGATTGCACATTCTCCCTGTGCCTGCGTGGGTTTCCTCCGGGTACTCCGGTTTCCTCCCACAGTAGTACATGAATGTGAGTTGGGGACCTTGGATTGTGGGCTCCTTGAGGGTAGGGACCTATGTGAGTGTGTGATGTATGCGTGGAGCGCTGTGTAAATTGACAGCGTTATATGGGTACCTTTAAATAATAATATAATAGATGGGCATCTTAATGAGACACAATGTACAGGGATAGGGACAATTGTAGACCCACACTCACCCAGGATGGACTGATGTCTTTATTCAGCCTTACTAACTATGTAACATTTTTACTTTCTCCTATATTGAATCATTTAGTATGTGTTCCTTGTTGTTGTTAGTAACTTGAACATTTTCTATAACCGCACAGTTATTGAGATACACGATGACTTCGCTCACACACAAGCAGTTCACTCTGCATTCACCACACACTGCCTTTGTCGTGATTTCAGAGAGCGTTGTGATGTCATAGTGCGCATGTACAGGAGTGATGTCATCGGTTTCTTGTTTTACTGTCCCTAAGCTGACTTACAATGTTGTTAAAAACTTGTAAATAAGCTTATTTGAGATGATTGTATTTCTACCAATGATGAAAGAAAAAAATTGCGTGATCAATAACTATATGAGGAAAGACTGCCTATTTTCAGCAAACTCCTATGGGCAAAGGCCTATTGTGCCTAATGATGAATCCTTCCCTGCTGTTGGCACTCCTACTAACCAAATGTAAGGGCCCTTTCACACTGGGGCGGCGGCGCTTTACCGTCGGTATTCGGCCGCTAGCGGGGCGGTTTTACCCCCCGCTAGCGGCTGAGAAAGGGTTAAAAACCACCGCAAAGCGCCTCTGCAGAGGCGCTTTGCTGGCAGTATAGCCGCGCTGTCCCATTGATTTCAAAGGGCAGGAGCGGTGAAGGAGCAGTATACACTCCGCTCCTTCACCGCTCCGAAGATGCTGCTAGCAGGACTTTTTCCCCCGTCCTGCTAGCGCACCTCTCCAGTGTGAAAGCCCCGAGGGCTTTCACACTGGAGAGACAGCAGCGGCACTTTCAGGTGGGTTTGCAGGCGCTATTATTAGCGCAATAGTGCCTGCAAACCGCTCCAGTGTGAAAGGGGCCTAAGGCCCCTTTCACGAGATAAGCTCGCTCTGATCCACCTGTCCATTTTTCAGGCGAATCTAAGCGGGCCATCCATTGACTCCTATGGGCAGGCGGATGTCAGCGGAGATGTGTCCGCTGACACCCGCCTGCCATGTGATCCGCTCAAGACAGAAGTACGACGATACGTTCGCCATCCGTCTGGTGGATCGGATGGGATCTGATAAAAATGGACATGCTGTCCGTTTTCGTCCGATCTCTCCATAGGAATCAGCGGCGCTCTGACAGGCCCCTCCCCACTCAGTGAGCAGAGACGGACCTGTCATCCGCCGGCTCAGCGGAGATCAACGGAGCGATCGCTAGCTGAGTCCGCTGAGAGGATCCGCCCCATGTGAAAGGGGCCTCTAGGTAGGAGAGGGCGAGGGCAACAACCAGAAATGCATTACAGCACCATAGGGTTTTGGGGGGGCCCCTGGACATTAGAGGGGCAGATTGCTTGCTGGGAATTTTGGGAGGTATGTTTTTACAATTCAATTTTGGAATGTAATTTCCTCAACGAGAAGCACATTCACTGTTAGAAACTCCTTCAAGAAAAAAATTCCATCCCGCTCCTTTAAATTTTATTTTCACTGTGGTCAAAAATAAATGTCCATTTGACCCCATTAAGGATTAGAAAACTAAACAAACGTTCTTAAAATGAAAAATTTCAAACAAAATTCTGCTTCCAGCTGAACTAAACTCTCCCAATCATCATCATGAACTATTTTTAACCCTTATACCTCTTCCACACGAGGCGGATCCGCTCAGCGGAGTCCGGCAGCTCAGCAGGCGATCGCTCCATTGATCTCCGCTGAGCCCGCGGATGACGGGTCCGTCTCTGCTCACTGAGAGGGGAGAGGCTTGTCAGAGCTCCGCTGATTCCTATGGAGAGATCGGATGAAAACGGACAGCATGTGCCAAGACGGATGGTAAACGTATCGCTACAAGTCTGATTTTAGCGGATCGGATGTCAGACGGTTGTCAGTGGACACATCTCCGCTGACATCCGTCTCCCCATAGGAATCAATGGATGGCCCGCTCGGATCTGCCTGAAAAACGGACAGGTGGATCAGAGCGGGCTTGCCGTGTGAAAGGGGCCTTATACTGCTAGCATTAGTAAATGGATAGGAACGTATATACTATATACAATATTTTACTTGTTTTAAATTTCTTCAGTTGCTTTCTGGTTTCTGGCCTAGGCCAAAATGATGTCACATCCCAGAGTCTTTATGGCCATTTTTGTAATTTCTTTATTTATTCTCGTCATATACAACAAACAGGACACAGAGTAGACAGATCGCGTCATGATAAGTGATAAATTAAATTCATGAGAAATCATCAACAGTAAAAGACGTGTTTGTTAACATTTCCTCATTGGCAAAGTCATATAAAATTGAGCTTTAAGTTTCATCAAAAAATACCATCAGATAACGATTGTGAGTAGTTTTATTACTCCATTGTGACGTTATTTGCATGTTTGTTTCTTTCACCTGGAGTAGGGGAGGTTGGGTTTTCTCAGCTAAGCACACTCTTCTGCATGCATGCCTGAGCTAAGGGCAGATGGATTCCAGGAAAAACAATGCTACATTAATTATCTGCCCTTACTCAAGATGGCCACAACTAGAAATGCTAGAGGGTCTGTTTTTCAAGCTCCATGCACACTAGCTTAAAAAAAACGCTCCTAGCAGCAGCATGCTTTCAGGAGGGGTGCTTCTCTCCCACCTGCTGCTATGGATTTTGCAAGGGACCCCACAGCGTTTTTATTTTGGTGTGGGGTTCCCCTCAAAATCCGTACAAGACCCGAAGGTCCTGGTATTGATTGGGGAGGGACCCCTATGCAGTTTTAGGAAAAAAAAATGTTAAGGATGCGACAGCCGTCCCTGTTCCTACAACCTGCTTTCCACTGCTAAACACTGGCAACATGCTGGCACAACAACTACAAAACGGCGGCACAAAAATGCTAATATGAGCATTTTTTTTATCTAGTGTTTTTCAGTCATTTTTTTAAGCTCCTAGTGTGCATGGAGCCTCAGAGTTTATTTAGCGGCAGCTACGAAGCAAAGCTGTCATTAGGTGGGAAACAGCGTTGGATGCAGACCTCTTCTGTTTTTTTTTTAAATGCGGGTTGGCAGAGCGGCATTCATTGACGATGGATCTACAGGGGAACAATTTTTTTTTTTTTATAAAGGACTGGCTCCTGTCTTTATGTACACTATTTTTTTTTTTTGTGCATGAGTAGGGGTACTATGCACCCCTACTCATTCACATGGGGGCGCCACAATCTGGGTTCCCCCAGGGTTGTAGGGAGGAGGCCCTTGTCCCCATCGTCATGGGTACAAGGTGCTATGGGGGGGAGCACCCCTGCCCCAAAGCTTCCCCCATGTTGGTATGGTTCATGGGTGGGTGGGGCTCGCTACTCTCCCACCTTTTCTGGCCTGCCTCTCTGCACACTCAGATAAAGGTCTGCTATGGATTTTGAAGGGGACCCCAGAGCATTTTTTTTTATTTTTCGTGCGGGGTTCCCCTTAATATCAGTACCAGACCTGAAGGACCTGGTATGTATTGGGGAGGACCCCCATGCAGTTAATAAAAAAAAAATTTAATACCGACACTCTTTTGTTCACATTCAGCTGTCAGTGGGGAATCCCGCTGACAGCTGATGAGTCATTGGTTGTTAAGGACGCGGCGCCCACCCCTGCTCCTGCAACCCGCTTTTCACTGATAAACAGTGGCAACACCCTGGCACAACAACTGCAAAACGCTGGCACAAAAATGCTAATATGAGCGTTTTTTTATCCAGTATTTTTCTGTCGCTTTTTTTTTCTTAAGCTCTAATGCCCTGTACACACGATTGGACATTCCGACAACAAAATCCATGTTTTTTTTTCCGACGGATGTTGGCTCAAACTTCACACAAAATTGGTCGGAAATTCCGAACGTCAAGAACACGGTGATGTATAACCCTTACTACGAGCCGAGAAAAATGAAGTTCAGTAGCCATTGCTGCTCTTCTGCTTGATTCCGAGCATGCGTGGCACTTTGTGCGTCGGAATTGTGTACACACGATCGGAATTTACGCAAACGGATTTTGTTGTCGGAAAATTTGAGAACCGAATCTCAAATTTTGTGCAACGGAAATTCCGATTGAAAATGTCCAATGGAGCCTACACACGGTCGGAATTTCCGACAAAAGGCTCCCATCGAACATTTTCCATCGGAAAATCTGACCGTGTGTACGGGGAAGTAGTGAGCATGGAGCCTCACAGTGATTTCTCAACAAAATAAAGCATGGAGACATGGATGGGGAAGTTTGCTTTGTATGCAAAAAATGAATGAAATAGCCTTTTCAGTTTCTGGTGCTCAGACGCAGCAAGGTTCTGCTTTAGGAGGTACTCGTGCTTTAGCAGTATTGTTCTCAGGTTCCCTCTAAACAGTGTTCGCAAGCTTAAAGGGATTATTTCTACCCAAATATGCAGGCTAATCTGGCTTCCTAAGTAAACACACTTGTGCATTTCATGCTTTGTGTCATCCTCCCCTGGCAGGAGTGTGTTAACTGTAACTTGAGTAGGAAGGTATAAGGTATAGTCCTCCAGCAAGGTGAGGTCCTCCTTCCTGTCACACCTTGTTGGTGGTAGGTATTTGGTAGGAGTCATTGCTGGAGTTACAGGTAGTGGCTTGTAGATCAGAAGTCAGACGGTGTGCTGCAGAGGGGGAGGAGAGGCTGCTTTGGACTCATGGAAGCAATAAGGGAACAGAGGGCATCTACGGGCTGACATTGGCAGGAGTGTGTGGAGGTAAGATGTTTGGTCTTCTGGGCTTTGGGATTTACGGGAGACGGACATCTGACTGTAAAAAAAGGAAGCAGTAGATGTCAGGTAAAGGGTAGTACATTTTATGACATAGGTCATTCGGGAGGGGCAGGTATACGAAGGACAGAAATGAATAGAAACTGCAGGGAACAGGTTCAGAAAGCCCCAGCTATATCAGGAACTGAACCTTCTTGTCAGATGAGATCTTATGGAAAAGAGACAACAGGATCATAAAGTAATGTAGGATCAATATAATCTTATATAACCGAAATACGCATGACTTTAGGATGCTGAAACTTCATGAGATGATCCTGAAATAGACTCTACAGAAATGTTTTCGTATTCTGATTGATTTTCTCCTTTTGTTTTTTGGACTGGTTGCCTTTTATTCAGTTTATTACCCAATCGTTGAAGGTGGTGAAGGTGTCATTTACTGTACTGGTTGCAAAAGTCGCAAGGCCAGGCCAGCATAAGTGAAGAGCAGCCTACAGCCAGAGGTTGACTTTTTTTATAAAAACTGTTAGTTAAATAAGGAAAAGATTAGGGGTGCCCATGGACCAACCTGCATGTTTAGAAATCCAGACACAATCTGACTACCCTCAGGCTTCAATTTTGCATGGTGCGGGCATAAACACAACTTAACTCAGCTGACCCTAAAGAAATGTTTTTGCATACTGATTGCTTTTCTCTTTGTTTTCTGTACTGGTTGCCTTTAGTTCATTTTACTATCCAGTTGCTAAAGTTTCTTCCATTTCCTTTACTTTAATTTACCCAGTTTATTTTCTTACTATCCTGCTTGCAAAAGTTGCAAGACCTGGCCACCATAGGAGAACGCCAGCCTACAGCCAGAGGGACGGAGGTTGACTTTTCCGAAAACCAGGCTTATTTAATAAAGAAAGGCTTAGGGGTGCCCGTGGACCTCCCAAGGGTGTTTAGAAATGCAGATGCAATTTGACTACCCTCAGGCATCAACGTTGCATGGTGCCGACCTAAACGCAATTGATTGGATAAGCTGAGCATTCATATTTTATTTAATAGTGGTGGAGGGGTAGGAGTAATGCAGTGTAGGAAGAGGTTGCTAGTAATAAATATTTTAGTGGTGGCGTGGGAATAACAGGAACATGTTTTATAAAACTTATAATTTGCATTCCACCAGGAGTCACATGACCTGGCCAGCATAGAACGCCAGCCTACAGCCAGAGGGACAGAGGTTGGCTTTGCTGAAAACTGGGTTTATTTAATAAAAGCTAAACTTAGAGGTACCCATAGACCTCCAAGGGTGTTAAAAAATGCAGGCACAATGCGGTTCATTTACTAAAACTGGAGAGTGCAAAATCTGGTGCAGCTTTGCATGGTAGCCAATCAGCCTTTAATTTCAGCTCGTTCAGTTAAGCTTTGACAAAAAACCTGGAAGCTGATTGGTTTCTATGCAGAGTTGCACCAGATTTTGCACTTTCCAGTTTTAGCAAATCAACCGACCAATTTGTCTATCATCAGGCATCAATGTTGTATGGGGCAGACCTAAACACAATCGATTGGATCGGCTGAGGATTCGTGTTTAATTCTACTACCGGGTGGAGGGGGAGGAGTAGTGCAGTGCAGGAAGATGTTGCCAGTACCAAATATTCCAGTGGTGGTAGGGGAACAACTCCAGTAGAAGCTTGAACATGGTTTTTCCTAAATTTATAATCGGCACCCAAGAGTGGTTGGTCTATGTGCATCTGTTCACTCATAAATAAGAGGTTGGTGGCAAATACAGCCAACAGGTGACTGCCTTCTACTTTCTATGGGCAGCCCCAGTTTGGCAAATTGAACTGACCACAGTTGAGCTTACCTGCACTCTAGTGGATAGCACTCATATTTTACGAGTTATTCATAAAATGCAGGCCTGGAGCTGGTGATGTCAGTTGGAGCATTTCTGCATACCCCGTGATAGGATGGGAACTTGTTCACATGACCTGTCAAAGTAATTTACTCAACATTTTTATCCTCACATTCATTAAAGACGGGCGAGATGCAAAAGGCCTCCCTTATGTATTCACTTCACCTGTGCTCCCTTGCTCCTCCACAGCCGGTGCTGAATTCAACAATGTTTGGGTCTAGCAGTTGGCTGCTAGGCTTAGACACCATCACAGAGGAGCAGGTCTCATGACCCTTCATACCGGGAAGTGCTGGGTTTACTCATGGAGACGCGAGGAGTTGAGAGCAGCAATGTGACAGGGTATTTTTTTAAAAAGAGGTTCTGATGCACAATGTGTAATATATTCCAATTGTTTGTTTTTTTTAATTTTTTTTTTTTTTTTTTTTTTTTTTACTATAAAAGCAGCAGTGAGGCTTTGGCAGCATTTTTGGGTGCTAATGCATGGTCTAAGGCAAGGGTCTCCAAACTTTCTAAATAAAAGGCAGGTTTATTGTTCAGACTTTAGGGGGACCGGACTGTGGCCAGTGGAATTAGAAAATGTCCTGGCATCAGTGGGAATAAACCGTGTTCTATCTTTGGTATTATGGGGAAGAATAGTGCCCCATTGTTGGTGTCAGTAGATGGAATAGTATAATACCCCATTGTTTGTGCCAGTGCAGGAATTCTTGCCCTGCTGTTTGTGTCAATGGGAGGAATAGTGGCCAGATAAACGTAAGAAAAGGTCTGCATCCAGACAGTTTGGAGACCACTGGTATAAGGCATGATGTATTCTGTATATTTATTACATTGTGGACATTTTGGAATTTCTCTTTTAAGAGATACAACTAAAATGAGAGGTCCCAAAATAAATTATGTATTAAATACTAGTTTGTAGGAAATTTTAGAGAAGGATAACATTTAGAGAAGGGTAAAAGAAGGATCTGTGTTTCTTTAGCAACTAGTTTTAAGCCCATTGCAGGGCATTTACAAAAATTATCCCTTGCAGTGTGCCCATGCTGTAAGGGTAAATTGCTCATTTATATCTAGCAGAACAGTAAAAGGGAATATACTTGCCTGATCCACCACCCCACAACTAGATCGGTCCCTCCAGGTTCTACACCCTCACACTCTAGCAGTCTGCGGTCCTGACGACATCCTTAAGACCAGAGCAAGCTCCATAGCCCTGCTCTGGACATGAGGGCACTAAGGGACGGTCCAGATCATGCCAGGGGAATAGGGGGGGGGTCAGGTAAGAAAAACTGTTTCTCCTCTCCCGTGGACAAAACTATTTTGTTTTTTCTAGGCTACATTCACACTTGATGCTGGCCATCTAGATTTTCAGACGATAATATTCATAAGAAAATTCTTTGTATATTAGATGAATGGACGAATGTCGTTTGAAATTTCACTTGCATTTAACATTCGATTTGAAAATCAAAGTAATTTCGGAACAAAAACCACTTACACTGTCCCAAAATGTGTTCAATCCAGAAAAGTTTTCTATTCTGATCCTTCAAATTTTCCCTTCACTGTGGTCGAAAACGAACGATTTGACCCCTCCAATGAAATCAAACAAATGTTCTTAACTTCTTCACGCGTTCCTCTCGGCGTGTGGACCTTCAAGCCATATGCTTCCCTGTGTAAACCAGTTACCGTGCTGAGAACACGCTCCCTGTGCGCTTCCAGTACAATAGCCCCCGGATACCAGAAAGCTCCCGATGCATACTAGCGATCAGGAGCTTTCCAATCATGTTACCGCTGTGACAGCCAATCACAGCAGTCACAAGAAAATCTATACATGTATGGCCAGCATGAGCATCATGTTATCAAGCGTTTTTTAGTGTTTTTTTGGAGCAGAATTGCATGTTTTTGCAGCTTTGTCAGGAATTTATGTACTTTTTTTGAGCGACAGGAGTTTTGCTACAAGCGGCAGGACACTCAGATGGGAACAGGGGCTCTTAAAGCGGAGTTCCACCCAAAATTAGAACTTCCACTTAATTGCTTCCTTCCCCCTCCAGTGTCACATTCGGCACCTTTCAGGGGGGAGGCGGGAACAGGGACCTGTTTTTGACCCCACTTCTGGGAGACCGGTCCGCAGCCTGATCTCCCGGAAGTTCGGCACCCTCCTCCTTCAGAAAATGATCATACGCTTTGCGCATGCGCAATAGGGAACCGGACATGAAGAAGAGAGGCTTCACTGCCGGGTTCCCTTACCTGGAACGGCCGCGGCTGCACCCGACAGTCGATCCGAAGATCAGCTGGGATGCCGACATCGCGGGCTCCCTGGACAGGTAAGTGTCCATATACCCTGTTTCCCTGAAAATAAGACCTAGCGTGATTGTTGGTGATGGCTGCAATATAAGCCCTACCCCCAAAATAAGCCCTAGTTAAAGGGTAGGGCTTATATTGCAGCTATAACTGACAATCACGCTAGGTCTTATTTTCAGGGTACTAAAAGTCAGCAGCTGCAGTATTTGTAGATGCTGTCTTTTAATTTTTTTTCCCCCAAGGCGGAAACTCCACTTTAAAAACAATAGGTTTTTGCTTGTTGAGCATTTTGTAGTTTGTAGCTCGAAGCTCAAAAATGCACAAGTATGAATGGGGCCTAAACCTTGCAGTGCAGGTGGAGCCCCCAATGCAAAGGATCCTTTTTTTTTTTTTTTTTTTTTTTTTGCTTAGAGCTGGGTTTTACATTTCCCTTTTTTTACCTATATTCAAAAATGACTGCTAGGATGGAGCTGATTGCTATGGACCACGTTTCCTCTCACCTGATTATAGAGCCCCGCTGTGCCCTACTGCTGCAGATGCAGAGCAACAAGCTAGCCAAACCACCATTGAAGTGGATATAAATAGATGGACTGAAAAAGATGATTCACCTCCGTGGTCACAGAGAGGGACAAGAGCGTGTAGATGAAATAAATACTACTCTATGTTCATGTGAGTCAGTTCCTGATTCCAGCATAAAGTATAGACCTGTTGCTGCATTTAGGGTAAGCATGCTATTAAAAAGACACGCATGCATTGTCTGGAATAAACGAGGTTGTATGAAGATAATTGTATAGATTTAAAAGGCAATTTGCTTACAAACTTATCTCTTGTGTGTGAGCTACTAAGTGTTATGGCCTGTCTCCATAAAGATACTCGGGCTAGTATCATCTCATTAAGATTACATAGTAACCAAACAAGGTTCCTGTGTTGTTTTTTTTTTTTTTATAAGCTCATATTTAAAGCAAGCTAATTAAAGATTTAGCTGCCCAGGCGATTGTTCACTTTGCAGATTTTCTTCTCCCTGCCTCTCCTCTCATGGGGTATTATGGCAGGAGTATGAAAATGGGAATTGTCATTCTAATTAAAGTTGGCTATATATACTGGATCGAAGTGTGCTTAATTATGTGCTAGCTAGTGTCAACCCTAAGTTGCAGTTTGCAGAAACGCACTACAGTCCATTTAACATGGTTTCCTACAGTTCACATCTGTTTTTCAGCTGGTGCGCTTTTTAGAAGGGGTCAGGGACTTTTTTTCCTGCAGCAGATTGCTTTTGCGTGTAATAGACTTCAATGGACCCGCGCCAAAAGTGGTACATTTTTGATCCGTTTTTACATGTGTTTTTGCTTTTTTTTAATCTCCATAACAAACTGTGTATAGCTGGTTGTTGGGAAGCTGGCCACCGCGTCCTTTAATTGATGAATCATCTGACAGCTAAATGTAAAAACAAAAATTGCCGGCAATAAAAAAAAAAAAAAAAAAAATTGACAAAAAAAATGTCGGTTCCTGCCCCAATACATACCAGGCCATTTGGGTCTGGTATGTATTTTGAGGGGAGCCCCATACCAATTTTTTTTTTTTTTTTTTAAATTGGCGGATCCCCTGGAAAATCCATACCAGAACCTTATCCAAGCATGCAGCCTGGCAGGTCAGGAAAGGTAGGGGATGAGGGAGCACCCCCCCCCCCCGAACCATTACGTTCCACATTCCCTCAACATGGGGGAGTGCTTTGGGGCAGAGGGACATGTTGACGGGGACAAGGGCCTCATCCCCACAACCGGGGGTGGTACTTTCGGGCAGAGGGACATGTTGACGGGGACAAGGGCCTCATCCCCACAACCGGGGGGTGGTACTTTGGGGCAGAGGGACATGTTGACAGGGACAAGGGCCTCTTCCCCACAACCCTGGCTGGTGGTTGTGGGGGTCTGCGTGCAGGGGACTTATTCAGAATCTGGAAGCTCCCAGATCCCCCAACCCCCCCCCCCCAATTCACCAACAAAGTGTAAAATGTGGGTAAAGACACAACACAAGTTTTTGACAAGTCCTTTATTAAAAAAGAAAAATGTCATTCACAACGCCTGTTGCCACCACCAACCCGAAAAAAAAAAAAAAAGCTCCGCTCGTGCCAAAGGCTCCTGCCATCTGGCTTTTCCCGTCGTCTTGACAGTTCCTAAATAGCTAATAGCCACCAGGTGATGTCGTCAGGTGGTCCAATCCCTTGTGACATCATCAACCGGGGCCTGCTGGGCCGCCAACGTCACTGGGGCCGGGGCCCTTATCTATTTACTAATGCTAGCCGCATAAGGATTAAAAATAATCTATGTTGATTGAGAGAATGAAGTTCCACTTTCAAGAAAAGGACATTTTTGTATTTTTTCTTCTTTTTTTTTTTTTTTATCCCTAACCACAATAAGAAGGAAAGAAATGATGTATGAAACATATTATCTTCTCCCTTTTTGCCCCTCCCCCCTGAAATGTTTCAACTTTTCACTTTTGGAACATGGCACTCTAAAAACATTCTTTGGTGTCTTCTATAACATTTTTAGAATTTGTGGCTTAAAATGAATCTGTTTTAGAGACGTGTTTTAAATGTAAAAAGCATGTTTTAAACTAGTTTAGAGATGACATAATGATTGTAGTAGAGCGTGGTCCCGTGGGACATATGGGGAACATGCTTGGCCAAGGATTCGCTTGTTCAGCAGTGATGTATCCCTGAAAATTATAATGTTGGCAACTCTGCTATGGGGCAACAGAGACGGCCTCAGATAACCTTAGAAGAAAAGTACGGAGGGGAAAAAAAAAAGTTTAGTGTCTATTCATTGAGCTTTTTGAATTATATCCATGTTTAAAGTAAATTTTGATGGGATTTTATACCTTATCTTATAATTGTGATTGTGTGTAGAGATCTGAAGATTAGCCATTATAGGGGGTTTATCCCACTACAATAGTTCTGTCTAAAGCTGGTCCAAATTTTAGACGTTTGTAGAAAATTCATTGGTCAGAACATTCTTTCTTGCCAATTAGTTGAGTCAACTAATTTCACTTGAAAACCTTTAAAATTGCTGTGGAGATGCCCAAAGCTCCACCGGTACTTGAATGCGGTGCTTGGGACGCTTAATCAGGTGTTCCAGACAACCGTCCCCTGAGACCCAATTCAATGTATCTTCTGGAAGAGGTTATCCCGGAGGAAGTGGTGAGAATAGCATTCTCTATTGTTCCAAGCCCGTAAACTCATCCTGCTGGGATGGAAATCAATCTCACCGCCCACAGTCGCCTCATGGATAACACACATGGGGAACACCTTGATCATGGAAAGAGATAGAGATATATAGATAGATAGATAGATAGATGGATAGATATATACCAATACAGGGGAAGCCCAGGTAGATTTGACAGAATCTGGTCGCCATGGCTAGACACCCCTGGACTAAGCCTCAAGGAACTGATGATGTCCAGAGTCATGCAAGGTCTTACGGGAGGAGCCCAATAAGCTTGAAATGTTCAACACCAGCTGAAACATATGAGTGCATGTACCTCAGTATTTTGTGGACCTGAAGGTCCTGATTAAAAGATAAATGTAAAGAGCGCTAAGATGACCACGAAATGTAAATGTAACCATAATGCTAATGCATTGCTTGTACATTGGAAATGGTTTAAACTTGTTCAATAAACACCTTTTTGATTAAAAAAAAAACCTTTAACATTTGGTGCAGATCTCTATTTGAATGGAATCCCAGGTTCCAATAAAATATGTACAATTTTCGCAGATCGCAGTGCAAACTGTGAACTCGCACAGAAATCAGATCGCATAGATGAGAACACCAATCCGATTTTAGTGGGGGGGGGAGTCCTGCGCTTTTTTTCTGCGAATCAAATGCGAGTTTAGCTATACAACTGTATGGCTGAACTCGCACTGCACAGACATCGCATGTGATCGGCACCTGAATGTAATAGATCTTCAGATTGTGTGTAGCATTGCAAAGCAGGAATCGGAGCCTGTGTGTATATAATGAACAGATATGAACGCCCCCCCCCCCCCCCCCCCCCCCCCGGTACGTGTCATTACAATCTATACACAGAAACAAGGTTTTTAAAACATTAACATACATTGGTAAGATGGTTTAGGACAGACTGACTGTCTTCAGTGAATATCTAATAGAATAGTCTTTGAAAAGGCTATAAATTCCCTTTAACAATAATAAAATTAAGAAGCTTTGTCTCTGAGAGCTAATCTGTCACCTCCTTTGTGTAGATGATGTTATCTAGTCAGTCAGGTAACACTGCGGTTAACCTTTCAGTCATTGTCATTTGCATTTATATGGCTTAGATAAGTTATGGCTGGACGTGTGTTGTACTCAGAGACAAGACAATATGAGGCCGGGGACAGGGAGAGTGGCACAGGATGTGGTGGTACCAGTGACGGCTGGTGCTCAAAATTTTTTGGGGGGGTGCAAAAAAACAAAAAAATTCTGAAAAATATTGAAAAAAACCCATCAAATGCAGCCACTGTGCCCCGTCAAATGCAGCCACTGTGCCCCGTCAAATGCAGCCACTGTGCCCCGTCAAATGCATCCACTTGTGCCCTGTCAAATGCAGCCACTTGTGCCCCGTCAAATGCAGGCACGTCAAATGCAGGCACGTGTGCCCCGTCAAATGCAGGCACGTCAAATGCAGGCACGTGTGCCCCGTCAAATGCAGGCACGTCAAATGCAGGCACGTGTGCCCCGTCAAATGCAGGCACGTCAAATGCAGGCACGTGTGCCCCGTCAAATGCAGGCACGTGTGCCCCGTCAAATGCAGGCACGTGTGCCCCGTCAAATGCAGCCACGTCAAATGCAGGCACGTGTGCCCCATCAAATGCAGCCACTTGTGCCCGTCAAATAAAGCCACTGTCAACCCCCCCCCCCCCATTCCCCCCCGCTCGCTGACTGCCCAGCACTTACCTCATCTCGGTGTGGTATCAGGCAATGGGTGACGGCGGTGAGCTGTGGGATATTAGGATGAGCAGCGGGTCAGGCGGCGGCTCCTGTGTCCTCCATTTGTCTCTTCTTCCTTCTGCTAGGTGTCCAATCGGAGCTTTAGACCCGTGCCTCCTGATTGGCTGAGAGGCGGTTCAGTGTTAGAAAAGCGGATATTCATTCGCTTCTCAAGTCCACCTTTTTTTAAGCCTATTAGCCTCTGGCTCTAATCAGGTGCTTCAAAAAAACACCCCCGCCGCTGTAATTCAGGCGCCCGGCATCCGAAAAGGGGCCGGATGCCTGAATAGGGGGTGGCTACAGCGGCCATGGATAGATTCATACAATGCATGAATCTATCCATTCTACACAGAGTGGGTGGCGTAACAGAAAGGGCCGCGCCCGTGCGCCCCTAATGGACGCACCGCCACTGGGTTGTACTAATTGTAGGTTAAGAATTTTCATTAACCTACATACATTTCTCTTTTCATTTAGTAAATATATTACTAAAAATGTTTTATTTTTATATCGGTTTAATAAATTTAGAGCTGTCCTCTGCACAGATCTTTTCATTGACCATAAAATAATGAATCTCTGTTGTGGAGAATAGTACAGGGGGAGATTGTTGGTGATTTAACAAAAGACAACTGGGCAGGGCTGACACCACTCAGTCCACAACAATTCGGTGTGTTGTCAGCCCAATGCAGGGCTTAGGAATTAGGTGCATTGCTGGCAGATCAGTGGGTCTTTTCCTGTATATAAAAGTATAAGACACGGGGAAATGTGAATGTATTGCCAATAAGTGCACCGGATGTTTTTTTCTTATGTTGTCTGGTATAAGCAGAACATAATAATGACAGTGAAGTTGTAGCTTGAAGAATTGTCTGATGCGCTGCTGAAATCAGGACTATGACTTGTGATTATTAAGTCATTTATGGCCCCCCTGGCCTGTTCCCTTTTTTTGGATGTGTAAAAGGTAAGATGTGTAAAATCGGCAGATCCAGGAGACTGATAAATATACTCAGCGGCCACTTTATTAGGTACAACTTGCTAATACTGGGTTGGACCCCCTTTTGCCTTTAGAATTGCCCTAATTCTTCATGGCATAGATTCAACAAGGTGTTGGAAACATTCCTCAGAGATTTTGGTCAATATTGACATTATAGCATTACGCAGTTGCTGCAGATTTGTCATCTGCACATCCATGATGCGAATCTCCCGTTCCACCACATCCCAAAGGTGCTCTATTGGATTGAGATCTGGTGACTGTGGAGGCCATTGGAGTACAGTGACCTCATTGTCATGTTCAAGAAACCAGTGGTGAGATGATTGGAGCTTTGTGACATGGTGCATTATCCTGCTGGAAGGAGCCATCAGAAAATGGGGACACTGTAGTCATAAAGGGATGGACATGGTCAGCAATAATACTCAGGTAGGACGTGGTGTTTAATCGATGCTCAATTGGTACTAAGGGGCCCAAAGTGTGCCGAGAAAATCCCCCCCACCATAAGGCTCCATTCACACTAGCGCGTTTTTTTGATGCATTTTGCAGAAATGCACGGGAATTTTTTAACATGGGTTCCTATGGAACATGTTCACATCAAAGCCTTTTTGTTTCTCTGCATTTTTGGAAAGGGTCAGGGACTTTTTTTCATGCAAAATGCAGCGTTTTGCATGTAATAGAATTCAATGGACAAGCATCAAAAACGCAAGTGCAGCGTTTTTGCAGCGTTTTTGCCATTTTTTTTTTTTTAATTTTTTTTTTTAGACTGTAAAAAAAAAACAAAAGAAAAACAACAAAAGAAAAACGCAAATCGCGGCAAAACGCCGCAAAAACGCTGCTCAAAAACGTGCCAAGCATGAAAAAAAAACCTCCAAAAACGCCCAAAAGCAACATGCATAGGTGTGAATCGAGCCTTACACCACCACCAGTCTGAACCTTTGAAACAAGGCAGGATGGCTCCATGCTTTCATGTTTACGCCAAATCCTGACCCTACCATATAATTGTCGCAGCTGAAATCGAGACTCATTTTCCAATTTTGGTGATCCTGTGCGAATTGTAGCCTCAGTTACCTGTTCTTAGCTGACAGGAGTGGCACCAAGGTTTCAAGGTTCGATGTGTTCTGCATTCAGAGATGGTAATCTGCATACCTTGGTTCTCTTTCTATCATCACAAATGCCAATTCTCCTCTGACATCAACAAGTCATTTTTGTCCACACAACTGCCGCTCACTGGATATTTTCTCTTTTTCAGACCATTCTCTGTAAACCCTAGAGATGGTTGTGTGAAAATCCCAGTAGATCAGCAGTTTTTGAAATGCTCAGACCGGCCCGTTTGGCACCAACAACCATGCCACATTCAAAGTCACTTAAATCCCCTTTCTTCCCCATTCTGATGCTCGGTTTGAACTTCAGCAAGTCATCACCACCATGTCTAGATGCTTAAACGCATAGAGTTTCTGCCATGTAATTGGCTGATTAGCAATTTGTGTTACCAAGCAATTGAACAGGTGTACCTAATAAAGTGGCTGGTAAGTGTATATGCTACTTAATCATTTTGTAGATCACTGAAATCTCATATAAGCGTTAAAACATGCAGGTTTTGTTAAGGGCCTTTTCACATAGGTGGCAGAGCTATGGTTTTGACTAGAGGTCGACCGATATGGGTTTTTCTCTGGCCGATGCCGATATTTAGAAATTGCGGTGGCCGATGGCCGATGGCCGATATGTGATGCCGATTTTTTTGGGCCGATATATTTGGCCGATTTTTTTTTTTTCCCTTTCTTTTTTCCCTTCATCTCATAAAATCTAACAGTTAGACCCCTTTCACACTGGGGAGTTTTTCAGGCGCTTTTGGGCTAAAAATAGCGCCTGTAAAACGGCTCCCCTGCAGTCTCAGTGTGATATCCCGAGTGCTTTCACACTGAGGCGATGCGCTGGCAGGATGTTTAAAAAAAGTCCTGCAAACGGCATCTTTGGAGCGGTGTATACTGCTCCTCCACCACTCCTGCCCATTGAAATGAATGCGCACCGCTGCCGAAGCGCCTGCAAAGCGTTTTGGCAGCGGCGCTTCAGGGGCGCATTTAACCCCTTCCTCGGTCGCTAGCTGGGTTATAAGCGCCCCGCTAGCAGCCGAATAGCGCCTCTAAAATGACGGTAAAGCGCCGCTAAAACTAACAGCGTTTTACCGTCAACGCATGCCTGCTCCAGTGTGAAAGCAGCCTTAAGTAATACAGAAATTTTTTTTCATTTAAACATTAAACAAAACAAACCTTCAATCAGTTCACTTGTATGTATAATTTAGAAAAAAAAAAAAAACTATCTTAAATATTAAATACACAAAAACAGGTAATCAAAACTTTTGGACGAAAAAAAAAATGGGCTAACTTTACTGCTTAGTTTTTTTTTTTTAATTCATTACTGTATTTTTTTTTTTTTAAATTGCGTTTGAAAGACCGCTGCGCAAATACCGCGTGACATAAAATATTGCAACAACCGCTATTTTATTCCCTAGGGTCTCTGATAAAAAAAATATATATAATGTTTGGGGGTTCTAAGTGATTTTCTAGCAGAAAATACAGGATTTTTACCTGTAAGCAACAAGTGTCAGAAAAGATTTAGTCTTTAAATGGTTAAACTGAGAATTCCTACACGGAGTTCAGTCTATTGATAAAAAAGAACTTGAAGAGATACAAATGTATCTTCTTATCAGACTTGGCAGGCTGGCCAGAGGAGGAGAGAAGATAACTTTCAGGCAACTTGCATTGACTCTATTACAGAAGTCATTTGCAAGTCACGGCTGAAGTTACAATCGGCCTTTTTTATCAGCACAATCGGCCGATGCCGATTAAGTAAAAAACGCCAAATATCGGCCGATATATCGGTCGCCCTCTAATTGTCACAGCTGAAATCGAGACTCATCAGACCGGGGAACATTTTTCCAATCTTCTATTGTCCAATTTTGGTGATCCTGTGCGAATTGTAGCCTCAGTTACCTGTTAGCTGACAGGAGTGGCACCAAGGTTTCAAGGTTCGATGTGTTCTGCATTCAGAGATGGTAATCTGCATACCTTGGTTCTCTTTCTATCATCACAAATGCCAATTCTCCTCTGACATCAACAAGTCATTTTCGTCCACACAACTGCCGCTCACTGGATATTTTCTCTTTTTCGGACCATTCTCTGTAAACCCTAGAGATGATTATGTGTGAAAATCTCAGTAGATCAGCAGTTTTTGAAATACTCAGACCGGCCCGTTTGGCACCAACAACCATGCCACGTTCAAAGTCACTTAAATCCCCTTTCTTCCCCATTCTGATGCTCGGTTTGAACTTCAGCAAGTCATCACCACCATGTCTAGATGCTTAAACGCATAGAGTTTCTGCCATGTGATTGGCTGATTAGCAATTTGTGTTACCAAGCAATTGAACAGATGTACCTAATAAAGTGGCTGGTAAGTGTATATGCTACTTAATGATTTTGTAGATCGCTTTAAAATTAAAATTTGCAGGGTTTGTTAAGGGCCTTTTCACATAGGTGGCCGAGCTATGGTTTTGACCCCATTGGTTGCCCACCTGAATTATTACAGGTACTTGTATAGCGCTGTCAATTTACACAGCCTCGTCCCCCCACTACCACAATCTGTCCCTGCTTCTTCTGAGTCCAGTGATGGTCCTCTTCAACCTCTGGACAGCTACTGCAGATGCACAGGAGTTACGTTGTCCTTGACACTTGGATATTTTTTCATCATGCCGAAAATAGAGCTGCGGTGTACATTGCATTGTGCATTCACCTTACAGTATACACAAAAGACAAAAGTTACCAGGAGGTGTGGAAAAGGTTTTAGGGGGGGAAAAAATGCATATTTCTTCTACTGAAACTCATTAACTCCTGATGATTTTTTTTTTTTTTTTTTGCAGGACTTTATTTCTGCTTTAAATAGTATTTGCTTCCCCAACAAATCTTTTATGAATTTCACTCTTTTTACAGTAAGCTTTATCCAAAGCCTACTGGTAATACCCTCCAGAAATTCCTGGAAGAACTGGAACTTCCACCTGTCATCACACCATATGGAACTTATGGACAAGCCATTTACATGTGATGAGATCTCTACACAAATTTCCAGGACCAGATGGACTTCCAAACGGATGCTATAAAAAATGTACTATCTCCTAGTAGCCCCCTTGACTTTATATTTTAATCACTTGGGGAGTAGTGAGTATATCTTACCTACAGAAAATAGGGCCTTTTATTAGTGTAATACCCAAATTAAGTAAAGACTCCGCATAGCTATACAGTTGAGGGAGGACTCTACTGTTGCTGACTGCTGGAGGTTCTATTCATGCTGACTGCTAGGAGATCTATTGTTGCTGGGGGTATATTGTTGTGGGGGATCAATTGGTGCTGGGGGGGGGGTCTATTGCTTGCTGTATGGGTATTTCTTTTACTGTTTTACTTATCAACACATTCCATACAAATTACAAAATTATACTTGTTTCCAGTGACAGCTGGTTCTCAATATTTGGGGGGGGTACTGTAAACCCCCCACAGGAGACGGACGGCTCAGGTGCAGTGACCCCGCTCATCAGCAATGACAGTCCCCTCACCTGTTCACATGCAGATGCACACCATCCACGTCCTCCGGATGAGTCAATCTCCGAACACAGCAACTCCAGCAGTGGCGGCTGGTGGGTCAGTCTGGTGCGTCTCCTCCACTGCATCACGGCAGCCGTGCGTCTCTTCCCTCCTCCTACTAGGCCAATAGGATCGCTTCTCCTTTCGGCCAATCGGGAAATGGGTCTCAGGAACAGTTTCCTAAATTTGCCGGGAGGAGAATCAGTCTGACAATATCAAATATTCATTTGCTGTTGTCACTTGGTGGGCTCAGGGCGCAGTGCTTTGCTCCCGAGCCCACACTTTTTTGAAGCCTATTAGAGCCTCTGGCTCTAATCACGTGCTTAAAAACAAAACAACCCCATTGGAATTCATGCTTCTGGTGTCCCGCATGTAGATTAGGGGGCTGGACGCATGGATAGGGGGGTGGTACACCTGTGACCGTAATGGAGCGGCTGCCACTGCTTGTTTCTGTATTTCCTAAAAGGGGCGATACTGGGAGGTGGGTAGGAGGTGGAACCAAGAGACAGTGCTCAGAGGTGGGTAGGGGGCAAAGACAAGGGGACTCAAAAGTGGAGAGTACCTGCACCTATTCTCTGGGAAAAAAAAAAAAAAAGTCCTGGTTATCACCCTGTCACATACGTTTCTGGTGGAAACTACAAGCAGCCATACTTGCACACAATGCTCAGACATGGTCCACTGTTGTCATGATTAGGAAGCTGCTCCAGAACAATGATGTGCAGATGAAGGTGGAGCTGGTGCACGTAGACAAGAAGTGGCTTAAAGAGGCTGGAGGTGATCAGTAGCACTAAGATGCAAAAAATCTGCAGAAACAATGAACACAGTGTAAAAAAACATGGCAGTTGCCTAAACTAAATGTCATTATTTGGGGTTTACATCTTCTTTAACCTTTTTAATATGGGCATAAGTTTTTTCTGATATATGCATTTTTAAATCAAATTTGTAATGGCCAAGTGTTTAGCAGTCTTTTTACTAGTGTTCCTTTTTTTTTTCTTTTATTTCAGGTTTCTTCGAACCCATCAAAATGAAGCAGTGCTTTTTCAATGAAAGCATCTTATTCTTCTACAATAATAGCGGAAAAGAATTATCGACGATATGGAGACCAAAAGATGCTCTGGTGGTCGGATTGGGACTAACCGTGTGTGTCTTTGTGCTGTTGACCAACACCTTAGTGATAACAGCCATTATAATCAACAAACGCTTTCATTACCCTATCTACTATCTCCTAGGGAATCTGGCGGCCGCTGATTTATTCGCTGGAGTGGCCTACACTTATCTCATGTTCCATACTGGACCACGGACGCTCAGCCTGACTGTGAAAACATGGCTGCTTCGCCAGAGCTTACTGGACACTAGCTTGACAGCCTCTGTGGCCAATCTGTTGGCCATAGCTGTGGAGCGACACCAGACAATATTTACTATGCAGCTGCATAGTAAGATGTCCAACCAGCGGGTTTGCATCCTCATAGCCTGTATATGGCTTGCGGCGCTGTTACTGGGACTTATACCATCTTTCGGCTGGCACTGCGTTTGTGATATCCAGACTTGCTCACGGATGGCCCCCTTGTACAGTCGGAGTTATCTCATCTTTTGGGCGGTATCCAACTTGGTGGCCTTTCTGATTATGATGGTGGTATACATGCATATCTTTATATACGTCAAGAGGAAGATGGTGAGGATGTCTAAGCACACGTCATTCCATCCAAAATACCGGGAGACCATGTACAACTTAATGAAGACAGTGTTCATCATTTTAAGTAAGTACTGCCTTGTGATTGTTGAAGTTAAGTAGAAATAAACCCAAAACCCAATATATGTTGAGCAGGTTATTGACATTTCAAAAGAAACGTTCGATACTTGGACATCTGCAGCTATATTTGAAATAATAGCTGGGGATCCTGCTTAGAAGGTCCTTATTCATATTGTGGTGGGGCGAAGCTGTGCCACTGTTTTAATATGGTGGTCTGGGCCAGGTTTTCCAGGAAACGGGCACACTAATGATGCAGGTGTATGCTGTTTTAGGCTGGGTTCACACTGGTGCGACACGACAGCCGTCCTACTTTGGATCCGACTTTGCCCTGCGACATGAAGCCGGCATGTGTCCGACTTTCAATGAACGGGGATCCGACTTGGATCCCCGCCAATGCCGGCACTGTGTTTGGTATGAATCTTTAGGGGGGAACTCCGCGCCAAATTTTAAATAAAAAACCGGCATGGGTTCCCCCTCCAGAGGCATACCAGGCCCTTGGGTCTGGTATGGACCTTGAGGGGAACCCCCTACGCCGAAAAAACGGCGTGGGGGGTCGCCCCCAATCCATACCAGACCCTTATCCGAGCACGCAGCCCGGCCGGACAGGAATGGGGGTGGGGACGAGCGAGCGCCCCCCCCTCCTGAACCGTACCAGGCCGCATGCCCTCAACATGGGGGGTGGTGCCTTGGGGGAGGGGGGCGCGCTGCGGCCCCCCCACCCCAAAGCACCTTGTCCCCATGTCGATGAGGACAAGGGCCTCTTCCCGACAACCCTGGCCGTTGGTTGTCGGGGTCTGCGGGCGGGGGGCTTATCGGAATCCGGGAGCCCCCTTTAATAAGGGAGCCCCCAGATCCCGGCCCCCCACCCTATGTGAATGAGTATGGGGTACAGCGTACCCCTACCCATTCACCTAGGAAAAAAGTGTCAATTTAAAAAAAAAACACTACACAGATTTTTAAAGCATTTTATTAGACAGCTCCGGGGGTCTTCTTCCGACTTCGGGGGTCTCTCCGGTTCTTCTCCACGCTCTCCGGATCTTCTGCCGGGCTCCTCCGCTCTCTTCTGCTCTTTTGCCGCTCTTTTGCTAAAGCGGAGGAGCCCGGTCTTCAATCTTCTGCCTTCTGCCTTCTGCCTTCTGCCTTCTGCCTTCTGCCTTCTGCCCTCTTCTCCTGATGTTGACACGACGCTCTCCGGGGCTAGAATGCTCTCTGTGCGCTCTGCTCTGACTTATATAGGCGGTGACCCCGCCCCCTTATGCCGTCACAGTCCCTGGGCATGCTGGGACTGTGACGTTTTAGGGGGCGTGGTCATCACCCGATGACCACGCCCCCTAAAACGTCACAGTCCCAGCATGCCCAGGGACTGTGACGGCATAAGGGGGCGGGGTCACCGCCTATATAAGTCAGAGCAGAGCGCACAGAGAGCATTCTAGCCCCGGAGAGCGTCGTGTCAACATCAGGAGAAGAGGGCAGAAGGCAGAAGGCAGAAGGCAGAAGGCAGAAGGCAGAAGGCAGAAGGCAGAAGATTGAAGACCGGGCTCCTCCGCTTTAGCAAAAGAGCGGCAAAAGAGCAGAAGAGAGCGGAGGAGCCCGGCAGAAGATCCGGAGAGCGTGGAGAAGAACCGGAGAGACCCCCGAAGTCGGAAGAAGACCCCCGGAGCTGTCTAATAAAATGCTTTAAAAATCTGTGTAGTGTTTTTTTTTTAAATTGACACTTTTTTCCTAGGTGAATGGGTAGGGGTACGCTGTACCCCATACTCATTCACATAGGGTGGGGGGCCGGGATCTGGGGGCTCCCTTATTAAAGGGGGCTCCCGGATTCCGATAAGCCCCCCGCCCGCAGACCCCGACAACCAACGGCCAGGGTTGTCGGGAAGAGGCCCTTGTCCTCATCAACATGGGGACAAGGTGCTTTGGGGTGGGGGGCCGCAGCGCGCCCCCTCCCCCAAAGCACCAACCCCCCATGTTGAGGGCATGCGGCCTGGTACGGCTCAGGAGGGGGGGGGGGCGCTCGCTCGTCCCCACCCCCATTCCTGTCCGGCCGGGCTGCGTGCTCGGATAAGGGTCTGGTATGGATTGGGGGGGACCCCCACGCCGTTTTTATCGGCGTAGGGGGTTCCCCTCAAGGTCCATACCAGACCCAAGGGCCTGGTATGCTCTTGGAGGGGGAACCCATGCCGGTTTTTTATTTAAAATTTGGCGCGGAGTTCCCCCTCAAGAACATCTGAGCACAAGTCGCGTGCCAAAGTCGGATCATGCAAGACGGCAATCCGACTTTGATCCGACTTCAATGATAGTCAATAGACTGAAGTAGGATCAAAGTCGGACCAAAGTAGTACAGGGAGCATTTCTAAAGTCGGAACGACTTGTGTCGGACCAGTTAGGACGGCTCCCATAGGGAAACATTAAATTTCACACGTCATGCGACATGAGCTCCCAATGTCGGAGCGTTTGTCGGACCAGTGTGAACCCAGCCTTAATCTTGGAGCAAAAGTTAGAACTCAGGGCCCACCCTCCTGAAAGGGTCAGTGTGTAAAGGGAGCTGTGAGAGGCGCATGTCTGCATCGTACTGTCCAGGTCAGGACAGACAGGCCCGAGCCTGTGAAGGATGTAGCCACTGTTTGGCTGACAATTCTTCACCTGGCCTATACGATTTTTCAGTCAGTTTGTTGAGGGCCACCAACAGCTTGAATTTTGAAATTCAAACAGAGTATGGCCAGCTTTAAAGTGGCCATTTCAACCCACACAATGCAGTTTTGGTCCCTTGTTGTCACCATTAGGAAATGCTATGCAGCCTTTGCAAGAGTGCATGTAGTCAGCAAGTGGCTGCAAAGAGACTGCAAGCGATCAGTAGCACCGAGATGCAACAAAGGATGAAAAAAGGGCGAAAGAAGCATTATAATTAGGCGAAATGGCAATTACCTATGATATTTAATGATAGTAAGCTAAATGTTAGAGTTTACATCTACTTGTTTAGATTTTTTTATAGCTGCTTCCATCTACCTGGGGTGTTGGCATGCATGATAATAGGTTCAATTAAAAGTTACGAAGGTGTGGTGGGTGTATTATCCCGCTAGTCACCTTAGATTTCTCCTGGAGATTAATGTGATTCAAACACCAAAAGACAACTCTGTGCTTTACTTCATTATGTGTAATGGAGCCTTGTGTATGTTTGTATATTGTCACTGTTGAGATTATTGGACAGTTTACATTTGTCAAGGTGTATCTAAACCCAGGAACAGGTATGTTATATATTACAGCTTACCAGTAAGATGAGGTGGTCGTATTAGTTTTCTCTTTTTTTAAAGCCAATCTTCAGGATCATAGTCATAGGCGTGCGCAGGGGGTGTGCCAGGTGTGCCTGGGCACACCCTAATCACTAAAGGGTTGATTTACTAAAACCAGAGAGTGCAAAATCTGGTGCAACTGCTACCAACTTTGGTTCAATTAAGCTTTGACAAAAAAAAAAACTGGAAGCTGATTGGTTTCTATGTAGAGCTGTGCCAGATTTTGCACTCTCCAGTTTTAGTAAATCAACCCATATGTGCGGTGACAATTCCCCCTACTGCCCGGGCTTCCTCCCCTTTTGTTGCCCCCCCCCCAGCCCCACAGTGATTCTGGCTTCTCTCCCCCTGGCTGCTGTGGGGGATGTTTCAGGATGGAGAGCGGGGAAAGGGGCTAGTAAATATGTAATGTACCAGCCCCTTCCTTTTCTAAATTAACACAGTGAACACACGCTCACTGTGTCCATTCATAGCTGAAGCATAGTAAACATTTTTTTTTACTATGCTTCAGTTTGTGAATGAACAGGAAGCCACTTAGCACAGAACACTTCCCATTCATTCACTGCCATGTTCAGCTGAGGCTACAGAGAAAGGCATGTGTGTTTGAGCTTTGGGGTGCACACCCTAATGCAATAGGCTGCACACACCTATGATCATAGTAATCCCCTTTCTCCCTCTCACTGAATGCTAGTTTCAAAAAAAAAAACTTCCTAAATACCCTTTTTAACTTACCTTAAGGCCCCTTTCACACGGGCTGTCCAATCAGGTCCGCCTGTCAGTTTTGCAGGTGGACCTGATCGGACCCTCCAGTCTCTTCTATGGAGCAGTGGATGTCAGTGGACACGTGTCTGCTGATACCCGGCGCCATCCGATCCTGTCCGCCAAAAACAGATGGATGGTGGTCCTATTCCCTATATGTCCGGTGGATGTTTCCATTTGATTGCAGAGTGGGACCTGTCATCCGCCTGCTCAGCAGGGATCAGCGGAGAGATCCCCCACTGAGCAAGCGAGTTCCCCTTACCAGAGGTGCTCGTGTGAAAGGGGCCTAACTGCTTCCTGTCCATATATAAACATCCTGGATGGGAAGTGGTCATTAAGGATGAGCTCCGGCGTGTTCGCATGCTGCATGTGCCGAGCCCGCCAGGAAGTCTGCTCTGCGCTGTGCTAATCACAGGCAGTGAGACATTTCCCGATCTCTGCAGCCGCACATCGGGAAATGTCTCACTGCTTGTGATTAGCGCTGTGCAGTGCCTAGTTCCTGGCGGGCTCGGCACGTGCAGCATGCGAACACGCAGGAGCTCATCCTTAGTGGTCATACCAGGATCATGGCAGCAACTGCAACCATGATCCTGGTATTGTTTTTTTTAAAGCAATGGGCTTTCATATAAAAGTGATCCGAGCAGTTAATAGGGCTCTGAATGGGGCCCCCCGCCACTGTTCCCAGGCTCTCCCATTCCACCGCTGCTGCAAGCACTCAGGTCAGCTGTTCACAGAGGAGATCAAGGAACATCGTTCCTCCATCTCCTCTATGTCCTCTGTGACAAATGATGCTGGAAGCGACAAGGATTTAGTGATATTCGGTTTTGGTTCTATGTCTCTGTTTGATTAGCTGCCATGGAGCACAGAGGAGGGATCAAGGGACTAATAGACTCCTGATCTCTCCATAAAGAGTACCTGTCACTGCCCATGCCCAAACTATCACAAGGGGCATTGTTCACCCCTCGTGATAGCAATAATGTTGAATAATAAAAAAAAAAAATGTAAAAGAAAATTTATATTTAAAATTAGAAAAAAAAATTAACGTACTCCTATTTACGCATGAGGAATTGTCCAATTCCTCAAAGCTACCCATAAACCTGAGAGAATAGTCATATGCAAAGGCTAAAATTAACATTTTCAGTGGACATAATTGGGTATTCACTGTGAACATAGCTTCAGCTTATTTAATAAGCTAGAGGAACGTTCCTTTTTCTAACATGAACAGCTTCTATTTTAGTAAATTATCGTAAATGAATGCCAATATCTCTTTTGTGTGCAGTTTTTGAATAGAGGAAATGATCCGGTGAGCACTTCCCCAAAACTTCCCCTAATTACATGAATTACCGCACCTGAAAAGAATTGTCCCATAACCGAAGGTACAACTGTTGCCTGTATGCAAATAAGGGGGTTGGTTTACTAAAACTGGATAGTGCAAAATCTGGTGCAGCTCTTCACGGTAGCCAATCAGCTTCTAACTTCAGCTTGTTCAATTAAGATTTCACAATAAAACCTGGAAGCTGATTGTTTTCTATGCAGAGCTGCACCTGATTTTGCACGCTCCAGTTTTAGTAAATAAACCCCAGAGTGTATCTAAAACCAAAAAGGAAAAAAAAGCATTTATTACAGCTTACTGGTTCTTAGTGAATAAGCTGAGGATTCAGCAGGTGTGCAAACGATGTGTGATAGAGAATACGTATAGATACTGTATACTATCAGCTGAGCACTGAGGTAGCCAGAATGAATACTGGATGTGAATTCTGCCCGGACAGGTCTGTCGATGGTGTTCCGGGAACTTGCCGGGTGTACAGAAATCTGACTATTCCTGTGACCCAGATTTGGGCTTCTCTCCAGTGGAAATGGATGCCTGGCAGGTGGGGTGTGTGAGGAGAAAGGTGAGGTGATCTTACAATGAAATCAGCATGACATTGCTGTACACGGCATGCTTCCTGTTAGTAATCCCGGAGCGGCCCCATCTCCCAGCCTTTTCCGGGTCTGAATGGCTGATGACTAGGGTTGCCACCTCATCTCTTTAAATCCGAACACATATGAATTATACAGGTTCTGAGGCTAATTAAATGCAGATAAGGCACTAAGTGAGTTTAATTACCACCTCAACCAGCCACAGAACCTGTGTAATTTATGTGTGTTCGGTCTTAAAGGGATGAGGTGGCAACCCTACTGATGACAGAAGATTGTCTTGTGAATGCGGCGCTCATGGACGCAGTGGCTGAGGTGGAGAGGAGCTCCTAGACCAGCCTTGTTTAAAAACTGTGTGGAGCTCCCTTCTGAAATTTAATTGTGGATTTTATTCGCAATGACAGCACATCTTATCTATTGCATCTATCTATTGCGCTCAAAGACACGGATACCAGAAGCCTTTCCTGCAAGAAGCGAGGAGGCTGCCATTGCTGACATCTTCTGTTGCCTGGCTGTGGTGCTGGCCCTCTGTCTTCATACTTGTTCTGGGTGGTGACACAGAACATAGAGTACTGATGCCGAAAACTTTTCAGTATGAGGGTCACATTGTATATTTTACAAATATTTGCTGGCCAAAAACAATCCCCATCAGAGTCCCCACCTTAACCCCCACGTTCACACCGGCGTGACGTGCCATTTACAAATCGCACCTGAACTTGCATCTAATGTATTCTATGGCCCTGTCTTAATCTGTCCGATTTAAAAATAGTTCCTGCACTATTTTTCACAATTTCATTTGTGACTTGATTGACATCTGTGCATGAAATTGCACATATATCGGCAAGCTGCAGATGAAATCACACTGTCCTATGGCTTTAAAATCGCGCTGAAGTAGTGCAATTTCAAAGCCGCGTTTAGTGTGAATGGGGACTTGCAACAGGATCCCATTAGTGTCCCTGTTACATCAAGGTCCCCATTAGTGTCCCTCTTACATCAGGGTCCCCATTAGTGTCCCTGTTACATCAGAGTCCCTCCTTACATCAGGGTCCCCATTAGTGTCCCTATTATATCAAGGTCCCCATTAGTGTCCCTGTTACATCAGGGTCCCCATTAGTGTCCCTGTTACATCAGAGTCCCTCCTTACATCAGGGTCCCCATTAGTGTCCCTGTTACATCAGAGTCCCTCCTTACATCAGGGTCCCCATCAGTGTCCCTATTATATCAAGGTCCCCATTAGTGTCCCTGTTGCATCAGAGTCCCCCCTTATATCAGGGTCCCCATCAGTGTCCCTATTATATCAGGGTCTCCAGTAAGGTCTCCCCTTACATCAGGGTCCCGATCAATGTCCCTGTTACATCAGGGTCCCCATTAGAGTTCCCATCAGTGTCCCTGTTACATCAGGGTCACCATTGGAGTCCCCCTTTACATCAGGGTCCCCATCAGTGTCCCTGTTACATCAGAGTCCCCCTTTACATCAGGGTCCCCATCAGTGTCCCTATTATATCAAGGTCCCCATTAGTGTCCCTGTTACATCAGAGTCCCCTCTTACATCAGGGTCCCCATCAATGTCCCTGTTACATCAGGGTCTCCAGTAAGGTCTCCCCTTACATCAGGGTCCCGATCAATGTCCCTGTTACATCAGGGTCCCTGTTACATCAGGGTCCCCATTAGTGTCCCTATTATATCAAGGTCCCCATTAGTGTCCCTGTTACATTAGGGTCCCCATTAGTGTCCCTGTTACATCAGAGTCCCTCCTTACATCAGGGTCCCCATCAGTGTCCCTATTATATCAAGGTCCCCATTAGTGTCCCTGTTACATCAGAGTCCCCTCTTACATCAGGGTCCCCATCAGTGTACCTGTTACATCAGAGTCCCTCCTTACATCAGGGCCCCCATCAGTGTCCCCATCAGTGTCCCTGTTGCATCAGAGTCCCCCCTTATATCAGGGTCCCCATCAGTGTCCCTATTATATCAGGGTCCCCATCAGTGTCCCTATTATATCAGGGTCTCCAGTAAGGTCTCCCCTTACATCAGGGTCCCGATCAATGTCCCTGTTACATCAGGGTCCCCATTAGAGTTCCCATCAGTGTCCCTGTTACATCAGGGTCACCATTGGAGTCCCCCTTTACATCAGGGTCCCCATCAGTGTCCCTGTTACATCAGAGTCCCCCTTTACATCAGGGTCCCCATCAGTGTCCCTATTATATCAAGGTCCCCATTAGTGTCCCTGTTACATCAGAGTCCCCTCTTACTTCAGGGTCCCCATCAATGTCCCTGTTACATCAGGGTCTCCAGTAAGGTCTCCCCTTACATCACGGTCCCGATCAATGTCCCTGTTACATCAGGGTCCCCATTAGAGTCCCCCTTTACATCGGGGTCCCCATCAGTTTCCATGTTACATCAAAGTCCCCCCCTTACATCAGGGTCCCCATTAGAATCCCTGTTACAACAGAGTCCCCTCTTACATCACATTAGAGTTCTTCTTTAAATTAGGGTCTACATTAGGATTCCCCTTTACATCAGAGTCCCCCCTTATATGGGGGAGGGGGGGAGAATGTAGAAGCGTAGTCAATAGGCAGCCTCTCCTGACCTTAGTCTTCCATCTGTACACATTGAGGATTCGCCACTGACTTCAGCTGTGGATCAGATAAAATCATTGCCTGAAGCTGGGCATACACTAATACATTTTCAAATGAATGTTTGTACAAACATTCGTACGTAAATTCTCATTAGCACGTTCGATGACTTTACCAATGTCTTTAGAAGGTAACCCAGTTAAAGTTTCCTTTCCACATTCGATAATGGTGTTGAATGAACAAACAAAAACCACAAAAAAAAAAAACATCCTGCAAATTTTTTTCCTCACTGCGGTTTGAAGCGAACATCGTTTTGGCCCCATTCATTTAGAAAATTGAACAAACATTCTTAAAACAAAAATTTTCAAATACATTTCTACTAGTCTATGGCCAGCTTTTAATGATATTCACACGAGCATTTAGCACACACCGCAAATTGCAGTGACAAGAATCTGTGGGTTCCTGCTGCTGTGATGACCGGGTGTGTGCGAAGATTTGCACATGCTCAGCCCATACAATGCAATGACAGGCTGACAGCGGCCGCAACTAGTCATGATTGTTTGCACAGTCAGCGATTGCGATATATATATATATATATATATTCTATTTTATTCTTTTCTTTAGCAGAAGCCCTAAAGAATAAAATGGTGGGTGTTGCAATTTTTTATGTCACATGCTATTTGCATAGAGGTTTTTCACAATTCTTTTGGGGATAAAAAAAACACTTTAATGAATTTTAATGCAAAAAAAACACAATATATAACCCGATTTTTTTGGTAAAATACAAAAGATGTTACGCTGAGTAAACAGAAACCTAACATGTCACACTTCAAAATTGCGCACTCCTTTATCGTTCTCCCTGAACTTGTGGGACAGACTGCTGACAGCCCACAGGTTTAAGTCCCAACACACCCCATTGGCCCCTCTATTTGGAAATGCATTGTTCACTTCCGGGTCTCCAACCCCAAAATTTTTTGTGGTGGACCAATAAAGGTTTAATGCACATTGCAGATTTTTGTGACCACAGAGGTGCTTTGTCAAAATCAACCTTACAGGAGAAATATAACTTTCCAAATTCAGAACTTTTTCGCTTTACCCAGATAAGGCATTTCTTGGCGACATTGAATCGCACCTCTGATCTCACCACATTCACCCCAATGGAAAGCCTCTGTAGGAATTTTGATAAACACACTGGTCACATATCACAGATATATAATATCTTGACTTTATCTACCTCAAAACTGTACTATATGCATAAATGGGAGCAAGACATGGATATGGATCTGGACATGGAAGAATGGAGCAAAATAATACAGAATGCATCTAAGTCGCTTGTTAATACCTCCCTGATAGAGGCAAATTATAAAGTAATGATGCGATGGTACATGGTCCCAGAGAGGTTAGCAACCTTCGTCCCAGGGGCGTCCCCCCAGTGCCTCAGAGGATGTAATGTAAACGGCATTACATTACTGCCCCAAAGTGAGGAGATTTTGGATACGCACGTATAATCTTATATACTCCCTCACGCAAGTGAATCTAATTAAATCACCTCTGCACGCGCTGCTGGGACGCCCAGTGGAGGGGGCATCAAAGTCAATGCGTAGACTAATCACATTCATATTTGCGGCGGCCAGGATTTCAATAGCCAAGTCCTGGAGGTCTCACACAGTCCCCTTTTACTTACTAAAAGCCAAACTATCATGGATAATGGTAAATGAACGCCTTACGGCAATCTTGAAGGATAAGATCACTGGATTTAATAAAATATGGGATCCCTGGATAAGGTACCTTACTAATACGTAGGATGCCGGACAATTTTGGCATCCACGGCGTGGCAGGAGCGCATCCACACCACCTCCCCATCCCTTACCCCCTCCTACTGTCTCACTTTCCCCCCTTTTTTCCTTTCTATTTCTCTTTTCTCTTTCTCTTCTCAGGTTCTTTGCTAAGACTGTTTTCCTTTAACGGGTTGATGACTCGTTTTGAACTCAACCCATATAGTTGTGTAAAATATTATATAAGTCGTGTAGTACACATGCTACAATAATACTATAACTTAACAGTAGAGTTCTATACAGTTACTAAAGTCCTCATACTGATAATGAACATTGACACTTCCTTTTCCTAGTCTGGTTCCAGGGTTTAGCTGATAACAGGAACAAAAACGTTAGAAGCAAATAAATAAATATTGAATTGTAGGGACTGCACTTCCGCCTAGTCACAGCAAGCTCCCAGAGGGGTGACGGGCGGAGGAAAACAGTGCCATCTGCATAAGGTATAGTTCCTATGAACCAGGCTGGGACGATGTAACTAAGTTAAAGTACTACCCTGAGAGTTGTTATTCTCCCCTTTTGTTTTGTTTTCCTCCCCCCCCCCCCCTCTTTTTTTTGTTTTTCTTTCCTTAATTTTTTATCACAGTCAATAATATCTGTAGAAGTATGCTAAATAATGTTCCTGGCTTTTGTTTTATTTTCTGTAAATCCAAAACTGAATAAACACTATTGTTTAAAAAAAAAAAAAAAAATTGCGCACTCTTGTGGAATGGTGAAAAACTACGATACTTAAAAATCTCCATAGGCGACGCTTTAAAAATTTTTCACAGGTTACTAGTTTAGCGTTACAGAGGAGGTCTAGCGCTAGAATTATTACTCTTGCTATAACGTTGTGGCAAAACATAACATCTGTGGTGTGAACACTGATATATATATATATATAATATGTGTGTGTGTGTGTGATGTACGTATATAAGACCCCAGATCTCTCCTCTACCCTGGGAAGCACGAGATTTTAAAAAATAGATCTCATGCTTTTCAAAAAAAAGTGTTTACATCTAACCTAACCGAAAGTGACTTAAATGGCATCACATGCGGTCTTCTAGACCAGTGATCTCCAAACTGAGGCCCGGTGGCCGGATGCAGCCCTTTGCTTTTTTTGGGGCACTGATACAAGACACTATTCCTTCCACTGACACCATCAGTGGGGCACTATTCCTCCCACTGACACCAACGGTGGGGTGCTATTCCTTTCCCTAATAGTATTGTTTTTTCCTACTGACACCAGGACAATTTCTACTCCCAATGGCTATGGTTTGGCCCCCCTAAAGTCTGAAGGACAATAAACTAGCCCTGTGATTAGAAAGTTTGGAGACCCTTATCCTAGACCATCGAGCTGTATGATAACCCAGCGACACCGTTATATCAGATACTGGGCTCCCCGACCTCACGGGATAGTCTGAAGAGGCATCGGTGGGTGGGGGGGACATCCCTTCCCGCCACCTTTAAAAGCAATCCAGCGGCTAATTAGCAGCTAGGTTTGCTTTTAGATGAAAGATCATCTCCGCCTGAAAAAAAAAATACCGGGGTTATGGCATACAACTGCAGCCATAACCCCAGTATAACCACTTGAAACCAATCACGTACATGATTTGGTGACAAGTGGATATACAGTAAAAGTGTTTTGTTTGGTAAGTGTGCAGAAGCTAAACACCTAGTGTACAGGAGGCAGTGCGGGAGCATAAAGAAGAACAAACAGGAATAAGCAGGCCAGGTATGAGATGGGGACGGGCCAAGGCACGCTGTAATGTAGAAATGAGCACCAAGCCCCAGGCTCCACTTTTCTTATCGTTTACTTTTTTTTTAACATCCGTCTATCTTGCATTCATTTGTATGTAATATGATATGTGTGTCAAAGATTAAAGTTAGTGGATGTTTCCAGAGTTTCTCAACCATCAGACTGCAATTCAATGCCAGGGGTCACCAAGCTGAGGACAGGTCAAGATGATTCAGTAATATGAAGCAGATTGGGACTTACATGGTTGGATCAGCTGAGATCTGATCGGTTTTCCTAGTTCTGTCTATAGCCAGGTCATTCACACAAGCCTCCTGGGTTTGGTTATTTAAATTCAGCAGAAAATATCTGGGAAGTATGAAGAAACTTTGGGCCTCATGCACATATAGTGCATCTGGAAATTATTCACAGCGCTTCACTTTTTCCACATTTTGTTATGTTACAGCCTTATTACAAAATGGATTCAATTCATTATTTTCCCTTAAAATTCTACAAACAAAACCCCATAGTGACAATGTGAAAGAAGTTTGTTTGAAATCTTTGCAAATTTACAGCCTTTGCCATGACACTCAAAATTGAGCTCAGGTGCATCCTATTTCCATTGATCATCCTTGGGATGTTTCTACAACTTGATCTGGAGTCCACCTTTTGGTAAATTCAGTTGATTGGACATGATTTGGAAAGGCGCAAACTTGTCTATATAAGGCCCCACAGTTAACAGTGCATGTCAGAGCACAAACCAAGCCACGAAGTCTAAGGAATTGTCTGTAGACCTTTGAGACAGGATTGAATCGAGGCACAGATCTTGGGAAGGGTACGAAAAACTTTCTGCAGCATTGAAGGTTCCAATGAGCACAGTGGCCTCCATCATCCATAATGGAAGAAGTTTGGAACCACCAGGTCTCTTCCTAGATTGGCCTGCCTGGCCAAACTAAGCGAATGGAGGAGAAGGGCTTTAGTTAGGGAGGTGACCAAGAACCCGATGGTCACTCTGACAGAGCTCCAGTATTTCTCTGTGGAGAGAGGAGAACCTTCTAGAAGAACAACCATCTCTGCAGCACTCCACCAATCAGCCTGTATGGTAGAGTGGCCAGACAGAAGACACTCCTCAGTAAAAGGCACATGACAGCCCGCCTGGAGTTTGCCAAAAGGCACCTGAAGGACTCTTAGACCATGAGAAACTACATTTTCTGGTCTGATGAATCAAAGATTGAACTCTTTGGCCTGAATGGCAAGCGTCATGTCTGGAGGAAACCAGGCACCGCTCATCACCTGGCCAATACCACTCCTACAGTGAAGCATGGTGGTGGCAGCATCATGCTGTGGGGATGTTTTTCAGCGGCAGGAACTGGGAGACTAGTCAGGGTCGAGGGAAAGATGAATGCAGCAATGTCAAGAGACATCCTGGATGAAAACATGCTCCAGAGCGCTCTGGACCTCAGACTGGGACGAAGGTTTGTCTTCCAACAGGACAACGACCCTAAGCACACAGCCAAGATAACAAAGTAGTGGCTAGGGGACAACTCTGTGAATGTCCTTGAGTGGCCCAGCCAGAGCCCAGACTTGAAACCGATTGAGCATCTCTGGAGAGATCTGAAAATGGCTGTGTACCAACGCGCCCCATCCAACCTGAGGGGGAGCTTGAGATGTCCTGCAAAGAAGAATGGGAGAAACTGCCCAAAAATAGGTGTGCCAAGCTTGTAGCATCATACTCAAAAAGACTTGAGGCTGTAATTGGTGCCAAAGGTGCTTCAACAAAGTATTGAGCAAAGGCTGTGATACTTATGTACATGGGATATTTTTCATTTTTTATTTTTATTAAATTTGCAAAGATTCCAAAGAAACTTCTTTCACGTTGTCATTATAGGGTATTGTTTGTAGAATTTTGAGAAAAATAATGAATTTAATCCATTTTGGAATAAGGCTGTAACGTAACAAAATGTGGAAAAAGTGAAGCACTGTGAATACTTTCCGGATACACTGTAGATGCATAAAATCCCAACACTTTCCGGAACCCGGAGAGCTGCACGTGCTGCATATAGCTTTCAATATAAGTGAAAGGCTGCCTACAGCTGTGGTCAGGCAAACGGAGATGGCTTCTGCATTGGCATTTATCCACAGCATTTCTCCTTATATGTGTGCATGCATGGATAAATGCTAATGCAGAAACCAACCGCATTTACCTGAGCCTGGCCGCATATAGCCATTCACTTAAAGCGATAGTAAAGGAAAAAGAAAAGATAACAAGCATCTCTATACTTACTTGTTCTGTGCAATGGAATTACACAGAGCGGCCCTGAACCTCCTCTTCTTTGGTCCAGCTCCTGGCTCCTCCTCTCTGTCCAGTGCCCCCAGGGGGAACCTGCTTCACACAGGGGCACGTGTGCATGCTCGCTCCCAAGCCCCACTGCTTTGTCCATTGGCACAGACAAGAACACAGAAAACCTTGAGGCTGTAGAATCACTTTAAAGGGATGCCAAGATTTGGCGGGAAGGAGCTAACAAACCTGACTACATTAATGCAAACCATTACTTTATAAGAAATAAAGTTGGTAGTACTTGCCTTACTCCTTGGTCTGCCTCAACGCTCTGTTCCTCCGCAGGTCTGAAACCTACACCGTCAGTTTGCAGTCCATCTTGTACATGCGCTTTATCACATTAGACTCATCCTCTTGGGGGAAAAAAAACCTTTCCCCTGAGATCACCTGAAATCTAGAAAGATCTTCGGATGAAAGGAAGATAATGGTAGGTAATGTTGAATGGCGCATGCACGAGATGAGGCTCATACGTCACGCATCATACAACCTTATACTGTACTTAAGTTTTCCCCCAAGATCTCCCAGTATAGAAAGGAGACCTCCCTAGAAGACACTGGTGACATAGCTTTTCCAGGGGCACCAGTGGGGCTCTGCCTACATCACCAGTGTCTCACTATACAATGAAGTGGAAATCAATTCACTGTAATGTTAGTTGCACGCTATTTCAATTTTTCGCTTTGGTGGGGGAAGATTCACTTTAAAGACAAACTATAGCTAAGTTTTTTTTTTTCTTCTGATAGATGCCTATATACGAGGTGTGTCCAGAAAGTCATGAGAATGATATTTGAAAAATTATTTTTATTGCAAATATTTTACAATTGAACATTGTCCCCTGGTGAGTGTACACAACGTTCCCAGCGAGTTTTCCATTCTTTATAGCAGGGTTCTCTAAACTGTGGCCCTTTGCTAGCCTTTATCGGGCCCTTGGGGCACTATTCCTCCCACTGATATGAGGCATTATTTATTCCACTGATACCAATGATTGGATACTATTCCTCCTACTAATAGGGGCACTACTCCTTGTACTGACTCCAACCCTGGGATCATATTTATTCTCACTGATGCTGGGCCCGGGGCATTTTCTGGACATAATCCGGCACTCCTAAAACCTGAAGGACAATAAACTGGCCATTTGTTTGAGTTTGGAGACCCCTGCTTTATAGCATCCCTGGAAGTCTTCATGTGGCATGGCGTTCAGAGCCTGCATAACGGCTCTTTGGATGTTATCCACACTACCAAAATGGTGTACTTTCTTAGGTTCAGATCCTGAATCACGATTTCATGAACAATTGACTTGGTAATTCCCGTTTCCTCTGCAATCATTCTCATAGCGAGCCATCGGTCGAAAACAGAACAGAATGTGGATGCAGTGAGGTCTGTTCTCAACCGTGACCGATGGCTCACTATGAGAATGATTGCAGAGGAAACGGGAATTATCGAGCCAATTGTTCATGAAATCGTGACTCAGGATTTGAACATAAGTACAACATTTTGGTAGTGTGGAGAACATCCAAAGATCCTACTTGAAGACTTCCAGGGATTCTATAAAGAATAGAAAAATCACGGGGAGCGTTGTGTACACTCACAAGGTGCATACTTTTGAAGTACACAATGTTCAATTATAAAATTTTTCAATAATTAATTTTTTTTTTTTTTTTTTTTTTTAAATATCATTCTCATTTAATTACTTTCTGGACACACCTCGTATATCGCATATTTGAATTAGTACCAGCAAATTGGGTCATCATCACATCTCATCCCTATTTGTGTCACAGAAATACCATTGAAAATAATCGGTGGAACTTTTTGGGTGCTACAGAAATATATCACACGCATTACTTTATAAAAATAATCTTTTTATTGTCGCATTTATGCATATCTAAAAAAGTTTAAAAAGAACAAGAAAAAGGCAGAGCTTTGGCATGCCATTAACAATAATTGCTTAGTGTTCAACAATAAATTATAGCAATTAAAATGTCCACATGTTGCCCTTAATGCCCCACCCATCCGTAGTTTACAAATCTGAAAAAAGGACTCTTCAGTTATGCCAAGCTGGGTGTGATGATGGGTTGGGGTGGCATTTGACACATTTCTCAAATCTCCTGATCTGCTTCATCAGAAACTGTAGCAGCTCTATGTACAGTATGTGCTGAGCCATGCTTTAGGCTGGGTTCACACTGGTGAGACATGACAGCCGTCCTACTTTGGATCCGACTTTGCCCTGCGACATGAAGCCGGCATGTCTCCGACTTTCAATGAACGGGGATCCGACTTGGATCCCAGCCAATGCCTGGCACTGTGTTTGGTATGAATCTTTAGGGGGAACTCTGCGCCAAATTTTAAATAAAAAACCGGCATGGGTTCCCCCTCCAAGAGCATACCAGGCCCTTGGGTCTGGTATGGACCTTAAGGGGAACTCCCTACGCCGAAAAAACGGCGTGGGGGTCCCCCCAAATCCATACCAGACCCTTATCCGAGCACGCAGCCCGACCGGACAGGAATGGGGGTGGGGACGAGCGAGCGCCCCCCCCTCCTGAACCGTACCAGGCCGCATGCCCTCAACATGGGGGTTGGTGCCTTGGGGGAGAGGGGGGCACGCTGCGGCCCCCCCACCCCACAAAGCACCTTGTCCCCATGTTGATGAGGACAAGGGCCTCTTCCCGACAACCCTGGCCGTTGGTTGTCAGGGTCTGCGGGCGGAGGACTTATCGGAATCTGGGAGCCCATCCCGGCCCCCCACCCTATGTGAATGAGTATGGGGTACATAGTACCCCTACCCATTCACCTAGGGAAAAGTGTCAATAAAAAAAACACACACTACACAGGTTTCAAGATTAATTTATTGGGCAGCTCCGGTATCTTCTTCCGACTTTGGGGGGGGAGGGGGTATCTTCTTTCGACTTCTCCCGGTGTTCCGCCTCTTCTCCCGGGCCCCGCCGCTATCTTCTTCCAGCTCTATTGCCAGCGAGGGGCCCGGTCTGCTGCCGCTGTCTTGTCGCCGCTGTCTCGCCGCTTCTTCTCTTCATCTCTTCTTCCAATGTTGACACGACGCTCTCTCCGGCTAGAATGCTCTCTGTGCGCTCTGCTCTGACTTATATAGGCGGTGACCCCGCCTCCTTATGCCGTCACAGTCCCTGGGCATGCTGGGACTGTGACGGAATAAGGGGGCGTGGTCATCGGGTGATGACCACGCCCCCTAAAACGTCACAGTCCCAGCATACCCAGGGACTGTGACGGCATAAGGGGGCGGGGTCACCGCCTATACAAGTCAGAGCGGAGCGCCCAGAGTGCATTCTAGCCCCAGAGAGCGTCGTGTCAACATCAGGAGAAGAGGGCAGAAGATTGAAGACCGGGCTCCTCCGCTTTAGCAAAAGAGCAGAAAATAGCGGAGGAGCCCAGCAGAAGATCCGGAGAGCACGGAGAAGAACCGGAGGGACCCCCGAAGAGAAGAAGGCAGCAGACCGGGCTCCTCTGCTATAGCAAAAGAGCAGAAGATAGCAGAGGAGCCCGGCAGAAGACCCGGAGAGCGTGGAGAAGAACCGGAGAGACCCCCGAAGTCGGAAGAAGACCCCCGGAGCTGTCTAATAAATTACTTTAAAAATCTGTGTAGTGTTTTTTTTTGTAATTGACACTTTTTCCCTAGGTGAATGGGTAGGGGTACGATGTACCCCATACTCATTCACATAGGGTGGGGGGCCGGGATCTGGGGACCCCCTTATTAAATGGGGCTCCCAGATTCCGATAAGCGCCCCGCCCGCAGACCCCGACAACCAACGGCCAGGGTTGTCGGGAAGAGGCCCTTGTCCTCATCAACATGGGGACAAGGTGCTTTGGGGTGGGGGGGCCCGCAGCGCGCCCCTCTCCCCCAAGGCACCAACCCCCCCATGTTGAGGGCATGCGGCCTGGTACGGTTCAGGAGGGGGGGGGGGCGCTCGCTCGTCCCCACCCCCATTCCTGTCCGGCCGGGCTGCGTGCTCGGATAAGGGTCTGGTATGGATTGGGGGGGACCCCCACGCCGTTTTTTTCGGCGTAGGGGGTTCCCCTTAAGGTCCATACCAGACCTAAGGGCCTGGTATGCTCTTGGGGGGGAACCCATGCCGGTTTTTTATTTAAAATTTGGCGCGGAGTTCCCCCTCAAGATCATCTGAGCACAAGTCGCTTGCCGAAGTCAGATCATGCGAGACGGCGATCCGACTTTGATCCGACTTCAATGATAGTCAATAGGCTGAAGTAGGATCAAAGTCGGATCAAAGTAGTACAGGGAGCATTTCTAAAGTCGGAACGACTTGTGTCGGACCAGTTAGGACGGCTCCCATAGGGAAACATTGGATTTTACACGTCATGCGACATGAGCTCCCAATGTCGGAGCGTTTGTCGGACCAGTGTGAACCCAGCCTTAGACAAGTCAAGTGGCCAATCCCATTAAATCCTAATAGCCCATAGAGGTGGAAAGGGGTAGAACTAATCTTGCCACCTTTTCTGGGAAAAATTCCTGCCATGTGATCTCTTTCCCAATACTCCATCAAAGTGTGCCTGTCCCAGAACAAGCAAGGGGGGGGGGGCAAGTTTGTATTATCATGATGTGATTTAAAATAAATAAATATAAATGAAATAAGTAGTAAAGAGAAATACCCTACAAAATCAGATTAAAAAAACCCTTTTCAATATTTTGGTAAATTTGTCAAATTTTTTTTTTTTTTTTTTTTAGTATTGTGTTTTTTGATGTTATTTTTCAAAGAGATATTTTACAAGTGAGAAAAAAAAATGAATAAAAATAGCAGCTTTAGTAAATTTAACACTGGGCTGCTGATTGTGTTTAGTGTGTCCTAAAGCCTCATTCACAGGAGAGGCACACTCTACTGCCGTCCGTGGTAGATTGCTTTTCAGAGGGCTGTAGAGCACTGGCTGCCAGGCATTCAGGAGGCTATACTGTTTTATTTTATTTTCTATTGAAATCCTGCACCGCAATGGTGATCCAAGCATTTGTCTTATGCCCCGTACACACGGTTGGACTTTGTTCGGACATTCCGTCAACAAAATCCTAGGATTTTTTCCGACGGATGTTGGCTCAAACTTGTCTTGCATACACACGGTCACACAAAGTTGTCGGAAAATCCGATTGTTCTGAACGCGGTGACGTAAAACACGTACGTTGGGACTATAAACGGGGCAGTGGCCAATAGCTTTCATCTCTTTATTTATTCTGAGCATGCGTGGCACTTTGTCGGTCGGATTTGTGTACACACGATCGGAATTTCCGACAACGGATTTTGTTGTCGGAAAATTTTATATCCTGCTCTCAAACTTTGTGTGTCGGAAAATCCGATGGAAGCCTACACACGGTCGGAATTTCCGACAACAAGGTCCTATCACACATTTTCCGTCGGAAAATCCGACCGTGTGTACGGGGCATTACGGTTTCAGCGCAGCCCCATTCACTTGAATGGGTTGTGTTTGGCTGCGGGATTGCCTGCCAAGTGTGACATGCTGTATATTTCTTACCATGAAATAAAGCATCACGGGCAAGGCAATAAGTACTACCCCTCCGGCCACCATTGCACTGTTTAGCTGCATGAACCAATTGCCTACTGAATATCGGGTGGTATTGGCCAGTTAAATTAAAACCTTCTGTCATTCACCCTGTGTGTACAACAGCCGGTCCGACTGAAACTGGCCATTCGGCCGGCTTCTGTCAAAGGGGCATGACCAAAAAAGGCCTGCCGATCGGCATCTGATCAGGGCTCTCAGCCGATAGCTTGGAGCGCTGACCGGTGTGTTCTGGTGGCGGGAGCCTTACCGCTGTGTTGAAAAAAAAAAAAAAAAATGAATCATTTGTACTAGGCTTAAGTGTTTGAAGTTGCTGTTTTGACTCTTTTATTTTCCAATTATGCAAAGTATCTGCATTGGTATGGAAAGCACATAGTAAAGACAAAAATAAAAAGGACAATTAATAATAAAGAAAATAAATAAACAAATTAAATGGGCAAACTCGATGGACTACTCAGTCTTTTTCTGCTGTCACTTTTCTGTGTTTCTATGGTTCTTCCTCTGGTTCTTCTCTCTCTGCTGTCTTCTTCCTCTGCCGGTTCTTCCTTCAGTTCTTCTCCTGACGATAGCTCCCGCTGTTGTGTTCCCTCCCATAACTGCACAATTCTGGCCAAAATGAGAATCACCATTTTTTGGCTTAGAATAAAAAGATCACGATTCTCGCAGCGTAAAATCTTTCACATTATACAAAAAAAAAATGGGCTAACTTTACTGGTTCGTTTTTGTTTTTTTTTTTATTATTCATTAAAGTTTAATTTTTTCCCAAAACATTGCATTTGAACAACAGTGTGACATAAAATATAGCAACAAACACCATTTTATTCTCTCTCTCTCTCTCTCTCTCTCTCTCTCTCTCTCGATCTCTCTCTCTCTCTCGATCTCTCTCGATCTCTCTCTCTCTCTCTCGATCTCTCTCTCTCTCTCGATCTCTCTCGATCTCTCGATCTCTCTCTCTCTCTCGATCTCTCTCTCTCGATCTCTCTCTCTCGATCTCTCTCTCTCGATCTCTCTCAATCTCTCTCTCTCTCTCTCGATCTCTCTCAATCTCTCTCTCTCTCTCTCTCTCTCCCAACAAATGTCAGAAAAATTAGTGTTTAAGTGGTTAAACCTCCCTCATTTACACTCCAAAGTGTATTCCTTGGATGTAAAGGACAAATGCTTACAATGTTTATACTTAAGCTCCACTGCTAAAGAATGTTGTGATTCTTGGCAGACTGCCTTTTTTTTTTTTTTTTTCCTTCTTTTGATGGCTGTTGGCTTCACCAGAGCAGAGAGAATTCTCTGCATAGAATCGGGAAATACTTTGTCAAGATCGCAAGGGGGAAGAATTCGCAATAACGATTAATCGTGCAGCTCTAACATGGGGCATGGCCATCCAGTGACGTCATCTGGAGGCCCCGCCCCTTGTGACGTCACCGCCCGGGCACAGGAACGTTTTCCAAATTTCACACTGCACAGAGTAGCATTGATGTGAACTAGCATCGTTAAAAACATTGATTTATTTTTTTGTCTTGGCTTGGATACTTCTTGTAGTGCGACACCTCTTAACCGCTTTCTTGGTAAATGAGGGATTGGCAGCATGTCTTTGGGTAAGGGGTGAGCAGATTTTCCTTGGACTTATTTATAGGCTGTGAAATCAGTGATTCCATAGTGTTTGGTTGGAGCAGGTGTGATTAGGTGAAAAGTTTGCAATTGATAAGGAAAGTCTGAGATATGGGAAAGGGCTGTGAGGCCGTACAGGGAGGGGGATGGGAATCGCCACATGCGTAGAAGGCAGAAAATACTTTGTTTAGTGCAGGTGTTCAGATTGTGAAATGTATAGAGGTGGAAGGTAGCCGTGTCCTCAGCTTTTTACGTGATTCTCCTCTTACATGCCAGCATAGAGGCTCATTCACACCAAATGTATTAAACTGCATTGATCAATGCATGCTCAGCACAAGGACACTGATAGAAGAGCTCTTCTCTATGTGCCCCCTTCTTATCATACAAGTATGAGGCAGAAGAATACACCATCTTTGTTTTAGTACAACACATTACAGTGCACATCAGCACGTCACAATATGGTGGTTGGGCATGGAGTTAAAAGCTTATTTCACTTTTCCAACAAAAGTTTTTATGTGTTCAAGCATCCCCAGTAGATTAAAAATCACTGCGCAGGTTTTAAAAAGGGGCTTCTTTTAAATGTCGTACCTGTAGGATGTGTGTGGGCGTGGCCTCTCCCAAGCCTGCCAGAAAAACTCCTGGTGTGGGTGACCCATCCGCCCTGCCTAGATGCCAGGCTGTGCCATAGATCATTCTGTGAAAACTCCACTAACTTCGCTTTTATGTTATTAAGAGTTAGTACAGAGTTGGTACATGTAGTTCTCCTCCCGTCAGGGGAAAAATAAGAATCATAAAAGGAAAAAAAGGAAGGCCTCCACATAGCGCAGATCAAAACAACGTATAGTATTTCATAATAAAAAATTGGTACAAACATCACTCAAGATGCGTACATAAAATGTAATCACAGGAACTAGTAAAACAGGCGCAGTGTATGGTGCCTAGCAGACATGTACCAGGAATATTGTGGTTGAGTCCTTGTTCCCTGGATTGCAGTCCGATCGAATTGCTGCAAGTCAGGGCCGGTACAAGGGGGGGGCGGAAGGGGCGGATGCCCTGGGCGGGACTATTTAATGGAGGAAGAGGGGCGCAATAGAAGCGCCAGTGAACCGGTGTTGTAAAAATTCCTGCTACCTATGCACAGTTTACAACACCGGCCGCGCGAAAATTGATCATTTTTAACATGTGCCGAGTGCTCTCCTGCACCCGGCACAAGCCTGAGACCAGCCCCGCCCCGCCTCTCACTTCCCTATCAGGGTTTCTATCCCACATTGGAGGATCTACCCGTCAATCGCCGACAGCTGGCGCCTGATGGGTAGATCGAGATGCATGCAGAGCAGCGCAGCAAGCATCTGTAAGAAATGTTCTCTCTCTCATGTCACGCTGCTCCCCGGCGGCCCCTCCTCTCTTCTCGTCCTTCCCTATTTGCACCCTCGAAAGGGGTCTAAATATTCAACTTCACAAAAATCACTTTTAAATATCTTTTGAGTAGTTTTTTTGCACTTTCCAGCACAACCATTTATTATGCTCACCTTTGCCCTAGGTGTATATCTAGGGCACATTAAATGTTTTTAGCGCTGCACTTTTCCCCCCAACTATAGCATTGTGTATAAGTCACAAGTACCGGTAGGCCTGCTTGCCTTAAGGGAAAGGGACCTGCTATTAGCTATAGTGTCTGACCAGTTGTATGGGGTTTGACATGACATGCAGGAGACAGATCTTGCATACGGGGGGGACGGATCTTGCATACGGGGGGGACGGATCTTGCATACGGGGGGGACGGATCTTGCATACGGGGGGGACGGATCTTGCATACGGGGGGGACGGATCTTGCATACGGGGGGGACGGATCTTGCGTACGGGGGACGGATCTTGCGTACGGGGGACGGATCTTGCGTATGGGGGACGGATCTCCTGTAGATGAGATCCAACCCTATAGATAAAAACCTGTCCCCTGCAGATAAAATCGGTCCTCTTTAAATAATAATTGTGGCCTGCAGATAAGATCTGTGCCCCCGTAGATGAGATCTGTGTCCCCTGTAGATGAGATCTGTGTCCCCTGTAGATGAGATCTGTGTCCCCTGTAGATGAGATCTGTGTCCCCTGTAGATGAGATCTGTGTCCCCTGTAGATGAGATCTGTGCCCCCGTAGATGAGATCTGTGCCCCCGTAGATGAGATCTGTGCCCTGTATCCGTTGTGTCTGTATTACAATAATATAAGTAAGTGACAATGCAGACAAGTCACCAAGGGACAGAGACACTCCGTACCAGCCAGACCCTGACTAGTTATTGCTGCTGAAGACTGGATACATTGTACTGTTCTTGTCGTCACAGAGAACAAACAAGAGGAATGTTACATTGTCTTTAAATATGCAGCCTGTTACTACTTTAATATATTTCCAAGGATATGTTATTATACCGTGCCTTATGGGGCCCCTAAGAGGGCATTGGGCTCACTATGGATAAGATTTGTCTTTAATGTATGACTAAAGGCAAAACTATTTAGGTTTGGATTTAGTGGAGAGGGGATAGAACCCCTGTCAGGCTTTTAGTGTCTGTGTCCCCATTAGGGAGCTACGGTCACATTATACACTTTTATTTTATAACATCAGCATTGTAATAACAATACAAACAATAGTTATTTTTGGCAATCCAATATAAACTTAGGAAATCTCCTTTCATGTTCTGAGATCTGCCTGTCTGCTGGCCATCTAGTTCCACAACTTCCTTTGCCTGCATGCTTTGCAGGTTCTCTGCTGTTTACATTCCATTTCTGAGGACTACATATCCCATGGTACCTTGCTGCCTGCAAGCAGTGATTCCTGTACTGAGTCTGCCTCATGAAACTCCTCCTCTCAGCACCTCTGTAGTTCCGAATGCAGGCTCTGTGAAATGTGTGACAGATGACTATTACATGGAGCATTTACCAATCCTCATATGAAATATGGAACAGCAAATATGTAAAATGTGAAAGCCACCTCTATAATGCCTAATTTAGAATGCATGTTTCAGAAATGCACTACAGCTGTCAGGTCAGAGCAATATATTGATGGTGACGGACATGGCAAGAAACAGCGTGTCTTCCAGGAACATTTTGTATAGAATTCAAGGATGACGGGACAAGGAAATGAAGGAAGGGTTAGACATGCATACAATATGGGAGACATACGTGGACATAAATCGCGGTCTCAGCTGCTCTATCTCACATTGTTGTGAAGCCGGCTCCCCCCAGTGACTCGATGGGCCCTATAAAGGAGGCTCTCACTACAATCTCCTCCGATAAGACAAAAATGCAGAGCTGGGGAACAGTCACGCTACACAAATCTGTTCATTCAGCAAGATTCCGACTCCACTGCAACATTGAGGAAACGTTAAAGTGAACCTGACTATGGCCTACCTAAACAATGCATTCCATTTGTGTCCAATCAGGCAGGCTCTCCCATGGGAGATCTAAAAGAGTTTGTACAGTTAGGTTGGAACGTGTATGGTGAGGCCCCCCCGTTCACATCTCGCGATTTAGGATTGCGGGCAGAATCTCTGCGATCCCAAATTGCGTGGCAATCGAAGCACAACGTGCTGCACATGTTTGGGTGCCATTATCCTTCAATGGCACCCCAAACATGATGTGACTCTGTTGCGTCCTGAAAGCATCGCACGGCAGTTGCAGCAAACCGCACCTTTCAAAATCGCCTGAAGCTTCTCACCCGAAAAGGAGCAGGAGCTTCTTTTCAGGGGAGAAAAGCGTATAGGTTAGTCTATCCAAGTGAATGGGCTGCCCTATGTGACCCGCAACACCATGTGACAGTCGCCTGTCAAGAACGCTTGTTCCCGTTATGCCAAAGTGTGAAGGCAGCCTCAGACTTTGAGAGCCTTTTATTTTGATGCACCTGGAATGTAGTATGTAGCTGATTTAAAGTATTATTATTATTATACAGGATTTATATAGCGCCAACAGTTTACACAGTGCTTTACAATATAAAAGGGAGACAATACAGTTATAATATAATAAAATACAAGAGAATTGAGAGGGCCCTGCTCAGAAGAGCTTACAATCTAATAGGGTGGGGCAGGTGGTACAAAAGGCTGTAACTGGGGAATGAGCTGATGGAAGTGGTAAAAGATTAGTTAGAGAAGTTATAAGCTTTCCTGAAGAGATAAGTTTTCAGGAACCACCTGAAAGTAGCAAGAGTAGGGGATAGCCAGATAGGTGGAGGTAGCGAGTTTCAGAGGATGGGTGAGGCTCTGGAGGAATCCTGGAGACGAGCATGTCCTTTAACCACTTGCCGTAATTAACCCATTTTAAAACCTCCTGGACTTCAGGTAGTTAAAACAAGTTCATGGCTGCAGCTGCGGCTTTGAGCTTGATATCACTTTTTTTTTTTTCTGCCTGCTATTGGCGGTTCAGTAAAAGTGATCCAGGTGGCTCTACGGCCGCTCAATCACTTTTAGTGCTCTTCCAGGCGGGCCCCTAGCTGCTCATCTGAACTGTCCCAATACAGCTGGATGGAGCTGCAGCATTTTAACCAATCTTGCCTATTGAGTTTAATGAGGCAACCGTGTGCAATGCGCGCAATTGGGGTAGTTTGGCATTACAGGGTTGAATCAGGTGGGAACGCCTCCTCACCACATGTCAAATGCTCTTTAAAAAGCAGCCTGCACACAGATCGCTTTTCAGAGGACACTGCGTGCCCTCCATTTCAGCTAATCAAGCACAATATTTGCTTGATTAGCTACAGCGGAGACATGGGGGGGGGGGGGGGGGGATTGACAATAGTGTAAGTAAAGTGAAAAAATGAAAGCTGCTGCTTTAGGCATGAGCTTATTTTAAAGTGATTGTAAACCTTTTTTTTTTTTTTTTTTTTAAATGACAAACTTTCTACTTTTTCTGTGTAATGGTTTTGCTTAGAGCATCCCTGATCCTCTTCTTGGGTCCCATGCCGGCGCTCCAGTCTCCCCTCCCCCCCCCCCTCAGCTTGCTATGGGGGGCACTCGTGCGTGCTCTCTCCAGAGCACAGCTTGGCCCTGCCTCCCCCCCCTTGGCTGTGATCGACCTGCAGCTCCTGCCATTGTCTCTGTGCCAATGAGTAGGGAGAGAGCCAATGGTCTCATGCACATCGCAAATAACAAACTTTCTACTTTCTTTCTGTGCAATGGTTTTGCTTAGAGCATCCCTGAGCCTCCTCTTCTTGGGTCCCATGCTGGCGCTCCTGTCCCACCCCCCCTTTAGTTTGCTATGGGGGGCACTCGTGCGTGCTCGCTCCAGAGCACAGCTTCGCCCTGCCCCCCCCCCCCACTGGCTGTGATCGACCTGCAGCAGGAGCTACTGGATCCCGCCGCTGTCTCTGTGCCAATGAGTAGGGAGAGAGGCAGTGGTCTCATGCACATCGCTGGATCGAGATCAGGCTCAGGTAAGTACAAGTGGGAAATTGGGGGGGCTACATGCAGAAGGTTTTTTACCTTACCATAAAACCCATTGGGATAAAAAACCTTCAGCCTTTAAAGCCACCCGAAGTCCATGCTATTTATATACAGCCTACGGACAGAAAGTGGTTGGACTGAAAAATGTGAATTTACAACATAACTTCCTTTAAAAGTACAAATTGACCTTTACAACACGTTCTGCCGGGAATATAGTTTTTGCATTCTTCTGTTATATTTAAATAGGTTTTATTTCCGCAAGCTTCTTCACGTTTTGATGCACAATGCTAGTCCTTTCCATTCTCTTCACATTGTGCTGATTGTGAACTGTACACCCAGGTGGACTGCTGGGAAGCTTCTATGGTATTCGGGACGGCTGATGTACCTGGGGAGCAAAATACTAGTTCTAGGCTGTCTGTTCCGAGTCATTGACCTGAGAGCAGGAGGCAGATTAGGGGACAGCCAGGAAACAAGCATTGTTAGAAGCTCCTGCATTTCACTCCAAAGACATGCTGGTAGGTTAATTGGATCCTGTCTAAATTGTCCCTAATATGTATGAATGTGAGTTAGGGACCTTAGATTGTAAGCTCCTTGAGGGTAGGGATTGATGTGAATGCACAATGTATATGTAAAGCACTGCATAAATTGACGGCGCTATATAAGTACCTGAAATAAAAATAAAAATAACATTTCTGTTAGGCTGGGTTCACACTATGTGCGGGCAGGGGGTCCGGTGTGTCCCCATTCACTGTTTCAAGTCTGAATTTTTGGCTGAATTTGGACCTGAAATGGAGCCAAAGATGTAGCCCTTTGCTAGCCTTTATCCAGCCTGACACTACTCCATCCAATGACACTAATGATGGAGCATAATTCTTGTCGCTGACACCAACAATGGGGCACTATTCCTTCCACTGACACCATCAAATGGGGAACTATTCCTCCTATTGACACCAACAATGGGGCATAGTTTCTTCCATTGAGACCATAAATGCGGCATAATTCCTTCCATTGATACCAACATTGGGCTACTTTACCTCCCACTGATACCAATGGAAGGGCAAAATTCCTCCAACTGACACCAACGAAAGGGGCAGAATTCTTTCCATTGACACCAACGATGGGGCGCTATCCCTGCAACTGACGCAAACAATAGGGCACTATTCCTTCAACTGACATCAACGATGGGGTGCTAGTCACCAAAGATATGCCAGGGCATTTTCTACTCCCACTGGCCCTAGTCAGGCCTCCCTAAAGTAAACTGGCCTTTTGTTTAGAATGTTTGGAGACCACTGTTTTTAAAGAGGAAGTAAACTTCCTCTGCTGACATTTACCTATAGGTGAGCCTATAATAAAGCTTACCGTTTAGGAGATATTTACATTACATACAGCCAGTGACATCACTGGCACATGCATTTTGAAGGAACGGCCACTAGTGCCGTTCCTTCCGAGCCCTGTGCCGTAAATGGCGGCTGCGCGGGAGTGAAGTCATCGCAGCTCCAGCCAATCACAGAGCTGGAGCCCACAAACCCGGAAGCAAAGCAGGTGACAGTGGAACGGCTGCAGCGCTGACATTGTGGCGCTGGAACAGCTTAGTTTTTAGGTAAGTTTTACATAATGTGCTAGTATGCAATGCATACTAGCACATTATGACTTTACCTTGCAGGAAGAAAAAAATAAAATGTCCAGTGGTATACAAGTATACCTTTTTGTTAAAAATCATACTTCACCTGAACCCACAGAGCTTGTGATAGGGTTGCCATTATTATTATGCCAGGGAAAATGTAGACAAATGTGTCACTCATGGATCAATTATGAATGGTTGGCCCTGAACAGAGACCATATGTGTCACTACTTGAGCGATTGCGCGTGAGCAGCCGCTAATAGCTGCGGGAGAAGTCAGCCTCCAATTGCTTTCAGTGGGGCTTCCCACCTGCAGCTAATCGCAGGGAAGCCCCGCTGGTTCTCCTGCATCTAATCACAATTTGCCCCATTCGCAACTCTTCCACCAGGGACTGCATTGGACAGCTATTCCAGCACAGTCCCATCACAGGTAAAGACAAAATGCCTTTTCTCCTACCTGGCCCGTTCACAGTTCTGCGTTGCGGTGGTGTGGTACAGCATGCATTACTGGGGGGCGATACGTAGCCTCCTCACTGCCTGTATTAACCCTAAAAAGCACACTTGAATAGGTTGTATACTGTGCACAGTACCACTGGGGAGGAGTATATTTTTTCCTAAGGCCACATTAGGCCCGTGGTACAACCCAGTCTGCAGCTTAAAGGGGAACTAAACCCTCCTGTCCTTTTCAGGTAAAGAAGATGCCATCTTAGCTTCTGTTCGATCTACAACTGCCATGGTGCTGCATACAGTATGTGATCAGTTATGATACCAGCCATTTGATGGTTTGACAGTTTGGTTGGGAGCACAAGCAAAATGACAGTTATCGTTCCTGGCATTTTTTTTTAGGGCCAGCTCACACACGCTTTTTTTCTGCAGTAAAAATGCATGCACAGTGTTTTCCATGTATTCCAAGCCTCATCGAAGCCCCACTGAAGCCCCACCAAAGCCTGATTGAAGCCCCACCAAAGCCTGATTGAAGCCCCACCAAAGCCTGATTGAAGCCCCACCAAAGCCTGATTGAAGCCCCACCAAAGCCTGATTGAAGCCCCACTGAAGCACCAAGCAAAAGCAAGGTGTAAACTGGACTATAAGCTAACCATTTTATTTAGTGACCGGAGCTTTGACTGACATTCAGAGAGCTTTATCAAAGCCTGTCCAAAGCCTTGTTTAGAAGCAAGTGTAAACTAGCCCTTAAGAGGGGCAATTGGGGTGCAGTAAGAATATCTCAACCACCTACTTTTACTGCTTCTGACCCCAAGTGTCCTAAGCTCAGTGCCTTGGAATGGTGACTCAGGTTTTCTGATGGATTCTTCTATACTATACCAGTAGAGAATATGGGAGGGTACAGGTGACATCATTGCCTGATGTAAAGCCAAGCCCAAGTGTGTCGTCATAGAAGGTACAGCCATATATTATTACTATAGACTCTCAGCAACACCTTGACGTTCCTTCACTTCTCCATAATATGAAGTCTGCTCTCCATCCTTCATCATCCCACCCGATTACAGATATGGTTCTTTGTTTCTCAAAAAACTCAGAAGCATCTGAATCTGGCCTGAGACCAAATAGTTTTACAGAATATTCACATGAATAATGTGCCATGTCTACATTCTATATTAAGATTAAGCATAGGTCGTAGTTCTAAGTTTAGATTCTTGAAAGCGGACTTGGTGTCAGATGGATTCTCTTCCCATGTTAAGTGCAAGTGCTAAGTGATGTGTCAGGGTAACACGTCCAGGTATTTATTACCTCTCAGAGCTGAGAGTACTCCCCTGACCATGCCTTCATCTTCCTTTCTTCCTGAAATCTTTGTTCATGCATCATCTAGGGTCAGACTTTTTTCTTTCTTTTTTTTATTTTTTTTTTTTATAAATCTTTTTATTTATTTCCTTAATAAACAAGCAGACAAAACCAAACAAAACAACACATCATACAAATTGTGCCAAAATATAGATGCACGTTCAGGATCCAATCACATTGCATAGCATCCATCAATTCAAAGATAGGAAATAAAAATTTAAAAAAGTAGGGATGCAACGATACCATTTTTTTTTTTTTTACGAGTACCGATACTTTTTTTTTTTTTAGTACTTGCTGATATGTTTTCACTTCAGCTGTCAACAATGATACAAAGCATTGAAAAGTACAAAACAAATAAATAGATTTTTTTTTTAATTTTGCGGTTTTTCAATGTGAAATGTGTTAATATATGTTAATATATGTGTGTAAAAATATTCACTTACAAAGCAAATAAAAAAAGTTTTAATTGTTTATAAAATAGACGTGAAAACAAAAAAGCAGGAAAATAATTAAATAGAGGAGAATAGGGAGTTAATTAAGACTGATTAGAGTAAATGAAGGGTTTATAAGGGGTTAAACAGAGGAACATTTGTTCATCCCTTTGATCTGCAGATGAATAAACTGAAAGATACAAAAAAACAATGTGTCTTTTTATTTTAGTGTTTCAGCAGCTGAGCAATGTTGTTAATAAACATCGCCTGCTGCTTTTTTTTTTTTTTTTTGACAGTTACCTGACTTCTTTAACACTTCAGATGTCAACAGGGGAGACCCACTGACCGCTCTAAAAACCTAGTCTGAAAGTACCAATTTCAGGTACCGGTGCATTTGCACGAGTACCGATACTTGTGTACTCAGTATCGGCACCAATACCGATACTAGTATCAATGCAACCCTAAAAAAAAGTAATAAAATAATTAACGAAAAGGTATTTTAACTGAGCTGCGATCTAAGCCTTATCATTTGTCAAATTAAATATCAATCCACATCTAATATAGCAAAAGTAAACTTTAGTCCCTTTTATCCACAGTGGCCCCGAGCATCCTGTATATAGAAATATCTATATTATAATCAATAACCCCCATGGGCATTAGATGCCGTATACGGCTTGTCCAGCCACTTTGCCCACACTTTGTTATACTTACTTGGACAGCCCCTGTTAATGTAGGTATCTCTATACAGTGAATTAAATTATTATTAATAAATTATTATTTAACTGTTTCCAGTATAAAAGCGTAGGAGAAGAGGGTTTCTTCCAGTGTAAAGCAATAGTTTTTCTTGCATAAAATAATGTAGTATTAACAAACCCTCGCTCAGATACTGTAGGGAGAAAAGCCTCCAACAGACCCAACATACATACAGACATTGGGAACGGCAGAGGAGCAGAAGTAATAGAGTTCAACAAATCCACCACTTCCACCCAAAAAATGACTATCTATGGACAGGTCCAGAGGAAGTGTGTGAAATCCCCCTGAGCCGCTCCACACCGCCAGCACTCAGAAGAGCACACAGGATTTATCTTTTGAAGTCTGAGTGGCGTAATATTTGCTCTATGTACCAATTTAAATTGGATCATAAGGTGTCTCATGGATACCAGAGAGGGAAATCCCACTCACTCCTACAATTTTCCATGTCCAGATCCGGTATGTCTCGCATCCACCTAACTCTAATGCCCCGTACACACGGTCCGATTTTCCAGCCGAAAATGTTCGATGGGAGCTTGTTTTTGGAAATTCCGATCATGTGTACACAATTCCGACGCACAAAGTTCCACGCATGCTCGGAATCAAGCAGAAGAGCCGCACTGGCTATTGAACTTCATTTTTCTTGGCTCGTTGTACGTGTTGTACTGCACCGCATTCTTGACGTTCGGAATTTCCGACAAGATTTGTGTGACCGTGTGTATGCAAGACAAGTTTGAGCCAACATCAGGCGGAAAAAATCCATGGATTTTGTTGTCGGAATGTCTGATTGTGTGTACGGGGCATAACTCCTTACCGTGTCTTGCTACACACTACACTTCAGACACCTGCTGACGGCTTCCAGTTCCTCTTTAGGCCTCTCCGGCAGATGGGTTAACCCCTTCAGGACCAAAGTTCAAAAGATGAGATGGAGACTGTGATGTCACTGCTCCTCTCCACCTCATCCAATCAGAAAATGCCTTTCATTGAAAAAAAAAATGCCATTTTATGAATGGCAGAGGTGCAGAGTGAGCGACCCTCTTTGTCAGTGTGCAGAGGAAAAGCTACTCGCACAGGATCTGGAAAATTGTGGATCTTACTATTTGCAGCGCCAGCTACTACAGTGATTCATGGCATCCCCTTCAGGTATCGGATATGCATAAAAGTACAAAATTACTGCGCTTCCCAATAGCCCAAGCTGCAGTTCTAATTTCTAGGTAACAAAAATACATATAACAAGATAATCAACAGAACCGCACTAACAAATAAATTATAAGGATGTGAATAGACCACAAATTACAAAAAATATTGAAAAACTGATATCGCAAAATACAGCAAGTTTATAAATAGAAAACACACAGTGTATAATCCAACCCAAATTGTGATATCTAGAAACCATATGTGACTTAAAAAAAATGGATAATAAATAAGTGAATAAATAATAGTGACTAAAATAAGAAAAAGTCCTTGAGATCAGTTAAATCCACAAATAGTGATTAAAAGTTCATCAGCAAGCACCCAGTGAAAAATCCACCACCTGTAAAAATACGCGCTTACCAAAGGTAAGCTTTAACCCAGCTTATATTGGAGATCCACCCAGCGGGGACAACACCATCAGTCTCATCACATAGGAAGGACAACCGGAACTCTCCGTCCAGAGAAAACCGAATGGTCAGCAAGGGAAACCCAAGGAAATGAAAGATGCATTCTCCATAGTGTGAATCAGTATAAACAATTTATTAAAATAAAGGGTAATTGCACTTACTACAGATTGTACGGTTAAAAACATGTAACCATGAAACAGCCGGCCGGCCTGCATACACCCGTTCACAGTGGGATAGAAACGATGACGTCAGCGCGTCTGCCTTCCGACGTACGTTTCGTCCTAATGGACGTGGTCATAGGAACGATATGCATACTTAAAGGGGTTGTAAACCCTCATGATTTTTCACCTTAATGTATTCTATGCATTAAGGGAAAACTTTCTTTGCTACAGCTGCCCCCAGAGCCCCCTTTATCTTACCTGAACCTGTCGGTTCCAGTGATGAGTACGAGCCCAGCGGCTCCAGCCACTGTCTCTATCCTCATTGGATAGATTGATAGTAGAGCTGCACGATTCTGGCCAAAATGAGAATCACAATTTTTTTTGCTTAGAATAAAGATCACGGTTCTTTCACGATTCTCAGTGTAACATCTTTCACATTCTACAAAAAAATTGGGATAACTTTGCTTATTTTTTTTTTTCAATGTATTTTTCCTAAAATGCATTTTTGAAAGACTGCTGCGCAAATACAGTGTGACATAAAATATTGCAACAACCGCCATTTTATTCTCTAGGGCCTCTGCTAAAAAAAATATATACCGTATTTATCAGCATATAACACACACCTTAATTTTAAGAGGGAAAAAAAATGTACATTTTAAATAAAGAATTTTGAAGCAAAATAAGGGTCAGTGCCCATCATTGCAGCATGATAAGTGCCCATCTGCAGCCTTGCCCATCATTGCAGCATGATCAGTGCCCATCTGCAGCCTTGCCAATCATTGCAGTATGATCAGTGCCCATCTGCAGCCTTGCCAATCATTGCAGTCTGATCAGTGCCCATCTGCAGCCTTGCCCAATCATTGCAGTCTGATCAGTGCCCATCTGCAGCCTTGCCCAATCATTGCAGTCTGATCAGTGCCCATCTGCAGCCTTGCCCATCATTGCAGTCTGATCAGTGCCCATCTGCAGCCTTGCCAATCATTGCAGTCTGATCAGTGCCCATCTGCAGCCTTGCCAATCATTGCAGTCTGATCAGTGCCCATCTGCAGCCTTGTTATTGCCAAAATAGAGAGCTGTGTACTTGGCTCGGCTCGCAGTCCTGCCCAGTCCCATCCCTTGGCCCGGCTCTTATGATTGACATAACACCGGTCCAATGGCGGGATGTCAATGCTAGGAGGCGGGACTGGGCATGACTGCGTGCAGAGCCGAGTACACAGGAGATTCGTCTCTGTCTATTTCGCGCTCGTTCCCTCCTTCCCCTCCGAGGCAGCCGTTCAGCGTATAACACGCTCGCATGATTTTCCCCTGATTTTAAGGGGGGAAAAGTGTGTGTTATACGCCGATAAATACGGTATATAATGTTTGGGGGGTTCTAAGTATCCTAGCAAAAATGATTTTAACTTGTAAGCAACAAGTGTCAAAAAAGGTTTAGTCTTTAACCACTTCAGCCCTGGACCATTTTGCTGGCCAAAGACCAGAGCGTTTTTTGCGATTCGGCACTGCGTCGCTTTAACTGACAATTGCGCGGTCGTGCGACATGGCTCCCAAAACAAAATTGACATCCTTTTTTTTGTTGTTTTTGCTTTCTTTTGGTGGTATTTGATCACCTCTGCGTTTTTTATTTTTTGCGCTGTAAACAAAAAAAGGGCAACAATTTAAAAAAAAAAACGCAATATTTTTTACTTTTTGCTATAATAAATATCCCCAAAAAAATATATAAACCTTTTTTTTCCCTCAGTTTAGCCGATACGTATTCTATATATTTTTGGTAAAAAAAAAAATCGCAATAAACGTTTGGTTTGCGCAAAAGTTATAGCATCTACAAAATAGGGGATAGTTTTATGGCATTTTTATTTAATTTTTTTTTTTTTTACTAGTAATGGCAGCGATCTGCGATTTTTATCATGACTGCGACATTATGGCGGACACATCGGACACTTTTGGCACTATTTTGGGACCATTCACATTTATACAGCGATCAGTGCGATTAAAAATGCACTGATTACTGTGTAAATGTGTCTGGCAGTGAAGGGGTTAACCACTAGGGGGTGCTGTAGGGGTTAAGTGTGTCCTAGGGAGTGATTCTAACTGGGGGGTGGGCTGTGTGTGACACGGCACTGATCACCGCTCCCGATACATCAGCATTTCCCTGTTCTTCCTCTCCGTGAGACGATCGCGGGTATCCCTGCAGACATTGAGTCCGCGGGACCCGCGATCACACTCACGGAGCTCGCGGCGGGCACGCGCGCCCACAGTGCCGCGTCTTAAAGGGCAACGTACAGGTAATATGCCTGTAAGTGCCCTTCTGCCGACGTATATCAGCGTGAGCCGGTCGGCAAGGGGTTAAGTGGTTAAACTGACTTACTTTACAGATGGAAGTTCATCCCTTTTGATCTAAAGAACAAAATGTTACAATGTTTATAGTTATTGGCCTAAACTGATGAAGAATTTTTTTGGGGGGGGGGGGGTGTATTATAGTAAAAAATATTTTTTTTCTTTTTTCAAAATTGTCAGTCTTTTTTTGTTCATAAAAATACAAAAAATAGAAACTGTAGAGGTGATGAAATACCACCAAAAGAAATCTCTATTTGTGGGGAAAAAAAGCACGTCAATTTTTGTGTACAACGTCGCACGACCGCGCAATTGTCAGTTAAAGCAACGCCATGCCGTATCGCAAAAAAATGGCCTGGTCATTTAAGGGGGAAAATCTTCTGGGGCTGAAGTGGTTAAAAAAAAAAAATCCCCCTATAGTTTGCAATGATCAAACTACTGCAGGTCAATGCAGGCCATAGACAATGGAGTGCCGGAGGTTGTGTAGACGGTTCTCTTATTCTTAGACAACTGTGTAAACAGGAAAAAAGTCCCAGCAGGGGATCCCATCCCACTTCACTCCATCCATAATGGAAATTCTGTTTTTGCTCGGAGTTTACTATAGTAGTGTTTTATGGTACCCATCCAGATGATATCCTATGATAGATAGAGATGTCCTGCATCCTCAAATGTAAGCATTATGATGGATCTGTGTTTATATGGAATGAAATGCTGACTATGGTATTCTGTACAATGTCTGGGTTATAAAACAGAGTTGTGGCTGGTCTGCTTAGCGTATGTAGATGTGTAGGGATGCTATAAGCTGAAACATCTGGATTTTCGGAGCCTTTCTGCCTGTTAAGGATGGAATGACTGAAATGTTTGCACAGCTGGAGTCCTTTATACAAGTGTGAGTCAGTGTCACATCGCGGTGACACACGGGGACGCTCCCTGCAGGCTAGGCTGGACTCATGAGACATCCAGCTGCCACTGAATAAAGCCGTTTTATAGGAGAATATACAGCCATCGTATTACATTTCCATCATTTGGGTCTCACTTATAAATACTATTAAACTTTTAGTATATTTAATTGTTACCTGACCTTGTGAAGCCACCACCTCACTCGCATTACAGACTCTAGCTGTTTTGGCTGGGCTGTTGGCTGAACGTTTATGTTGTATTGTTAGTAGAGTCTTGTATTGGGATAGCCATTCATTATTGCAGAAAATTTTGAGCTTAAACAAGCCATAGATGATGCAGTTTTCTTTCCTGCAACCTTGGACTACCAGACCAAGGTAAAGGGGTTCCTAAATGGGACCCTGCTGGCTGACGCGTTTTTCGAAGGACCAACCTTCTACTTCTTCAGAGCCTGCTTACAAATGACCATTTTGTAACCAGCCGAGATTCATTCCTTCTATGGGGCAGGTTGGTTGTACTGAAGTCTATCCATCAATCATTGTGTTTTTGGAAAAGAAGAAAGAAATGGCTGCACATCCAGAACTCCCAATTGCCTTTTATTGTTCACAAAGATAACACCAAGGACACCAAACTGTGGTCACGTAGACATGTTTCACACATACATCTTGTGCTTAATCATTACTGATAAGTAATGATTAAGCACAAGATGTATGTGTGAAATGCATCTACGTGACCACAATTTGGTGTCCTTGGTGTTAATGCATTTCACACATACATCTTGTGCTTAATCATTACTTGTGCTTAATCAGTAATGATTAAGCACAAGATGTATGTGTGAAACGCGTCTACGTGACCACAGTTTGGTGTCCTTGGTGTTATCTTTGTGAACAATAAAAGGCAATCAGGAGTTCTGGATGTGCAGCCATTTCTTTCTTCTTTTCCAAGAACACAATGATTGATGGATAGACTTCAGTACAACCAACCTGCCCCATAGATGGAATAAACCTCGGCTGGTTACAAATGGTTATTTGTAACCAGGCTCTGAAGAAGGTTGGTCCTTCGAAAAATGCGTCAGCCAGCAGGGTCCCATTTAGGAACCCCTTTACCTTGGTCTGGTAGTCCAAGCGATTTGAGAGAGACTAGCCACCCATGTGGCTTGATGAGCAAGTTTACAAGTCTAAAAATATCTGATAAAACCAAAAAAAGTTTACTCACAAACATAAATAATTTGTTGGATAACGCACTAGAGCAGTGCGCCCCCTTTCTTTTTACTTATAAACTGTATATAGCTGAGGTTACATACAGTATACCGTACGGTGTTCCAGGTTTAAGCCGAAACTTGTGACATCATCAGCCCGCCTCATTGCTAGAATACATCACTTTCTCGAATTGCCTGAGCACCAATCAGATACTCTATTGAATTCCGGTTATGAGACAGGAAGGTCTCGGCTCGCACCTGGAACACAGTGTGGTATGCTGTATGTAGCCTTAGCTATATACAGTTTATATCGCACATCCAGCGGCCTCATGTGTTAGTAAGGGACATTGGGGTTGATTTACTAAAACTGGAGAGTGCAAAATCCGGTGCAACTCTGCATAGAAACCAGTCGGCTTCCAGGTTTTATTGTTGAAACTTAACTGAACAAGCTGAAGTTATAAGCTGATTGGTTCCTATGCAGAGTTGCACCAGATTTTGCACTTTCCAGTTTTAGTAAATCAACCCCATAGTTCGTTTGGACCAGCTTGGCCCAAACAAACTATGTAAAATGTAGCAAAAGCTGGAGTTCAGCTTTGACCTTCTCTAAAGAAAAAATACAAACATAAATCACTTTATATAGTCTAAAGGACATTGTTTGGGCATTAATTGGAATTCCACTGCTTGCACGTCAATGCTTGGGAAAGACTGCGACTTAGAAATGCTCACAGATGAGGAATATGAAGTCACGCTAATACCAAATGTTCTCCATGCTTCATTATGTCTAGCTCCAGGGAATGTATACACAGAGTACATCTGTATGAGTTTTTCAGTGGTGGTGGCAGGCTCCTTTGTTTACATTCTGCCATGTTTCTAAAACTTAGCCAGTTAGGACCTCACCAACCATGAAAAAAACCATGAAAAGATGCCCCCTGCCTTGTAAAGGGAATCCTTCACATTATGAAGAGCTTTAAAAAGGATCACTAAGGGTTTGTTCACACATGTGGCAAGGGGTGGCTGTAAAACCAGGTGGTTACATTGTACTTTTACTGCCCGACAACCACCCACCTGAACCAGGGCATGCATCCGCTAAGGGCTGTACATATGTTATAGCACAAATGCATAGTGACCAACAGTCCCGATTTGCCCAGGACATTTATGGCATTCAGACCCATGTCCCGGTCTGAGCATGTCCAAGGCAAAATCCAGGAAAATAGGGTTTGTCCCGGGCAGGACTGTGTCAAGGGTCTGATTCCCCAGAAAAACTCTGCTCTGCTGTCACCCCGGTGTGGTGTGCAGATAGTCGCTGTGTCATCCAGGCCTTGCTGGATGGGCTGGGAGTCGGGAGATTCCCAGTTGGGAGGATTGTAAGAGCAAACTGCAGATACCTATTGGCTGAGGAGGTAGCAAGAGGCAGGCTGCACCGCGTCCCAGCCAATGGGTGTGCTGTCCGGGCTTCCAGTGTTGTGGCATTGAGCTGCCCTGCAAACTGCATGAGGTGAGGAAGAAAAGGCTTTATTATGCCCGAACAGTAATTGAAAGTTTCTCCTTCTCTCTTTCTCTGTCCCTCTTTCCTTCTCTCTTTCTCTGTCCCTCTTTCCTTCTCTCTTTCTCTCTTTCTCTTTCTTTTTTTTTTTTCTCTCTCCCTCCAACCCTCTTTCTCCTTTTTTTTTTTTTTTTTTTTTTTTCTGTATATATTACCACATTCCCCACTATGTAAGCATCTCACTCTATTTAACCACACCCCTTTAAGCCACTCCCAATATTTTGCATAATTAAGATTACGCCCATTTATCGCTTTGCATGCCACATGTTTTATCACCTGCTAGGCCACGCCTACAAGTGAGTGCCCCACCCCTAATTAAAATGATACTCCGCCTACATCAAAAAAGTGTCCCTAAAAATGTTTTGAGAATCTTGGCAACTATACAAGTGTAGCATTCAGTGGCTGTTACAGCTGCCAAACATAGGCCCATGCAAGTCTATGGGGCTACTGTATGTTGTTCAATATCGTGATTGAGGGCAGTGGTGCAGCACCTACAGGGTTAAATCTGAGGGTGAGGAGGCAGTATGTTGCCTCCTCACCGCCTGTCAAACACCCTCTAAATAGTGAGTTTTTATTTTATTTTTTTTTTTTTTTGCTGCACATGTGAATGAGCCCTTAGCTCACCCATAGATGTGCAGATCTCCCACTGAGGACGATAGATGGTGAGAGACTTGCATGTCCTCAGCTGGGCTCTTTCATTTACTTGGGCAGTAATTGGTCACAAGGAACATGCAATGAAAGGATTAGAGAACATCCTATTCCAGCTGTCCTTTATCTAATGCTGGTTACAAAAAAACCAAGTAAAACATCCAACTGGTTGCTATAAACAATACAAACACTTTTACTTTTTACACTCCACTGAGTTGCAATGGACACTATTTTTGAAAAGTGTCTGAACATATTAAAGCTGATCTGCAGGTAAACAGCTAAATACACAAAATGCATATATTGTTGTACCTGCCAATGTGTTTGTATATCTGTCCATTCTGTCCAGAGATTTACACAGCTCTGTCAGACAGCCAGAGATGTGACCTGAACTTTTCCTGTTACGGCTTCAATTTCACTTACAGGTCTCCTCCCCACCCACACCCAGTGACTGGACAGTGAAAGAAGAAGCAATAGTCTGATAAATTCATATCTTTGTCACTCTGCTCTCTCCTTCTATCAGCGTATTATTTTCCTTGCAGCACACCTGATCTTTCACTGAGCGTATTTTCCGTGTTTTTATGGCCATGTTTTTTCATAAATTTCTTTGTGACTTACGTGCTTGCTGTTTGATATTATTATCTCTGTTGTAAATATTGATAGATTTATTTGGCTTGGTTTACACTTGCGGTTGGGGGGGCAGCAAAAACATGCAGCTGTAGAGTTCGGCGGACAGTATGGCACATGAATGCAACCCATTCAAGTGAAAATGGGCATCAAGGAGACAATTTGACACCACCTCACTGCCTCTCAACACCCTCTAAAGAGCAATCCACTGCAGAAAAATTGTTGAAAAAGGTTACTTTAGGAAGTCTAAATCCCCTGTATCTGATAACATCTATTTCAGGGGTCGGTCAAGCCGTTGAACACAGCCCTGCTTTGCCGGTCATTTCCCTCAGCCTCTAGCACAGTACTGGATGGAGGGTGGGAGCAAGAGCTGCCTCAATTAACTTTTCGAGTTAACCAGCAAGTGACTGGTTGCACGGATGCCGGTCGATCCTAGCAACCAATCACTAGCTTGTTAATGTGAAAACTTAACTCCGGCAGCGTCCGCTCCCACCCTCCATCCAGTAGTGTGCTGCCTCCCGCTCTCCACTCTGCTGTACACATGTGTAAGGTAGGAGAGTGCTACCTACTGTTTGTGTGGGGAGAGGCAAAGGACACTACAGTGGGGGGGGGGGGGGTGTGGAGGGCACAGGACACTGCTATGGGGGGGCAGAGGACACTACAGTGGTGAAGATGGGTAATATGGATGGGGTAGAGGGCACTACTGTGGGGGAGTGGGGAGCAGAGGACACTGCTATGGGGGACATAGGACACTACAGGGGGAGGGCGTGATCTGAAGGGGGCAAAGACATTGCTATCGGGTTGGGAGCATAGGACACAAAAGGGGGGGGGGTGATGTGAAGGGGGCAGAGGATATTACTGTTGGGGGGGGGGGGGCAAGGACACTACTGTGGGAGGGGCAAAGGATACTACTATGGGGGGGGAATACTACTGTGGGGAGGGCTGATATGAAGGGGGGGCGGTGGATACTACTGTGGGGGAAGTGATGTGAAGGGCAGTGGATACTACTGTGGGGGGGAGTGATGTGAAGGGGCAGAGGACACTACTGTGACACACTATGTGTTCTTCATGCCATCTTTTTTATTGGGGGCTTGATATTTTATTTTTTCAAAAAAAATGCACCCCACCCCTTCCCGGGGATCTTTGATTTCCTTCATGTTGTCCAGGTAGATCTCAACCCCATGAAAGGTTGCCTGCCCCTGATCTCTTATCTCTATGGCATCTTAATGCTGAACTACAGCCCAAAAAAAAATTCTATATGGTATAACATTATCGTGGAGGTTTACCAACACTTCCTGGGATTTAAAAGTATATGGCCAAAAATAGATCATCATACTTTGTTAATGAGCTTGTTGGACATTCCATTTCAAGAACAAGTAGTAGTTATTTACACTCAACTGGACTTGTTCTGTAATGTTGAAGACATTACAGAACAAGTTCAGTTGAATATGACTATTTCTAGATATAGTGAACTGGATAAATGAGAACCTTCAAAGATACATGGAAGCCAATATGGATCCTCCTGTCCCCTATTTGACTATAACAGCCTCCACCATTGTGGTAAGGTTTCACGAGAATGTGTGCCCATTCTACCAAAAGAGCATTGTGGGGTCAAGTACTGGTCCTGGACGAGAAGACCTAGCTGGCATTCATCCCAGATGTGCTCAGTAAAAATGAGGTTTGGGCTCTGTGCACACCACTCTGCAAACCATGTCTTTATGAAGCGGGTCTTGTGCACAGAGGTAAGGTCTCTCCCTGAACTGTTGCCGCATGGTTCGAAGCAAACAGATGTCTTAGTAAACTATACTCTTCACTGAAACTACCTGAATGCAATAATTTGAAGGGGTGTCGGCATGCTTTTGGCCATATCTGTATCTGATAACATCTATCTCATCTCTGTGACATCTTAATGCTGAACTGTAGTCAACAAAATTTTCTATACTGGATTTCACTATTGGGGAGGTTTCCAACATGTCCTTGCAATCTATAGTTTATGGCCAAAAATGGACTCCTGACCATCACACCTTGTTGATGAGCTTGTTGGACATGTGGACCAAGACCAATGGAGGTACTATCTAGTAGTAGATAGTCACATTAAACTGGACTTGTTCTGTAATGTTGAAGACGTTTCGTAGCTTATCCGAGCCACGTGTTCAAGGACTTGGATAGGCTACGAAAAATCTTCAACGTTACAAAACATGTGACATTGACATTGGATGTGACTAACTTTTACTAGATATACAATGACGCGGAAATATGAGAACCCTCAAAGACACATGGGAGTTTATATGGATCCACCTCTCCTGTTTTGACTATATCAGCCTCCACCATTGTGGTAAGGTTTTCAGGAGAATTTGTGCCCATGCTACCAAGAGTATTCTGGGGTCAGGTACTGATCTTTGACGAGAAGACCTGGCTTGCATTCATCTCAGAGCTGCTCAGGAAGTTTTAGGTCGGGGCTCTGTGTACACCAAATTCGTCAAACCACATCTTTATGAAGCTGGCCTTGTGCACAGAGGCAACGTCTTGCTAGAACAAAAAGGTTCTCCCCGAATTGCTGCCGCATGGTTGGAAGCAAACAGATGTCTTCGTAAACAGTACTAATCACTAAAACTACCTGAATGTAATAATTTGAAGGAGTCTCGGCATGCTTTTGACCTTATAGTGCAAATTCTCTCTACTCTAAACTTATTTTGAGAAGAATTTGAGTTTAACTGTTTTGTCCATCGCAACTCTATTATCTTCATCCTTTTTCTTTTCTGATCTCTACTGGAAAGGCGTCAGATGGAATTAGATTGTCATGAAAATACAAACAATCCTGCCTTCAGCCAATTCTTTACCCTTCTCACTGCAGAACTCCAGCCTTGTTTCAATGCAGTTTGTTCATGGCATTCCTGTATTATGTCTAAGAAGATGTATAAAATGTGTTATTTATGTGTCTGGAGAGGCATGTTTAGCAGTGCAGTCACGACAAGATAGGGACCTTGCTTAGAGCCACTGGAGACATGAAATGCAGAAAGCCTGCAACCTATTATATAAAACATTCCAAGAACTCACTGAATGGCCAAGGTCATTGTAATTATTACGTCTCTAAGAAGAGGCGTTTCTCCATTTCACAGATTTAGGGTGGATTAATTGCATTTAACTCCTTGTCTGCTGGATTTAGGCATACACCCATTTTATATGGCAGAGCTGGCTGCAATCTTATGATATCAGAGAGCAAGTCACTAGGGTGTAACCATTAAACAGGTCTAGTGTCCTATGATCTGGCCTATGATGCTGAGGCTAGAAGCACTATAGCCCATAAATTCAGTCTCTGTTCTTGATTGCACCATCTTTTAATATATATTACTACAGTGTAGTCTGGTTTAAACTTCTATTATGAACGAAAACCAGCCACAGATTGCAGCAGCTGTGAAGGTCCATACACACGATCAGAAAATCAGACAAAAAATCATACCATAATCTGATGGTTAGTACACATCTTTCAAGAGCTGATCACGACAGTTCATGTGAAATTATCTGATGGGACAAGTACAAAAATCTTTGTACAGTTGTCCCAATACAACACAATACATCACTTCCGAATTTTTATTTTGTCGTATGAAAATTTTCGTAACTTTACCTTTTTCGATAGCATGCAAAAAAAAAATAATAATTTGTAGCATTAGACATCAGGTAAACTCTTCCAAGCTGTCAAACTCAGATAAGAAAGCTAAGGCAGGCCATAGATGATGCGATTTTCTCCTGCAACCACAATGTTGATTAGGGAACAGTAAGGCGCCATTCACACCTGGGCGTTTTGAATTGTAGGCAGAATTGCCACGATTCTGCCCATGATTTCAAAACGCTCTGCTAAAATGACAAATCGCACAAGGCAAGTTTCAGATGCCATTCATGTTAATGGCACCTAGAAATGCAGTGCGGTTCTGCCGCGATTGTCGCAATCACGGCAAACCTCATCGTGTGAAGCTTGTCGCCCGAAAAAGGATCAGAAGCTCCTTTACGGCGACAAGCTTTGCGTGATGCGGTTTGCCGGGATTTATTGAGGCAGAACCGCACTGCGCTTTTACGTGCCATTTAAAATTAACAGTATCTGAAATTCGCATTGTGCAATTTGTCATCTTAGCAAAGCGGTTTGAATTCTGCCTGTGATTCAAAACGCTCAGGTGTGAATGCAGCCGCCTTAGTGTTTGTTCCTGCAACAGTATTGATGGGGAAATCCCTCCCATGGAGCTAGGGATGGGGAGCTGTCCCTACCAGAAGAACACAATGATTGCTAGCGGCTATAGCTGCTGGCAATAATCACATGCTAGAAGTCCAACATGGTTGTACCCAAGGCAATCGATGGATCCACTTGAGTGCAATCAACCTCCCCAAAACCTCCCCATAGATAGTTCAAATCTCAGCCAGGTTCAGCAGGGACCAGCTAAGATTTGAACCATCTATGGCCGGCTTAAATGAAGGGGAAGAGATCAACCTTTAATTACTAATCATGCATATCATTCATATTTTTAAACCGAGTTGTGAATGCTTCTCATAAAAACTGTGACCAAAAAAGTATTTACATGTTTCCAACAATGCGTAAATAAGCTTGAAAACGAGCTTACCTCGGTAGTTTTACACACCGAGGAGTAGCTCATCCTCAAAGTTCACAGCAGAAGCACTGAAGTTGCCTATGAGTTTACATTTAAAGTTTTGAAGGCTGATTGGAGAGAGACGCAAACAGGGTAAACTGAGCTGCCAAGGGAAAGTCTTCATGGGCTACAGTTGTGAACTTTGAGAATGAATTGCTGCACAGTACCTGCAGCTACAAAAGCGGTCTGTAAGAGCTTGCTGTAAAGCTCATTTACTGCTTGTTAAGAATAGTTAAATTCACGAATGTCCACAGCCTGGCCACTGGTTCACTTTAAGGGCCTATAAACGTAATTGTTGTGTACTAGCGCTGATGTTGGTCTTAAGATTTCCACTTTTAACCCCCCAGCTTAAGTGCTGAAACATTGAAAGAACTGGTGCATCCTGGTTTTTACTACTACCGGAGGTCTTTTTTTTTTTTTTTTTTCAATGGAATATGGCATGTAACAAAACAGAACCACTAGATCCACTGCTATTATGTAATGAACTGTGTAATAATGAATAACTGTGTAAATAATGTGTAGTTAGCATCCCATCCTTGGTGCCCAATCATAAGCATGGAATGTTAGACACCAGAATAGTGAACTACAATTCTCTATAAATACGACCGACCTGCTTGGGTCTCCATGTTAGTGTTATCCTTCTGTTTGGGTTCTGCTAGTAGTATGACTGTGTTTTTTGTTTTCTTGTTTTTTTTGGAATTCTGTATTATAATTCCCCTAACTTACTTCCCTACCTGTCTGTCTTTATTTCATAGGCGCCTTTGTGATCTGCTGGACACCAGGGCAAGTGATCCTCCTTCTGGATGGATTAGGCTGCAAATCTTGTGATGTGTTGACCGTGGAAAAGTATTTCCTTCTTCTTGCTGAAATCAACTCCGTCATCAACCCTATTGTCTACTCTTACAGAGACAATGAGATGAGAGCAACCTTCAAACAGATCCTCTGCTTATGTTGTAACCGAGGCTCCAAATACACAACTTCCGTCAAGTCTACAAACACAGAGAGGAGAATACTGGCTGACAATGGACATCTGGTTAGGGACTCTACACTTTAGAAATGTCTGTTGTTGGCTCTCACTGGACTGAACCTAAAAGCAGACTTGCCACTATGGTGCCATGGATCTGGAACTGACTCCATCAATAACCAAAAAAAATGGGCTGCAAGGCCGGACTTTTATATTTTATGTGAAGCATGACCAAATTACACCACCAGTATCTTTCTATAAGAAAATACAATGTCTGGGTCCTGGATTGTGTACACTGGTACTAAATGATGGTTCTTCTGACCTGTATTTGTACCTTCAAAGCTAAGGTACCACAATTTGGACCAGTTTGTCATTATGAACGATAGGATGCCACATGTTGTCAAGCTTCGGATACCATGAGAAGAAGTTGGCAGCAGGAACCATTCAGCCAGTGACTATATTGAGATGTCTACAGAACAATGAGATGCTGTTTACAAGGCTTATGAAAGCCCTAAAGAGAGAAAAATGAGCCTTAAATCGAAAGTTGGTTGCTAAGAGGGAAAACTCTGGGACATATTGTAATGTGTTAAAATTTTAGGAACAATGATTTCTGGAAAGACTATAGTTTGAAATACAAATATATATATATCATTTTTTTTTCAATAAGTTTTTTTGTATTGGCGTGAATATGGTTTACAAACAGTCACATGGAGTATACAAGGACAATGTATATCTTTAAAGGTTTCCAGCCCAACTTGCTACTTGAAACATAGCCTACAGCACCCGTCCCTTTAAGACTAGAAGGTGCAATTCCAAAATTCATTATATTGTGCCACTTGCAGGGTAAACCTGTTACTAGTGTTGAACCATTGTGAGGCAACAGTGCTTAACCACTTGCCGCCCAGCCACAGTAGTTTTACTGTAGTTGAACTGCACAGGCGGGCTGGATGACGTTCCTATACGTTGCTGGCTTGCCTTTGAGTTTGGAGCTCACATGCACATCTCCCCCTGCCGACCTGTGCTATGATTGGACACAGCACAAGTTTGGCAGCTGATTTCTGCCAATGATTTTGGGTGAAGTCAGCTGATCAGCTGTGGCCAATCACACAAAAACGAAGAAATCTGTGTAGTGTGAACAGCGATCTGGCTGTTTCTTCTTCCTGCAAAGCAGGGAGAAAAAATAGCCAGATAGTAAAGTTAAAAGCTACACATAACATACATTGTTAGGCACACAGTTAACCCCTTGATTGCCCCTAGATGTTAACCCCTTCCAAGCTAGTGTCATTAATACAATGTCAGTATACAGTATTATCACTGAATTAATCACTAGGGATGTCGGTGTCAGTGACCCTAACTAGGATACGTTTTATAACAGAAAGTAGAAAATCTCTTTTTTTTTTTTGGTCTTTTTAATAAAAAAAGTGGTGATCAAATACCACCAAAAGAGAGCTCTATTTGTGTGGACAAAATGATACAAATTTCACATGTGTACACTGTGTTGTATGACCGCACAATTTCCAGTTAAAATGCCCAGGTCATGAAGGGGTAAAACTTTCCAGAGGTCAACTGGTTAATTTAGCACAGAATACTACATTCTTTTTCTTGGATCCCTTGGATTCACGTTAAAAAAAAAAAAAAAAAGGCAAGAGTTAGCCCACCAATGAGAGGACAACACACCAGTGTTCCTTGAAGTCCTGGGCTTCACATTCCAAGGTGTGGACCGGTGTTTCTCAACTCCAGTCCTCAAAGCACCCCAACAGGTCATGTTTTCAGGCTGTCCATTATTTTGCACAGGTGATTTGATCAGTTTCACTGCCTTGGTAAGTACCACAGCTGTTTCATCTGAGGGAAATCCTGAAAACATGACTTGTTGGGGACTGGAGTTGAAAAACACTGGTGTAGACATTAAAGGAGTTGTAAGGGTTCGTATTTTTTCACCTTAATGCATCCCCCTAACCCCCACCCCCCCCACCCACCCCCCCGGTTTACTTACCTGAACCCTCAAACTTGTCCCACAGGGATGTGCCGTCTCTCTGCTAGGGGGTTCTCGTGTTGATTGGATAGATTGATAGCAGCGCAGCCATTGGCTCCCACTGCTGTCAATCAAATCCAATGACGTGGCCGCCGTGGGGCAGGGCCGAGTCATACATTCGGCGGCTATGGATGCCGAATGCTGGACTCGGAAGCGCGCCCGCAAGGTAACCCCCTGGGAGAGTGCTTCTCCCACGGGGGTTATCTGATGTGGGGAGGAGCCACCGAGGGACCCCAGAGGTTCGGGGCCAAAACGAGCTGCACAGTGGAGGCAAGTATGATACGTTTGTTATTTTAAAAAAATACATAAAAATGAACCTTTAGTGTCACTTTGTTTGTCCACACCAGTCTGAAGACATTACACAAGGCGTTGTCTGGTAAAATTAAGCAGCATAACTCTGGATATACTGGATATAATAAAGGATTGTGGGGTGATTTGAGCTCCTTTAAGTGGAAGAGGACACATGTTTGTCAAGTCAAGCATCTTTTTTTACTTCAAGTTTTGGGAGGATGAGAAATTTTGAACAACCGGATCTAATGTTTGAAATGACCCCCTTTTTTTTAATTGTGATACGCAAAGTGGACTCCCAGATGGACCAGTAATACCATGACTAACCTAAAAAGAAACATTTATTGTATATAAAAGATATGCTTAAATATGTATATAAACATATATTTTGTCTCTGACTTCTATATAAATGTTTTTTGTGGTTACAGAAGTTCTCTTTTTTTTTTTTTTTCCTGATTTTGAACATGTTTATTGAAAATTTAGTTGAACAAACATGGCGGCTCTTACAACCAGTGGTCCCCGTCCATGTAGTTAATGAACCACATGTGGTTTGATATAGCAGCTTCTTTATCTGTTTTTCAGCTGCAAATTTTTAGTTTTCATGAGGTCCTCAAGAAATCAAGCTTCAACCGCTTGCCGACCATATAACTTATATATACAGTGCGGCGGCAAGGTGGCTCTGCTGCGCAGAATCACATACCTAGTACATGATCCTGCACTTCCGGGTCTGGGGCGCGCCGCTTCTGATGATTATACACAGCGGGAGCTGATCGGCAGGTACCGCAGACTTGATGTCAGCCGGCCCCTGCCGATCATTAGGCAGAAAGCCAGAACGGCGATCTGCCTATGTAAAGTCAGATCGCCGTTCTGGGGGGCATGGATCAATGCCTTCCCCTAGTAAAAGCACCTTCCCCACTGTACACACTGGTCAGGCACACAGTTAACCCTTTGATCACCCCTGATGTTAACCCCTTCCCAGCCAGTGTCAGAGTGACAATGCATATTTTTAGTATTGATTACTGTATTAGTGTCACTGGTCCCCAAAAAGTGTCAGTGTCTGATTTGTCCTCTGCAATATCGCAGTCCCGCTATAGGTCGCTGATCGCCGCCATTACCAGTAAAAAATAAAGTATCCATAAATCTATCCCGTAATTTGTAGACTCTATAACTTTTGCGCAAACCAATCAATATACGGTTATTGGGAATTCGATTTTTCTATTGGTTATGTGTTATAGCAGAAAGTAAAAAATGTTGTTGTTTTTTTTTCTAAATTGTCGGTCTTTTTTTTTTTTTTTTTTCTTTTTGTTTATAACGCAAAAAAATAAAATAAAATGCAGAGGCGATCAAATACCACCAAAATAAAGCTCTATTTGTGGGTAAAAAAATGACAAATTTTATTTGGGTACTGTGTTGCACGACTGCGCAATTGTCAGTTAAAGTAACTCAGTGCCATAGCGCAAAAAATGGCCGGGTGGTTAATTGCCCATTTATTCCTCACTTTTGAAGGCTTCTTTCCTGCCAAACTCTTCAGCACTAATATCTCTCTGACCAGGTACTGGTGGTTGTATCTCAGGGAAAGGTGTTGAAGGTCCGTCCACATACTGGTAGTAGAAGAGAGCGCTGGCTACCAGGGCCACATAAATGATGGTACAGCTGGCTGAACAGATTGTAGAATTTTGCACATTGCCTGTTATTATTTGTTTCTCTTAAACCTCCACACCTACATTGTAGATTTAATACCTGACTGCTGGCAGATTTACCATGTAAGTGTCAGAGCTGTCAATGTTTTATTGTGTCTGTGACCCAATTAAGGGCATTTCCTCTCACTTCCTTCTGGGCAGGATGTAAGAAGAACTCTCTAATCTGGACAGGTGGCACTTCAGATCACAAAGTGGTCCTAACTTTTTTTTTTTTTTTTTAAGAAGAAAAAAAATTGGACAAATCAGAAACTTTAAAGGTCTGACCAGTCACAACATACAGCAGCAATATAGTTGTTCAAAAATGCTTCACCCAAAATAATTAAGGCTCCATTCACTTTCCCTTTTCTGATTGCACGGCAAACCGCTCAAAAAAATGTGGGCTTTGCCGCGCGTTTTGGAAACGTGTTGCAAACGCGCATCATGCATGTGTTGCCTTTAAATGTTATGGCACCTAAATGCGGGTAATGGGCTCACGTTTGCCTCATTTTTTTTTGGCAAAATCACCAAAAAGCGCCACATTCCGTTCCAAAAAAAGTACAGGGGCTACTTTGGGGCATTTATCACATTCAAGTAAATAGTCTGCCCTATGCATAATCCATGTTGGGGCCAGTTCACACCATAGAAACGCAGTCCGGATGCGTTCCAGGTGCTTTTCTGCATGCGTGTTTTTGATGCATAACAGTGCGTTTTTGATGCATTCCAGTGCTTTTTTTTTTTTTTTTTCCCTCTCTTTTTTTCTTAACCTTAAGGGCCGGTCCACACCACATGCAGTCCAGTGCATTTTTTTTCTGCATCAAAAACGCATAGAAAGTAGGTTATATGGTTTTCAATGGCATAGTTCACACCAGTGCTGGCAGTTCCAGTGCGTTCCATTTCCAGAAAAAAAAGTAGAACATGCTGCATTTTTCCTGCACTGGACTGTAAAAACGCTGTAAAAAGTAACAAAAACTCATGGAAATGCACTGGAACACCCATGTTCTTATTAAAGGTTAAGGAAAAAAATGGGGGAAAAATGCACTGGACTGCATCAAAAAGCACATGGAAAAAAGCATCTGGAGGGCATCCAGACTGCGTTTCTATGGTGTGAACTGGCCCTAAATAAGGATAAGTGTGTTGCAGTGTGTTTTTGGTGCATTCCGGTGCGTTCCAGTGCATTTTTGATGCATTTTACAGCGTTCCAGTGCAGGAAAAATCCAGCATGTTCTACTTTTTTTTCTGGAACTGCAAGCACTGGTGTAAACTATGCCATTGAAAACCATATACCCTATTTTCCATGCGTTTTTGATGCAGGAAAAAAAACGCACTGGACTGCATGTGGTGTGAACTGGCCCTTAAAGCATGAAAAATGCACAAAAACACAAGCTCATGTTCCGGCTATTCACAGATGTGAATGGGGCCTTAAATGCAGTGATTGAATTTTGGTAGAGAGGAGCAGTCTAGGAGACTGATGTCATCATTCTGATACAGGCATCAGGGATGGTTTTCTCTTGACCTATAATCGCTTAGACCAGGGGTCTCCAAACTTTTTACACAAAGGGCCAGTTTACTGTCCTTCAAACTTTGGGTGGCCGGACTGTGGCCAGTGGGAGAAGAAAACAACCTGGTGTCAGGGGGGGGTAAACCATGCCCCATCATTGGTATTAGGGGGAGTAATAGTGCCCCATCTTTGGTATCAATGGGAAGAATAGTGTCTCATCATTGGTGTCAGTGGAAGGCATAGTGCCCCATCATTGGTGTCAGTGGAAGGCATAGTGCCCCATCATTGGTGTCAGTGGGAGGAATAATGTGCATCGTTTGTATCAGCGGGAGGAATAGTGCCCCATCATTGGTGTCAGTGGGAGGAAAAGTGCCCTGTTGATGTCAGTGGGAGGACTAGTACACCATCGTTAGTGTCAGTGGTAGGAATCGTGCCCCATCATTGGTATCAATGGGACGAATAGTGCCCCATTGTTGGTGTCGGTAGCAGAAACGATGCCCCACTGTTGCTGATAGTGGGAGGAATAATGCCCCAAGGACCGGATAGAAGCAAGCAAAGGTCCACACTTTGGAGACCACTGACTTGGACTGTACATTGTATCTTTGTAGAAGAAAGCCGGCAGCAGAGTGGCTGATCTGTGTGAAACATTGAAGAACATATAGGCTTTTACACAGGCACCAGGAGGAGGTAAATGCTTCCCTTGAATGATACCTGAACAAAGATGGTTCTAACGTTTGAGGAAAGTGGTTCCCATCCTCAGTCTGCAAGTACCCTCAACAAGGGAATTTCCCTTAGGTAAAATAGCTCAAGCCATTGACATTGGTTTAAAACACCTGTGCAAAGTGAAGGAAATCTTGAAAACGTGACCTGTTAGGCCTCGCTCACAGCTGTGCTGGTGTGGCTGTGTGTCCCAGAATGCAGACAGTGTGAGTTCAGAGATGCACCCACATGGATGGCAGATTGGGCGTCTGTACAGTTACTTTGTCCCAATAGACATGAATGGGACTGGTGACCAGCAGATGATGCTCAGAACTCCTGCAGAGGTGGCCCTTCTCCTGGGTGTACGCTTAGATATGGCCACGTGAACAAGGCCTTGGAGGTACTTGTAGACAAAGGAGTAAGGAGGATGACCACATTGTCAGAGGACACACTGTGAACTAATACTAACCGTTTGCCGACCATATCACTTATATATACAACAGCAAGGCGGCTCTGCTGCTCCAGATCACGTACTAGGTAGGCGATCGGGCACTTCCAGGTAGCGGGCGCACACGCCACCGGCGACCCGGCTGTACTGAGATTATACACAGAAGATGCCGATCAGTGGGTGCTGGCCAATGGATGACCACCGATCACCTAGGACAGTGGTTCTCAACCCTGTCCTCCAGTACCCCCAACAGATCATGTTTGCAGGTTTTCCTTCATCTTGCACAGGTGATTTAAATCCGAGTCAATGCCTTGGTATTTTGGACAGCTATTTTATCTAAGAGAAATTCCCAAAACATGGCCTGTTGTTGGTACTTAAGGACTGAGGTTGAGAACCACTGGTCTAGGAGACACATCAGACAGGGTTCTCCCTATGTAATCAAGACATTGCTCTGTCCTGTCAGCGGGGAAGTGATGGATTTTCTTTCCCCCACAAAGCAGGGAATAAAATCCATCACTTCCCTTAGTAAAAGCACCTCACACAGTATACCAAAACACTGGTTAGGCACACATTTAACCCTTTGATCGCCCTAGATGTTTAACGCCTTCCCAGCCAGTGCCATTAGTACAGTGACGGTGCATATTTTTTAGCACTGATTCCCAGTGTCAGTTTGCCCTCCACAATATCGCAATCCTGCTATAAGTCGCTGATCACCGCCATTACTAGTTAAAAAAAAAATCAGTATATATACACCGTTGTTTGTAGATGCAAAAACTTTTGCGCACACCAAACAATATGCGCTTATTGGGGTTTCTTTTTGTTACCAAAAATATGTAGCAGAATACATATTGGCCTAAATTTATGAAGAAATGTGATTTATAAAAAAAAATTATTGGATGTGTTTTGTAGCAGAAAGTAAAAAGTATTGGGGTTTTTTTTTCAAAATTGTAAAAAAAAAAATGTAAAAAAAAAATAAAAATCGCAGAGGTGATCAAATACCACCAAATGAAAGCTCTATGGGAAAAAAAGAATATGAATTATTTTTGGTAGAGCGTCGCACGGCTGCACGCAGTGCCGTATCGCAAAAAATGGCCTAGTCATGAAGGGGGGGTAAACCTTCGGGAGGTCAAGTGGTTAATTGTATGCCAAAAATTGTATGCACCAGAACAAGTTTATGATATTTATCAACTATAAAAATGTTGGCGCTAAATTACCATGCGCTACGTAATCAGTACAGGAAAACAAACTTGAAAATGAACTTGTGTTTCCTACTCACTGGATATGTATACAAGTATTCCGTACCTGTCATACATTCTCCATAGGAATTCAAACTACGTTCAGATAGTATTACAGTTTTGTCTAATAAAAGTCCATCAATTGTGAAATTGTACCCCTTAGTGGGGAATCTGGGTACTGCACATTAGATGTAACTTCTGGCATGCCAAATTCAAATAAAACCCCCTTAGTGGGGAATCTGGGTACTGCACACTAGATGTAACTTCTGGCATGCCAAATTCAAATAAAACAGCCAGCCAAACTAATTGGAATGAAAGTTGAACTCCAGGCGCAAAAACTTTTATGCAAGATATTTTTCAACAGCCACAAAGAATATTAGTCCACTTTGCCTTTACAGTCCCAGTTATTACCTTGTAGAAGTAGCAGTGAAAATCATCCCTGTGCTGTACATAGTCTGTGCAGAGAGCAGAGCTGTGGGAGGGACCCAGAAGACCCCGCCCACTACAGACTGCCTGCAGAAAACTACAGGAGGGGGCGGAGACAAGACCAGTCACCCTGCACAAGGAGAGAGAGCAGCAGTGACTGGTCTTTATTACAGGAAGCTCCTACACAGAGGTAAAATCTCACCCTAGATTGATGCAAAGATCTGGAAGAAATACACAAAGCACATCAAAATTCAAGGAAGAACACATGTCTTTTGTATATAGACCATATCTACTTATCCATAGAGTTCAGCTTTGGGCCGTATGATGTCTATCGGGGGCCTCCTTATTTAACCACTTGCCTACTGGGCCCTTTTACCCCCCTTCCTGCCCAGACCATTTTTCAGCTTTCGGCGCTGTCACATTTTAAATGACAATTGCGTGGTCATGCAACACATTTTTATCATTTTTTCTCACACAAATAGAGCTTTCTTTTGGTGGTATTTAATCACCACTGGGTTTTTTTTTTATTTGTTAAATAAACGAATAAAGTCCGAACATTTTTTTTAAAAAAATAAAAATTTCACAGTTGGTTATAAAATTTTGCAAACAGGTAATTTTTCTCCTTCACTGATGGGCACTGAGGAGGAGGCATTGGTGAGGCTGCACTGATGAGGAGGCACTGATAGGTGGCACTGATGAGACTGCACTGATAGGCAGCACTGATGGGCACTGATAGGTGACACTGATAAGGAGGCACTGATGGGCACTGATTGGCAGCACTGGTGGGCACTAGAGCTGCACAATTCTGGATAAAATGAGAATCACAATTTTTTTGCTTAGCATAAAAATCACGATTCTCGGCGTAACATCATCTTTCAAACTATACAAAAAAATTGACTAACTTTACTGTTTTTTTTTAAAAAAAAGTAAAGTGTATTTTTTCCTAAAAAGACTGCTTTCCTTGAAAGACCGCTGCGCAAATACAGTGTGACATACAATATTGCAACGACCGCCATTTTATTTTCTAGGGTCTCTGCTAAAAATATATATATATAATGTTTGGGGGTTCTAAATAATTTTCTAGCAAAAAATACTGATTTTAACAAGTGTCAGAAAAGGCCTTATGCCCTGTACACACGGTCGGATTTTCCGACAGAAAATGTGTGATAGGACCTTGTTGTCGGAAATTCCGACCGTGTGTAGGCTCCATCACACATTTTCCATCGGATTTTCCGACACACAAAGTTTGAGAGCAGGCTATAAAATTTTCCGACAACAAAATCCGTTGTCGGAAATTCCGATCGTGTGTACACAAATCCGACGCACAAAGTGCCACGCATGCTCAGAATAAATAAAGAGATGAAAGCTATTGGCCACTGCCCCGTTTATAGTCCCGACGTACGTGTTTTACGTCACCATGTTCAGAACGATCGCATTTTCCGACAACTTTGTGTGACCGTGTGTATGCAAGACAAGTTTGAGCCAACATCCGTCGGAAAAAATCCTAGGATTTTGTTGTCGGAATGTCCGAACAAAGTCCGACCGTGTGTACGGGGCATTAGTCTGTAAAGTGGAGTTCCAGCCATTTCCGTGTTTATTAAAAGTCAGCAGCTACAAAAAGTGTAGCTGCTGACTATTAATAAACACGCACTCACCTATTCCACGATCCAGCAAAGCAGCCACCCGAAGCCTTGGTTCTCCCCCTCTTCTCTTCCTGGCGCTGGCATCACAAGTGTGGGCACCCTGCTGTGACAGCTTGCGGCTTCACATCCTGGTGCGCACTGCGCATGCACGAGTTATGATGCGTGTCCTGAATGGCCGGGCAATGTTCTGGGACCTGTGACGCGTCCCAGAAGATTGCAGGGAGGGAGGGGCTGCCTAGGTGGCCCGAGCAGAAGTGGGAGTTGGGTATCTGTCAAAACTAGGTTCCCACTCCCCCCCCCCCCCTAAAAAAAATGATATGCCAAATGTAGGGGGTCAGGAGTGCTTAAAGTGGAAGTTGAATGGAATGTCGGATTAAGATCGTGAGGGGGGTTGAATCGAGATCATGATTTTTTTAATGATTAATCATGCAGTTCTAGTGGGCACAGATTGGCAGCACTGATGGGCACTGATTGGCAGCACTGTTGGGACTACACTGATAATCAAGACACTGATAATCAGCGCCCTGTCCTAGAACTCAGCAGTCATTCGGCTATAGCGCGGTCGGTAATTGGTAAAGTGTATGTAAATCCCACATCCATGTATTAGTACCTTCTGCATCATGCCTCGCTGTGCGCTCCTTCAGTTGGCTGTTGGGTGGCTTATCAGGTCTATTCCATAGGAAGCCCAAAGCCAGGAGCTTGTAGCTGTCAGTGTACAGCAGAAAGTAATGTTACTGACATAGTCTCCAGGTAAGAAACTGTAAAAAAAAAAATTGCTTAAGAAAACCATATACAGCGAGAAACGGTGTCAATCATAGGGAAAACTGAACTCATGGGGAGTAGAAGTCCTCCCTTGAAGTGGAAGGGTTGACTGCTTGAGGACTCTAAAGGACAGGCCGCTGCAAGTGTGTATGGGAGCACCATTTTCCGAGGGAGCGCAGGATCGGATAAGTAGAAGTACTTTTACTGTCCCCTAGACCAAGGGTCCCCAAACTTTCTAAACAAAGGGCCAGTTTACTGTCCTTCAAGCTTTAGGGGGGCCAGACTATGACCAGTGGGAGTAGAAAATGCCCTGGCATCAGTGGGAGTAAACAATGCCCCATCTTTGGTTTTAGTGGGAGGAATAGTACCCCATTGTTGGTGTCAGTGGGAAAAATAATGCCCCATCAATGGTGTCAGTGGGAAGAATTGTGCCCCATCAATGGTGTCAGTAGGAGGAATAATGCCCCATCAATGGTGTCAGTGGGAAGAATTGTGCCCCATCAATGGTGTCAGTAGGAGGAATAATGCCCCATCAATGGTGTCAGTAGGAGGAATAATGCCCCATCAATGGTGTCAGTAGGAGAAATAATGCCCCATCATTGGTGTCAGTGGGAAGAATTGTACCCCTTCATTGGTGTCAGTGGGAGGAATAATGATCCATCAATGGTGTCAATGGGAGGAATTGTACCCCTTCATTGGTGTCAGTAGGAGGAATAATGACCCATCAATGGTGTCAGTAGGAGGAATAATGATCCATCAATGGTGTCAGTAGGAGGAATAATGACCCATCAATGGTGTCAGTAGGAGGAATAATGACCCATCAATGGTGTCAATGGGAGGAATTGTACCCCTTCATTGGTGTCAGTGGAAGGAATAATGCTCCATCAATGGTGTCAGTAGGAGGAATAATGACCCATCAATGGTGTCAGTGGGAGGAATAATGACCCATCAATGGTGTCAGTGGGAGGAATAATGACCCATCAATGGTGTCAGTGGGAGGAATAATGATCCATCAATGGTGTCAATGGGAGGAATTGTACCCCTTCATTGGTGTCAGTGGGAGGAATAATGATCCATCAATGGTGTCAGTGGGAGGAATAATGATCCATCAATGGTGTCAGTGGGAGGAATAATGACCCATCAATGGTGTCAGTGGGAGGAATAATGATCCATCAATGGTGCCAATGGGAGGAATTGTACCCCATTCATTGGTATCAGCTGGAGGAAAAGTGATAAAGGCAAGCAAAGGGCCACATCTGGCCCTCGGACCACAGTTTGGAGACCACTGCCGTAGACTAAACTTTTAACCCATCCAAGCCCAGTCCTACTGTGAGGGAGGGCTTTTATTCTTCCCAAATAAGGGCTGGAAAGATAGATGTAGCATCTACATAAATGATAATTCCAGCAGTATAAAAGATTGTAGCACTTCAGAATTTAATGTTTTAGTAATAATTACATCATTTTATCCCAGAGAAAGGGACCCTAAAGCATGGCAAAACGATTTTTTTAGCATTGGATTGAGTAGAGAAAAGCTAGACCCCCTGCCAAGTTTTTATTGTGGTCTGTGACCCTGCTGGGAGGACTGGCCAACTCTTTCCAAGGGTTTAAGTTTCCCAATTTGTCTTGTCTTGTTTGCAAGTTCTGGAAATTCCACCAGGTGGACGTTTCGGTCTCGTTCCATGTCAGTATCAGGTGGAAGGACCTTCAGGTGGCTCTTTGAGCTATAGGCAGTCCCCAAGTCCCCATTGTTTACGTTGGGCCTGTTAGTGATCGATTGCTGTGCTGACCATACCTCAGTTGGACTACAAGTCCCATCATGCCTCTGGGAGTCTTGCTTTCAACTGTCAGCCTTGTAATGCCTCATGGAACTTGTAGTTCCGCAACAGCTGGAGGGCCTCAGGTTGGAGACCCCTTATTACTTTCTGTATCCCTCACTGGACTTCAAGAAACAGAATTAAGGCTCCATTCACACTTGTAGAAGAGAGGCTCCCATCATATCATATAGAGCAGGGATCCTCAAACTACGGCCCTCCAGCTGTTGGGGAACTACACATCCCATGAGGCATTGTAAAACTCTGACATCACAGACATGACTAGGCATGATGGGAATTGTAGTTCTTGAACAACTGGAGGGCCGTAGTTTGAAGACCCTTGATATAGAGCGTGGTGGTCCCATCCCTATCAATAGGAACAAAGAAAATAACCCCCTCAATTGGGACTTTGACAGACCACCCACTCAGAAATGGATAAAATATAATCTTTAATAAAGTAGCGTAAAAAAATATAAAATCCACATCAGACAAAAATGCACAATATATGTTACATGGAAAAGCGAATGAATGCTGTACACATAATCGTCATACAATGTAAATGCCCAAATGCCCCATTCACACTTGTACCACTTTGGAGGGCAACTTTGGATGGGGGCAACCTAGATGTGACTTGTTGTCCCTCTGCAAAGTCAGACCCGCTGTTGTACCACTGCTGCATGTAAAATATTTAGGTACAACTTTCATGCAACTTTTGAGGGTTAACAGTCTATGGCCCTCAAGTTGCAGTAGTGCATAAGTTCATGAAGTACTTTAAGTCGCACATACATTCACCGGCCACTTTATTAGGTACCCCTTGCTAGTACCGGGTTGGACCCCCTTTTGCCTTCAGACCTGCCTTAATTCTTTATGGCATAGATTCAACAAGGTGTTGGAAACATTCCTCAGAGATTTTGGTCCATATTGACATGATAGCATCACACAGTTGCTGCAGATTTGTCGGCTGCACATCCATGATGCGAATCTCCCGTTCCACCACATCCCAAAGGTGCTCTATTGGATTGAGATCTGGTGACTGTGGAGGCCATTGGAGTACAGAGACCTCATTGTCATGTTCAAGAAACCAGTGGTGAGATGATTTGAGCTTTGTGACATGGTGCATTATCCTGCTGGAAGGAGCCATCAGAAGAGTACACTGTAGTCATAAAGGGATGGACATGGTCAGCAATAATACTCAGGTAGGCCATGGAGTTTAAAAGATGATCAGCTGATACCAAGGGGCCCAAAGGGTGCCAAGAAAATATCCCCCCCCCCCACAACATTACACCACCAGCCTGAACTGTTCATACAAGGCAGGATGGATCCATGTTTTCATGTTATTTACACCAAATTCTGACCCCACCATCTGAATGTCAGAACTGAAATTGAGACTCATCAGACCAGGCAACATTTTTCCAATATTCTATTGTCCAATTTTGGTGAGCCTGTGCGAATTGTAGCGTCAGTTTCTTGTACTTATCTGACAGGAGTGGCACCTGGCGTGGTCTTCTGCTGCTGTAGCCCATCTGCTTCAAGGTTCGATTTGTGTGTTCAGAGATGTATTCTGCATACCTTGGTTGTAATGAGTGGTTATTTGAGTTACTGTTCTCTTTCTATCATCACACACCAGTCTGCCCATTCTTCTCCACCCTCTGATATCAACAAGGCATTTTCCTCCACACAACTGCCACTCACTGGATATTTTCTCTTTTTTGGACCATTCTCTGTAAACCCTAGAGATGGTTGTGTGTGAAAATCCCAGTAGATCAGAAGTTATTGAAATACTCAGACAGCCTGTCTGGCATCAACAACCATGCCACGTTCAAAGTCACTTAAATCCCCTTTCCTCCCCATTCTGATGCATGGTTTGAACTTCAGCAAGTCGTCTTCACCGCGTCTAGATGTCTAAATGCACTGAGTTGCTGCCATGTGATTGACTGATTAGCAATTTGTGTTATCAAGCAATTAAACAGGTGTACCTAATAAAGTGGCCGGTGAGTGTATATGAATGGTTATCATTGGAGAACATGGGGTACCACTTGTCATGCGGCTTTGATGTCCAAAGTCACAAAAGTGTGAATGGGGTGTTTTGCTGTGTCCAAAAATTCTATTATCTTCCTCCTGTAAGTTATTGATCCCACGAACTCCCATGTGATGGAGATGAACCAAGGTAGACATGCTTGAAGTCCATCCTGAACATGGATACAGTGGAGGAGTGAGCGTAGCCACCCAGGGACAGGAAGTCTGTTATTTGTCAATTAATGTGAAAGTAATGGGAAAAAAACGAACGCAGCCACCACATCGAAGGACTTATAAGCTCTAATATATATACAGTACATCTTCGGGTTTAGATATGCTTCAAGACCCCATTCATGCCTGAGTTTGCACCTTGAATTTGTCTATGCAAGTCGCAATGAAATCCAAAAAAGTCGCTGCAGCTTGAGACGCTATGAATTGAACGGTTCCATTGCTGGCAATGGGGTGAGACTCGTCTGTCAAATCGCAGCCGTGTGAACCAGGGCTTAAAGCGGAACTTCAGTCATTTTTTCATCTTTCCATCTATTAAATCTTCTGCTCTTGTTGCTGTTTTAACTTTGAATAGTAAAACATTTTTTTTTTCTGCCAGTAAATACCTTATACAGCCCACTTCCTGTTTCTTGCCTGGTCATTAGCCTAGGCTTATGACATCATACCTCCCAACTTCTTGAGATGGGAACGAGGGACACCTATTAGCAAATGTATGTAGGCATAGGACACGCCCCCTGCCACACCCCCTTAAAGGAGAATTATACAAAAATAATGATTAGTTAAACCCAGAAGTGTTTTTTTTTTTACCACTACTATTCCTTTATATTGGCTTTTGAAACAAATGCAGCAACTTAGAAATTGGGTGAAAGGTTTAGCACTGGGAAACATCTTTTTAAAGATAAAAAATGCATGTTATATACAACTATATAGATCATACCAAAATGAGGAGCACATGAGGAGGAAAGAGGGACAGAGGGACATTGCTCCAAATCAGGGACAGTCGGGAGCTATGTGACATCATGCACAGCTCTCTCTCTCACTCTCATGAGAGTTTGCCAGGAAGGGAGGAGGGGATGAGTCATAAGAGGGCCAATGAGAGCTGCAGAGCTGGAGGTCCAGGAAGTGAACAGGCAGCAGCTTCAGCTGCCCACAGTTAAAATGGCTGCAGTCAGACTCAGTGGAGGGAGATTTCTGCAGCATATTTGGCAAGCACAGAATCACAGTACAGTGGAACCTCGGATTGCGAGTGACGCGTTTTACAATATGAGCTATTTTTAAAAAAAATGCTGACTCGATTTGCGAGCGCTGTCTCGCAAGATGGGCAGGATTCAAGCCTCTGGGGTGTGCAGTACCGCATGTGGCCAGAGGTGCAGGGGCGCCTGGTGATGCTCGGAGACGCTCGGAGACACTGTGAGTGTCAGAGTGTCTCAGAGCGGTCTCCGGCGCCCCCACATCTCTGGCCACATGCGGTACCGCATACACCAGTAGTGGCACTGGAACGCATTATCTGAGTTTCCATTGATTCCTATGGGGAAACTTGCTTTGATATACGAGTGCTTTGGATTACAAGCATGCTTCTGGAACGAATTATGCTCGTAATCCAAAGTACTACAGTATATATAAAATAATATGCAAAGTGGTTGGAGGGAAGCTTCAGAATGGCAAAGATGTTTTTATTACAAATTGTGTGAGCAGACTGCAGTTCCTCTTTAAAGTGCCATCTATGAAAGATTTTAGGGTCTGGGTTTCCGTCATTTCACAGGCACACGCAAGTTTGGAGTCTTGACATGTTTGGTGTCTATTTACTCCACACATACCCCATCTTTTATATTTTCCCACAAAATTGGGTAGTAAGTAGTTTGTGTCCATTAAAATTTGTTTTAGTGTATTTTTTTCCTTGAAAATATGCGTTTGATAAGAAGCTGCGCAAATATTGCCCTACACAAAGAATTGAAACTGCCCCCATTTTATTCTCCAGGGCCTCTGCTTTCACAAAACATGTCATGTTTGGGGTTTCTGAGTTATTTTCTAGCCAAAAAGAAACAGCTTTTTTTCTATTCTTTTGTTTTTATTTTTTTGGGTGTTTTTGTTGTTGCATCATGTTTCTGCTGAGCTGTCCTATAAGAATGGAGATTACCGTGCGAACCCGGTGACCGAACGTAACAATGACAGAGTATTGTTTTCAATGACTGATCGCTTCTGAGTCACTGTGAAACTCATTACATGGAAACTGGCAGGTGTGATTACAACTGCTTACTGGAAAATAAAAAAACAACCTTTAAAGAGACCCTGTCACCAGTGGAAAAAATTGCTGGTGAAAGTACAGAAATCAAGTGTCTCAAAGTCTTACTTGCAGCATCAATGACCTCCTAGAGGGGGATAACTAGACAGAGATGCAACTACAATGTGACGGCTCTCTTTGGTATGTGAGCGCCCTCTGGTGTACATTCCAGGAACAGCTCGGCAGTTCTACAGACACAAGCCCACAGCCAACCATAGAGCGGTCCTCCAATAGAGCAGAACACCTGCCGCACTGATCACAGAGGACAAGGGTGCCGCCCAGCGCGCCTCTATTCCGGCGGATGTTACCATAGAGTCGTACTGCCTGGCGAAGGGATTCATCTGCTTGGTGTTTGAGGTGGAGGACCGGTAAGAGAATGAAATATACAATGTATACAGATACAGAGGATGATGTTATGTGGGGGGCACAGTATAGATCATTATAATATAATAAGTCTCAGTGCTGTCACTGATAAATGAGCCTTTATTTATACATGGTGGCTCAGTAATAATGGGGTTCTCTTCTTGGGGCTCCTCTGCTGAGGTCCCATGAATTACCAGACTCACCAGGGTGCATCCTCCTCACCAGAGCACTGCCTAAGTGGCCAATCACAAGACATGGTTGCTGTCACATGGGGGTGACCAAGTGGGATCCTGTGTGGATGGTCCCTGGATTGTGGACTGAGTCCTGCAGGATCCAGCTGGGTGCCGAGTATTGGAACGTTCCATGCTGCAGGACTGCGATTATGGGTGGAGCCAACGACTGCCCTACGCTGTCGGCATAGTTCTGGTGTCAGATACAGGCAGGGGAGGAGTGAGTGCTCAGGAAGCAACCAGTGACAGTTTACTGCTGCTGTCACCAACAAGCGAAGTATTATTATGGTAACTGATCTGAATGATCCTGTGTGGGGGGCTGTCATATATTGAAGAGGGGTTTTGGAGGCTGTAGCAGAGAGGTAGGTGTACGGTTTTCTATTGCAAGGAAGTAACCATCTTAAAGTGGGAGTAAACCGCAAAACAAACAAAAAACGGAGCCCCTGTAGTATAATGTTGTCATGGTGTGCTAGTATGCATCACATACTAGCACATTATGACAGATCTACCCTAAAACTGATCCCTCCAGTGACACGCTGTCATCCTTGACAAAGGTTCCATCTTTAACCGCTCTTCCTTTCTGATTCCTGGGTTCCGGCTGTTTGACTGAGCTCCGACAACGGAAGTCACAGCCGCGGCAAAGCTCTCTGTGGACAGCGTGCCATCCATTGAGAGCGCATGCACCAGTGACGTCACCGGCTGCTACACATGTAAATATCTCATAAACGATGCACATTTGGGAGATATTGAAGTGACTGTAAAGTCTGTTTTTTTTTTTTTTTCTAAATAGCAAACATGTTATACTTTCCCCCTCTGTGCAGTTGGTTTTGAGTGGCCCTGATCCTCCTCTTCTGGGGTCCCTCTGCGGTGCTCTTGGTGGCTCCTCCTCTTCTCGAGTGCCCCGACGGAGAAGCACTTTCCCTGGGGGCAATCGTGCGGGTATGCTCCCGTGTCCTGCTGCTGCGTGCATTGACACAGACAGCAGGACCCGGCGCCGCCCCCCCCCCCCCGACTCCCGCGTCATTGGATTTGATTGACAGTGGCGGGAGCCAATGGCTGCTGCTGCTTTCAATCGATCCAGTGAGGGCCCGAGACACCGGCTGGAGCTGCTGTGCTCCTCCCCGTCGCTGGAAACACTGGGTTCAGGTAAGTAAAAAGGGGGCTCTGGGGGGCAGCTGCAGCACAGAAGGTTTTTCACCTTAATGGATAGAATCCATTAAGGTGAAAAACCCTGAGGGTTTACAGCCCCTTTAAAGTAGTTGTAAAGTCAGAAGGTTTTTTTATCTTAATGCATTAAGACAAAAAGCCTTCTGTGTGCAGCAGCCCCCCTAATACTTACATGAGCCCATTTCCATCCAGCGATGTTGCAGGAGTGTCTCGACTGCCCAAGACTCTGTCTCCTTATTGGCTGAGACAGCAACGTGATGCCATTGGCTCCTGTTGCTGTCAATCAAATTCAGTGAGCCAATGAGGAGAGAGAGGAATCGTGGCCATGCCACGGCTCCCTGTCTAAATGGACATAGGGAGCTGCGGCTCGGCTCAGGTGCCCCCATAGCAAGCTGCTTGCTGTGGGGGCACTCAACAGGAGGGAAAGACCCAAGAAGAGGAGGATTTGGGCTGCTCTGTGCAAAATTACTACACCGAGCAAGTAAGTATGACATGTTTGTTATTTTTAACAAAAAAAAAAAACGAGACTTTACAATCACTTTAACTGTACCTACAGGTAAGCCTTATTCTAAGCTTACCTGTAGGTATAAATAAAAAAGCAGACCTTACTACCGCTTTAAAGCAGAATGAAAAAAACTCAAATACTTACCTCTGCTTCAACAATCCATTACTTGTGATGTTCCTCACTGGCATCTTCTCCCATGTGCTAGCCTGCAACTGTCTTGATTGACCAGCAGTAGGATGACATCACTCCAGTGCATGTGCAGGAGTGCGGTACACAGACATTGTGCCAGAATGTGAACTGAGCTGCGCATGCACTGGAGTGTCTTTATTCTGTGTACAGAAAAGCATATGTAATAAAAGTTTCATTTGCAAAAAAAAAAAATATATATTGATCCTTTGTCCTGAGGTTTATGTGTGTCTTGAGACGCTTGCCTTGGTTTCTGCTGAGATGAATGAACTCCTGTGCAGACACAGGAGTGATGTCATCCCAGCACAGCCAAAGATTGGTATACAGAAGAAGACTGACAAAAGATGTTGGCAGCAGGTGAGGGAGGTGAGTATAGATCCACATTATGGAGTATTTTGTTGGTATACGGCTTGCAGCTTATGTGTGCAGTGTGTACCGCGAGAAGGCTCAGACCCTCTTTAATTATACCCAATATTCGGTGTAATAATTTTCTCTCTTCAGTGGACCATCAGACCCTTTTTGTGTAAACATAGCAAAACTATAAGCCTTGAAGTGATGATTTTTTGATGATACCTGTCAATTGGGTTGATTTACTAAAACTGAAACAAAACTAAAACTGTGAAAACATTTGTTGATTTTAAAGAGAAGCATTTTTTCTTGAGCTTTACATGTGCTTGTTTTTAATGCAAAAGCGATTGAAAAACTCCTCAGTGTGAAAGGGCCTATGGGGGTTGAATTACTAAACCTGGAGAGTGCAAAATCTGGTGCAGCTCTGCATGGTGGCCAATCAGCTTCTAACTTCAGCTTGTGCAATTAAGCTTTGACAAAAATAAACTTGGAAGCTGATTGGTTTCTTTGCAGATCTGCTCCAGATTTTACACTCTCCAGTTTTAGTAAATCAATCCCTACAGGCCCTTTCACACTGAGGAGTTTTTCAAGCGCTTTTGCATTAAAAACAAGCACATGTAAAGCTCAAGAAAAAATGCTGCCCTTTAAAATCACCCGATTTTGCAGCTGCAAATTTGCCGCAATTTCAGGGAATGCCTGTGTAAACTTGAGGTCCATGGACCTCAACTCACAGCAAAGTCGGATTAAAATAGTACAGGGATTACTTTAAAGTTGGTGCGACTTGAAGTCGCACAGATCTGAATGGTTATCATTGGGAATCATGGGGTATGACTTGTCATGTGACTCTGATGTCCAAAGTCGCAGGAAAAGTTGCACAAGTTTGAAAGGGACCTAAGCATTTTTGGTGCAGTTTTTCTGAGTAACGTCCTTTAAAAACTGCACCGCAAGTGCTCTACACAGGGGTTTGAGGAAACAAAGGGTCAGAGTAGTGGATGAAGTGAGGGGAAAGAATTTGCAGGATGCTTATTGTGCCTTCTGTTAAGTGAACCTGTTCCTTTACCTACTATGACAAGGTGCAGGCTCGCTTTCAAGAGAATTCATCTTCTTGCCCATTCAAGGTAACATGACAGGTTCTCTAGTGAGAACAACCCCCCAATCCCATCCTGCTTTTTACATTTCTCTACGCTCCTCTACTGCTCCATTAATTTGCCAGAGACCTTATTAAAGCGGAGTTCTGCTTAAAAAAAATAAAAAATTAATTAATGTTAATAATCGGACACTTACCTGTCCCAGGGTTCAGCGACGTGGGGGAACGAAGCCCCACTCATCTCCCCCTCCTCTCTGCGGCGCTGGCATTGCAACTGTGTGCTTCACAGCCGGGCACCCACTGCGCATGTGCGAGCTGCGCCGCACGCCGTGACTGACCGGGCAATCATCTGGGACCTGTGACGTGTCCCAGATGATTGCCAAGAGGGAGGGGGAGGGGGTGATCTCCCTTCCGGTGCCGCGGTGCGCCTGGAGGAAGTGGGTGCTGGGACCCTCTAAAAATAGGGTATCCGCTCCCCCTCTCCAAAAAAAATGACATGCCCAATGTGGCATGTCATGGGGTCACCTCCCTTAAAGAGGAAGTTCCATTTTTGGTTGAAACTCCGCTTTAAATCCCCAGTTCTTCCATGCATGGGGGGGCATGTGATCACCTCCCAGGATGCAGTGCTCTGGCCTAAGCAGCTAACTGTCACAAGAAGTAAGAGTTGAACCCTTTATTTAGGTTTAGACATACAGTTCAGACGAAGGGCTAGGAATGAGAATCTCAGTTTGTGTGAGGTTATTACAAGAGTTCCTGTTACTTTGCCCTGAATGGGCTGGTGCTGTCCACTGCTAACTTCCCTGTGTTGGATTATAAGACTCTCTGGATGATGTCATCTGTAAACGCATTAGCGTGCTCAGCATCTTTACTTTTACATTTTTACTGGGTTCAGGCAATGAGCACTGACGATGTAATCCTACAAGTACATACTTGGCGGGACTTGGGGTATAGAAGCTCCTTAGTCCTGATCATGTGCAGACCTAAGACTGGGGGAGTACAGGGTTAATCCATTGCCATTATCAAAGCTTGTATGTTTCGGGATTAGTGTGTCTTTGCTGTTTTCTGTCTCGGCATTTGATTATTAAATATCTTCTTTTTTTTTTTTCCCCCCCCATTGCTAGGTCTCACCATGATTGAGGTGGTGTGTAATGACCGTTTGGGAAAGAAAGTCCGGGTAAAATGCAAGTATCCTTATCAAAGTCGTTATTTGAAGCATTTGAAATGGGATTTCAGTCTAAAATGTAAATCTCGCCTTTGATTTCTATGTATTTATATATCGGGTTTCTTCTTATACTTTTTTTTAATTCTCTACATTAAAAAAAGAAAAAAAAAAGTATACCTATTCATCCTGCCAGTTCACACATCTACTTTCTACTGTTTTTGAGCAGATAATTGTCTACTCAGAAGAATGGCAGTTGCTCTTACCCTTGTCAGCTCTCTGCAGCTAATTCATATTCATGAATGGCACGTGCACATTGGACACTTCCTCCCAGGGGTGTAGACATTTAAAAAAAAAAAACTACTTGTCCAAAGGACTAAGTCGGGAGTCCCAATCTACTTTTCCTGATAAAAAAAATGAATAAATAAAATTTAACCAAAACCATATTTAAATCTGAGGTGCTTTTAGTAATATCTGGGGCCTTTGAAAACAAAAAGGGGCTTTATGGTGACTTAAACTTTTAGTGTTTTTAACATTGCACTGTTTATCTCCTACTCCCCTCCATGCTGTCTCCAGCACAGCACCTGGGGAAGAGAGAGACCTTAGAGTGAAGAGCAATAATTGGGTGCTCGTCAAGAAAGGGGAGTTTCGGGCTGTCCTAAAGTGGTAAACACAAATGTCCCCAATAGTTTGAACATCCTTGTCTGTAGGCGATTAGCCTACTGTGTTTTTTTGTTTTTTTTATCATGAAAACTTTTTAAAATTTTTTTGCTTTGCTTTTTTAGTAGCGGCCACGTGTCCTTCCATCTTTCCTTATCCCGAGCTAAGGGAGCCGAGTAGGAGGTGCCACAGATCCCCTCTGATGTATCTAAGATACGTCAGATGAAGGGAGGAAGTCAAGACCAGGCAGGATCAACCAGGTACTGTAGAAGATGGAAAGGGACAATTGACAAAGCAAAAGCACTATGCTACAGCTTGTTCCTTAAAGAGATAGGAGCATCATTTTTTGGGGGGCTTCGCACACAGAAGCACTTGAGTGCTCAGTACAAGTGCATGCTGTGCAGCCAAATCAAGCTCCGGTGTCCGCTCCCTTAAAGGATAAGTTCATCTTTTAAAGAAAAACAATAAATGCACTTTTTTTTTTTTTTTTTTTGCAGGTAAATTTACTTTAAAGTGTAAGTTCAGTCAAAAACTAACTCTATACCTGCACTCTGCCACATTATAAACCTAATCTATCTAATCCTGTAAAGCAAAAATCGCTGTACTTAACTCTTCTGCAGCCGATCTGGTCTCCAGTGGCGGATGCTGTGTGCAGGAGAGGACCGACAATGGCTGGGAAGTGACATTACCAATAGAGTTACTATGAGGCTTTCGTTGTCTGCTGCCTCCTCTGCACCTGCCTTCACAGAAAAGCTGCCGCTGACAGCTCAGTGTAAGATTGGACACCGAAGCGGCTGCAGAAAAGGTAAGTACAGCAATTTTTTTTTTGCTTTACAGAGCTAGATAGATTAGGTTTAGTGTTTAAAATATATTTATTAACATTTTCATAGAAAACATAGTGAACAACATAAAGTTTCACAATCCATGGACAGTCACAAACAAACATGTAATGAGAGTCAGCCCAATGGCTATCGGTCACAGCTTGACTCCCGTTCTCTAGTAGTGTTAAGCTAGAGTGAAGGACCGTCCTTTGGTACAAGAGGTGGTTCTGGCTAGTAAGCCTTGAAGTTCATGGTATAGGTGAACACATGTAGATTGTAGAGAGTAAAAGAGAAAAACTCAGTTTGGAGAAAGGAGAGAGAGAGAGGGGAAGAAGAAGAAAGGGGGGATGGAAGGGATGGGTCGGGGAGAGACAGGGAATAAGATAGTGAGAGGGAGAAGTAGAGAGAGAGGCATAAGGAGGGAAGGTTAAGGGAGAGTGAAGGAGCTGCTGAGGAAACGTTTTCTAGAGGAAGTAAATGTTTAGAGTATAGGGTGGCGTGTCAATGGCTGCATGGGCCAGTGTGCCTCGGGGACAAGGTTCTCGTTAGGAGACTCTTGGTGGGTTCGATAGTATGTTCATGAGGGTGTCTGAGGTGGAGAAGCGGAGCCAGACAGACCACAGCATCCTGTACTTTTCATACATGTCATTGTCTAGGGCCAGCATCTCCTCCATTCTCATGGTATCGTTCATGGTCGAAACCCATCGTGACAAGGGAGGAGTGGTGGTTGTCTTTCAATATGATGGAATGAGCTGTCTCGCTGAGGACATAAAAAAACGTAGTAGGTTCAGTTTCTGTGTTATAGACCCGGGTAATATGGAGAGGAGAGCAATCTTTGGGGAAGTCGGTAACGTTTCATTATAAATTTTATTGTGACATTCAAATACCTGAGTCCAGAAGGGGCGGATCCTCTCACAGTCCCACCAGACGTGTAGGTAAGTCCCAGTAGAGGCGTTGCAACGCCAGCAGGATGCTGAAGAAAATGGAAAAATTTTGTGCAAAGTGGCAGGGTCCCTGTACCACCTGGATAGGATCTTGTCATTCTTTTCCTGAGAATAGCAAGATATCGTTCATTTATTTGTAAAGTGGAACGAGGTCTGCCAATCCGGTCTGGAGATGTCCTCGCCCAAGTCTGCAGACCACATCCTGGTATAATGTGGCAGGTGGTCGTGTGTTAGGCCTTGTAATAGGCCGTATAGGGATGAAAGAAGGTGCCTGGGTGTTTCAGGGAGGGAGCATAGGTCCTCCAAAACTGGATTGGGGACGGTGTATTTGGGAGGAGGCTTGTAGGTGTTTAGTGAATGTGGACATATGCAGAGTAGTGAGCCAGTCACAGGATCCTTCTGGTAGGACCGGTGTCCCCTGTATATGATGTACAAAAGAATGCGCTTGAGGCCAATCAGTACGTTTGAGACGTATCTTCGGGAGAGTGAGCAGTTTGTATTTGACTCTGGGAAGCCCACGGTTCCACATGAATCTGATCGCCAGGGAGCGTAAAGAGGTGAAGAAAGATTTGGGGATTATGACAGGGATCATCTGAAAGAGGTATAGGAGTTTGGGCAGAGTGTCCATTTTAAGAGTATTAATCCGCCCGAACCACGGCAAGGGGGATCCCCCCCCATTCCTCTAGGTCTTTCCGTATGTCGGAGAGTAACGGGACATAGTTCAGTGAAAATAGGTTGGCGAGATTAGAGGGGATGGTAACCTCCCAGGTATGATATCTCTTTTGTTTGTCATTGAAAAGAGAAGTTTGATTTCAAAAGGGACAGCGTATGGGCAGGGAGGGAGATGTTGAGGGCTTCCGTTTTGGTTATATTAAGTTTAAAGTTGCTAAAGGAGCCGAATCGTCGGAATTCCAGGAAGAGAGATGGTAATGAGATATGTGGATTTTGTATATAGACTAAGAGGTCATCCGCATATAGTGATAGCTTGTGGTGGTAGGAGGGCGTTTGTATGCCCCGGATGGAGATGTTCTGGCGTATAGCACATGCTAGGTGTTCTATGATGATAACAAACAATAAGGGGGAAAGGGGGCAGCCCTGCCGTGTACCATTCGAGATGTCAAATGGTTCCGATGCAGTGCCGTTTACTAGACTGAGGCAGAGGGCTGGGAGTACAATGACATTACTTTAGTGATAAAGCTTGGTCCTATGCCTAGTTGTTCAAGTGAAAGCCATAAGAATCGCCAATTAACCCTATGAAATGCCTTCTCAGCGTCAAAGGATAAAAGGCAGGCTTTCAGGTCTTTGCGCTGTATAAAGGATATGAGGTGGATCGTTTTAGTGGTGTTGTCCCTTGCCTCTCGGCCGGGGACAAACCCTACCTGGTCAGTATGGATCACTCCTGGGAGAAGGGGGGACAAGCGGGTAGCCAATATCTTTGCGAACAATTTAAGGTCTATGTTGAGCAAGGATATAGGTCTATAGCTACTACAATGGGATGGATCTTTGCCCGGCTTTGGTATTATGGAGATGTTGGCAGATAGTAACCCTTTAGAGGGTAAATTCGAGTCATCAATAGAGTTGAAAGCTTTTGCCAAAAGTGGTGCTATCCATCTGGTCCAGGGCATTTGCCTGTTTTCAGGTCTTTGATGGCTTGTAAAAATTTGGATGTGGCTAAAGGTTTTTCGAGCTCTAGGGAGTCTGATGTATCAATGGTGGGTAACGCTGTTTTTGTAATGTAGTCATGCATATCTTCGCGAGAGGGAACGTTCTGGGTGTGTGGGACTGTACGTGATAGGTTGTAAAGTTGTGAATAATATTGTCGAAAGAAGGCGGAAATACCTGATGTATTGAACGTCTTGTCCTGGTTGGGTTGGGTAGCAAAAGGGAATGGAGTGACGAGGGGGTCTAGGGTGAAGGGCCCGCGCCAGAGGTTTACTGCATTTGTTTGCCAGGGAGTAGTAGTGGTTAGGCGCTCTATCTCTAGCGGTCAGGGAGTGTGAGTCCAGGAGCTGGAGTAGATCTCAATGGGCATTGGATAGTTGTACAAAGATGGTGGGGTCGAGGTCTTGTTGATGGAGGGATTCAAGTTCCGCGATAGTGGAAAGGAGGCGGTGTATATCGTTTTTGAGGCGAGAGCCATGCTGTATAAGTACACCCCGTACCACGCATTTTAACGTCTCCCATTGATTAAGGGGGAAGGTAGTGTCCCAGGAGTGGTCCGACATGAAGTTCTTAATGGCTTTAGAAACCTCGGCCATGCAAACAGAGTCTCATAGTAAGTTGTCATTGAGTCTCCAGTGAGTGCCTCTGCGGGTCGTCGGGGGTCGTGCTAGTGTCAAGTAGACAGGGGCATGGTCGGACCAGAGCAAGTGACCTATGGATGCTTGGAGGGGAGTGTCTAACAGAGATTGTGAGATTAAAAAGTGGTCAAGTCTACTATAGGAGTTGTGTGCTGCAGGGTAATGGCTGTAATCCCTCTCTGTGGGATGCTGGACACGCCAGACATCCACCAGATGGGAGGAGTGTAGCAGGGATTTTATACGTGTTAATGTCGAGAAGGGAACAGAGGACTTACCCAAGGATGTGTCTGCGGACAGGGACAAGGTGACATTGAGATCTCCACCGAGGATGAAGCAGGGACCCCCGAAAGAGGATAGTCTGGTGAGGACCGATGAGAGGAACCGAGCCTGACTCACATTGGGAACGTATATGTTAGCCACTGTAAAGAGAAAATTGTTTAGTTTCAGTTTTAAAAAGATGAAAGACCTGCCACAGTAATAAGGGAGTCTAATACTTCCGGGTTGAAGGATTTATGGAAAGCAACGGAAACCCCTTTAGATTTGGCCTGGGGGTTAGTACTATGGTACCATTGTGGGTAATATCTGTTGCGTAGGGTGGGTATGGAGCCCGTGCGAAAATGTGTTTCTTGCAACAGCAAGATTTTAGAATGCATTTTATGGAAATGATAGAGTATCTGGCTCCGCTTCTCCGGTGTGTTAACCACTTCAATACCAGGCACTTGGACACCTTCCTGCCCAGGTCAATTTTCAGCTTTCAGCGCTGTCGCAATTTGAATGACAATTGCGCGGTCATGCAACACTGTACCCAAACTAAATTTTTATCATTTTGTTCCCACAAATAGAGCTTTCTTTTGGTGGTATTTAATCACCTCTGTGTTTTTTTTATTTTTCGCTCAACAAATAAAAAAAGACTGAAAATTATGGAAAAAAAACAAGTTTTTCTTTGTTTCTGTTAAATTTTTTTGTAAATAAGTACGTTTTCTTCACTGACGGGCACTGATATGGCGGCACTGATATGGCGGCACTGATATGGCGGCACCAATGAGGTGGCACTGACTGGGCAATGATGATGGGCACTAATAGGCGGCACTGGGCACTGATAGGTGGCACTGGTATGCGGCACTGGTGGGCACTCATAGGTGGCACTGATGGGCACTCATAGGTGGCACTGATGGGCACTCATAGGTGGCACTGATGGGCACTCATAGGTGGCACTGATGGGCACTCATAGGTGGCACTGATGGGCACTCATAGGTGGCACTGATGGGCACTCATAGGTGGCACTGATGGGCACTCATGGGTGGCACTGATGGGTACTTATGGGTGGCACTGATAGGTGGGCACTGGGCACTGATAGGTGGCACCGATGGACACTGATGGGTGGCATTGCTGGGAATCACTGAAATATAATGGTGCCAGTCAGTGCCCATTTGTGGGCACTGATTGGCACAGATCTGGCATAATTTGCACAGGTGGATGGCCATGGGGTACATACCTTGCCATCCACATGTTGCCTGCTTCCCTGGTGGTCCTGGCGGCTTACCTGGTGGTCTAGTGCGGGCATCCGAGGGGGGGCTACGCTGATAAACAATGAGCGCAGACCCCCCCCCCCCCCCGTCAGGAGAGCCGCCGATCGGCACTCCTCTACTCGCGTCTGTCAGACGCGAGTGAGGAGAAGCAGATCGACGGCTTTTCCTATTGACATCGTGATCAGCCATGATTGGACACCTCCGGAGGCTCTTTGCCAAGATCGGTAGAGCAGGGTGTCAGACTGACACATCACTCCACCGATCGCCGCGATGCGCGCCCCCACAGGCGCGCGGTAGCGGCATTTTATCCTGCTGGACGTCATATGACGCCCAGTCAAGATAACTGAACCACTCTGTGGGAAGTGGTTAAACCCTCTGCAATTAAAAGATGCTAATGCAATTGGTCTGTCAGTAGCCATAAGGGGGTTTAGGTAGGCGTGGAATGAGATAGGCCTGTCCAAAGTCTCATGAGTCAGCAGCCCCTGGCAAAGGCAATAGGGTCAAGAGAGGTATAGGAGAGAGGGAGGAGAAGGGGGAAGAAAAGAGAAAGAAAGGGGGGAGGGTGAAAGAGAGGTGACACAAGTCAGAGGAACCACATAAAAACAATTGTCATAGACATAACCACATTTACTCAATTGGAAGTTGTTAGTGGAGACAGTATAGCAATTACATTTAGTGATAATGGGGGTGGAACCAACAGGTCAAATTTAGCAAAAATTGAGCAATAACAAAAAAGGCCACTAGGTGGCTCCAAAAGACTAATAGTAAGGAATAAAAAAAAAACTATCAAAGTACACAGCTGTGTACTCCTCAGTGCTCATAATGGCACTGAGGAAAAAAGAAAAAGCCCATAAGGGGGGTGCGGGACAAGACTACAGGGCCGAGCAGCTCCCTGTACCCTGGCTACACGGGGGATAACCACAAAAATCATAACCAACCATTGGACAGCGTAATAATGAAACCTCAATGTGTAGTCAGGATTATGAACAGGATGAAGGAAAATCAGCATAACAAGTAGTACATAAATGAACTAGAGGTTAATATATAGCGGTAGTCCTTGGTGGAGGATGTCAGCCTAACATATACATGTATTTCAGGCGTTCAAAGAGGCAATATACATAACCTATGATGTGTGGAGGCACACAGGTGAATGGATCAACCAAGGCAACCTAAAAAAGAATTGTGAGGGGGAGATCAATAAGAAGGGGAAAAGGCATGTATGGAACACAGGTATCAGTCCAGATCACTGGACAAGTGAACTTTAAGTAGATGAATATATGAAGTCAAAAACCATCATTAAAAAAAGTGATGTCAGTGAATTCAGCCTACATAGGCTACGGGGTGTCACAAGGATGATCCCTGGAGGAAGAAAAAGCCAGAAAGGTAATCTAGTTAGAGTTCAATCGTTGGGATCCTGCTGGAGTGTAGATCTGGGGTTACGTTTGTGGCCCTGTTTCTGCCATTGCGGGGTAAAGGGTAGACCCGGGGTAGTTGGAGAGAACGGCCATTCTGGCAGGGCAACTTGCAGCAGTTCCAGTGTACTGAGGAATGAGGGTAGGTCTCCCATAGTGCGGAAGATGGCAGTTTTACCCTCGTGGTGTACTTGGAGATGGAACGGCAATCGCCATTGGTATTTCATCTGCCTTGATTGCAGAAGCTGCGTAAGTGGCTTCAATGCTTTCCTCATTGCCAGCGTCTGGTGGGAGAGGTCAGGGGGAAGCATCACAGGGGTGTCATTGAAGAGGATCGTGTGTTGTGTGCTGGCAGCCCTCATTATTTTCTCCTTAATTTTGTAGAAATGGACCTGACATAGGGTGTTGCGTACAAAGAAGGGGTCAGTGGTTCGGGGACCTGAGGTTCGGTGCACACGATCCAATTCGATGGGGTCATCCTTGGGGTGTTGTAGCAGTTGATTAAAGATGGCCGTCACGGCCGCAGGCAGATTTTTGGGGTCTACAGATTCAGGGATCCCCCCGTATGCGTATGTTGTTTCGATGATTGCGATTTTTGATATCGTCTTGTTGGTAGGGAAACATGACCGTGCGGGTATTGAGAATTCTGTCATGTGCCTGTACAGAGTCTCTGAGGCTGTCTGCAGTGGTTTCTAGGTCTTCAAAGCGTGCCTCTATGTCCTTTTTAAGGTCAGAGATCTCTTTTTTATGTGCCTTTTCAATCCTGTGCACACAGTGCTCAAAGTCAGCTTTAGTGGGCAGTGATCTGATGTAACTGTGGAGGGATCTGATCTGAGTCTCCATGTCCCAGCCCTCCCCTGAGCCCAGGGAGACATTGGAACGGCTCCTGGTAAGCCTGGAGGTAAAGTCAGGGTCCTCGGGGAGGGAAAGTTGGCTGTGTGGGCTCACCTGAGTGTGCAGGGCCGAGTCAGAGCGTGCTGGGGATGGCAGGTCCGGTGCCATCTTGGATTCTCGGGGCGGCGCTGTGAAGCAGACCGAGATCAGGCGAAATAGTCCTCCAAATCGCCCCCCTGACGGTTTCCAATGGTGCCCTTAGGTGCCTTGGACTTATCTTTCCCCATTGGTGTCTGTTGAGCTGATTTTCGGACCGTTATGAGGTCTGTGGAGCCGAGGGATCCGGGAGCTGTGTGCAAGCACGTCTTACAGCTCCATGCGTCAGGCCACGCCCCATAAATAGATTAGGTTTAGAAGAGTGTGTCGGAGAGCAGGTTTGGAGTTAGTTTTTGCCTGAACTTACACTTTAATCTGTCTGCCAGTACATCATACGGCCAGGCAGTTTGCTACCACAGCGCTCAACAGTGCTGTGGAGGTTCATTGAGAGCTACAAGCCAAAAGCCGCAAAGGATGTCGGTACTTATAGTTGATTCATCCAGAGAACTCGAATGATACAACCGTGTGGGTGGAGCAACACATGGCCACGCCCTTTTTTAGTTTTTTGGGGGTTTTTTAGAAAAAAAAAAAAGGACAGCTGGTATGGGGAACTTCTCCACACACTGCTGTCACACAGAGGGCTCAGATCGTCAAGCAGCTGCAGGAGTGGGAACATATTACATGTTCAACCCTAAAAACAGAACGTGTAACCTTTTCCTAAAGGTGAACTTAATCTTTAACCCTTTCACTGTCAGAGCCGTTTTTGCACATGTTTAAAAAATCACTGTAGGCCTAAAGATTACATAAAATAGTGGTAGTTCCAATTATGAATGTCACATGATATTACAGCAAAGGTAAAAAACACACTAACGTTAATTTTAGGGGGCACAAAAACGCAATAAATTACCCAATTTTTTTGGTAAAATTATAAAAGACGAGATTGCACTGAGTAAATGGATACCCAACATGTCAAACCTTAAATTTGAGTCTGCCAATGAAATGGCGACCAATCTCCCCTATAGTTAATCAGTTTAACGTTATGGATGAGGCATGCTGCTAGAATTGTTCCTCTCACTCTGGCGTGCATGGCATATGTAACATGCGTATCACACATTTTCATGCGTAGGCGCCCCATGTATGCATTTGTTTGTACGTGCGTATATGTGGCGGGCCTCAACATTTTTGGGGGGGGATTTTATGTGCTTGGGTGTAACTTTTATTTTTTTACTATTTTTTTTTTTTAGGCTGGTGCCTAGGAGACCCCTGTCTCCTAGGCACCAGCATGCTCATTCAACAGGGCATGTCTGTTTAGAAGGTCGGACTAGCTCCCTATCCTCCTAGCCTCAGTCTTCAGGTAAGAGGGAGTGATGTACCATCATTTTTTCCTCTAGCACTGTTTACGGCTTGGAAATGACTCGCATGCAGCCAACATACCCTCCCGCAGTGACAAATCTGATGCAAAGGTTCACACCCACCCACTGCACGGAGTTTAATAAAGAAGAATGAAACACAAAAGAAAACATTTCATCTATTGTAGCTTACTAATTCTTAGATGTTGTGGCTGCATTTGTTTTCTTTTTTAGGCTGTCTTTCTTTTATTCTGGTGATCCAGCCAAGTAAGTTTGTTGTTTTTCAAAAGAACAAGCTGTCCTGCAGATGTTTCAGTTACAGGAATGAGACCAACCATTTACCACTGACAGGGGTGATTACAATAATCGTTTTTTATTTATATAAGACCTTTAGGCTATGTTTCCACTATTGCGTCCCCAAAGTTGCGCGATTTACACTGCGACTTTGCTATGCGATTTTTGGTGCGATGTCATGTGACTGGTGAAAACCGTGTGAGAACAAGTCTCACCGAAGTCGGAACAAAGTAGTGCAAAAACCTTTTTTGGAGTCACTGCGACTTGAGTCGCACCAATTAGAACGGGGACCATTGAAATACATGGGTTTTGACTTGTCATGCGACTTCACATGTGTCAAGTCGCACAACAACTCGCAGTAGTGGAAACAGAGCCTTATCCCAAAAGGAAAAAAACGGTTTGCAGTAACTGCCTATAAAGTGTCAGCTGGAGCGTGGCTTCAATTTGTTAGTGTATCTAATTCTGCTAGTACATTTAAAGTGATATTAAAGTGGTTGTATACCTGCAGGTGAAAAAAAAACCTGTAAGGCAAAGGCATAATGAGCTAGTATGCGGCGCATACTAGCTCATTATGAAATTCTTACCTTAGAGCAGTGGTTCTGAACTCCTGTTCTCAGGGCCCACTAACAGACCAGGTTTGCAAGATAACTGAAATACATCACAGGTGATAAAATTTGCTGCTCAGTGATTGCAGAATTCTAGTCTGCATCTCCCCAAGGTAATACATAAAACCTGGCCTGTTAGTGGGTCCTGAGGACAGGAGTTTAGAACCACTGCCTTAGAAGGCGTCGGTATCTAATCCCGGTCCATGCCACGGGAGCTGACATTTTGCCCTTGGCATGTCTTCCGGGTTCGCGGCTCCAGCGCTGTGAATGGCCGGAGCTGTGATGACGCCACTCTTGCGCATGAGTTCTCTTTCCAGCAAGGTCTGGCAGCGTCTGCCGAACCTTCAGCTGGGCATTCACGGGGCATGCACCACTGACGTCAGCGGCTGCATGCAAGGTGAGCGGTTTAGGAGATATTCATTTTATGTACAGGTAAGCCTTATTAAAGAATAGATAAATATAAATTGTGTATAATAATAATAAATATAATATTTCATTGTGGATTTTTAGCAGTTTGAATATTCTGCATATTCAGTGCATCCAGAAAGCATTCACAGAGCTTTCATTTTTTCCACAATTTATGTTACAGCCTTATCCCAAAATGGATTACATTTATTATTTTTCTCAAAATTCTACAAACAATACCCCATAATGACAACGTGAAAGAAGTTTGTTTCAAATATTTGCAAATTTATAAAAAAGAAAAAAAAAAAAAAAAATCACTTTCCGGATGCACTATACAAAGTTCAAAGTCATAGTAGTCTATTTGTGATTATTAACCTTTTACAACTTTAAAGTGTATCCATAGTTTTTCTAGTTTGGAATATAGTGGGGAAAGGTTAGAACCCCTGTGAGTTTTTTTTTCTGCTATCTGGGGCTCCCTTAAAGTGGAGTTCCACCCAAAAGTCGAACTTCCGCTCATTTGGTGCCACATTTGGCACCTTTCGGGGGGGGGGGGGGGAGAGACAGGATATCCTGTTCCCACTTGATTGACAGGTATCATGTTCCCACTTCTGGGAGCCGCGGCTATTGACGTCACCACTTGGCTCCCTCCACTTCTCCCTATCCCCGGGCCAGTGAGAGAGAGGAGCGGAGCCTCGCGCATGCGCAGTAGGGTTCCCGGCGTGAAGCCGCAAGCCTACACTGCTGGGGTTCCCTTGCCCGCAATGGAGGCGGCAGCACCCGACAGCAGATGAAAACATCAGGTGCGGTGCCGACATCGCTGGACTCCAGGACAGGTAAGTGTCCGATTATTAATAGCCAGCAGCTGCAGTATGTGTAGCTGCTGGCTTTTAATTTTTGCAGTGGTGGGCGGACCACCGCTTTTAAAGAGATTTCTCCTCACTTGTGTGTCTGTGTTGTCAGAAGAGGAAGTGAGGGGAATTCTCTTTAACGGAACACCAGATAGAAGTAAAACCTGACCGTTCTGTTTTCTCCTTTGTATAAAAAATGAAATATACCTGTTCATCCTGTCAGTTCACACATCAACTTTCTGCTTTTTTCAGCCAACAATTGCCAACCCAAGAGAATGGCAGTTACGTTTCCCCTTTGCTAATTAGTATTCATGAATGACGCATGGACATGGGGGACACTTCCTCCTAAGCACCAACATGTTCATTCATGAGCAAGTGATTTCGCGCTTCAAATCTATCGCATTCAAAATTACATGTGTATACATCTGTATAAATAAATAATATCTTACAGGCATAAAATAGTAGTGCAAAAACAGTAAAGTGCTCCGTATAGGAAAGTGATCATCCAAAGTGCTGATGTGCTTAAATAAATCAAGGGTTTATAAAGTGCTTCTTCACTGGGACCATATAGTGGAGGGAAGAGGTGATGGTGATGTTGAAAATTGAAGGGATCCGGTGGAACCGGGCTCTCTAGACTCTCACCTTAAATAAGGTAAATAAAGGCATCAATCAGGCTCTTAATTAGATGTTGTATGGTGCCGTTCAGGTGGGGACCTCTCTGGTGGTGCAGTGGTATTCTCAATATAGAGCACCTAACAGTTAGAAAAAACAGGGGGGGGGGGGAAGAGGGGGATTGCCCACCTGGGCTCCACCGCTCGGGAGGAATAAAAAGGAAGGGGAGAGAAAGAGACCTCCAATGGTGTAGTATATTGAGTAGGAATGTTGTTTATTCAAAATAAGAAATGGACTCTTACATTTAAAAAGGTTAAAAACAGCATGAAAGCATAAACAAGCTGAGGAGCGGCGTCTGAGGCGCCTCCTTACTGACTTCCGGTTTCGTCTGCTCTCTGCCACGCCCTACGCGTTACGTCACCGCTCGTGACTTCAACTGGGGACAGTTGAAGTCACGAGCGGTGACGTAACGCGTATGGTCCCAGTGAAGAAGCACTTTATAAACTTTTGATTTATTTAAGCACATCAGCACTTTGGATGATCACTTTCCTATACGGAGCACTTTACTGTTTTTGCACTACTATTTTATGCCTGTAAGATATTATTTATTTATACAGATGTATACACATGTAATTTTGAATGTGATAGATTTGAAGCGCGAAATCACTTTATCATTTTAATTTTGCTGAGTGTAAGTGAACACTTCAGATTTTGCTGCAGTTCACAGAGACATCATCACTATTCATATGCTTTTCACCATTTGTATTATTTTCTATTTCAAGTCATCTTATATTGATTTAGTACGGTACTCATTTTAGCGCGAGGGACTACACCACACATTCATGAGCAAGATCCAAACAGGGCATGGCTGAGAATTCCAGAACAATAACTCAATAACTGACTGTGAAACTAATGGGCTTAGCTTGTAGGGACGCACCGATAAATCGGCCACCGAAAATATGGTTATCAGCGTTTTGCCAATAGAAAAAAAAAAGCTGCCAATAATGGCCACTGAAAAACACATGTGATTTTTATAGGTCATGTGACTCAAACACGCAACACAGGTGCATTATTGATGTGTTTTTGCACATTTCAATGGGGGGGTGCATTACACCGCAACGGACCAGTGTGAAGACAAACATGGACTTTAAAGAGGTGCATTTTTATTGTACTTTTATTTATTTATTTTAAATGCAAAAGCGCTTTAAAAACGATTAATTCAAAAGTCGAATGTAATAGATTTCAGCCTAGTGCATCCTGCAATTTTTGGTTTCGGTCCAGAGTTTTCATTTCGGTGTATCACTACTAGATTGTACTGCGCTGTGTAATGAAAGCCCTGTACAGCAAACCCATGGTCTGGCTTGGTGGAAAACTAGTGGTAATGTTCTGCTGTGTGATGTAAATTCCATACAGTCAAAACTTCAGAATAATTTCCATGCAATAAGTGGGAAAGTGAGGTTTTTGTTTTTTTCTAGTGGCTTTTTTGCTAAAGTCTTTTCAATAAAGATGTGATGCAGCTGTCTGTGGCTTTGAAACAATTGGTTCCAGTGACTCCTTGACTTCCTGCCCAGCTCAGAAGACACCATCAAGGATCTGAAGAAACTGATTGCAGCTCAGACAGGCACACGGTGGGACAAAATAGTGCTAAAGAAATGGTGAGCACAGGGGAACATCATGTATATAATGTGTATGCTGGGACCTAGCGCAAATTGTGTTTGAAGTGTCATATCTTACACCTGTTATAAAAAAGTGTTGTATCTTGATTTCAGGTACACAATATTTAAGGACCACGTGACACTCGGTGACTGTATCCTTTTATACATAATGTGGTTGTATGGATGAAGTACAAATATGCCAAACCTTTTGGTTGTTGGAGAATCAGGAGAGTATAGCATATGAAGAACATTTACTGCCAACTTGAAATTGGAGCCTTTCTGGCTTCTGCTTCCTGTTAAGGTGGGTCAGTCGGGGACTTCAGAGTAGTGGGAAGTATGGGAATTTTTTTTTTATTTTTTTTTTTTTACCATACTTACCTAGATGGATGCAGCATCGGTTCGATGCTACATTTGTCCTCTGCCGGCTCTAAGCACTGGCAGCAGTGATGGCTGTGGGCAGAATGACTCCTAAAAGGTGGGACCGCAGGGGTCCGTATGGGACACTGACTCGATCCAGACTGCGATCTGCCATTTAGTGATGCCTGGTCTATTCACATACCCAGTTCCTCAGTACAGACACATACCTTACAGGACTTGTGTGACGATAGGCTACTATGTGCAACACTGTTGCCTGGGGGTTTGCCTATGTCCTATAGGAAGTGAAAGCCAGCTGAAGAGATTCCTGGAGCCCCATGATCACAACAGATCGGAACAAATTATTAGAAGAGGTACAGTCAGGTCCATAAATATTGGGACATCGACACAATTCTAATCTTTTTGGCTCTGTACACCACCACAATGGATTTGAAATGAACAAGATGTGCTTTAACTGCAGACTTTCAGATTTAATTTTAAGGTATTTACATCCATATCAGGTGGACGGTGTAGGAATTACAACAGTTTGTATATGTGCCTCCCACTTTTTAAGGGACCAAAAGTAATAGGACAGATTAACAATCATCCATCAAACTTTCACTTTTTAATACTTGGTTGCAAATCCTTTGCAGTCAATTACAGCCTGAAGTCTGGAACGCATAGACATCACCAGACGCTGGGTTTCATCCCTGGTGATGCTCTGCCAGGCCTCTACTGCAACTGTCTTCAGTTCCTGCTTGTTCTTGGGGCATTTTCCCTTCAGTTTTGTCTTCAGCAAGTGAAATGCATGCTCAATCGGATTCAGGTCAGGTGATTGACTTGGCCATTGCTTAACATTCCACTTCTTTCCCTTAAAAAAGTCTTTGGTTGCTTTCGCAGTATGCTTCGGGTCATTGTCCATCTGCACTGTGAAGCACCATCCATTGAGTTCTGAAGCATTTTGCTGAATATGAGCATATAATATTGCCCGAAACATTTCAGAATTCATCCTGCTGCTTTTGTCAGCAGTCACATCATCAATAAATACAAGAGAACCAGTTCCATTGGCAGCCATACATGCCCACGCCATGACACTACCACCACCATGCTTCACTGATGAGGTGGTATGCTTTGGATCGTGAGCAGTTCCTTTCCTTCTCCATACTCTTTTCTTCCCATCACTCTGGTACAAGTTGATCTTGGTCTCATCTGTCTATAGGATATTGTTCCAGAACTGTGAAGGTTTTTTTAGATGTTGTTTGGCAAACTCTAATCTGGCTTTCCTGTTTTTGAGGCTCACCAATGGTTTACATCTTGTGGTGAACCCTCTGTATTTACTCTGGTGAAGTGTTGATTGTTGACTTTGACACACATACACCTACCTCCTGGAGAGTGTTCTTGATCTGGCCAACTGTTGTGAAGGGTGTTTTCTTCACCAGGCAAAGAATTCTTCGGTCATCCACCACAGTTGTTTTACGTGGTCTTCTGGGTCTTTGCTGAGCTCACCGGTGCGTTCTTTATTTTTAAGGATGTTCCAAACAGTTGATTTGGCCACACCTAATGTTTTTGCTATCTCTCTGATGGGTTTGTTTTGTTTTTTCAGCCTAATGATGGCTTGCTTCACTGATAGTGACAGCTCTGTGGCTCTCATATTGAGAGTTGACAACAACAGATTCCAAATGCAAATAGCACACTTGAAATGAACTCTGGACCTTTTATCTGCTCCTTGTAAATGGGGGAATAACACACACCTGGCCATGGAACAACTGAGCAGCCAATTGTCCCATTACTTTTGGTCCCTTAAAAAGTGGGAGGCACATATACAAACTGTTGTAATTCCTACACTGTTTACCTGATTTGGATGTAAATACCCTCAAATTAAAGCTGAAAGTCTGCAGTTAAAGCACATCTTGTTCATTTCATTTCAAATCCATTGTGGTGTATAGAGCCAAAAAGATTAGAATTGTGTCAATGTCCCAATATTTATGGACCTGACTGTATGTATATGAAGCCTGCTTTTATAAGGTTTTGTGTATTCCCAAATTATTTACAGATGAGGCAATGTGAGTGCTTTTTTTCCTCTCATATTCAAGCCTGCTTTGATGTTGTTTGGCCTGGTCTGCAGCTCCAATTTCCCTTTATTCGTTTCAGACTGAAAAGTTTGGATGGGGAGCCCTGTTGAAGTCCCTGATTCTGCTTTTAATATTTCCTCTCTAGTTTTTATTCTTTCATATTTTTGTTTATAAAGCATTACTATGCATTGTGTAGGCTATTTTTCCCTTAACATTGACTGTTCAGATGAAATCCACGATGGAATGAACCTGGAATTATACTACCAGTAACTCTGGCACCTTGCCGCACTTTTTTTTCCTATGATGGAATATACCGTTTCCTGCTTCTTCACTGCTCAGATTGGTGAAATTTTACTTTGTCACCATAAAGACTGTATTCTTTAGATTCCAGCGATCTGAGAATTGTTTTCATTTATTTTTTTCTCTCCCCGTTTTTACCCAAAAAAAAGCAAACAAAAAGAAAACAGCCATAATAAAGATGAACCATTGGCTAATGTATTAATTGAAAGTTAATCCTGGTTTTGGTCAGGTATTTGTGCATTTTGTTTAAAATAAAAACAAAATACCGTCATTTTGTATGACGCAAAAAAGTCTATAGTCGTTTTAATAAACAGCTAGACGAGTAGTGGCCAACTTTCTTCATATGGAAGCCTCAAAGGTTGGCCCTTGACATCGCCAATGGGCCACACATAAAATGAAATGAGTATTCAGTCTCAGAGACAACAGACACACAACAAGAAATAAGTACTATGGGCACGATACAAAAGATGGTCAGAGACTGGACATATGATACAAGAGATGGTCAGAGACTGGAAACATGATACAAGGGATGGTCAGAGACTGAAAACATGATACAAGGGATGGTCAGAGACTGGAAATATGATACAAGGGATGGTCAGAGACTGGAAATATGATACAAGGGATGGTCAGAGACTGGAAATATGTTACGGAGGGATGGTCAGAGACTGGAAATATGATACAAGAGATGGTCAGAGACTGGAAATATGATACAAGAGATGGTCAGAGACTGGAAATATGACACAAGGGATGGTCAGAGACTGGAAATATGTTACGAGGGATGGTCAGAGACTGGAAATATGATACAAGAGATGGTCAGAGACTGGAAATATGACACAAGGGATGGTCAGAGACTGGAAATATGACACAAGGGATGGTCAGAGACTGGAAATATGATACAAGGGATGGTCGGAGACTGGAAATATGATACAAGGGATGGTCAGAGACTGGAAACATGATACAAGGGATGGTCATAGACTGGAAACATGATACAAGGGATGGTCATAGACTGGAAACATGATACAAGGGATGGTCATAGACTGGAAACATGATACAAGAGATGGTCATAGACTGGAAACATGATACAAGGGATGGTCAGAGACTGGAAATATGATACAAGGGATGGTCAGAGACTGGAAACATGATACAAGGGATGGTCATAGACTGGAAACATGATACAAGAGATGGTCATAGACTGGAAACATGATACAAGGGATGGTCAGAGACTGGAAATATGATACAAGGGATGGTCAGAGACTGGAAATATGATACAAGGGATGGTCATAGAATGGAAACATGATACAAGGGATGGTCAGAGACCGGAAACATGATACAAGGGATGGTCAGAGACCGGAAACATGATACAAGGGATGGTCAGAGACCGGAAACATGATACAAGGGATGGTCAGAGACCTGAAACATGATACAAGGGATGGTCAGAGACCTGAAACATGATACAAGGGATGGTCAGAGACCTGAAACATGATACAAGGGATGGTCAGAGACCTGAAACATGATACAAGAGATGGTCAGAAACTGGAAATATGATACAAGGGATGGTCAGGGACTGCGGGCATGGCACAAGGAAATGGTCAGGGACTGCGGGCACGGCACAAGGAAATGGTCAGGGACAGCGGGCACGACACGAGGAGATGGTCAGGGGCTACAGACATGCTGCAGGACACTGTTAGATATAGAAGCTGTAGCCTGAGATATGCTTCGAGAGTCAAAGACTGGAGACACATTGTAAACAATCTAGAAACATCTGCTATATCAGGACAATAGGGAAACGCAGATTTTCGTCAGCAGAGGCCCCAAGGGTTGCACAAATAGTGCCAAAGGGCTGCAGGTTGCTTGATATGTTTAAAGTCTGTTCCAATTATCGTTGACAATGTGTGTTCATTAATATGTGATAAGGCTGGAACCACAGTATCAGATCTCAGCAGAAGATTATGGTAAAAGTAATCAAGGAATCTCTATTAGAAATGCACATCCTTTCACTATTAGCCTCGGCTCACACTATTGCGATGCGGGAACCGGCGCAATTCCAGTGAAGGTTCTTGCATCTCCCTCACTACAAACTGCTGCTGGTGTCAATACAAAGTTAATGACACCCCCAGATCGGTTTGCAGATCTCAGTGTGAACTGTGAATTTGGATAGGAATCGGATCGTATGGTTGTAAACACCCACGCGATACGATTCCAGTTTGGGGAAAAAAAAGTTCCTACAGCATTTTCGTGCGAATGCTATGCGAGTTCAGCCATACAAACGGTATGGCTTAATTTGCATCGCACAGACAACGGATGTGATCTGCACTGTGGTGCAAATCACGTGCGATGCCTTTGTTGACAATAGCGTTAACCCAGGCTCAGAGTATTTTAAACTCTCCTTGTGGAAGAGCCAGAACTGTTCACAATTATTAAAGTATGACTAAGGGCCAGTTCACACCATAGAAACGCAGTCTGGATGCTTTTCTGCATGCGTGGTTTTGATGCAGTCCAGTGCTTTTTTTTTTTTTTCTTCTTAACCTTAAATAAGGATATGCATTCCAGTGTGTTTTTGATGCGTTTTACAGCATTCCAGTACAGTGCAGGAAAAATGCAGCATGTTCTACTTTTTTTTTTTCTGGAACTGCAAGCACTGGTGTGAACTATGCCATTGAAAACTATATAACCTACTTTCCATGCGTTTTTGATGCAGAAAAAAAAAAAACACACTGGACTGCATGTGGTGTGAACTGGCCCTAAAGGCAAAACTTTTTATTTTCATTTTGGATGGAGTGTAGAGGTATTAGAGCACCTAGCGGGTGTTTATTTCTGTCTCTGCCCCCATTGGAGAGATTCGCCCTCTCTATTTTCCCCCTTTTTTTTTTTTTTTTTTTCCATTATCCTTAAAAGTGACAACCAGGGATTCCCTCACTTTGAAGGGATTTACTCTCCCTTCTTATTTTGGTTATGGGATAAGAAATGAAGGGAAATCTCCCCAATGTGGAACATATGTCAAAAAATACAGGGTTATAACTCTCCCTTACTCTATCCAAAATGGGGGGGCGGGTTGAACAAAAAAAAAACCCCTGATGGATCCCTGCATCAACACAGGCTATGTTGATGTAAGGATCTCTCCTGCTGTGGTATTGTACTCTGACAGGGGTCATTAGACAGGCTTATGTTGAACAGACAGCTGTACACGGCCTGAAAGTTTCAGCCAATGAATGCCAGGCTTAAGGCCGGCCATAGACAGTTGGAATGTCGGCTGGTTCAGCAGGTAGAGGCCAAGATTCAAACATGTATGGCATGTACAGTATGAGCGGTCTGAATGTACCAAGTTGATGGAACAATCAACTTGGGTACAACCAGCCTGCCAGATCTTACATGTGATTATCACTAGCAGCTGGTATGGCCGCTAGCAATAATCACTGTCTTCTCACGATGGGGGCAGCTTTGGTCCTTTTGGCCATGCAATTTCCCTGCAGTTCCTGCACCCGCGCTGCATTTTTACATGTGTGGGGGCGCCATTCAGAATGAATGGCAGCCCTGCGCATTTTCTCACAGCAATGCATTTTCACTGCAGGTGGGTGCGGGAATTGCGATACCCGCATAGATGTGAACCAAGCCTTAAGGAAGATGCACACTCCTTCAGTTGGGTGTTGGGCAGCCAGTCAAGTGTGTCCGTGCCTCCTGCAGACCTGATAGGCAACCCATGGTCAACTGAAGCAACGCACATGCAGACTGACTACGCTACTGCTAATTTCAACAAGGCTGCTTAGCGTTGTCAGCCTACCACACCAAGTGCTACTATTGTCAGGATCTCCAGACAAACATTGCAACAGATTCTCAAAACAATTGCTTTAAAAAAAAACTGTATACAGAGAGTCATGGTGTCAAACATAAAAAAATAGGTTTTGGATTTACATACACAAAGGGGTTGATTTACTAAAGTGGGAGAGTGCAAAATCTGGTGCAACTGTGCGTGACAGCCAATCAGCATGTTCAGATATGCTTTGAGAAAAAGACCTGGAAGATGATTGGTTCCTATGCAGAGATGCACCAGATTTTGCACTCTCCAGTTTTAGTAAATCAACCCCAAAGTGTTCGTAATATATACATGACTGGACTAAATAGGGGTTTTGTTTGTCTTTGCACTTTAACACATTGAAAATACAAAATTTTGGAAATTGCAGTTCACCAACAGTCCTCCTCCAAATCGACACAGAACAATTTAGCAAAGAAGAACAGAAAAGATTTGTAGGATCCAGATATGCAAAGCTGAAGTGACCTGACTTAAAGTACTCCCACATGTAACTGCAGCCAAAAAGTGATTCGATCAAGTATTGGTTCAGATATTCAAAGTATCTAAAGTCAATTTTTTGTTTTCTCTCTGAAAGGAGTAGGAAAGAGTTAGAACTCCTGTTTGTTTTTTTTACAATCAGCAGGAAGATGCACCCTCTCTATTCATCCTCATCATTATCACCAGGACTGAAAGAGAAATCCAAAACTGTCACAGGAAAAGAGAGGAAGTCTAGTCACCTGTCCCAGTGATAACTGTCTGAGAGGAGATTTCCATTTCTTTGGAGAGATTCTCATTTCCTGTTGTGTTGAGCCTCAAGACAGGAAATGAAGGAAAACCCCTCCAATGGGCCACAGCAAAAAAAAAGCTTGTAGCAATTTTAGATATTCACTAATCCATTTATAACTAAAAAAAACAAGACTTGGCTCTAGATATACTTTACAATTTTTATATAGGAAATATATGAATTAGCTTAGCGTTGCTGCATGTTTATAATTACATTACCATGCTGCATTGCTAAGGTAGTACCTTCAGCATTATTAAAATGTCTTCCTACTAATGAGGATGTGGTTTACAAACTGCCAACAACACTTTTGTTATTATCAGCAAAACCCATACATTTAGTTCTGGTGGTTTGTGTGTTTAAAATGTTCTCGTAAGGCTTTCATCAAACGTGTTGCTTATTTAAAGTGAAAGTGAAGTTTGGTGAGGTGAGCATTTGCCATAATCTGCAAGTTTGCACAGCATACCTGCAGATTATAACACACAAATACCTCCTGTGCTGTTCTTATCAATGATGTGTCCAGGCAGCTGTCAGGGTTGCCACCTGTATGGTTTTCTCCCGGACAGTCCAGTTTTTGAATGATGTGTTCGGATTTACTTCTGACCCAGACACATCATTCACATGGACTGCACCGAGAGTGACATGTCTCCCTTCTCCCTGACAGCAGCTTGGTTCAGCAGAGTGTCAGTGTATCAAAGCTTCTCCCCTCCTCCTCCTCCTCGTTCTGTACACACACGAGGAGGAGGGGGGAGCAGGGATGTGCTGATATCAGGTCTGTAGAAAGTTTTTATTATGCTCTGTAAATATAGGAGGGAGGGGGAGAGAGTGGCTGGAAAGGAGGACAAGGTAGAAAATATGTGGAGTGATCGAGGGGTTAGGAGGATATGTGCTGGGGGGCTTTGGCGGGATGTTGTTGATGTTACGCCGCAAAAATCGTGATCTATCTTCTAAGCAAAAAAATTGTGATTCTCATTTTAGCCAGAATCGTGCAGCTCTAGCACAGAGGCTGCATATGATGGGCACAGAGGCTGCATATGATGAGCACTGTGCGCATCATACGGGCACTGTGCCCATCATACAGCCACTGTGCCCATCATATGGGCACAGAGGCTGCATATGATGGGCACAGAGGCTGCATATGATGAGCACTGTGCGCATCATACAGCCACTGTGCCCATCATATGGGCACAGAGGCTGCATATGATGGGCACAGAGGCTGCATCTTATGGGGCACAGTGGCTGCATTTTATGGGGCACAGTGGCTGCATTTTATGGGGCACAGTGAGGCTGCAATTGATGTTTTTTTTTCAGTTTGTTTCCGACCCCTGCGCACACAAAAAAAAAAATTTTGAGCTCCAGCCGCCACTGCCCCCCAGCACATATCTAACTCTCCCCACCCCCCTGCTCGCACTAGCCCTCTCCCCAGGACATATCTGACCCCTGCATTCCGTGCAGAACCCTCACAATTCAGCCATTACTACTCTCTTTCAGGCAACCAAAAGTGTCCCAGGTCTTTTACAATCTTATAGCTTATACCCCCCCAAAAAAAATGCCACCGCTAAAGTGTTCAGGTTTGGCTTGAAGTAAAGGTGGCAACCCTACTCTCACTGCTACATCTCCTGCCACTGTCATCTCCTCTGCCAATTCTTTCCTGTCCCTTGGTGATCCGTTTCAGCCATTAGGGGCCAATGATGATGTAAATCTTGCAATGCGCACAGGAATTGCAACATCCCTGTCACCTCATTACAACAAGCCAAGCGTGTACAGTGCACAGAGAATGTGCCAGTGTACACAAAGATTAAAATATGGCTAGGGTAAAAAGGAAGAAAGGAATTTTGCATGTCTCTTCTGCTAAAAATCCCTACCACATAGCAATTTTTTATTTGTAGAGTTTAAAAGAGAAGTTTTTTTTTTTTTTAAATCATACTATCACTGATTGCTCAGTGCTCCATGAGCAGAGAGCTGGTGAGTGTCAGCTCTCTGCTCTGCCGGCAGATCACCGCCCCCCCCCCCCAACTAACACTCATGGGAGCGCTGGGCTGTGGAGGGGGCAGAAACGGCTGGCTCAGGCTCACGCGGCTCGCTGAGAGCCTGAGCCGGGTGCCGGTCCAGGCATCTGAGTGGATCCTGGTCATATGGTCACGATTTTTCAACCAGCCTGAAATGGCTCTGTGATGTCGGCCGACAGCGGACTTCAGCCCGATGTCTGCTGAAAATGGGTCACTGGTGCAGAACAGACTGCACTCCTGTGATTCATAGAAGTACAGCCAAAAAAGCTTTAGCTGTACTTATTCTTTAATTCCCCTTTGATCTTTGAGTATAATATTTTGTACAAATGTTATTTGTTGAGTGTATTTACTCAAAATGCAATTAAGTCCATTTTCTCCAAGGGTTTTCCAGGACAGCCATGAGACCTAGGGCTCCTCCAACCAGGACAGGAAACACATTAACCCCCACTAGATAAAAGGGTGGTCCTGCAGGCCCCATGCCAGTATTAGCGTTTCCTCCGGACAGGGGGTAACCTGGTTCCCCTAGGTCTCATGAGCGTGGCTCTTGTGGTGTTTTGGGGTGGTAATCCTACCTTTTTCTTAAGTCCCAGAGCGGCACATCCACCAGGGGAGTAAGTTTGTGGCTAATGTCCCTGCTTCTCAGTGCATGGGGAATGTCAGCTCTGCGGTGTACGTTGGTGCTCCGGTCTGTGAGCCGCATGGCAGCAGTCGGCTTGTCTCTCCCTGTTAAACAGCGTGGCTGGAGTGTGCAGGGGAAGAATGGAAGCCACGCACGAGGGGCGTAACTTATACGTTCCAAGCTGGCCCACAGGAAGTACCCGGTGGGGTCACTTCCGGGGGCGTATGATGTCATCAGCAGGCGCCGGAGACGCTAGTTCCTGTCTCTAAAACGTTGCGAACAGGGACGCTGGGAGGCTCGTGTTTTAAAAAAGTGAAACCCGGCAGAGGCTGCGGACCACTACAGAGGTGGGATGGACTCCTCTGCGATACCTGCACAGGCAGAGGAAGCAGGCCCTAAAACCAGCACCTCACGGGTAAGCCTGGAGTGTATTTTACTTGCTTGCACATCCTGTGTATTCTCCCCCTTGTAACCAGTAGGGACTAGGTGAAGGGAGCACATTTTTCCTTTCCTCCTGCATGGGGTGTTGTGGACTGTATGGGCATAAAATTCATTGGGGTCATTTGTTCTCTTGCAGGCCAAGACTCAGGAAAAGGCCCAAGCGCAGCCACCAAAAAGGAAATGTGCGGTTTGCGGAAACAAATTGAGCTCCTCGTGGAGAAAAGCAGTTTGCCGCACCTGTATAGACAGCCTAGTTAAGGATGACCCGGTAGTCTCCTGTCAAAAAATGCTGACTTCTGTTAGCTTACGTCTATGTTTAGCTTGTTTGAAAACTCTAATTCAGCCGGTTCTAGCGCTCCACAGCAGAGTGCGGAGAGTGAAGACGCTGAAGCCGGATCTGCCCATTCTTCTCCAGGAGAATCAGGGTCAGATACAGGCCCCAGGGATGGAGAAGGGGCTCCAGGTATAAGTTATCATTGGATGACTTATGAAAGGCTATCTATACGACACTTGATATAGAAGAGTAGAAGGTACAATTGTCTAAACATAACCTTATGTACAAAGGTTTGCATAAGAAAAAGGCTAGAGTTTTTCCCGTGCCTAGTTCCCTTCTTGATACTATCAAGCTGGAGTGGGAAAATCCAGAGAGAAAATCTTTCTTTTCCAGTAACCTAAAAAGAAGGTTTCCATTTGAAGAGGACACAGCGCAGCCATGAAACAAAAATGCTAAGTTAAACGCACTTCTTTCAAAAGTTTCAAAAAACTCAGGCCTAGCGTTTGATGATATGGGCATGCTTAGGGATCTGATGGATAAAAGAGGAGATATCCTTCATCGCATAGCCTGGGACTCAGCCATTGGGAATCTTAAACCAGCTCTGGCCTCCACTTGTGTAGCCAGAAATTTAGAAGTATGGTTGACACAAATACAAAGATCTACAGTGGGGACGGAAAGTATTCAGACCCCCCCCCCCCTTAAATTTTTCACTCTTTGTTATATTGCAGCCATTTGCTAAAATCATTTAAGTTCATTTTTTTACTCATTAATGTATACACAGCACCCTATATTGACAGAAACCACAGAATCGTTGACATTTTTGCAGATTTATTAAAAAAGAAAAACTGAAATATCACATGTTCCTAAGTATTCAGACCCTTTGCTCAGTATTTAGTAGAAGCACCCTTTTGATCTAATACAGCCATGAGTCTTTTTGGGAAAGATGCAACAAGTTTTTCACACCTGGATTTGGGGATCCTCTGCCATTCCTCCTTGCAGATCCTCTCCAGTTCTGTCAGGTTGGATGGTAAACGGTGGACAGCCATTTTTATGTCTCTCCAGAGATGCTCAATTGAGTTTAAGTCAGAGCTCTGGCTGGGCCATTCAAGAACAGTCACAGATTTGTTGTGAAGCCACACCTTAGTTATTTTAGCTGAGTGCTTAGGGTCATTGTCTAGTTGGAAGGTAAACCTTCAGCCCAGTCTGAGGTCCTGAGCAGTCAGGAGAAGGTTTTCGTCCATGATATCCTTGTACTTGGCTGCTTTCATCTTTCCCTTGATTGCAACCAGTCGTCCTGTCCCTGCAGCTGAAAAACACCCCCACAGCATGATGCTGCCACCAACATGCATCACTGTTGGGACTGTATTGAACAGGTGATGAGCAGTGCCTGGTTTTCTCCACACATACCGCTTCGAATTAAGGCCAAAAAGTTCTATCTTGGTCACATCAGACCAGAGAATCTTATTTCTCACCATCTTGGAGTCCTTCAGGTGTTTTTTAGCAAACTCCATGCAGGCTTTCTTGTGTCTTGCACTGAGGAGAGGCTTCCGTCGGGCCACTCTGCCATAAAGCCCCGACTGGTGGAGGGCTGCAGTGATGGTTGACTTTCTACAACTTTCTCCCATTTTCCGACTGCATCTCTGGAGCTCAGCCACAGTGATCTTTGGGTTCTTCTTTACCTCTCTCACCAAGGCTCTTCTCCCCGATAGCTCAGTTTGGCTGGACGGCCGGCTCTAGGAAGGGTTCTGGTCATCCCAAACGTCTTCCATTTAAGGATTATGGAGGCCACTGTGCTCTTATGCAGCGTACACACGGTCGGACTTTTCGACCGGACTTTTCCGATCGATGACGACGGACCAAATCCGGAGGACAATCCGATCGTGTGTGGGCTTCACCGGACCTTCAGCGGACTTTTCCAGTCGCAAATCTGCCGGACTTTAGATTTGGAACATGCTTCAAATCTTTACGTCGTAACTCCGCCGGACCCAGAAATCCACTCGTCTGTCTGCTTGTCCGACGGACAAAGCCTGATGCTAGGGCAGCTATTGGCTACTGGCTATCAACTTCCTTATTTTAGTCCGGTGTACGTCATCACGTATGAATCCGTCGGACTTTGGTGTGATCGTGTGTAGGCAAGTCAGTTCATTAAAAAGTCAGTCGAAAGTCCGCTGGAAAGTCTGTCGGACCAGTCCGGTCGAAAAGTCCGCCCGTGTGTACGCGGCCTTAGGAACCTTAAGTGCAGCAGAAATTTTTTTGTAACCTTGGCCAGATCTGTGCCCTGCCACAATTCTGTCTCTGAGCTCTTCAGGCAGCTTCTTTGACCTCATGATTCTCATTTGCTCTGACATGCACTGTGAGCTGTAAGGTCTTATATAGACAGGTGTGTGGCTTTCCTAATCAAGTCAGTATAATCAAACACAGCTGGACTCAAATGAAGGTGTAGAACCATCTCAAGGATGATCAGAAGAAATGGACAGCACCTGAGTTAAATATATGAGTGTCACAGCAAAGGGTCTGAATACTTGGGACAATGTGATATTTCAGTTTTTCTTTTTTAATAAATCTGCAGAAATGTCAACAATTCTGTGTTTTTCTGTCAATATGGCGTGCTGTGTATACATTAATGAGGAAAAAAAATGAAATTAAATGATTTTAGCAAATGGCTGCAATATATTATAGATTAAAAAATTTAAGGGGGTCTGAATACTTTCTGTCCCCACTGTATATGTGTATAAACCTTGTGAGCTGCCGGAACTAAAACCTCAACAACCTAAAATAACTATACTAGGATATAAAGATATGTGGCGCTATTCCATCAATCAGTAACAAATTAAAAATGTGAGATGAAGTAGGCAGAATAAGCTCCACCTCATATAATAAATGCCAGGAAAAAGTAAATAATAGCCTAGGAATAAATGTCACCATACAGGAGTGAATCAAAAAAAGAAAAAAAGGGGAGAATCAGTTCTGCAATATGAAAAAAATTTGAATAAATGAATATCTGCAATTGAATCCAAATTGACTCAGTGAAATAAATACATTGGTCACCCCCATCAGGTGAAAAAATAGTGAATCAGTGAATATGATAAGCTGACTTCCCAAATTGAATGCTCACAACCAGAAATCATACACAAGTGATAACCAGTAACTCACAAGTAATCACTGGAGATAGAAGAAATTCTAGTGCTGATAGCGAAATAAGTTAAGTGGCTCTATAACGTGAGCTGAGAATTAAAAATATTAAAGTGACATAAAGTGCAAGAAAATTCCTAAGATCAGCAAAAAATATATTCATATAATGCGCAATATAAAATGAATACCCAAATAAATAGTGCAATCATGCCATAATACACTAGTAAAATAAATAAGGTATTAAATAATAATGTATATTGAATTAATTTAAATGAATAAAAAATCAATTACAATAGGACAGCTAATCCCACCACAGAGATGCTGTCCCAAACGGTGACAATAGTGCAATATAGTCCATTCAAAAGGTGCAGTAGTGATGGGTGATTTCCACAAAAAAGTCTTTAAACACAGTGCAAAAATGTGCAGTGACTGCTACTCTTCTTCTATGCACGTTCTAGTGCATCTCCCAGGTGTTTCCCCCAGCCTCTCACCTCCAGCAGCGGCCCCCAATGGGCCAAGTAGAGCGGGTGGATATTTCTAGGAGAGGATGTGTTTCCTGCAGCGTATCTTTAAACATCAAATGGGTCTGTCTCTCTGCAACTCATTCCACAGCTCCCAGCACTCTCAGCGGTCCCAGCGGTTGATTAAGAACAAAGGAGAGGTCTCATGGTGCAGTATTAAAAACACATTTATTGAAAAAACGTAGTAACTTACATTTAAAATGACAGCAATCAGTAGATGTGAACAAAGCTTCCGGGTTCGGCCGTCCCCGAGAAGCGTCGGCACCTGACTCCTCAGGGTAGGAGGAGTCAGGTGCCGACGCTTCTCGGGGACGGCCGAACCCGGAAGCTTTGTTCACATCTACTGATTGCTGTCAATTTAAATGTAAGTTACTACGTTTTTTCAATAAATGTGTTTTTAATACTGCACCATGAGACCTCTCCTTTGTTCTTAATCAACCGCTGGGACCGCTGAGAGTGCTGGGAGCTGTGGGATGAGTTGCAGAGAGACAGACCCATTTGATGTTTAAAGATACGCTGCAGGAAACACATCCTCTCCTAGAAATATCCACCCGCTCTACTTGGCCCATTGGGGGCCGCTGCTGGCGGTGAGAGGCTGGGGGAAACACCTGGGAGATGCACTAGAACGTGCATAGAAGAAGAGTAGAAGTCACTGCACATTTTTGCACTGTGTTTAAAGACTTTTTTGTGGAAATCACCCATCACTACTGCACCTTTTGAATGGACTATATTGCACTATTGTCACCGTTTGGGACAGCATCTCTGTGGTGGGATTAGCTGTCCTATTGTAATTGATTTTTTATTCATTTAAATTAATTCAATATACATTATTATTTAATACCTTATTTATTTTACTAGTGTATTATGGCATGATTGCACTATTTATTTGGGTATTCATTTTATATTGCGCATTATATGAATATATTTTTTGCTGATCTTAGGAATTTTCTTGCACTTTATGTCACTTTAATATTTTTAATTCTCAGCTCACGTTGTAGAGCCACTTAACTTATTTCGCTATCAGCACTAGAATTTCTTCTATCTCCAGTGATTACTTGTGAGTTACTGGTTATCACTTGTGTATGATTTCTGGTTGTGAGCATTCAATTTGGGAAGTCAGCTTATCATATTCACTGATTCACTATTTTTTCACCTGATGGGGGTGACCAATGTATTTATTTCACTGAGTCAATTTGGATTCAATTGCAGATATTCATTTATTCAAATTTTTTTCATATTGCAGAACTGATTCTCCCCTTTTTTTCTTTTTTTGATTCACTCCTGTATGGTGACATTTATTCCTAGGCTATTATTTACTTTTTCCTGGCATTTATTATATGAGGTGGAGCTTATTCTGCCTACTTCATCTCACATTTTTAATTTGTTACTGATTGATGGAATAGCGCCACATATCTTTATTTAATATTCTATTTTGGGGGAACTGAGTGGACCTATCTATGTTGGTGGCTCTCTATCGGGTATTTTACCGTCAGTTTCAAAATTCTCTTACTCACATTGTGGTTTTGCGCACTGGTTCTTACACATTCATTTCTGTATACTAGGATATAGCTGCCAGCACTCACCACTTCCTCAAAATGTGACAATGCAAACATATATAACAATGTGCGGCACTAAAATGAACATGTGACACCCTTTAGGTATGCCTACCTGACTGTCCCGAAATGACCTAAATGGACTAATATGTAGAGCTCAGATGAGGACTTTCTTAGTGTGTTCTTATTATTTGTATGTTCTGTTTTGTTTTACACTCTTTTATATTTTATTTTATGCAAAATATCAAAATAAAGATTACATATAAAAAAAAAAAAAATTAACATGTGACAGAGCAGCAAATATATACAATATACTAAAACTCTAAAAAATAAAATAAAAAGATAATGTAATATTATATAAAATATATCCCCAATTACAGTGCAAGTGCTCAGTAATAAAAATAAATACCGTATTTATCGGCGTATAACACGCACTTTTTCCCCTTAAAATCAGGGGGAAATTGTGGGTGCGTGTTATATGCTGATCCCCACTGATTGTAAGTGGAGGAGCGAGCGCCGCCGATAGCTATACATAGCCGAGTTTACTCGGCTATCCTCGGCTAGTTCCGCTCACAGTCCCGCCCAGTCCCGCCCTGTGATGGACATAACACAGGGACTGGGCGTGACTGTGAGCGGAGCTATCCGAGCCTAGCCGAGTACACTCGGCTATGTATGTATATGGGTGGCACTCGGCTCCGCTCACAGTCACGCCCTGTCCCGCCATTGGACCTGTGTTATGTCCATCATAGGGCGGGACTGGGCGGGACTACGAGAAGAGCCGACATACACAGGACCGGCTCTGTGTATCTCGGCGACGCCATTTTCAAATTGCAGTGACACTGACATGTCACTGCAGTTTAACTGCAGCATGGGCAAGGCTGCAAATGACACTGACAAGGCTGCAGATGGACACTGACAAGGCTGCAAATGACACTGGCAAGGCTGCAAAGGCTGCAAATGACACTGGACAAGCATGCAAATGGACGCTGTGCAAGGTTGCAGATGGACACTGATGAGGCTGCATTGATGGGCATTTAAATGTAAGTTTTTTTCCTTAAGATTCCCTCCTAAACTTGGGGTGTGTGTTATACGCCGGTGCGTGTTATACGCCAATAAATACGGTAAATAAAGTGCTCAGTGTGTATATACACAGTCCTCAATATTAATTTGCAAACACACAAAAATAGTCCATAGGAATATCAAAGGAATAAGTGAAACAAATGGTGTCTTCATGCAATGTGCACTCTCCCCCTTCAGGTGTGCCCTAAAAAACAAGCCTGTAGTAAATGGTAACAGCTTAGATGGTCATCATCCATATAATGGCTGGTTAGTGGTAAGCATAGATCCCATATTCACGCCACATCCTGGTAAGAACGCTGATCAATAAAGCCACAACTTCCGTCTGGTATTTCAAAGATCACCTGTATTCCGGTCTGCAGTCCCGCCGTACGACGTTTATCCACAGCACTTCCTAGTTCCTTGTGCATCAGTCAGCCAGACTCCTCTTACTGGTTTCATCACACTTCGTGACTTCCTCTGGGAGATATGATCATCGTATCTCCCAGAGAAAGTCACAAGGTGTGACAAAACCGGTAGGAGGAGTCTGGCTTACTGATACACAAGGTACTAGGACAGGGAAACACTGTACGCCGGGACTACAGACCGGAATACAAGTGATCTTTGAAATACCAGACAGAAGTTGTGGCTTTATTGATCAGCGTTCCTACCAGGATGTGGAGTGAATATGGGAACTATGCTTACCACTAACCAGCCATTATATGGATGATGACCATCTAAGCTGTTACCATTTACTACAGGCTTGTTTTTAAAACCCTTAAGGTGAGGGCACACCTGAAGGGGGAGAGTGTACATTGCATGAAAACACCATTTGTTTCACTTATTACTTTGATTTTCCCATAGACTATTTTTGTGTGTTTGCAAATTAATATTGAGGACTGTGTATATACACACTGAGCACTTGCACTTTATTTTTATTGCTGAGCACTTGCACTTATTGGGGATATATTATATAATATTACATTACCTTTTTATTTTATTTTTTAGAGTTTTAGTATATTGTATATATTTGCTACTCTGTCACATGTTCATTTTAGCGCCGCACATTGGTTATATATGATACAAATACAAACACACCTGTTGTCAGGTACCTCTAGCGAACAGATTCTAAAATCTTTCACTCTCCTCTTTCATGCAGTGGTGTTTTTGGCTGATTCTTCCGCAGAGTCGGTAAGAATGACAGCTAGGACCTCAGCCTTAGTGAATTCAGCCAGAACAAGCCTATGGCTTAAAACCTGGTCAGGTGATGCTGCCTCAAAGTTGTGCCTATGTGGTCTTCCCTTAACAGGCGATCATCTTTTTGGCCCAGGTCTGCAAGAGGCGCTGGAACACACAGCCGATAGATTAAAGGCCTTTCCAGAGAATAAGAAAAAGCTGACAGCCGGAAAGTATTTTTCGTGGCCAAAGTAGGCAGCAAGGTCCTAGAGAAAGGGACAATAGGCCCAAAAAGCATTGGACAGGGCACAAGGGCAGAGGTAGAGGGGGCGTCTTGTTTAACCCTCCTCAACAACCCGCTAAGCCACAGTGACTCATGTCTCCCAGTGGGAGTAAAATTTAGAGCTTTTCTCCCACAGTGGGCAGTAGTCACCTCGAGTCCATTCATCCTGGACCCAGTGACCAATGGGCACAGGCTGTTATTTTCTTAAATAAAGTAAGTAATAGATGCGCAACCAAAAATGGGAAAAGGGCTGACATGTATAAAGGACACAAAGAAAGACAAAAAAAGGGAGACAAAATAAATGTGAAATATGTGCACCTTGGTGATCAAATTGAAGCAAATTAATTAAAAAAAATTTAATTATTGTGAAGGTCTAGATGAGTCTCCTGAACTGAAACAAAAAGGGGAACAGTGCTAGCAAAAACACAAAAAGAAGTCCATGGTGCATTCAATACAGTTCATATGGAAATAGATTATTCTGGTGAGGAGCCCCAATACATCCTTTTCTGCAAATGGTACCACAGGATAGTTAAAGAATGAATAAAGGAGGCCGGGAGGCTGCTTACCAGAACTGTAGGACCCCTATTAAGGAGGTCTAATAGGCACAGACATTAGGGAACAGTCAGTCACAGGCGGCAACTTCAAACGTCCTCCTGGATCCTCTCATCCACCAGTACAACCAGACTCGAATTTGTTCCGTGGGACCCACGTTCAGCAAGTAGAAATAGGGGGTTCCAAGGGGTAAATCAAAGGAACAAAAAGGAGGGCTTCATGGTGCAGTAAATTTTAAAAGTTTTCTTTTATTGTGACACTGCACACAGACATAGAAAAAAGCAGGCACTTCAGAGCGAAAGAGACCCAGCCGCGGCTCACGCCAGCCGGCTGATGCGCGGTGACTTCTAATCCTCTAGCTCCACCCGACGCTGTGTTTCACCGTATTAGGCATCGACAGGGAAAGGAGGCTGTTATTTTCTTGCCAGCCACCAGAGCGATTATTGGTCCTTCCCTCCCCAAGATCGGGTACATGCGAGGGCCCTGGGTCTCCAATTTGGAGACTTGATAGATCAAAAGGTCCTGATCCCGGTTCCCCGGTCAGATCAGGGCAATGGATTTTATTCCCATATATTTGTCATCAGAACACCGTCAGGAAAATATCGGCTTATCCTGAACCTCCGGTCTCTAAACCGTTCGATCACGTGCAAGCTCTTTCGTATGGAGACGGTGTTCTCAATCAAAAACCTGCTTTACCCAAACTGCTTCATGGCCACTTTGGATTTGAGGGATGCCTATCTGCACATCCCTATTCATCCAGCCTTCCAAAGATTTTTGAGACTAGCGGTCAAGATGGGAACAGAGATTCGGCACTTTCAATTTCAAGCCCTCCCTATTGGTCTGTCCTCAGCCCCACACATCTTTACAAAGGTGTTGGGGAAGGCGCTGGCTCTGCTAAGGTTAAAGGCGATAACTATTATCCCTTACCTGGACGACCTCCTAGTGGTGGCGATGTCTGGATCTCCAGACCATACAGGACTTCCTTCAATCTCTAGGCTGGTAAATAAACAAAGAGAAATCTTCCTTAATTCCAGCCCAGAAAGTGACATATCTGGGATACGAATTTTTCTCAGTACACCAAAAAGTTTTTCTTTTGCAGGAGAAAGTCTTAAGAATGATGCAAACAATGTCAGCCTTGCAGACCAATCAGTCAGTCTCGCTGAGAGAAATTTCAAGAGCAGTGGGTCTTGCTTTCCCGCAGTGCCATGGGCAAGATTTCATCAACGCCCATTACAGCTGTTTCTACTAGGGAACTGGGACAGAGACGCAAGTTCCTTGGTATCAAGGGTCTTGTTACCCTCCAGGGTAAAAAAAGCTTGTGGTGGTGGAGGTGGAGGACGCACCTGCACCTAACAAGAGGTCTTTTCCGATATCCCAGAGGATCACAACGGATGCGAGTTCCTGTGGATGGGGAGCCCATCTCAGCAACACAATGGCACAGGGAGAATGGTCCTCAGAGGAAGCAAGAGCTTCATCGAATCAGAGAGCTTCTAGTGGTTCAGAGAGCCTTGTAGGCATTTCAGACGGAAATCAGGGGTCATAATCTCCATATTCTATCCGACAATATCGCTACTGTTCCGTACCTCAACAAACAGGGAGGTACGAGGAGTTGGATACTTCAATCTATCGCCCAGGAGATTTTTATCATGGGCAGAAAGGAATTTAGACTCAATTACAGCAGTGCACCTGAAGGGGACACAAAACTGTCTGGCAGATTATCTCAGCCGCTACCGGGTATGGCAAGACAATTGGCCCCTTCATCCTGAAATCTTTGCCGGTCTCACCGACAGATGGGGATGTCTGAAGCGGACCTCTTCGCAGATCAGAACAATCGCAAGACAGGGAAGTTATTTTCTCTGAACCCAGCAGATCAATTATTGGGGATCGATGCTCTGGGGAATTCATGGCCATTCGGCTTCTGTTACGCCTTCTCGCCGATCAGGCTGATTCCGGAAATCCATCCGGAAGTTTCTTCTAGAAGAAACAGATCTTATCCTAATAGCCCCTTTTTGGCCCAAGAGGCCATGGTTTTCCCTGTTACAGACTCTGGCCTCAGAGCCTCCACTGAGTCTTCCAAAGAGACAAGACTTATTATCGCAGGGTCCAGTGACGCAGTGAAGAAAAGATGCTAAGCGCTCAGGGTTCTCTGACAAAGTAGTCAAGACCCTGGTAAATTGCAGAAAACCAGTCACTAGAGCCATATATTTGAAGGTCTGGAAGAAATTTAACTCATGGTTATCTGAAAATCAAAGATTAACTCGTGATGTTCCTTCAATTTTTGAATTTTTTCAAGAGGGCGTCGACAAAGGTCTTTCAGTTAGTACTTTAAAGGTACAGGCAGCAGCTATCAGTGTTTTTCTCCAATTTTCTCTCTTGGAAAATCCCACTATAGCTAGATTCTTTAAATCAATTTCAAGGTCCAGGCCAGTAGTGGTTAGAAGTTGTCCAACCTGTGAGCTGTCCCTGGTTCTTCAAAATCTGGTAGAATTCCCTTTTGAGCCCCTAGAGCAGTGGTTCACAACCTGGAGGTTGAATGATGATTTGCAGGGGTCACCGAATCCTGGGCTGTTCCTAAAGCCTGCACCACTCTCCCAGCCTTTTCGCAGCCGCCCTGTGGGGCTGTCCCTGGAGCCTGTTGCCACCTAGCTGGACTTTTCCTGGAGCCCACGGCTGCCCACTTAGCCTCTTCGCAGCCGCCCATTCAGTTCATGGCATGGGTGGGGCAGAGACTAGAGGTCAGCTGACTGGTGAGGAATATGAAGTGGGAGGGGCTGGAGAAGACCCTATCTCCGGATTTTGGCCTAGGTGTCACTACTACGAGACACCACAGAGCTGGAGACACAGTGAAGCCAGAGATACAGTGAGTAACACTACCTGTGATTAGAGTTGCCATTAAAAGTTCCCACTACAGTTCTCAGATCAGCAGATGACCTTGATTAAGAGCACCTAAGTTTGCTGATCAGAACTCCCCCCAGCACTGCCACTGATCCCACCCCCCACCAGCACTGTCACTCATCCCATTCCTAACCCCACCCCCCACCAAGAAGTAAGAGAAGGAATAAAAATAGAGAATACGTGGAAGGTAGGGGAAACAAGGGGGAGGAACAAAGAAAAAGAGAGAGAAAGAATAAGAGAAAGAACAAGAAAGACAGCTAGAAAGAGGGCTAGGGGGAAAAAACAAGAAATTAGGATAGAGATAGATAAAAGGGAAAGAAAGGAGAACAAAGAAAGAGTGGTACATCTTAAAATGTATCATAAGGGGTTTTAATACAATAATGTCATTTTACTGTTAGGGGTCCCTACAACTTGGGAAATGTTATCAAGGGGTCACAGCATAGAGGGTTGAGAACCACAGCCCTAGAGGATATTTCAGTTAAGTTACTTACCTTAAAAACAATTTCCTTGTGGCAATTATCTCAGTTCATAGGGTAAGTGAGTTACGGGCCCTATCAGTGAAGGAGCCTTTCCTCACAATTTTTGAGGATCGGGTTGTTTTGAAAACTGATCCAGGATTTCTGCCTAAAGTGGCCAGTACATTCCACAGATCCCAGGACATTGTACTGCCAACCTTTTGTAGTTTGCCAAAGGGCGACCAAGAAAGAATATTTAGTTTTTTAGACGTGAGAAGAATTCTTCTCGTCTATCTTGAGGTCATCAGATAAAAGATAAAGCAAACTATTTCTGAAACTTACAAAATTAGGGAAGTTCCTCTGCCTTTTGTCACTGCGCACTCGACAAGAGTCTTGTCTGCATCTCACCGGAACAAATTTGCCTGCCACATGGTCCAGTTTTTCGACCTTCATTAAACATTATCACCTAGATCTCCTATCTGCTCAGGAGCAGGCATTTGGTCGTAATGTCCTTCAAGCAGTTGTCCCTCCCTCTGGTAAGTTCTGGCTCATTGTCTCATGGCTGTCCTGGAAGACGCTTAGAGAAAAGCTGAGTTAGACTTACCGGTAACTCCTTTTCTGAGAGTCTTCCAGGACAGCCGGATTCCCACCCAGTTTTGTCTTGAAGTTATGTGTATTATGCATATGTTTTACAGGGACGTCCTACGGTTCTCGAGAATACTGACATGGGGTCCGGAGGGCCGCCCTTTTATCTGGTGGGGGTTAACGTGTTTCCTGTCCTGGTAGGAGCCTTAGGTCTCATGGCTGTCTTGGAAGACTCTCAGAAAAGTAGTTACCGGTAAGTCTAACTCAGCTTTTATGTTGTATTGCATGTAGAGGGGAGCAAATGGGATTTGCCTCACCAAGGTTTGACCTGGATTGTACTGATTTGCTTTGTGCAGATTGACATTTCTGTGGTGTTTTTTTACTTTCTTTGGGGTCTTTGACATTTTTTCCCATTCTGCCTTGTTTGTCCTCCCCTGCATCTGCCTGCTATCTTTTCCCAGACTGGTCCTCTATTCCCATCTACAATGCCTACTTTTCAACTAACCTGACTAGAGATGTGAGATGTCTGTACTAGGGCTGCAACTAACAATTATTTTCATAATTGATTAGTTGGCCGATTATTGTTCCGATTAATCGGTTAATAACCTTAAAAGTGTGGTGTATAATTTAGTTAATATGCAAAGTAAAAAAAAATGCAATTTATTCTTAATCATCTATATGCAGTGGTAAATATAAATAACCAACTATATGGTTAGAGAGCAAAATCTCTAATCCACTCTGAGAATAACAGGCAGAAGAGATATACTGTATATGCTATTAGAGGAGATATACTGTACATACTATTTGAGGAGATATATTATGTATATATTATTAGAGGTTGAATCTGGTAAATATCATCAGACTCAGATCTTTTTTTATTTAACCACTTCAATACAGGGCACTTATACACCTTCCTGCCAAGACCAATTTTCAGCTTTCAGCACCGTCGCAGTTTGAATGACAATTGCGCGGTCATCCATCACTGTACCTAGACTAAATTTTTATCATTTTGTTCCCACAAATAGAGCTTTCTTTTGGTGGTATTTGATCACCTCTGCGGTTTTTATTTTTTGCTAAACAAATAAAAAAAGACTGAAAATTAGTGGGATCAAATCGACGTTCATTTTCAACCACAATGACAGGAAAATTTAGAAATAATAGAAAACTTCTTGGTCAAAGGAATTTTCAGACAGTGTATGTGGTTTTTGTTCAGAAATTACATTAATTTTAAAACAGAATGTTAAAAGCAAGTGAAAATTTCAAACAACATTCTTTCATTCAGCGAATGTACAAAGATTTTTCGTATGAATATTCTCGTCTGAAAATTAATCCGTGTGGCCAGCATAAGGCTCGGTACACACCTATGCAGTTTGCTTTTGATCTGTTTCTACAGTGTTTTTTGCTGTGCGTTAAGAGCAAGGTAAAGAAAACTTCTGCCTTTATAACCACTCACTTCCTGCCCAGGACTAAATGTCCCATAAGGCATTGCTGCTCACACATTCACAAGTTCTCAGGCACTTACTGACATGTATGAATGATGTACTGAGCTGTATGTGTGCTGCACTGTATTTCCTGATATGTAAACAAATAATGCATTCTGTATGCAAGCCAACTAATTGGCTGACCGATTAATCAATTATGAAAATAGTAATAATCAATAATCATAACCAATTAGTTGTCGATTAATCGATTAGTTGTTTCAGCCCTAGTCTGTACATTTGGAAACCATGTGAAAAAAACTTTTTATTGAAATTGTGAAAAAAAAAAAAAAAATTAGTGTGGAATAGTTTTGTTACACTAGGAAGGTGAATGCGGTGTATATAAAAGTATTATGCTTGAGATAAAAGTACAGCTTATTCAGTAAATAAACAAAATTTGCTTTTTAAAGTTGTATTTTTTATTACAAATGGAATAACATGGACTACATATGTTAAGAACATTTCAACTATACATGAGAACAAGTCACCCCCCCCCCCCACACACACACACAATAATTTAATTCCTGCCAATATACTATTTCAGTTATTGACAATGCTGATCCAGAAGCATATATTGCTCTTATAAGAGCTTGATGAATGTTCTCCTGATTTTCAGGGATTAGGGGATTGTGTATTTTTGTGAGGCCGTGGTTTGTAACATTTCCTTACTTGAAGATGCTGCTGGTGAAGAAACACTTTGTGATCATCTAGAAGCAGTAGAAAGAGTGTTTCTGGAAAGAGAACACTGGAGGGAAAAGCTACTTGCAATTTCATTATGATCCTCATCATTTCATAAAGTATATTATAATGACTTTAGGGCACCTCTGGCATGCCAGGATGTGTTCTTTCATCCTTGTAGCACTTGGAAAATAATATTTCTTCTCACGATATTTGCAAATTGCAGCTTTGTTTTAAGCAGAAGTTGCACTGTGAAAAAGATGTTGGTCTATTTACTGAGCAGTAACATTATGCTGTGATGGTGGAGAACATTATTAGGAATCATTTAAAGTTAAAAGAGATAAACTAATTTGTCATACAAATTACCTGTCAATTAATGCCTGAGAGGACAGAAACCATCATCTACTGTACCCCAACAATCACACAACTGTAGGCGGTACAAGGTGGAGCCCACAAGCAAACTCTACTGGGGCCTTTCCTCTGCATTGCCCCCTGCTGGCAGAAATGCATGTTTCTCCTGTTTGAGAACTGCATTGAGAAGTACAGTGTTACTTGAACTGTATTCCAGGATTTGCTTGTCTTCAGCTGAGTGAACTTGCAATAATTTAAGAATTTACATAAAGTCTCAAAATCTTTCATTAATGTCTTCGTGTTATATAGTTTGAATACAATGTCATAGATATATTACTTATCATTGTAAAGAAACATATTCCACACTTCTTTTTTTCTCCAAAAACAGACAAAAAGCTGCTCTGGAAAAAAAAAAACAATTTTTTTTTTCTGGGCCTTCCCATCTCTAAACCTCACATACACTGGAGGGATGGTTAGTATCTGTTTTTTTTTTAAATATCTTTTTGTTTTTTCAGGGAATGTGCAATATTGTTCATACAATGCAGTATTCAGCTAGCAGGTAATCTTTTGTTTTTTTTCCGAAGATCATTGGCACGATTACTTTTCAGCTGCACTGAAAGGGGCCCATTGCTTATAGGGCTTAATGACACATAAGAACAGTGACTCCAGTAGGCAAAGAAAATATATGCCGGGATTAGAATATAAAGTGAAAAAATATTCACTTCAATCATCCAATTACATGCAAGAAAAAATGCTGTTTAGTTTTTTTATTTTTATTTCCTTGCACATGATTCAAAGTGAGCCCTTATTTTCTAAGCTGAACTTTCACTTTGAGTGGGCAGTCGCTTTTCCTTTAGTAGATAAATTTTTCCATAAGAGTCTGCAAACCAGGCTCCTGCAGTCCATACCAGTTGGGAGCTGGCAGAAGTGTCAATGGACTATGAGTGTGGTTTGGGGCCAGGATGGGGGGGGGTCACATTTGCACCATGTTACACAATAAATATGGGTCTAACATGATGCAAAAGGTGGGGTCTCAAACTGGCGGGCCCTCCAGCTGTTGAGAAACTACAAGTCCCATGAGGCATTGCAAGGCTGACAGTTACAAACATGACTGTCGGGCAGAGGCATGATGGGACTTATAGTTCCGCAACAGCTGGAGGGCCGCCAGCGTGAGACCCCATAGCACCGCTGTCTCCCAGCCCTTTAAGTGGATGTAAATACCGGAAGGTGGCATGTGATTGCAAGTCACAGCGGTAACATGATTGAAAAACTCCTGATCGCAAGTATGCATTGGGAGCTTTCTGGTACCCGCTCGTTACTGTGCTGGGAGTGGGTTCAGCACAGTAAAGTGTTTACCTAGGGCTGCATATATATGCGGCCACTCTGCGTTAAAACCCACCCACCAAGAGGCTGCATATATCTGCTATGAGCTATGAGATTCTAGCTAGCTATGTACTCTTGTAGGGGACATCACACTAATCACTGAAGCATTTACTCAGAAATGTGACTGGCAGTTGGGGTTGAGTGATAGATCCCAACTGTACTGTCCTGTGTGTATTTTTCCAAACGTTGCAGGTGGTCTATTGCGACCAGGCAAATATTTAGACTTTCAGGATTTGGTTACAAAAAATTATTTCTTTGGTGTCGTAGTGTACCGGACATTACAAGCAAAGATGATCTTCTAAGTTCGGGACACCTGGAACAGTCCGATGAATGTATAATAGATTAGCGTAGACCGGCTACATTTTATTTCATAAGATGTGGCTGTATAAAAAAAGAGATATAACCCTTTTATTGACATTTTGAGAAGAAAAAAAAAAAACAAAATAAAGTAAAAAAAACAAAAAAAAGTTTACATTATGTTCAAATTGTACTCACAACACATGATCACAGCATTCATTTTATTTAATTTTGTCATTTTTTCTCCACTGTAAAAGAAAAAGTCAGAACACCTTTGTAAATTTTTGGCAGGAATTATCCTATTAATTAGTCATGATGCGTACAATTTGTAAGCAAATCCTACAATTAAAGCCATTTTTGGACTTCTGGGCTGCATGCTAGTCCTTGGATAGGAAACTGAAGTAACTCCGTTTCACTGCAAGGGAAGGTACAGCCTACTAAGCTCTAGAATGCATCCCATGAGATAGAGAAAGGCTTCTTACATATGTATTTTACCTCCCGACAAATTGCTTTGCTTTTCTTTGTGATATCACCAAATCATCTCTGTCTATCAATTTGCTGTTCTTAGAAATTTCGGTCTTCCTGTCTTGCTGTTACGTTATGGCCATTACACTTGCAATGTAGAGAATTAATATGCGTGAATGTTGTACAGATTAAGCTATGACATTCTAGCTAGCTTGCCTACTCTGTGTTGGGGATATCACACTGCATCTGTAATATATGGCCTTATATTTTTCTTCTGTTTTAAAGCAGACCTTCCATCAACAGGCCCCTGCCCCAACACAAGTGACTTTGAAAAGCCAATTCTTGGAGACCTGCCATGATCAAATCCTTTATCAACTAATTCCACATTCTCTGCAGCACTAATTAAGATTATGTCCTAAAATCTCATTTACACACACCAGCATTTTACCCCACTTTTACATCTCCTGCTAATAACCGTGATGAATGCTGATGAATCTAGGCATACAGGTGTGACCAAATCCAGCTGTTTTTTTTTTTATAAAAATGCCCCTTACTCCAGCATCTATATAAATAGTTATGTTGTTATTGAATTACCTATAATTTAAAGGAGCAGAAGACCAAACTTACCGTAAAATATAAAAACAATGCAGTGAAAATAACCTTTGCAGCTGGAACCAATACTGTCATCAGGATAAAGTTAATGTAAGGACCTTGATCTGCAAAATAAAATAAGTTTTGGTCAAAAAATTGTTCCTGAAGATCATCATTTACTGTATGTCCATACATGCATGCTGAGGTTCACAATTTGTCTTTTAATTTCCAATACTTTTATTCAGAATTACATACAGAGAACATAGTACAGTAAATCATAATGGTTACAAGGCCACTAAGCTTCCATATATGTAATATAATTACAGAATAGAATGCCCGGGGGTCAAATCCATACAAGAGCTCAAATATCTTACCTCCGTTGGAACAGAAAATAAAGTGCAGCTAAGGCCCATATGCAGTTATGCCAATAAATAAATAAATAATAATACAAGCTCTAACTATTATCAAAAAATTACTAAGGTTCCAGAATCTATTGCACAATAAACCTTCAAGTCTAGTAACAGAGCCTAAGGCAAGGGACCGGTCAAACTGTACAGCTCACCTACTATACACAGGGTCATATATAACCTCTGATAAAGGAAGAATGACGTTGTCATCCTTGTATACATGAGTGGATGTCCCACTAGGTCCAACAAGGACTTTCTGTAACCCAAGAAATAGGCAGAAACAAGATAGTAAAGAACAGGGAGAAATAGAAAAGAGAGAAGTTAGAAGTACGAAGTACCGAATGCCAACCCTCTAATCCAGGGGCACAACCTAAATGGAAGTAGCCCGGGAAACATCAGTCAGGTATTTAATCCAGAAAATTCTGTATAATAATATTTTGCATTCTGCTAAACCATCAGGCTTTTAGTATAGCATTGAAGTACAAAACACTGTTAATGTATAATGCTTGAAACCAGCATCCTAGTGTTGCCTATACTATTTGCTAAGCAGGCGGACTAGTAGGCTTTTTAACACATCTTTTAAAAGTGTCTATTTATAAAACATTTGCGTTGCAAATGTTGAGACATTTATGCAAGCGTAACAAATAATTCCCATAATAGTTTCCATCTCGCCTATCGCTGGGAAAATTGAACATTCCCTAGCATTCAATTCCAAGAAAAAAGCAGTTATGAGAATATTAGCCAATAGGAAAAATAGCATAACACTGTAGGCTAAGAACTTTTAACCAGCAGGGGAAATTACTTAATTCCTGCCTGGTAAAACGCTAGAGAGATTTACTCTCATTTCCTGTCCTGCCACTAACAGAGCCCCAGATAGCAGTTAGATCTGACGGGGGTTTATAATCTTTCCTGATTCTATCCAAAACAAAGAAAAGACGTTTTGGCTGGGTGTGCTTTAACATGCTTTCCAAAACACACAAAATCATGAGGTATTTGTATTTGGCCAAAATACATAAGCTTACCACCCGTGAAAGGGGTTCTCATTTTACAAGAGTGCTAAAAATAACAAAGCTATTCATCCGTTGCCTGAGCTTGGCCTAAGACCACATGCTTACCATTGTGGACAACTGTTATTAGCAATCAAAGGGTTACCAGAGTGACCAATAAGTACTTAATGTTGATGATTTTCTATGTGGCCACATGGCCACTTCCCCTGTCTTACTCTAGGTTCATAGTTGCGACTGTTGGGGGGGAAGAAGTTGTGGCATGACTTTAAGTGATACTGGACTTCAAGTCCCATCACTCCTTTTAGCTCTTCCCCCTACTGTAGTTGGAGCCACAGCTGATTAATTTGTCAGTCGACAACCTTGAGGGACAGGGCTAAAAATATGTGTGAAGGTAACAACATCTTCAAGCATAATTGAATTGAATGAACATATTGAAATTTAGGAGCCCCTAGAATTGCCAGGAAAACAATTTGTATTCTGTATCACAGGAGGAGCTGCCTTTGAGTTGGACCTTAGAGTGACAGGAGGACCCTTAATGGTTTTGCTATGAGGGCTTCATCACACAGTTATGGGCCTGGGTTCAAGGATAAAAAAAAAACACACCTCTTCAGAAGCTTTACGTAGTAGTTTACATAGTTTTACATAGTTGGTGAGGTTGAAAAAAGATCATCAAAAGTTCATCAAGTCCAACCTGTGTGTGCGCTTTTATGTCAATATTACATACCACATACCTGTATGTTGTGGTCATTTAGGTGCTTATCTAATAGTTTTTTGAAAATTTTCTATGCTCCCTGCTGAAACCACTGCTCGTGGAAGAGTTTTCCACATCCTTACCACTCTCACAGTAAAGAACCCTCTACGCAGTTTAAGGTTAAACCGCATTTCTTCTAATTTTAGTGAATGGCTGTGTGTCTTTTTTTAAATTCCCTTTCGCAGAAAATTTTTATCCCTATTGTGGAGTCACCAGTATGGTATTTGTACATTGAAATCATATCTCAAGCATCTCTTCTCCAGAGAGAATAAGTTCAGTGCTCGCAACCTTTCCTCATAACTAAGATCCTCCAGTCCCTTTATTAGCTTTGTTGCCCTTTTCTTTACTCTCTCCAGTTCCAGCACAATCCTTCCTGAGGAAGCTGACTTCAAGTAAGCACTGATTTATGGACACCAGTCTTTTCTTAAATATTTCCAAAATGAATACTAATATAAAAGTCTGGTTTCCTGCCTTGAAATGTTGGACAATAGACTGCCTCTTCCTATCTAGCTCTTCTCTCTACAGGTCTAGCCCCTTATCGACACTCACTGACCAGTTAGGAGGAAATAGCATTTTAGAGTGCTGTGGATTTGTGGAGTTTGTCGTGCCTGTAAAAAAACTGTGGAAGGTAGATTAAGGAATTCCAGTAGCTTGGAAAAACCCACAGGTGAACTTTAAGGTGAAAATGATTATTCTTCTATGAGTTTGGCTTTGGTGATCAAATTTGAAAGGTGATAGTAAATTTGACAGAAGTTGGATATGTTCTGACCCCCTGCACATTGGTTTGTGGAATCAGAACCTCCCACTTTAAAAGCTAACTTATGAGGTGAGAGGGTGTCCAGGAAAGTTTACTAGACTCTGAGGACCCTGGCTGGACACAAGACACCAGTGACTCTCTTCTACATTTAGTCACTGACCCTATACCTTAGTCACCTTCTGTTTTAAGTCGAACCCTCGCCTCTGTTCTTGCTACTACTCCCTTTTGGGCTGGAGGTCAGAGTGTCATTAAGACTTTTGGGACAATAGAATTTTCCCTTCTCTTTATTTTTCTTTTAGTAAAATTTTGTGATGTCCTGGGTGGAAACACTGGAGTTGATTTGCTAAAACTGGAGAGTGCAAAATGTAGTTCATGGTAGCCAATCGGCTTCTAACTTCAGCTTGTTCAAATAAGCTTTGACAAAAAAATCGGGAAGTTGATTGGTTTCTATGCAGAGCTGCACCAGATTTTGCACTCCCCAATTTTACTAAATCAACCCCACTCAGTCTAATAACATACATGAGTGCAGTATTCTTATGTCCGTTTACTTACTCTGTTTTTTTTTTTTTTTTTCTTTGTAACTTGTTTAATGTAAGTTTTATTCTACCGGTTTGATTTTTCTGTTTGTGCATATACATGGATGTACCTACTTGTTGCTTTAATATGTAGTAGAGCTGCACAATTAATTGTTAAAAGATTGTGATTTTGATTCAACCCCCCTCACGATCTCTATTGCAGAGTTTCCAAATTCTTTCATGTAACAAGTGTACAGGCTTCTCAGACTCAGCTGTCAAAAGAAAAAAAACTGGGCAGTCTGCCAAGTTTTTAACAACATTGTCTGTGCTAGTAGATAACTAGAAACATTGTAACTCTTCCTTCTTAGATAAAAGGGATAAACTTCTGTGTGTAAATGCAGGAAGTTTAACCACTTAAAGTCTAAACCTTTTTCTGACACTTGTTTCTTACAAAGTTAAAATCAGTAGTTTTTGCTAGAACATTACTTGGAACCCCCAAACATTATATATATTTTTTAGCAGAGACCCTAGGGAATAAAATGGCAATTGTTGCAATATTTTATATCATTTACACAGTGGTCTTTCAAACGCAATTTTTTGGGAAAAAATACACTTCAATGAATTAAAAAAGAAACGGTAAAGTTAGCCCAATTTTTTTGTTTAATGTGAAAGATGATGTTACGCCACGAGAATCATGATGTATCTTCTAAGCAAAAAAATCGTGATTCTCATTTTAGCCAGAATCGTGCAGCTCTAGTATGTAGTGAATTTACAGGCTTTGATACTCCGGTGCTGTGACAATTCCCTTTGTATATGCTGTGTGTTGGACAGTACTTTGCCTCTGTATTGGCTTGACAAGTGTAATTTGTATGTGCATTTTCTTTTTCAATAAACATAGTTTAACCACTTGCCGACCGCCTAACGCAGATATACTGCGGCAGAATGGCACGGGCAGGCAAAATCACGTACCTGGTACCCAAGGTGGTCGGCATCGTTAGGGGAGCTATCTGTGCTGAGGGTGAGGCCACTCATTCGTGGCCACCCCCTCGCGATCGCTCCCAACGAATTAAAATCTTCTGCTGCTGTAATGTAAACAGCGGCAGAGGAAGTGATGTCATCTCTCCTCGTGCCGGTCCTTTCGTTCCCGCGCCGAGGAGAGAAGACATCCAAGTAAGTGCACCAACACTACACATTACAGTAGAACACTCTAGGCACACATTTCATTCATCACCCCCCTGCACCCCCTGTCACAGTGACACCAATAGCAGTTTTTTTATTTTTTCTGATTACTGCATTGGTGTCAGTTTGTGACAGTTATAAGTGGTAGGGCAGTTAGTGTTAGGCCCCTTTAGGTCTAGGGTACCCCCCCAATAAAGTTTTAACCCCTTGATGACCCCCCCATCGCCAGTGTCACTAAGCAATCATTTTTTTGATTGCTGTAATTAGTGTCACAGGTGACGCTAGTTAGGGAGGTAAGTATTTAGGTTCGCCGTCAGCATTTTATAGCGTCAGGGACCCCCATATACGACCTAATAAAAGGTTTTAACCCCCTGATTGCCCCCTAGTTAACCCTTTCACCACTGATCACCATATAACTGTTATGGGTGACGCTGGTTAGCTAGTTGATTTTTTATCGTGTCAGGGCACCCGCCGTTTATTACCTAATAATGGTTTAAACCCCTGATCACCCGCCGGGTGATACAAGTTAGGTTTTAGGGTCAGATAGGGTCTGCATCACCCCAGGCAGCATCAGGTTAGTGCCAGTACCGCTAACACCCACGCACGCAGCATACACTTCCCTTAGTGGTATAGTATCTGAATGGATCAATATCTGATCTGATCAGATCTATACTAGCGTCCCCAGCAGTTTAGGGTTCCCAAAAACGCAGTGTTAGCGGGATCAGCCCAGATACCTGCTAGCACCTGCGTTTTGCCCCTCCGCCCAGCCCAACCCACCCCACCCAAGTGTAGTATCGATCAATCACTGTCACTTACAAAACACTAAACACATAACTGCAGCGTTCGCAGAGTCAGGCCTGATTCCTGCGATCGCTAACAGTTTTTTTGGTAGCGTTTGAATAAGTCGCTAACAGTCAGGCGCTTTTTTTACCTGTGAGTCTCACTACTGTACCACTAAATTTAGAGCCCAAAATGGCAAATCGAAGGTACACTAGTGAAGGGGCCTACACGTTTCTGAGCATGACAGATAGTGAAGAGGAAGTCACTCATCTGTCAGATTCAGGATCAGAATACGATCCTGTAGACGACAGCGGCTCCATGACAGATAGCTCTGACGACGGAGTTGTGGTCCCTACCAAGGTCAGGCGTACGCGACCCCAATCTTCTTCTGCTGTTGTTGAGGTGCAGGAACCGCAGGTCCCTTGTATAGAGCAGAGCAGTACTAGTGCTGCTATTCCTTCTGGTGAACTGGCAAGCACCAGCGGCCTAGTACACCCCGGTGAAGGCCAAAAACCAGCACGGCAAGCACAAGTAGTGTCCCGCTGCCACCAAGAAGAAGACAAACACAGGCCCATCGTGCCCATAGTGCCCTTCCTGCTGCATTCGCCAAACCTAATTGGGAACCCACAACGTCTGCAGCACCCGTACTTCCCCGATTCACATCCCCAACCAAATGCAGTCGGCTGCATGAGAGGCATTTTCTTTATGTCCTCCAGAGTACCCCTACCCAACGAACCCCCCAAAAAAGATGTCTTGTCTGCAGCAAGCGCGGATATAGGCATGACACCCTCTATTATTGTCCCTCCTGTCCTGACAATCCTGGTCTTTGCATTGGTGAATGTTTTGAACGCTACCATACACTAGTTGAGTATTAGCGTAGGGTACAGCATTGCACAGACTGGGCACACTTTCACAGGGTCTCCCAAGATGCCATCGCATTTTGAGAGACCCGAACCTGGAACTGGTTACAGTTATAAAAGTTACAGTTAGAGAAAAAAGTGTAAAAAAAAAAAGTCAAAAAACAAAAAAATATATAAAATAAAAAAAGAAAATAGTTGTCGTTTTTATTGTCCTCTCTCTCTCTATTCTTTCTCTATTGTTCTCCTCTTTTTTACTGTATTCTATTCTTTATGTTTTATTGTTATTATGTTTTATCATGTTTACTTTTCAGGTATGCAGTGTTTTATACTTTACTGTTTACTGTGTTTTATTGTTAACCATTTTTTTGTTTTCAGGTACGCCATTCAGCTGCAGTGCGGATTTATTTATCTTGACAGCAACAGTGTTTGCTCCCACGATACATAAAGCCGTGACTCCAGCGCTGTCGGAGGTGATATATGCCGAAGCATGAGGGCAGCAGGTGCAGAGGAGTGATTTGCTCCTAACTTTTGGGGCGGATGCCCCCATGCTTTGGCATATATAAATGGTGCATGTATGCCCATCATTAGAAGTGGGTGGATGAAGAGAGGTATTCTAATGGTCAGGGCCGGATTAACATAGGGGCTGATGGAGCTGCAGCTCCAGGCCCCTGCCTTAAAATCGGCCCTCACAGCCAGCAATATAAGCCTGGTTTCTCCTGTCGATAAACTTCTATGGGACAGGAGAAGCTGTGTGTAAATGTAGGGGTGTCTGGCTGCATCTGTGTTGGCTCACTGTGTTTATTAGTGTCACAGTGCACAGTTCCCCCCCTACACGAATGGCTCTGCCTTCCCCCTCCCTCTCTCCTCTCTCTGTGTGCAGTGAAGGAGCCGTGTGGGCTGGGAAATTGTGAACAGAGCAACTGCAGCCGGCAGATAGAAGGTGAACTGAACAGATATGTGAGTGATGAGCTTCCAACCATCCAAGTGTGAGCTCAGTGACTGGACTCTTATCTCCCTTCTCTCCCCCTCTTTTACCTTTATCTTCAGCAATGGCTCTTATAACTGCAGTCCATATGTAGACTTGGCTCCTTGTGCTTTTAGGTTGGTTCGCACTGCTTTGCTGTGTTTTGGCCCATTGCTGGTGTATCCGCAGTTTTCCTGCATTTTACCCACAGTCCTATTGATTTCTATTAGGTTGCATGTTTTTTCTGAAAGCGCACCAAAATTCCTGCAAGCTGCATTTTATCTTTGGCGCACTGTCAGAAAATGCAGCAAAAATATGCAACCTGATATAAAGCAATAGGTCTGCAGCTAAAACTTCAGATACACAAGCAGTGCGCCCAAACTGCAGCACACCAGTGTGAGCCCAAAGGCTGTACACACCCCCCTCTGTAGAACTTGGTCTGATCAATACTGCTGGCATTTATTTTACACACAACCATACCATCCCAGATGAGGAGGTGTGGGGGCTCCAGGGATTTGTTTGACTATGCAGGCCCTGTCCCTTCTTTCCATCCTGGAGGGAGTGGCAGGCTGCTGGTGGCAAGTGACACGCTGTATCTGGGGTCAGGCTGCTGGTGGCAAGTGGCACATTGTATCTGATGGCAAGTTGCACACTGTATGTGGTGGCACGTTGCTAGTGGCAGGCTGCTGGTGGCAAGTGACACGCTGTATCTGGTGACAGGCTGTCAGTGGCAAGTGGCACACTGTATCTGGTGACAGGCTGTCGGTGGCAAGTGGCACACTGTATCTGGTGACAGGCTGTCGGTGGCAAGTGGCACACTGTATCTGGTGGCAGGCTGCTGGTGGCAAGTGGCACACTGTATCTGGTGCCAGGCTGCTAGTGGCAAGTGGCACACTATCTGGTGACAGGCTGCAGGTGACAAGTGGCACACTGTATCTGGTGGCAGGCTGCTAGTGGCAAGTGGCACACTGTATCTGGTGGCAGGCTGCTAGTGTCAAGTGGCACACTGTATCTGGTGGCAGGCTGCTGGTTGCAAGTGGCACACTGTATCTGGTGGCAGGCTGCTGGTTGCAAGTGGCACACTGTATCTGGTGGAAGGCTGCTGGTGGCAAGTGACACTGTATCTGGTGGCAGGCTGCTGGTGGCAAGTGGCACACTGTATCTGGTGGCAGGCTGTGGTTGGCAAGTGGCACACTGTATCTGATGGAAGGCTGCTGGTGGCAAGTGGCACACTGTATCTGGTGGCAAGTGGCACACTATCTGGTGGCAAGCTGCTGGTAGTAAGTGGCACACTGTATCTGGTGAAAGGCTGCTGGTGGCAAGTGGCACACTGTATCTGGTGGCAGGCTGTGGTTGGCAAGTGGCACACTGTATCTGATGGAAGGCTGCTGGTGGCAAGTGGCACACTGTATCTGGTGGCAAGTGGCACACTATCTGGTGGCAAGCTGCTGGTAGCAAGTGGCACACTGTATCTGGGGTCAGGCTGCTGGTGGCAAGTGGCACACTGTATCTGGTGGCAAGTGGCACACTATCTGGTGGCAAGCTGCTTTTAGCAAGTGGCACACTGTATCTGGGGTCAGGCTGCTGGTGGCAAGTGGCACATTGCATCTGATGGCAAGTTGCACACTGTATGTGGTGGCACGTTGCTAGTGGCAGGCTGCTGGTGGCAAGTGACACGCTGTATCTGGTGACAGGCTGTCAGTGGCAAGTGGCACACTGTATCTGGTGACAGGCTGTCGGTGGCAAGTGGCACACTGTATCTGGTGACAGGCTGTCGGTGGCAAGTGGCACACTGTATCTGGTGGCAGGCTGCTGGTGGCAAGTGGCACACTGTATCTGGTGCCAGGCTGCTAGTGGCAAGTGGCACACTATCTGGTGACAGGCTGCAGGTGACAAGTGGCACACTGTATCTGGTGGCAGGCTGCTAGTGGCAAGTGGCACACTGTATCTGGTGGCAGGCTGCTAGTGTCAAGTGGTACACTGTATCTGGTGGCAGGCTGCTGGTTGCAAGTGGCACACTGTATCTGGTGGCAGGCTGCTGGTTGCAAGTGGCACACTGTATCTGGTGGCAGGCTGCTGGTTGCAAGTGGCACACTGTATCTGGTGGAAGGCTGCTGGTGGCAAGTGACACTGTATCTGGTGGCAGGCTGCTGGTGGCAAGTGGCACACTGTATCTGGTGGCAGGCTGTGGTTGGCAAGTGGCACACTGTATCTGATGGAAGGCTGCTGGTGGCAAGTGGCACACTGTATCTGGTGGCAAGTGGCACACTATCTGGTGGCAAGCTGCTGGTAGCAAGTGGCACACTGTATCTGGTGAAAGGCTGCTGGTGGCAAGTGGCACACTGTATCTGGTGGCAGGCTGTGGTTGGCAAGTGGCACACTGTATCTGATGGAAGGCTGCTGGTGGCAAGTGGCACACTGTATCTGGTGGCAAGTGGCACACTATCTGGTGGCAAGCTGCTGGTAGCAAGTGGCACACTGTATCTGGTGACAGGCTGTCGGTGGCAAGTGGCACACTGTATCTGGTGGCAGGCTGCTGGTGGCAAGTGGCACACTGTATCTGGTGCCAGGCTGCTAGTGGCAAGTGGCACACTATCTGGTGACAGGCTGCAGGTGACAAGTGGCACACTGTATCTGGTGGCAGGCTGCTAGTGGCAAGTGGCACACTGTATCTGGTGGCAGGCTGCTGGTTGCAAGTGGCACACTGTATCTGGTGGCAGGCTGCTGGTTGCAAGTGGCACACTGTATCTGGTGGAAGGCTGCTGGTGGCAAGTGACACTGTATCTGGTGGCAGGCTGCTGGTGGCAAGTGGCACACTGTATCTGGTGGCAGGCTGTGGTTGGCAAGTGGCACACTGTATCTGATGGAAGGCTGCTGGTGGCAAGTGGCACACTGTATCTGGTGGCAAGTGGCACACTATCTGGTGGCAAGCTGCTGGTAGCAAGTGGCACACTGTATCTGGTGAAAGGCTGCTGGTGGCAAGTGGCACACTGTATCTGGTGGCAGGCTGTGGTTGGCAAGTGGCACACTGTATCTGATGGAAGGCTGCTGGTGGCAAGTGGCACACTGTATCTGGTGGCAAGTGGCACACTATCTGGTGGCAAGCTGCTGGTAGCAAGTGGCACACTGTATCTGGGGTCAGGCTGCTGGTGGCAAGTGGCACACTGTATCTGGTGGCAAGTGGCACACTATCTGGTGGCAAGCTGCTGGTAGCAAGTGGCACACTGTATCTGGGGTCAGGCTGCTGGTGGCAAGTGGCACATTGCATCTGATGGCAAGTTGCACACTGTATGTGGTGGCACGTTGCTAGTGGCAGGCTGCTGGTGGCAAGTGACACGCTGTATCTGGTGACAGGCTGTCAGTGGCAAGTGGCACACTGTATCTGGTGACAGGCTGTCGGTGGCAAGTGGCACACTGTATCTGGTGACAGGCTGTCGGTGGCAAGTGGCACACTGTATCTGGTGGCAGGCTGCTGGTGGCAAGTGGCACACTGTATCTGGTGCCAGGCTGCTAGTGGCAAGTGGCACACTATCTGGTGACAGGCTGCAGGTGACAAGTGGCACACTGTATCTGGTGGCAGGCTGCTAGTGGCAAGTGGCACACTGTATCTGGTGGCAGGCTGCTAGTGTCAAGTGGCACACTGTATCTGGTGGCAGGCTGCTGGTTGCAAGTGGCACACTGTATCTGGTGGCAGGCTGCTGGTTGCAAGTGGCACACTGTATCTGGTGGAAGGCTGCTGGTGGCAAGTGACACTGTATCTGGTGGCAGGCTGCTGGTGGCAAGTGGCACACTGTATCTGGTGGCAGGCTGTGGTTGGCAAGTGGCACACTGTATCTGATGGAAGGCTGCTGGTGGCAAGTGGCACACTGTATCTGGTGGCAAGTGGCACACTATCTGGTGGCAAGCTGCTGGTAGCAAGTGGCACACTGTATCTGGTGAAAGGCTGCTGGTGGCAAGTGGCACACTGTATCTGGTGGCAGGCTGTGGTTGGCAAGTGGCACACTGTATCTGATGGAAGGCTGCTGGTGGCAAGTGGCACACTGTATCTGGTGGCAAGTGGCACACTATCTGGTGGCAAGCTGCTGGTAGCAAGTGGCACACTGTATCTGGTGAAAGGCTGCTGGTGGCAAGTGGCACACTGTATCTGGTGGCAGGCTGCTAGTGCCAAGTGGCACACTGTATCTGGTGGCAGGCTGCTGGTGGCAAGTGGCACACTGTATCTGGTGGCAGGCTGCTGGTGGCAAGTGGCACACTGTATCTGGTGGAAGGCTGCTGGTGGCAAGTGACACTGTATCTGGTGGCAGGCTGCTGGTGGCAAGTGGCACACTGTATCTGGTGGCAGGCTGTGGTTGGCAAGTAGCACACTGTATCTGATGGAAGGCTGCTGGTGGCAAGTGGCACACTGTATCTGGTGGCAAGTGGCACACTATCTGGTGGCAAGCTGCTGGTAGCAAGTGGCACACTGTATCTGGTGAAAGGCTGCTGGTGGCAAGTGGCACACTGTATCTGGTGGCAGGCTGCTAGTGCCAAGTGGCACACCGTATCTGGTGGCAGGCTGCTGGTGGCAAGTGGCACACTGTATCTGGTGGCAGGCTGCTGGTGGCAGGTGGCACACTGTATCTGGTGGAAAGCTGCTGGTGGCAAGTGACACTGTATCTGGTGGCAGGCTGCTGGTGGCAAGTGGCACACTGTATCTGGTGGCAGGCTGTGGTTGGCAAGTGGCACACTGTATCTGATGGAAGGCTGCTGGTGGCAAGTGGCACACTGTATCTGGTGGCAAGTGGCACACTATCTGGTGGCAAGCTGCTGGTAGCAAGTGGCACACTATATCTGGTGAAAGGCTGCTGGTGGCAAGTGGCACACTGTATCTGGTGGCAGGCTGCTAGTGCCAAGTGGCACACTGTATCTGGTGTCAGGCTGCTGGTGGCAAGTGGCACACTGTATCTGGTGGCAGGCTGCTGGTGACAAGTGGCACGCTATCTGGTGGAAGGCTGCTGGTGGCAAGTGACACTGTATCTGGTGGCAGGCTGCTGGTGGCAAGTGGCACACTGTATCTGGTGGCAGGGTGCTTGTGGCAAGTGGCACACTATCTGGTGGCAGGCTGCTGGTGGCAAGTGGCACACTGTATCTGGTGGCAGGGTGCTGGTGGCAAGTGGCACACTATCTGGTGGCAGGCTGCTGGTGGCAAGTGGCACACTGTATCTGGTGGCAGGGTGCTGGTGGCAAGTGGCACACTATCTGGTGGCAGGCTGCTGGTAGCAAGTGATACACTGTATCTGGTGGCAGGCTGCTGGTGGCAAGTGGCACAATGTATATGGTGACAGGCTGGTGGTAGCATGTGAAACACTGTATCTGGTGGCAGGCTGCTGGTGGCAAGTGGCACACTGTATTTGGTGGCAAGTGGCACAATGTATCTGGTGGCAGGCTGCTGGTGGCAAGTGGCACACTGTATCTGGTGACAGGCTGTGGTTGGCAAGTGGCGCACTGTATCTGGTGAAAGGCTGCTGGTGGCAAGTGGCCCACTGTATCTGGTGGCATGCTGCTGATGGCAAGTGGCCCACTGTATCTGGTGGCTGGCTGCTAGTGGCACACTATCTGGTGGCAGGCTGCTGGTGGCAAGTGGCACACTGTATCTGGTGGCAGGCTGCTGGTGGCAAGTGGCACGCTGTATCTGGTGGCAGGCTGCTAGTGGCAAGTAGCACACTGTATCTGTGGCAGGCTGTGGGTAGCAAGTGGCACACTGTATATGGTGGCAGGCTGCTGGTGGCAAGTGACATGCTGCATCTAGCGGCAGGCAACTGTGGAAAGTGATACTCTACATCTGGTGGCAGGCTATGGGTGGCAAGTGACATGCTGCATCTGGTGGCAAGTGACAAGCTCAGGTTCCCACTGATTCTGCATGATGGTGAGTTGAACTATTTCACTATATATTACGATGTAGTAACTGAAATAATGGAATTTGATCATCCTGACACCATATCAAGCATGGTGTCAGGATGATTGATTTTAAGTACTAACACCAGCCATTTGCCTGACAAATCACCTCCAATGCCGATTTCCCTGCCAACCCCGAGACTACATCCTCCACCCTTATCTTTTTTTGGGAAGAGGGGGTTGTCCCTAAATGACAGTTTGGAAATGTGGTCTCCCTATGTTGCTGCTGGTGAGAGACCGCATAGCAGGTGGTATTGGTGGTGTTGCTGCTGCTCAGAGGCTGCACGGCTGGTATTACTGGTGAGAGTATATTAATATATTTAATTCGTTTTAGCGAAAAATTGTTTGTATTTTCATTTTGTTTCCATAAAAAGGCCCACCAAAATCCTCAGCACCAGGCCCATGATGCTCTTAATCTGGCCCTGCTAATGGTGGGCATACCCACCGATCAATCTCTTTTTTTCGTTCAGCCCACAGGCTGCATAAAAAAAGATTACAATATATGCCCAACAAGGACCAGCAACATACTGCTATGTTGCTGGACTTTGAGTGGTTATACCAGAATGATGCCTGCAGGTTTAGGTATCATCTTGGTATCATTCTTTCCAGCCAGCAGTCAGCTTTCATGTAAAATCCTAGCGGCTAATTAGCCTCTAGACTGCTTTTACGAGCAGTGGGAGGAAATGTCCCCCCCCTCCCACCGTCTTCCAAGTTTTTCTGTGGCTCTCCTGTCCCAACAGGGAACCTGAGAATACAGCCGGTGATTCGGCCAGCTGAACATAGAGCTGATCAGAGACCAGAATGGCTCCAATCATCTCTATGGCCTAAGAAACTTGAAGCTACAAGCATTTCATGACATGACATTTCGCCGGATGTAAACAGCGCCATTGGGAAATTGGGAAAGCATTTTATCACACTGATCTTGGTGTGGTCAGATGCTTTGAGGGCAGAGGAGAGATCTAGGATCTAATAAACCCCAATTTTTAAACAAAAGAGTACCTGTCACTACCTATTGCTATCATAGGGGATATTTACATTCCCTGACATAACAATAAAAATGATTAAAAAAAATAAAAAATGAAAGGAACAGTTTAAAAATAAGATAATAAAGAAAAAAAAAAAACACCCCTGTCCCCCCTGCTCTCACGCAAAGGCGAACACAAGCGTTGGTCTGGCGTCAAATGTAAACAGCAATTGCACCAAGCATGTGAGGTATCACTGCGAAGGTCAGATCGAGGGAAGTAATTTTAGCAGTAGACCTCCTCTGTAAATCTAAAGTGGTAACCTGTAAAGGCTTTTAAAGACTTTTATTTCTTTTTTATTTCATCAAACATTTGGGCAATACAGTGGGTTTTAGTGCATTAAAATTTTTAAAAGTGTGTTTTTTCCCCAAAAAAATGCGTTTGAAAAATCGCTGCGCAAATACTGTGTGAAAAAAAAAAATGAAACACCCACCATTTTAATCTGTAGGGCCTTTGCTTTAAAAAAATATATAATGTTTGGGGGTTCAAAGTAATTTTCTTGCAAAAAAAATTATCATATAAACATTAATCATGTAAACAAATAGTGTCAGAAAGGGCTTTGTCAAGTGGTTAGAAGAGTGAGTGATGTGTGACATAAGCTTCTAAATGTTGTGCATAAAATGCCAGGACAGTTCAACCCCCCTCCCAAAAAAATGACCCCATTTTGGAAAGTAGACACCCCAAGCTATTTGCTGAGAGGCATGTTGAGTCCATGGAATATTTTATATTGTGACACAAGTTGCGGGAAAAAGACAATTTTTTTTTTTTTTTTGCACAAAGTTGTCACTAAATGATATATTGCTCAAACATGCCATGGGCATATGTGAAATTACACCCCAAAATACATTCTGCTGCTTCTCCTGAGTACGGGGATACCACATGTGTGAGACTTTTTGGGAGCATAGCTGCGTATGGGACCCCGAAAACCAAGCACCGCCTTCAGGCTTTCTAATGCCCTGTACACACGGTCGGATTTTCCGACGGAAAATGTGTGATAGGACCTTGTTGTCCGAAATTCCGACCGTGTGTGGGCTTCATCACAGATTTTCCATCGGAATTTCCGACACACAAAGTTTGAGAGCTTGCTATAAAGTTTTCCAACAACAAAATCCGTTGTCCGAAATTCCGATCGTGTGTACACAAATCCGACACACAAAGTGCCACGCATGCTCAGAATAAATTAAGAGACGAAAGCTATTGGCTACTGCCCCGTTTATAGTCCCGACGTGCATGTTTTACGCCACCGCGTTCAGAACGATCAGATTTTCCGACAACTTTGTGCGACCATGTGTATGCAAGACAAGTTTGAGCCAATATCCATCAGAAAAAATCCATGGATTTTGTTGTCGGAATGTCCGATCAATGTCCGACCGTGTGTGCAGGGCATAAGGGTGTAAATTTTTTATTTCACTCCTCACTGCCTATCACAGTTTCGGAGGCCATAGAATGCCCAGATGGCACAACCCCCCCACAAATGACCCCATTTTGGAAAGTAGACACCCCACGCTATTTGCTGAGAGGTATGGTGAGTATTTTGCAGACCTCATTTTGTCACAATGTTTTGAAAATTGAAAAAATAAAAAAATAAAAATTTTTCTTGTCTATCTTCATTTTCAAAAACAAATGAGAGCTGCAAAATACTCACTATGCCTCTCAGCAAATAGCTTGGGGTGTCTACTTTATAAAATGGGGTCATTTGGGGGGGTTTTGTGCCATCTTGGCATTTTATGGCCTTCGAAACTATGATAGGTAGCGAGGAGTGAAATCAAAAATTTACGCCCTTAGAAATCCTGAAGGCGGTGATTGGTTTTCTGGGCCCCGTACACACTTAGGCTCCTAAAAAGTCCCACACATGTGGTATCCCCATACTCAGGAGAAGCAGCAAAATGTAATTTGGGGTGTAATTCCACATATGCCCATGGCATGTTTGAGCAATATATCATTTAGTGACAACTTTGTGCAAAAAAAAAAAAAAAAGTTTGTCATTTTCCCGCATCTTGTGTCACAATATAAAATATTCCACGGACTCAACATGCCTCTCAGCAAAAAGCTTGGGGTGTCTACTTTCCAAAATTGGGTCATTTGGGGGGGTTTTGAACTGTCCTGGCATTTTATGGCCTTCAAAACTGTGATAGGTAGTGAGGAGTGAAATAAAAAATTTACGCTCTTAGAAATCCTGAAGGCGGTGCTTGGTTTTCGGGGCCCCGTACGCGGTTAGGCTCCCAAAAAGTCCCACATGTGGTATCCCCATACTCAGGAGAAGTAGCAGAATGTATTTTGGGGTGCAATTCCACATATGCCCACGGCCTGTGTGAGCAATATATCATTTAGTGACAACTTTTTGTAATTTTTTTTTTTTTTGTCATTATTCAATCACTTGGGACAAAAAAAATTAATATTCAATGGGCTCAACATGCCTCTCAGCAATTTCCTTGGGGTGTCTACTTTCCAAAATGGGGTCATTTGGGGGGGGGGTTTGTACTGCCCTGCCATTTTAGTACCTCAAGAAATGAGATAGGCAGTCATAAACTAAAAGCTGTGTAAATTCCAGAAAATGTACCCTAGTTTGTAGACGCTATAACTTTTGCGCAAACCAATAAATATATGCTTATTGACATTTTTTTTTACCAAAGACATGTGGCTGAATGCATTTTGGACTAAATGTATGACTAAAATTTAGTTTATTGGATTTTTTTTATAACAAAAAGTAGAAAATATCTTTTTTTTTCAAAATTTTCGATCTTTTTCCATTTATAGCACAAAAAATAAAAACGTCAGAGGTGATCAAATACCATCAAAAGAAAGCTCTGTTTGTGGGAACAAAAGGATGCAAATTTCGTTTGGGTTCAGCATTGCATGACCGCGCAATTAGCAGTTAAAGTGACGCAGTGCCAAATTGTAAAAAGTGCTCTGGTCAGGAAGGGGGTAAATCCTTCCAGGGCTGAAGTGGTTTAAAAATAAAATTCCTGGCCATGTAAGCAATTGGACAGAGAAAGGAGCCTTACATCAATGCCTAAATATTGTCCAAATATGTCATGACCATATTTGGTCTATTATGTCACCTTAATTCCCCCCCCCACTTCCTTTACATAGTCGATTACTGCTTGGGGAGCTGTCATTCGGATAGTGTTGCTGTCAGGGATCGGTTTGTGTGCAGTGGGTCTTCAAGTGTTTTTATCTTTTGCGAGTCGTCGGTGGGGAGTATCGTCAACATAAGGACAAGGTGCTTTGCCAGGGGGATCCACCCTAGCAAGACACCCCCCATGCTGAGGGCATGTGAACTGGTATGGTTAGGATGGGGGATGCACACAAATCCCTTCTCTATTCCTGGCCTGCTAAGCTGCATGCTTAGAATACATCTAGTATGGATTTTTAGAGTTACCTCCGTTTTTTCTTTTTTTTGCTTGGAGTCCCCCTTCAAATCCTTTCCAGACCTGCAGGTACCTAACACTTTTTTTGTGTGTGTTAAGTACCCCCTTAAAATTCATACCAGATTTAAAAGGGTCTGGTATGCATTTTGCAGGGACTTTGCATTTTTTTCATTCTTGCTGTAGCATGTGCTACAGCAAAAATTTCATTTACAAAGAAAAAAAAACAAATCAGTTTAAATTGCCAGCATTCATTGACGGCACACAAAGCCCTCTAAATTACATAGCAAAAAACAAGGAAGCTGGTAATTCCACTTTTTTTGCTTTGCAAAATGTCAGTGCTGCTTTATTGCAGAGATGTGCCCGTTCAAAGGCAGGATTGAAACCCCCCATCCCCAGTATGGTATTTAAAGTGTAACTAAACCTAGGAGCATGCATTCACTAAATCTGGTCTCACACAGTACACAGAACAAGGAAATGCAATTTATTTTAGTAAATACTGCTAAATAGTTTTTCTCATCAGCAGTTAGAACAGTCTTGTGACTTTTATAGGATAATCAAGGAAGTTTTCATTCTCCCTTGATTGTGCTATGAGGCTGCAGGACCCCTGACCCTCTGTCTGGACAGTGCTGATAGGCCATGTGCTGATCACATGCACCCTTCCAAGAAAAAAAAACTCCTTAGCAATACACACCAAACTGAGTATGTTCAGCCTGACTCCAATAACTCTGTTCTAGAAGCAGCTAGATTGGGGACTGTGGAGGAAGAGGAGGATCAGAGAAGACAGGATCAAGCCTTTTTACACAATACCAAGGATTAACCCCTTAGGTTCCACAGTGAGTATAACAAACATGCTTTACTGCAATGTTTCTCAACTCCAGTCCTCAAGTACCCACAACAGGTCATGTTTTCAAGATTTCTCTCAAATGAAGCGGCCGTGGTAATTAATAAGGCAGTGAAACTGATCAAATCACCTGTGCAAAATAATGGAAAGCCTGAAAACATGACCTGGGGTACTTGAGGACTGGACTTTAGAAACATTGCTTTACTGCATATACAAACTGAGTTTACTGTTGTGGGTTTAGTAACAGTTTAAAGGAATTTGAGTTTAAGTATTTAAAAAAACACTGCTGCTGGCCAAATGAAATTAAAAAGCATTTTTTTTATAATTGGTAAATGTTCCCCAGGGCAGTGCCTACCCCATTACTATTTTTTACACTCTTTTGCATATTATTCCAGAAAATTTGCCTTTTTCAATTTTACAGATTCAGCTCCCATGGATTTGAGGGAGTTTGGGTTTGGCATCCAAATTTCTTTGAAGTTTGGTGAACTCCTGCCAAACCTAACCCAGGGCAGTTTGGCTCATCGCTATAAGTGTTCATACAAATCAGTCATTTCAATTAAACAGCTATGTAGCTACATACACTCATAATGTACAGTATGGTGACCATTTTTACACAGCACTGGAATATGGCAGTGGCCTTCTCTCCATGCCAGGTGTCATTTACAAAAACAAGTAGCCAAGGGCAGTATTTTCCCCCTTGCTTGTGCTTTTCTGGAAATAAAAGAAGAGGATTGAGAAGAATTATTACAGAAGGAGGATACTTTACCCATAGTATCATATCCAGCTACAGAAAGTGTCATTCGGATCGTGTCATTAGAGTATCTGCTTTGTAGTTTATACCATCCAGAGTCAAGTTTCTGCACATTATGAAGCATGATGGAGGCATTCTCAGGAAAGAATGAAATATCTCTAATCCTTCCCCCCATCCCATACGGCTTTCCTGAGCAATTCTGGAAAAATCCCTCTGAAGCCAGCGAACAATTCTCCCCGCTGAAGAACAGGATAAGACCTCCATTATGCTGCCACTTAAATGATGGATCAAAGCCATTCCAGTCTTCTCTGTCGATAAAATACATTGTGGGCAGCAGTACAGAACTTCCGGCTGTGGTGTTGATCAGGTCATAGAATCCTTTTAGTTGCATGCTTGCCTGGTCCATGCCTAGAATCACAAAGTATATATGTAGATTGAGGACACATGCTTTTGTTTATTTCTTTTAAACCTTACAGACTGAAAAAGAAGAGATTACAATGGAACGGAGGATCAAATGTTAAACTTATGGGGGTCCCATCAGAAAAAAAAAACTATTTTGAACGTAATTCTCACAGCACAGCATAAGCATGAACGATACTCTAAAACATGGATGTTGTGGAACATGAATGGATAAGAAAAAACTGTGCTATTGAATAAAGTAAATAACAAGCTGCAACTTAAAGTGATATACAACACCAATAAACGTATGGAAAAAATGAAGTTGCGCTAAAAATTGAAAAATAACCAGTGAACTAAACAACATAAATATGTGTGACATGCGCAGTAAAGATAGGATACAAAAAAAACACCTATAAATGAATAATAATGAGATAATAAAACAGTTGGTACCAAACAAAAAACTATTTGCAAATGACCAATCAAATTAAACTGCGAAATAAGCCATGTGGGTGAATAAATCCGAACATATGAATATGAGATTGTATATTTAAACAGTCTATACCAGATGTTGAAGCTGATGGAACATATAGGGCACCTAGTGAGAGGTCTTCAAGGGACACAGACTGTGAATCCACCACCACACAGAGTCAAGGCTTACCAGCTATATAAGCTAGATGAGCTTATCACCCAACCCTGGGTATAACTATCTCCCGCTGTTGGAGGGGGCTAGTAGACAGGGCGTTCACCACAGATCAGCTCAGACGAGATGTCGGTACACATGTGTCCGTGTTTAGCCAACACTCACTGCTTGAGAGGCTTGCTGCTGTATCCAGGACCGGAACGATCTCAATGGAGGTATGTAACCCAGAAAGAAAAACAAAAAAGCTCCTCCATCGGTAAAACTAGATTTATTACTAAAAAGATTGGTCACACAAAAAACAATCTCAGTAGCATATATTCAAGATAAAAAAACACACGCCTGTGCAAAGCGGGACGTGACAAAGGCACGGTGACGTCAGTGCGTCGCTCACCACAAAGGACGTCGTCACGGGGTGCGGGCGGTGTCCTGATGCACCGCTTTAAATACTAAAAACAAAAAACCAAGCCTCGGTCTGAGTCCCAAGTCCCTGGTACGATACCACCATCTTGACTATGGGAAAGCAAAAATAGACCTGAAATGTAAAAAGACTAAGGGCAACGAAAAAGGGAATAGAAGCCGTAATATTGATTTTAAGCAGCCTCCAATTGTACCTCTTAGATTCGGGTCGAACCAGAGGTAAAGGTAGAGACACGTGCAACACATAAGACACAGAACGTCCAGAAATCCCAACCAGCACAAGAAGGCCAGTAATGGATTGTCACGGATGTCCCCAGCCCTTAATAGTCTGACTGGACGTCAAAACCAAAAAGAGTGGGTAAATTGAGACTGGCACACATGTAATAAATCAGTCAACCATATTTAAAATATTCTAGGCTGCACTCAGGTCATATGAATATAGACCTTAAAGCCACCCTAACAAACAGAAAATTAACATTAAGTATGAACCAATGATAGTAAAAAAGTAAAAATATGAAAAATACAAAAACGAGAAAAATGTAAAAATAAATAAAAATAAAACCGGGTATAAGGGAAGCACAGCCACCCGGCTCAAGTTCACAAACAAGAGGAGACAGCACCAGATTGGACTAAAGTGGTTGAACAATAATATAATATTCCTAGTGGATATGCTACAATAAACCAGTCACCTAGGAATTGTCCATAAATGAATTGACATCAACATCAATGTTCAAGCCAAAAGGGGTATAACATTTAATCTTATGCACCCACGCCATTTCCAATTTAGATATACTTCTGACAAGACAGCTTCCCCTCCATTGGTGGCTATATTTGTCTATCCCCAAAAAGATGGTATTCGTGGGGTCCCTATTGTGTACCATAAAATAATGTTTGGACACAATGTTTAGTGAAGCCCCTGTGTATATTATTTATGTGCTAATTAAGACACACTTGCAGGGGTCTTTTGGTCCTGCCCACGTACTGTAATCCACATGGGCACTGGAGCATGTATACCACTCCCACTGTGGAACAGGTAATAAAGGGTTCAATGTTGAAAATCTTGGAGGTGCAACTGGACTTAAAGCTATTAGTCCTCCTTGCTCTACACCCATTTAAAGAGCAAACCTGACATTTTCTGCACTCGTAATAACCAGTGAGTTCTGAAAAAAATGTTAGTCTGTTCGTGGGAGGATTCAAAACATTTGGAGCCAATTTATCCCTCAAAGAGGGAGCACCCCGAAATACAACTTGGGATCTATCTGGCAAAAGAGTATTCAGTATCCTGTCATGTTTAAGGATATGCCAATGTTTCCTCATTATGTGTTTAATACTTGAATGCTGACACGAAAAGTTGGTAATGAAGGGGATTCTGAAGGCATTACTATCTGAGCTATGTGTCCTCTCTTTCAAGAGATCGACTCTGTCTACACTTTTCACCTGATTCAAAGTGTTTGTAAGAGACTCAAGTGAGTAACCTTTATCCACAAATTTCTGGGTGAGAATGTCAGCTTGTGCCAAAAAAACTTTCTGTTCAGTACAATTACGTCTTAGTCTCATGTACTGACTCTTAGGCACAGATTTTAACCAGGAAGCGTGATAACAGCTATCATATGGAATGAAGGAATTTCTGTCAGTGGGTTTGAAAAAAGTAGAAGTTCTATAACTATCCCCACTGACAGAAATTGTGAGATCCAAAAAATTGATTTTATCACGGCTAGCTTCAAAATTGAGATGGATCTCTCTATTGTTATTGTTCAATGAATGTATAAAATCTGAGAGGTCAGTCTCAGTATCGTCCCATAGGAGGAGGATGTCATCTATGTAACGCACCCACAAGGCCACTTGAGGTCTTGGCTGGCATAGACAACATCCTCCTCCCATTTCGCCATGAAGAGGTTCGCCAAACTGGGGGGCATATTTAGACCCCATGGCGACACCTCTATCCTGGCGAAAAAATTGGCCACCAAACCAAAAAAAAATTATGAGTGGCAGCGTATTCCAATAACTCCAAAACCTGTTCCTGAGGTAGATTAGAATCCCTCTCTAGATAAAATGCTACCGCCTCTAAACCTAAATGATGGGGTATCACGGTGTAAAGGGAGGTAACATCATCGGTCACCAACCACATCCCCTCTCAGGGTTTTTTTATCTGATAACAGGTTGATGTCATGACGCGTATCCTTGACAAATTATGGCATCATACGAACTAAAGGTTGTAAAAAGAAGTCTATATACTTGCCCTCCCGGGAAGTGATGGAATCAATCCCACTAACAATGGGACATCCCGGGGGCAAGTAAGACTCTTATGTACCTTTGGTAGGTAATATATAATGGGTATCCTAGGTGCTTTAGGTACCAAGAAAGCCCTTTCTTTTTTGTTTAGGATTTTTGAATCAAAACCTCTAATGACAATTTGTTCTAGTAACAACTTATACCTCTCACCCGGATTAGAGGGTAGTTCATTTCCTGCATGTAGTCATTCTTATCTAAGATGACAATCCCTCCCCCCCTTTATCCGCAGGACAGATAATCAAGTTTTTATTGACACATAGGGAATCAATACCCAATTCTATATCTTTTTTGTTCCTAACAACTTTGATTTGCATCTCATGCAAATCTTTTAGGACCAAATCAAGAAAATAATTTTAATGAAGGGGGTAAACTTTTGGGGGGATTAAATAATGAGGAATTGGAAAGACCAGAATGAGAAAAACCCATAGCGTTTGTCCGAGAGGGGTTAAAAGGGTTTGATGCCATATACCTCTGAACATGGAGTTTACGGACATATCGATGAATGTCCATATAGGTCTGGAATTTGCTCAGATTGCAAGACGAAGCAAACTTCAGACCCTTGTCTAAAACTCTTATTTCCGGGTCTGTCAGGCTCTGCATGCTCAGATTGAAAATACCAATTCTTATCAAGTCCTATCAAGTGCGCCTCCCCCCTCTAGTTACTCTCTTAGTTCTACCAACCTTTTGATTCCTTGGTTTGGCCTGGGAAAACCCCAATTCTGTTGTCCATAACCTTTGGTGTGGTTAGAATCTCGATAGTCACTAGAGTAGGGGCCATGTAACCATCTTGGAAACCCCCATTGTCTCCGACATTAGTCATCGACTGATGGAAGGCTTCATTGGCACCACCCATTTCTCTTAGTGGCAAAAAGCTATTCTGAGTGGAAATATTATACTCGGATTCATAGTCTCCGTTGTAGTGCACTACTTGGTTGTCATCATAAGCATAGGGTTGGTAATGTCCTTGATTACGAGGGTAAGTATAGATAAACTGACGATTGTCATAATACCCAGGTTTAGGGTCATTAGCAGGGCCCCTCCCACAAGATGGAGGTGGACCCTGTGTCCAACCACATTCTTGAGTCCATGGAGGGCCTAGATTGTTGGTAGATTGTTGACCACGTCCATTGGGGCGGAAAGGAGGGATGGCATTCTGGTGGTAAGAATTACCTCTTCCAGAATTACCAGAATTAGGATAGAAGGGGCTTTTACCACCTCCCACCGGAGGGGGGACACCAGACCCTCTAGCAGGTGATCGAGCATGTCCCGCACGCAAGGGTGTATGGTTAAGCTGTCCACCTAATGGCCTACCTGGTATTTGATTTACAACCTGAGGAGTAGTGTCCATGGCAGAATTACCAGCGGCAATTTGTTCCATCAGGAGTTTTTTCTGCCATTCAAAGACAGTTTGAGATTGATAATCTCCAATATCCCGGTTATATTTCTTTTTCTTTTTAATTTTTTGCTCTCTCTCCTATTTTTCAAGTAGCTTGAGCAAATTCCTGGATCTCTCTATATATTCATCACCTGTTTTAAGAGGGATTCATTTCTCTTTAATACATTTGATTTCATCATCTAATCTTCCCAGTTTACTAGTTTTTCCTTAAAAAGCTCACTCCTGCTTCATTGAAATATTTGTACCACTCCTCGAGTTCCACCTCTCCCCTCTGGGGCACACTTCCCACCTCAAACTGCGAGGCACCATATGGTTTTTAATATAAGTCTTAAAGGAAAGCAATGTCCCATTGGGTGTGGATTTCGGAAATGGTGAGGTTTTTGAGCCTCAAAAACAGATCACCCAAATCTCCATCACCCTCCTTAAAAGACTCAAAAATGCCCTCAGCGTTAACTACTCTAGTGGCTCTAAAATCAAAGATAGCCATTGAATCTTAAAAAGCTCACTCCTGCTTCATTGAAATATTTGTACCACTCCTCGAGTTCCACCTCTCCCCTCTGGGGGCACAATTCCCACCTCAAACTGCGAGGCACCATATGGTTTTTAATATAAGTCTCAAGGAAAGAAATGTCCCATTGGGTGTGGATTTCGGAAATGGTGAGGTTTTTGAGCCTCATAAACAGACCACCCAAATCTCCATCATTCTCCTTAAAAGACTCAAAAACATCCTCAGTGTTAAAGTGGGGTTCCACCAAAAAAACAAAAATACCTGTAAAAATTCTAAAAAAAAACCCCAAAAAAATTTGGATATTTTTTTTTTTTTCACTTACCTCTAAATGCCTGTTGCTAGGTGGTCCCTCGTAGTCTGCCTGTTCCTTTGCCTGGGCTGGTGACATCACTTCCCCCCAGGCACAGGAAGGGCTCCGCTCTGCTCCCTCCCTCCTGTCAATCATCTGGGACCCAATACAGGTCCCAGGTGATTGAGCGGCCAATCACGGCGCGCGGCGCCGCTCGCGCATGCGCAGTGGGTGCCAGGCTGTGAAGCCACAGCCCGGCGCCCACAGTTGAATGGCCGGCGCCGACGAGCGGAGGGGGGGGACGAGCGGGGCTTCGATCCCCCGCATCGCTGGGCCCAGGGACAGGTAAGTGTCCAATTAAAAGTCAGCAGCTGCAGTATTTGTAGCTGCTGACTTTTAATTTTTTTTTTTTTTGACGGCCCCCCTGGGTGGAACTCCTCTTTAACTACTCTAGTGGCTCTAAAATCAAAGATATCCATTGAAGAAATCAAAAGTGAAGATATAAATAATAAATATGTGAAACAAGCACGTGAAGTGATCTGACAATAGCAGCAATAATATGTATAATAAACAGGAATGGATAAGAAGAAAACTGCGCTATTGAATAAAGTAAATAACAAGCTGCAACTTAAAGTGATATACAACACCAATAAACGTATGGAAAAAATGAAGCTGTGCTAAAAATTAAAAATAACCTGTGAACTAAACAACATAAATGTGTGTGACACACGCGCAGTGAAGATAGGATACAAAAAGTCCACCTATAAATGAATAATAATGAGGTAATAAAACTGTTGGTACCAAACAAAAAATATTTGCAAATGTTCAATCAAATTTAACTGTGAAATAAGCCATGTAGGTGAATAAATCCGAACATATGAATATGAGATTGGATATATAAACAGTCTATATCAGATGTTGAAGCTGATGGAACATATAGAACACCTAGTGACAGGTCTTCAAGGGACACAGACTGTAAATCCACCACCACACAGAGTCAAAGCTTACAGCTATATATAAGCTAGATGAGCTTATCACCCAACCCTGGGTATAACGATCTCACGCTGTTGGAGGGGGCTAGTAGATAGGGCGTTCACCACAGATCAGCTCAGACGAGATGTCAGTCCACATGTGTTCGTGTTTAGCCAACACTCACAGCTTGAGCGGCTTGCTGTTGTATCCAGGACTGGAATGATCTCAATGGAGGTATGTAGCCCAGAAAGAAAAACAAAAACAAAAAAGCTCCTCCATCGGTAAAACCAGATTTATTAATAAAAAGATTGGTCACACAAAAGACTCAACCTCAGTAGCATATAAACAGCGGCCGGCAATATATACTGACGTCACCGCGCCTTTGTCACATCCCGCTTTGCACGGGCGTGTGTTTTTTTATCTTGTTTATATTGCTGTCCGGCGTTTATATGCTACTGATGGAGGAGCTTTTTTGTTTTTGTTTTTCTTTCTGGGCTACATACCTCCATTGAGATTGTTCCAGTCCTGGATACAGCAGCAAGCTTCTCAAGCGGTGTGGACAAACACGGACATGTGGACCGACATCTCGTCAGGGCGTTCACCACAGATCAGCTCAATCTACTAGCCCCCTCCAACAGCGGGAAATCATTATACCCAGGGTTGGGTGATAAGCTCATCTAGGTTATATAGCTGTGCGGTGGTGGATTCACAGTCTGTGTCCCTTGAAGACTTGTCACTAGGTGTCCTATATGTTCCATCAGCTTCAACATCTGATATAGTCTATGGTATGTTGGTGAAGGAATATAAATAGCCGCCCCTAATATCCTCTCCCACCACTGCGCCAAAGAAAAAATATTGTGTACTACAAAATATATGATGAAAAGCTGCCACTTAAATAAAATGTGTAGAATATCCAAAATCACAACCTAAAACTATAATAGAAAAATAGGCAGAGATAGTGGTGCTAATAAGTGTGACATATAACTGTGAATCAAAGAGTGCTAGAACAATGACTCTATAGTTATAAATAATGATGAAAATTCCATGAGGAAGTCAGAGTGACGAAACATGTCAGGGGTATGGCTACACAGCAATCTATCGCACTGACGTGAGACGCCGCTTGCTGAGGAATTATACACCAATACCGGTCAGCAGGACCATAGAGAGTGGGGTAAGAGATACATCACAGGCACACACTTCAGGTCCGCCGTGACCGCAGTGCACCGCTGAGCCACCATTTGTTTTGTTTGCTGTGGATTCACTTTTAAGGCTTACCATTTTCGTTTTAAATGTGAGTGTAAACATTGAAGTGTTTTTGATGTGATTTTATTAAACTGGTTGAAACGTTATCACGCTATGTGGAGCACTTTATTCATTTGTTTTTTACATATGGAGCTTTTCTGATTTGAGTCACGGATTATCGTTTGCAACCCAGGTGTGGTTCAATTGCATTCTTTGCTAAACACGAGAGTGGGAGGCAACACAAGCTGGTGAGTGCGCTCTTCAGAGGGAGAGGTATCACTAAAACGTTGGTATGGTGGAAGATTAGAAGATTAAGAGTATAAGAAGATTGAAGTTTTTCTTTATTTGTTTTGCCAACTTACATTTATGGACTATATTATTATTATATAGACTTTTTTTCACTTGGGTGTTTTATATTTATATATATTTTTATCATTATTTATAACTATAGAGTCATTGTTCTAGCATTCTTTGATTTACAGTTATATGTCACACTTATTAGCGCCACTATATCTGATATAGACTGTTTATATATCCAATCACATATTCATATGTTCGGATTTATTCACCCACATGGCTTATTTCACAGTTTAATTTGATTGGACATTTGCTAATTTTTTTGGTTTGGTACCAACTGTTTTATTATCTCATTATTATTCATTTATAGGTGGACTTTTTGTTTCCTATCTTCACTGCGCGTGTGTCACACATATTAATGTTGTTTAGTTCACAGGTTATTTTTCATTTTTAGCACAGCTTCATTTTTTTCCATATGTTGTGGAACATGTTTGTCTTCTCTGAGGAAGGGAAGGCTCTTTTTGATGAATAGAGTGCTGATTGTTAGTGACTCCTGGGTTCCTCTGATGAGATATACTACCAGTCTTTCAATATAATTAATTTTTTTATTCTCTTTCTTCCCCTCCCTACCTCCCAGCCTGGGCTTTCTCGACCATCCTATCCTTCCTTCTTTTTCACGTATATTTAAAATGGGTTTGGTGGTGCCTGTTTCTTAGGGTATCCAGTGCTACGATAATTCCCAGTCCTATATGGACATGGGGGGGGGTTATATCTCATAGGTACAGTCTAAATGCTCAATGTTGCATTTTGGTGTCTCGATTTTACCTATTGCCTGGATGTACTTATGCTATGTTTACTGGTATACCGCTGTTTCTTTATTAATGTCTTGTTAACATGGAACTGCCTTTCTACTGAAAATAAAATATTTGAAAAAAAAGAAAAGATTTTTTGTTCTGGCCGAGTCATTATGTCTGATTTTAGGTATTGCTGTGTACGCTAGAGTGAGAAAAATTCAGGACCCATATTTACAGGTAACTCTAAATTAGTGAGCTGTAAAGATTTAAAGCATTCGCTATGGAAATTCTAGGTATTGTAATTAGTCATTGGTTTCCTGACACACGTGATTTTTAGATTTGGTGTCTATTTGCTCAACTCAGTCTCACTTTTGATATTTTACAGAAAATTTGGAATTTTAATGTGTGTATGTGTGCACTAAAATTTATTTATTTTTTTTTACTGAAATTATACTGTACATCTGGTATATGGTTATACATCTAGCACATGGTTGCATTAATATTGCACAACATAAAAAAACTACCATATTTGCATTCTATAGGTCCTTTGTGTTCAGAAAATATATAATCTTTTGGCGTTTAAGTGCATTTTGATATAAAAAGTGTACATTTAAGCATGGGTGTGAAAATTGCAAAATAAAATTAAAAAAAGGCTCTGGCAGCAAAGGGTTAAAGGCAGATCTCTGTTTCCTGTAGGTATGGTGGAGAATCCTAACATAATTAAATCCTATGTTACAGTAATAACTAAACGACCTCATTAAAACTATTTGACAAACTCATAGCTTTAACTATTGGGAATGTGTTTCTCTATATTTTCAGAAATATGAGCACAGGATAATAAACTAAAAGCAATATATATATATATATATATATATATATCGGCCGATTTTGTACTGACTGATCCACTATTTTACTGCAGATCTTGTTGTAATTGTTTAAATCAGTGATGGATAATGATTTACCTATTATTGATTGTGTTTTATATATATATATATATATATATATATATATCTTTTTATAGATGAACTATTCTATCAAGCATATTGTCATATAGTGAAGGATTTTTCCCACTTGTTTCCAAAGTCGTTCCATTTTTTGTAACTGATTTAATTACTAGTGATAAGGAATGTTTTTTTTGTATGATACAATTGATTCCAGCTGAAATTGTTTGAATAATTGGTAGCCCTCACAAGCTACATATATATAGACCTTTGTATATGTATGATCAGTTGTAGGTATGAGGTCGTGAAGAACGGCGATATGATTGTTAGCCCGAAACGTCACCTGAAAATGCCTGATATGATGTAACTTTTTACCAAAAGATTTTCACTTTTTGATGCAGCAATCCTCTTCTATTTTTTATATTTTAGTCCCTGGGAAGGACTAGATTGCTTGCACAACACTTTCAAAAGACCGTTCAGTGCACCTCACCCAGTGACTGCTTTATATATTCCCATGTGAGAGAGCACCGGTCTGGATTGCTGGAATCTGGAGGAACGATGGCTACAGGTGGATCTTATTCTTACACAGATGAAGATGCAGCCCGCATCTACAAGGGCACCACAGGATCACAAAATTTTCTCGTGGACAGTTCATCTTTACAGCTGACACGGAAACTGGAGGTTTTACAAAAATCTGTTTCTTTGGAACTACATGAAGTGACATTGGCGGAGTACTACAGGTCGCAATTAATATCTCGAGGACTTAGGGTACGCATTGTCCCCACCCTTTTTGCCCAGAATGAGGAATACAAGAAGCGCTTCACACAGATCATTAATAAATGCTCCTTTGATTTAATTTTCTTATCGGTGGAATTCCTCCAACAGAAGCGTACCGCCGTTTCCCAAGAAATTACTGATTTAGAAAATCAACTATCTGAATCACTGGGACAGCAGGATTTGGAGGATAAACTGGCAATACACAAAACAACAACTGAAACGAGGAAGCGTACTAAAATGGACAGAAACCGGGATGATTACATCAATAATCGTGTCTATAATTGGACTGAACCAAATCGCTTCCTCGTCATATTTAAAAACACAAGACAAAACCAACAGCTATCTACTTCTGATTCTTCCATTACCTCTTCTGGATCATCTACCTTCACCGAGGGGATCTTTTTTGGATCGTGGCCCCCCAAAATCAAAAGCAGGAGGCAAGGAGGCAAGAAGCGCCAACGGCGTTACAACAACCAGAGTGATTGCCACCAGGAACCAACAGAGGACTTAATCTCTAATGCGGTACATAATATTTCTACTATGTCCTTTAATGCTACAGAAATTCGGGTCCTGAATAAGAGCCTGAACTTCTGTCCCAAAGAAAAAATGGATGTGTTTAGATTAAAACAGGATTTGTATCATTTATATAGAAATGTACGGTTAAAAGCTTTTTATTCAACTCGGCCTCTGATGAACAGTGGCGGCTCACTGGCATTATCAATTTCCAATTTGGAATTAAGAAATAAAAGTACCTTTGTACCTCCTACTTCTTGTGCTGCCGCAGAGCTGTTCATCAATAGAGTTGAGACGGATATCAAGCTGTTTTTGAATGATTAATCTAAAAGAGACCATATACAGAACAATCTGCATCAGGAAGAAATCGCCGTATTGTCTTCCCTTTCAAACAAAAAAGAGATTACAATAAAGCCGGCGGATAAGGGCGGCTCCATAGTCATTATGAACACCGCCAAATAGGAGGGAGAGATATACAGGCAGTTGGCTGACACTCAAATCTATAAACGATTGGATAGTAATCCCACCATACGGGTTGCCAATAAAATAAAAAAAGTGATTAAACAGGCTGCTCAGACAGGATTAATAGATAATAATACCCAAACTTTTCTAATTTCAGATTTTCCCATTACTCCTATTTTTTATGTATTACCCAAATACATAAAGACCCCCAAAATCCCCCGGGTCGCCCAATCGTTTCCAGTATTAATTCTATCACAATGCCATTAGCGAAATATTTAGATAAATGTCTGACTCTGTTAGTTCTGAATACCCGATCATATATTCACGATACCCAAGATTTTTTAGAAAAAATAGAGACCCTTAATCTACCACCAGGGGTATGTTAGTCACCTGGGATGTAGCAAATCTTATACAGCTATCCCTCATACAGTAGGTATCGAAGCATGTAAACGGTTGTTAAGTAAATCTAAACAATATGATTCAAATCAAATTGAATTCATTTTAGAATTACTCAAAATTGTTTTGGAAGAAATTTTTTTTCTCTTTAAAGACACGTACTACTTACAACTGACTGGTACTGCGATGGGTTCTAATGTCAACCCCCCATATGCCAATTCATTTATGGACATGCTGGAACATGCATTCATCTATCATTGCAAATTATTTGAAGACAATTGCATGGCATGGTTTAGATTTATTGATGACGCATTTGGCATATGGGTGGGCGACCGAGACTCGTTATGGCTATTTAATGAATATTTAAATCAATTAATTCCTGGCTTAAAGTTCAATATGTCGGTTTCGACTGAGATGACACAGTTTTTAGACACTCTATTATATATACAAGATGGTCAGATTATCAGTGATCGCTATCGAAAACCAACTGAGTGTAACCAATTATTACATTTTCCAGCTTCCACCCTCCAGGTGTATTTAAATCAATACCAAGGAGCCAGTTAAAACGAATATCCAGAATCACCCATAAATCTATTCATAGGGAGGATAGACTGGATGAAATGGAAGGCAGACTCCGGCAACGTGGTTACCCTGGTGATGTGATACACCAGGAACGGATTAATTTACATAAAAATAAAAGAATTAACACGGACCGCAGACTCCCTTTCATTTCCCAGTATCATCCTTTTTCCAATAAGGTGAACAACATCATTAGAAAACACTGGTCTATATTAAATAGAAATTATCCCACTGTCCCTGAATTAAAACATGCACCGATACCATCATATTGCAAGGGGAGTACCATACACAGTAGATTGGTTAAATCTGACCAATTTCGTACTCCTACTCCCCGGGTGACATTTCTGGGTCCACCAAATCTAGGTTAATTCCCGTGCCTCTCTTGTATTCAATGTTCCAGTATGATAAAAGGTAAAAGTTTTAGCCGTCCGCATAAAGGATACAATATCACCATTAGAGATTATTTTACTTGTCAATCCACTTATGTAGTATATATTATTAAATGTCCATGTGGACTGGTTTATGTAGGTGAAACTACACAAAAGGTAAAACATAGGATTTTCACTTTTTGATGCAGCAATCAGCAATCCTCTTCTATTTTTTATATTTTAGTCCCTGGGAAGGACTAGATTGCTTGCACAACACTTCCAAAAGACCATTCAGTACACCTCACCCAGTGACTGCTATATATATATATATATATATATATGTATATATATATATATATATATATATATATATATATATATATATATATATAATTTTTTTATTCTGCCAAAAAACAAATATGTATTGTGCTGCAAAGAGCAGAAGGGAAGAAAATGTTCTTACCACAAAGGGTTAAAAGCCAAAGAGTCCGGTAAAGGTTATACGCAGCCATCGTCTCACACGGCTGATCTTCATGTACGGAAGTGTGAGTAAGTACATGACTATACAGATATAAACCCACTAGCTACTCCTTACTACACCTTATATAGAAAACGTCACATGATAAATAGCAAGTCCAGCAAATAAAGGTCTGAACAATTTAAATGATTAGTGCACTTTAAGTCATAACCTGAGAAATAAGATTAGAAAAAAATCTTTAACCTGTTAGTAGACTGTAAGCTATTATAAGCAGAATCATCTCAACCCTTTTGTACTGAAATGTATTGTAACTGCACTGTCTCCTTTTATATTGTAAAACACTGCGCAAACTGTTGGCGCTCTAAAAATCCTGTATAATAATAACTGTAAACAAAAGAAAACAGGTTTAAAATATAAAAGTATAGAAAACTTTCACAGATTGAGGAAAAAGGTATCTTGTAAATTAATTAATTAATCTTAATTGAATCCCAAACCCCGGCTTCTCCCTTTTCCTCTTCTCTCCAGCACACCATCCCCCTGGGACTTGTAGTCCCATACAGTTCTCCACTTAATAGAAGCTGTCTCCTGGCTTCTACATCCCTCCATAATTTCCTTTCCCAGGCTGCACTGCAGCCAATCACAGTGTCTCTGTATCCTGAGCTTGGGAAACGTGTGTGGGCCGCTCAGGCTGGATAGGAAAGGAGTATGTAATCGGTGCATCCGCAGCTGCTCCTAGAGTGCAGACAGGGGGTGGAGCCCGTTCTGGCTCCTGCAAAGGTTCATGAAAGGGTGGGTAACCCCTGGAAGTCACACATCTATGGTGTCCTACTGCAGTGAATGGAGTGGCAACCTCAGCCTGGACTCCAGCCAGGCCACGCCACCAATGCATTTCACCCCGCCCCCGGAGCTTAGTCATGGTGATCATTTGTATCCTGGGCGGTGGTCGGGCTCTCCTTTGGCCATGGCTGCAAGAGAAGCCTGGCACAGTCTCTGGCTGGCTCTCTCACCCCTCCCTGTGATGCCACTCTGCCCATTCATGGCCAGGGATGGAGAGATAACAGCTATTGCGTGTGGGTGGCTTTCAGGAGAAGTTCTTAAAAAATTAAAAGTCAGCAGTTACAAATACTGTAGATACTGGCTTTTGCTGTTGGGGCACTTGCATGTCCAGGCATCCAGCGGTGTCCTCAACCCAAGTCAATTCTTAAATCAGCTCTCGGGTGCTGGAGCCGCCATCTTGCAGCTTCACAGCCGGTTTCCTACTGCACATGTGTGAATCACGCTGTGGTTTGTGAATGGGCCGGCTGTGGGCGGAGCCGAACTTCTGTGGGAGTGGGTATCTGTGAAAAGCAGGTACCCGCTCCTCCCAAAGTGGAAGCTCTGCTTGTCTGCCTCCCCCCCTCGGCTGCCACATTTGGCACCTTTTTTTTAGGGGGGGGGCAGACAAGCAGAGCTTCCACTTTTGGGTGGAGCTCCACTTTAATATAATTTAAATTAAACAATAATAGCCAGAAAAGAAACTGAAATTTGACATTGAAATTTGTAGTGTAGAAGTGACCAGTACATTGGTGGTCAGCGTAGAATTAACCCATATAATGGTGGTCAGTTTAGAAGTGACCATTACATTGGTGGTTAGTGTAGAAGTGGCCATTACATTGGTAGCCCGTGTAGAAATGACCAATACATTGGGGGTCAGTGTAGGCAGGAGATCTGTCTACAACTGATTTCTTCTCAAGGACCCCATAGCAATTCCAGGAAAAAGCTATACATTTCCATTTTTGGGATTACGTTTTTTTTTGGTGGTTTACCTCTTTAATGTACAATTTTTTTTACTAGTGCAAATGATCCGATACCTGAAAACGATATTCATTTCTTTCAGCTGTCAGCAGGATTTCCCCACTGACAGCTGAATGAGTCAACGAAGTCCAAATTGGAGCTGTCAAAAGAAAAAAAAAACAGCCAGGCAATGTTTATCAACAACATTGTTTAGCTGCTAAAGCAGAAAGATAAAAAGATTGTTTCTTTTTGTATCCTTATGTTTATTCATCTACAGATCAAAGGGATGAACTTCAATCTGTACATGACATGTCAACTAAAAAAAATGTTTTAATAAATGATCCTCTGTTTTAACCCCTTATTAACCCTTTATTCACTTTAATCAGCCTTAATTAACTTCTTACTCTCCTTCTCCATGTCATTTTTATTTTCCTGCTGATTTTTTTTGTTCACTTCTATTTTATAAACTATTAATAATTAAAGCTTTTTTTTGTTTGCTTTGTTCGTTAATATGTTTACACCTGTAACATATTAACATGTTTCACATTTTTTTTTAAAAAAGCGCAAAGTTTAAAAAAATAAATTTTGATTGTAAATAACTTTTCAATGCTTTGCTTTGTACCAATGCTGGAAAGCTGAAGTGTAAGTATCGGTGAGTCCTAAAAAAAAGCATTGGTACCCGTAAAAAAAAAAAAATGGTATCATTTCCTAGTTTCTGCACGAAAAGATGTGTTGAACAGAAGAAGCAATGACATCATTTTAAAGGATTTAAAGAGCCCTAAACAGCCACCTATTAGCCAGTTAGCCAAACAGCTAGCCGTGATCGTATAGTGGTTAGTACTCTGTGTTGTGGCCGCAGCAACCCCGGTTCGAATCCGGGTCACGGCAGTTGAGCTTGCGCATTTTTTTTCTTAATATATTAGTACAAATTGTCTGTTGCAGGTAGTTAGTTGATTTTCACAAACCAAGGATGAAGATTTTTTTTTCACAATTAATACATTGTGTATCCAAACCTCGGTAATACCCCCAGCAGGGCTTATCTGCATTATTTCCTTCACCATGCACTGTCATGTTAACTAGCCATCCTGGCTCTGGCGGCAAACCAACACAGGATTGCTAAAGAGAGAACTCACCTGCTCCTAAGGTGGAGGAGCTTCATATCTGTAAAGTATGAAGAATGACATAGGCTTTTGTTGCCAATCAACAATTCTCCACACTAATTTTTTTTTTAATGCTCCCCGTCATTGTACCTACTTCTACATTAACCACTTGTCCCCAAATCGCGTACCTGGTATGTCATCGGGATCGGCTTCGATTGGGTCACCGCTATGGCAACCCGGAAGCTATGAATAGGAAATCCTATGTTGTCCTCTACAACTACTATATTCTAAATAGCCAAGAATGCTTAAAATATTTTTTTAAATATCTAAAAAAAATCTATAATATTGCATTTAAACATTATAGGGTGCACTCATTACACTGGCATTGTTGGTTTTCTAGGAAATCAGTTTTCCTTCAGCATATTAGCTTTTAAATGCAATTATCCCTATTGTTTACCATGATACCCTAAATATATGCTTTTATTCTATTTTCCCTTTTTATGGCATATTCATTTTTTTCATATATGGTGTAGATGATAGGCTCAGCAATGGCATGCAATGCCAAGCTGCTGCTAATAAAGCAAACAGAATATTGGCATGCATTAAAAGGGGGATCAACCCAAGAGATAAAACGATAAATCTCCCACTCTACAAGACTCTGGTCCGGCCGCACCTGGAGTATGCTGTCCAGTTCTGGGCACCAGTCCTCAAGAAGGATGTACTGGAAATGGAGCGAGTACAAAGAAGGGCAACAAAGTTAATAAAGGGTCTGGAGGATCTTAGTTATGAGGAAAGGTTGCAAGCACTGAACTTATTCTCTCTGGAGAAGAGACGCTTGAGAGGGGATATGATTTCAATTTATAAATACCGTATTGGTGACCCCACAAGAGGGATAAAACTTTTTCGCAGAAGAGAGTTTAATAAGACACGTGGCCACTCATTACAATTATTGCCCCGTACACACGGTCGGACTTTGTTCGGACATTCCGATAACAAAATCCTAGGATTTTTTTCTGACGGATGTTGGCTCAAACTTGTCTTGCATACACACGGTCACACAAAGTTGTCGGAAAATCCGATCGTTCTAAACGCGGTGACGTAAAACACGTACGGCGGGACTATAAACGGGGCAGTGGCCAATAGCTTTCATCTCTTTATTTATTCTAAACATGCGTGGCACTTTGTCCATCGGATTTGTGTACACACGATTGGAATTTCCGACAACGGATTTTGTTGTCGGAAAATTTTATCTCCTGCTCTCCAACTTTGTGTGTCGGAAAATCCGATGGAAAATGTCCGATGGAGCCCACACACGGTCGGAATTTCCGACAACACGCTCCGATCAGACATTTTCCATCGGAAAATCCGACCGTGTGTACGGGGCATTAGAAGAAAAGAGGTTTAACCTTGAACTACGTAGAGGGTTCTTTACTGTAAGAGCGGCAAGGATGTGGAATTCCCTTCCACAGGCGGTGGTCTCAGCAGGGAGCATTGATAGTTTCAAGAAACTATTAGAGAATCACCTGAATGACCGCAACATACAGGGATATACAATGTAATACTGACACATAATCACACACATAGGTTGGACTTGATGGACTTGTGTCTTTTTTCAACCTCACCTACTATGTAACTATGTGAATGTTATAATTTTTATGAAAACCACTTATAAAGGCCTCTATATAATTTGTGTTTCAGCCCTGATGAAGGGGTCCTTAAAACCCCTGAAACTCATTGACTTTTAATGTTACATGATACTAAATAAAAACTTCTCTGGATATCAGTTCCCGAGTCTGGTGTTTTTCCCCATGTGCTTTTACTTTTACTTCCCTAGTTCTATCGTCTTACATAATTTTGTACAATCATTTTGTTTTGCTGATATAAAGTGGAAAAAAAATGCAATATGTTATCCCCATAGAAAAAAAAATGTTCCCTAATTTACAAATATGGAAAGATGGTAAAAGTTTGGAGAGAATGCACAAACAGGTGACATTTGAAAGCAATGGAATGAGAAACAATGTGTGTGTGTGGGCAAAACATTCAAAAATCAAAAACCATTAAACCATAAATATTGGTATATTGCCTCAACGTAAAGTAACCTTTAAATTTTTGTTCTCAAACCCTTTGTAGTACAATAGTACAATCCAAGGAGATAAGTGTCTGCACTTTTATCTATCTATAACAATTTAAATAAAATGTGTATATATTGATTTATTATATAACACAAACAGATACTTACAGAGCTTGTTAGACATACATAGAGGTAGAGTACAAAAAGTCTCCAGCTATCCTAGGGGAGGGCTTTATGTGAGTTTCCGTAGTGTAGTGGTTATCACGTTCGCCTCACACGCGAAAGGTCCCCGGTTCGAAACCGGGCGGAAACATTCTCAATGGTTTTTCTTTTAGCTTTTAAGGCTTGTTATAACTGGTATCTATTTCCTCAACATTTTACATTTGTGTACACTGAAATGAATTGGATTTTTTTTTTTTTAAACTGAAGTTAACGATTTGATAGAAAGTTGTGCTAATACTGCAAGACATAAAAAATAAAAAATTGCAACTGCCAGTATTTTAACCTATAGGTCTTTTGCATTTAGAAAATATATAATATTTTGGAGTTTAACCACTTACGCATGTTATACGTTGGTTGTTTGAAGAGGGATATCGTTATGGCAGCAGCTACCTACCATAACCCCGGTATCCTCTTATTTAGTGAGCGGTCCGATTTCAGATAAAAGTGGTCTCTGTGGCAGATTCACCGCGAGAACACTTATCGGCGGCAGGAAAGGGCCCCTCCCGCCGCACTCCAGTGCCCTCTGCCGCCGGCAGCGATTGCATCCTGATGGCCCCCACCCGTCTCCATACCACTGCAGGGCGGAAGCGACGTCAAAATGTCACTTCCGCTCATAGCTCTTAAGAGGCATTTTTTCAGATTTTTCTCAAAACCTTTTTTTTTTAATTGCATTTTAGTGTAAATATGAGATCTGAGGTTTTTTTGACCCCAGATCTCATATTCAAGAGGTCCTGTCATGCTTTTTTTCTATTAAAAGGGCTGTTTACATTCCTTGTAATAGGACTAAAAGTGAATTTTTTTTTTTTTTTTTTTTATTTTTTTTTTTTAAAGAACAGAGTAAAAATAAAAAGGTAAAATAAGAAAAAAATATATAATCATTTTTAAACGCAAAAGCGAACGCATACGTGAGTAGCGCCCATATATGAAAACAGTGTTCAAACCACACATGTGAGGTATCGCCACAATTGTAATAGGGCGTACACACGGTCGGACTTTGTTCGGACATTCCGACAACAAAATCCTAGGATTTTTTCCGACGGATGTTGGCTCAAACTTTTTTGTCTACACACGGTCGCACAAAGTTGTCGGAATTTCCGATTGCCAACCACGCGGTCACTTACACCACGTACGACGAGACTAGAAAAGGCCAGTTCAGAACCAAGCGCGGCACCCTTTGGGCTCCTTTTGCTAATCTCGTGTTAGTAAAAGTTTGGTGAGAGACGATTCGCGCTTTTTCAGACTCGTGGCTTTCAGATCGTTTTCTGCCGTTCAGTTTGTGCTTGTGGGTTTGTATCTGCTCTTCAGTGCGTGCAGTAAGTTCGTATCGGAGTTTTCTGTGCGATCTTGCCCGCTCGTTGCTGTTTTTCAGGTCGCTCTTCACAGGCCTTGCTGTTCTTCAGTGCGTTCTGTTACTTCGTTCTGAGCAGCCGACCGTTTTCTAGCCATGTTTCGTATGCGTACTCCTCGTAGAGTTCGTGCTGTGCGGGGGCTTGGTGTTGGGGTCCTGACCTTGACACAAGTCCAGTCCATGAACAGGGTGGGGAGGAGTTCATGGACCAAGAATTGGTTGCTGCAGCGTGACCAGTTCTCTCATATGCCTTTGCTCCGTGAGATCCGTGAGAATAATCCTGATGATTTCAGGAACTTTCTCAGGATGACGGACCCCGTGTTTCACCATTTGTCGGGTTCGCTGACTCCCTATATCAGCAGGCAGGATACCTGCATGAGGCAAGCCATCACTCCGGAGCAGAGGTTGGTCGCTACCCTGCGGTATTTGGCGACAGGGAGAAGCCTGCAGGACTTGAAGTTCTCGACAGGCATCTCCCCCCAGGCTCTGGGTATCATCATCCCAGAGACCTGTTCTGCCATCATCCAGGTCCTACAGAAGGAGTATATGAAGGTAGGATTTTTATCCTTTTATATCACATTTTATTGTATTGAATGTTTGATAATATCTTGTATTTCATTCCTCATTCCCTAATTACCATGATTGTAATATGCTGTGAATGTCCCCTTTGTCCTCATGCATGCTGGATTTTTATGTAATTAATATTTTAGGTCGTTCATACATATTTGCCCTTCACTAACCTCCCCAGCATGGTGTCTCCTGGCCTATATTCACCTCATGTAGTCACTTAACAATGTATTTTATCAGCTCCATAGTAGTGCTTTACCCCAAACACCCCCTAAAATGTTTGGAAATTTTTGATTTAAATTCAGGCAGAGTGCCAGAGGTTTTTTTTTGTGGTGTCCCCAAATAATTTTTAGTAACCCTCCCTACCCCAACTGCTAAGTCAGCTGATCCCAATTCTCTATCCTCAATCATCTATCTGCTGACTTTGCCAAACCCATACACACTATACCCACCTCTTTAGTGCTCAGATTTATGGATGAATTCCCCAAAGCATGCAGTGCAAGGGCCTGCCTGTATACTTTCCAATGGTACTGTTTAAAGTTTTTGTATCCTATTATTATCTTGATAGGTAATAGCAGAATGTCCAAATGTCCTCAAATGTGTACAGTGTGTATTTATATCTTTGTATTATGACACTTCTTACCTGTCCAGTGGGCTGCCAATAGTGTAACTAAGGACGGGCTGTTCAAAGTAATACCCATTATTTAGGCATTCATCTCTCAATGAAGTGAAGAGGGTTACCTGTCCAAGATTTACACACACCCCTTATAATGTTAGAAATGGCCAATGAGAGGGGGGGGGGGAATATGATAGGTGTACCTTATACTTTGCCTTGTTAAATTCCCCTTACTAAATGCTATCTTGAGGTTGCCCCATAATGTTTGTGTCTAATCTGCTTGCCATGTTTCTGTTAAAAAATAGTAATGTTTATTGTTTTTTCCTCAACAGTTTCCTTCCACGCCACAGGAATGGCAGACTGTGGCCTCCCACTTTGCCCAGCGGTGGGACTTTCCTAACTGCGGAGGGGCAATTGATGGGAAACATGTCCACATCGTCCCACCACCCAACTCGGGGTCGTACTATTATAATTACAAGGGGTTCAATAGTATAGTGATGTTGGCGGTGGTGTCGGCCAATTACGACTTCTTGTATGTGGACGTGGGGAAGAATGGCTGGATGTCCGATGGTGGAGTCATCGCCCAGACGGAGTTCTACAGGCGTCTCCAGAATGGCAGCTTGGACTTGCCAGCTCCAGAGGACAATGTTGAAGGACTCCCATTTGTGTTCGTTGCTGATGAAGCGTTTGCGCTGGGGGACCACCTGATGCGGCCATTCCCAATGAGGACCCTCACCCCGGAACAGAGGGTTTTTAATTACCGGTTGGCCAGAGCCTGAAGAGTGGTGGAGAACACATTTGGAATCCTGGCCAGCCGGTTCCGCCTATTTATGACACCCATCCATATGGCGGAGTATAAACTGAACCATATTATACTTGCGTGATGTGTTCTCCATAACTTTTTAAGGAAACATTCGGCCAACTATGCTGGCTCAGTTGGGCCTGAGGCCGGAATCATACATCAAACCACACTGACGGCGCTTGAAAGCGGCCGTCCTGGCTTGCCCTCCCTGAGTGCCCGTGATGTCCGGTTACGCTACCTGGAGTTCTTTGCGGGTAGGGGGGCTATCAATATGCCAGAAAATCTGTGAAGCCTTTTTATAATAAAAAAAAAAGAAATTCTTGGTGGACATTTACTGCTTGTGTTTGTTTTAGCTGACCCTGACAGAAATGTGTTGAGTCCAGAAAATGTCGTGATTGTGTAACCTTAAACAAAGCACTGTTGGCTGTTATTTCCTAAATGCAAAAACACATTTCACTACAAGTGCACTTGCAACTGCACTGAAACTGCACTTGTAGTGCAAAGAGGATTTGCCCTTAGGAAATAACACCCATTTTTGCAGAAAACAGCAATTACATCACCCCAAAAGTGTTGTATTGTAGTGTTGAGACAATAATCCACACATTCTTGAGTAAGCAACTTTTTTATACCTGCACAATCACATGTGCATTTACCAAAGGTTTTTAAAACAAACCAACATGTTTGTTGTATAACAATTTTTGCAGTAGCATTATCAAAAATCGAAATGTCCATTTCAGATAAAACAGGCCTGTGTAAAACCAACAAGAAAGCCAAAAAACTTGAACTTACAAAGTTCACATTAGGTAAAACCTGAAGGCTATATCAAACATCAGTATTTAGGAACTGGGTTTGATATAGCGTTCAGATGGGGGGAAATCACCCCTGGAAAAGCCAAATTTGGAAGATGCACACCAATTTACGAATGTCAACATGTGCTATCTGCCATCAGGGGGGATCAAGGGACGTGTTTTGGGGGAGCAAGCCCTTCCTCAACGCTACTTTATAATTGAGGAAGGGGTTGCACCCCCAAAACGCGTCCATTGATCTCCCGTGATGGCAGATAGCACATGTTGGCACACTGTGTGCATCCTCCAAATTTGGCTTTTCAAAACATTGCAAAAAAATTTAAAAGATTGGACTACAATCCAAAAAGTGATTTTGTGGGGTTTTAAATTTTACATCAATGATGTTATTATTTTTTTTAATAACATCATTGATTTTTTGCTGTATGTTTTGCAGTTCGACATTACACCCCATGATCTCCCCGATCAGGATCTGGGCACTTTCTGATGTGAAACGTTCTGGACACACAACATCACGATCACCTAAAAAGAGAGAAAGAAAACAAAAACAGGTCTCAAAAATCTGCCACCATCCATCTCTTTTACCTGAGCCTGTGGTCGCAGACACTCACCTGTTGTGGTGCCAATCTCCACCACATCTTCTTCTTCCTCCTGCTCTTCTTGGGTTGGTGTTAGTTCCCCTTCTTCCAGAGGTGGAGGGTCTATGGTCTCCTCGGATGAGGGGTGTCCTCCGAGTCTTTTCTCCCCTATGTAAAACAAAAATGGTATAATTAGCACACAGATATTTGATGGCAGAACTAGAAATAGGAAACATTGCTTGGAAGTGGGGTACAATTGTCTATTTTAGCCGAGTTCCAAGATGTATTTTTTTTATTGGCCTTTGTCAAGCTGCAATACTTTACCTGTTTAGTACAAGCTTCACATATGGAGACCCCCCTATAGTATACACTGGAGCACCTGTGTGGCCCCCTAATAAAAATGGTGTTCTTGTGTCCCACACTAGTGCTCCAGTGTCCAGATGTGAAAACAGCTGCTGAGTGTCCTCTCCTTACACAGAATCTAGTTTGCATTTCATTCTAGTAACAAACCCATCTACACAAACAACTATTTGGCATCCAAGTAGGCCCAAAAAAAATGTGGGAAAATGCATACGGCCTAAACAATGGTGTTTTAGAGGCCGAAAGAAAAATGTTTGATACGAACGAATAATGGGCCCATGAACATTAAAGTTGCCCTTTTAAACTGTACAATTAAGAAAAGCATATGGAGCAGCACGAACGCAATAAAGACAGAAAGAATAGGAACACAGCACAACTACTTACTTTTTTGCAGCACTCTCTGGATCTTTCGGTACTGCTCTGGCTCTCTTAACCTCAGGTCCGACCACCGCTTCCTGAGCTGATCTTTCGATCGTCGTACCCCGAAATTCTTGTGAAGGCTTTTGACCACTTTCGCCATGATCTTTGCCTTTCTGATGTTGGGGTTGGGGTAAGGCTCATACTTTCCGTCATAGTCGGACTTCTTCATGATGTCGACCATCTCCAACATCTCCCCAAAGGACATATTTGTGGCCTTAAAACGTCTCCTTCTGGATCGTGACGTGTCCGGATCCGGGCTTTCCTCCTCCTCCTCGTTCCTGCAATTAGCACGCACCTGCTCTAACTCCACCATGTGCTCTTCACCCACTGCGCCGAACGAAAAGGGGCGGGGAATAGACTAGAAAGAACATCAGGGTCGGGCGGAGTTACACGCATGCGCAGTGTGTATAAAGCGTAACACGTGTGCGTATTACGTGCGATCTGTGAGCGGAGGAAGGAGCATTGGACGCGCCGATCGTAAGAACGAAGGTAAGAGACAAACTTGTGCCTATACTGCTTCTACATTGAAGCCTATATTGTAACAAGATTAGGAGAGTTTTGTCTGACATTAGGCTTTGTCTTGTGTTGTGTCTTGCAGTGAACATGGATATCTTAGTGAAAGACAATGACTTCATGTCAGTATTCATAGATATGTTAAGGGAGCTGCCATGTCTGTGGGAGATTACCCACCCCCATTACAAGAACCAAGCAAAGAGGAAGGCAGCACTGGAGCAATTGTGTGAAATTGTGAAGCAGGTGATCCCCACGTCAGAATTCACCTATTTAAAGATCTTAATTGGTGGCCTGAGGAGTACATATCTAAGGGAGCGCAATAAAGTCCAGGATTCACAGAGATCTGGAGCAGCAGATGACATCTATGTCCCCAGGATGTTGTACTACGACAGGCTGTATTTTCTGGCAGGCCAGACTGAACCCAGGCCATCCCTCTCCAGTCTTCCTTCCACGCTTCCTTCCCCCCCCGGCTGAGGCTTCTGACGCCCAACCTGGGCCTTCCAGGCAACATGTGGAGGAGCCCAGATTGAGCCAGGTATAGCATTCCTCTAAATATTTCTGCTTGTCCAATCAATGATGTTAACTAGATGTTAGTTTGGAGTACTAATTTAGGATTGTGATTGATGAAGCAAAACATTACAACCATGTCCCTTTTTCATACACAGGGAAGTCTCAGCCAGGAGGTGGCCGGGCCGAGCCGGCTGGCTGATCTGCAGGTCCCTCCACCCCCCCTGAAAAGAGAAAGTGGCAGTAGGAGGAGTGCCCTAGAGGAGGCTACCAGAGGACTCTTTTGGAGGGCTACAGAGGTCCTGGGAGCACGACAGACCGTGGAGGAGGACATTGCTGCCATCATTGCATATAAAATGCAGAGGATGGAGGAGGGCCAACAAGTCTTGTGTGAGGCGCTCATATTGGAGGCTCTTAACAAAGGTATGAGGGGCCAAATGACAGCTCAGACACACCTTTGCGATGGTCCTCCTCCTCCTGCAGGTCCTCCTCCTCGTCCTCCCTCTCCTCCAGGTCCTCCCAGTCCTCCTCCTCCTCCTGCCACATCTCCAACTGCACAGCCACAGCCCGGAATGAAGCGTGAAAGGAAGACCAGAAAGTGAGGACCCTGGATCCAGTCTGGTCGGCCAAAAAATGCAGCCTCTTGTGGTACCACAGCCTGGGGACACACATGTCATCTGCTGCTATCCGGATCTCTGCGAATTCTGGACCAGACTGCCCTCCCTTACATATGGACTCCTCAGGCCACCAATTTTTATGTTCAAGAATTGATGTCTGCCGTGGGGGTCCCAGGCTTCTCTAATTTCTCCTGTTGATCCAGTGTTGACTTCCTCTTTGTTTGGTTCTGAGCCCTTAATAAAGGATTTTTGTTTTGAATTATACTCTCCTATGTGTTTTACTTCAAAAAGGACAGTTGGTTTGTGAGGATTCAGGTACATTTCAAATATACAATGTGAAATGAACAAGGGACACCAACACCAAACAATCTCCTTGAGATTAAATAATAAAAGATATCAATGGTGTTGGGGTAACTTGACACACAAAACACACACAAAAATATTCTGGAGTAAAAATAAAAATAACATTGAACAAAGATCAGCCTTGGAAAAAATCCAAACATTAAAAAAAATAAAAGGCTTAAAATCCCCCAAAAAATTAAATAATAAAAAAAATTCTGTCAGATGTGACAACTAATAACAATATATTCAGGGAATCCCAATAAAAAAACAAAAATAAAACTTTGTGAGAAGTGTGTGTGAATATGAGCAGCAAAACGACTTAATTCTTGTCACATTATAAAGAAGAAGAGAGTGCGCTGTATTAAACCATTTTGAACATTGCAGCGTGACGAAAGTGCTGTATCCATTGCGAATGCTAAGTTTACCAGAACGAGCTGTCCCGTCTTGGAATTTCTTCTGAGCATGCGTGGCACTTTGTGCGTCGGAACAAGCCACACACGGTCGGAATTGACGCGATCGGATTTTGTTGTTGGAAAATTTTATCTCCTGCTCTCCAACTTTGTGTGTCGGAAAATCCTATGAAAAATGTCCGATGGAGCCTACACACGGTCGGAATTTCCGACAACACGCTCCGATCAGACATTTTCCATCGGAAAATCCGACCGTGTGTACGGGGCATTAGAGCGAGAGCAATAATTCTAGCCTAAGACCTCCTCTGCAACTTAAAACATGCAACCTGTAGATTTTTTTAAACATCGCCTATAGAGATTTTTAAGAGTAAACGTTTGCCGCCATTCCACAAACGGGCGCAATTTTGAAGTGTGACATGTTGGGTGTCAATTTACTTGGCGTAACATCATTTTTCACAAGATTAAAACAAAAATTGGGCTAACTTTACTGTTGTCTTTATTTTTTTAATTCAAAAAAGTGTATTTTTTCCAAAAAAAGTGCACTTGGAAGACCGCTGCGCAAATACGGTGTGACAGAAAGTATTGCAATGACCACCATTTTATTCTCTAGGGTGTTAGGAAAAAAAAATATATATATATAATGTTTGGGGGTTCTAAGTAGTTTTTTTAGCAAAAAAAAACTGTTTTTAACTTGTAAACAACAAATCTCAGAAAGAGGCTCAGGGCTGAAGTGTATTAATTAATCTTACGGTAATCTAATCCCAAACCCCTGGCTTCTCCCTTTTCCTCTTCTCTCCTGCACACCATCCCTCCATAGTTTCCTTTCCCTGGCTGCACTTTAGCCAATCAGTGTCTCTGTATTCTGGGCGGTAGTCAGGCTCTCCTTTGGCCATGGCTGCAAGAGAAGCCTGGCACAGTCTCTGGCTGGCTCTCTCACCCCTCCCTGTGATGCCACTCTGCCCATTCATGGCCAGGGATGGAGAGAACAGCTTTTGCAGCCAGGGTGGCTTTCAGGAGAAGTTCCGCCCCCCTCAAAATAAAAAAAAAGTAAAACTCAGCAGTTACAAATATTGTAGCTGCTGGCTTTTGCTATTGGGGCACTTACATGTCCAGGCATCCAGCAGTGTCCTCACCCAAGCCGATTCTTAAATTGGCTCTCGGGTGCTGGAGCCGCCATCTTGGCTAAGGGAAGCCAGCAGTGAAACCTTGCTGCTAAAAAAAAAAAAAGTTTTTTTATTAAACGATCCTCTGTTTAACCCCTTATTAACCCTTTTATTTACTGTAATCAGCCTTAAAGCGGTGTTGCGCCCAAAAAAAGAAAAATGAAAAGCCAGCAGCTACACATACTGCAGCTGCTGGCTTTTAATAATAGGACACTTACATCAGCTGTCGGGCGCTGCGGCCACCATTGCGGGTGAGGGTACCTGGCAGTGTAGCCCTACGGCTTCACGCCGGGAACCCTACTGCGCATGTGCGAGGCCCCGCTCCTCTCTCCTACTGGACCGGCGACAGAGGGAGGAGGAGGGGGGAGGAGGGAGGTGATGTCACAGGCCGCGGCCTGGACTGCCGGAAGTGGGAACAGGAAAACTGTCAAGGACAGGTATCCTATCCCCCCCTCCCCCCGAAAGGTACCAATTGTGGCACCGGAGGGGAAGAGGAGACAAATGAGCGAAAGTTCCACTTTTGGGTGGAGCTCCGCTTTAATAACTTCTTATTCTCTTTCTCCATGTAATTATTTTCCTGATGATTATTTTTTTGTTCACTTCTATTTTATAAAACTATTAATTAAAACTTTTGTTTGCTTTGTTCGTTAATATTTTTACACCTGTAACCAGGGCCGCTATCAGGAGGGGGTACAGCCGTCACAACTGTAAGGGGACCGAAGAAGGCAAGACGGGTGAAGGGGATCTATGCTGTGCATTACAGAAATGATTTCACAGCTTCTGCTGTTCTCGTGTCATTGAGCTCAAACATCAAGCTCTTTACTGCCACCTCTGGATACTATGTGTATGTGCACCCCTCATGTGATTTGTACTGTGCTTCTCGGGAACATGTCAGCTTTGTGAAAACGGGCTGGGACCAGGTAGGGAGAAATCCTTTACAAGTATGGGCTGTGAGGGAAAGGGAGGGGGGTTGTTTGTGTACAGGGAGGGGCCAGAGCCTTGTGTGTTTACAGGTTTGTGTACGTGAGGGGCTGCCATATGTGCAGTGTGTGTGTGTGGGGGGGGGGTGTGGCTGACATATATATGCAGGTGTGTGTATGGGGGGGGCTGAGTGCGTACAGGTAAGGTGGCCCGTGTGCTGATTCAGTAGGATGGCCCGTGGGCAAGCCCTGGGAAATGTTGGTGGTCAGGCTCGGGTGGGGGGGCCAGGCCTTAATCTGTGTAAGGGGCCCAAAAATTTCTAAAGGCTGCCCTGCCTGTAACATATATTATCACGTTTCACATTGAAAAAAAGCGCAAAGCTAAAAAAAAAAAAAAACACATTTATTTTGATTGTAAATAACTTTTCAATGCTTTGTGCCAATGGTGACAGCTGAAGTGTAAACATAACAGTTGCTGTGGGTATCGGTAATTGGTATCGGCGGGTCCTAAAAAAAGTATTGGTACTTGTAAAAAAAAAAAAAAAAAATGGTATTGGTGCTTTCCTATTTTTTGCAGTGTGAGTATTAGTGTTGAAGAAGCAATGACATCATTTTTACGGGTTTAAAGAGCCCTAAACAGTTGATTTTAACCAGTTAGCCAAACAGCTAGCCGTGATCGTATAGTGGTTAGTACTCTGTGTTGTGGCCGCAGCAACCCCGGTTCGAATCCGGGTCACGGCAGTTGAGCTTGCACATTTTTTTTTCTTAATACATTAGTACAAATTTGTCTGTTGCAGGCAGTTAGTTGATTTTCACAAACCAAAGATGAAGATTTTTTTTTTCACAATTAATACAGTGTGTATCCAAACCTCTCTAAGACACTGGCATCACACAGCATTGTTGGTTTTCTAGGAAACCTGTTTTCTTTCATCATATTAGCCATTAATGTAATTTTATCTCCATTGTTTACCATGATACCCTAAATATATCCTTTTATTCTATTTTCCCTTTTTATGGTATATGATTTTTTTTTTCATATATGGTGAATGTTATAAATTTTTATGAAAGAACCACTTATAAATGCCTCTATATAATTTGTGTTTCAGCCCTGATGAAGGGGTCCTTGAAACCCCTGAAACTCATTGACCTTTATGTTACACGATACTAAATAAAAACTTCTCTGGATATCAATTCACGAGTCTGGTGTTTTTCCCCACAAGCTTCTACTTTTCCTTCCCAGGTTCTATCCTCTTACACAATTTTGTACAGACAATCATTTTGTTTTGCTGATATAAAATGGAAAAATATAGCAAATTGTTACCCCCATGGGAAAAAATGTTCCCTAATTTACAAATATAACAAGATGGTAAAAGTTTGGAGAGAATGCATGAACAGGTGACATTTGAAAGCAATGGAATGAGAAACAATGTGTGTGTGTGGGCAAAAAAAAATTCAAAAATCCAAAACAATTATACCATAAATATTGGTATATTGCCTCAACGTAAAGTAACTTTTGCATTTTTTTTTCTCAAACCCTTTGTAGTACAATCCAAGGGAATACCTGGCTGCACTTTTATCTACTTATAACAATTTAAATAACACACACACACCTCTATGTTTAATGAACAACCTAGGAGAGAAACAGATACTTACAAAGCTTGTTAGACATACATAGAGGTAGTGTTCAAAAAACTATCCTAGCTATCCTAGGGGAGGTCCTTATGTGAGTTTCCGTAGTGTAGTGGTTATCACGTTCGCCTCACACGCGAAAGGTCCCCGGTTCGAAACCGGGCGGAAACATGTTTTTTTTTTCCTTAGCTTTTAGGCACATGCAATTTTAAGGCTTGATATAACTGGTATCTATGATATAACTGGTATCTATTTCCTTGACATTTTACTCTAAAATTAATTGGAATTTTTTTTTAACTGAAGTTCTATATTTGATAGAAAGTTAAGCCAATACTGTGAGACATGAAAAAAAAAAAAAAGCATAAAAAAAAAGCAACTGCCATTTTATCCTATAGGTCTTTTGCATTTAGAAAATATATAATATTTTGGGGTTTAAGTGCATTTTCATGCAAACATAAAAAAAAAGCATTTTAGCATGCGAGTAAAAAAAAAAAGGCTCTGACAGCAAATGTTCAGAGGCAATCCCCTCACCTTTGCTGCAGATGTCCAACACACCTAAATCCTATGCCACAGTAATAAAGAGGAAAATGTTATACTTACCTGACGGTAATTTTGAGCTGTCCTGTGTCTTATGCTATCTCAAAAACTTGAATTAGCCCTCTCAGTTCTTATCTTGGGCTACAGTATGATTGGTGTCTAATCAGAATATGATAGAAGAGGTTTTTTAACCAATTCATCCCCCTTAATGACCAGGCAATTTTTTGCGATACGGCACTGCTTTGTTTTAACTGACAATTGCGCGGTCAGGCGACATTGTACCCAAACAAAATTGACGTCCTTTTTTCCCATAAATAGAGCTTTCTTTTGGTGGTATTTGATCATTTATTATTTTTTGCGCTATAAACACAAAAAGCGATTTTGAAAAAACCCAATATTTTTTACTTTTTGCTATAATAAATATCCAAAAAAATAAAATGTAAAAAACTAATTTCATCATCAGTTTAGGCCAATATGTATTCTTCTACATATTTTTGGTAAAAAAAATCGCAATAAGCGTATATTGATTGATTTCTGCAAAAGTTATAGCGTCTACAAAATAGGGGATATATTTATGGCATTTTTATTATTCATTTTTTTTTTTTTATTAATAATGCCGGTGATCAGTGATTTTTAGCGGGACTGCAACATTGCAGCGGACAGATCGGACACTTTTGACACTTTTTTGGCATCAGTAACATTTTTATAGCGATCACAACTAAAAATAGCCACTGATTACTGTATAAATGACACTGGCAAGGGTAGGGTTAACACTAGGGGGCGCCACTACTATTTGCGCTGGCGATAGAGCCACTGACAGCGCTGCTCAGATCTAGTGGGGAGTGTCACAGACCTAGCCAGAACAGAGGCTGTTGGAGAGGACTGTATGCAAGCCTGTTGCCCACCGATTATGGGCCCTAGCATTTGGGGGAATGGTGCTCTCTGTGAGCTGTATGCCTGGGGACCCTGGGGTTGGTGTTACTTTGGATTCAGCTCCATGTCCCCCCAAAACACACAGACTCTGGAACCCTTTATATGCCATATTAGAATGATAAGACTGAATTATACTGTTGGGACACATCCTGTGAGGAGATGCTAATGTCATCATCTCCACTCACCTGTCTGATGTCAGCTATAATGGGTTTAATGTAAATTAGTTTAGTCTAGGTTCTAAAGGTATTCAACTCATTGTTGTTTGTTCTAATTAACCCTGTGTTGATGTTTATGGTAATGTGTGTTAATTGAATGAGCTGATCACATTGTCCTCTATACAATGTAGGAGACGGGACGACTCCTATTGGAGCTCATGTTAATTAGGTTAATTAGGTTATGTTTGTATTGTTAATTGTAATTAGCTCCAGCTATTGTGTTTATATTCCTGTGTGAAGCTCGGTGACCACAAGTCTGGGCAAAAGGTCATGTCTCAGCCACCTAGGCTGTATAAAGGATGAGATAATTAGCTCATGTTAATTAGGTTACGTTTGTATTTAGAGTAATCTTCGCCTGTGTATATAAGACTGTATTCTGGTTCTGAATAAAGTGAGTCCATGTTAGCAGTGAAGCAAGTGTCGCCTTGTTTTCTGCTCAGAAAGAGGTTGGAATATCTGATATCTGTATACAGACTGGGAGGAAGTGGTATATGACGGAAGCACTCAAGCGGAGTGTGGGGCGTTCCGTGACAGGGAGGTTGTGGCACTGATGACTGAGGGCCTGGAAGAAAAAGTATCCTTTTATGCGGACGACATGTTGATATATTTGGCGGACCCCCAGTCGTCACTCCCTACTCTATTATTATATTATATTATATATATTATATTATATATTATATTATTATTATTCAGCGCTTTGAGCACTTTTCTGGCTTCCAAGTAAACTGGGACAAATCCCTGTTGTTTATGCTAGACTAATCCTCCCCAATTACACTACCACCTCATGTCCATTACAAGTTGTACAGTCAGGTCCATAAATATTGTGACATTGACACAATTCTAATCTTTTTGGCTCTATACACCACCACAATGGATTTGAAATGAAACGAACAAGATGTGCTTTAACTGCAGACTTTCAGCTTTAATTTGAGGGTATTTACATCCAACTCAGGTGAATGGTGTAGGAATTATAACAGTTTGTATATGTGCCTCCCACTTTTTAAGGGACCAAAAGTAATGGGACAATTGGCTGCTCAGCTGTTCCATGGCCAGGTGTGTGTTATTCCCTCATTATCCCATTTACAATGAGCAGGTGAAAGGTCCAGAGTTCATTTCAAGTGTGCTATTTGCATCTGGAATCTGTTGCTGTCAACTCTCAAAGATCCAAAGAGCTGTCACTATCAGTGAAGCAAGTCATCATTAGGCTGAAAAAACAAAACAACCCCATCAGAGAGATAGCAAAAACATTAGGTGTGGCCAAATCAACTGTTTGAAACATCCTTAAAAAAAAAGAACGCACCGTGAGCTCAGCAACACCAAAAGACCCAGAAGACCACGGAAAACAACTGTGGTGGATGACCGAAGAATTCTCTCCCTGATGAAGAAAACACCCTTCACAACAGTTGGCCAGATCAAGAACACTCTCCAGGAGGTAGGTGTATGTGTGTCAAAGTCAACAATCAAGAGAAGACTTCACCAGAGTGAATACAGAGGGTTCACCACAAGATGTAAACCATTGGTGAGCCTCAAAAACAGGAAGGCCAGATTAGAGTTTGCCAAACAACATCTAAAAAAGCCTTCACAGTTCTGGAACAACATCCTATGGACAGATGAGACCAAGATCAACTTGTACCAGAGTGATGGGAAGAGAAGAGTATGGAGAAGGAAAGGAACTGCTCATGATCCAAAGCAGACCACCTCATCAGTGAAGCATGGTGGTGGTAGTGTCATGGCGTGGGCATGTATGGCTGCCAATGGAACTGGTTCTCTTGTATTTATTGATGATGTGATGCTAACAAAAGCAGCAGGATGAATTCTGAAGTGTTTTGGGCAATATTATCTGCTCATATTCAGCAAAATGCTTCAGAACTCATTGGAGGGCCCTTCACAGTGCAGATGGACAATGACCCGAAGCATACTGCGAAAGCAACCAAAGAGTTTTTTAAGGGAAAGAAGTGGAATGTTATGCAATGGCCAAGTCAATCACCTGATCTGAATCCGATTGAGCATGCATTTCACTTGCTGAAGACAAAACTGAAGGGAAAATGCCCCAAGACAGTTGCAGTAGAGGCCTGGCAGAGCATCACCAGGGATGAAACCCAGCGTCTGGTGATGTCTATGCGTTCCAGACTTCAGGCTGTAATTGACTGCAAAGGATTTGCAACCAAGTATTAAAAAGTGAAAGTTTAATGGATGATTGTTAATCTGTCCCATTACTTTTGGTCCCTTAAAAAGTGGGAGGCACATATACAAACTGTTGTAATTCCTACATCATTCACCTGATTTGGATGTAAATACCCTCAAATTAAAGCTGAAAGTCTGCAGTTAAAGCATATCTTGTTCATTTCATTTCTAATCCATTGTGGTGGTGTATAGAGCCAAAAAGATTAGAAATGTGTCGATGTCCCAATATTTATGGACCTGACTGTACATACCTTTTGCTATCTAGGTATTGAGATACAACAGCCTATCTCCTCATGCACCAAAATTAATTTAGATCCACTCATTAATATAATGAGGAATATGCTTAAGACCTGGGCCAATCTTCCCCTGACGCTGTTGGGTAGAATAAATATTTTTAAAATTATCTTTTTACCACGCTTTCTATATATTCTGAGTAACTCCCCAATATACATCCCCAAAAACAAATTTAAGGAAATTAACACGATTCCTATTAAATTTATTTGGGGGGAGGGGTAGCTATAATAGCAAAAGACACCCTATAAATACCTAATTTGGAGGGGGATTGGCGCTCCCTTGCCTTCAAACTTATTATGTGGCCTCACAGCTGACCCATGCACACTGGTGGTTCTACCCCGAAGAGAACAATGTGGCAACAGCATTGGAGGCAGCCATCCTTACTTCCTATGGATCTTTTTTTTTTTTTTTAACATTCAATTTTTTATTTAGTTATCAGAACATAAAATAACAAATAAATACATTAAGAAAAGTATAACAGGACTCACACTATTACAGTTACATAATATAGCGAATGCATTTTTGATAAATACATTAAGTCAGTATAATAATCATGAATAATCCTTCAAATTCATATCTTTAATTCAGTTTCTAGCTAGTACCATATATACTCGAGTATAAGTCGAGGTTTTCAGCCTTTTTTTTAGGCTGAAAGTGCCCCCCTCGACTTATACTCGAGTCACCACCGTCTGCCTACATGATCAGCGTGTGATAATACAGTTCGGAGGCTATTCCAGCTTTCAAAAGCCACGCCTCCTCCTAGTCTGTGATAGGCTGAACACTCCATTTCCCAGCAGTCAGTGTACAGCCTATCACGGCCATTCTTTCATCCTCATCCGTGGTATGAGAATGAGAGAATGTCCGTGATAGGCTGACCGCTGACTGCTGGGAAATGGAGTGTTTTGCCTATCACAGATGAGGAGGAGGCACGGCTTTTGAACAGTGGAATGGCCGCCGAATGGTATTATCACACGCTGATCGGAGGATGGAGATTGCCACAGGGAGGATGGAGATCGCCACACGGAGGCTGCACAGGACACAGGTAGGCTGCACAGGGACACATGCACATGTACAGGACACAGGGACACATGCACATGTACAGGACACAGGACACAGGGACACATGCACATGTACAGTACACAGGGACACAGGACACATGCACATGCACGTGTACAGGAAACAGGACACAGGGACACAGGACACATGCACATGTACATGTACAGGACACAGGACACAGGGACACAGGACACATGCACATGCACATGTACAGGACACAGGGACACATGCACATATACACAGGACACAGGACACATGCACATGCACAGGATACAGGTAGGCTGCACAGGACAGATGCACAGGAGACAGTGAGGCATGCAGCTGCAGATGGGCATTGTTGACCCTCTTTTTCCACTTACAGTAGCTGCTGCATTTCTCACCCTCGTCTTATACTCGGTTCAATACGTTTTTCTCAGTTTTTTGTGGTAAATTAGGAGCCTCGACTTATATTCGGGTCGACTTATACTCGAGTATATACGGTAAACCGCCAAGAATAAACCTATTCACCCCTAGGGGAGCAAACTGTGAACAGGTCTATTCTAACTTGAATAAACAAAAGAGAGAACAGGATGTTCAATCAGGAAATGAAAGCAGCATAAGTCTCTACAAGGAATAAGTGATACCAACAGGCTACCTAGTGGTAGTTAAGACTGAGCGTACAAGTCTTTTAGTACTGTAGATGCTTTAGGATGTATGATCCATACATACCAGTGCTTCTTAAAGTGAATTACGTTATAATTTTTAAGTGCTAACAGTAATTCATAGTACGCCTGGGTGTTGACTGTAAGAATGACATCACACAGGTTAGGGGCCTCAATTGATTTCCACATTTTCGTTATGGTAAGTCTAGCCGCTATAAGAATATTCGCCACTAATATTCTGTATTGAAATGGGAAAGTGTCAAGGTTGATACCTAAAAGGGCCATAGCAGGTGATAGTTTTAACAAGTTGCCTGTGAGAGAGGCAATAAAGGTGGATATCGAGTTCCTGAAACTGGTCAGATTTTTAGAACTCCATAAAATGTGGAATAAGGAACCAACTTGATCCGTACAACGCCAGCATAGTGGTGATGTAGATGGATATATTTTAGCTAATTTGTAAGGAGTTAGGTACTATCTATTCAATATTTTCTGAGAGTTGTCCCAATGCTCTAAGCTGGATGTTGCAGTTTGGTTTATTCTCATTGCATTGTACCAACATTCGTCCGAAAAGGATTGTCCTAAATCTTTTTCCCATTTATACATATTAGGGTTTTTCTCATATTTAGGACACTGAGAAAAAAAATTTATAGAAGAAAGCTATACTTTTATGTTTTACAGGTTTTTTAATGTTAGTGAGGTGTGACCAAATTAAAGATGGAATTTCAAAATCTTGATGTGGATTAAAGCTTTGCAGATGGTTAAGCTTATTTAACTTATCATCAATCATGGCTTTGTATCCTGAGGGAAGGTGTACGTAAAAGTTAAAGCCCTCAGCAATCCATTTGTTCATCGAGAGTCGGCCTCTACAGTAGTCAAGGGCTCTGAGTGTTATAGGTATCTTTTGTAAATGACCTAGAGCATGGAAGTTTGAGACAAGAAACTTCCATGCTAACAGGGTAGCTTTAATGGAAAGCAGTTTAGGAACTATGGCCTTAGGGAATATCATGTAAGCCACTGACAGGGCAAATAAATCATTTCCCTTGGTGATTTCTCTTTCAATGGATAACCACAGCTTATCATCATTTGGGAAGAACCAGTATTTCATTTGATCCAAAAGTGTTGCGTAGTAGTATTTATGCATAACAGGTAAGTTCATACCCCCTTTGTTTTTAGAAGATGTTGAAATAGAGAAAGCTACCCTTGGTTTTTTGTTATTCCAGACCAGGTTTCCCAATTTAGTATTTACAATCTTGAAAAAGCTTGAAGGTATTGGAATAGGTATGGCTCTAAAAAGGTAGAGTATCTTGGGTAGGGTTTGCATTTTAAATGCTGCAATTTTGCCTATCCAGGATAGGTGCGTCTGTTTTATATTTTGAAAATCTTTAAAAATCAAGTCTAATAACTTAAATAAATAAATAATAAATAAAAATTAGCTGCATATAGTTTTTTTGCGGGAAATGTAAGGTTGATACCTAGATAGGTGAGCGAATATGCATCCCAATTATAATTATGTTTTTCTTTGAGGATGGTAGAGGTATCGTTAGATATATTCATAGGTAGGGCAAAGCTTTTCCTATTGTTAATTTTGTAATAAGATACTTTACTAAAGGAGTTAAGTATTGATTGTAGCACATGCAGGGATTTGTTGGGACTAGTTAAAGATAGAATGATGTCATCGGCAAATATCCCAATTTTATGTATTCTATCACCTATCTTAATTCCTAAAATATTTTCATTGGACCTAATGGTTTCCGCTAAGGGTTCAATTACCAAAGAAAATATAATGGGTGAGAGTGGGCAACCCTGTCTGGTGCCATTCGTGAGGTTAAAAGTCTTAGACAACATCCCCGAGGTGAAAACTTTTGCTGATGGTTGTGTATAAAGTAGCATAATTGCTTCATGGATAAATCCTGAAAATCCAAACTTCTCAAGAGTCCTGGAGATATAGTTCCAATGCACTCTATCGAATGCCTTCTCTGCGTCCAGACCTAGGAGCAGAGAAAGCGTTCGTGTGTTCTCAACGTAGTTAATCAAATTGATCATCCTTCTCGTGCTGTCCGGGGCTTGACGACCCTTAACAAAGCCTACTCGGTCAGAGTTGACTAGGTAAGGGGTAATTTCTAACAAACGATTGGCCAATGTTTTGGCATAAATTTTAATGTCTGATTCAAGCAACGAGATTGGTCGTTAGTTTAAAGGAGATGTCAAGTCTTTGTCAGATTTCGGGAGAGTAATTATTACCGCTTCAAATAGTTCTTTCAGGCAACATTTGTCTGTAGCTATGCAATTAAACAGGTTTGTTAAGTGCGGAGCTAAAATATTAATGAATGTTTTGATATATTTGTTCAATTTATGCAGCGGAAGGTCTTTTATAACTTTCTTGGTTTCCATTAACAATATGGGTTGATTTAGTGCGTCAAGTGTATTAGAGTCAATTTTGGGTAAGTTCACTTTGTCTAAGAATAATGTAATGTCTTTTAACGTTGCTTGGATAGTATCCTTGTCATTTTTTTAAGTTGTATAAATCTCCATAATAATCTGAGAAAGCATCTGCTATTTCTTGTGGGTTTATTAAAGCTTTCCCAGATTTATGATAAATTAGGCGGTGACTTAGTACAGAAGCCATCAATTTGCCTGCCCTATTATTTTGGGAGTAATAATTCAATTTCAGTCGTTTGAGGTATTTGTCATGGTTAGTTAATAAAGTTGTCCTAAGCTCATTCCTTTTGTTGTTGAGTTTATGTAATAAGTTAGAATTTTCTGGAGATTGCTTATGTTCTTTTTCAAGACTAGATATATCTTTTAAAAGGGTATCAACAAATTTTAGCCTTTCTCTTTTATCCCTAGATGCTATCTGGATAAGGACACTTCCTATGAATCTTTTCAAAATCTAATACATCGTCTCTCCACTAGGGGAAGGGAGGGTACGAAAGTTCTCTCTATGATCCTACGGATATTCAAACTTTCAAAGCTACTGCCATCCAGTACGAATATTACGAAGTCCCCTAATGCCCCCTTATGAGGTAACCCATGTCTACCAGAATTATTCCACAGAACAGACAGTGGGTTCTGGTTCAAGCGGGGTTAGATTGATTTCACACCTCCAAGACGACCACTGCTTTGCTAAAGAAGAAAGGGGTAAGGGGTGTACTCACTTTTGTGAGATACTGTATATTTTTTTAGCAGAGACCCTAGAGAAAAAACTGGCGATCACTGCAATAGTTTATGTCACACTGTATTAGCGCAGCGTTCAAATGCAATTTTTTTTAAATAAATACACTTTCATAAATGAAAAAAAAAAAAACAGTAAAGTTAGCCAATTTTTTTTGTATAATGTGAAAGATGATGTTAGACCTAGTAATACCTAACATGTCATGCTTTAAAATTGCGCACACTCGTGGAATGGCGACAAACTACAATACTTAAAAATCTCCATAGGCGACGCTTTCAAAATTTCTACAGGTTACCAGTTTAGAGTTACAGAAGAGGTCTGGTGTTACAATTATTGCTCTCGCTCTATCGATCGTGGTGATACCTCACATACGTGGTTTGAACACCGTTTACATTCGAGGGCATGGCTCACGTATGCGTTCGCTTCTGCGCTCAAGAACGGAGGGATGGGGTGCTTTATATATATATATATATATATATATATATTATATATATATATATATTATATATATATATATATATATATATATATATATATATATATATATATATATATATATATTTTTTTTTACACTGAAAAATTGAAACAAATTTTTCTGATCATTTTTATTGCTGTTACAAGGAATGTAAACATCCCTTGTGACAGGTATTCTTTAGAGAGAGATCTGGGGTCTATAAGACCCTAAACAATCCTTTGCACTTAAAAGAATTCAAAACGCCATATTTGGCTGTTTTGAATGCTGTAATTTTTTTAAATTTAGCGCTTTTAAGTCTTTAGTAATCGGGAAGTGATGTCATGACATCGCTTCCAGGTTACTAGATCAAAGACCCAAACAAAGATGATTCCGGCTTTGTTCGGGTCTCCAGCCAGCCAGGGAATGTGCCGGCTGGTTGTTTAGGCCTCTTGGTGGGACAAGAGAGCCCATTTTTCACCTGCAAAAAGATGTGCATTTATTATTTTTTTAAAAAATGGCGAACTTATCCTTTAAACTGTCATCTACGGATACAAAGCAGGCTGTCATAAATCACATTACTACATTGCAGTTGCAACATTGGTGAAAAGACACAAGCCTATGGTGTTAAAATCCTTAGCAGGATATCTCTTAAAGTGATTGTAAAGTTTCCTTTTTTTTTTTTAAATAACAAACATGTCATACTTACCTCCACTGTGCAGTTCATTTTGCACAATGTGGCCCGGATCCTTGACTTCTGGGGTCCCTCGGTGGCTCCTCCCCGCATTAGATAACCCCCTAGGAGAAGCGCTCTCCCACAGGGTTACCTTGCGGGTGCACTCACGAGTCCAGCATTTGCGTCCATAGACTCCAAATGCTGGCCCCTGGCCCCGCCCCCCGCGTCATTGGATTTGATTGACAGCGGCGGGAGCCAATGGCTACGCTGCTATCAATCTACCCAATCAAGAGCCGAGAACCCCGGGCAGAGGAAGAGTGCGTCTCCGACGTAGGAAAGTAAAACTGGGGGTTGGGGGGCCGGTCACTGCCAGGTGTTTTTTTCACCTTAATGCATAGGATTATGCATTAAGTTTAATTTTTGTCTCATCCGTCCACAGAATATTTGCCTAAAAGTCTTGGGGATAATCAAGATGTTTTTTGGTAAATGTGAGATGAGCCTTTGTGTTCTTTTTGGTCAGCAGTGACATTGGCCTTGGAACTCTCCCATGGATGCCATTTTTGCCCAGTCTCTTTCTTATTGTTGAATCCTGAACACTGATCTTACCCGAGGCAAGTGAGGCCTGCAGTTCTTTAAATTTTGTTCTGGGTTCTTTTATGACCTCCTGGCTGAATTGTTGTCATGCTCTTGGAGTAATTTTTGTAGGCCGGCCACTCCTGGGAAGGTTCACCACTGTTCCAAGTTATCTCCATTTGTGGATAACGACTCTTCCCGGGGTTCACTGGAGTTCCAAAGCCTTAGGCCTCATGTACACTGCTGCTGGTAAACGGACGTTTAGGAGCACTTGGGCATTTTTTTCAGCTGCCCCCGAACTCTCCTCTATGTTATCTGATCAGTACATGTACACAGGGTCATTTATAGTCGTTTCTAGGCAGTTGAGTTTAGAAGCCTTTTTTGAACGGAAAAAAATGGGTTCAGGACAGACGATCAGAGGCATTTGAAATGCCAAATGCTTGTAACTTCTTGTAAACTCATGTAAAAGCTGTAACCTGAGTTTAGGCACGTTTATAAGTATTCCTGAAGAGGAACATGGAAGATATGGGAGAAACACAATTTTCACCACATGCTGCTGCCAGCAAAGGGGGGGGGGGGGGCAGACAGACAGAGAGAGGCAGAGAGAGAGAGAGAGAGAGACAGGCAGAGAGAGAAAGAGAGACCGGTAGAGAGAGAGAGAGAGACTGGCACAGACAGAGAGAGAGAGGCTTGCAGAGAGAGAGACAGGCACAGACAGAGAGAGAGAGACTGGCAGAGAGAGAATGAGAGAGAGAGACTGGCAGAGAGAGAGAGACTGGCAGAGAGAGAGGGCTAGAGAGACAGGCACAGACAGAGAGAGAGGGAGAGAGAGAGAGACAGGCAGAGACAGAGAGAGAGAGAGGCAGAGACGGAAAGAGAGAGAGAGAGATACAGACAGAGAGAAAGAGAGAGACAGAGACAGAGAGAGAGACTGGAAGAGAGAGAGACTGGCAGAGAGGGATAGAAAGACAGGCACAGACAGAGAGAGAGACACTGGCAGAGAGAGAAAGGCAGAGACAGAGAGAGAGAGGCAGAGACAGAGAGAGAGAGGCAGAGACAGAGACACAGGCACAGACAGAGAGAAAGACAGAGAGACAGACAGACAGAGAGAGAGAGACTGACAGAGAGAGACAGACAGAGAATATATAGTTAAAGCACACTGGACTCTCTTCTCTCACAGAATGACTGAAATAGTTAATAATCTACATATTTTTCCTGCATTGCGGACATTTGGGAGGGTCTCCGGAGGTTATCTTTAAAAAAGCTTCTAACCTCAACTGCTGATAACTGCTGCTAAACTCAGTATGTAAAAGCTGGTAAATGGAGGCTCATCGGCTGTCAGAAGAGGTTTTCAACTGCCCCATGTACATGAGGCCTTAGCAATGGCTTTGAAAAGATTCATAAACCGATACATGTACATTACCTTGTTTCTAATCTGTTCTTGAATTTGTTTAGATTGTGGCATGATGTGTGGCTTTTTGTGATCTGTTAGCGTGCTTCATTTTGTCAGACAGCTTCTATTTATGTGATTTCTTGATTCAACAGGTCTGGCAGTAATCAAGTCTGGGTGTGGCAAGTGCAATTTAACTCAGCTTTCCAAAAAATTGTGGTTAATCACAGTTCATTCAAAATTCAGCATGGGAGGGGGCAATTACTTTTTCACATAGGGCCAGGCAGGTTTGAACAGCTTTTTTCCCTTAATAAATGAAATAATAATTTAAAAAAATGCATCTTGGATTTACTCGGGTTATCTTTGTGTAATATGAAAATTTGTTTGATGATCTGAATCATTTAAGTGTGAGAAATATGCAAAAAAAAAAAATCAGGAAAGGGGCAAATACTTTTTTACACAACTGTATTTCTTTCACCTTTTATGGGCAACTTGCTCAGCACTCACCTGCCCCTCCAGTGCCGTTATCCTCCCTGACCAAAATTCTGCAAAATCTCATTATGAGTAACGTGTGTTCTCGCTTGCACCCCTTTATAGTGAGGGGACTGGGTTATCTATTCCTTCAGATTATTGGCTTTTGCAAATCAGTTGACCAGGAGCAAAGGCTAAGCAGTGCATTATGAATTGTACCCTATTTTTGGCATGAACTCAACAGCCAATAGTTTAGAATGCAGTTCTATCGTATATCCTAGACAACCACCTCAAATCCAAGACTACAGTCAATCATATTAGAATTATCCCAGTCCATGCTTGTCACCATTCCGCTGATAGTAGAAGGTCTCTGAGGATTAGGGATGAGCTTCGAGTTCGAGTCGAACTCATGTTCGACTCGAACATTGGTTGTTCGCAAGTTCGCCGAACAGCGAACAATTTGGGGTGTTCGTGGCAAATTCGAATGCCGCGGAACACCCTTTAAAAGTCTATGGGAGAAATCAAAAGTGCTAATTTTAAAGGCTAATATGCAAGTTATTGTCATAAAAAGTGTTTGGGGACCTGGGTCCTGCCCCAGGGGACATGGATCAATGCAAAAAAAAGTTTTAAAAACGGCCGTTTTTTCAGGAGCAGTGATTTTAATAATGCTTAAAGTCAATCAATAAAAGTGTAATATCCCTTTAAATTTCGTACCTGGGGGGTGTCTATAGTATGCCTGTAAAGGGGCGCATGTTTCCCGTGTTTAGAACAATCTGACAGCAAAATGACATTTCGAAGCAAAAAACTCATTTAAAACTACCCGCGGCTATTGCATTGCCGACAATACACATAGAAGTTCATTGATAAAAACGGCATGGGAATTCCCCAAAGGGGAACCCCGAACCAAAATTAAAAAAAAAAAAATGACGTGGGAGTCCCCCTAAATTCCATACCAGGCCCTTCAGGTCTGATATGGATATTAAGGGGAACCCCGGCCAAAATTAAAAAAAAAAAATGACGTGGGGTTCCCCCTAAATTCCATACCAGACCCTTCAGGTCTGGTATGGATTTTAAGGGGAACCCCGCGCCAAAAAAAAAAAAAAAACGGCGTGGGGTCCCCCCAAAAATCCATACCAGACCCTTATCCGAGCACGCAACCTGGCAGGCCGCAGGAAAAGAGGGGGGGACGAGAGTGCGGCCCCCCCTCCCTCCTGAACCGTACCAGGCCACATGCCCTCAACATTGGGAGGGTGCTTTGGGGTAGCCCCCCAAAACACCTTGTCCCCATGTTGATGAGGACAAGGGCCTCATCCCCACAACCCTGGCCGGTGGTTGTGGGGGTCTGCGGGCGGGGGGCTTATCGGAATCTGGAAGCCCCCTTTAACAAGGTGACCCCCAGATCCCGGCCCCCCCCCTGTGTGAAATGGTAAGGGGGTACTTACCCCTACCATTTCACGAAAAAGTGTCAAAAATGTTAAAAATGACAAGAGACAGTTTTTGACAATTCCTTTATTTAAATGCTTCTTCTTTCTTCTATCTTCCTTCATCTTCTGGTTCTTCTGGCTCTTCTGGTTCTTCCTCCGGCGTTCTCGTCCAGCATCTCCTCCGCGGCGTCTTCTATCTTCTTCTCCTCGGGCCGCTCCGCACCCATGGCATGGGGGAGAGGCTCCCGCTCTTCTCTTCTTCTTTTCTTCTCTTCTTCTCTTCTTCATTTTCTTCTCCAGGCCGCTCCGCAATCCATGCTGGCATGGAGGGAGGCTCCCGCTGTGTGACGGCGCTCCTCGTCTGACAGTTCTTAAATAACGGGGGGGGCGGGGCCACCCGGTGACCCCGCCCCCCTCTGATGCACGGGACATGACGGGACTTCCCTGTGGCATTCCCCGTGACGTCACAGGGAAGTCCCGTCAAGTCACCGTGCGTCAGAGTGGGGCGGGGTCACCGGGTGGCCCCGCCCCCCCCGTTATTTAAGAACTGTCAGACGAGGAGCGCCGTCACACAGCGGGAGCCTCCCTCCATGCCAGCATGGATTGCGGAGCGGCCCGGAGAAGAAAATGAAGAAGAGAAGAAGAGAAGAAAAGAAGAAGAGAAGAGCGGGAGCCTCCCCCCCATGCCATGGGTGCGGAGCGGCCCGAGGAGAAGAAGATAGAAGACGCCGCGGAGGAGATGCTGGACGAGAACGCCGGAGGAAGAACCAGAAGAGCCAGAAGAACCAGAAGAACCAGAAGATGAAGGAAGATAGAAGAAAGAAGAAACATTTAAATAAAGGAATTGTCAAAAACTGTCTCTTGTCATTTTTAACATTTTTGACACTTTTTTCGTGAAATGGTAGGGGTACTTATGTACCCCCTTACCATTTCACACAGGGGGGGGCCGGGATCTGGGGGTCACCTTGTTAAAGGGGGCTTCCAGATTCCGATAAGCCCCCCACCCGCAGACCCCCACAACCACCGGCCAGGGTTGTGGGGATGAGGCCCTTGTCCTCATCAACATGGGGACAAGGTGTTTTGGGGGGCTACCCCAAAGCACCCTCCCAATGTTGAGGGCATGTGGCCTGGTACGGTTCAGGAGGGAGGGGGGGCCGCACTCTCGTCCCCCCCTCTTTTCCTGCGGCCTGCCAGGTTGCGTGCTCGGATAAGGGTCTGGTATGGATTTTTGGGGGGACCCCACGCCGTTTTTTTTTGTTTTTTTTGGCGCGGGGTTCCCCTTAAAATCCATACCAGACCTGAAGGGTCTGGTATGGAATTTAGGGGGAACCCCACGTCATTTTTTTTTTTAAATTTTGGCCGGGGTTCCCCTTAATATCCATACCAGACCTGAAGGGCCTGGTATGGAATTTAGGAGGACTCCCACGTCATTTTTTTTTTTAAATTTTGGTTTGGGGTTCCCCTTTGGGGAATTCCCATGCCGTTTTTATCAATGAACTTCTATGTGTATTGTCGGCAATGCAATAGCCGCGGGTAGTTTTAAATAAGTTTTTTCCTTCAAAATGTCATTTTGCTGTCAGACTGTTCTAAACACAGGAAACATGCGTCCCTTTACAGGCATACTATAGACACCCCCCAGGTACGAAATTTAAAGGGATATTACACTTTTATTGTTTGACTTTAAGCATTATTAAAATCACTGCTCCTGAAAAAACGGCCGTTTTTAAAACTTTTTTTTGCATTGATCCATGTCCCCTGGGGCAGGACCCAGGTCCCCAAACACTTTTTATGACAATAACTTGCATATTAGCCTTTAAAATTAGCACTTTTGTTTATTCATGTTCGTGTCCCATAGACTTTAACGGTGTTCGCGTGTTCGAACGAACTTTTTTCCTGTTCGCATGTTCTGGTGCGAACCGAACAGGGGGGTGTTCGGCTCATCCCTACTGAGGATTAGTCAAATGCCTTTATATTTACATACCGATTCACTGGGACGTCCAAGGATTCCTCCAATTTTCCATTGCATTTTCAGCTTATTTCTTTGCCTTTTGGAACCTCAACTACCCCAAGAATATTTTCCAAGGCACTGTTATGAGTCATCCCATGATGTAAGAGAATGGATTGAGAGCATTTCATTACCCAAATGGCATTCTCCTCCACGCTCAAGTTCTTCATAAAATGGAACCCCTAATGACATTGGCGCAATCACACTTGCAAAATCTGATCTAGCAGATCTTCTTAGCAGTGAGATGATAATTGAGTAGGAAAAGTCCTTAAAGGAAACCATATTTTACTTGATAACTAAGAAATGGTGTATACCAGATGTAGAACCCATGGCATCTCTGGCTGTAGTTTCTGATGCTTCTAGATCTCAGCATTGATTTGCCCTTTGGGGATGTCTCTAGAATCAAACCTACTATCGCAAAACCAGTTTTTCCATCACTGCTCATGGAAGTTAGGCCTGTTGGCAAAGATATTGAAAGCAGTATAGAAATGTTTAAAAATAATCATGGAGATGTTCCTAAAATCAAGGAAGTTATCAGCCAATGAGACTTATCAAAGAAAACAGTCCTGATGGCAAAGGTATTGAAAGGAAGAAATTAACCGGCAAAAGGCTGTACACTGGCAGTACACGAGTGTACGCTATGCTTGTGTAAACTCGAGCATGCGCACAGGTGTAAATCTCTGAACATACAAAAGCCAAGTTCAGGGATTCATGCTTGTGTGCATGCTCAAGTTTATACAAGCAAGGAATATATTTGTGTACAGCTATTCATTACAATGGGTGGCTGTCTCCTCTGGGTATGTATTATGCCCATAATTTACATGGGATGCTTGATAGTGTCTGTGTGCACGAGGATATAGTTTTAACCCTGCAGAGGCAAGTGTGTAATAGGCTCCTGTGCTTATGTCACATTGCAGCAGAGGCAGTGACATCATTATAGGAGATTTAAAGAATTATAACCAACCAGTCAATCAGCTAGCCGTGATCGTATAGTGGTTAGTACTCTGTGTTGTGGCCGCAGCAACCCCGGTTCGAATCCGGGTCACGGCAGTTGAGCTTGCCAATGCTCATTTTTTTCTCCTCCTAATAGATTAGTAGTTATTGCCTGTTAGGGTTAATTATTTGATTGACACGAACCAGTTTCTTTACAGTTAGTACAGTGTGTGTCTAAACTCTTTCAATAGCCCCAACAGGTTCTTCATCAGAATCTCGGTAGTGGTAACACATTTATTTGCTTGCTCCCTTTTCTACTGAGTGAGGCGACTGGGTTATCTAAATACGAAAAAGTGTTTTTTTTTCTACATCACTTAAAGTTTAAAGCGTAAATGTTATTGTGCTGAAGAAACAGTGCTTCCTAAGTGCACACAAAGCAAAATGCTCACTGTTCCCTGTATTTCCTTATAAAGCCTCTTCGGTGCCCCTTTCTGACTTAATTTCACCTTTCCCTAGTGGTCAAAAATCAGATCCTATTCTGCCTCCTCTCCCAATAGTCTACTACTCCAACTCTGCCTACTCTTCCAGTGGTCTATGACCAGCTCCCACCCTGCCTCTTATTCGAGGTGCCTATGCTCTGTTCCCCTTTATATCAGTGATCCGTGACCAGTTTCCCAATGCCTCTTCTTGGAGTGATCCAAAAGTAGTTCCTGCTTTGCATCTTCTTCTATTGTTCTATGACCAGCTTTCCCTCTGCCTTTACAGTAATCCATAAGCAGCTCTTGTTCTGCCCATTTGTCAATTAATCAATGACCAATTACCACTCTGCTTTCTCTTCCAGTGGTCCATGACCAGCTCACACTCTACCTCTTCCTACAGTGGTCCATGGCCAGCTCACACTCTACCTCTTCCTACAGTGGTCCATGACCAGCTCACACTCTACCTTTTCCTACAGTGGTCCATGGCCAGCTCCCATTCTGCCTCTTATCTCAGTAGTCCATAACTGCCTCTAATTCTGCTTTATCTCCCAGAGATTTACGACCAGCTCACACTCTACCTTTTCTCCCAATGGTCTCTGACCAGCTACCTTATGACCTGTTCTTCACTAGTCCATAAATGCCTCCAACTTTACCTCTTCTTGCAGTGATTCATTACCAGCTCCCAGGGCTGGTGCAAGGATTTTTGACACCCTAGGTGAAACCTCATTTTGCTTTCCCATTGGTTCCACCCTGACTCCACCTCCTTTGCCATGCCCATGTATACAGGTAGTATATGGACAGGCTAGGGTAGTATATAGACAGGCTAGGGCAGTATATAGACTGGCTAGGGTAGTATATGGACAGGCTAGGGTAGTTTACAGACAGGCTAGGGTAGTATACAGACAGGCTAGGGTAGTATACAGACAGGCTAGGGTAGTATATAGACAGGCTAGGGCAGTATATAGACAGGCTAGGGCAGAATATAGACAGGCTAGGGTATTATATAGACAGGCTAGGGTAGTATACGGACAGGCTAGGGTAGTATACGGACAGGCTAGGGTAGTATAGAGACAGGCTAGGGTAGTATAGAGACAGGCTAGGGTAGTAGGTGGACAGGCTAGGGTAGTATACGGACAGGCTAGGGCAGTATCTGGACAGGCTAGGGTAGTATATAGACAGGCTAGGGTAGTATATAGACAGGCTAGGGTAGTATACGGACAGGCTAGGATAGTATACGAACAGGCTAGGGTAGTATACGAACAGGCTAGGGCAGTATCTGGACAGGCTAGGGCAGTATCTGGACAGGCTAGGGCAGTATACGGACAGGCTAGGGTAGTCAATGATCATCATCATTATCATTATGATAATCACACAGTACAGGTTCTGTGGCTCAAAGCATTTGTATTATGTGATTATCATCATGATGATAATGATGATCACATTTGATTGCTCCCTGCTGTATATTAGAACATGGTCAGGGCATGAGGAAAGGTGTGTGTGTGTGCTGTCATGACTGTACCTTTCCTGTGACTTCTGCTGCCGGCAATCCCTCTGTGTGCACTGCTTGGCTGGCTGCGGGGCTGCTAGATGGACATCACATTGACTCTGCTACCACTGTGCCTGCATGAATTGCTTCCAGTTCCAGCCAGCTGTCCCAGCCTGCCAGTCCTCTTTTTCTGCCTAATTTCCCCAGCACTTACTTGCTGCAGGAATAGGGTTGCCACCTTTCCTGCAAGCCAATCCCGAACATTTTTGTACCCATAAAATATGCTTACAATGCTGAGCCACAAGTAAGTCTCTCACAGACATGCATAAACCTCAGAACAATAATTAAAAAATAAAACTCTTCCAATACATATGATTTGTGGACTGAATGCAAAAAACTGATTCCTCTATCCACACAAATTAGGTGGATTGAGGAATTTCCTCTCTCCTTAGGGGGAGGGGGCCAGAGGATCTGGCCATTTCTGCTTAGTGCTCAGTGTGATGAATCAACAGATCGCCCGACTCTGTGGAGGGGCAGAGATGCCGCTGACTGGGGGGGGGGGAGGTTAGTAGAGTGTTCCTCCTGCCCGGGACAGTTAGCCACAGTTCAGTGTGAATAAATGTGTCCGGGTTTCATGCAGTCTGAAACCCGGACACATGGTCCAAAACCCAGGCTGTCCGGGTGAATCCTGGACAGGTGGCAACCCTATGCAGGAATCAGGCAGTGTGCAGGAAAAGCAGAATCACTTCACCAGGGCAGCAGCAGGGACTGAGAGTGCCGGGACTTTCTATCTCAACAAAAGTGGCTGGTAGTGATAGTGTAAGTCCACAGGTGGCTGAAATAGAAAAAAAAGTCCCCCTCTGCAGTATCTATCAGTGGCTCTGCCCCACACACACGCCCCCTCCCCCTTTACCCGAAGACAGGATGGGACTGAGACAGCGGAGAGCACACGGAGCAGGAGCCCAGTGTCCTGCCAGTACAGGGAACAGCCCCTCCGGGAGAGCCGTGCAGCATGGAAAGTCCCACAACATCCCGTTCCCCAGAGGCAAACTAAAGCTTCCATGCTGTGCCCTCTATTCTATGGGGCACAGGGTGGAAGTTTTAGTTTGCCTATTGGAGGGACAGACGGGTATTTTAAAAATCCAAATCCCCAGTGGCTGGGGATCCGGATTTTGCCGCCCCCCTACCCTGGTGCCCTAGGCAGCTGCCTGACCTGCCTATTACTAGCGCCGGCCCTGCCAGCTCCATATCTGCTTATTATTCCAGCAGTGCATAAACAGCTCCTCTCTGCCTCTTCCACTGAACCATGACCAGTTCCTCCTCTGCCCCTTTTACCAGTGGTCCATGAGTAGCTCCTACTTTGCTTCTTCTCCCAGTAGTCCATGACAAACTGATGCTTTACCTCTTCTTCCAGTCTAAGACCAGCTCCCACTCTACCCCTTCTCTCAGTAGTTCATGTTGCCTTTCACATTGCTTCCTCTCCTAGTTGTCCACGATCAGTTCATGCCGTACCTCCTCTCCCAATTGTCTGTGACTAGCTCATTCACATCCTCTTGGTAGCCCTGAACTGCAACTCAGTTTATAACATTTGTATCTGTAGTGATGTAGTAGTGGGTGGATATTTAATTAGTTATTATTAGTATGATGCAAATCATTTCCAGCAGCAACCCAAGTTTTTTTTTCCGGATTTTTGTTTGATTTTCTGTCTTAATCATTCAAATGAATGGGCTGAAATTGCACTGCACCAGGATCGCATGTGAATCGCACAAGCATGTACAATGTGTTTCTGTGCCATTCATGGTGTGAAGCAGCCCTTAGGGGACTGCTAGGGATTAGGGATGAGCTTCGAGTTCGAGTCGAACTCATGTTCGACTCGAACATTGGCTGTTCGCAAGTTCACCGAACAGCGAACAATTTGGGGTGTTCGCGGCAAATTCGAATGCCGCGGAACACCCTTTAAAAGTCTATGGAAGAAATCAAAAGTGCTAATTTTAAAGGCTAATATGCAAGTTATTGTCATGAAAAGTGTTTGGGGACCTGGGTCCTGCCCCAGGGGACATGGATCAATGCAAAAAAAAGTTTTAAAAACGGCCGTTTTTTCAGGAGCAGTGATTTTAATAATGCTTAAAGTCAATCAATAAAAGTGTAATATCCCTTTAAATTTCGTACCTGGGGGGTGTCTATAGTGTGCCTGTAAAGGGGCGCATGTTTCCTGTGTTTAGAACAGTCTGACAGCAAAATGACATTTTGAAGGAAAAAACTCATTTAAAACTACCCGCGGCTATTGCATTGCCGACAATACACATAGAAGTTCATTGATAAAAACGGCATGGGAATTCCCCAAAGGGGAACCCCGAACCAAAATTAAAAAAAAAAAATGACGTGGGGGTTCCTTCTTTTTCCCGCAGGAAAAGAGGGGGGGACGAGAGTGCGGCCCCCCCTCCCTCCTGAACCGTACCAGGCCACATGCCCTCAACATTGGGAGGGTGCTTTGGGGTAGCCCCCCAAAACACCTTGTCCCCATGTTGATGAGGACAAGGGCCTCATCCCCACAACCCTGGCCGGTGGTTGTGGGGGTCTGCGGGCGGGGGGCTTATCGGAATCTGGAAGCCCCCTTTAACAAGGTGACCCCCAGATCCCGGCCCCCCCCCTGTGTGAAATGGTAAGGGGGTACATAAGTACCCCTACCATTTCACGAAAAAAGTGTCAAAAATGTTAAAAATGACAAGAGACAGTTTTTGACAATTCCTTTATTTAAATGCTTCTTCTATCTTCCTTCATCTTCTGGTTCTTCTGGCTCTTCTGGCTCTTCTGGCTCTTCTGGTTCTTCCTCCGGCGTTCTCGTCCAGCATCTCCTCCGCGGCGTCTTCTATCTTCTTCTCCTCGGGCCGCTCCGCACCCATGGCATGGGGGGGAGGCTCCCGCTCTTCTCTTCTTCTCTTCTTCTTTTCTTCTCTTCTTCTCTTCTTCATTTTCTTCTCCGGGCCGCTCCGCAATCCATGCTGGCATGGAGGGAGGCTCCCGCTGTGTGACGGCGCTCCTCGTCTGACAGTTCTTAAATAACGGGGGGGCGGGGCCACCCAGTGACCCCGCCCCCCTCTGACGCACGGTGACTTGACGGGACTTCCCTGTGACGTCACGGGGAATGCCACAGGGAAGTCCCGTCAAGTCACCGTGCGTCAGAGGGAGGCGGGGCCCCGCCCCCCCGTTATTTAAGAACTGTCAGACGAGGAGCGCCGTCACACAGCGGGAGCCTCCCTCCATGCCAGCATGGATTGCGGAGCGGCCCGGAGAAGAAAATGAAGAAGAGAAGAAGAGAAGAAGAGAAGAAGAGAAGAAGAGAAGAAAAGAAGAGAAGAAGAGAAGAAGAGAAGAGCGGGAGCCTCCCCCCCATGCCATGGGTGCGGAGCGGCCCGAGGAGAAGAAGACAGAAGACGCCGCGGAGGAGATGCTGGACGAGAACGCCGGAGGAAGAACCAGAAGAACCAGAAGAGCCAGAAGAACCAGAAGATGAAGGAAGATAGAAGAAAGAAGAAGCATTTAAATAAAGGAATTGTCAAAAACTGTCTCTTGTCATTTTTAACATTTTTGACACTTTTTTTGTGAAATGGTAGGGGTACTTATGTACCCCCTTACCATTTCAAACAGGGGGGGGGCCGGGATCTGGGGGTCACCTTGTTAAAGGGGGCTTCCAGATTCCGATAAGCCCCCCGCCCGCAGACCCCCACAACCACCGGCCAGGATTGTGGGGATGAGGCCCTTGTCCTCATCAACATGGGGACAAGGTGTTTTGGGGGGCTACCCCAAAGCACCCTCCCAATGTTGAGGGCATGTGGCCTGGTACGGTTCAGGAGGGAGGGGGGGCCGCACTCTCGTCCCCCCCTCTTTTCCTGCGGCCTGCCAGGTTGCGTGCTCGGATAAGGGTCTGGTATGGATTTTTGGGGGGACCCCACGCCGTTTTTTTTTTTTTTTTTTGGCGCGGGGTTCCCCTTAAAATCCATACCAGACCTGAAGGGTCTGGTATGGAATTTAGGGGGGACCCCACGTCATTTTTTTTTTTTAATTTTGGCCGGGGTTCCCCTTAATATCCATACCAGACCTGAAGGGCCTGGTATGGAATTTAGGAGGACTCCCACGTCATTTTTTTTTTAAAATTTTGGTTCGGGGTTCCGCGGGTAGTTTTAAATGAGTTTTTTCCTTCAAAATGTCATTTTGCTGTCAGACTGTTCTAAACACAGGAAACATGCACCCCTTTACAGGCATACTATAGACACCCCCCAGGTACGAAATTTAAAGGGATATTACACTTTTATTGTTTGACTTTAAGCATTATTAAAATCACTGCTCCTGAAAAAACGGCCGTTTTTAAAACTTTTTTTTGCATTGATCCATGTCCCCTGGGGCAGGACCCAGGTCCCCAAACACTTTTTATGACAATAACTTGCATATAAGCCTTTAAAATTAGCACTTTTGATTATTCATGTTCGTGTCCCATAGACTTTAACGGTGTTCGCATGTTCGAACGAACTTTTTTCCTGTTCGCATGTTCTGGTGCGAACCGAACAGGGGGGTGTTCGGCTCATCCCTACTAGGGATACGGACTAAGCAAGTGTCCCCATGGAACTTGTTCCCCCTACAACCAACCCCTCCTTTCCTTCCTGATGGTTTTCTCTGGTCCTGGGATGTCTCTTTCCACACCACCTCACATCCTGGTCACTGATAAGAAGGCACAAAATACAGCTATTGCCAGAAGATAATCACTGCTTTGATCCTGGGCAGTTTAAAGGATATATAAAGGTTCATTAAAAAAAAAAAAAAAAAAGTCATACTTACCTCCTTTGTGCAGTTGATTTTGCGGCCCGATCCTCTTCTTCTGGGGTCCCTCAGCGGCGCTCCTGGCTCCTCCTCTTCTTGAGTGTCCCGTTGGAGAGCCGCTCTCCCTCGGGGCACTCGCGCGGTTACGCTCCCGTGTCCTGCTGCTGCGTCCATTGACCCAGACAGCAGGACTCGGCCCTGCCCCCCGGCTCCTGCGTCATTGGATTTGATTGACAGCAGCGGGAGCAAATAGCTACGCTACTATCAATCTATCCAGTCAGGACCCGAGACACCAGCTGGAGCTGGTGTGTTTGTCCCCATCACTGGAAAGACTGGGTTCAGGTAAGTAAAAGGGGGGCTCTGGGGGGCTGCATCACAGGAGGTTTTTCACCTTAATGCATAGAATGCATTAAGGTGAAAACCCCTGAGGGTTTACTACCCCTTTAAAATGCACATAAACCTTTAGGGCCCTTTCACACCAAACACAGCTGGATGCATTTTTAACCACTTGCCGCCTGCCATATAGCAGAATGACAGCGGCAAAGTGGTTTCAATATCCTGACTGGGCGTCATATGCATAGCTGCCAACTGTCCCGAATTTCCCGGGACATTCCCGGGACTTGGACTTCATTCCCGGATTTGTGGTGTCCCGGGAAATGTCCCGAAAAATTCGGTTCCGGTTTTTGAAACCGCCGCCGCCGCCGCCGCCGCCGCTAGAGGTCGGCGGCCGGCGGAGACATTGTCTCCGCCGGCCGCCATTTTGTTGAAGTTCAGGAAGACAGCTGGGGGGAGGCTAGACGAAGCTTCTGCGTCGCCGCCCACCCCCTGCCCCGCTCCGCCTCGGCCCGCCTCGGCCCGCCCCGCTCCGCCTCGGCCCGCCTACCCCCCGCCCCGCTGCCAGTCTGATATGGAAAGGGGCGGGGGTTCTAGGTGGGGGGTGAGCGCGCGCACCGCTGTGGGACACGATGTGAGTGGGGGGGGCACTGGGGAAACCTGATGTGAGTGGGGGGGGCACTGGGGAAACCTGATGTGAGTGGGGGGGGGCACTGGGGAAACCTGATGTGAGTGGGGGGGCACTGGGGACACCTGATGTGAGGGGGGGGCACTGGGGACACCTGATGTGAGGGGGGGGCACTGGGGACACCTGATGTGAGGGGGGGGCACTGGGGACACCTGATGTGAGTGGGGGGGGCACTGGGGACACCTGATGTGAGTGTGGGGGGGCACTGGGGACACCTGATGTGAGTGTGGGGGGGCACTGGGGACACCTGATGTGAGTGGGGGGGGCACTGGGGACACCTGATGTGAGGGGGGGGGCACTGGGGACACCTGATGTGAGGGGGGGGGGCACTGGGGACACCTGATGTGAGTGTGTGGGGGCACTGGGGACACCTGATGTGAGTGGGGGGGGGCACTGGGGACACCTGATGTGAGGGGGGGGCACTGGGGACACCTGATGTGAGGGGGGGGGCACTGGGGACACCTGATGTGAGGGGGGGCACTGGGGACACCTGATGTGAGTGGGGGGGGCACTGGGGACACCTGATGTGAGTGGGGGGGGCACTGGGGACACCTGATGTGAGTGGGGGGGCACTGGGGACACCTGATGTGAGTGGGGGGGGCACTGGGGACACCTGATGTGAGTGGGGGGGCACTGGGGACACCTGATGTGAGGGAGGGGGCACTGGGGACACCTGATGTGAGGGGGGGCACTGGGGACACCTGATGTGAGGGGGGGCTCTGCCGGGGACTCCTGGTGTGAGGGGTGCTCCCTTGGGGACTCCTGATGTGAGGGGGGCTCCACCGGGGACACCTGATGTGAGGGGGAGCTCCGCCGGGGACTCCTGGTGTGAGGGGGGCTCCCTTGGGGACTCCTGATGTGAGGGGGGCTCCGCCGGGGACACCTGATGTGAGGGGGAGCTCCGCCGGGGAGTCCTGGTGTGAGGGGGGCTCCCTTGGGGACTCCTGATGTGAGGGGGAGCTCCGCCGGGGACTCCTGGTGTGAGGGGGGGCTCCGCCGGGGACACCTGATGTGAGGGGGGGCTCTGCCGGGGACTCCTGATGTGAGGGGGGGCTCCGCCGGGGACTCCTGATGTGAGGGGGGCTCCGCTGGGGGCACCTGATGCAAGGACGGACTCTGCTCGGACATCTGAAGCAAGGACGGACGGCTGGTGGCAGGCGACGTGGCTGGTGACACGCTCAGGGATCCCACTGATTCTGCATTATGGTGAGTTGAATGATTTCATTTTATATTACAATATAATAATAGAAATAATGCACTTCAATCATCCTGACACTATAACAACCATGGTGCCGGGATGATTGAAGCATTAACACCAGGTGTTTGGAGTATCTTTATCTGCTGATTGTTAAACTTTCTAGAATACACATATTTCTATTGTGTAGGATCTGGGGCTGCTGTCCCGTCATTTCCCTCTCTCTCCCCCTCTCTCCCCCTCTCTCCCCCTCTCTCCCCCTCTCTCCCCTCTCTCCCCCTCTCTCCCCCTCTCCATCCCTCATTCATTTCAGACTCTAACCACACCCTCTAGAGCCACGCCCATTTAAGCCACGCCCACAATTTCGCGTAAACCACGCCCATTGTCCGGCGCGGCGCGCTTCGCGCGCCGCACTTGTCTATTTTTGCCAGGCCACGCCTGCTGACGAATGCCCCGCCCCCTAATTATTGGACAGCTCCGCCTACAGCCACAAAAGTGTCCCACATTTTTTTTTTACAATGTTGGCAACTATGCATATGACGTCCGCAGGATATTGGGGCGCGCATCGTGGCGATCGTTGTTGCGGGGTGTCAGTCTGACGCCCCGCAACACCGATCCAGGTAAAGAGTCTCTGACGGAGACTCTTTACCACGTGATCAGCCGTGTCCAATCACGGCTGATCACCATGTAAATAGGAAGAGCCGGTGATCGGCTTTTCCTCACTCGCGTCTGACAGGTGTGAGTAGAGGAGAGCCTATCAGCTGCTCTCCTGACAGGGGGGGTCTGTGCTGATTGTTTATCAGCACAGCCCCACCTCGGATCCTACCCAGGACCACCAGGGAAGCCGCCCAGGACCACCAGGGAAGCCATCCCCCAGGGAAATACTAATCTGTGATCAGGCACCTGCCAATCAATGCCCAGGCAGCTGCCAATCAGTGCTCATTCACAATGCCTACCACTGCCAGTGCCACCAGGGATGCGTATCACTGCTGCGTATCAGTGCCCAGCAGTGCCGCCTATCAGTGCCCATCAGAACCCATCTTTGCAGCCTTTCAGTGCCCATCAGTGTCGCCTATCAGTGCCCATCAGTGCCCACCAGTGCCACCCATGAGTGCCCATCAGTGCCGCCTATCAATGCCCATCAGTGCCCATCAGTGCTGCATATCAGTGCCACCCATCAGTGCCGCCTACCAGTGCCCATCAGTGCCGCATATCAGTATATCAGTGCCCATCAGTGCCCTCTCATTGTTTGGGTACAGTGTTGTATGACCGCGCAATTGTCATTCAAAGTGCGACAGCACTGAAAGCTGAAAATTGGTCTGGGCAGGAAGGTGTATAAGTGCCCTGAATTGAAGTGGTTAACTGAACTCCAACTGTATAGACATGCCACAATTAAGGTAATCCTATGAGCATAATTCACATCAGTGCAGTGCGGTTAAAAATAAAGTAGAGCATGCTGCATTTTTCCGCACCGCAAATGCAGGGAACGCACTACAAACACGCTTCAAACGAATCCCACCCATTCTGCACCTGGCTCTTTAAACCAAGAAAGCCAAGGCCAAAAATGTATAGCAAAATGCACTGCATTCAAGCACGTGTCAAGTGCATGTCGCTTCCAATGCATGCAAACATACAGTCAAACATGCGCAGTTATGTGCAGTTTCTGGTGGGAATAGGACCTAACCAGATTATTAGAAGAGGAGCATTCACAGGCAGAAAAATAAAGACACCAATGGCGCATACTTAGAGGATCTTTTCAGCAGAAAAAAACGTGGAAATGTGCATAAACGCATCTAACTGCACATAAACGTGTGCATAAATGTATTCCGTTGGCCAGAATAAATTAACATGTTGGCAAGTAGAGTGCATTTATGCTCACAGACCAAATACACATAAAGATTGTAACATTAGAAGTGTCTTTTCTGCAAAATTCTGGTAAAAAAAAAATGCTTATTTTCATAAACCCCTGCACCTATAGAAGTTATAAACTAGCCACAGGCTGAATATGGAGCTTGCATGCTTTCAAGATCTCCCATATGGTCTAGCGGTTAGGATTCCTGGTTTTCACCCAGGCGGCCCGGGTTCGACTCCCGGTATGGGAAAGACTAGCTTTTTTTTTTTCCTCTTATATTACTTTAATTATACATTCATTATGTGAATAAATACGTTTCATTATTAAAATAAATATGATGTTGCTCTCAGTAAATAATTTATTTTATTTGAGAAATCATCTATAAGTCAAGGTGTTAACGATCTGATAATTTATTTAAAATGAAGTTTCTAAGAAAAAGCAAAAAAAGAAAAATACGTCTAGAATGCACTGTCCTTTTAAATTACATTTAGCAGTAAGGAATATATGATGTACAGGTCATTTCTTTAAAATAAGTAACATTGAATAGGCGGGAAAGAAAAAAATTCGTGTGCCCCGTGTGAGGATCGAACTCACGACCTTCAGATTATGAGACTGACACGCTACCTACTGCGCTAACGAGGCAGCTCTGTTTCCTGAATCTCTGTACACATCCACAGCTATATAGACAGTCTTCTGTCCTCATCCTGATGCATGCAGTATACATCCTCTCTGAAATACACTATTTGTGTGCTGTGATCCATTACCATTCCTCATCTGCTCCCTACATATTAATGCTCCCAAACCTTCTTCTACTCCAGTAAATCGTATACCTTATAATTTCTATCCTTTAGCCTTCAGCCTGCTTTTCTGTGACATTTAACTCTTTCACCACCAGCAGAATATCCTTGTTTGCTAACCATGTCATCATGAAATCTTGCCCTGGTCTAACAAACTATGTGCCAGCTCTAATAATGTATAAAGTAATGGGAGACATGCTGGTACATGTAGTCCTCCCAGTACAGGGAGGGAGGGAATACTGGGATCCTGCTTGGCCAAATACCCCACCTCATCCTAAAAAACTTGGCACCAGAAAATACAGACACAGTGCCCCGAGACACTGCCAGAGAATAGGCTGGGAGCTGGACCACCCGATGCCCCGCACACCCTGACCATCATATCAACCCGATGCACCACACACCCTGACCTTGACCATCATGTCCACCCGGCACCCCGTACACCCTGACCATCATGTCCACCAGATGCACCACACACCCTGACCATCATGTCCACCAGATGCACCACACACCCTGACCATCATGTCCACCAGATGCACCACACACCCTGACCATCATGTCCACCAGATGCACCACACACCCTGACCATCATGTCCAGCCAGTGCCCTGCACACCCTGACCAACATAGTAGAATAGTCTCCTTTGTAGTGGAACTGTAAGGAAAAGATAGGTATTAAGGTATAAGTAAATAAGTAAAAGCTGGGCTTTTATAAAACAAAGAGTAGCAATGGGCTTTTATATACTAAAGCATTGATAGGGTTTTTTTTATGAAAAAAATAAATAAGTAAATATATAGAAAAAGTTGACCCAGGCATTTAGAAAATAAATAAATAAAATAGAGCTGGACTTTTTAATAAAGTAAATAGATAACTTACATTCATACATAAATAAATTTAGACTTTTTAACCACTTGCCGACCAGCTCATGTACATTTACTGTGGCAAGTCAGCTTTCCTGCACAAACCCAGTGCCCGCACACCCTGACCGTCTTGTCCACCCAGTGCCCCACACACCCTGACCCTGACCATCGTATCCACCCAGCACCCCGGACACCCTGACCCTGACCATCGTGTAGATCACCATCATTACTAGTAAAAAAATAAAAAAATAAAATAAAAGTCCCTGACCATCATATCCACCCGATGCACCACACACCTTGACCCTGACCATCGTGTCCACCCGGCACCTCGTACACCCTGACCATCATGTCCACCCGGTGCCTCGCACACTCTGACCATCATATCCACCCAGTGCCCTGCACACCCTGACCATCATATCCACCCAGTGCCCCGCACACCCTGACCATCATATCCACCCAGTGCCCTGAACACTCTGACCATCATGTCCACCCAGTGCCCTGCACACCCTGACCATCATGTCCAGCCAGTGCCCTGAACACTCTGACCATCATATCCACCCAGTGCCCTGAACACTCTGACCATCATGTCCACCCAGTGCCCTGCACACCCTGACCATCATGTCCACCCGGTGCCTCGCACACTCTGACCATCATATCCACCCAGTGCCCTGCACACCCTGACCATCATATCCACCCAATGCACCGCACACCCTGACCATCATGTCCACCCAGTGCCCCGCACATCCTGACCATCATATCCACCCAGTGCCCTGAACACTCTGACCATCATGTCCACCCAGTGCCCTGCACACCCTAACCATCATGGTCCACCCAGTGCCCTGTACACCCTGACCATTGCATCCACCCAGTGCCTCCCTGACCCTGAGCATTGTGCCCACCCAGTGCACTGTACACCCTGACCCTGCCCATCGTGTCTATTCATTGCCCCGCACTTCCTGACTATCATGTCCATCCAGTTCCCCGTACACCCTGACCATTGTGTCCGCCCAGTGCCACACACAACCTGACCCTGATCATTGTGTCTAGTCTACCCGGTGCGCTGCACACCCTGCCCCTGACCATCGTGTCCACCTGGTGCCCTACACAATCTGACCCTGACCATCATGTCCACCTGGTGCTCAGTACACTCTGACCATCATATCCACCAGGTGCCACACACAACCTGACCCTGATCATTGTGTCTAGTCTACCCGGTGCACTGCACACCCTGCCCCTGACCAATGTGTTCACCTGGTGCCCTGCACAACCCAACCCTGATCATCATGTCCACCCAGTGTCCTGCACATCCTGACCATTGTGCCCACCTGATGTGCCCCACACTCCTTGACCCTGACCATTGTGTCCACCCAGTGAAATTTGAGCTTTAGGCACATTTTTACTGCCCCCCCCCTCCCCCAACTGCTCCCTCTTAGGGGTAGCGGACGGGGTGTACATAAAATATATCCCTACAGTCCACAGAACACAACCCATTCACTCAGCAGTTGTAGCGTGGCAGGGCAGATTTTTAGAATTTAAAACATAAAGTCCCCTCACTGCAAACCCTCTAAAGTGCAATCCAAAACAGATTGTTTTTCAAAGGGCAGCACATGGCAAGCCCTTAGTGCTTTCAAGTGAAACCTTTGTTTATGGGACCTGTCAATTATCACTTATTAAGTTCCATGTACAGTGTTTGATCACTTTAGTATATTTAATAAAACAGATCCCAGATCCAGCATTGCATATAATCACATAATAATAGCAAAACTGGTGTCCTGTTTCCCAGCAAACTAGTGAGTTAGGTTGTATGTTGAAGTCACAGAAGCAGTGCAGGGCATAGAGAAGAATTGCTCACTTATATTCCCATAGTGTACCGTAAAACATAGTTAGATTCTAGAAAATAAAAATACACGCCCGAACAGGGACTTGAACCCTGGACCCTCAGATTAAAAGTCTGATGCTCTACCGACTGAGCTATCCGGGCGCTCTGAGAGAAGAGGAAAATAAAGCGATGAAATGGGAGAATAACACTGCCAGTGAAAACTTTTTTTACTGTAAGATGACATTAGTAGGGATGAGCTTCGAGTTCGAGTCGAACTCATGTTCGACTCGAACATTGGCTGTTCGCAAGTTCACCAAACAGCGAACAATTTGGGGTGTTCGCGGCAAATTCGAATGCCGCGGAACACCCTTTAAAAGTCTATGGGAGAAATCAAAAGTGCTAATTTTAAAGGCTAATATGCAAGTTATTGTCATAAAAAGTGTTTGGGGACCTGGGTCCTGCCCCAGGGGACATGGATCAATGCAAAAAAAAGTTTTAAAAACGGCCGTTTTTTCAGGAGCAGTGATTTTAATAATGCTTAAAGTCAATCAATAAAAGTGTAATATCCCTTTAAATTTCGTACCTGGCGGGTGTCTATAGTGTGCCTGTAAAGGGGCGCATGTTTCCTGTGTTTAGAACAGTCTGACAGCAAAATGACATTTTGAAGGAAAAAACTCATTTAAAACTACTCGCGGCTATTGCATTGCCGACAATACACATAGAAGTTCATTGATAAAAACGGCATGGGAATTCCCCAAAGGGGAACCCCGAACCAAAATTTAAAAAAAAAAATGACGTGGGAGTCCCCCTAAATTCCATACCAGGCCCTTCAGGTCTGGTATGGATATTAAGGGGAACCCCGGCCAAAATTTAAAAAAAAAAATGACGTGGGGTTCCCCCTAAATTCCATACCAGACCCTTCAGGTCTGGTATGGATTTTAAGGGGAACCCCGCGCCAAAAAAAAAAAAAAAAACGGCGTGGGGTCCCCCCAAAAATCCATACCAGACCCTTATCCGAGCACGCAACCTGGCAGGCCGCAGGAAAAGAGGGGGGGACGAGAGTGCGGCCCCCCCTCCCTCCTGAACCGTACCAGGCCACATGCCCTCAACATTGGGAGGGTGCTTTGGGGTAGCCCCCCAAAACACCTTGTCCCCATGTTGATGAGGACAAGGGCCTCATCCCCACAACCCTGGCCGGTGGTTGTGGGGGTCTGCGGGCAGAGGGCTTATCGGAATCTGGAAGCCCCCTTTAACAAGGTGACCCCCAGATCCCGGCCCCCCCCCTGTGTGAAATGGTAAGGGGGTACATAAGTACCCCTACCATTTCACGAAGAAAGTGTCAAAAATGTTAAAAATGACAAGAGACAGTTTTTGACAATTCCTTTATTTAAATGCTTCTTCTTTCTTCTATCTTCCTTCATCTTCTGGTTCTTCTGGTTCTTCTGGCTCTTCTGGTTCTTCCTCCGGCGTTCTCGTCCAGCATCTCCTCCGCGGCGTCTTCTATCTTCTTCTCCTCGGGCCGCTCCGCACCCATGGCATGGGGGGGAGGCTCCCGCTCTTCTCTTCTTCTTTTCTTCTCTTCTTCTCTTCTTCTTTTCTTCTTTTCTTCTCCGGGCCGCTCCGCAATCCATGCTGGCATGGAGGGAGGCTCCCGCTGTGTGACGGCGCTCCTCGTCTGACAGTTCTTAAATAACGGGGGGGGCGGGGCCACCCGGTGACCCCGCCCCCCTCTGACGCACGGTGACTTGACGGGACTTCCCTGTGACGTCACGGGGAATGCCACAGGGAAGTCCCGTCAAGTCACCGTGCGTCAGAGGGGGGCGGGGTCACCGGGTGGCCCCGCCCCCCCATTATTTAAGAACTGTCAGACGAGGAGCGCCGTCACACAGCGGGAGCCTCCCTCCATGCCAGCATGGATTGCGGAGCGGCCCGGAGAAGAAAAGAAGAAAAGAAGAAGAGAAGAAGAGAAGAAAAGAAGAAGAGAAGAGCGGGAGCCTCCCCCCCATGCCATGGGTGCGGAGCGGCCCGAGGAGAAGAAGACAGAAGACGCCGTGGAGGAGATGCTGGACGAGAACGCCGGAGGAAGAACCAGAAGAGCCAGAAGAACCAGAAGAACCAGAAGATGAAGGAAGATAGAAGAAAGAAGAAGCATTTAAATAAAGGAATTGTCAAAAACTGTCTCTTGTCATTTTTAACATTTTTGACACTTTCTTCGTGAAATGGTAGGGGTACTTATGTACCCCCTTACCATTTCACACAGGGGGGGGGGCGGGATCTGGGGGTCACCTTGTTAAAGGGGGCTTCCAGATTCCGATAAGCCCCCCGCCCGCAGACCCCCACAACCACCGGCCAGGGTTGTGGGGATGAGGCCCTTGTCCTCATCAACATGGGGACAAGGTGTTTTGGGGGGCTACCCCAAAGCACCCTCCCAATGTTGAGGGCATGTGGCCTGGTACGGTTCAGGAGGGAGGGGGGGCCGCACTCTCGTCCCCCCCTCTTTTCCTGCGGCCTGCCAGGTTGCGTGCTCGGATAAGGGTCTGGTATGGATTTTTGGGGGGACCCCACGCCGTTTTTTTTTTTTTTTGGCGCGGGGTTCCCCTTAAAATCCATACCAGACCTGAAGGGTCTGGTATGGAATTTAGGGGGAACCCCATGTCATTTTTTTTTTTTAATTTTGGCCGGGGTTCCCCTTAATATCCATACCAGACCTGAAGGGCCTGGTATGGAATTTAGGAGGACTCCCACGTCATTTTTTTTTTTTAATTTTGGTTCGGGGTTCCCCTTTGGGGAATTCCCATGCCGTTTTTATCAATGAACTTCTATGTGTATTGTCGGCAATGCAATAGCCGCGAGTAGTTTTAAATGAGTTTTTTCCTTCAAAATGTCATTTTGCTGTCAGACTGTTCTAAACACAGGAAACATGCGCCCCTTTACAGGCATACTATAGACACCCCCAGGTACGAAATTTAAAGGGATATTACACTTTTATTGTTTGACTTTAAGCATTATTAAAATCACTGCTCCTGAAAAAACGGCCGTTTTTAAAACTTTTTTTTGCATTGATCCATGTCCCCTGGGGCAGGACCCAGGTCCCCAAACACTTTTTATGACAATAACTTTCATATAAGCCTTTAAAATTAGCACTTTTGATTATTCATGTTCGTGTCCCATAGACTTTAACGGTGGTCGCATGTTCGAACGAACTTTTTTCCTGATCGCATGTTCTGGTGCGAACCGAACAGGGGGGTGTTCGGCTCATCCCTAGACATTAGTTATATGCGATTGTATACACTGACAGAGGTAACACCTGTACTTCTGATCCTTATGAACTGCCGCTTCATAGAGAGGGCTGCAAAAATCATTAGCATTAAAAAAAAGAACTACCATCTGCATGTTTCATAGACTATAATACAATACATGTAGCTACAATCCACACATCTTTTATTTACTACTGCTATTTTATTTATTTAGGCAAAGTCTACCAAAACTTTTCTTCATGGATAGAATAGGGGAAAATGAAATATTTTACTGTTATATTACTCAGACCCTCTATGAAATACTTACATTTTTTATTATTTTATTTATTTGTATTTAATTGATTGTATTCGTTTTTTTTAATTATTTAATTATTTTTAATGAAAAAAATCATGGTAGAAATAGCTAGATGGAAAATTGGTGGTTTAGAGATTCGTGCTTCAAACTTGCACAGCAGTTTTCAAAGACAAAAACATGCACGCCCAACGTGGGGCTCGAACCCACGACCCTGAGATTAAGAGTCTCATGCTCTACCGACTGAGCTAGCCGGGCAGTTATGTAAACAGCCCTCTGATCAGAAAAACTCTGCTCAGTATAACAGTCTCCTTAGTAGTAGATAGAATTATAAGGAAAATATAGGTATTTATAAGTAAAAGCTGGACTTTTATAAAACAAAGAGTATCAATGGTCTTTTATATACTAAAACATTGATGGGGTTTTTTTTTTATGAATAAAATAAATAAGTAAATATATAGAAAAAGTTGACCCAGGCATTTAGAAAATAAATAAATAAAATAGAGCTGGACTTTTTAATAAAGTAAATAGATAACTTACATTCATACATAAATAAATTTAGACTTTTTAACCACTTGCTGACCAGCTCAGGTACATTTACTGCCCTGACCATCATATCCACCCAGCAGCCCAGGCACCCTGACGCTGACCATTGTGTAGATCGCCACCATTACTAGTAAAAAAATTAAAAGATAAAATAAAAGTCCATAAATCTGTCCCGTACTTTGTAGACACGATAACTTTTGCACAAACCAATCAATATACACTTATTGCGATTTTTTTTCCAAAAATATGTAGAAGAATACATATTGGCCTAAATTTATGAAGACATTTTTTTTTACATTTTTTTTGTATATGTATTATAGCAAAAAAGTAAAAAAATATTGTTTTTTTTCAAAATTGTCGCTCTTTTTTTTTTGTTTATAGGGCAAACAATAAAAACAGCAGAGGTGATCAAATACCACCAGAAAAAAAAAAGCTCTATTTGTGGGGAAAAAAAAGGGCACAGCGTCGTATCGGAAAAAATGGCCTGGTCATTACGGGGGCAAATCCTTCCGGGGCTGAAGTGGTGAAAAAATAGGTGAATAAAATACTGCTGGGTTTTTATAAAGTAAATACATATAAAACAAATTAGAAAAAAATATAGTAGAGCTAGGCTTTTATAAAATATATAAACAAATGCATAAAGAAGGGCTGGGCTTTTCAAAAATAAATTCAGCAGCAGACCTAAGCCAAAACTGGCCAACTAAGCCAAAAGGCCAACTGCAGAAGGTTGCAGCTCATAGCACAAGGTGTTGTCAGCACAAAGTTGCTTTCTGGATCAAAGTATAGGGAGTGGCGCTGTGTTAGGAGTAGGGTTGTCCCGATACCGATACTAGTATCGGTATCGGCACCGATACCGAGCATTTGCCCAAGTACTTGTACTCGGGCAAATGCTCCCGATGCTTCCCCCGATACCTGGAAGACAGCTGTGATCGGCGCGTGGGGGAGTTAAAAGCTTCTCCCCCAGCGGCTTTCACCAGCTTTAGTGACATACAGCGGTGATCGCTCACAGCTGACTGTCACTGCATCCTCCTCCGTGCCCCCTCCTTTCCTCTGTGCCTCTCCGCTGTCCCCCTCCGTTCTACTCTCCTTATCTGTCCCCTCCATTCCTCTCTCCTTATCTGTCTCCCTCCGTTCTCCCCCTCCGTTCCTCAGTCCCCCTCCTCCTTCCTTTGTGTATGGATAGAGTCAGCTGACTCTGTCCATTCACAATAACTGAAACATTGTAATCTCCTGTGATTAGGATGTGTCAGTTTATGAATGGAGAGAAGCTGCTGTCTTCTCTCCATTCATTCTCAGTGCAGCTGAGGCTGCAGAGAAAGGGACTGGGGAATCTCTATCCTCTGTCTCTTTCTCTGTCTCAAGGGGGAGATATCAGAGGTCTGTTAAGACCTCTGATATCTCACCAAAGCCCCCCAAAAGGGCTGATTAAAAAAAAAACAAAAAAAAAACCAATAAAGAATAAAAAAAAATAATATTGTAAAAAATAAAAGTTGTAAATAAAAAAAAAAAAAAAACACACACATACACCGTTCACCCCCCCCCCCCCCAAAAAAAAAAGCAAGCACTGTTAAAAAAAAAAAACAAAAAAAAAAAAAAAAAAACACTGTCACGTGACATTTTAAAAAAAAGTATCGGTAATCGGTATCGGCGAGTACTTGAAAGAAAGTATCGGTACTTGTACTCGATCCTAAAAAAGTGGTATCGGGACAACCCTAGTGGACAATTATTGTTTTCGGCACTTTATCACTTTATATTTATTCATGTGAAGATGCATTTATGTCATTTAGTGATGCTGCTTAATATTTGCGATTTTTTGCACATATAGTATTAATTTTCACCTGTTTAAGGTGTTTTCACGAACACAAGGATATATATATATTTTTTTTTTTTCTGTAAGTAATTTTTGGATCATACCAAAAAATTTCTTATTCTTTACACTTTTATTTTTTACACTTGTACTTCTTGCTAAATTTTATCTATACTCCTAACACAGCGCCACTCCCTATACTTTGATCTATATTCTTGGGGGATCACATAGGTGTCCCCTTCCTACCTAGGGGGGCTGCAGGTGTCAGTCAGTCTATGAGCGTGGCTTCGTTGATATATTTACAAAGTTGCTTTCCTCTGCAGAGTTTGTGTTTCCTGCTAGAGACATTTCAATGCTGGTCTGCGGATCAAGGCATTGGAATGTAGGGGGTGGGAGGTGTACTTCTTCATATGCAAACCAGATCTTATTTGCATATCAATATCAGGAGACACCTCTAAGCTGAGCAATAGGGATGAGCCGAACACCCCCCTGTTCGGTTCGCACCAGAACATGCGAACAGGAAAAAAGTTCGTTCGAACATGCGAACACCGTTAAAGTCTATGGGACACGAACATGAATAATCAAAAGTGCTAATTTTAAAGGCTTATATGAAAGTTATTGTCATAAAAAGTGTTTGGGGACCTGGGTCCTGCCCCAGGGGACATGGATCAATGCAAAAAAAAGTTTTAAAAACGGCCGTTTTTTCAGGAGCAGTGATTTTAATAATGCTTAAAGTCAAACAATAAAAGTGTAATATCCCTTTAAATTTCGTACCTGGGGGGTGTCTATAGTATGCCTGTAAAGGGGCGCATGTTTCCTGTGTTTAGAACAGTCTGACAGCAAAATGACATTTTGAAGGAAAAAACTCATTTAAAACTACCCGCGGCTATTGCATTGCCGACAATACACATAGAAGTTCATTGATAAAAACGGCATGGGAATTCCCCAAAGGGGAACCCCGAACCAAAATTAAAAAAAAAAAATGACGTGGGAGTCCTCCTAAATTCCATACCAGGCCCTTCAGGTCTGGTATGGATATTAAGGGGAACCCCGGCCAAAATTTAAAAAAAAAAATGACGTGGGGTTCCCCCTAAATTCCATACCAGACCCTTCAGGTCTGGTATGGATTTTAAGGGGAACCCCGCGCCAAAAAAAAAAAAAAAAACGGCGTGGGGTCCCCCCAAAAATCCATACCAGACCCTTATCCGAGCACGCAACCTGGCAGGCCGCAGGAAAAGAGGGGGGGACGAGAGTGCGGCCCCCCCTCCCTCCTGAACCGTACCAGGCCACATGCCCTCAACATTGGGAGGGTGCTTTGGGGTAGCCCCCCAAAACACCTTGTCCCCATTTTCTTCTCCGGGCCACTCCGCAATCCATGCTGGCATGGAGGGAGGCTCCCGCTGTGTGACGGCGCTCCTCGTCTGACAGTTCTTAAATAACGGGGGGGGCGGGGCCACCCGGTGACCCCGCCCCCCTCTGACGCACGGTGACTTGACGGGACTTCCCTGTGGCATTCCCCGTGACGTCACAGGGGAGTCCCGTCAAGTCACCGTGCGTCAGAGGGGGGCGGGGTCACTGGGTGGCCCCGCCCCCCCGTTATTTAAGAACTGTCAGACGAGGAGCGCCGTCACACAGCGGGAGCCTCCCTCCATGGCAGCATGGATTGCAGAGCGGCCTGGAGAAGAAAAGAAGAAGAGAAGAAGAGAAGAAAAGAAGAAGAGAAGAGCGGGAGCCTCCCCCCCATGCCATGGGTGCGGAGCGGCCCGAGGAGAAGAAGATAGAAGACGCCGCGGAGGAGATGCTGGATGAGAACGCCGGAGGAAGAACCAGAAGAGCCAGAAGAACCAGAAGAACCAGAAGATGAAGGAAGATAGAAGAAAGAAGAAGCATTTAAATAAAGGAATTGTCAAAAACTGTCTCTTGTCATTTTTAACATTTTTGACACTTTTTTCGTGAAATGGTAGGGGTACTTATGTACCCCCTTACCATTTCACACAGGGGGGGGGCCGGGATCTGGGGGTCACCTTGTTAAAGGGGGCTTCCAGATTCCGATAAGCCCCCCGCCCGCAGACCCCCACAACCACCGGCCAGGGTTGTGGGGATGAGGCCCTTGTCCTCATCAACATGGGGACAAGGTGTTTTGGGGGGCTACCCCAAAGCACCCTCCCAATGTTGAGGGCATGTGGCCTGGTACGGTTCAGGAGGGAGGGGGGGCTGCACTCTCGTCCCCCCCTCTTTTCCTGCGGCCTGCCAGGTTGCGTGCTCGGATAAGGGTCTGGTATGGATTTTTGGGGGGACCCCACGCCGTTTTTTTTTTTTTTTTTGGCGCGGGGTTCCCCTTAAAATCCATACCAGACCTGAAGGGTCTGGTATGGAATTTAGGGGGGAACCCCACGTCATTTTTTTTTTAAATTTTGGCCGGGGTTCCCCTTAATATCCATACCAGACCTGAAGGGCCTGGTATGGAATTTAGGGGGACTCCCACGTCATTTTTTTTTTTAATTTTGGTTCGGGGTTCCCCTTTGGGGAATTCCCATGCCGTTTTTATCAACTTTGTAGACATAAGTTTTTATCAACTTTGTACTTTGTAGACACGATAACTTTTGCACAAACCAATCAATATACACTTATTGCGATTTTTTTTCCAAAAATATGTAGAAGAATACATATTGGCCTAAATTTATGAAGACATTTTTTTTTACATTTTTTTTTGTATATGTATTATAGCAAAAAAGTAAAAAAATATTGTTTTTTTTCAAAATTGTCGCTCTTTTTTTTTTGTTTATAGGGCAAACAATAAAAACAGCAGAGGTGATCAAATACCACCAGAAAAAAAAAAGCTCTATTTGTGGGGAAAAAAAAGGGCGCAGCGTCGTATCGGAAAAAATGGCCTGGTCATTACGGGGGCAAATCCTTCCGGGGCTGAAGTGGTGAAAAAATAGGTGAATAAAATACTGCTGGGTTTTTATAAAGTAAATACATATAAAACAAATTAGAAAAAAATATAGTAGAGCTAGGCTTTTATAAAATATATAAACAAATGCATAAAGAAGGGCTGGGCTTTTCAAAAATAAATTCAGCAGCAGACCTAAGCCAAAACTGGCCAACTAAGCCAAAAGGCCAACTGCAGAAGGTTGCAGCTCATAGCACAAGGTGTTGTCAGCACAAAGTTGCTTTCTGGATCAAAGTATAGGGAGTGGCGCTGTGTTAGGAGTATAGATAAAATTTAGCAAGAAGTACAAGTGTAAAAAATAAAAGTGTAAAGAATAAGAAATTTTTTGGTATGATCCAAAAATTACTTACAGAAAAAAAAAAAATATATATACCGTATTTATCGGCGTATAACACGCACTTTTTTCCCCTTAAAATCAGGGGAAAGTCGCAGGTGCGTGTTATACGCCGATACCCTGCGATCCTGAGCTGTCAAAATTTCAAAATCGCCGACCGCGATTTGAAAATGGCGCCGCCGGCGCCGAAATACACAGAGCCGGTCCTCGGCTCTTTCTGGCGGCTCTCGTTTACTTTCGGCTCCACTCGTAGTCCCGAGCGGAGCTATCCGAACCTACTCGGATAGCTCCGCTCGGGACTACGAGTGGAGCCGAAAGTAAACGAGAGCCGCCGGAAAGAGCCGAGGACCGGCTCTGTGTATTTTGGCGCCGGCGGCGCCATTTTCAAATCGCGGTCGGCGATTTTGAAGCACAAGGAGCAGGGACCGCTGATCAAAGACTGCACTGGGGCAAGGCTGCACTGGGGAAGGCTGCACTGGGGAAGGCTGCACTGGGGAAGGCTGCACTGACAAGGCTGCACTGACATGGCTGCACTGACAAGGCTGCACTGACATGGCTGCACTGACATGGCTGCACTGACATGGCTGCACTGACAAGGCTGCACTGACAAGGCTGCACTGGGGAAGGCTGCACTGACAAGGCTGCACTGGGGAAGGCTGCACTGACATGGCTGCACTGGGGCAAGGCTGCACTGAGAAGGCTGCAATGATGGGCATTTAAATGTAAGTTTTTTTTCCCTTCAACTTCCCTCCTAAAAGTTTTTTTTTCCTTAAAATTCCCTCCTAAATTGGGGTGCGTGTTATACGCCGGTGCGTGTTATATGCCGATAAATACGGTATATCCTTGTGTTAGTGAAAACACCTTAAACAGGTGAAAATTAATACTATATGTGCAAAAAATCGCAAATATTAAGCAGCATCACTAAATGACATAAATGCATCTTCACATGAATAAATATAAAGTGATAAAGTGCCGAAAACAATAATTGTCCACCAATAATGTGAAAATATGCAATAATTATACGCAATAAAAATCATTAATATTGTGTCAAAAATCGCAGCTAAAAATCAAAAAACCATATGTTGTTTGGTGCAAAAAAGTCATAGCAATTGTGCAGAAAATTCTTCTTAAGTGATAAAGTGCCGTGCTGTAACACCTGGTGGTCCCCCCAATGTGGTTGCACTCACCGGAGCGCTCCACCCCTGCAGGGGTACGAGCGTGTGATGTTAGTCCTGTCACTCCAGTCCTATAGATGTCAGTTTCCTTCCACGCGTCCCATTTCCAAAAAGCAGCTGTATACACAGAGAGGTGGGGACTTCTGTCCCTTGGTATTAAAAGTCCCCACTGGATATCCGCTTGCATACTACGTTGGGTCTCAACATCTATATCGCAATTTTCCACTTTTCATTCACATCTGTTGTACAAATCCTGTACACCTACACTGCTAAATGCTTGCATTCAATGCAGCATTTAGCAGTGTAGGTGTACAGCTGTAGGTAGCTGTAGGTAGGTGTATACAGCTGCTTTTTGGAAATGGGACACGTGGAAGGAAACTGACATCTATAGGACTGGAGTGACAGGACTAACATCACACGCTCGTACCCTGCAGGGGTGGAGCGCTCCGGTGAGTGCAACCACATTGAGGGGACCACCAGGTGTTACAGCACGGCACTTTATCACTTAAGAAGAATTTTCTGCACAATTGCTATGAACTTTTTTGCACCAAACAACATATGGTTTTTTTGATTTTTAGCTGCGATTTTTGACACAATATTAATGATTTTTATTGCGTATAATTATTGCATATTTACACATTATTGGTGGACAATAGGGTTGTCCGATACCGATACTAGTATCGGTATCGGCACCGATACCGAGCATTTGCCCAAGTACTTGTACTCGGGCAAATGCTCCCGATGCTTCCCCCGATACCTGGAAGACAGCTGTGATCGGCGCGTGGGGGAGTTAAAAGCTTCTCCCCCAGCGGCTTTCACCAGCTTTAGTGACATACAGCGGTGATCGCTCACAGCTGACTGTCACTGCATCCTCCTCCGTGCCCCCTCCTTTCCTCTGTGCCTCTCCGCTGTCCCCCCTCCGTTCTGCTCTCCTTATCTGTCCCCTCCATTCCTCTCTCCTTATCTGTCTCCCTCCGTTCTCCCCCTCCGTTCCTCAGTCCCCCTCCTCCTTCCTTTGTGTATGGATAGAGTCAGCTGACTCTGTCCATTCACAATAACTGAAACATTGTAATCTCCTGTGATTACGATGTGTCAGTTTATGAATGGAGAGAAGCTGCTGTCTTCTCTCCATTCATTCTCAGTGCAGCTGAGGCTGCAGAGAAAGGGACTGGGGAATCTCTATCCTCTGTCTCTTTCTCTGTCTCAAGGGGGAGATATCAGAGGTCTGTTAAGACCCCTGATATCTCACCAAAGCCCCCCAAAAGGGCTGATTAAAAAAAAAACAAAAAAAAAAAAAATAAAGAATAAAAAAAATATTATTGTAAAAAATAAAAGTTGTAAATAAAAAAAAAAAAAAAAACACACACATACACCGTTCACCCCCCCCCCCCCCCAAAAAAAAAAAAGCAAGCACTGTTAAAAAAAAAAAACAAAAAAAAAAAACAAAAAACACTGTCACGTGACATTTTAAAAAAAAGTATCGGTAATCGGTATCGGCGAGTACTTGAAAGAAAGTATCGGTACTTGTACTCGATCCTAAAAAAGTGGTATCGGGACAACCCTAGTGGACAATTATTGTTTTCGGCACTTTATCACTTTATATTTATTCATGTGAAGATGCATTTATGTCATTTAGTGATGCTGCTTAATATTTGCGATTTTTTGCACATATAGTATTAATTTTCACCTGTTTAAGGTGTTTTCACGAACACAAGGATATATATATATTTTTTTTTTTCTGTAAGTAATTTTTGGATCATACCAAAAAATTTCTTATTCTTTACACTTTTATTTTTTACACTTGTACTTCTTGCTAAATTTTATCTATACTCCTAACACAGCGCCACTCCCTATACTTTGATCTATATTCTTGGGGGATCACATAGGTGTCCCCTTCCTACCTAGGGGGGCTGCAGGTGTCAGTCAGTCTATGAGCGTGGCTTCGTTGATATATTTACAAAGTTGCTTTCCTCTGCAGAGTTTGTGTTTCCTGCTAGAGACGTTTCAATGCTGGTCTGCAGATCAAGGCATTGGAATGTAGGGGGTGGGAGGTGTACTTCTTCATATGCAAACCAGATCTTATTTGCATATCAATATCAGGAGACACCTCTAAGCTGAGCAATAGGGATGAGCCGAACACCCCCCTGTTCGGTTCGCACCAGAACATGCGAACAGGAAAAAAGTTCGTTCGAACATGCGAACACCGTTAAAGTCTATGGGACACGAACATGAATAATCAAAAGTGCTAATTTTAAAGGCTTATATGAAAGTTATTGTCATAAAAAGTGTTTGGGGACCTGGGTCCTGCCCCAGGGGACATGGATCAATGCAAAAAAAAGTTTTAAAAACGGCCGTTTTTTCAGGAGCAGTGATTTTAATAATGCTTAAAGTCAAACAATAAAAGTGTAATATCCCTTTAAATTTCGTACCTGGGGGGTGTCTATAGTATGCCTGTAAAGGGGCGCATGTTTCCTGTGTTTAGAACAGTCTGACAGCAAAATGACATTTTGAAGGAAAAAACTCATTTAAAACTACCCGCGGCTATTGCATTGCCGACAATACACATAGAAGTTCATTGATAAAAACGGCATGGGAATTCCCCAAAGGGGAACCCCGAACCAAAATTAAAAAAAAAAAATGACGTGGGAGTCCTCCTAAATTCCATACCAGGCCCTTCAGGTCTGGTATGGATATTAAGGGGAACCCCGGCCAAAATAAAAAAAAAAAATGACGTGGGGTTCCCCCTAAATTCCATACCAGACCCTTCAGGTCTGGTATGGATTTTAAGGGGAACCCCGCGCCAAAAAAAAAAAAAAAAACGGCGTGGGGTCCCCCCAAAAATCCATACCAGACCCTTATCCGAGCACGCAACCTGGCAGGCCGCAGGAAAAGAGGGGGGGACGAGAGTGCGGCCCCCCCTCCCTCCTGAACCGTACCAGGCCACATGCCCTCAACATTGGGAGGGTGCTTTGGGTAGCCCCCCAAAACACCTTGTCCCCCATGTTGATGAGGACAAGGGCCTCATCCCCACAACCCTGGCCGGTGGTTGTGGGGGTCTGCGGGCGGAGGGCTTATCGGAATCTGGAAGCCCCCTTTAACAAGGTGACCACCAGATCCCGGCCCCCCCCCGTGTGAAATGGTAAGGGGGTACATAAGTACCCCTACCATTTCACGAAGAAAGTGTCAAAAATGTTAAAAATGACAAGAGACAGTTTTTGACAATTCCTTTATTTAAATGCTTCTTCTTTCTTCTATCTTCCTTCATCTTCTGGTTCTTCTGGTTCTTCTGGCTCTTCTGGTTCTTCCTCCGGCGTTCTCGTCCAGCATCTCCTCCGCGGCGTCTTCTGTCTTCTTCTCCTCGGGCCGCTCCGCACCCATGGTATGGGGGGGAGGCTCCCGCTCTTCTCTTCTTCTTTTCTTCTCTTCTTCTCTTCTTCATTTTCTTCTCCGGGCCACTCCGCAATCCATGCTGGCATGGAGGGAGGCTCCCGCTGTGTGACAGCGCTCCTCGTCTGACAGTTCTTAAATAACGGGGGGGAGTGGGGCCACCCGGTGACCCGGCCCCCCTCTGACGCACGGTGACTTGACGGGACTTCCCTGTGGCATTCCCCGTGACGTCACAGGGGAAGTCCCGTCAAGTCACCGTGCGTCAGAGGGGGGGCGGGGTCACCGGGTGGGCCCCGCCCCCCCCGTTATTTAAGAACTGTCAGACGAGGAGCGCCGTCACACAGCGGGAGCCTCCCTCCATGCAGCATGGATTGCGGAGCGGCCTGGAGAAGAAAAGAAGAAGAGAAGAAGAGAAGAAAAGAAGAAGAGAAGAGCGGGAGCCTCCCCCCCATGCCATGGGTGCGGAGCGGCCCGAGGAGAAGAAGATAGAAGACGCCGCGGAGGAGATGCTGGACGAGAACGCCGGAGGAAGAACCAGAAGAGCCAGAAGAACCAGAAGATGAAGGAAGATAGAAGAAAGAAGAAGCATTTAAATAAAGGAATTGTCAAAACTGTCTCTTGTCATTTTTAACATTTTTGACACTTTTTTCGTGAAATGGTAGGGGTACTTATGTACCCCCTTACCATTTCACACAGGGGGGGGGCCGGGATCTGGGGGTCACCTTGTTAAAGGGGGCTTCCAGATTCCGATAAGCCCCCCGCCCGCAGACCCCCACAACCACCGGCCAGGGTTGTGGGGATGAGGCCCTTGTCCTCATCAACATGGGGACAAGGTGTTTTGGGGGGCTACCCCAAAGCACCCTCCCAATGTTGAGGGCATGTGGCCTGGTACGGTTCAGGAGGGAGGGGGGGCCGCACTCTCGTCCCCCCTCTTTTCCTGCGGCCTGCCAGGTTGCGTGCTCGGATAAGGGTCTGGTATGGATTCTTGGGGGGACCCCACGCCGTTTTTTTTTTTTTTTTGGCGCGGGGTTCCCCTTAAAATCCATACCAGACCTGAAGGGTCTGGTATGGAATTTAGGGGAACCCACGTCATTTATTTTTTTTAATTTTGGCCGGGGTTCCCCTTAATATCCATACCAGACCTGAAGGGCCTGGTATGGAATTTAGGGGGACTCCCACGTCATTTTTTTTTTTAATTTTGGTTCGGGGTTCCCCTTTGGGGAATTCCCATGCCGTTTTATCAACTTTGTAGACATAAGTTTTTATCAACTTTGTACTTTGTAGACACGATAACTTTTGCACAAACCAATCAATATACACTTATTGCGATTTTTTTTCCAAAAATATGTAGAAGAATACATATTGGCCTAAATTTATGAAGACATTTTTTTTACATTTTTTTTGTATATGTATTATAGCAAAAAAGTAAAAAAATATTGTTTTTTTTCAAAATTGTCGCTCTTTTTTTTTTGTTTATAGGGCAAACAATAAAAACAGCAGAGGTGATCAAATACCACCAGAAAAAAAAAAGCTCTATTTGTGGGGAAAAAAAAGGGCGCAGCGTCGTATCGGAAAAAATGGCCTGGTCATTACGGGGGCAAATCCTTCCGGGGCTGAAGTGGTGAAAAAATAGGTGAATAAAATACTGCTGGGTTTTTATAAAGTAAATACATATAAAACAAATTAGAAAAAATATAGTAGAGCTAGGCTTTTATAAATATATAAACAAATGCATAAAGAAGGGCTGGGCTTTTCAAAAATAAATTCAGCAGCAGACTTAAGCCAAAACTGGCCAACTAAGCCAAAAGGCCAACTGCAGAAGGTTGCAGCTCATAGCACAAGGTGTTTGTCAGCACAAAGTTGCTTTCTGGATCAAAGTATAGGAGTGGCGCTGTGTTAGGAGTATAGATAAAATTTAGCAAGAAGTACAAGTGTAAAAAATAAAAGTGTAAAGAATAAGAAATTTTTTGGTATGATCCAAAAATTACTTACAGGAAAAAAAAAATATATATATACCGTATTTATCGGCGTATAACACGCACTTTTTTCCCCTTAAAATCAGGGGAAAGTCGCAGGTGCGTGTTATACGCCGATACCCTGCGATCCTGAGCTGTCAAAATTTCAAAAATCGCCGACCGCGATTGAAAATGGCGCCGCCGGTGCCGAAATACACAGAGCCGGTCCTCGGCTCTTTCTGGCGGCTCTCGTTTACTTTCGGCTCCACTCGTAGTCCCGAGCGGAGCTATCCGAACCTACTCGGATAGCTCCGCTCGGACTACGAGTGAGCCGAAAGTAAACGAGAGCCGCCGGAAAGAGCCGAGGACCGGCTCTGTGTATTTTGGCGCCGGCGGCGCCATTTTCAAATCGCGGTCGGCGATTTTGAAGCACAAGGAGCAGGGACCGCTGATCAAAGACTGCACTGGGGCAAGGCTGCACTGGGGAAGGCTGCACTGGGGAAGGCTGCACTGGGGAAGGCTGCACTGACAAGGCTGCACTGACATGGCTGCACTGACAAGGCTGCACTGACATGGCTGCACTGACATGGCTGCACTGACATGGCTGCACTGACAAGGCTGCACTGACAAGGCTGCACTGGGGAAGGCTGCACTGACAAGGCTGCACTGGGGAAGCTGCACTGACATGGCTGCACTGGGGCAAGGCTGCACTGAGAAGGCTGCAATGATGGGCATTTAAATGTAAGTTTTTTTTCCCTTCAACTTCCCTCCTAAAAGTTTTTTTTTCCTTAAAAATTCCCTCCTAAATTGGGGTGCGTGTTATACGCCGGTGCGTGTTATATGCCGATAAATACGGTATATCCTTGTGTTAGTGAAAACACCTTAAACAGGTGAAAATTAATACTATATGTGCAAAAAATCGCAAATATTAAGCAGCATCACTAAATGACATAAATGCATCTTCACATGAATAAATATAAAGTGATAAAATGCCGAAAACAATAATTGTCCACCAATAATGTGAAAATATGCAATAATTATACGCAATAAAATCATTAATATTGTGTCAAAAATCGCAGCTAAAAATCAAAAACCATATGTTGTTTGGTGCAAAAAAGTTCATAGCAATTGTGCAGAAAATTCTTCTTAAGTGATAAAGTGCCGTGCTGTAACACCTGGTGGTCCCCCCAATGTGGTTGCACTCACCGGAGCGCTCCACCCCTGCAGGGGTACGAGCGTGTGATGTTAGTCCTGTCACTCCAGTCCTATAGATGTCAGTTTCCTTCCACGCGTCCCATTTCCAAAAAGCAGCTGTATACACAGAGAGGTGGGGACTTCCTGTCCCTTGGTATTAAAAGTCCCCACTGGATATCCGCTTGCATACTACGTTGGGTCTCAACATCTATATCGCAATTTTCCACTTTTCATTCACATCTGTCGTACAAATCCTGTACACCTACACTGCTAAATGCTGCATTCCAATGCAGCATTTAGCAGTGTAGGTGTACAGCTGTAGGTAGCTGTAGGTAGGTGTATACAGCTGCTTTTTGGAAATGGACACGTGGAAGGAAACTGACATCTATAGGACTGGAGTGACAGGACTAACATCACACGCTCGTACCCCTGCAGGGGTGGAGCGCTCCGGTGAGTGCAACCACATTGAGGGGACCACCAGGTGTTACAGCACGGCACTTTATCACTTAAGAAGAATTTCTGCACAATTGCTATGAACTTTTTTGCACCAAACAACATATGGTTTTTTGATTTTTAGCTGCGATTTTTGACACAATATTAATGATTTTTATTGCGTATAATTATTGCATATTTACACATTATTGGTGGACAATAGGGTTGTCCCGATACCGATACTAGTATCGGTATCGGCACCGATACCAAGCATTTGCCCAAGTACTTGTACTCGGGCAAATGCTCCCGATGCTTCCCCCGATACCTGGAAGACAGCTGTGATCGGCGCGTGGGGGAGTTAAAAGCTTCTCCCCCAGCGGCTTTCACCAGCTTTAGTGACATACAGCGGTGATCGCTCACAGCTGACTGTCACTGCATCCTCCTCCGTGCCCCTCCTTTCCTCTGTAGCTCTCCGCTGTCCCCCTCCGTTCTGCTCTCCTTATCTGTCCCTCCATTCCTCTCTCCTTATCTGTCTCCCTCCGTTCTCCCCCTCCGTTCCTCAGTCCCCCTCCTCCTTCCTTTGTGTATGGATAGAGTCAGCTGACTCTGTCCATTCACAATAACTGAAACATTGTAATCTCCTGTGATTACGAATGTGTCAGTTTATGAATGGAGAGAAGCTGCTGTCTTCTCTCCATTCATTCTCAGTGCAGCTGAGGCTGCAGAAAGGGACTGGGGAATCTCTATCCTCTGTCTCTTTCTCTGTCTCAAGGGGGAGATATCAGAGGTCTGTTAAGACCCCTGATATCTCACCAAAGCCCCCCAAAAGGGCTGATTAAAAAAAAAAACAAAAAAAAAAAACAATAAAGAATAAAAAAAATATTATTGTAAAAAATAAAAGTTGTAAATAAAAAAAAAAAAAAAAAACACACACATACACCGTTCACCCCCCCCCCCCCCAAAAAAAAAAGCAAGCACTGTTTAAAAAAAAACAAAAAAAAAAACAAAAAACACTGTCACGTGACATTTTAAAAAAAAGTATCGGTAATCGGTATCGGCGAGTACTTGAAAGAAAGTATCGGTACTTGTACTCGATCCTAAAAAAGTGGTATCGGGACAACCCTAGTGGACAATTATTGTTTTCGGCACTTTATCACTTTATATTTATTCATGTGAAGATGCATTTATGTCATTTAGTGATGCTGCTTAATATTTGCGATTTTTTGCACATATAGTATTAATTTTCACCTGTTTAAGGTGTTTTCACGAACACAAGGATATATATATATTTTTTTTTTCTGTAAGTAATTTTTGATCATACCAAAAAATTTCTTATTCTTTACACTTTTATTTGTTACACTTGTACTTCTTGCTAAATTTTATCTATACTCCTAACACAGCGCCACTCCCTATACTTTGATCTATATTCTTGGGGGATCACATAGGTGTCCCCTTCCTACCTAGGGGGCTGCAGGTGTCAGTCAGTCTATGAGCGTGGCTTCGTTGATATATTTACAAAGTTGCTTTCCTCTGCAGAGTTTGTGTTTTCCTGCTAGAGACGTTTCAATGCTGGTCTGCAGATCAAGGCATTGGAATGTAGGGGGTGGGAGGTGTACTTCTTCATATGCAAACCAGATCTTATTTGCATATCAATATCAGGAGACACCTCTAAGCTGAGCAATAGGGATGAGCCGAACACCCCCCTGTTCGGTTCGCACCAGAACATGCGAACAGGAAAAAAGTTCGTTCGAACATGCGAACACCGTTAAAGTCTATGGGACACGAACATGAATAATCAAAAGTGCTAATTTTAAAGGCTTATATGAAAGTTATTGTCATAAAAAGTGTTTGGGGACCTGGTCCTGCCCCAGGGGACATGGATCAATGCAAAAAAAGTTTTAAAAACGGCCGTTTTTTCAGGAGCAGTGATTTTAATAATGCTTAAAGTCAAACAATAAAAGTGTAATATCCCTTTAAATTTCGTACCTGGGGGGTGTCTATAGTATGCCTGTAAAGGGGCGCATGTTTCCTGTGTTTAGAACAGTCTGACAGCAAAATGACATTTTGAAGGAAAAAACTCATTTAAAACTACCCGCGGCTATTGCATTGCCGACAATACACATAGAAGTTCATTGATAAAAACGGCATGGGAATTCCCCAAAGGGGAACCCCGAACCAAAATTAAAAAAAAAAATGACGTGGGAGTCCTCCTAAATTCCATACAAGGCCCTTCAGGTCTGGTATGGATATTAAGGGGAACCCCGGCCAAAATTTAAAAAAAAAATGACGTGGGGTTCCCCCTAAATTCCATACCAGACCCTTCAGGTCTGGTATGGATTTTAAGGGGAACCCCGCGCCAAAAAAAAAAAAAAAAAAACGGCGTGGGGTCCCCCCAAAAATCCATACCAGACCCTTATCCGAGCACGCAACCTGGCAGGCCGCAGGAAAAGAGGGGGGGACGAGAGTGCGGCCCCCCCTCCCTCCTGAACCGTACCAGGCCACATGCCCTCAACATTGGGAGGGTGCTTTGGGGTAGCCCCCCAAAACACCTTGTCCCCATGTTGATGAGGACAAGGGCCTCATCCCCACAACCCTGGCCGGTGGTTGTGGGGGTCTGCGGGCGGGGGGCTTATCGGAATCTGGAAGCCCCCTTTAACAAGGTGACCCCCAGATCCGGCCCCCCCTGTGTGAAATGGTAAGGGGGTACATAAGTACCCCTACCATTTCACGAAGAAAGTGTCAAAAATGTTAAAATGACAAGAGACAGTTTTTGACAATTCCTTTATTTAAATGCTTCTTCTTTCTTCTATCTTCCTTCATCTTCTGGTTCTTCTGGTTCTTCTGGCTCTTCTGGTTCTTCCTCCGGCGTTCTCGTCCAGCATCTCCTCCGCGGCGTCTTCTGTCTTCTTCTCCTCGGGCCGCTCCGCACCCATGGCATGGGGGGGAGGCTCCCGCTCTTCTCTTCTTCTTTTCTTCTCTTCTTCTCTTCTTAATTTTCTTCTCCGGGCCACTCCGCAATCCATGCTGGCATGGAGGGAGGCTCCCGCTGTGTGACGGCGCTCCTCGTCTGACAGTTCTTAATAACGGGGGGGCGGGGGCCACCAGTGACCCCGCCCCCTCTGACGCACGGTGACTTGACGGGACTTCCCTGTGGCATTCCCGTGACGTCACAGGGAAGTCCCGTCAAGTCACCGTGCGTCAGAGGGGGGCGGGGTCACCGGTGGCCCGCCCCCCCGTTATTTAAGAACTGTCAGACGAGGAGCGCCGTCACACAGCGGGAGCCTCCCTCCATGCAGCATGGATTGCGGAGCGGCCTGGAGAAGAAAAGAAGAAGAGAAGAAGAGAAGAAAAGAAGAAGAGAAGAGCGGGAGCCTCCCCCCATGCCATGGGTGCGGAGCGGCCCGAGGAGAAGAAGATAGAAGACGCCGCGGAGGAGATGCTGGACGAGAACGCCGGAGGAAGAACCAGAAGAGCCAGAAGAACCAGAAGAACCAGAAGATGAAGGAAGATAGAAGAAAGAAGAAGCATTTAAATAAAGGAATTGTCAAAAACTGTCTCTTGTCATTTTTAACATTTTTGACACTTTTTTCGTGAAATGGTAGGGGTAATTATGTACCCCCTTACCATTTCACACAGGGGGGGGGCCGGGATCTGGGGGGTCACCTTGTTAAAGGGGGCTTCCAGATTCCGATAAGCCCCCCGCCCGCAGACCCCCACAACCACCGGCCAGGGTTGTGGGGATGAGGCCCTTGTCCTCATCAACATGGGGACAAGGTGTTTTGGGGGGCTACCCCAAAGCACCCTCCCAATGTTGAGGGCATGTGGCCTGGTACGGTTCAGGAGGGAGGGGGGGGCCGCACTCTTGTCCCCCCCTCTTTTCCTGCGGCCTGCCAGGTTGCGTGCTCGGATAAGGGTCTGGTATGGATTTTTGGGGGACCCCACGCCGTTTTTTTTTTTTTTTTTTGCCGCGGGGTTCCCCTTAAAATCCATACCAGACCTGAAGGGTCTGGTATGGAATTTAGGGGAACCCCACGTCATTTTTTTTTTTTAATTTTGGCCGGGGTTCCCCTTAATATCCATACCAGACCTGAAGGGCCTGGTATGGAATTTAGGGGGACTCCCACGTCATTTTTTTTTAATTTTGGTTCGGGGTTCCCCTTTGGGGAATTCCCATGCCATTTTTATCAACTTTGTAGACATAAGTTTTTATCAACTTTGTACTTTGTAGACACGATAACTTTTGCACAAACCAATCAATATACACTTATTGCGATTTTTTTTCCAAAATATGTAGAAGAATACATATTGGCCTAAATTTATGAAGACATTTTTTTTTACATTTTTTTTTGTATATGTATTATAGCAAAAAAGTAAAAAAATATTGTTTTTTTTCAAAATTGTCGCTCTTTTTTTTTTTGTTTATAGGGCAAACAATAAAAACAGCAGAGGTGATCAAATACCACCAGAAAAAAAAAAGCTCTATTTGTGGGAAAAAAAAGGGCGCAGCGTCGTATCGGAAAAAATGGCCTGGTCATTACGGGGCAAATCCTTCCGGGGCTGAAGTGGTGAAAAAATAGGTGAATAAAATACTGCTGGGTTTTTATAAAGTAAATACATATAAAACAAATTAGAAAAAAATATAGTAGAGCTAGGCTTTTATAAAATATATAAACAAATGCATAAAGAAGGGCTGGGCTTTTCAAAAATAAATTCAGCAGCAGACCTAAGCCAAAACTGGCCAACTAAGCCAAAAGGCCAACT